>NC_080779.1:17415590-18615590 GCF_020826845.1 Diceros bicornis minor
TGGGCCGCCAAAGTGGAACACATGAACTTAAGGACTACGCCACCCGGCCAGCCCAGTTTGCAGGGTTGTGAGGCGTACTGAAGAGTGTAGAATGGAATGACGTGATTTTTGGGGTTTGCTTTAGAATTCTTCAGGAAAAAAACAGTTCAATGAAGCAAGTGTAGAAAAATCCTGATAATGCTGGAATCTGGGTTATGGTTACGTGAGGGTCCATAATAGGACCCTCCCTACTTTTGTATATGTTTCAAATTGTTCAATACAGAAAGATTTTAAATGGTTATCAAGATGACGTGATAAGCGGAAAAAAAATTAATGACCTAATATTAAAAGAAAGAATCTGCATCCAAAATTATTGGTTCAGTGTGATTATATATCCATTTTGCAGAAAGTTTACCAGAAATATGGAAGAATGAAGCCAGTGATTGTGATAGGACCTTGAGATTGGGGTGAATTTTTTTTCCTACTAATGTGTCCCTCAATGATGTCCCAATAATTTTACCGTAAATAGAACTTACAGGGAAATGTGTCAGGATGTGCTTGGTGCAGGAACATACAGACTGTGTGTGCTCCTGACAAGGGAAGCAATGGAGGGGACTGCAATGGAAGGCTTACTCTGGAGAGGAATGCTTTCATTCCAGTTTAATAGTAAACACACTAAAATAAAAAGTCTTGGTTCCATCAGAGGCCCAGGAAAGGTCTCTGGTTCTCCCTCCCCTCCCAGAAGGCCCATTGTCCTCACATCACCCAGGACATCAGTCTGGAGGAGCACGAGAGCCTGGGCCACCCTCGCTGATTCTTACCAGGACTTTCCAGGACTCGTATTTTTTGTAAAATCCAAGCAAGTAAGACAACAGGAACATGAAGGAGATGAGGAACGAGGTGAGTGAGACGTACATCACCCATCCTTGCAGCAACGGGTTTGCTACCTGGGTGGCGGCCACCAGGATCCAGACCCAGCACCCAAACACCTGTAAGAGAAAACCATGAACAAGGGGCTTCATTTGCTTGTGCGGACACGTTTCCCTGTGCAGGGCATCTGTCTTCTCCTCCGTCTCTGGTTAAAAGCTCTTTGGGTGAAGTTAGGTGGGAAAGGAGGGAATGGGGAAGGAAGGCTGGTCCCTGAGTCACAGTAAACTCAGGTCCTATTGTTAGAAAATTCAAGGGGCTACACTGAGGTTGCCGAGGGAAGGATTTGGCCAAATTTGGTCTGTGGACGTGTCTTCTTGGCCCAAATAGCATTGGTCTATACAGTTTTTTAAACATTTCTGAGTAAGTTGCCAACATTTAAAACGGGATATTTCACATGAAAAATCCAGATATCAGACATTTCTTGAGAAATCCATAGTTCTCACCACTGTGAACCTATTTCCCAGGCCAGGGTAGCCTGAAATGAGTTGTGACTGTCTCTTTCAAAAGGATCTGGTGTCCTCAGTGGATCACAGTCCCCTCTGCCCCAGCCCTATGCCATTGTATGGCACGTTCCCTGTTGCTCACAGTCACTGTGGAATATTTCTCTCCTTCTCCTGGCTCCCTTCACCCACTGACAGTGCCTGCCTGGTCCTGTGGGCATTTGGTTTGGTGCCGCCAGGGTTACAGTATCTGACGCCCTGGGGTCAGTTACCAGCTGGGTGATTCGGTTCCAGTGTAATCACCGCTCAACTCCAACCAGCCATTGATTATCCCCTTGGTGGAGAAACCACACCTTTTTCCTGTCCTCTCTGGGCTCTGCCTGTGTTTGATTTGGGGCTGGGCTTGCACCATGTCGGTGAGCCCAAGGGAGGAAGTAAATGTCCACCTGATGGCGTGTTTAGTTAGAGGCCTGGAGAGAAGATGGACACGAGCACCGAGTGTTTTGTTGTTGGTTTGTCTCAGACATTCTGAGCTCCTCTCCTTCCTGGGCCTCCTAAGGATGTCACTGTGAGCCTCCTCAGTTCTCCTCTCCTCACTCCTGTTACATCTGTGTTTAGGCACCACATAGGCTGGTAATCCCAGGAACCCCCCTCAGCCCATTTCTCTCTGTGGCCTTCAGCCCACACATCCACTTGCCCACAGGACGTCTCCACTTGGCTGTCCCTCTGTAGGGCCAACCCTGCACTTGCATGACCCTGAGAGAGAGTGCCTCGTTACACTGTGCACCCAGGAACGTCACGTGCCTCCCCCCAGTCCTGGGCCTGCCCCTCAAGCTCCTTAAATCCAACAGGTGCAAAAATCTGAGCTCACTGGCACTCCCAAATTCCTTCAAACCCACCCTCCTCAGCACCTGCTGAAAGAGACTATGGGATTGTGAATGAGGGTACAGAAGCCTCCAAAGATCGTGATGATGTTCTATTTCTTACACCATATAGTGGGTACACAGGAGTTTATCTCCTATAAAGTAATAAAATAATTTTGAAAAAGGAAAAGAACTTGATAGACTATGAGACCACTGGGGATTTGTGGTGATGGGGAGGGGAAGCCAAGGATGGCTCCTGTGTTTGTGGTTTGGAGGAATCACACCACCAGATGTTAACACTTTCTATACATTCACAGTAATCAAAGAGTTGCCAGAGCAGGGGACTCACATTTCTGCCCATCTCAGGAGATAGCTCATCCCCTTCCCTCGTTCTGTTGCCTTTCCACATAAATTTTAGAATCAGCTCATAAATATCAATGATATCTGTCTGCTGGGATTTTTATTGGGTTAAATCTATAGATCAATTTCTGGAGAACTAGCAGCTTTACTATGATGAATCCTCTAATCCATGAACATGGTATGCCTCTCCAATGATTAAGATGCTCTTTGACTTCTTTTATCAACTTTTCGTAGTTTTTAGCATACAGATGCTATAGATATTTTCTTATATTTATGCCTATCTATTTCATTTTGGGAGAGCTGTTGTAAACAGTATCACTTTTTTAAAATTTCATTTCCCATTTGTCCATTGTTAGTAAATAGAAACATGATTGATCTATTCTGTGTGACATTGTGTCCTGCAACTTGCTAAACTCACTTATTAGTTCAAGGAGAGATTTTTGGTTCTTGTTTGGTAGATTCCTTCGGATTTTCTATGTATCTCATTAGATTTTAATTTTTATGGTTACTCATGAAATTAAGTTTTTCATATATTTCATATTTTCTCTTCTGTGAAATTTTTTATTGTTTTTTATTGGTTACAAATTTGTTGCAGGTTTGTCTTTTTCTTACCGATTCTTTGGAATTCTTTCTAACAATGGGGATCTCATTGACTATTATAAATATTGCAGATATATTCTGACAGCACATCTCACATATTTTATCATCTCTTTTAATGAATTGAGTTCTTAATTTTAATGTAACTGAATATGCTAATATTTTCCTTTATAGATTGTGTTTTTTTAATCAAGTTGAAGAAGTCCTTCCCTCCTTAAGTCACGATCATATCCTTGCATCTAGATATTCCTTTGGGGATTATATTTTTTCTTCCTGAAGTACAACTGTTAGTAGTTCCTTTAGGAAAGGTCAGTTAGTGGTAGTCAGTTTTATTTGTCAGAAAATGTCCTTATTTTCCCCTGACAATTATTTCCTCTCAGCACTTCTAAGATATTTCCCCCTGTGTGCTGCGCGTTTCCATATTGTTCCACTGTGGTCTGGCTCCCATTGTTGCTGCTGAGAGATCAGCTGTCAGCTGAACTGCTGCTCCTTTGTTGGACTCTGTCTTTTATATCTGGCTGCTGTAAGAGTCTCCTCTCTGTCCTTGCTATTCTGCAGTTTATGCAATAGTGATACAATGTGTTGAGGTGTGGGTATCTTTTTACCAATTTTGCTTGATATTCATTTATATTCCATATCTGATAATTCCATTATTTCAGTCTTGGTAGCCTGATTCTGCAGTTTGTGGTTTCTGTTAACTTTCACTCCTGTTCACTTTTTCCCTCCCATGTTTAGTGAACTTTGATTGCGAGCTCATGACTGTGAGGTAGCTCAGTTCTGAATGAGGCTGTTAGAGACCTTCTGGACTAAACAACTCCACTCACTCCTGTCTAGCTCAGCTGAAAAATATGCAGGTTTCAGGTTCTTCTTTTCATAAATACCCCTGGCTTTCTGGGACAGGCAGGTCTCATTCCACAAACAAACAATACGTAGACATAGACATGTCACCCCATCCCTGATGACGCTGCCACTGCTGCCGTCCTGGGGAGGAAAAGCACTTTTGAATTTATGGAGAACTCATGGGCTCTTAAGGAGAGAAAGGGAGCAGGATGTGAGAAGCCAGAATAGACCAGGAAGTGACCACAAGGCAGAGACTCCTGGGCTCTTATAGGGCTGGGCAGCACCTCCAGAAGCCTGGCCCTCTCTTACAGCAGCAGCTCTGGGAGAACATCTCCCAAGACCTTAACAATCAATCTCCAAGTGAATTTTGAGAGTCCTGGGGGGGTCTGGGACAACTTGTGAGTGAGTCGGGGCTGCCTTGTCCTGAGGAGGGGTGTGGAGGGACAGAAGCTGCTGTCCTCTGGCCCCCCTGAACTTGGCTCTCACATGTCAATCCCAGTGACAGGGGCTGCTGATGCTGCGGGGAGGTGCCGGGGCTCAGCTTTAGGGCACCTGCCGAGCATCCTCCCGGCAGCCATGGGAGGTGTGTACAAAGCTGGCACCCTGTCAACACCCAGACAATACTAACTATAGTGGGAATGGCATTCAAGATTTTGTGACTGCACCAGAACTTGTAAAAGTTTAGACTCACATCAGACCCCAGAGGGCAAAGAATGGTCTGTGCCATTCACTACTGTATTCCTGGTGCCCAGCACAAGGACTGGAACAAAGTAGGTAGGGAGAGATCAGAGAACATTCTTTCGAACTATTCAATGATAACACCACAACCACCCCACATTCACTAGGTGCTTTACAGTTTATAAAATGCATTCACTCAGACTGCCTCATTTAGTCTATACAGCAATTCTAACTCCCTTGGGCTTTCTAAGACCCGAGAGCTGCCACTTGATACCTGGTGATACTGACAGCTCACCTGCCCCAAGCCTGGGGTGGGCAAGGGTGCCTCAGCCCCACCACACCTGTAGGTGCCTGCAAAAGGGTCACCTGCCCACCTCCTGCCGTCAGAGGCTGCCCTGGCCAGACACTGCCATATGCACATTATTTACATGTCTGGACTTAATTCTCACCACAGACTATGAGGTGGTGCTGTACTGGAGGGGACTGAGGCCTGAGGTCACACAGCACAGGGCTCGGACACCTGTGGGTCTCTCCTCACAACCAGATTTCACACTGTCAGAGAAGGAGCCTCTGAGCATTTGGGAATCTACTCAGAGTACACGGGAGTCTTCCAAAATGGCTCTAGTGTTGCATAATCAACGTTACACAGGAATGTTATTTACTTTGTATTTCCACACCCTCCACCTTCTGAACAGTAGAAGGACCAGGGTCAAGGACAAACCCCAGGTGAATTTAAACCTGGTAGAGTTGATCTCGTTTCTGTCCCGAGCAGTCTAGACTGGATTCTTTACAGGTAAGACAACTTTGAGTATTTGTCTTCACTTTTTTTTTTTTAACTCATATTTAGCTTTCCAAATTTTCTTTTTAGGCTTTCTTTATAGAGACCCTAAACTGCTCTCTCATTTTAATCCTCAGTTTGTATTTCCCAGGAGCAGGAGATATTTTTAGGTGTTTGCGGCTCGCCGTCAAAGTAGAAGAACATTTTGTTATAGTTAGACGTTTCGATCAAGCGTATTTCAAGTACGATTTTGGCAGAGTTTGTTCCTTATGAACAAACACAGATTATCAGCTACAAATTTTACAAAGGCTGAACCGAAACTTGAAAGGATCTTTTAAGTAGGATGGAGCCTAATGATAAGTTTGGTTACTCCTTCTCTAGAACATGGAGAACAGCTCCCTCGTGTCAGAAAGCAGGTTAAAGAACCAGCGCATAAGAACTGGAGGAACAGAGCACAGACTGGAGTCCGGGAGAAACGGCTGATTCCAGGTCTGGGGTGGGGAAGTTGGGCCTAGACAGCTCATCACACCAGAGAGTGAGAAAACTTTCAAAGGCTCCTGGGTTAGGTCAAAAGGATTCAGAGGCTCCTGCTGACCAAAGATGAGGCAATCTGACCTTCAAATAAGTATTATAGCCACAATGGATTGGAATACATCAACTAAGTCGAAATCCATGAGATGAAAATGATAGTTTAAGAAAAGTCCTTCTTGGGGCCGGCCCGGTGGCATAATGGTTGAGTTCACGCACTCTGCTTCGGCGGCCTGGGGTTTGCAGGTTTGGATCTCGGGTGTGGACCTATGCACTGCTCATCAAGCCATGCTGTGGCAGGCGTCCCACATATAAAGTAGAGGAAGATGGGCACAGATGTTAGCCCAGGGCCAATCTTCCTCAGCAAAAAGAGGAGGATTGGCAACAGATGTTAGCGCAGGGCTAATCTTCTTCACCAAAAAAAAAAATAAAGTGCTTCTTTGGCCACTTTTGGAGGATGCTTATTAATTTGGAAGGCAGCTCTGCTCACCGTGGTACCACCAATGCTTATTATTTTGAAAAATGTACAATAAAGGAAAAGAATTAAGCCAAAAATATAGCATAAGGGTAAGGAGCTTCTAAAATACTACCTGAATCTTACCCTCAGGGCAGCATTCTGAATCCTGCTACTCCTGGAACCGTCAGAGGACGTTGAGACAGCCCCAAGGTCTGGATCCTGCCCCAGAGATTCTGAATGAACTGGTGAGGGAGGCTGCATGGTTAACAGTTCCCCTTATGACACAGCCGGAACTGAGAACTCCAGAGCCCACCTCTTTGCTTCTAGGCTCACTCACTCCAGTGCATGCAGCATGCAGCACCATCCCTCCTGGGTTCCAGTCCCAGCTCTGCCTGTTGGGTAGGTTATTTAACTCATCTGTGCCTCCATGTCCCTGTCCATCAAACAGAGGAGATGTGAGTCACACTGACCCCTCTCTCATCTGGTTCTCACGCAAACTAGACGAATCTCTCTCTGGCACATGGTGAGTGTTGTGTAACCATTGTTGGCCATATTAGCCATAATCATTTGGAATGGCACAGAAGATGGGAGGGAATGTTCCCTGAGAAAAACCCAGAGGAGGGCATGTCCCAGGTCCGTCTTCCTGAGGGATGGAAAGTTCACTTCTGGGAGAGCTGGGACACCAATCAGCTGGATGAATGAGGTAACATTTAGAGTGCACAGACCTTTCTGAGGAGTTGATGAAAACTTTGGCCACCCAGAAAAACATACCTAAATATGCCTACAATTTCAGTCTACAAATCTGGGGCTCACAGACCCTCAAAGCCCCCAGGCTGAAGTCCATTGCCATCTCCAGGTTAAATTACGGTGCCATCAACTGCTCTACGTTTTTGACATCATCGATCAAAACATTAAACGCACATACTGTTCGATCCAGTAATTCCACTTTTTGGAATTTCTCCTGCAAATAATGCACATGAACAAGATGACAAATGAACAAGGTTGTCTACTGCAGCCTTGCTGGTTACAGAAAAGACAGGAAACCTCCTAAATGGTTACCCAGCGGGAACCCATTAAAGCAATTATGTCTGTACAGGGTAACACTTAGCAGCCTTCAAAAAGAAAAAGAAAAACTTCATATACCAAAATGGAACAAACTCTAAGATTTGTATAAGGCACACACCAGTGAGCCCAATGTGCCTGATTTGTGTAGAAAAAGAAGAAAGTGTATGTTTGTGTTGGTGTCTATGTGCATCTGTTTGTAGATGCACAGAATATTTCGGGAATGAGATCCAATAAAACAGTCAGTGCCCTGGCCTCTGGGGAGGAAGACTGCTTGGCTCAGCAACAGGGTTTTGAATGTTTGAACTAACCCAAAAAACCAACATTTAAGTTTAAAAAGAAAGAAGAAAGATGCTGGGCTGGACAACAGAGGCTCACAAAAGACTTTTGAATGGGAGAAACAAGAAGAGACTTGCCTTTCCATATGGGAGGCTGGCTCTGTCCACCTGGAGAGCGCAGCTGGGAGCAGAGAGGCTCTGATGGGCAGGAGCAGGGGAGGGGCTGGGCTGCTGCGGCTGAACTCCACACACCAGAAGGTTCTGAAGACAGACACTGCGCTGCCCGACTGATGACCCCATGTGAAGAGTGAAGGAGGAGCCAAAAAGATGCCCAGTCTCAGGTCTGCATGGCTGGGGCTCCTGGCCGAGCCTGGGAGGCTGGGCTCGGGTGGGGCAGACCAGGAGCCGAGAACCAGGCAGGAGCGACACCCACAGGCGGTGCCCCCGTGGCAGGTTTTCTGCATAGCTGGGCGGTATTTCAGCACGGCGGGTCTCGCTCACCACCAGCACTGCGTTCCTTTTCTTACCACTTGTCTGAATTTTCATGCAGCACACTCGCTCCTTCCCTTGGGTGAAGGCAGGCTGCACCACGAAACCTCAGAAACTTCAGGCTGGGCGGAAACGGCCCACACCAAGGTGTTGAGGCCCAGGAGGTCAGCGGTGCCAAGTGAACTGGGGGCTCCTGGGCCCACTGATGGCCGGGGAGGAACAGGCTCCATGAAGGACAAGTTCTGGCATTGCCCACAGTGGGAACCAGGACTCCCTGAAGACTGCCTCTGACACTGCGATGTTCCAAGATGAGGAAAACTATTGTCCCTCGTATGCAGATATCCACAGCCCATGTTACTTAAGTCCAGGGTCTCTTGGCCGTTGTATACCCCACTTTTTAATAAATTGTGGTAAAATACACAGAACAAAATTTACCAACTTAACTATTTTTGTGTGTGTGAGGAAGATTAGCCCTGGGCTAATATCCATGCCCATCTTCCTCTACTTTATACAGGACACCGCCACCGCATGGCTTGACAAGCAGTTCGTCGGTGCGCGCCCAGGATCTGAACCCGCGAACCCCAGGCTGCCGAAGTGGAGCGTGCAAACTTAGCCACTACACCACTGGGCCGGCCCCCCCAAATTAACCATTTTTAGGTGTACAGCTCAGTGATACTAAGTGCATTCACATTGTTGTGCAACCATCACCATCATCCATCTCCAGAACTCTTTTCATCTTGGAAAACTGAAACTCTGTACCCATTAACACTAACTCTCCTTTTCCCCTACCCCCATATTCTTTTTTATTTGACTACTCTAGGTACCTCATATAAGTGCAATCATAGAGTATTTGTTCTTTTGTGGCTGGCTTATTTCACTTAACATAATGTCCTCAAGTTTCACCCATGTTGCAGCATGTGTCAGAATTTCATCCCTTTTTAAGGCTGAGTAATATTCCATTATACGAATATACCACATTTTTGTTTATCTGTTCATCCATCAGTGGACACTTGGGTTGCTTCCACCTTTTGGCTATTATGAGTAGTACTGCTATGGAGGTACAACTATCTGTTCAATGCACATCCTTTGAAAGGAAAAAATAAGCCGAGACCCAGCCTGGGACTATGCTTCAGATTCCAGTGGGCACTTCCGGCATGCAAAACGTCCCAAGAGTCACAGCTCCTTCAAACACACACCTCGTATCCGTGCCACTGTGGCTGAAGCAGGTAGCCCTGGGGGGTTTTGTGCTGTCCACTCAAAACGCCTCAACTCCAGGGCGATTTCAACGGCTCAAACCAAAACCACAGGGCAGGAATTAGAGCTGTTATCATTTTCAACCCTAAGATTTTCAATTGATTGTAAAAGCAATGTTAACAATAAAGCAATTCTTCTGTATGTTATGGCCCTTCCCAGGCCTAGTGCTTATGCATACATATTTTTTATAAAGTTGTAAATCATGATGAACACACATTTTGTATTCTACTTTTTATATATTTTATTTTATTTTCTATGGCTAGATAATACAGTCGATTTTTGTTACTCGAGGTAGTTCTATCAAGTCACCGCAAGCACTGAATTAGGAAATGCTGAACCATTGCTCCCAGGGGAAACACAGGGTTAGGTTCCTGCAAGCCTGTGGTCGACTGATCAACACATAACATTGTTTTATGTGTACTTCTGTTTAAAGACACCTTACTTAATATATGTTGTTGATTCATTGACATTGAACTCTCCGCCAACAGCACCATAGCCATAAGCTTATCTAACACACATATTTTCTCCATAAGGCACATCACATCCTCCTTGTGCTCAGGAACATAGCACTTCGGCACTACACTTGGGGGCTATTTTAAACAGAAAAATCACCTACAAAAAGCACAAAAATATGAAAGACGTGGCACTAAACAGACCTTGAAAAGAACACTCCTTTACAGTATGAGAGCCAAAACAGAAAAGCCAAGTGTCGTCTTGTTCGTTCCCAGGTGAGAACATGTGTGTTGAGAGACTCAAATTTTTTGCTGCTCTGCACACGTCCATGAATGACCATGAACACATTGCAAGTATCGATTTCGGGGTTACAAACACATTTTAGTGAGTACAGCAGTCCCCCCTCATCCACGGTTTCGCTTTCTGTGGTCTCAGTTACCCGTGTCAATCGAGGTTAGAAAATATTAGATGGAAAATTCCAGAAATAAACAATTCATAAGTTTTAAATGGCGTGCTGTTCTGAGTAGCATGATGAAATCTCACGCCACTTTGCTTCATCTCACCTGAGATGTGAATCACCCCATTGTCCAGCATATCCATGCTGTATCTGCTACCCACCCATTAGCCACTTAGTAGCCATCTCAGATTCGAAGTGCTTGTGTTCAAGTAATTCTTATTTTACTTAATAACAGCCCCAAAGCACAGGAGTAGTGATGCTGGCAATTCGGGTTGTGCCAAAGAGAATCCTTGTAAAGGGCTTCCTTTAAGTGAAAAGGTGAAAACTCTTGACTTAAGGAAAGAAAAAAAAATCGTATGCTGAGGTTGCTAAGATCTCTGGTAACTTTTATTACAGTATATTGTTTTAATTGTTCTATTTTATCATTAGTTATTGTTAATCTCTCAATGTGCTTAATCTGTAAATGAAACTTTATCATAGATATGTATGTATAGGGAAAAACATAGTATATACAGAGTTCGATACCATTCTTGGTTTCAGGCATCTACTGGGGGTGTTGGAACATATGCCCCTCAATAAGGGAGACTATTGTAGGTGAATTTGCAAATACAGAATCGTGAGTAATGAGGATCAACTGTACTTTCAATGCCACAATTCCATTCCATCAAGTTGATAAAACATCATTTACCCAATTAGGCTCCATGGCAAGTATGTTGGACACTTCTAGCCTTTCCCTGTGATGCAAAATGCTACAGTAAATAACTTGATGCAGAGACAGTTGTCTTCTTTTAAATTGTTTCTCTGGGGCATACTCCCCAGCTGGGCTTACTAGTAGGAGGTGTGGACAGGGAGGGAGTGTAGCCGGTGACTTCCCAACATCCAATAGGCTCATGGCATCCCGTGGCTGGGACACATATGTGACCTAGTCCTGGCCAATGAGATGCGTGGGAGCCTTCTGGGGACTCCTGGGAAGGGTTTCTTCCTGCCTAAGGAGACTCAGGATGAGACAGTCCCTGTTCTTGTGTGACCATTGCTGTGTCTGGTATTAGGCCTGGAGCTATGAAATAGAAGAGCAGAGAGATGGAAAGAGCCTGGGCCCTGATGACACGACTGCGCTCTTGAAGAATCAGCCCAGAGCTAGAGCCCCCGAGCTCCGGACTTCCCAGGGTGCGAGACAGTCCATTTCCCTTCTGTTAAAGCCAGTCTGATCCAGCGACAGCCCTTGTCACAGCATCACCAAGGACCGCCTGGGATGTGAGACTGCTCATGTTGCCTACACCCCTCGCCCCCTCTGAGGACACCACACTGGCCCCCCCGTGACCCCCAGGCCAAACTCTGGTCATGGCAGACACTACCGGAGTGATGACTGCATGTCAATCTCACCCAGCCCGCCTCGCCCCTCCCCGCTCTGTGCCAGTCTCCCTGAGGCCCCTTCAGTGACCCCAGCACAGGGGCCTCCAAATGTGGGCTGAGACCCTTTAGTGGTAGTGAAATCCATTTAGTCAGTCACCAACAGCATTAAAAAATGAAGTAGACTGGTTGCCCAAAGGAAAGGGCAACCTTTTGTTGCCTGAATCTTTTGTTTCAGCTACACACACACACACACACACACACACACACACACACACAATGTACCAGGTCACCATGAAAATATATCCCTTCTGTGGATCACAGTCAGAGCGTGGAAACCCTTGCTCTGGCCTGCCTTCCTCTGGCCGAGGGCCTTTGCCCATGCTGGTGTGTGCCCCCTCTTTCCATGGTTCCTTTCCTTCACAGCTCGTCCCAGTGGACAAAGACACTCCCCAGTGTAAGCTCACAGCCCTGGCTGCTGCAGCAGGAGTCTCAGCCCAGGAGCCGGGGGTTGGGGGGTGCAGGCACGCTGGGGCCTGCATGGGAAGCGTGAGCCACTGAGAAGAAGGTAGAGGGAAACACTGCTGAGAGGGAGGGCGGGTTGTCGGGACAAGTGAGAGGAGTCCTGGAGAGTCCCGTATCTGCAGCGACGGGAGGTCAGTGTAAAGGAGCCAGGGCCTCCACAGCTAGAGGGTCAGGGGCCCAGCTACCCCTGAGGATTGGGTGCCCCTGGGCAGTCCTCACCTGGCTGCAGGCCTCCCAGTGGGCAGCTCAGAGACCCCAGTGCGCATGGAGGTGCTGTTCACCCATGAGGTGGTTCCCATCCCTGTGTCTGGAGGTCCGGCAGCCTTGTGAAGCTTTCTGAGCAGGAACTGTTACATATCTAGCACAGGGGAGAAAACCCTTTCTGGGAGTCCAAGAGATTTCCCGAAATTACCCATCAGGGGCATGGCAGGCCTGGACCGGAATCCAGGGCCCCAAAACAGCTAGCATCATATGGAAATTCCACACTCCATAATTCAACCTAGGACACGTCCAAACACGGAGTCACTGTGTCCTGACTCACGGAGTGAGAATTTTCTCTCTGTGGCTTTAAGGTTAGCAGGAAATTGCCGGCCCAGTCCCCTTGGACCCCGGTGAGGGCCCACGTCTTATCCGGTCCACTCCAGGAACAATAGTGCTGGCCAGAGCTCCATCCACAACTGCTCCTAGCAGAACAAGTCATATAAGGAGCCCTTGGTACCACAAGTGCTCGCGGGCCTGGGCTGGCCGCACGCCAGGGAAAGTTAGTGCCTGCCTTGGGGTGTGTGCAGGGAGGGGCAGGATGCCACAGCCAGGGAGGGGCCAGTGAGTCAGGGGCCAGGCCTCCTCTGCCTTCCGCCCCTCCCTCCGTGGCTTCCTCCCTCAGCACCACACCCACCCGTTCAGACCCCCTGGCCCCCCAGTGACCCAGCTTTTTATTGACTAAAACAGCACAGATTTATAATGTAACACAAAACAGAATAATAAAAGCATTCGTATCCATCCAAAGTCTAAAGGGCTTTTCTGCCTTGTCTCTTTAAAAAAAAAAAAGCAGAAAAAAACTGAGCAGTTGCAGGGGCAAATTTTTCTTTTACTTTTTTTTTAGTTGTACACCTTAGAAAAGTTAGAAAGTACAGAAAAGATGTAAAGAAGTGGGATAAACCCTGCTCCCCACAGTGGCCTCGTGGACAGGCTTCCCCACCTGCCAGGCCTCCACCCTGGCCTCTCTCTCTGTGGTTCCCACATGTTCATTAACCTCGTGTCCCTTCACATGTCTTCGGGAAGTCACCAGATGAGCCCGGGAGTCAGGCTCAGGGGAAGTCCCCCATCTCCTCCTTCCCTCGGGAACCTACAGACATTGCATGACAGTGACTGTGTTCCTGCCCTTCATCAGGCGCGGAGGACCCAAGGACATCACCATTCGCTCTAGTCCTGACTGACTGCTGCTCAGCCCCCCCTTTCCCTTCCCCGCCTAGGACCAGACCCCGGAGGGCGGGGACCAGACCAATGTCGTCTCCTCCAGGAAGCCACTCCTGACTGCTAAGCCCTCAGTGCACCCTGGGTGACCTCCTCGTGGCCATTGTCTCTCTTCACTGCCTCCTCCCAGACCCTGAGCTCCTGGGCAGGACTCTGCCCGGTGGTCTACATGTCCCCAGTGCAGGGCACAGAGCCTGGCACAAAGCAGGCGATCGGTACATGCTGCTGACCAACTTGAGAAGAGGCAGGAGGCGGATTGCTGGGCTCTCCGCTCGCTAGCTGTTCAGCCTCGTCTTCCTGGACCTGATTCCCACACAGGTGGCACCACTTGACGCCTTCTGGGCCTGCCACTGTGGCCCAGACACGGACTGGGTTTCTCTCAGAAGCCTGGACTGAATGGGGACAAACACTCATTTGTGTCATGCCCACCCATTTCCTGCTCCATCACCTCCCAGGCCCTAGAAATTCTCCAGATCGAAGCGTCTTCCCTCAGAGAGCCGATGGGCCTCCCTGGGAGGGTTTTCCCCGCTCCTGGCCTCCTCCCCGGCACATAGGAAGAACCACACAAAAATGTGCTGTCAGGGAGGACGATGCTCAAAAGAACACGCCACCCACGTCCCACGCCCGCCCGGCATCACTTGGGCAGAGGCAGGGTCCAGGTGGGGGGCAGGGGAGCCTATGAGTAGCGCGGAGGCAGAAAAGCCAAGCTCAGAGAAACCCTCCAAGGGGAGGGGCTTCTTTGAAATAGGTCAGAAGACTGGAGCCTCAAACACGTGGTAACTGATCCCACTGGACAGAAGCCCCCTGAGGGGCCCCCTCAGTGCCTTCTAGGTACAGCTGGAGGCAGGAAGGTGGGAACTTGTGTCTCAAGGAGCTGTGGAACGCAGGTACGGGCTGGCTCTGCTGCAACAGAGCCCGTGCCCTGTGGGGCCTCGAGTAGCCGTCCACTGTGACCGAGATGGGAAAGATCTGACCAGGTGGTGACAGCTGAGGGACAAGGCTGGTTGGCAGGTATGGGAGGGCGCAAGGGAGGGGCTGGTGAGAGATGAGGAGGTAAAGGCCAGAGAACCCAGCGTGGGCCTCCTCCACCGCCCCCTACTCTGGCCTGCTTCCTGCCACTTGCCAATCTGGACTAGACTCTAGAAACCTCTCCTACCTCCCACAGATCTGCCTTGCCCTAGGGGAAAGTTCTCCAGGAGAAAAATCCCCTAGACGGGCACTGGATGCGGGTGGGGCACTTCCTATCAGTGAGACTTCTTATCTGGGGCTCCCCAGGTCCAGCAGGTCAGAATGCGCTGGGCCCCTCCCACCCTCTGCAAGAGGACCCAGTTACTTCCCTCAGAGCACCGTTAGTTAAATGAAATCCTCCTGGTGGGCTGACTTTCCAGCAGCGGGCTTGGTTGCCTGTCTCCTCTGAACTGAGAGAGGGGGCAGATTCAGGGAAGGTTGCTCATGGTGTGGCGGGAAGGTCAGGGGAAGAACAGGACCAGAAGTCCAGACATGGGCAGAGGGGAGGGTGTGGATGTGGACCGTGCCGGTCAGTTCCAAGGGTCTCTCAGCTCACGCCCATCCTTCTATGGTCTGCTCTGTGATATGGGCTGGAACTCTGCAAGCCACAGGGCCCAATTCCCTTAGAAGCCGGACTCTTGCAACGGGAGGAGAGGAGTGGGGACTTCCTGTTGGCTTTTCCAGGTCCTGCCACTGTCACTTCAGCAGCAGCAGCAATTGGCTCCAGCCCCATGATCCCTGTGCCCCTCCCCTGGTGTGACCACTGCCTTCCAGCACCACCTCCTCAAAGGCCTGAGTACAGCCTGGTGGGGCTTCCTCTGGAGGTCTGAGCACCAGTCCACTTGCCCGACACCAAGGGTGGCAGCCGCCTGGTGTGCTTCTCATTCTCCAGTGGCTTCAGCATCTCCTCTCTGCTCCGTCAGCCTTTCCACAACTGCATAACAACTCGCTGTACTGAAACCCTCTGCGCACAGTCCCTATCCTGGTTTCTGTTCCCTCCCGCACCGTGACAGGCACAGCCCCATTTATCCATCTCCTTGGCTGGTCTGCATCTGCCGCATTAGGCATCAAACTCCACAAGGCAGGGGCATGTCTGTCTTCTCCATCTTTACATCCCTGTGCTTCACACAGAGTAGGCACTCAACATGTGTTTGTGGAGTGAATCCAAGGGATTGAGTGGGGTGGTCTTCCTCTTTCCGAGCAGCCCAACTTTATAAATTTGTTAACCTCCTGGTCCTAGGAAGTCCTCGTCTGAACAAGCCACCAGCTAATCCAAACCAACCCAAACCCCCCTTGGTAAGCCCATCCTGACAACTACTCCAGCTCCTGGAGCCTGTGCACCCCTGCTTTTCTCCGTTTCTATCTTGGGGTGTTGACCACGTGTTCACGCATCACTCCGTTAAGACAGGGTCCATGACTCTCCTTGTCCCCTCTGTTATCCCCTTCTGTTCTTGTGTCCCCCTGAGAGCAGGGGGCTATAGCACGGGATGCATCTCAGTAAATACTCGTTGGTTTACAGCTGGAATTTGCTCACAAGAGACCCACGCTTTCTAGTAAGGGGCCAGGTGACCAAAAACAATGAAATATTACGGGCTCACACCCTGGAACAGCTGAAACACGCTGACGTTTCCTGTGACAGTCCTTGTCGAAACCCCAGAGCTGTCCCAGGGGATCTTTACTGTCACTCTCTCCATTGTTGAGGCTCAGAGTGGTCAAGTCACCTGCCCAGGGTCTCACAGCAATTAAGCAGCAGAGCCGTCCGGACAGACCATTTTAATGAACCTCAGTGCTCTGGGGGCCTCCCAGAGTAAGGGAGGCCGGGAAGGTGCCAGGAAGCCAGGGGTGAGGCCGTGTGGTGGTAAGGAGCAGAGCGAAGGGAAGGACAGAAGCAACGAAGACGAAGCAAAACTGGGGTAAATTGACTTTACTTTTGCCACTCCCCAGAAGTATGGAGAATTGAAAGGGGAGCAGGCGAAAACAAGGGGAAGGATTTTTCCTTTTGGGAAACACAACTTCTAAGGAAGTAAGGAAATGTTACGACAAAGCAGCAGGTATCAGCCCTAAGCCAGGCCCGAGATGAGCCCTAATTCCTTCTTGGCCCCACGCAGTAAGTTCAGGCCACACAGGTGATCCCAGGTGGCTGGGGGGTCAGTAAGTTTTCCAACAGGCTTTTACACACAAACAGAGTAGAAGAGGCAGCAGGGTGAAATGCAGGTGAGCCTTAATTTCATAAGCTAAGACATAAGGGTGCGCTTCCTCATCTGGAAGATTCTGGAATGACCTTCCAGGGGCGTCAGAGTATTTCCTTCTGACCACTGCGCAGGCAAGTGAAGTAGCTGAAAACATCAAACACCAGTGTTCGAATCGTCTCACCTTTTCACTGGTTGACTCTAGAAATCTTCTTAGCTGCTTCCTTTTAATTAGTCAAACAGCTAAATAATGAAAAGGTTGAAGGTTAAAAGACTTCCGTGGACTCTTATTCATAAAGCACTCCCTCAGTCAGAGCCACCTGGGGCAGCTCTCAGCATCCACCTTTCATCCTGTAAAAAGTTAATGAGTCAGCTCACCCCACACAGGTAATCGGGTGTCACGTGGTCCCCCCCATGCCAGCCACTCGCACACTATTTGCTCTGAAGACCAAGGCCGTGGGCTGTGAGTCACCTGGTCCCCAGGCCCTGCCCGGCGCTGGCACCAGCAGGCTCCCATGCTCCCTGAATGAAGGAGAGAGGGAATAAATGATGTCTGTTCTCACCTTAAATGCATTGATTCATAGGTTCCTCACACGAAGAGATTATCTTTTGAAATTATATTGCTTTCAAATGAGAAATCTGAATTCAACTAAGAAAACCGAACAAAATATGAATTTTAATGTTAAAATCCCAAAACTCTTATCCGTTGCTGGCGGGAATGTAAAACGCTATAGCCGCCCTGGAAAATGGTTCGTCAGTTTCTTAACAAAAATCAAGCATACACTTATTACACAACCCAGCAATCATACTCGGGCATCTCCCCAGAGAAGTGAAAATTACATCCACACAAAAGCCTGGGCATAAACGTTCATAGCAGCTTTATTTATAATAGCTAAAAACTGTAAACAACCAAAACGTTTCTCAATGGGTCAAAGGTTAAACAAACTATGGTAAATCCATACCATGGAATACTACGCAGCAATCAAAAGGAAGGAACTATTGATATACACACAACAACTTGGATGGACCTCAAGGGCATTATGCTGAGTGGAAGAAGCTAATCTCAAAATCATACATACTGTATGATTCCATTTATTTATATAACTTTCTTGAAATAAAAAAATTATAGAGATGGAATTAGTGGTTTCCAGGAGTGAGGGAGGATGGCAGGGGGGACTATAAAAGAGAAGCTGGAGGGAGATCTTTGAGGCAATGGGACAGTTCTGTATCTTGATTGTGGTGGTGGTTACATGACTCTACATGTGTGAGAAAATGGCGAGAAGAATAGACATATCCTACCAACGTCGGTTTCCTGGTTTTGATACTGCACTATGGTTAGGAAAGAGGCAACTACTGTGGGGGGCTGGAGGAAGGGTATGGGAGATCTCTCTGAACTATCTTTGAAACTGCCTATGAATCTATAATTACTACCAAAAAAAAACCTTTAAAAATGCACATCTTAACGTTAAACACTCTAAAATAAAGCGACTCAGGCAAAGATCTGTAAGAGCAGGCAGTGAACATGCAGATCCTCGCGGAGTCAGCCAGCATCATTAATGCAAAAGAGCACAAGGCTGCCGCTCACCTGAAGCAGGGGTGACTCGGAGCAGGGGAGTCGAGGGGGAAGAGCTCGAGCCTCTTTGGAGCCCTTGTTTAATTCTGCTATCCTTGTATTTTTGGTACCTTGTTCCCGTGGGGAGGCCCTCAGCACAGGGCCTGCCGTCCAGACTTCACGGTGGGTGCTTAGGTGGGAGTGTGCCTGCAGACACCAGCAATGTCCACCCTGGGCCGCCCTATCATGGAGACATCTGAAGCCAGGTTATGAGTTTCACTTTCTCTTCCCATTTTTGCTGGCCTGAGCTTCCAGTTTTAGAAGCCACTCGCTGGACTCATGTCCTGAGAAAAACATGACGCCTGTCTGTGATGCCTTAGGCCCTAAGACTAAGAACCTGCTGGAGCCCCAAGACCTGGTGCTCTGTGGTCAGCCCCAGCGAGCGGCAGCGGGCGGCATACTCAGGCCGCCAGGGACAGAGAGGGGCTTCTACGAGGCTGATTCTGCCCTCCTCTCTCCAGCCCAGCATATCCTCTGCTCAATGGATCAGAGTCACCCATCCACCTTGACATCCTCGCTTCCTCTCCCGTTTACCTCCCCATCCCACACCCCAGATATGAGGCACACGTGGTTTTACATTCTGTGCTAGGAACGATCACTTAAGGAAAAAGAGGAACACAACAGCAGGTACAGAATAACCCCATTAAATATATACGTGTATATATGAGTATATGCATATATACGGATTATATGTATTTCTGTATTTTCTCAGTTTTCAACAATGAATGAGGATGATCTGTGAATTAAATCTAAAGCCGTAATGAGGAAACATCCAATAGACCGAATGAGGGACATCGTACAAAATAACTGATCAGTACTCTTCCAAAGTATCAAGACGAAGAGGGAGGAATTGCCCCAGATGAAAGGGATGAAGCAGACAGGACAACTAAAGGCAGTGCAGACTCCGGGACTGGACCCCGGACCCAGAAAAAGGACACCAGGGGGGAAAGCAGCAGAACTGGAATGAGGTTTATCAGAGCAGTTGATGGTGGAGCATCAGTGTGAAGGTCTTGCTTTTGTCCTGGGTAAGATGTGGACCTTAGGGAAGCTAAGTAGACTATAGCGGACTCTCTGTACTATTATTGAAGCTTTGCTATAAATCTAAAATTATTTCAAAAGAAAAATGAATGAATAAAATTGAACCCATGACAACACCCCATCTGCTAAGATACTTAACGCCCAGAGCCCAGCATAAGCACGCACTTTACCCCACCGGGGAGTCATTTGCAGGAGGCAGCATAGCGGGGGTAGGTGCACAAGACGGCCCCTCGCACCCTGGGTGCTTTCCTGATTCTGGAAGCCCCTTCCCTCCAGCCTCCTGCCTGTGGGTCTCTCCAGGACTCTAGGCCTTTGCCTCTCCTGCCCCCCAGGCTGGAAATTTGGCCTGTCCTTTGAGGTACAACTCCCAAGTCGCCTCCTCAGTGACAGGCCTGGACCCCTCCCGGACTCGACGCAGTCGGATAGCTCTCCTTGCTGATGCCACACCCAGGACAGTCTGACTGTGGCGAGGAAGTGCTCGCAAGTCTCTCTCCAGCAGACGGGGAACCTGGGAAGGCAGTGGCCCTGTCGCCAGTGGCTTGCGTGACTGACACAAAGCATGTGCTCAATAAAAAGTGGTGGAGTCGACCACGATCCTGGGCATTCATGTGGTTGTTCTGAGGTGAGGGGCACGCCCAGGTCCCGGCACAGAGAACTCACATCAGCCTAAGATGTCAAAAGTCTGGCAGGATGCCCAGGCTTGTGTCCTCCTGGTGGCAAGTCTGACAGAAACCTGCCTCTTGGGTGGGGTTTCAGCTGGAGCCATCCAAATGCTGGGCCTGCCCTGCCTGGCTTCCCTTTCCTGTTGGCATCAATGGATACCCTTTAACCGGTTTGCCAAAAGGTCACTCAGTTAGGCCCAGCCTTCCAGGGAGATGACAAGAGTGAGAGGGCTGCTCAGGTCCAATTGAAAGTTGGAACCACTTTCTATCTTTCCTTCCTGCCCGGGGCAGCACTGCCAAACTCAGACCTGGTAAGAAAATATCACCCACAAGCTAGACACTTCAGAGAGTGTTTGACAAACAAACTCCTTTGCCCTGAATTGTTCACCAGAACTCAGTGTCCCCATCAGTGAAAAGGGGACGCCTGACAGCTGGCTCGGAGAGGTCTTTCGAACTCTTCTACTTGAGTTGTTCTGAACACCCTGTGCAGAGCCCTGCAGACTGGAACATGCCAGCTGCCTGGCAGAGATTAGGGCCACAATTCAGCTGCATGGCACCGAGACTATAATGCTGTGACAGGTTCTCATGTGCAACCGGGGCATCTCACACACTGCTTTACTGCCAAGATGCCGCTCTTGGCAGTCCACATAAGCCAAAGTTCAAAGTCAGCTGATATGAGAATTAAGGAAATACTGGAAGACCTTCTCTCAGCAGGAAAGACAGAGTCCCCCCATTCTGAACTTCAGAAAAGCACAAACAAGTAGTTGGAGAAAAGAAACCATACAGTAAAAGTCCATTTCCAACATCTTTCTGAGGATCCAGGATGTTTTAAGCATTCCCACACCCCTCCAATCACCACGTGGCCTGCCCGTCACCCGCGGTGGGTTTCCTTTGGGAAGGAAGAAACCCATCCACACTGCAGAACCGAGAGGCGCGCAGAGAGGGAGGAAGAAACATCCCGGCTCTGAGTCCGGCGGGGGACATGGGGAACCACAGCAGCCCTGGCCCCGGTGCCCCTGCCCCGGGAAGCGCGCTCCAGCCCCAGGCCGGCTTCTCCCGGCCCCTCCCGGCCCCTCCTTTTCTGCAGGCGGCCGCACGGCCACACTCACCAGCTCCGGCAAGAAGAAGGCGTAGGGGATGGTGAGGAACAGCGCGACCCCCGAGGGCACGTCGGGCGGGGCGTAGCTGGTGGCGGGCGGCGGGTCCCGGGAGGCCATGCTCTCACCCACTGCCTGGCGCCCGTGGCTCTGCAGAAGCTGGCTCGTGCCCGCAGCCCTTCAAATATCACCTCCTGCCCGACACACCCATCGGACGTCGCCTGGGAGGGAAAAAAAAACGTTCCAGCCGAGCAGGTCCTTCCACTCGCTCCAGCCAAGAGTTCTCCGTGAAATGCGTATTGCGCTCCAGCTGGTCTGCGCTGGGTTGGGGCAGGGCCGCTGGGTGCACGGAGGCCAGGAAAGCGGGGTCTCTTCCTAGACTTTTCCTCCTAAGAAATGTTTGAATCCTGGAGCATGTTATTCCAGGGGATGCCAGCTACAGACGCCACCCCCCAACCCTGTGCCTGAGTATAGGCGAAGAGGCCATCTGCCAGGACAGATAACGTTTATTAAGGATCTACTATGAGCCAAGCAATCTGCAGGCGACTCTGGTGCTCCCCATAGTCCTGCACGTGGCTGTTTCGCCCCTTTTCCAAGTAAGGAGACCAAGAATCTGCGAGGTCAAGTCAAGGTCACAGAGCTGGTCACTGGCGATGCTGGGTCTTACATCCCTCTGCCCCTGGGGGCAGGGCTGGTGGCTCCCTCCCTCTCCACCCCTGGGGGCCACCTGCAGCCTCAAACCAGAGGCAGGAGCCGCCCTCACTTCCAGCTCCGGTCTTGTCCTGGGGACTTGGGCTTCCTTCTTTCTCTGCACCCTTTTCTCCGTCCTCCTCTCCTCTGTACCTCAGAGGGCAAATGGAGGGGGCCTCGCTCTCTGGCAGAAATCCGCCCCAGCAGGCACCTGAGAAGGGCCTGGCTGGCTGGGTGCTGCCCCAAGCCGGAGCCCTCCTCCCTTCCCTGCCCTGGACCCCCAGCCAGTGTTGCCAGGAGCTGGGCTTGGGGCCAGGCGGTTCCTTCCTGCCTTCTGCCTGCCTGCTCGTGGAGCTGGGGGGCTGTGACCCAGCTGCCAAGCAACTCCTTTCACTCTAAAGAGAGGTCCTGGAGATTGGAGCCCTTTTCCTCTCTGCCTTAGAGTCGACCACCCTACAGAATGACCTGGCGCCACAGAGTCTGCTCAGGATGCTCTGGGTCGAGGTCCCCTCTCCCTGCCCTCCGTGGCCTCAGTCTCTCCCTGGGCAGCCCAGTCGGGGAACCGCTCCCTGGTGTGGAGGGGCTGTGGGGAGGACTGCCTTGCTTCCTGAGTAATGAGATGTCCACCACGAGGGGCAAGGGTCTGTTCATTAGCAAGAGCAGTGCATTCCAGGGCCTGCCCTCCTGGGCACACGTGGGTGGAACAGCCAGCCTTTGTCTGGTCTGGGGAGAGCCAGGGGAGACAGGAGTTTGGACAAATGAAGTCCAAAGCAGAGGCATTGCCAGGAGAGGCAACAGGCCCCGAGTAAACCTCTGGCCAGCCTGGTGATGCCCTTCTTCCAGGCCTGGGAGGTCTAGGGAGGACGTGAGGCCCCAGTCCCACCTGCCATTTGGTCCCATCTCGTTTGCAGGATGAGCCCAGGCAAAGCAGGCATTGCGCTAGGAATCCCAGCTCTTGCCACCTCTCCTGAATGTTGTAAATAAGCCCTGTGCCACTCTTATGGGCTGTAGGATACCTTTACTTGACCACCGACAACATGGTGTAGCGGGAACAGCTTGGAAAGCAAGAAGGAAAACGGCCTTTCTCGGGCTCATTTCTCATCTATGAATTGGAGGTAATGAGAGAACCTGGAGCCCCTTAGAGGTTGACGGGCCTGAGCCCTTCCACCTTCCGAGGCAATTTGTATATTAAGAAATGAAGATGTGACAAAACAAGGTTATAAAAATTTTGGCGTATTTTAAACATTTTACGTTTAACCAAGTAATGTTTTATTATATGCAACAAAGAATGGCACACTCTACCCAGCCTATTTATAAGAAAACTACAGGATTCATACTGCGCTGCAGACAGTGGGATCCCAAGGAGGGACAGATGTTTACAGCTGTAAGAAGATCAGCCTGAACTGGGAAGAAACGGGGAAAAGCCCATGCATTCCTGAAATAAATAATTCTGAGTTTTGTATCCATCTTCCTGGAGGAGGTATCACAAAAGCACTCTACGATGAAAGCTGTTCAAAGAAATCTCGGTGGCGGTTCTGCTGAAATTTGTCTCAGAAGGAGACAATATCCCAGATGCATTACGTCTCGTTGAGGGTCTTAATGAACGGCTTCAGATAATCAAACCACTTTTACGGCGTGACCCCAGAGCATCTGCCTTGCCATGGAAAACACCACCTTCTTGCTCGTTGGCAGTGGTCTTCCCTCTGCGGTTTTTTGATCTGTTTTCAGTTTTGTACCTTATATCCCAAGACGCTTATTACCAACACAACTGTTAAACATTCTATGTAAAAAGTTGTATTGTCTGAGAATGTATTAGGAAATAAGTCTTTACTTTTCAAAGAAAATCTCAAAGAAAAATAGATTAACAAAAGGTTGGTGTTGCCGTGTTTTTCATCATATACGACAAATGTCAATTTTGTACAATAAAATATTTCCTAATTAAAAAAAAAAAAAGTCCAGGGGCTGGCCCGGTAGCATGGTGGTTCATTTTGCGCACCCTGCTTTGGCAGCCTGGGGTTTGCAGGTTCGGATCCCAGGCATGGACGTACTCACCGCTTACCAAGACATGCTGTGGCAGGCGTCCCATATACAAAATAGAGGAAGATGGGCACAGATGTTAGCTCAGGGCTAATCTTCCTCAGCAAAAAAAGAGAAAGATGGGCAATGGATGTTAGCTTAGGGCCAATCTTCCTCACCAAAAAAAAAAAAAAAGGCCAGTCAATGCGTCTCTGGGACTGTGGGTGTAAATGCACTTGGAGACAAGGTCAGAAGTCTGGTGTGAGGCCGTGGGGAATGCCAGGCACAGAAGAAGAGCCTTCGGGACTCCTCTGTGAAGGCCCTGCTGGTTTCAACCTCATGGGACTAAAAATTAGAGTTAATCCTGAAAATCACTCAAACAGTACTTGGCACAGTTGATTACTGTTATCATTGTCCCCATTTACTCACTTGTTAGTTGGGGCAGATTAAATGAGATAATATATATGAAAACATTTAGGACAGTTCTGGCATACGTCAGATGCTTAATAAGTACTTGTTTATCTAATTCTAATCCTGAAATCACTTCTCTTCTGGCTCTCTTTCCTTTCCACAACAAGACCAGCACACCCTCTGTTAATGTTTCCATCCTGATTTTCAAAAATTGTTTCAAAATTGCTTTTATTGATGTGTAAATCACTTGCAGAAAAAGTGCACGAAACATACAGACCATGGAACCACCACCCAGAGCAAGAAATAGAATGTTGCCAGATTCTTCTCAATCATTTCTCCCTCCCTCCTCCCAAGACACCTGCTCTCATGATGTCTGAGCCCATAGGTCGGTTCTGGCTGTTTTTGAATGGATTTCTTTGTGTCTGGCTGCTTTCATTCAATGTTATGCCTGTGAAACTCATCCACGTCATTGTGCATTGCTGTAGTTCACTCACTGCTGGATAGTATTTCATTGTACAAATATACCACACTCTAGTTGTCCATTCTGTTGTTTATGGACATTTGGGTTCTTTCAATTTGGGGTTATAATTAATAAGACTGCTATGAACTTTCTAGAACTTGTCTTCTATGCATCTATGTATGCATTTCTATTGAGAATATCTTCAGAGTGGAATTGTGGGTCATGTGGTATGTGTTTTTAGAAGATAATGTCAAGCTATTTTCCAAAGTGGTTAAACTGTTTATATTCTCACCAACAATGTATGCAAATGCTGTTGCTTATAACTGATATTTACATGAATGTTATAGCACACTTAGTGCTTGCATGGTACATATTTTCCCACCCTTTTACTTTTAACTTACGTACATCAATATTTATACTGGGTTTTTTGTGTGTGGTTATGATATAGTTGGGTTTCTTTTTTTAATCCATTCTGAAATTTGCTGCCTTTAATTGGTATGTTTAGACTATTTACATAGAATGTAATTATTGATATATTTGGATTTAGGTTTACCATTTTATTTTTTGGTTTTTTTTGTTCACTGTGTTTCTTTATTTCCTCCTTCCTGCATTCTTTTGGATTTTTTCAACATTTTTAGTTTTCCATTTTACTTCATCTATTGAGTTTTTTACCATGTCTCTGTGTTATTTGTTTAGAAGTTGTTCTAGGAATTACAATATACACGGATAACTTTTTGGTCCTCTCAGAACATTTTGACACCTTGACCATATAGGTATCTTTACCTTCTTGCTTTTCAGTTGTAGTTGTCATATGTATTATATATACATAAATTGAAAACTCCATCAGACAATATTATGACTTTTGCTTTCAACCATCATACATATTTTAAAGAACTCAAGAGAAAAAAATAATCCATTATGTTTACCCAGATATTGGCCATTTCTGTTGTTGATGCTCCAAGCTTCCCTCTGATATCATTTCCCTTCTGTCTAAAAGACTTCCTTTAACATTTTTTTTAGAGAAAGTCTGTTGACAATGAATTCTCTTAGTTTTTCTTTATCTGAGAATACCTTTATGTCACCGTCATTCCTAAAGGATATTTTTGCCAAATATAGAATTCTGGATTGACAGTTTGTTTTTTTTCTCAGTCCTTTAAAAACTTTCTACTGCCTTCTGAGCTCTGGTTTCTGACAAGAAATTTGCCGTCATTCAAATTGTTTTTCCCTAAATTTAATGCATTATTTTTCTCTGGCTGCTTTTAAAATTTTTGTCTTTGTCTTTAGTTTTAGTAGTTTGATTATGATACGGCTGAACGTGGATTTTCCTGAGTTTACTTTTTTTCGCATTCATTGAGCTTCTTGAATCTGTAACTATGTCTTTCACCAAATTTAAGAAGTTTTCAGCCATTATTTCTTCAAAAAGTTTTTTCTGCACCACACTTTCTCCTTCCTATTGAGTCTCTGATGACAAGAATGTTAGACCTTTCGGTATTATCTCACAGGTTCCTAAGGATTTATTTTTTTCAATCTATTTCCTTTCTGTTGTTCAGCTGGACAATTTATATTGATTTATCTATATTGATTTATATTGATCTATTGAACTATTTTTAAGTTCATTGGCTCTTTCTCTGTCATCTACATTCTGTTACTGAGTTTATCCAATAAATTTTTTCATTTTTATTATGTAACAAATGAATTCTAATATTATATTTTTATTTCTAAAACTTTAATTTGGTTATATTTTTTCAATTTTCTTATTTTTTTATTTCTAAAACTTCAATTTAGTTCTTTTTGTATCATCTATCTCTCTTATGAGACTGTCTATCTTTCTATTCATTTTAGGGAGATGTGCCCTTACTTCTTGGAGCATGATTATAATAGCTGCTTTAATGTCTCAATTCCCACAGCTGTGTCATCTCAGAGTTGTTGTCTCTTGATTGTCTTTTCCCTTGAGAGATGTTGAGATTTTCCTAGGTCTTTGAATATCAAGAAATTTTGGATTGTATCTGGACATTTTGAATATTGTTATGGGATTATGGGTCTTATTTAAGTCTTACGGAAAATGTTGCTTTTTATTTGTTTTATCAGGCAATCTGCCTAGTTAGGTTCAGGCTGCAAGTTGCTGGCTGCCTTCTCTGGGCTGTAAAACCAAACAATGTCAAGCAACTAGCAGGATGTGCAACTACAACATACAACTATCTACTGGGGCTTTGGGGAGAAAAAAGGGAAAAAAAGGAGGAGGATTGGCAACAGATGTTAGCTCAGGGCCGGTCTTCCTCAGTAAAAAGAGGAGGATGGGCATGGATGTTAGCTCAGGGCTGATCTTCCTCACAAAAAAATAAAAACGTTAGTTCAATTTTTAAGGCTTTGCAGTGCTAGTCCCACCTGTTCAGTGTGTGTGCTAGTCTTGGACCGGGGCAGCCTCGTTCTAAAATCCTTTTGTATGCTGTTAGGGTCTACTTTGGGTTGGGCTCAGACATTCATACACTATTTTATGGGGTCACTTTCTTTAGCCCCTCCTCTCCATGCGCTCCGCCAACACTTTCCAGTTTCCAGGAGACCCTGCCCCCTTCACCCTCACCCTGGCCCTCTGGCTAAAAGGCCAGGGTTTTAGTTTCCCTGCCCTGCTGTGCCAAAAAGCAACAAGAGATATATAGGAGAAAAAAAAGCAACAGGGATTTCCCTCATGCTCTTAGGACCACAGTTCTTTTGGTCAGAGAGAAGGGTTCCCCTCCCTCAGAGTTCTAGCCATCTGTCTGGCTGCCACTGCCACTACTATTGTCACTAGGTTTCCTGGGGACTGGGGCAGGAAAGAATGGAAAAAACAAAAATAAACAAGGTTTTCTACACTCTCTCTGATGTGTAGGGGCTCTCTTTCTCATTCTCCAGAGCAGAAATAGAGGGCTTCTTTTGGAGACGTTTTTTGTTTGTACCCTGTGCACAGTTCGGGGTTTCATGTTGTCCCTGAGCCCAGGCCTGGAGATCTCAGGGGAAGGAAAATGGGAAACTCACCACCAGTTTGGTAGTATTTTGAATTCCAGTTTCCTGCCCAAATCTTCCTGCTCCCTTTTATTTTTGAGTCCTGAGATAGCTGTTCCATGCATTCTCTTCAGGGCTTTTAGTTGCATTCAGAGGAGAGGAGGAGCGGGTGGAATATCCATCTCGATTTCACCAGAATCAGGACTACACCAGCCTGTTTTGATTATCTGTATAGCACCTAGCACTACCTAGTATTTTTATTGTTTATTGATTCATTTGCATATTCTTTGTCTCCCTGCCCCTGTCCCTTCCTAGGATGTTGGCTTCAGGAGACCACTAACTTTGTTCATATTGAATACTGTCTGGCATACACTAGGCACTTAATAGATGTTTCAAATGATTGAATCTACCCTCTCAGTCATAAAGACTTTGGAGACAACTGCTTATATCTTTTTTTTCTCCCTACCAATAAATTGCTTTATACATTTTTCAAAAAAGATTTATTGGTTGCCTGACAAATAAGGGGCAGGCCAGGAGAAAGCCAGAGTTGCTTAGGGAAAGAAGACAGTTCTATCCATTAGGATTCTTCCCATGGAAAGGGTTAGAATTCATTCTAACTGGCTTTAACAATGAAGGGAATTTTTTTTTTAAGATTTTATTTATTTATTTTTTCCCCCCAAAGCCCCAGTAGATAGTTGTATGTCATAGCTGCACATCCTTCTAGTTGCTGTGTGTGGGACGTGGCCCCAGCATGGCCGGAGAAGCAGTGTGTTGGTGCGCGCCCGGGATCTGAACCCGGGCCACTAGAAGCGGAGCGCACACACTTAACTGCTAAGCCACGGGGCCAGCCCCTGAAGGGAATTTATTACCCTAGGTAAGTGAGAGGTTCAGAGGGATTGTTGGCTTCAGGTGAGAGTGAAACAATGCTACCAAGGATCTAGAATCCCTCTGACAGGCTCTGCCTGTCACTGTCACTGCAGTTGGCTTCATTCTTAACCTCATTCAGTGTCACCACACCCCTCCACACACACACACACACACACACACACACACACACACACACACACACACACACACCGTCCCCCCCATGCACACACAGCTCTAGGTTCCCCCTTCCTGGTGAGAAATCGCCATAGCACACAGTGGTTCCAGATCTCACCTCTCCCACTAGGCAGGGAACGAGAGTGCTCTGGTGAGTAAATCTTCTGGAATTTGGTCTCTCTTGGCCCATTCCCAATCCAATCACTGTGACCAGGGGAATGGGATATGCTGATCGGCTTGAGCCAATCAGAACCCACTCCTGGAGCTGGGATAAAAGTGTGTGTGTGTGTGTGTGTGTGTGTGTGTGTGTGTGTGTGTGTAAGTGGGGTCCCCCTTTATGCTGCAGGGACACATATGTCCCATTGCTCTCGCCTGCTGATTCAGACACAACTGGATTGCAGCCACTATCTCTACAAATCCAGGTCACTTCGACTCTCAGATGGGGGAGCTACAGTGCCCACACAGATAGGCCCAGGTTTGGGAGCAGGTTGTGGTTAACACTATTTGTTGCTGTCAGGCAGAACTGAGTCTGACTCCCAGTATCCATGGGGACTGGGCAGGCACAGAACACTTCAGAGTCAAAGGACAGCTGGCAGGAAAGAGGAAAGACGCAGTGGGAAAATGTTTGGGTTATCCAGAGACACCTACCTGGAGAAGAGCTCAGAGAGCTTGGAGCATTTTTTTGTTATCCCTCAAAGTGGCCTCTTCGAAAGCACAAAGTTCTGCAAAGTTAATCTCTGCCAGCAAAGTCAGACACAAATGAGCAGGCTAAGGTCCACTCTGTCTTCCAGAACGTGAGAAACAAGAGACACACTACCAAAGTCCTGAGTTGGAGCTGCGTTCCATTAATGATCTCCACTTTATATTGCTGCACACAAACCTGCATGCCCTCATTCAGTGTCAGTCATTGCGGGGCCATCGAGCCCAGGGCCTCCATTTTCCCACCTGAGATGGCACAGCCTTCACTCGCCCTTGACTTATTGTTCCACCATCCCTCCCCATCCACAGCTACTGGGTGACTGCGTTCAAATACCAGGAGTTCAGAGAGCAAATCTGCGTGTGGAGGAATACCAGGTTATTGAATCCATGTGTTCCTGAGTTTCAGATAGTGGATTTCTTGGAAAACTGACCTGAATCTGAGTCCCTCGCGCTGGATGGTGGAGTTTGGAGAGGGAAAATGCAGATAGGAAAGAACACCTATACTGACTGCTTACTGTGTGCCTGCTGCAGTGTTATTATCCCAGGCCACAGTATTGTTGGGGTTTAAAAATAACAGCAACAACGAAAAGACACAATGATAGGCTCATCTAACAATTTGTACCCTTCCCTTGTGGTTCTTTTGTGTAATGACTGTCCACCTCATGCATTGTTAGCACAGGGATCACATCAAGGCTGCTCCCACTATGTCCTCAAACCCTCATGCTGTGCTTGGTATAGCAGGTGCTCAACAAATGTATGTTGAATAAATGGAAGACTACACGGACAACCACAGTCCTCAGATGCACAGGGCCTTAGTAAGGAGGGTTCTGTCACTGATTCTCTGCTTTGAGGAAACAGAATACAAAGCCGCGAGGCGACAGCCAGCTCTGATCACCTCCATGCCCCAAGAAAACCTCCCAACTTGGCATGCTTCACACATGAGGATGCTGACCCAGTCCACGGCAAAGGATATCCTACGAGGCTGCAAACCAACACAGCCCTCAGCTGGGAGATGACACTTCTAGCTCCCTCCCTTGTCAAAGTGATGGGCTTCCCACATGCTACTGGACTAGCAAGTCAAACCTGCTCCGTTTGTGTGTGCTGTTATTTATTTCAACTGGTTCCTCGTGAGTTCTGGCTTCACACATTAGACCATAAAACCACTGAAGACTGAGTTTGTACTTGCTCTTTAGTACATGCCCCGTCCCCTCGCCAACCAGCCCAAGCACCCAGGTAAGGGAAATGCAACATTTTTCACCTCCAGCAGACCTGATGGATGAAGACACTCAACCAATTATAAGAGGCTGGGAGGATGGGGAGAGGAGGCCACGTAGTTTACACTTTAGAATCCCCGCCCTGCCCACCCTGTGTGGTCCTGATGTGGGGAGTCCCCTGGCCTCACTGGTAGGTACCGCATATGTACACGGTCGCCCAGCAAAGGCCTGCTGGTTGCCCTGTTCCTGCTCCGCGACCACGGCTCTCATGATAATTCAGTGGGTTGCCAAGTCACGCTCCTTGACACAAACCCCAGGACTCATTTCCAGGATGTTTTTGGCTCCTTGACAACCTCTTCCTGTTTTGGAAGCTAAAAAGTGGCATTTAAAAAGCCAGAGAGGTTTCATTGTTTAAAAAAAAAGATTCCACTGACTGAAGAGGAAACATGAGTCTCTCAATGGCAGACGCCCTCACCCTCTGGGATTGTCCCCTCCATTTAGACTAACTGCCTTTGTGCCTCACTTTTTGGCCAAGCATTACTGAAACTGTCTTCTCTCATGTCCCCATATTTTTCTCTGCGTCAGAAACCATAAAGTTGCCCACATTCATCAATCACAGCACATTTCACATGAGCACGGAAGACAGTCTCTGAAAACACACTCTAAAGAAAGCTCTCTCTCTTCATGCTGTACATTCTTTGAAAGGGATTCACCAGCAATATTTTCTTTCATTCAGAATGCCCCACCTCTGCTTAATGCTAAGAATAAGTTAAGTGATTAAAAAAATTAAAAGGTGGAAATTAGGAATTAAAGATTCTACAGAAAAATGACCTTCACGTTGGGGAGTGACATGGTTTCATCTCCTTTACACAGGACTGCAGGGGCCTAAGAGGAGGCAACTCAGTGACAGAGTGGGGAAAAGTCCCTGTACACACTCTCGCCACCTCCATTTGAAAAGGCAAAAACCCTCTCGCTCTGGCCAAGCAGGAGCTGGGGAGGCCAGGGTCCCAGAGGAAGGGGAGCCATCACCTGAGGAGGGGACGGGGCAGCTGCGTCGTGATGGGCAAATGAACGGTGTCTGGACGCTCAGCCTCCCGTGTCACTGGGGGCAGAGGGGAAGTAGAGGGACAGAATCTCTGGAAACCAGCTCTTGGAGATGGAGTGAAATGTCTTTTCCAAGGCCAAGCTCTCGTGTCACGTTTGTGGTGGGAACCCTTTCATACCACGTCATTTTCTGAGATGAAGGCCCAGGTTAAGTTTAGGTTAAGGGTTCAGGGTAAACTAACTAGGATATAGCCCAGAAGTTTCCTAACATGATGGATCTCTAAAGATAAATGCCTCTTTTGAAGTGGCAGGTTGCCAAAAAAAGTACCTGAAATGGCACTCTGATTATTTAGGTTACACTCTTTCTGATTTCATCATGTTTTTCTTCAAACAGCCTTCTCATGTTTTATCTTCACATGCAATTCTTAAAGATTTGCACAGATGAGGGATTATCTTCGGTTGTAGGAAGTGATCCATGGTATCTTTACTTGGTATAGTAGCTGTGCAACTTGCTAGCTCTGACCTTAGGAAAATTATCTAACCCGCCTGGCCTGTTTCTTCAGCAGTAACATAGAAAAACCCAGTATCTACCTCCTACAGGAGTTGTGAGGATTAACCAAGTTAATTGAGAACAAGTACAGTAGGCACTCAAGAAATGCCCGCTGTACTATTATTATGAGCAGTGAAGGCTTGGGACAATTTACCAGCAGTCACAAGTTCATTTGAAATGCAATAAAACCTTTGTTCTTTCTGGACTGTGGTTACCAGGGGCAGTGGGGGTGGGGGGGGTGGGCACAAGGGGTGAAGGGAGTCATATATATGGTGGTGGACAAACAAAAATGCACAACCCAAAATTTCACAATGTTAGAAACCATTAAAACATCAATAATTAAAAAAAAAAAAAAAACCTTTGTTCTTTGACACAGGGGTGGATTAACTCATTCCTCAAAGCCTGAAAGTACTTTTTTTGTTAAAGAGCACTTATTATATAGACTTGAAAAGGCAAAACTAGATTCTGCTTTCATATCTAATGAGGATAATTCACATTCAAATATTAGGCCGAATTAAGTGATTAATAACACAACTTTCTCAAATAGACTACTCTGGTTTTCCCTTCATTTCACAACATAAATTTTATTAGCAATAATCATGTATTTATATATTCTGGATACTAGACTCTTAACAGATATATGATTTGTAAATATCTTCTCCCATTGTGTGGATCATATTTTCACTTGCTTGAATAATCATAAATTTAGCTTTTGATAAAATCTTGCTTTTACACAAATCTATAGATACAGTCAACTTAAATTCAAGTTACTTGGTTTTTGAAAAAAGTTCTTTAAATTTAGATATAATAGTATTCCTTATAAAAATTTTATTGTATTAAAACATATTCAAATTATCAGATAAATATTTCTTATAGAATGTGGTCTGTACAAAAAAGAGTAAAGCCTAAGTTACAGAGTGACAGTTTCTTTTGGTTCTGTCATTTTATTCAGGCCATCATGGAGGGTCCACCAGGGCCACCACTGTCAGGCTGCTTTCTTCCTTATTTCACCCAAGAAGTCATAGGTCTGCTCTGAAATGTCAAAAGGTTCATGGACTCCATCTGGGGACAGCAGAGCTTGGAGGGCGCCCTCGTTTTCTTGGTTTTGCTTAAGGAAGTCAGCAATTGCTTTCCATCGGGCAGCCTCAGTCTCTTCTTCTGCCCACCTGAATGGGGGCAGGGAAGTAGAATGGAGAAGAGGGACCACACAGTCGTGATAGACCAGGAGAAACGTGGCCTTCAGGAACTCTTTGTCTCTCTGGGAAAATATCAGCACCACAAACAACTATGAGTGGATCTGCATCATTATTTTTTCAGTGTTAAATTCTATGGACTCTGTTAACTAGAAGCCATTATGGGGGATCAGAATTGGCCAACCCAAAATGTGTCTCTTTGGCTTGGCTTGATTATTTTTAAGAACGAAAGACTCTGAAAGAAACTCTGACCTTCCCCCTAAGTGCCTAAAAGAATTTAAGATAAAAGGGCTGTCCTGGGGACAGGCCATCACCATAGATAACTCTGGGTATTGGTAGACTGTAAGGGTCCTTGCTAGGCCCATTCTTATCAAACTTCTGTCTACCAAACATTTGCTTTTCCATCTCCATGTGAACTGCCTTCCTCCTCTTTGAAGTACCAAAACACTACCCCCAGCATCCCCTTTTGTCTTTAGCTGAAGATGGTATTTAAAATGAGAGCCTCCACCATTTTGGTGAGTTACTCAGTTTTCCTTGGTCTCTCCCATGTATACATGTTATAAAGCTTTGTTTGATTTTCTTCTGTTATTCTGTCTCATGTCAATTTAATTCATAGCCCAGGCAGAAGGACCTAGAGGGTAGAGGATTTGTCTTCCTCCACTACACCATCTAAGGGGTGCGGAGGGGCCATTAGTGCCTGGCAGGTGATGGCTCTGAACCAGTTACTCAGTCAGGAAGCAGCTCTCTCTGAAGGGGAAGCAGCAAGAGTCACCACGGAGTAGAGACGAGCACTCCTCCCCGAGAGTCTGGGAGCTGCTCCTGGAGACCAGGGGGTCTCCTAAGCTCCACTGAGGGTGTCCGACACATTCCATCAAGGAAAATGGGGGCTGGAATCTAATTCTGGTGACAAGGATGTGGCTCCAGGTAAATATAACTCAGACACAATGTGAAGTCAGCTGTATGCACTTAATTCGATTCAGCATCTCAGAGATCATTGTCGAGTTGTTGTAAGAGAAGGAGAGCAAGCGCTCCGCATGAAATCCAGAGAAAGGAGACCCAGGGAGTAAGGATTTGTGGTGAGACCCTCCCCGGATAACACGGGGACTGCAGTATCAGCACAGTCAGTCAGCCCCTGACACTGACAGGCGGGGCTGGATCTCAGCACAGTGGTCTGAGGGTGGAGGTGTCTGTACGCAGCAGGGTCTGCACACAGACATCACCTCTCCACGCACAGCACGTGTGTAGGGGCAATTTCTACAGGCCTGAGGCCCAGCACCTTGTCCACTGCTGAATTAGAATCGCATTAAACCTGACAATTTTAGCAAAGTTCAAGTGTAGATGGTACTGTTCAAATGGAAGCTCAAATAAGGATACAATATGAATATATCTTTTTCCAATTTTTAGAGTTTTTAGTTTGTTTGTTCTCCCATGTTCCTTGTAGATAATTAACACTTTAGATTAGAAGTCCAAAACCCATGGACCATGGGTCACATGTGGCCCACTGCCTCTCTTTATAAATGAAGTTTTATAGAAACACAGCCATGCTCAGATGTTTGTGTACTGTCACTAGCTGCTTCTGCATTACAATGGCAGAGGTGAGTAGCTGTGACAGAGACCTTATGACCCACAAAATGAAAAATGTTCACTCTCTGGCCCTTTACAGAACAAGTGTGTTGAACCCTGGGTCGGAGCAGTGAAGCCACTACTCGCTGACTGATGCAAGTTCCGTGTGGTGATGAGCAGACCTCTACGGCAATGAAAGCAGGAGTCGTGACCTTGTCCAATGTACCACTCAGCTCAGGCCAGTTTTCTTTGTCCTTCTCCCTACCTGATATAGACTTTCAGAGATGGAGGAATTTTTTAAAAACAAGCGAATTTTGACAGCCAACTGGGAGCCTTTAGTTTAGAAACTTTCCCTCAATTCAATAAAACTCAGTGATCTGAAATGACTGTCTTGATCCAGTGTTTCTTTTCACATTAGGAATCGATCACCCACACCCTTCTTGGAAATTGTCTTTACAACCGTAATGACATAGTTGAACTGAGTAAGAGGGATTATAACTATGGCTACTTTAGCTAAAAAAGAAGTATTATTAGAATGTGCAAGCAAACAGTGAGCACAGAAAATATTAAGTTCAGCGTAGAAAATCAGATTACCTTCTCTGATCTCTTTAATGTGCTTTCTTTCTCAGCCCATGAACTCTAAAAAGCAGATAGAAATATTATATTAATCCGAGTGTTCACAAGTCTTTGCCACACTTCTGCAACTTCACTGTAATTAAACTTATGGACAGGGTTAAAAACACTGTATAGAACCGACACATGTAAGAAGTGAATCTTTAGCATCTATCCTAATGACCCAGAGACAGACTGACCAGGCAGTGAAAGACACCTCAGAGCCCATGATTCTTACAAGTCAAAACTAATTTAAGAACAGAATCAGTGAAACCCTAACACATCCATGCAAACACAGCATCTAAACAATAGAATACTACGAAGCTTTTAGGGTAAGACACTAATGAAAATAGAAAACTGCCAAATACCATAGTTCTCTACAATTCTCTCTGCCATGATGACAATGGTCGGGGTGAAATAAATTGAAGGACAGTTTTGCAAGTAAACATTCTCAATCTGTCCACAAGTCTTCACAAAGCTTTTTGGTTTTTTTTTTTTTGGTGAGGAAGATGAGTGTTGAGCTAACATCCGATGCCAATCCTCCTCTTTTTGCTGAGGAAGATTGGCCCTGGGCTAACATCCGTGCCCATCTTCCTCTACTTTATATGGGACACCGCCACAGCATGGCTTGACAAGCAGTGTGTGGGTGCGCGCCCGGGATCCGAACCTGCAAACCCTGGGCCGCCAAAGCGGAGTGCGCACACTTAACCGCTGCGCCACCGGGCCGGCCCCCAAAGCTTTTTAAAAGAAATAAAAAAAACAAGAGTTCAATTAATCCCACAGAAGCATGAATTGAAGACGTTCACAGTGCCAGTTCTGGGCAAACTGTGAGCGTGGGGAGTGTGCCCAGTCTCCCAGCTGCTCCTTCCAGGGCCTCGGTTTTGTGCCTGTTTGCAGGTGTCCTCCTGCTGGTGCCTGATTTCGTGGGTTATGTGAAAGCATCAGCCCCTTTTCAGGAGGGAGGCCCTGGGGTGAATATGACATATGGCACCAAGAAAGAGATTCTCCGTGAAATAAAGGAGAAGTTTCCACCAAGAGACCACAGGCTGTGCCCTCACAAGCCGTGTCTTGGAATGGTCATGGTTATTACCGTGAAAGACCTATCTTATGGGACTGTGGTCCTCCACTCTCTTGACTACTGCGCCTGTGGGTCCCGGAGAGTTTGAAGAGGACCCTTAGAGAGCCAGAGTGTCTTACTAAACATGCCAGGTGCCATTATTATAATTAAAACACCAACAACAAACTGAACTTACCTAAGTTAACACAAGGAGGCTCACACACTTCATAATGTAAACTTGAAAGGTATCTGGCTTAACATGAGTATCACTAGCCAACTTTTGACTTACTGTCTGGTAAATCTGCCTATTGTTTGTTAGTTAACCATCAAGGTCCCACCTCATTTGCATTGAGTCCCGGCGAGCAGTAGGGTGTTTCACTCACAGTAACTCAGGGGGGAACAGCAAACATGTGGGGGAATCACTATTATGCACCAAGATCTTCTTCTCCCTTCCTTCTGGAGCAAACAGAGGAGTAGACCTCCCAGCTCCCTGAAGTTAAGTGGGGCCACGTGACTGGTTCTGGACAATGAACCCTGAGCAGAGGTGCCCATGCTGTCTGGGGGCAAAGGCAGAGGAGAGTCCAAGGGCAGTTCTCCATTCCCTCTTCTCCTGGAGGGGCAGCTGGCAGCAGAGAAGCCTCTCCTTCAGATGATGCTGTAAGAAAGGGGAGCCTCCACCAGTCTGCGCCCTGGGGTGACCATGGAGCAGGGTCTTCCATTGACCCATTCTGGAAGGCACCACGAGTGAGAAATAAACCTGTGCAGCTACCACCGCACAGCCTGGCTTATCCTAAGTCACACAGGATGCCATGAAGAGAAGGCTCAAGAGGGCAGGACTCATTATACAAATAATTCACTGCGGAAAAATTCAGAAAATACAGATCAACAAAATCCAGAGGTAATCATTGCTACCTTCCTAGGGTATATTCTTCCAGATCTTTTCACAGTCAGATATACACATATATATGTTTAAATATACTATTATAACTCAAAGTTGGGTGTTTTTCACTTCACAATATCTGTGAACAACTTCACCCACAGGCCTTCTCTCGAGGAGCCTGTGGTGGATCTGGACACCCAGAGCTGACCTGCAGCGACAGTCCTGGCCTGGCCGCTGCTGGGCTCCACGGTCGCCAGGTCACTGCACTTCTCTGAGCCACCTGCTCATCAGGAAATGCAGAATTTAGACCAGATCAGCCTTAGGTTCCTCCTGACACCAAAGTCCAAATTCTGTGACCATTCCACTTCTAGAGAAATATTCCAGAACTGGCACAGGGCCTTAGCCATAGCGGGCTCTCCTGAAATATTTGTTGAATGAATCAATGAACACATGTTCTGTATAATGAATAAATATTATGATACTAATGATCTTACAAAGGAAGAATGAGAAATTCTGCGTTATCTAGCTATACTGCCAAATGAATTTGTCTGAAATTACGGGTAATCATATGCCATGAACATTTTCTTAAGTCTTCTTGCTGGAAACTTCATTGTTACCGATGACACCCCCACCCTAGCCAGAGCAGCACACGAAATCAGTTTCAAAGTCTAACACAAATCTCTGCAGGTGATTCCTTCCTCCTGCCACGTCTCTGTCAAGCCCACATGACCTCCCTCCTTATGAACAGGATCCCCCTCCTAACACAGCTCACCTCGCTCCTGCACGGGTGCTTTTCCACCTCGCTGTGCTGTCAGGAGTTCTCCTAAAGCAAACACCTTCACGGGTTACCCACCACCTACCACACCCCTCACCCTCAGCATGAGACCCAGATGGACTTGTCCATCTACAGAGGACACCTGACGTGCCAACTGGATCATTAGCTCTTCTCAAGAACACGCTCTACTCTGTCCTGCCTCAGAATGTTTGCTCATGCTGATCCTTCCACCTGTAGTGTCTTCCACTCCCATCTCAGCATGTCAAAATCTGACTGGGCCCTCAGCCTGTTATTAGGTCCATCTCACTGACAACTTCTTTAATGCATCAGATTCCTGGTCCTCATTTGCTTCCTTCTTTAAAACTCCAAGGACTTGGATGACACTGCCCCTGGGACACTTGTCATGTTATCTCAGTATCTGCCTTGCAGGCATACGGGTCTTCTAATATTTGTTGCCCTTGAGATATCAAGTTGAAATTTATGAAACTGCCATTTTTGAAGGTCAAAAAACAGCTGAAAATTAAAGATTTCATATGGGTCAACCTAAGATCCAGCTGCCATTTCATAGACAGTAGATACCAAATTAAGGTAAAAATGATATACATGCCCTTACTCTGCCTGAAAACTCAGTTGATTTATCTAACAAACCAGTTTGCAATTTTGCTCTTAGGACACCATCAGTGGCCATCTTAAGCCAAGGAACAAATGACAGGTAAGAGACTGCAATAGTGTATGTAGCACACACTGTATCTGCTTATTGGGTCAGCCCTGGGGAAGCAACGTTCATACTAAGACAGGAAGGATGAGACCACGTTAGCTAGACAGTGGACAAGGATTGGGAGACATCATCCAAATAGGGAAAAAGAAACATAGAGCAGGTGTCAGAACTCACTAATGTGGTGAATTTAACTGGTTTCAGAACCCATGAGGTTTCCATCATGATGTCCTCTACCCACCCTGAGAGCATCCATCACGTCAGGCTGCTCCAAGAGCGTGGGGAAGGTGGCCAGCACAGGATTACTCATTAAATCTGAAATACAAAAGAAGAAAAAGGGTTTTACACAAACTTTATCCAATCTATTTTACTGCAATAGACATAAAACATCAAATTATTGTGCCACATGATTTATTCATAACACATTCTGCACACTTTAACCTCTAGGAGAGCTCAAAGCTGTCCCCTCAACCTCCACCTGCCCCTACATCCACACCCCAGGGAGCTCTGGAATGAGTCTTGGCCCAAGTAGATAGAACTTCTAGGGTGGGAGTGAAGTAGCTCCGACAGAATAAGATTAGAAATTTTTGTTCTTCTTTCTAGGATTTTTTTCAACCCCTCTTTCTTCCTTATGACTGTGGTGTGGTAAAAGGAATCTTCCAATTAGGAGGCACCCTGCTCCTGGAAGGCTGAGCAGGAACCAGGAAGCACCAATGGAAAGGAGGTGCAGGGTGGGCTGCTTGGGTCTGACTCCAGTCCACCAGAGCTCAGGGAAGGACCCCAGACTTATGTCTGGGGGTCAACGGATGGTGGAAAAACTAGAAAGAATCATGTATTAGAGATTCTGGCCACATGCCTAAATACTGTGTGGGAGAATATGAATATTTCACCATAAATCATGACACATGAAAGCCCTATGCACAGAAGCACACCAGGAAGAACACTTTTGAAATGGCGAGGGCAATATACTCTATAAGCTTGTGTCCTTAGTAGAGAAAAATCCTTTCTCCAGATTTTACTAGGTTTATTCTGATGGTCAGGCTCAAATGAAGTCAATAATTCTAAGAAACTCCTCCTTACCTATAGGAAAACTAATAAGCCTTATCCTCTTTAAGAAGTCATGTCAGTCATGAAGTTTTGCTAGAGTCGTTGAAATAAATTCAAAGGCAAGTGATGATTAAAAGGCTGAACTGTCCTTCTTTAGAGTTATCGTTATTCCTTGAGAAATGTCTGTGCTTCTCTGACTTTGAGTTCCATTTCTATTTACCTGTCCAGGTGGTGAATCCCTGGGACAGGACTCCTGTCTAACCACGAACTCTACTGTCCGTGGTGCTAAGCCATCACAGGGCTCTCCCTATCACTCACTGCTCCACCCACCCTCGCCTGCTTTCAATTTGAATCCCTCCAACATGCCCACGTTTGCTTGCCTTGGGTCTTCAGACATGCTGGTCTCTCTATCCAGAAAGGATTGTCCTCCACCAACCTCACCCAAATCTCGAACTCCTCTCTCAGGTCTTATCTTAAATATTACTTGCCCAGGGAAGGCTTCCCTCATCTACACATTAATTCAGGTCTTCCTACTGCATGCTTTCATTGTGTATTTTCCTTCAGATCACTTATTTTAAAAGGTGAAAAGGATGACTCATGTATTCGTGTTTGAGGTCTGTTGCTCCACTCGGGTAGGCATGACCGTGCCTGTCTCATTCATCACTGGGCCCAGCACAATGCCTGGCATACAGTAGGCACTCAATACCTATCTGCATACTGATTTACTGAATTCAAAGAATAGCCAATAAAATTAAACGTTTTTTGGAAGCAATTCTTGTAACTCATTCATTTCTCTTTGCAAGTTCAATCATGTGTGACAACTCATTGACTTTTTAACAGTATTTTTTAACATTTTACTTGGAAAAAATTTCAAGCTTACAAAAAAGTTGCAAGAATAAAAATAGTACATAGAACTCTTGAATATCTCTCACCTGGATTCACCAATCTTAACTAATCCACTGATTGTACATGTTAAGAACCAGTTATTTTGGGTGATTTCAGTCTTTTCCCAAAAAGATGATGTGCATATCAAACACATGGTAAAAACAGATTATTCAGAGATAATCAGGGAAAATGTGATTATATCTGAGTTTTAGGATCTCAGATCTCCATAATTTGAAATGTGAAAGTATGTATATTGTAATGAATTGAATATGTACTGAGCTCACAGAGAATACACACTGAGTACAATATTTTATATCTGAAATGTATTCATGTTGATGCTATTCTGAATATTTTATTTCAAATGTCACCTTCAGAAGCAGAAGATATGGTTGGCATAGGTTACATTTACTCAAAGTATGATGCATTATTGAACATAAGGAAATTACAAAGACCCCTTACCAGCACTTTTCATACTCATCCTGTCTTTCAGGAGTACATCTCCAAGAATTTGGCGATAAAATATCAACAAATGAATGGAGCACATACTTCCAATTAATGTTTCTGGCAGTAGACTATTAAAGAAGAAAAAATAGTATTCATTAAACAACCCCTACACTCCAACCTACAATGTTATTTAAATGTAAATTTTTACCTTAATGAACAATTCCAAGTTTTGCTTCATTATTGGAAAATATGGCAACAATTTTAAGGAAAATTTCCACTATAAGTTGGCCACATTAAACTTCAGATAACTTATATCTTTATGTGTACACTCTCAAGTCTCAACTCCGTGTTGCCATTCATGTGCTTCCATTTGAGCACACACACCCATGGTAAATGTCAAATAAAAAAGAAAAGTCATCAATTACGTGTTTTGGATAGAAAGGGACTAGTCAGCTACAAGTTTTAACAAAGCCATGTGGCCACCCCTCTTGATGTGATGAATGTGGAGGAAACATGAGTTCAGATGGTTCATGGTGCTGGGTGGAACATGGGAAGGTGTGGCAGACCTGGACTGAATTCTGACTTTGCTACTTCCTAGCTATGAGACTTTGGGTTAATTATTCATTATTTTCCTTGTGTTTTGGTTTCCTCATTGGCAGAATGCAGATAGTAACACCTGTCTTTCAGAAGGTTACTAAAAGCATTAAAGTAAGGTAAATGTGGAGTGCTTAATGCAATGCCTGGGACACAGTAAGGGCTCAAAACAGAAAAAAAAATTCAATATTGTAGTTAAGTTAGTATCAGTTTAAAATAGATTGTTATAACTTTAGGATGTTATATGTAATCCCCATGGTAACCACAAGGAAAAAAATCTATAGAATATACACAAAAGGAAATGAAAAAGGAATCCAAATGTGTCACTACAAAAACATCAAACACAAAGGAAGGCAGTAAGGGAGGAAATGAGGGAGAAAAACATCTATAAGACATACAGGAAACAAATAACAAAATGGCAATAGTAAGTCCTTCCCTATCAGTAATTACTTTAAATGTAACTGGATTAAATTCCTCAGTCAAAAGACATAGATTAGCAGAATGGATAACAGGATCCAACTATATTCTACCTAGAAGAGACTCAATTTAGCTCTAAGGACACTCACAGGTTGAAAATGAAAGGATGGACAAAGATATTCCATGAAAATAGTAAACAAAAGAGAGCAGGGGTGGCTATAATAATATCAGACAAAATAGACTTTAAGACAAAAAACTCTTACAAGAGACAAAGAATGGTACTATATATTGATAAAAGAGTCAATTCACCAAGAAGATATAACAATTATAAATACATATGCACCAAACATTAGAGTTTTTAACTGCATGAAGCAAACATCAACAAAACTGAAGAGAGAAACAAACAGATCTACAATAATAGTAGGGGACTTCAATACCCCACTTTCAATAAGGGCTAGAACAACCAGACGGAAGTCAATAAGGAAATCAAGGACTTGAACAACACTGTAGACCAATTGTAATAAACAGACATATACCGAACACTCTGACAACAATAACAGAAAACGTATTTTTCTAAAGTGCACATGGAACATTCTCCAGGATAGACCATATGTTAGGCCGCAAAACAAGTTTTAATAAATTTAAAAGACTGAAATTATACAAAGTATGTTTTCTGATCACAATGGAATGAAACTAGAAATCAACAGCAGAAGGAAAACTGGAAAATTCACAAATACGTGGAGATTAAACAACACACTCTTAAACAACCAATGGCCCAGAGAAGAAATCACACAGTACATTAGAAAATACTGAGAGATGAATGAAAAAGAAAATGCAACATACCAAAAATTATGGGATATAGTGAAAGTAGTCTTAAGGGGGAAATGTATAGCTATAAAAGTTTACATTAAAAAATAAGAAAGATCTTAAATCAACAACCTGACTTTACAACTTAAGGAACTAGAAAAAGAAGAAAAAACTAAACCCAAAGCTAGCAGAAGGAAGGAAATACTAAAGATTAGAGCAGAGAGAAATAAAATAGAGGCTAGAAAAACAACAGAAAAAAATCAATTAAATCAAAAGTTGGTTCTTCAAAAAGATCACCCAATAGACAAACCGTTAGCTAGATGGACCAAAAGAAAAAAAAACAGAGGAGACTCAAATTACTAAAATGAGAACTGAAAATGAGGATATTAATTCTGATTTTACAGAAATAAAAGGATTATAAGAGAATAGTATGAACCACTGTAAGCCAAAAAATTGGATAATCTAGATAAATGGACAAATTCTTACTAACACAAAACCCACTAAGACTAAATCACAAAGAAATAGAAAATCTGAATAGCCCTCTAACTAGTAAGGAGATTGAATCAGTAATCAAAACTATCCCAACAAAGAAAAGCCCTGGACCTGGTGGCTTTACTGGGGAATTCTACAAAACATTTAAAGAAGAACTAATACCAATCCTTCTCAAACTTTTCCAAAAAGTTGAAGAGGAGGGAACACTCTCTAAGTCACTCTAAGAGACCAGCATTACCCTGATACCAAAGTCAGACAAAGATACTACAAGAAAAGAAAACTACAGCCCAATATCTCTGATGAATATTGATACAAAAATCTTCAATGAAATAGTATTCAAAGCATGTTATAAAGTTTGTACACTATGACCAAGTGGGAACGGAAAGATGGTTCAACATAAGAAAATCAATGAGTGTAGTATACTACATTAACAGAATGAAGGAAAAAACCCACCTGATCTTCTTAATTGATGCTGAAAAAGCATTTGACAGAATTCAATACCTTTTCATAATAGAAGGAAACTACCTCAATATAATAAAGGTCATGTATGAAAATCCCACAGCCAACATCATATTTGATGGTGAAAGACCAAAAGCTTTTCCTCTAAGATGAGGAACAAGAAAAGGATGCCTGCTTTCCCCACTTCTATTCAACATCTTACTGCAAGTCCCAGCCAGAGCAACCAGGCAAGAAATATGAATAAAGGCATCCAAATTGGAAAGCAAGATGTAAAATTATCTCTGTTCACAGACAACATGAACATAAATGTAGAAAACTCTAAAGATTCCACAAAAAAACTGTTAGAACTAATAAATTTAGCAAAGTTTCAGGATATAAAATCAACCTACAAAAATCAGTCATGCTTCTACATACTAACAACGACCAATTTGAAAAGGAAATTAAAACAATTCCACTTCAATAGCAACAAAAAGAAGAAAATACTTAGGAATAATAAAATATAAGCAAAATTTCAATACTGAGATTTCAAATAATAATCTGGAAACATGACAAGTGAATGCTTTAAAATCCTGACACATGACACATACTAAATATTTACTGGGAATTTATTGAGCACAAGAGTCAATCTTAGAAGATACTCAAGAAATGCCTTGAGTCATTCTAAATATACATTTTCTAAATGTTATTTTTAGAAATACATGAACTCTGTCACTAAGCATGTAGAATGACCATATAGGAAATCTCAAAAACCTTGCAAACAATGTTCTCTATCAAAGAGGAATGTCTTTGGGCTAAGAAAAACCACCAGAAGTTTAGAAAGAGACCTTAACTTTTATAAATTAATCCTTTGTTTTAACTTCTAGGATGAGAATTTAAGACGAAAAAGTTAATCACAGAGGTAACAGGCTTCCAGCCTGCTGGCAGACAACAGAAAGAATGTGACCCCTATGATGGTGCGGGAGCAATGGATCCCCATGGGTAATTAGTTTCACGGAATTTAAATAAGTATCCTCGACCACTCCCTAACCCCTGCATTTCCAGAAACATCCAAAACTGCAAGACAAATTCTCTTCCCACACTTAGAGTCATCTATAGCATTTGGTACACAAGTCAGAAACCATCTTTTCCAACCCTGGCTAAAATTCTGATCTGGTGTATATCTGACCCAGATTTCAACGACCGGCTGCAGGGGACATTTAAGCTGCCCTGATACCACCACAGGCCTTCTCCGTGTCCACACTGTGATTCCCAAGGGTTGTTCTACACCCTGTGCTCCGGTCCGGGGCTCATGGGGGCAGTGTCTCAGCTGCATGCCCAAACCCACGTCTCATGCTGAGAAACAGCCACTGATTTTGCTACGGGAAGAGGTGGCACCTTCCTTCCTTCCTTCCATTTCACCCCTCCTTCTCTCAGAGGCCTGCCTGCTCTGTCTGTCCGGCAGGCACCGCTTCCAGCCTGCCTGAGAGGCCTTCGGTCCTCCCACAGCGCGGGCACTCCTTTCCTTCCGGCACCTCCCCACAACAAGAGGCAATGCTGCTTGCTCTTCATTAGAGTCGTCTTGAGAGAAATCCTCTCATGTTCCCAAACCCGAGATGACCAGAAAGCTCTGAGCTCCTAAACGGAGCCTGAGCTGGGGAAGTAACACGCTGCTTTCTGACCTCACAGAGACCAGGCAACTCTGGCGGCAGGAGTGCAACTAACGTAATCACGAGCCCCATGTAAGTAACACTACTATCTCATTTATATTTAGCAACAATACAACGGAAGCAAAAGAGGGAAAAAAAGATGGAATGCATCAAAAAGACGAAGGAAAATAAATTGATAGCAAATTTATACATACACATACAGCCTACTTCTACAGACCAGTGTTTCTTGGTGTTCAGAACTCACGCACTGGGAGTCTGAGTCTAAAAATCAGGACTTTCCCTCCTCAAGGCCTGAGAAGCGTGCCTTTGGCCAAACCACATTGAGTTAAACTCCTTTGGAAAACAGCTCCAAAATCAGAAAGACAAGTTTTGGTGAAACTGAAGGATCTATTTGCTCCCTCTTTCGTCTTATGTTGAGAGGGTCACCGTGTTCACAACTGTCTCCACAAAATGAGATCCATGAGCAGGACTCTGGTGCTGTTTCTTTGGTAAAGGAGATGAGTCTACATCAATTCATTCGCCTTTTCACAAGTCTCCTGACATCCAAAGGATACACACATGTAAGACTGGTGACCGGTGAGAGGGCAGTATGAAGCCCACTAGCAAGGATACGGGGTAAAAATGGACACTAAGGCAAACTCTAACTGGGCTTCCTGCCCTTGGCCCTGTCCCCATTGCTGTATGTCTCTTGGCATAATGGAAAGAGCTTCTGTCCGTTCTCCTTTAAGCAGAGAAATTTGGCTAAATAAAGGTGAAACTTTTAAGCAAGGGAGGGTGGGGATAGAGGTGGGATGTACTTTTCAAGGAGGGGAGGAGGAGGACTGTGGGTCCCATTATTTGCCTTCCTCTCCCATTCACTGAAGGTGGCAGGTCAGGGGAGAGGAGACTGAGATAGATCAGTCCTGCCTAGTCTCTACCTCCAGGACGTACTGGCTCAGAGCAGTGATGTCCAACAGCAACCCACGCTGGTGCCCAGCCTTTCACCTTGAACCCACAGCACAGCCCTCACACCATGGCCCATGGCCTGGTTTCAATGAGAGCCAGCCTGGGCCTGGGGCCACACCAGCAGGGTGCCCCAACCCACACCTGACACTACCAGGCATGCACGTTTCCGGATCATGCAAAGTGGAGTAGCAATTTCAAAGCAGTGCTGAAGTCTCTCTGTGGGTTCTAAGAGGAGAAAAGAGCACACACCAAGACAAGGCAGGAGTGGAGAGGAGGAGGGAGAGGGCGGGGACAGCAGGAGGCAGAGGAGAGCTCCTGAGAAGTACACTTTTACACTAGCAGGAAGATTTCTACTCTGAAAATATTTAACAAACATTTTTTCGAGTGCCTACTGTGTGCTGTAATCAAACACGTGCCTCAGTTCCTGAGGTCTGGAGGGCAGGGACTCAGGACCCTCCTCTAAGAAGCCAGCATACAGAGGACGGTTCACCGCTTTGGAAGAACGGGCCTGCCTATCTGACCTCTGCACCTCCCCATCAAATTTGACCTCTAGATTGTAAAAAGTATCTGCAAACCAGTATTTGGGCCAAAGAAACACTAGTAAGAGCTGTACTTGAAAGATACACTTGGGAGTGCTTTGGGACTCGTGGAGGCTTATCAACGAGGTGAGTAGTGGGAGGCTGAAGAAGTAGGAGGAATGAAGCCAAACAGGATTCAGGCGTTTCTGTTACACAGACTGCTACTGTGCTCCTTTTCCCAATCTTGAAAAATAACAATCTTCCAAGGAAAGATTGGCCAAAAAAGAGAATCTACAGGCTCTATGAACATCCACGAGGTAAAAAAAAAAAAGCCAAGAGAACAAATAATACCTATGAACATATTATTAACAGTTATTGAAAGATTTAACTGTTAATACTATAATTACAAAACACATTTCAGTATCAGATATAAGAACAAGGGATATTTAAACTAAGAGCATGATCTAGAATGAGAAAAGCAACCATTCAGAGGGGTATGCCAAGCTTTCCAGTATCATCCCACTTCTTGAGAATCTGCAAGCAGTGAGGAGGTCATGGTGGGACAGCTCAACTGCATCAGTCTCTGCTCCCACACCACGCTCCTCCTCTGCACCCCTCTTGTCCACTGGGTGCTCTCTGGGGAAAGTTCCTTTCTTCCACATCTTCACAGCGTTACATGGGCACATCTCTCCAGTGCTTCAAAGCCTATCTCAAATTCCCCCTGATCTTATTAGCTACACAGTACATCTTCATCTGAACAAATTTTACAATACACAGCACCATCGACCTAGCATTATATTTGCATTTGTCTATACATATAATGATAATAGTAAATAATTATAGCTAACACTTTATTGTGTTTTACTGTGTGCCATGCACTATAAATACAAGCTAAGTGTTTTATATACTTTCTTTTCATTAAACCTCATTACAGCTTTATGGGGTTAATATTATTATTATGCCCATTTTAAAAATGTAGACATTGAGACCATGTGAGAGATGGTGAAACGACTTGTCCAAGAGGTTACTGAGTTAGAAATTGATATATCTGGGATTCTACTAGCATAAAAGCTCCCTGAAGAAAATGCAAATTAAAACCACCATGAGATACTACTACTCACTTATTAAAATGATAAAAACAGGAAAAAATTGATAATACCAAGTGTTGTCAAGAATATGGAGTAATTAGAACTCTCATACATTGCTGGTGAGAGTGTAAAATGGTATTGTCATTTTGGAAAACAGTCTGGCAATTTCTTATAAAGTTAAAAAAACACCAGATGACACAGCAATCCCATGCCTAAGTATTTATACCTATGAGAAATGAAGATATATGTCCACACACAAAAAAACTCATATGCAAATATTTAGAGCAGCTTTATTCATAATTGCCCAAACTTAGAAACAACCTAGATGTCCATTAACTAATGAATGGATAAACACATTATGGTATATCCATCAAATGGAATACTATTTAGAACAAAAAAGAATAAACTACTAATACATGCAACAGCATGGATGAATCTCAAATGCATTATGCTAAGTGAAAGAAGCCAGAATCCAAAGGCTATATACTGCATGATTCCATTTCCACGACATTCTGGAAAAGGCAAAATTGTTGGAAAAGAAGACTCATGAGTGGTTGCCTGAGGCTGGGGCTGAGGAGTTGACTCTAAGGGCTATGCGGTAACTGTTTAGAGTGACAGAAATACTCTCTATCTTGATGATGGTGGTGGTCGTCACACAACTCCATGCATTTGTTAAGACTCAACTGTAAACCAAAATGGGTAAATTTTATTGCATATAAATTGTACAACAAACGACATTAAAAAAAGTTCCCTGAAACCATGAATGTTAAGCCCCATTTAGTCAAAAGTTTCTACACTATTTCTGACCAAATCTATCAATTGAGCTAACTAGTAAACAGAAGAGCAAGCGAATCTGAACTTTATTACTATTCCATTTCCCTACTGATCTTTGGCAGATGAATTAGTGAGGAAAAAAATAACCAACAAAAGATGACCAAGCAGGAGGAGAAGTCAAAAGTAGAGATGGTCGACAAATGCTGAACGACTTAACGTTCACTGGACAGGTAAAAGCGGGTACCAACCTTAGTATGTTTCTTGATCTTCTGTTCAAAGATCTCAGTTTTACTAGAAGTTGAGGCTGCCTTCTCATCGTCATCATCTGATAGAAAATACTCCCCTGTGCTTTAAAAACAAAAACAAAAATAAATGTCAAAACTTAAAGTGCTTGGAACAGTGAGTATAATAAAACAAAGTACTTTTTATAATAAAAAAAAGTATTTTTTAAATAATAAAACAAAGCATTTTTCAGCACCCATGGTGCACAACTGTATGAAAAGCAGGAGTCACCCACACACCCTAATGAGCTGATAAAGAGATCAAGTGTGATAATGCCCATCGGCCTCCCTAAGGGTAACTAACTGGCCCCTAGAGCTGCCACTAGATCAGATGCTTCAACAGCATCATCACTGCCAAATTACAAAGAAAAAAAGGGGGTTTAAAACACATGTCTGACTCCAGGTAGAACCAACTGTCTCCCAGACTCCAAACTCCTTCCTGTTTCAGGAAGTGAAGACTGGCACCGCCAGGGCAGCAGCAGTGCTGTGTGTCCTAAATCGTAAAAGAAGGAGAGGAATGTCTGAGAAGCAAAAGGGGAGTTTCAAATCTGTCAGGCTCTGAGCTCCATGAGGCAAAGACCATATCCGTGTTACTCTCCTTTTTCCCATCACCTCGCACAGTGCCTGGTCAATGAAGACATTAAAAGATGTTCAGTACTTTTGGAAGGCAACTTGGCATGTATATCACAATCTGAAACATCCACACCCTTTAACTAGCAATAGGCAATCTCTGAATTAGCCTATTCTATTGACCCTGCGTGGTCACAAGTATCAGCCCAATGTTCCACGAAAAGAAATTAACACAGGGTCCTCATGCTCCCTGATTTCCCACATTAGAGTCTCCTACGTGCTGCCAAGAAAACAAGCACTTAGATAAAATGGATTAAGATTTTAATATCAAATGACATATTTTTTAAAATGTGAATTCTAGTGAAAAATGTTATGCCTATTTGAATATAGCTATCTTCTCTGATGCATCTTCTGCTTGTTTAATTTTTCAGGAAAGGAAGAAAAGAAACACAGAAGAGCTGTACCTCTTCTGGACACTGAAGGGTCCACTTCCACACCTTTTTCATAAGGGGTGCCGCCATTCAAGAAGAGTTCATAAGTTCTACAAAAGAATAATATACTATGACAATAAATACTGTGGACAGTTCGAAACATGGAGTCCGTAGTGAGGTATTTTTTAGCACAGGCACATTCACAGGCATTTTATTTTTGTCTCATTGGTAAATGAGAATCAAAGTTGTTGATTCCTCCATGAGGTATTATCTCAGTACATAAACAGTTTCTTTCTTTCTTGTAGAAAATACATTTTTCTACATTAAAATGAGAAAGATTTATTGAGTCATTCAAGTGTTCTGACTTGTGTTAATGACTGTGTTAACGACAAGTTAATGATGTTTTTAAATGTATTTTTCAAATGTTTTAAACAATCATTTGAAATAAAGCTACTGTGAATTTATATTATTTTTAAAATATAAAAGTAACATGTGGATTGTTGTAAAAAGTGTGAATGGCATAGAAAAATGAGAGGTAGAAAATGAAAAATCCCTCCCCATTCCTTCCCCCCTAGTTTGGTAAGTCTCTTGTCCTATCTTTTCCTATGCAGATGCAAACAAATCTATAAACACAGTATATCTCAATACTAACACATGTTTTCTTTGCAGGGTGCATACTATCCAAGTGTTGAAAGTAGAAGGCAAAAGGCCTCTTTAATCCTCCTGCACCACCTCCCCAGTTCTGCTCCTCAGAGGCAACAACCTCTGGGAACAGTTTACATAGATCCCACCCACATACGCACACAGATACAGGTTTTCATGAACAAAAGTAGAGTCACAGTATACACACGATTCTGCAATCTGCTTTTTTCATATAATAATATACATTGGAGATGTTTCTGAACCAATATATAGGTCTCCACCTCATTTAAAAAAACAGCTGTGACTTCACTTTGAGAGAGATGGAGTAGACTTTTCCCTCTCACTAGTTACAACTAAAAACCCTGAACATTATTTAAAAAAAAAAAAAAATCACAAGAATCCTGGGCTTCTACATCCCCTGGGGGGGAATGAGCTGCCCCTCCCCTTCCACTGGGGTGATGTCAGAGGAGGATCTCCGCCCTGTGGTAAGGAGGCCATACCCACCCCTGCGGGTTAATTAGGAGGCACAGGAGGCAGGGAGCATTATCAGAATTAATCTTCACAACAACCTTTTAGGGTAGGGACTATTATAATCACTCATTTTAAATACGGGGGAAATTGAGGCTTGGAGACATTAAGGAAACTGCTTACAGTTAACACAGACAGAGCCGGGACTAGAGCTCTGAATTTTATAATTCCAAACCTGGAATCTCAATCACCATCCTACTGACTGCCCATTTGCATCTCTTTTGTGAATTTCTTGTTTATCTCCTAGACTTAGATTTTTTTGTGTGTGCCCATTTAAAAATTTGGGTTGTCTTTTTCTTATTCATTTTTGAGAGCTCTTTTTATATTAGGAATAATAACTTGCTGATTGTTATGTATATATCGCAAATATTTGCTACCAGTCTGCCTTTTGGTCTTGAATTTTAAATTTGTTTACAGTGGCTGCCACTACGATTTCAATGAATCACCTACAGAAGAAAGGCGAGTCATAAAAGACCTAGGGACCCTGGACTTGGCTTTCCCACTCTTGGCTGAGAATGAGGCTCTGTTTCAGCATTGTGAAATGTGCAAATACCACAGAGGATTACTGAAGGAATATGCTCAGCAGACAGCTGGTGCAAACATCTTTTAAAATCCCTATTCCCTATGTGGCACTTCTTCCTCCCTAGGATGAGACTGGGCATGCTGTTTTCATATGCTACCTCAAAGAACATTAAAATCAACGTCCAAAGGCCTCTCCCCACAAGTTATTGCGATGCTAATAGAACATACACTCTGCAAACCTGAGGTATCCAGATTCTAAAAAATAAATTTCTACAAAATTACTCATTTGGAAAGAATATATAGCCAACTTACTTGGCTGGAATAGGAATTCCACTGGCATCAAAAAGTTTAAGAAACACCCAGCCACAACTTAATTCTCCTCTGTCACCAGTTGACTAGGAAATAAAAAGGTGTATGAAAGTTAATGTTTGAACCAGTCAAATTTATTAAGCACATACCAAGTCCTTTTAAAGGAAAAAAATTAGTCTTCATCTTTAGAACGAAAAAATTCTTCACAAGAAAATAAAGTGAAACACAGTGGAGTCCCATTTTACTTGCAGGTCAGATGGTAAAGGCAGTATGCCAAGTGAAAATCCTATCTTGTCAAATTGCTCTTGAAAATCCCCTAAACCTAATGACACAGTAACTGTTGCTATTGTTTCTTGAGTGATATAAATTATTTTGTGGAATGATCTCAAACCACATCAATACTACATGGGATTATGAAGCTTTGTCTCATTCAGAGATGGAACGCACAAATTAAATCATTCAAGGGTCTTTTTGCCCAGAACTCTACCCTTACTGTCAATTGCCAAAGGCCACTGGGGGCTGGCTTGGGGGACGTACTCCCCTCTCATATCCTACCCACCCATAACACATGTGGATGAATTTGCCTCAAAGACATGAAAGGATGGCGTAATACCATTAATGTAACAACAATTGGCTCTCTGGGTTACCTCGAGGCCATGTATATGTACTACACCTATCAAAGTATTATTAGAATGTGGAGACCTTTAAGTACTATCACAGACCTACACATAAATTAATAAATTCCCTTTATAAAAATTACCACTCTGACAGGTCCCTTAATTAGAACCCTCAGCCACAAGGTTAGGTGCACCCTGACCCTCTAGGGTCAGTGCTGGAACGCCACTGAGCATCTTTTATCACTTTCTGCAAAGTCCCATCCTTTTCAAATCTTCAATCTTGAAAAGGACTGGAGTTCACTCAAGCCATAAATGTAAACAAATACACTTTTATTTTAAATGCTACTGAAAAAGCAGCACTAGATATAAAATTAGAGTCACTGCCCTTCTGATTCCTCAGCAGATTAAAATTCTATTACACATAAAAACCTCAATTATTTTACTTGTAAATACAGACTTTCTAAAAAAAAAAAAAAACTTCCCTGATACATTAGAAAGCTTTGTCTTTCAACTGACATACATTGCGAATATAAGAAATTCCAAGCTCAAATAATAGTCCAAGATCCGGAGATGAAGAATTGGATCTGATAAAACAATCACCATCAAGCAAGCAGGGCAAGATGCCAGTAACCTGAAACAATAAGGAAACTAAAGTTACTAATAAAAACTAAAGATGGGAGGGAGGTTTCTGCTCTACTCATCTGTAAATGGTTTACGCCTTTGCACCATCATAAAGTCTTCTAAAGGAAGCCAAAAGCAGACGGATTGGACTCATCTATTCCAAGGAAATACCTTTACCTTCACTTACTCTTTGCTTAGCATAGAGGCCAATGTGAAACAAGTACTGTAGCCGGGTTCCCAGAGGTGTTATGAAAATAGTACGTGTATATAATAAGATATTTATATTAACTACTGTTCTTTGTAAACAGAACTAAAATTAAAGACCGCATACACACATTTGCGCAACTTTCCCGACGTGTGCCTTGTAAATTTTCCTTTCCCTTCCCTTTTGCTTATTCCATTTCCTTTCCCTGGACAACTGCATCCCTCTTGCTTGTCTATAAAATCCCACCCATCCTTCAGGGATAGTTTCTCTTCTACAAAGCCTCCCTGAGCCTAAGGACCAGAATTAATTTCACCTTCCTCTGTGATTCCACAGCACCTGGAGCCCCATGACCATTACATCCTGCCTTTGTGATGGTTACCAACAGTACCCACCCCAAAGAGCTACGCTAAGGACTAAATAATACATATAAGGGCCTACCAGAGTGCCTGGCATGTAGTCAGAGCTCCAAAAATAAAGGATATTGTTATTCTATGTGTATACGTTTCTTCCCTACTAACATGTAAGTTCCCACAATGCCTAAGAAGAATGCCTTGCACCTAACAGATGCTTAGGTTTATTCAACAAAGTCAAACATTCTTATTATTTATCCCTCCAAATAGTTCCTCTTTATATTCAGGAAAACACTAGAAAATTCTACCTTAAACACTTCACATACACAGAGATGCAATATCAGAATTGTGAAGTGTTGTGCGAAAATATAAGGAGAGAGGTGCTCAGCAGATCAAACCGGACTTTAGGAGTTGTGCTACAGACAAGTACAGATAGACGTAGCACACAAGCGAGGTGGCTGGGCCTCCTCCATGTCCTGTGCCCTCTCACTGAACCTCTATCTTGCTTTAATATCTTTTGATGCAGTAAAAGGAAGGTTAATGAAGGGTTCTTAGGGTGTGGTGACACAAGGAAGTTAGCTGTGTGAGGGAAATAAATACTAAAGTAATGAAACCTTGGAGGTAGAAAAAAAGGTAAAGTAAAATAAACTATAGACAACTAATACTATCAAAACAACATAAAGATATCTTCGTCTTCACACTGACTCAGTGGTTCGAAAGCACCTAACCCCATTCCAGTCTCTTCTGTTCCAGTCTTGACAGTACCTGGTATAATGTACCAGGCCTCTAGGTGCCACCCTTCATTGTATCCGAAGAAAGCACAGTTCTCATTAGCACAGTTGGACACTCCATTTTTGAAAAACACTTCCTAAATTTTATCTTTTTCTTTTCATTTCTCATCAAAGGGTATTTTCTAGAATTGAACCCTGAAATCCATTGAATGAGATGACTCATAGGAATTATTACTTTGGTGAGTCAAAAACATGAGTAATTTTTGTCAAAGTCTTCAAAGAACATTAAAGAATCTAAAGATTCAAACCTGGCCCCATATATTCTGTCCATAACATAAAAACGTTATTTCAGGAATACACTTGGACAGATTCGTTTTAGAAATTAATCGTATAACACTCATCAGGTAAAAGAAGTTCATGTTTCATTCCATTCACTCAGCAGATTACTTACCTGGGGAGAAAAGGTCCATGTTTTGGGCTTTTTAGGTTGCCATGTGGCTCTGACTGTATGAATGTTGCTCAGAACCTGAAATGAGATTTTCCCATCTGAAATCACATTGTGGAAAGCATGATCAAAGGTGTCTGAAGCATCACCAGTTCCAGGTCCCAAACAGTTAACCAGTGGCCACACTGCGTGGAACAGCACAGGAGGGGGAACTTTCACTTCTTACTTTGTGCAATTTTGTAATTTTTTTTTCTTTTTACATCAAGTACATATATAACTTTTAAAATGATTAACACAAAACAAGTGTTATAGCACTTATTAATAAAACAATGAAGAACTGACAAAATGAATTCAGACTCAGATCTTTGCACTAGTAATAAATTATAGTAAGTGAAATACTTAATATCTGAGATAGGTTTACCAGAAAAGTAAGTGAATTTCAGGTACAAATGACCTTTTAACAAATGTGACCCATAAAAGCATTTCATATGTAGTCCATTACCCTGCCCCTAAGACAGACAATGCTAACAGCTCAGATACACAGTTACAGTTTTCTTCAAGACCTCTAGGCCCATAAATTATAGTCTTCCTGCAATTTAATCTCTTATAAAATGCTATTGCAAGAAGTTAATCCTACAACATACATAAAACAATGAAATACAAAAGGAGCAAAAACTGTAAAGAGTTCAAATTCTGGAATGCTATAGCCAAAATTGACATCTTCCAAAGGACAGATAATATATAATTTTTTTTTTAGATAAAAATGGTTTAGTATAACACTTCTAAAACTAAGCTTTAAAAATAATTAGAAATAATCCCAAACACATCATATTAGGTCAAATTCAATACATTGTCCTCCGTGTCCCTATTGGTAAGCAAAAGGAGTACCTTATGGGCAGCCGAGTTGTTTCCACATAAAGTAAATCCCCATTACCTTCAACAACTAATACAAATGAATTATTTAAACTCTTCCCCAAATAATATATATTCTCAACCTGGACTCTTAGAGTGAAAATTTCTTCTGATTATTACCTGGTGTTTAATGTAAAACTGCGTTTTATTTATTCTAAGGTCCCTCTTGGTTTTTCAAGAAGTGTCTCTCACTTCTAACAGCCAAGAAGTCCTTTGCAATCATCGAAACTGAGATCTCACATTATCTCTGCTTTTATCTTTTCAACTTGGAGAATGCTGATTTTGATTCAGGAGCAACTTCTTTAGATTCAGGAGTAAATTATTCTGCTTGGTAATTTTACATCTTTCTTCATTTATAGACTCTGAGAGCTAAAAAGGACTTAGTCGAACCATCTCATTATACATTTGAGAAAAATGTAGCCAGAGAGGGTGAGTGACTGGTTGAGAATCATTCTGTTTTCTGCACAAAACCAGAACACAAAGGATAAAGTAATCGAGGATTCAAAAACTTGAGATTTTTTCATTTAGCAAACTGCATTAAGAATGCATAAGGACTTCTGCTCAAGATGAATTTATGCTTCAACATAACTGCTCTGCTACAAACATAAAGCAGTAATAGTTAAAAAGACAGAGTAGCACTCAAAAGTAAGATGAACACTTCAATGGACCATAAAGAGAAAAGACAAGCAAAGGAGAGGGTGAGACTAAAACCGGGGATCTCCTGGGCTCTGAGTCTAGAAGCAGGATATGGTGGCAAGGAGATGGACTTGTATGTCACAGAGGCTAACGGTACTCAATACATATGATAGAGGAATAGAGCCAGCTTTACCGCTTAAAGCCAGCAGGGTGAAAAAGAAATGGTGGCCAACTTTCCTCCTCAAAGGAAGTAGCGAGCCTAAGCAGGTAGGAGGACAAAGATGTAGCCACGACACCAGGATCAGAACCAAGTCAACAAGTGGGTCTTTTAATGAACCGGTGACATTCCTGACATCATCTTAGATCAGGAACTCTAAACTCCACTATAAGATCTGGTTCTGGACCGGGGTCGGGAGGTAGTACTGGTGGTAGTAACCACAACGTTACTAGAGAGGGGGAAAGAGAGCAAAGTATCTTCCACATAAAATGTGCCTCTAAATTTACATGACAAAATCAAATACAAACAATATGGGAAACAACCCTGAGCATAGAAATTAACAAAATATGTTGGTATATGTAATTAAATATTGATTATTAAAAAAAAGCCAAATTTGTTTGCATAAAAAAATTTCTAGGCAAAAAGAACAAGATAAGGGCAGTAGGTAGCGAAAGCATGTTAGTATCTTTGGTGTGTTAAGAAGGAAGAGAGAAATACACAGTGGTTTTAGATTTATGAGAATAATTTGTAGTTAAGTAGGTATGCTAAAAATTTAAAGGTAACCACTTAAATAAGGGAAATATAATCTATAGATTTCAAACCAACAGTAGAAAAAAATGGAATGCTGACAACAACATTTCAACAGCTGAGAGAAACAAAAACAAAGGAAAAAGATGATAAACAGAAAATACACACACACAAATGGGGGAAATAAGTCCAAATATATGGATAATTATAACAAATGAGGTTAGTCTAACATTATTTACTCAATCCAGATATAGACAATATAAAAAAAGATAATTATAAGCCTATTTAACTTATAAACAGTAACGCAAAATCCCAAATAAATATTAGTGAATCTAACTCAGCAATGTTTTGTTTTTAAACAAAATAAAAAATTTATAATCAAGAAGAGCTTATCCCAGGGTATAAGGATGTTTCAATATCAGAAAATCTGTTATTGTGGTACACCACATCAACAAATTAAAAAAGAGAAATCATATGATCATTTCAACAGATGCAGAAAAGAATTTGCTAAAAGTCAACATTCACTTATAACATGAAAACTTGGAACAGAACAAAATCAACTTAACCTAAGGAAGGGTATCTGAAAAATCTGCAACAAACATCTCAATGGTGAATCTCTAGAAGTATTCACATTTAAATCAGGAAGAAGACAAGGCAGTCCCTGGCCAAAACAACAAAACAGGAAAAAGATACAAGGTATAAAAATGGCAGAGACAAAACTGTCTTTATTTGCAAGCATACAGTACACAACTATATACATAAAAAAATCTAAGAGATTATATAAAATGTCTAAATAATACTATTTTTTTAAAGTAGTAGAAATAATAAGCGATTTGAGTAAAGTTTCAGGATAGCAGATCAACTTGCAAATAACAATAGCTTTCTATACATCAATCGTAACCAATTAGAAAATATGAGAAGAAAAAGATTCCAATTATCAAAGCCACCAAAAGTAGCTGATTTTTAGGAAGTAACGGAACGGGGAGAGGGCAGATGGAGAAGCGAGTTAAATGACAACACGAGGGAGTGAACAGACAAATCCCCCAGAAACGTGCTATCCAAGACAGTAGTCACGGGCCACATGCAGCTATTTAACTTCAAATCACTTAAAATCAAATTAAATTAAAAATTTAGTTCCTCAGGCATACCAGCCATGTTCCAAGTGCTCAACAGCTCCATGGGGTTAGTGGTCGCCACACTGGACAGCACAGACAGAACGTTTCCATTATCACAGAAAGGTCTATTGACAGTGCTACTCCAGAACGTGAGACATTCTACATGACAATGGGTCCAGTTTCTTCAACAAGTCAATGGCACAAAAAAGGTGAGAGAAGGGGGACTGCCAGATTAAAAGAGACTTAAGATACATGACAACCAAATGCAGTGTGTGGACCTTGTATGGATCCTGACTCAAACAACACAACTACAAAAAGAAATTTTTGAAAGAATAGAGAAATCTGAATATGGACTGGGTATTAGATGAAAATATGGAATGATTCTTAGTATTTCAGGGTGTGATAATGGTGGTTATATAAGAAAAGTGGCTATGTAAGAAAATGTTGATATTTTTTATACATGTATAAATGTAGATGCACATACGCAGAAATAAAATGAAATGTCACAAGTTTTCACTACAACATTTTTATAAAAACTGAAGGAAAACACTGGGGATAGATTAGCCAGTTCAGCAAAATCTTGATAATTATACTATTCTCTCTACTTCTGTGAATGTTTGAAGTTTCATGATAAAAATTTGATTTTTAAATGAAAAGACAAGATCAGATTAGAAATAACCATGTTAATCTATTACCAAGGTGACTTCACGTTTTACTACATTTTAAAGTCATAATATCAAATGTGTTATTCAATACTATTCTTTTGATGGAATGACCCAGTGCTATGCAAGAGAACTCCATTAAAACTTTCTGTGATGATGGTATGTTCTGTGTGTGCTATCCAATAGGGTGGCTAGCCATTAACCACATATGGCTATTGAGCATTTGAAATGTAGTTAATGACATTGAGGAACTAAATTTTAAATTTTATTTAATTTTAGTTGTCTTCAATTGATATTAATTTAAAATTATTTTAAATTTCATTTAAATAATAAATTACCTAAATTTAAATAGCCATTCAGCTAGTGGCTACTGTTATTTGAGTGCTGGACAATGATTTAATTTGCAATAAATATGGCTGTACATTTATCTAAAAGTAACAATAAAAACAAGGTATTTAGGTTTAAATGTAACAAAATGTATGCAAGACATTTATGGAGAAAATTATGAAACATTATGATAAAATAAAAATGAAGATCATAATAAATGGAAAGATCATGCCATATGTTTAAGGGCTACAAGACTTAATATTGTAAAGATCCTACTAAAATTAATCTATAAATTCAATGCAATTCTCCTAAAAATCCCAACATAGTTCATCATGTAATTTAACAAGCAGATGCTAAAATTCATATGGAAAAGCAAAGGATCTAGATTAGTTAAGAATAATTTATATAGAAAGCAAACTGAGGGGATGTACCACGTTACAAAGCCATAGTGATGAAGACTGTAGTATTGGTCCAGTGAAAGACAAATACACCAACTGATCAGAACAGAGACCAGAACCAGACCCACACACAGATGAACACTTGTTTCACGAAAGAGCCATCTTGCAAGTCATGGGGAAAGGACAAATTCTTCAATAAATGTAATTGGGACAATTGCTATAAATAGGAATGGAAGAGAAATAAAAATGGGAATAAATAGAAAAAATTAAATCTCTTCTTTACAGAACACACAGAAATAAATTCAAGGTAGATTCAATACCAAGTGGAGAGAAATATTTAGAAGAATATATGAGAATATCTTTATGATTCTGACATAGGGAAGGATTTTTTACACAAGACACAAAAATCATAAACCATAAATGAAAAGACTGATACACCTAACTACTTTAAAACTTCTGTTCTTTGAAAGTCAGCATAAACAAACTTAAAAGACAACCCACAGACTTGGAGATGTTTGGAAAACAAATAACCAACAAAATTTCCAGTATTTATCCAGAATTACAAATCAATTATATATGTAATGTAATATTGTTATATTAAATTACATGAAATTTGAAAACCTAACTAAAAATTTTAAATCTATAAAAATCCAAAAGAAAAATGAGCAAAAGATATGAAGTACAATTCATGATGGAGGGAATCTAATTGGCTGATCAACATATGAAAACATATTCAAAAACCTATTAGTAATCAGAGAAATGAAAACCAAAACCACAACGAGATTCCATTTCATACCCAAAATATTGGCAAGATAATACCACGCGTTAGTTAGGATGTGGAGAAATGGGGACTGTCACACACCGCTAGTGGCAGTATAAACTGGAAGAAGCCCTTAGGAGAGTAATTTGGCATTATCTAGAACAGTAGAAGATGTGCACTCTCCACCATCCAGCAGTCTACTCCCAAGTATATATTCTGAAGACTTGTCTCACATGTACACAAACATGTACAAGGATGTTCATTGAAAGCCTATAACAGGGGCTGGCCCAGTGGTGTCGTGGTTAAGTTCACACACTCTGCTTCAGCGGCCTGGGGTTAACAGGTTCAGATCCCAGGCACAAACCGATGCACCACTTATCAAGCCATGCTGTGGCAGGCATCCTACATATAAAGTAGAGGCAGATGGGCACAGATGTTGGCCCAGGGCCAATCTTCCTCAGCAAAAAGAGGAGGATTGGTAACAGACATTAGCTCAGGGCTAATCTTCCTCACCCAAAAAAAAAAAAGAAAGTCTGTAACAGTAAAAATGTTCCTCAACAGAATAATGGATAAATACATTGTGGTATATCCATATAATGGAATATCATTCAACAGTTAAAAAGAATGATCAAGAACAAAATCTGTCAACTTGGATAAATCTCAAAAACATAATGTTGAGGGGAAAAAGAAAGTTGCAGAAGGATACAAGCATAAGATATCATTTTATAAAGCATGAGAATATTAAAAATTAGGCTATATAAAATTAATAAAACAAAGTTTAGGATAGTGGTTACCCATATGGAGGGAGGAAAGAAACGGGGAGGAGGAAGGGTACACTGGGGATTTCAATCATATTTGCAGCACTTATTTTTAAATTAATAGACTTTATTTTTTTTAGAAAAATTTTAGGTTTACAGAGAACTTAGCCAAGTACTTATTTTTTATTTTTGAAAAAGTCAGAAGTACATATTGCAAACTGAGAGGCTTCAATAGAACTAGGTGATAAGGCCATGGGTATCTGTTATGCTTCTCTACACATTTCTGGGTATTTGAAATAGTTCATAATTTTAAAAATATTGCTAATTCCAATAAAAATCAGATTGGGGTAGAAATATATATATATAAAAGGAAATATTATAAAATATAAAAATATATATATATGAAAAGGATGTACTATTTCTTAATGAGTTCTTAAGGATTTTCAATTAATTTTTAAAAGAGTGAAACATACAACAGTGGTTAATCATGAAACGTGTCAAACATACCAGACAAGTTAAAAGAACCTTACAGTGAACTCCCATATGCTCAACATCTAGATTCTACCACTGACATGTTACTACACCTGCTTTATCACAGATATCATCTATCCACCCATCAATTCACCTTATTTTTTGATGCACTGCCAACTTGCAAACATTAGTAAGCTTTTCCCTAAATATGTTAGCATGCATATCGTTAACTGGAGTTCATTATTTGTTCATGGTTCTTTTTTTTGTGTGTGAGGAGACCAGCCCTGTGCTAACATCTGCTAATCTTCCTCTTTTTCTGCTGAGGAAGACTAGCCCTGGGCTAACATCCGTGCGCATCTTCCTCCACCTTATATGGGACGCCGCCACAGCATGGCTTGCCAAGCAGCGCGTCGGTGCGCACCCGGGATCTGAACCAGCAAACCCCGGGCCGCCACAGCGAAGCGCGTGCACTTAACTGCTTGCACCACTGGGCAGGGCCCATGGTTCTTTTTTTGATGTAAAATTTAATATAATGAAATTCACAAACCTTATTTTTATCTTATACATAATGTCCAGAGTGGAGAGAGGAAAGTGGACTGTCTAGGGGTCACAGGTCCTGACTTATGACACAGTGAGTGCTGTCAAGGAGGCCTAGCCAGGAGCCTGAACTTCCACCAGGGCCCAAAAGTGAGGAGGCACACCTTCCCCCAGGGTTGTGAACAGAGGCCAAGTGGGAAACCTGGACTTCCATTCTCACCTGGCAGTAGTGAGGTGGCATCCAGCACGGTGTCAGAGTCCTGCTAAAACAGAAGTTTAAATAAGATCCAGAGACTTTCAACACCCAAAATGTCCAAGATACAATAAAAAAAATCTCTCATTATACCAAGAACCAGGAAAATCTCAATTTGAATGAGAAAAGACAATCAACAGACACCAACACTGAGATGACACAGATGTTGGAATTATCTGACAAGCATTTTAAAGTAGCCATCTAAAAATGCTTCAGTAAGTGACTACCAACATGCTTGAAACAAATTTAAAATATACAAAGAAATACAAAGTCTCAAGAAGGAAATAAGGAAATCTCAACAAAGAAATGAAAGATATAAAGAAGAACTCAATGGAAATTTTAGAACTGAGAAATACAATAACCAAGATAAAAAAAACACACATAGGGGATAGACTCAGCCACAGAATAGAAAAGAGAAAAAAGAATCAGTGAACTTGAAGATAGGAAAATAGAAATTATGCAATCTGAACAACTGAGACAAAATAGATGGGAAAAAATGAACAGAGTCTTAGGAACCTGTGGGATTATAACAAAAGAGCTAACATTCATGTCACCAGAGTCCCAGAGGAGAGGAGAGTTTGGAGCTGGAAAAGTATTCTCAAAGATAATGACTGAAAAATCCTCACATATGGCAAAAGACATAAAGCCACAGTTTAAGAAGCCAAGCAAACCCCAAACAGGATAAGCCCAAGAAATCCATGACAAAGTACACCATAAACTTCTAAAAACTAAACACAAATATCTTCAAAGCAGTGAGACAGAAACAACACCTAGACGTACTGCTAGGGGAAAACCAGTTCCAATGACAGTGGATTTCTCATCAGGTACCACAGAGGCCAGAAGGAAGTGGCACGATATTTTTCAAGTACGAAAGAAAAGAATCGCCAACCCAGAATTCTATATCTAGTGAAAATATCCTTTAGGAATGAAGAGAAAACAGAGAGGGTCTCAGGTAAAGAGAAACTAAGAGAATTTGTGGCCAGCAGACCTACCCTAAAAGAATGGTTAAAGGAAATTCTCTAAACAGAAAGGAAATGATAAAAGAAAGGATCTTATAACATCAGGAAGGAAGGAAGAACAAGAGAAAAAGTAAAAATACAGGTAATACAATAGATTTTTCTCATGAGTTTTCTAAATTATGCTTGATAGTTGAAGCAAAATTATAATACTGTGTGACGTGGTCCTCGATGTATGCAGAAGAAATATTTACGACAATTATATTATAAAGGAGGGAGGGTCAAGAGAACTAAAGGGAGGTAAGGTTTCTATAGGTCATTCAAACCGGAATGTTGACACTAGTAGACTGCGGTAAATTAGGTTAGCATAAAATAATACCTAGAGCAACCACTAAAAAACCTATACAAAGAGATCCACTCAACAACAACACCACAGATAATTCAGAATGGAATTCTAAAAAAGGTTCAAGTAACACACAGGAAGGCAGGAAAAAGAAAACAGAGGAATGAAAAAGAAAGGGAATAAAGAGAAAAAAACACAGCTGGCTAAAGATTTAAGACTCTCTTCTGGTATCTGCCTGCTTTTGGACGCTTTTCAGTGCCTTCAGGTAGTTTTTGTATATTACCCAAAATTTATAGGTGTCATCACTGGGCAAGTTGTTCCCAGAGGAACTTCCTCAGACATTATTGGAAGTGGCATCTCATTAATTAGTTTTAATAATAACACTTTTTATTTTTAACTAGGCTTAGATTTATTAAAGAAGTATTCTTAAGTAAATAGCATGAGTACTTGGGTAAGTATTAAATATGTTCTAGAACTCCTTAATTTGAAAAATTTTTTTCCTGATTGATTTTTTATTGAGATATAATTTACATATAACATTGTATGAGTCTAAGGTGTACAACAGGTTGATCTGATACATTTCCATACTGCCCTATGTTGACCACCGTAACTTTAGCTCACACCTCTATCATGTCACATAATTATCATTTCTTTTTTGTGATGAGAACATTTAAGATCTAGTCTCTTAGCAATTTTGAAGTATATAATACACTATTGTTGCCTATAATCACTATACTCTGCTGCTTTCATCATTATGAAATGACCCTCCTTATTTCTGGTAAGACTCCTTATTTGAAATCTACTGTTTCTGATACTAACACAGCTTACACAAGTTTAATTATGTTTGGTGTTTGCCTGGTCTATCTTGTGGATGGTATACCATTATATCATTAACCCGTCTGTCTTCTTTTTTTAGGAGAGGAAGGCTCTCCTTTATTTTTTTTATTATATAAGTTCCAGGTGTACAGTATTATAATTCGACATCTGTCCACACTATAAAGTGATCACCACCACAAGTCTAGTTACCATCCATCACCACACAGTTGACCCTCCTGACCCAACCCTCTTCACCTCTGGTAACCACTAAACTGTTCTCTCTATCTATGAGTTTGTTTTTGTTTTATTTCGTTTGTTCATTTGCTTTGATTTTTTTAGATTTCACAGTGAAATCATTTTTCTTTCTCCATCTGACTTATTTCACTTAGTATAAGACCCTCAAGGTCCGTCCATGTTGTCGCAAATGGAAAGATTTCATTCTTTTTTATGACTGAGTAGTACTCCATTGTATATATACCGCACATCTTCTTTATCCATTCATGCCTCAGTGGACACTTAGGGTGTTTCCATATCTTGGCTATTGTAAATAATTCTGCAATGAACATGGGGGTGCATATATCTTTTCAAATTCACGTTTTCATGTTCTTCAGATAAATATACAGAAGTGGAATAGCTGGATCATATGGTAGTGTTGTTCTTAATTTTTTGAGGAATCTCCATACTCTTTCTCAATTTGAAAATTTGACATAAATTAGTTTCATAAATTAACTTCTATTATTTTTATATAAAATAACTTCTATTATTTTGATATGTTATTTAAAATAAAATTCCAATCTTTGTTTTATGTTCTCATATATGAGAATAGGGAGAGGTACAGCAAGAAGTATCAAATCAGATCTAAGTAAATGAAGGCAATTCACCGTTTCTTGGTCACTGATGACACCTACTGGCTCATTTATGGCAGTGGCTTTGTGCAGTGCGTAGAAGTGAAGGAGGGTCACTATAAGACCCCAAGTTCACTTATTTACTCCCAGTTCAGATGAAAGAAAGGCACTTTCCTCACGCTGGGAGTTAGAAGTATACTTAGCATGAACAAAGCTAGACCCACAAACTCCTCCAAACCTGATCCGCTATCAGTGTTCCCTGTCTCACTGAATGTCACCACCATCCCTCCAGATGTGGAACTCAGAGACCTAGTGTCATGCTTGACACCGGACTCTCCCTCACTCTCCATATCCAAACTATCACCAAATTGTGTTGGTTTTTTGTGGGGTTTTTTTGAGGAAGATTAGCCTTGAGCTAACATCGGTTGCCAGTTCTCCTCCTTTTTTTTGCTGAGGAAGATTGGCCCTGGGCTAATATCCACATCCATCTTCCTCTACTTTATATGGGATGCCGCCACAGCATGGCTTTAATAAGCAGTGCGTAGGTCCACGCCCAGGATCCGAACCTGCCATCCCCAGGCCGCCAAAGCGGAGCACACGAACTTAACCGCTACACCACTGGGCCAGCCCCCTCGGGTTGGTTTTTACCTCTTAAATATCCCACTAGCCTTAGCTCTCATCTCCACCTCCACTTCCCTAATCTAAGTTATCATCATCTCTCATCTAGTCACACTTACTATGTTCTACGTATTGTTCCAAGTGCTTTACTTATATTAACTCATTTAAGGCTCACATCGACCCTAAGAGATGTGTACCAGACAAGGAAAGTGAGAGAGAGCAAGGTCAAGCAATTTGGTCTGTGTCTCACACCTAGCTGGTGGAGCCAGGGTTAATCCTAGGCAAGCTGGCTCGATTTTTTCTTGAAAGTGACAATTGCTGCCCTTTGGGCAACACACTGTGACACAGCCCCCAAATGGTCTACTCAGGTCCCTTCTGGCCCCCCTCTAATCCATTTCCAGAGAGGAGCCAGAGATCTTCCCAAAACATAAATCTAAATCATGTCACTTCCTCCAACGACTCTCCTGTTTTTAGAATAAAGCAAAACTCTCCTACATCATGGCTTACGAAGCCTTACACTGTATTCCTTCCTGACATCTCCCATTTCATCCCACCTACACTTCTCTTGCTCTCTCCACTCACCACTCTGGCCTCCTACTTCTCAAGTCCTTTCCCACCAAGACCTTTGCCTGTACTGTTCCTTGGGCAGGTACACACTTCCCTTTTCTCTTCACCTTGTTAAGGCCTATTCACCCCTCAGATCTCAACTCAAGCATCACCTCCTCAGGAGGTTAGACTATTGATTTGAAAATTCCTTTCTAGTGCTAAAAATTTCCCTCTAAGCAATGCTTTAGCTAACATCCTATAAATTCTATGTTACATTTTCATTTTTTGTTCAATTCAAAATATTTTCTAATTTCCCTTGAGATTTCCTCTTAACCCATTGATTATTTAGAAATCTGTTGTTTAATTTCCAAGTGTTTATGGATTTTTCCAATTATCTTTCTGTTACTGATTTCTAATTCAATTCCATGCGATCAAAGACCATACATTGTATGATTTCAATTCTTTTCAATCTGTTCAGGACCATCTATCTTGGTGAATGTTCCATATGCACTTAAAAGAATGTGTATTTTACTATTTTGGGGTGACGTGTTGTACAAATGTGAATTAGATCCAGTTTGTTGATGGTGTTATTCAGTTCTTTCATATCCTCACTAATTTTCTGTCTACTTGTTCTACAGATTACTGAGATAGAAGTGTTCAAGTCTCCGATTATAATTGTGGCTTTGCTCATTTCTCCTTTCAGTTCTATCAGTTTTTACCTCATGTATTTTGATGTTAGGTATGTACACATTTAGGATTGTTACGTCTTCGTGAAGACATGAATTGTCCCTTTTATCATTACGTAATTTCCCTCTTTATCCCTGGTAATTTTCCTTGTTCTGATGTCTACTTTATCTGATATTAATATCTTTTGAATGGTATTCTCTTTTTCCATCCTTCTACTTTTAACCTGCCTACATTATTATATTTAAGGTAGTTTCTTGTACATAGCATATAGTTGGCTCTCTCTCACTGTGATTTTAATTTGCATTTCCCCAATGACTTATTATATGTTGAGTATCTTTTTATAAGCCTATTTGGTTTTTCATATCTTTTTAAGTGCCTGTTCAAGTCTTTTGCCCATTAAAAAAAAACGAGTTACCCTTTTATTTCTTGGACATCCTTGACTTGTTCCTGATCTTAGGGGAAAAGTGTTCAGTATTTCACCATTAAGTATGATGATGCTAGCTTTAGTTTTCTCTTGTTGTCCTTTACCAATTTGAAGTTCCCTTCTGTTCCTAGTTTGGTGAGAATTTTTTAAAAATCATGCATGGGTGTTGAAATTTGTCAAACGCTTTTTTCTACATCTATGAGATGATCACATAATTTTTCTTGTTTAATTTTGTTAATATGGCAAATTACAATGATCTATTTTCAAATGTTAAATGTTGGTTACACACGGGTGTACATTTGAATTCCTGGAATAAACCCCAAATAGTCATGATATGTTGCCCTTTTTATATATTGCTAGATTCAATTTGCTAATATTTTGTTTAGGATTTTAATTTCGATATTCATGAGGGATACTGGTCTTGTACTTTTTCTTTCTTGTAATGTCTTGCCATATTTTGGTATCATGTTTTTCCTGGCTTTATGAAATGAGCTGGGAAGCATTTCTTCTTATCTATTCTTTGGAAGAGTTTGTATACTATTGGTATTATTTCTTCCTTAAATGTTTGGAGGAATTCACCAGTGAAGCCCATCTGTGCCTGGAGTTTTCTTTATGGGGAGATTTTTAATTACAGTTTCAATTTCTTTGACAGAGGTTATTCAAATTTTGTATTTCTTCTTGTGTCAGTTTCAGTAAACTATAGTTTTCAAGGAATTTATCTATTTATCTAAGTTGTCAAATTTATTGGCATAAAGTTGTTTCTAATATTCCCTTGTTCTCCCTTTAATGTCTGCGAGATCTGTGGTGAGGTCTACATTTTCATGTCAGATACTGATCATTTGTTTCTTTCTCTCTTTTTAAAATTTCTTGATCAGTCTTACTAGGCATCTCTCAATTTTATTAATCTTTTCAAAGAATAAACTCTTGTCTGTTTTGATTTTGTTTTATTTTCTATTTCATTAATTTCTACTCTTATCTTTATTATTTCCACCATTCTACTTTCTTTGGGTTTAACTCACTCTTTTCCAGTTTCTTGAGTTGGAGCTTAGATCACTGATTTTAAGACTTTCTTTTTGTCCAGTATATTCAATTAAAGCTATAAATTTCCATCGAAGCACTGTTTAAGCTGTATCTCACAAATAAATCAATTAATTTTTAAGAGTCTTTCAAATTCTCTGTTTGGTACTGGGTAAAAAATATTCTCTTAGGAATCAGGGAAGAATAGAATGAAAAAGGACACAAGGAAACACTGTAAAGTGATAGTAATGCTCCATATCTTGACTGGGATGTTGGCTATTGAGGTGTGTACGTTTGTCAAAAATGCAATACTCTGTACTCTTAAGACCTGAATTGTATACAATACTAGAAGACAGGCATCAGTGCCCTTCTGTAGGTGAACAATATAAGGCTCAGAGGAGTTAACTGTGATGTACCAACTTCACACACTCAGCATCTGGAAGAGCCAGGAGTTAAGCCTGTGTCCTCAGAACCCATGTGGTGTGCACTCTACCAAATATTATTTTATATATATACATATACATATGCATATACTCATACACACACACACACACACATATATACAGAGAGAGAGAGAAAGAGACAGACAGACCCTGTGCAGTACATGCTTAATATGTGGAATTAACAAAATGTTTTCCATCCTGGTGTGAATTGATTTAACTCCTCAGTAAGCTCACCTTATTACCATCAAATAGACAGAGGCGTACGTGTCTGCTGAGAACCTGGACGCTCGTTCCCGGAAAAGGAATCATTTTACAGCTCCAGAGGGTCAGAATCAATGAAACGCGACTTGGTCTTGACCTAATCTGAGAGAAAAATTAATTATAAAAAAAGGCTTACTTTTTTGACTTATGAGACAAATTCGTTTTCAAAGCATCTTTTGTACTTAAAATGTAGATAGAATAAAAAAGAACAAAAGGAAAAACTTTACACACAAACATATACGCATAAGAGAAGTTTCAATAGTCTGTTCAATTCAAGTCAAAACTTCAGTTAAATTTTTCATAAATATTCATATTAGAAACATTTGCATTTTTTAGGTGAACACCTAAAAACTGTAATGAAAAGAACAGTCAGTACAATCAGGTAAAATGCATGACCTGACTATGGAATCACTGTATTCCAGGTTCATTCTTATGGTTCATTCTTACATAATGTGGCTAAGTACAGAAAGTCACTAGAGCATATAACCAACGACACCGGGCATTAATATTACCCAGCTAGCTCCTCCTTGTCTTAATTTAATATGAGCATTTATCTACATTGTCCTTCGGCTTCTTACACAGACGTTTTGACAGACAGAATGCACTGCCCACTGGATGTGATTATTCAATTCTACTTCACAGGTATAGTTCAGAATGTCAATAAATAAATTGGCATTCTGGTTTCCTATTTAAGAACATCTTCAATTCTTAACATCTGCTTTCTGGTCATAAGCCTTTCCATTTAAATAACTCATATCATGGAAAAAATAACACAGGATCTAACAGCTTGTTATCTTTTCAATTTAAGAAATGAGAGCTGAATATTTAGTTATCTGGGTACAAGTTCATAATATTAAACGCCATTTATTCAAGTATTAGTACACCAAACAGACCAAATACAACATCTTCATTGACTTGCAATAAAAGAAACTTAATACTAAGAAGGTTCTAGGCAATGCTTAGGTTGAGAGGAAAAAGGACACTAAAATTCTGCACCACCCCTTGCCACAAAACCTGACCACACTGGGTCCTCTTCTTCTTCCCTTGAGACTCTGGGGGAGGAAGGGAGAAAAGCAGAAGGTAAATAGGAAGGGGAGTGATGTGCTCCACTGTGGTTTATATCTGCCAAAAAGGAGGAGAGTAGAATTAAGTAGCAAGAGTATTTCCTACTTCAAATACTGGGGATACCAGGAATCCTTGACTCTAAGTGTTCGCCAAAAGATTATAATCATAAAGTATTGCCAACTTCCTCATTCCTACTTAATTAAAATAATTTACTACTACTAATGATAGCGGCTAACATTTACTGAGTAATCATCATGTGCCAGGCACTGTTCTAAGCCCTTTACGCATATAATATAATTCTCACAATAACCCTATGTCGGAAGTATTATTATTTATTATTATTATTATTATTCCCTTTTTACAAATGAAGAAATTGAGGCAAAAATGATTAAGATAGATACCTAGTATTAATTCTTTCGTAACAATGGGAGAAGATAGCAATGGAGAAGAGAAACAAGATAAGGTAACAAACCCAAGCTTTGTCTTAGCTATGAAACTATCACTGTTTCAAAATTACAATACAGAAACAATATTTTTTCGTTTTCTATAACGCATTCATCAATGTAGATATTATTTGTATACTTGCAACCATGACAAAATCTGGAAACATTATCATTTTACTGATAGTAACCACACTTACAGTGCCCATTTTAGCATCCCACATTAGATCTCTGAAGGCCAGCTGTGAAGGAGTGAGCTCTGGTTGTAAGAAGTAACTTGCTTGAAATTGATTCCCTGCAAAAATAATGTTTCTTTTATTTTCTTACAAAGAAAGGAATGAAATTCAAATCCAAAATCCATGATGTTATAGTACAAACTTAGAAAACAGGCATCCAAAATGCCAAGCTGCTTACTAGGAACTTGCTTTCTTTTTTTTTTTTTTTTTTTTTGTGAGATCAGCCCTGTGCTAACATCTGCTAATCCTCCTCTTTTTTTTTCGCTGAGGAAGACTGGCCATGGGCTAACATCTGTGCCCATCTTCCTCTACTTTATATGGGATGCTGCATCGCCCACCAAGCAGTGCGTCGGTGCTCGGCCGGGATCCGAACCGGCGAACCCCAGGCAGCCGCAGCGGAGTGCGCGCAGTTAACTGCTCACGTCACCAGGCTGGCCCCTAGGAACTTGCTTTCTAAGACAGATGTACCAATAGAGACTTATGCATAAAAACAACAGCAGAAAACACAAAGATAGCAGCACACAAGAGCTGCTCTTAAAGCAGCTTTAAGAAATATCTTAAAGACAGGCCAATAAATAGCCCCATGATGAAGATGATCCATTCAAATATTTTTGTAAAATGTGGAAAATCTGTAAACGCTTTTTAGAGATTTTAGAAAAAATTTTTAATCATTAATTTCACTTCTTAACACAAAAGCATTTTCCATACTTTAGTCACAATGAATACTGATTACAAAGTCATTTATTTATTCAAGAAATCATTTTTGAGTTCCTACACTGTGTCAGGTATTAGGAGATGGAAATACAAATGTGAATCAGAGAAAAATGGCCCCTGCCCTAGCTTACAGTTGAGTAGGGGAAACAATTTAAAAAAATAGGTAGACAAAAGAATAAATAAAATAATTATAAGCTGACTTAGACCTATAAAGGGTGCTCAAGTGGATGGGAGTAGGGGGAACCTACATGAATTACTCAGGAAGGCATCTCCGGGAAGGTGGAATGTACTCTGAGACCCAAAGGATGAGAAGGAGCTAGGCATTCAGGGAAGGCTGAGAAGAGTGTTCCCAGCAGAGGCAACCTCAAAGCAGCCCTTCCACAGATAACACACCAACTCGGGGTATGTAGAGGAAAGCTTTCCCCCGACATTATTCCTCTTTAAAATGAGCTTAAATACAAACATTTCCAAATACAGGGAAATCCAGGAATGAATAAGAAACAGCAATGGCTAATGGAGATAACTCTTTGGAAAAGTCTTGGTGTGAAGAAAAGCAAAGAAGGGGAGGCCTCGGCTAGAACGGGATAGGGTTGGAGGGGCTAGTTCCTAAAGGTGGGAGGTATTAGGCATGCTAGTACTACTGATGAGGGAATGAGCCAGTGGGGGGAAGGCAGGGGCGGGGTGAAGATACAGGAAAGGACCAATGATTAAGAGTCATGTCTTTGAAATAAAGGAAAGGAGCTATAACCCAGAGCACAGGTAAACAGATGGACCTCTGCTGGGATCAGGAATCGTTTCTCCACCGTCACAGGAAAGATGAAGGAAAGGATGAGCGCCAAAGAGATGTGGGATTCAACATCTAAAAAGACAACTTGTTTCAGCAGTGACAGAAAATTAGACGTAAACTTTGACTGCCTAACTAAAAGTGTGGGTGGCTGACAGACACCTGTTACCTTCCTCCAGAAGCTGGAAGAGTGTGGAAGGCCTGAACCCTGCAGGAATAGCTCCCATCGTGGTTAACACATCAACAGTGCTTATCTGCTGAAGACAGTAAAAACAAAATTGATCTGCTCGTTTTCATTCATGTTTCCTTGTCTCTACAATACTTTATCACTATAGCAACTACCATCCAAAAAGGGAAAACACAAATGAACAGACTTTAGTGGAAGCATACAGCAATTTAACCCCAAACTCCTGAGAGGATGCCATCACTGAATCCTGGCCTCTCCTAAGGACCTAAGCCCCACGCAGTGCCCAGTGGGCAGAGCCCTGTGCTCCAAACCATCTGCTCCCTGGACATCCCTCATCAAACGTCCCGACTCCTGCCCTGTCCACAATGGACTTCCATGTAACAAAGACGAGTCAACATCATCAACTGATAATGCGCTGGAGAATTCATGGCTTTTTCGTATATGTGTGCACACACACACACGCAAGAGCATGTCCGTGTAAGTGATAAGTAGGGTAAAAGGTCAGAAAGGATACTTGCCTAAAATGTTAATGGTGATTACTTACGGGGGGAGTGGATTTTCATTTTGTTAGGTAATTCTTTAAACGATAGCATTATGGATAATTCCTTACTTTTTTGAGCTTTTTGGAGTTTTTCATATTAACTGAAATTTAACATCAGTCTTTACCCAAATGATAGAAAATTCAGGCAGAAATCACTTTCCAAGCCCTCAGAGCTACTCTTCTCATAGAAAAGACCTAATGAGAGATGTTACTTGGAACACAGGCTTACTAAACCAGAAATATATGTTCTATGCTCTGTATATTCCATGCCCTGTACCCTGTTTAAGATCCAATGCTATCTTCCAAAGTCTCCATCTTGCTTTGAATCTGAACTCTTTCAGAACTATTAGGTAATAAAACGAGACATCATTAACAAGACAGGAGATACAAACCTCTGAGATAGCTTTTTGGACAGCACTCCAGTGAGAATCGCTTCTGGGAGACAAAACAGCAAGGTGAGTGCACAGACAGGTCATGCCTACTCACTCAGTTAGAGAACTTCAGTAATCAAAGAACAAAGTATATCATTGTCAGTAAGTTCTGAAAACCTAACAGTCTCTAGATGAAACCAAGATAGTATAACATCATGCACTAAAAAGAATCACAAAATTAAAGTAGTAATGGTCTTTAAGCAATACTAGAGTAATACGAAAAGCACTATTCTCAAACTGTAAGTTGTCTCCATTTCAAGAAATTCTTTATTTATGATAGTAAAAATAAACAAAAAGTTTCCTACACCTACTCTGACATCCCCTGAAGCCTTTTTACCTTTGTTTAACTTCCGCTCCCTCTGCTGTTTCATCCTCCCCTGCTACATCTTCTTCACTGCCTTCTTCACTTGATTCTTGGCCACCTTCCTTATTATAAAGCTGAAAAAATATTGAAATATTAACTGCTTTTTACCTAATGCAAAAATCAACCAACAAAAATACTTTCAGAAACACTCAAGTGTAGAGAGGAATTAGTTTATGACGAATATATCAAAAATCAGTGGGAAAACGATTTCAACACATGGTTGATAGCTTCACTATTTGAAAAAATTATAAGGACAGAGGTAGAGAGTAAGTTTAATCAAAATGAATTCCAGATGCAATTTATCCAAATCAAAAAAAAGAAGTAAAGATAGAAATAAAAGAACTACAAAAGCGTTAGAAGAAAATAATCTTGGGGCCGGCCCAGTGGCTTAGCGGTTAAGTGTGCGCGACCCCCTACTGGCGGCCCGGGGTTCGGATCCCGGGAGCGCACCGACGCACCGCTTTTTCCGCCATGCTGAGGTCGCATCCCACATACAGCAACTAGAAGGATGTGCAACTATGACATACAACTATCTACTGGGGCTTTGGGGAAAAAAAGGAGGAGGATTGGCAATAGATGTTAGCTTAGAGCCAGTCTTCCTCAGCAAAAAGAGGAGGATTAGCACAGATGTTAGCTCAGGGCTGATCTTTCTTACAAAAAAAAAAAAAATTGCCTAGTGAAAAAAAAAAAGAAAAGAATCTTGAGATAGGGAAGCCCTTTCCAATTATGATACCAAAACCAAAAATTCTAAATGGAAACATTGACAGAATTAGCTACATAAAAAATAAACATGGCTGAAAGTCAACAAAGAAAATATCTGTCACAAGTTTCTAAGAGTTAATATCCTTATTATTAAAATATTATAAAAACTCTTATAAATCAATAAGATTTTTAAAAATTCCTTTGAAAAATGGTCAAAAGAACGGAAAAGGCAATTTACAAAGAAGAAATAGAAATGGTCATAGAGCATATGATATGATGCTCAACCTCATTAGTAGTACAATGAATGCAAATAAAGACAATAACGAGCATTTTTTTGCCTATCACATTGGCAAAAAGATTGATGACAGCCATTACTGGCAAATGTCTGGGGATACAAGTACTCGCAGATGCTGGGGATGGGAGGATAGATAGGCATTAACTTTTCCAGAAGGCAAAACGGCAAATTAAATCCAAATATAAAGGTGTAAACCCTTTGAACTAGCAATGAGCATCTAGGAATTTATCTACGGGAACAATCAGACAAGTCTACACAGATGTCTATGCAGACCGATCACCACACAGGGCACTGGCTGTCTACCACCTAACCTCCACCTCTTCTTTTCTAACAGAACCCCTGATTTTAGCAGGGAGCCAGCTAAAAGAACATATTTTCCAAGCCCTCCTGCCAGCTAGGTGCTGTCAGGAAACTAACTTCTGGTCAAGGAGATATAATTGGAAGTTTTTGTGTAACTTCCAGGAAACCTTAAAAAGATAGCAGCTCATGCCTTTTGACCTCTTGTTCCTTTCCTCTCCTGCTGCTTGGAATTGTTAAAAGATCTAGCAGCCAACTTAAAGAGATGACCCTAGGAAGAGCTGCCTCATGCTGACTACAGAGTAAAATATTAGATGGGGTCTTACCGTCCTTTGACTGTCTACCTCCACACTTCTTCCATGCACCACAGAAATATGCTCCCACCTTATTTAAGCCACTATTTTGGGGATCTTTGTAACTCATAGTGGAAGCTAATCATAGCATCTTTGCAACAATCTATAGTTATTACAGGTTGAAGACAACCTAAATGTCCATCTATATGAAAATTGGAATACTATGCTACCACTGAAAAAGATGATCTGGACCTGAACTGTAAAATACAGCAGCCACTTGTCACGTGTGGCTACTGGCTCTTAAAATGTGACTAGTCCAAACTGAGACGTGCTATTTTAAGTGTAAAATACACACTGGAATTTGAAAACTTAGTATGAAAAAAAGAAAGTATTTTTTAACATTGATTATATATTGAAATGATAATATTTTTGATCTATTGGATAACACAAAATATATTGTCAAAAATAATGTCACGTGTTTCTTTTTACTTTTTTTAAATGTGCATGGTATAATGAAAAATGTACCGCTGGTCTTTATTCCCAGTTCTTGGCAAGAGTTCCTATACCTCTCAGAATTTCCTGAGTGACAGGAGTGTCTTTCACTATTCATAAAGAGCCCCTTTCAACCACACTTGAGTTTATGCTCATGAGGTGATGGGGATTGGAGGGGGAGGGTGCTGGCTGCCAGAGGAACCAATCAGGTGATTAGAGGGTTGGAACTTTCAGTGCACCTCCCTGCTCATCTTCAGGGAGGGGAAAGGAGCTGGAGATTGAACCCAATCACCAATGGAAGATCCAGCTTTCATTCCCTCCATCTCCCAATACCTTGCCCTATGCACCTCTTCCATTTGGCTGTTCCTGGATTGTATCTTTTATAATAAATCGGTAAACACAAGTAAGGTGTCTTCCTGAGTTCTGTGAGTCTCTCTAGCAAATTATCAAACCTGAGGAGGGGTGCGGGTACCTCTGAATTTATAGCCTGTCACTCAGAAGTACAGGGTGGCCCATGGGACTTGTGACTGGCATCTGAAGTAGGGCAGTCTTGCGAGACTGAGCCATTAATTTGTGGGGTCTGCACTAACTCCAGGGGTTAGTGTCAGAATTGAATTGAATTGTTGGAACTTGGTTGGTTTCAGAGAACTGGTGTGGAAAAACACCATGTATTTGGTGTCAGAGAAAAACCACATGGTGTTAGAAGTGGTGTCAGAAAAAAAAGACATGTCAGTGTGGTTACTAGAAAATTTAAAATTACATTTGTGGTTTGCATTATATTTCAACTGGACAGCACTGATCCAGACAGATATCTAGACTAGCAAAGAAAATGGCCATGCTATATTACAAAAAATGAAAAAAATAGGCTACAAACATGCGTCTATAGTATGTTCACATCTTAGTAAGGGATCATATATTTGTAGAAGTTAACACAAAGTTCATTGTGGTTATGTTTTACAACAAACAATAAATGCCTATTAATTTTTGTGATCAGCATTAATCCACAAAGCATCTTCATTGTGAGATAACGTACAAGGGCCTGCCTGCACACGAGTCCTTCACAGGTCCCCAGGACACAACACATAGTATTTTCTCATGCCCTGACTCTCTAAAATTAAAGCAAATTCTATATTTCCAGTCATTCACTAGTCAATTGATCAAAGAATATAGATTACTGTTTTATTAATGAAAAAAGTTTTGAAGGAGAAAAAGCAAAGGAAAATGACAAAGACTAACCTCCAAGTAGGTTCTGGGAATGAGACCTGTGTTTCCTTTGGCATTCTTAGCTATCCACCAACCATCAGGTTTTTCTTCAATTATAAGGAGAATTTCCCCTTTCTTAAAACAAAACAAAGTAAAAATTTTTTAATTAAACTTTACCCCTGAATTAGGAATTATCAGCATTAAAACTATTTTCAAAAACAGAGAAGCATTTATTCTTTTACCATTTTACTACCAGGTAACTTTGATAACAGAATTTCACACGACTACTGCCTGTAAATCATAATTATGACTGACTTTATTTAAACAGATTGAGTCTGAAAAAACTTAGTATCAGGAATATGTAACACAGGTACACAAGCAGAGGTTTCTTATTCTGTTAGGAATGAAAATTTTTCCTTAGGTTAGGTTCCAGTCTTGTTTCTACCTACTTTAAATGTAAGATCTCCAACTTGCTGAGCAGTAAAATCTCCAATAGCAATGTATTCTTTACTTGTCGCCTGTCCGTGGGATTCATTTTCCTGTTTCTCTTCCTCTTCCTCTTCTGTCTCTTCTTCCTCCTCACCACTTTCTTCACTTTCTTCACTTTCTTCGTCGTCGTCATCGTCTTCATCTTCTTCAGCAGAATTGTCATCTTCCTCTCTTTCAGTAAGTGCCCCAATTCTGCAAAAAATAGTTTTATGATGAGGATCACTTGAAATAACATACAAGAACAGATCAAGTATAACTTCTATATACAGAAGAACTGGCCCATATTTGGAACTGGCAGACTAAAGAAATAAGGGGAAAGTACAACTAATAGTTTCTACCATCTAGCTAAGAATATGTGACTTCAGGGACTGAGAGTGGTGAAGGAGTTAATGTATCTGAGGAATGTATGTGATGTGAAAGAGCACGCACAGGACTTGAGGCCAAGAGACTGGTATTTAAGTCTTGGATTCATCCAGTCAGCAAATGCTGCTCGAGCACTATTACATAGTGGTTAGAGTATGGGAACTGAGTTTTAATTCTGGCTCTATCTCCTCCCTGTTGAGTAACCGTGGGTAGGTTTCTTTTAAGCTCTCATTTCTCAATGGTAAAGTGGAGATAATAATAGAACCTGCCTCATAAGGTTGACCTGAGGATTAGATGAGTTATAAACTTGCAAAGTGTTTAGAACAGTGCCTGCCCACAGCAACCTTTTAATAAAAATCAGCTATGACGATGATGTTGTATGTCAGGTCCATGTCAGACACAGTGGATCCAAAGGCAAACCAGACACAATTCTCTGTCCTCAAGGAGCTCACAAGAAGACAATAGGTACTACAGCAGTAGATCTAGTTCAATAGGTACTACAGTAGAGGTATACACAGGATACCACCAAGAAAACACAGAAGAGGGACACCTAACCTAGACTGCATGGGTGGAGGGGATCAGGAAAGGCTTAGAACTAGGTCTTGAGGGATGAGTTGGAATTAATCAGGTAAAAAGGAAGTAGAAAGGAAGGGGAGGGAGTGGAGAAAAGGAGGCTCAAGATCAGGGAGCTTCAAGTAGCTCATGAATGGTAGGACGAGCCTTGGAGAAACAGAAATGAGTAAGAGATAAGGCTGGACAGAGGTGAGCACAATGCAGCCCATGTGAGCTTTACCTCTAAGGCAGTCCCTAAAAATGAAGCAAAGGAAGAGCATAATCTGATCTGCACTTTAGAAAGATGACGAGGCTACAGTGTGGGGAACAGACTGGAACAAGGGCCAAAGGCAGAGACAGCTGTTACAAGTGAGACACGACAGCAGTATGAACTAAGAAAACAGCATTGGGATGAAGAGAAAGATGCTTTGGAAAGATATTTAAAAGGCAAAACGGAAGGTGAGGGAAGAGAGAGGAGCTAGAATAATCCTAGCTTGGATAAGTCAACAAATCTGAGTTGATTCATTCAACATTCAGCATAGTCATCCAACGTTTACTGAGCACCTACTGTGTGACAGACACTTAGTGCTTGGGCTATATGAATGAACAAAACAGATCGTCGCTCTCCTAAAGCTTCTATCAGAGAAGCTTATCTTTAGAATGGGGATAATAATACTTATGCAAATGGACATTACTTACTATAAAACTAGCCAAATATAAGATATATTCTGGAAAAAAAGAGGAGTATTGGGTTCACTTTGTTTAAAATAGTTGTAGGATACTCTCACACCACACAGACCCAAACATAAACAGTGACAACAAAAAACAATTTGTACACCACAAGAATAAAAATCTATAAAATGTGTCATATTGATTTTCAGTGTGCTCCTTTCCTTTTTCAGGAGATACTTCACACATATTTTATATGGGTCAATATTTCTAAAATGCTGCCTAGGGTAACAGGAACTTGACGTGATTATTTATGGTTGTCCTTCTTCATTATGTTAATATAATGAATTTCAATTATTAATTTTTGAATGTTAAACTAACTTTGCATTCTGGAATAAATCCCATTTAATCATGATGCTTTGTCATTTTGATATGCCACTGGACTCTATTTGCTAACATTTTATACTGGGTTTGTGCATTTGTTCACGAGGGCCTTGTTTTTCTTATAATATTGTCAGGTTTTGATCTCAAAGTTATCTAACGTTCATAAAATAATTTGGGAAATGTTTCTTTTTCTAATCTCCAGAAAGATTTTGTAATACTGTTATTATTTCTTTTTTAAATGTTTGCAATAATTCATCAGTGAAGCCACCTGAGTTTATTCTATGGGAAGGTTTTTAATTATAGATTCAACTTCTTTAGTAGATATTTTATAGGACTAATAAGATTTTCTATTCATCTTGTGTCAGTCTGAGTACATTTTATTTTTCAAGGAATTTATTTTATCTAAATTTTCAAATTTATTGGCATAAACTTGTTCATAATATCTTCATTGTGTCCTTTTAATTTCTGTAGGATCTGTAGTGATTACAGTTTTTATTCCTGGTTTTCCATTGTTTTTTTCCTTCTCTTTCTCTTTTCTTGATCAGCATGACTAGGAATTTATCCATTTAATTAATTTTTCCAAAGAACCAACTTATGGCTTTATTGATTGTATCTCCTGTGTGTCTGTTTATTATTCTCTGTTTTCTGATCCTATTTTTATTATTTCCTTCCTTCTACTTTCCTTGGGTTTAAGTTGCTGTTCTTTCTCTGGCTTCTTAAGTTGGAAACTTTAATCATTGATTTTCAACTTTTCTTCTTTTCTAAACTACGCACTTAAAGCTATAAATTTCCCTCTCAGCACTGCTTTAGCTGCAGCCCACAAGTTGTATTTTATCATCATTCAAAATATGTTTAAATTTCTATTGTAATATTTTCTTTGACCCTTAAGTCATATAGAAGTTTGCAACTTAATCTGCAAATGTTTTGAGCATTTTAGTTATTTTTCTGTCATTGAAGTGTTTTTAATTGAGATATAATAGATTTATAACATTGTATTAGTTTTAGGTTGTCATTGAGTTTTAATGTAATTCCAAGTCATCAAAGACTACACTACATGATTTCAATCCTTTGAAATTTGTTGACAATTACTTTATGGTCCAATATGGTTCATTTTGATTAATGTTATATGTGCACTTTGAAAAAAGGTGTATTACCTAGTTGAATGCAGTGTTCTGTAAATATATATGTAATTAGGTAAAGGTGGTTAAGCTCTCCTTCAGTTCTGGCAACTTTTGCTTTATATATTTTGAAGCTATGTTATTAGGTGTATACATATTAGGATGATTTCTTCCTATTGAATTGATCCTTCCATTACCATGAAATGTCTTTATCTATTAAATTACTTTTAACCTTAAAGTCTACTTTACCTGATATTAATATAACTGCATCACCTTTGTCTTGGTTAGGGTTCACATAAAATATCTTTTTTTAGACTTTTACTTTCAACATATCTGTGATTTTATATTAAAGTGTATCTCTTCAAAACAGTATATATTTGGGTTTTTTAAAAATCCATCTGACAATCTCTTTCTTTTAATTGGGGTGTTATTCCATTTAGATTTAATCCACATGGCTGCATTCAAACCATGTTACTATTTAGTTTCTATTTGCCTTCTCTGTTTTTTTGTTCCTTCTTTCTTGTCTTTTTCAGGCTAACTGAGTCAATTTTAGTATGCCATCTTATTTTTTATGTTTTTTTTAGCTACTTCCTCTTATTTTGTTAGTAATTGTTCCAGATATTACAATATGCATCCCTAACTTATCATAGTCTAACCTAAACTAATATTACATTTCACCAAAATTAAAAGAACTTTAAGATAATGTCATTCCATTTACCCTGCCTGCCCTTTTAACAATTGCTGTGCCATTGTTGTCACATATTTTACTTCTACATATAGGTGATCCTCATTATTTGCAAATTTTGTATTTGCAAATTCATCTACTTTGTCTATTTACTGCCATGTTCTTTGCATTTCTGTGCTTTTTGTTGGTGCTTTTGCCATTTAAAATGGCCCCCAAACATATTGCTGAAATGCTGTGTAGTGTTCTTATGCACAAGAAGACCGTGATGTGCCTAATGGAGAAAATTAGCGTGTTAGATAAGATTTGTTCAAGCATGAGTTATAGTGCTGTTGGCTGTGAGTTCAATGTTAATGAATCAATAATATGTATTAAATAAGGTATCTTTAAACAGAAACACACATAAAACAAGGATATGTATTACCCAGTTGACAAAAAAGTTGTGACCAAAGCCTCACAGGAACCTAAATCTGTATTTCCTCTAGAAGCAACGGTTTAGTATTCACTAATTCAATGTTTGCAGCAACTTTATGGAACATAAGTACTGCAAATAATGAGAATTGACTGTATATTATAAATCTCAAAATATGTCTTTTGCTTTACAATCAAGTGTCTTTTAAAGGCATTTAGAAAAGAAAAAATAGGCTTTTATATTAACCCATATGCCAGTGCTCTTCATTCCCTCTTATAGATCCAAGTTTCCAAGTGGGATCATTTTCTCCTAGTCTGAAAAACTTCCTTTGGCAAATTCGTCAGATTTTGCTTCACAAATTTCCTCAGCTTTTTTTTTTTGGTCTGAAAATGTCTTTCTTTCACTCTAATTTCTGAAAGATACTTTTGCTGGATACAGAATTCTGGGTTGAAAGATTTTTTCTTTGAACACTTTTATTGCCTTCTGTCCTAGATTTTTTCTAATAAGATGTCAACTTTAATTCTAACTGTTGTATGCCTGTACATGTTTCCTTTTTCCCTGGCTGCTTTTAAGATTTTCTATGTATAATTGGTTTTCAGCAGTTTGACTATGATGCACCTATGTGTAGTTTTCTTTATATTTATTCTGCTTGGAGTTCTCTGGGACTCTTGGATCAGCAGATTGATACCTTTCTTAGATTTCAATTTAAATATTTATTTAAATATTTCTTGTGCTCCATTCTTTCTCTCTCCTCTCCTTCTGGGACTTCAATTACAAGTATTTTATAACTTTTGGTCATGTCCCAACTCTCTTACATTCTGTTCTGTTCTTTGCATTCTTGTTTTCCTTTTGTGCATGAGTTTCAAATTTTTTTATTGCTCTGTCTTTGGGTTCACTGATCTTTTCCTCTATTGTATCCAATGTTCTGTTAACCATCCAATAATTTTTTTTTAATTTCATATATTGTATTTTTTAGTTTCAGAATCTCCATTTTGGTCTTTATTACCTTCCATTTCCTCTGCTTAAGATTTCTCTCTATTTATCCAATCGCTCCATCTTTTCCAAAAAATTATTTAATATATTCAAAATAGTTGTTTTATAATAAAGTTCTTATTTGCTAATTCTCACATTTGGGTCACCTGAGTTTCTACTGATTATTTTGTCTCTTTATTATAAGACACTTTCTACCTTTTTGAATCTATATAGTGAATCAGATTTAGAAAGTTCTCAGCCATTATTTTATCAGATATTATATTTTGCAGTTGTAGAATTTTCATTTGATTATTTTCTACATTTGAATTCTCTTAAAATACTCCACCTTTTTTCCACTTCATCCATTTTTTATTCCATTTTCTTTAAAATATTAATCATATTATTTAGAAGCCCTTGTCAGCTAACTCTGCTATCTGGTTCAGACCTGGATCTGCTTTTATTGACTGTCTTATTGCTTGATTATGGATCATTTATTTTCCCCTGCTTGTTTGCATTTCTAGTAATGTTTTTTTTATTACTGGATACTGTGGATGATACACTTAGAGACTTTGGATTATGTCATCTTCCTTAAAAGAGTGTTGACTTTTGTCTTGTTACACAGTTAAATTATCTTGTTCCTGTTAAGGTCTGGTTTTAGGCTTTGTTGGAGAAGATCTAGTTCAGTTTTGTCTTTATTCCAAGATCATGGTTCTTAATACTAGGGTGTTCTCCTCACTCCTAGAGCATGGGCCTTCCATGTTCACCACTAAATGCCTAAAGCATTCACCAAGGTCTCTTTACTCTAGCTGATACAAACTCCACTATTTTTCCAGGACTATGCGACCTCTAGAATCTTTTAAGCTCTCAGTCTCCCAGCAGGTGCTTTCTGCCAGGCATTCTAGAATGATGCTCTGTGTAGCCCAGGAGGTCACTCACATTTCTGGAGTTGTCTCTCTGCAACTCCCTTCTCTCTCTCCACAAGGCCCAGTGGCCTTAGCAACTCCAAAATTTGCTCTCTGCCTCCTCAGCCCAGTGAGACTGCTGCTCCCTGTTTAGGATCAATCTTCCTGCAGCATAGCCCATAAAATCCCCACAGAGAGGGTCTGGGGAATGTAGGACTCATCTCTTGTGTCTCCCTATATTAAGGATATCAGGCTTGCTTGGTTGATGTTCAATGACTTCAAACACCTGTTTTGTATATTTTGTCCAGATTTTATAGTTGTTTATGGTAGGATGGTTAAGTCCCATACCAGCTACTTTGTCATTATCAGTACTGGAAATCAGTGGAAATTCTAGAATTCTTGTATCTTCATCCTTAAGCATTTTTCCCAGGATATAGTGTAAAAGTATGGGAACAGCATATGAAGAGTCTCAATAGTTGATTTTTTCTTTTGGCTTCTCACAAATTGGGTTTGTTTATACTATCAACTTTTCTTTCCACTTTGCAAAGGCTATTATTAACACCCAATCCAGCAGAAAAATAATGCATGCTTCTGCCTCTAATTTTTAAAGAATATTCATGAAAGGAAGAAATATGCAAGTAGACAATCCAAATAATTTTCTTTTTACATATCAACACTGATGTTAAAGGCATCATTCTTATTTTCTAACATTTGTTTATTTACTTTTCAGATCTCTGTTTTGTTTCCCCAACTAGATTATAAATCACCTGAGGGCAGAGATTATGACTTCCACTTCTTTGTATGTCTCATGGGACCTAACACTTTCTACTATACACAATAAATTAATGTCGATCGATTATACTGTTACCGCCATTTGTTTATATCTATACTGTTATATGTCTTTATTCTAAGTCAAGCATTAAAACTATTGGTGACATAACATCTGAAAGAAAAAGAGGAAGAAAAGAAGCATACTCTGTTATATTTTCTCTTCTCATGGACACAGCAAGCTCCTGCAGTTGGTGGGTAAGCTTATCCAAAAGACTGTGCTCCTCTTCTTTTTTCTGATTATAGTTCCCAACAGGTGCAGGTTCATCAGCCTATGAGAGAATATAAGTCTATTTCACTTAAAAATTTATTTCAGTTTCCTATTATATTTATTTTAAAAGAAAAAAACCTCCAATTAGTGCTAGAAGACAAAGTAAATATCAATATGAGACTACACCTACCTTAGAGAAATAAAATTAAAAGAAATGTAGATGATTATGTTGGAATGCAAACCAAATGAAAAAATAAAATAATACGTTTTGTTTTGTTTTGTTTTGTTTTGTTTTCTTGCCCGGGTACTGCAGACTCTCTGTAGTCAGGAAGAGATAGGTTCCAGACAGAAGACTGGCTTTGCAGTCAAAAAGACAGGTGCCAACCCCAAGTTTTGCCACTTTCCCAGGTGAGACACTGGGAAAGCTGCTTCATCTTTGGGACTCCTGAGTCTCCTCCTCTGTGAAACGGGGACAATTAGGTTTTCAAATTTAAGGTCAGCCCGCCTCCTAAATTAAAGAGTTGTGAGTCACTGGAGAAATTCAGAAGAGACGCTCAGTGGCCACTTGTCTCAGATGCAATAAAGTAGATTCATTACACAGGCAGGGAGATGACTCTCAGATGCCTTCCACTTCCGGCGCTCAGTGAGTCTCTGGCACTGGACCCTGAGCTGAAGTTCAGGCTCATGTTAAAAGAAAAAGTCCTGAGGGGACGGCCAAGAGTAAACTCCAGCTCTTCCATTTCTACTGCGTCATCGACATCCGAGCTGCCACGTGGCACCAGAAGCTTCTTTACCACTTACCCTCAGGGACAGATTACGTACTCTCTCCCCACAATGTCATCAAAATTAAAACAACTCTAAACTGTAAAATATAAAACTTACACAATGCAAAAATAAAAACAGCGCTTCCTGGATCTTCTGAGTCCTCAATGCTGGGTGAGTTCATCAAAGCTGAACTTTTACCAGTATTTGGAGCCCTGGCTTTTCCACTCCGAAGCACACACGCAGTAAGCGTGCCGGGCAGGCCAGCGCTGACCACATTAGACTTCGTCACGAACACAAACCCAGGAAGTTACCCACTGTAACGAATTTCCACTTGATGAAAATACTTGCATAAAAGCAGATTTTTTATAATAAGATTAACTGTAATACTTACTTTGTTTAGTTTTTGAAGAGCATTTTTATTTTCATCTATTGCCTGTTTTAATTGGATACATCTAAATTTTAAAAAAGACAGGAAAAAAACATTAATTTTTCTATTGTCAGAACCAGAAAGTTATTTTATAAAGTCATACTTAAGTCTTCAAGCAGGTAAGGCAATTAGCCACTGTATGAACAATGTTAAAAAATTCCCATATAGGTACTGGTACAAAAACAGGCACACAGATCAATGGAACAGAATTGAAAGCCCAGAAATAAAACCACACATATACGGACAGCTAATTTTCGACAAAAGAGCGAAGAACATACAATGGAGAAAGGAAAGTCTCTTCAATAATTGGTGCTGGGAAAACTGGACAGCCACTTGCATAAGAACGAAAGTGGACCATCTGCTATTGCCATTCACAAAAATTAACTTAAAATGGATCAAAGACCTGAAGGTGGGACCTGAAACTATAAAACTCATAGAAGAAAATATAGGCAACACACTATTTGACATTGGTCATAAAGGAATCTTTTCGGATGCCACGTCTACTCAGACCAGGGAAACTAAAGGAAAAATAAGCAAGTGGGACTTTATCAGATTAAAGAGCTTCTACAAGACAAATGAAACCAGGATCAAAATGAATAAACAACCCACCAGCTGGGATAAAATATTTTCGAAACATATATTTGACAAGGGGTTAATCTCCATAACATATAAAGAACTCACACAACTGAACAACAAAAAAACAAACAACCCGATCAAAAAATGGGCAGAGGAAATGAACAGACACTTGTCCAAAGAAGATATACAGATGGCCAATAGACACATGAAAAGATGTTCAATATCACTAATCATCAGGGAAATGCAAATCAAAACAACATTAAGATATCACCTCACGCCCATTAGAATGGCTATAACCACCAAAACAAAAAACAACAAATGTTGGAGAGGATGTAGAGAAACAGGAACCCTCATACACAGCTGGTGGGAACGCAAGCTGTTGCAGTCTCTATGGAAAATGGTACGGAGATTCCTCAAAAAATTAAAAATAGAAATACCTTATGATCCAGCTATCCCACTACTGGGAATCTATCCAACAAACCTGAAATCAACAATCCAAAGAGGCTTATGCACCCCTATGTTCATTGCAGCATTATTCACTATAGCCAAGAAGTGGAAGCAACCCAAGTGTCCCTCAACTGATGATTGGATCAAGAAGATGTGGTGTATATATGTACAAGAGAATACTACTCAGCCATAAAAAAAGACAAAATCGTCCCATTTGCAACAACATGGATGGACCTGGAGGATATTATGTTAAGTGAAATAAGCCAGAAAGAGAAAGACAAACACCGTATTACCTCACTCATATGTGGAATATAAACCAACACATGGACAGAGAAAACTGTAATGTGGTTACCAGGGGCAATGGGGGTAGGAGGTGGGCACAAGGGGTGAAGGGAGACATACTATGGTGATCGACAAACAAAAATGTACAACCAAAATTTCACAACGTTATAAACTATTAAGACATCAATAAAAAATAAAAAAATAAAATAAATAAAATAAATAAAAATTCCCATGTAAGCGCTTTTCCACCCATTAGCTCGGGTGATCCTCACAGCCAAGCTCTAAGGTACACACATACGATACCCAAGGTTCAGAAAGCTTGAGTGACTCTGGGCTTCAGTTTCCTATCTCTAAAATAAGACAAGCATTGGACTTTAAAATGCTTCTCCAGCTCTAAAATTCCATAAACCTAGCACCTAGCCAAGGAGACACAACTAATAACGACAATAATAGCTACAGGTTATTGTGCATGAGCAAAATGGCAAGCATTTACAAGCATCACCTCATTTGAGCCTCACAACAGCCGTCACTCCAGCTGAAGACAGTGAGGTTCTAAAAAGTGACCACAGCCAGTCACGGTAGAGGAACACTGTGAAGGAAGAGTTTAGGATTCTCCAGCTGCCTCTTCTCACCACAGCACACTTCCCCTTTGAACTTGGCCTGTCCATACTGGCACAGTGTTTTAATTATTCCATAGACACCTCACATAATTTAGCTGAAGTCTTAGACACCCAAATGAGAAGTACCAAAATTACTGAAAATGGGCTACAGCTAATGATGTGAGTTTTCAGAAATCAAACGCTTTTTCAAACAATAACCTGCAAAAGTCCGTATTTTTTCTGCTGTTTGAGCCGTTTCTTTTTTCTTTTTACAGGGGCTAATGAAATAAGTAGTGAAAAAGGGGACAAAAATGCTTTCTGAAAGAGGCAGAAAAAGAGAAGTGGAAACATCAAACTGTGCTGACCCTGCTTGTGACCTACCCCCAACCCCTCTGCCACCTTACTCTATGCGGGCAGGGGGGCCTCCCACTGACACCCAAGCGCTCGGCCACCACTGCAGGGAGGACGGGCGTGTGGCCAAGCGCTGGCCAACGAAGCAGCAAAGAAATACGTTAGGCAATTCCTCCATTTTACCCTCCCTGATGCAGCACGTAAAGAATCCTCCTCCTTTCTGCTTTTAGATACTGATGCTGCGGACTTGGTAACAGTGAGGGGGGCCATTCCTGACAAGCTGAGGATGACGAGGCAGAAGGACGGCAAGGGCGGGTCCTTGAGGGCATCAAGAGCACCGACCTACCCTGGGAGAACCTGCCCCCAGACTTTTTGTTGCATGAGACTGACAGCAAAGCCACTCGCTTTAACAGATGTCCTGTTACTTGACCAAAAGAATCCTAACCGAAACTTAGACTCAGAGATTTCATGTAAGAGCCAGAGTGGAAAACTATTTTTATATACTATACAAATAAAACAAATTATTTATTATAATTATCTCCTTCCTATCTATAAAATTATTAAAATCCTCAAACTGTTCAGATATTTTAAGACTTTTGGATTAGGATAAAAACTAAGCACATATTCATCTTCACTGCTTCCTGAAACCCCCACAAAAATGATTAAAACATTTTAAAAGGTAATGTACCCTGGACACAAGAGAATGAAAGAGGGACCACCTGTCAATAAGAGATTTCAACAAAGGTCTGCTGCATGGAAAAAGGATGGAACCATATTCTTCTATAAAGAGAGGAAGTAGCCACACAAGCATAAGAGGGACATGATCTGCCAGGCAGAAAATGCCACCATTTGGGTCAGCAGGTATGAAGGACAGAAGGGTTGACCAAAGTGTGTCCAAGGCAGTGCATTATGAGGGTCTACAGATGAAAAGACACGCACAATGGCTGGGGTTTGCTTTCTATACTATATTATGTAAATTAAATAATATCCATAACATCTAAGCTATTAAGAGGAAAATCAGCCTTAAGACAATCTCAGGTCTTTACATTATTCAGGGAAAGAGGAAAGATACCGATTAAGTTTAGATGTAGTTAAGGCCCTTTTATAATAGGTCTTTGACTTTTTAAAAAGTCTATTTTACAGAAAACCTGACAGCTTCCCTTTCTCTTACCTCATCCCTCTCTACTTACCACAAGGCCCTTCTAAAATTAATGAACGACCTGGAGAGAATCAGACCCAGGGATAAACCTGTGCTGGCACTGGGGGCTCCTCAGACTAAAGGCTAGTTCTAGGCCCCTGAGAAGCCCTGCCCGTGTACAAAGAACCGCATTCTCATTCAGAAGACAGTACTAGTAGGAAAGAGACCTACACACAACAGCAGAAGAACCCGTGACAGCTCCCTAGAATAATCAACCTAGTCTCTTATTCTTAAATAAAAGTGGATAACCCAAGGACCACCAGGCATAATAAGGAAAACCAGCAACATGGAAGATAAAATTTAAAACTAACCAAAAGTAAATAAATAAATAATCTGAGCCCAGAGGAACCAAAGACAACTCAGAGAATAGAAGAGAACTTAAAAAACAATCTCCTAACACAGAAGTAGGAGATAATCTGAAAACATGATGCTATGAAAAAAGATCAAGGAACAAGAAAAAACACTGGTAAATTAACAATATGGCTGCTGAAATAAAACATTGCATAGAAAAGTTAAAATAAACAGTCAAGAGAATCTTCCAGGCATAAACAAAAACAAAGAAACATAAACCGTTAAGGGGGAGATGAGCAATCTAAGGAACAGTCCAGGAGATTAAATACCTGACTCAAAGGTGTTTCAGGAAGAAACAGACAAAGAGAAGTAACAAATAATCTTTTAGTAAAAGAAAATCTCCCAGAACTCATGAAAGACAAGAATTTTCAAACTCAAAAGACCCACTGAGTGTTGAGCAGGATAAAAACAATACCTGAATACATCTGAAATTTCAAAACACTAAAGCTGGAGAGAAAAGCCCCAAACAGGTCAATGATAAGGCAATGATCATCAAACTTATCAGCATCACTGAGTGTAAAGAAACCTGACAAGGCTTCAAAGGTTTAAGTAGACATTATTTTTACTCCACATCCAGCCAATTATTAATCAAACATAAGGGCAAAATGATATTTTCAGACATGCAAATGTCAATGTGCATTTTTAAATGACTGTGAGGGGATCATTTTATACACAGAGAAGACTATTTATGGTTACTTGGGTTTAAAAATAATTATTAGTTTATTAAAATAAAATTTAAAAACCTAGATTTCCCTGGGACTTCAAATTCAGCCTATAAATCTTATTCTATTTTTAAATCTAGTAAAGCAAGTGCAATCACCTTCACTTTTTCTTTCATTATTGTTTGATGAATTCAACTTGAACTAAATTCCTTAAACAATCCATCTTACTCATAAATACAGTTAATTAAATTCCCTTCAACACTTTAAAATAAATTTAAATTTTATTTTGCTTTTAACATTTTGAATGCCTGACTTAAGTAAAACTTTCCAAGTGATTCTAATGAATCATTTAAACTAACAGAATGAATCTCTTGTTCTTTTGAATGTTATAAACTCTTTAAATACCCACAACATACAGATTATCTTAATGATGTCCTAAACTTAATACAAAAGCATTAAAAATCTAATTTGATTTAGTTCATCATGTCTATGGAATTTTAAACTCAATTTAATTTTAAACTCTCCCATGGATTAAAAAAAATGTCAAAACAAAAAAAACACTTACCCACCGAGAGAACAGTTTTCCCATTTCAAGAGAGTTAGAGTCACCATCCTGCTAATAGAGATTTCTGACGAGGTCACAGGATCTGGGGCTACATAGGCCAAGGGCCTATTGTAATTCTGCCTAAGCCACAGACATTCCCTCTGAACAGTTTTCATAGTTGCTGTCACAACAGCAAGTCCATAACCTTCAGGTTTAGGTTGGTTTCTCCTAGATCCAGTTAACTATGATGTAATTCTTCCATTTAATTCAAAGGGACCAAAGCCGGAAACTCCACTGAAGACGGCAGTTAAGTTCCTTCCCTTGCTTGACTGAATTCTGCATTTCTGAGCCGTCTTAAAACATTTTTATTGTCTTCCCACTTCAATGTCTTATAGCATAGTAATGTTAGATGTACTAACTAACCACTGTGAACCTTAATTTTCTCATCTGCATTAACAAGTATCTCACGCTTATTGTGAAAATTAATTAAGAAAAAGTTTTTAGAGCATGGACCACACTGCTTGGTACATACATAGTACAAAATAAACGTTAACTTGCCTCTTTTAAACATTTTTGATTCTCTATTTAATTTTATCATTTCAATATTTAGACCCAGTACATACAGATAATTGCAAGAAGTATTTTAATACGTTTTGGGAAATTTCATTCACTGTTACTTTAATATGTATCATTTCCCATTATCATTTTGTCTTTTGGGAAACTGTACTAATAAATAAAAGGAAGGAAATAGTGCCTCAAACAATTTCTAGGCTGTAAATACTGCTCATTGGAATGTAAGTACAATTCCTGGAAAGTTTAAGTAATTTAGTATGCTTTACCTTTGGTAAATATCTCGCCTTTTACTGGCTTCTAGAGCTCCTTTCAATTGACTCTCAGAAAGTAAACTATCAACCTGCAACAAATGGAGACAGTTTAAAATATCATATTGTTAAATGCCATATAACCTTAGGAAATAAAATTTTAATTCTCTTTTCCCAACATTTTATAATGAACACTTTTAAACATATAATGAAGTTGAAAGAATTTTACAGTGAACACCCGTATACCCACCACCTAGATTCTACCTTTAACATTTTACTAGACTTATTTGGTCCATCCATTCATCGATCCATCTGATTTTTTATGTACGTCAAAGTAAACCACAATCATCAGTACACTTTCGCAAAATAACGCACCATGGGTATCACTAACTCGAGTTCAATATTTTGGTGTAAAATTTACATACAATGAAATGCACAAATCTTAAGTATACATTTGCTGAGGTTTGGCAAATGCATATATCGGGGTAACCCAAACCCCTAACAGCATATAGAAAATTACCATTACCCCAGAAAGTATGTACTCTTGTGTAATCGTTTCACACCTCAGGTTTTTGAGATACTTTCATATTGCTGTGTGATTACTAGTTTATTCCTTCTTATTGCTGAGTAGTATTCATTGTAAGAATATACCAGGAATTTGCCTATCCTCATTCTTATATCTTGTTATCTTGACCTGTTTTTTCCAAACACTACATGTAACTTTGCCAATGTACCCACAAAAGAGGCACACACTTCTTTTGGGGGTTCTTTTCTATAGATGATGTGGAGGAAAAAAAGTGAATGAAAAAAAGAGAAATAGAAGTTCCATAGCTTCTTCTCTACTCTTCTATTTTGTATCTATATAACTGTTATTTACAAAATTCGCACACATCTAGTGACAGAGTCAGTCAACACAGGCATGCCCCAGATGGGCTCTTGATTACTTGTCCGATGGACATCGAGTTGGAAATCTGTCCTGTGCCCTCTGTGGGGACAGGGAAGAATTAGCTCACACTATCCAAGAGCCCTTCCCAAACTGTCAAACGGTTCCTGAGCCAATTCTTTTCCAGGCTGAATAATCCTTATAATCATTTGTTTGTTTCATCTTTGTTTTAATAATAACTTTTGTAGTTTACTTCTGAAGCTTTTCCTGGTTCTCCCAATTGCCCAACAAATTTAAAATTAGATACGGCTAGCCAAACCTCAGCAAAAGTCAATGCCTCCTCAAGTTTTACATTTATTTCTACCAGAAGAGTATTTTTGTTGCCCCACCATAATTCCAATAGAATCACTTGAGAAATATTTATCCATCAAATCTTTTGTACTTTTTAAACAAGAGTCCAAAATTGAATAAAATATAAGTGTTCAGTAAATTTCTTGTCTGCCAAAGATTATAAAATAATTTTATTTAGTGGAAACTATACTCGGTAATAGATCAAATGAAAAATAAAAAGTAAAATTAGTAAAGAACAATAAGAATTTCAGAAAATAAATTAACAATTCATTAATTACTAGTTTTTTCTTATTTTTTAAAGTAATATACATTCAGTATACAAAATTTTGAAAAGATCAAAAAGTATGAAAAGAAACACAGAATTACCATTTTGGCATGTTTCCTTCTATCTTTTTTCTATGTATATTATATATAGAAAAAAACTGTATTACTGTAAATACTGTATATTCAACTTTATATTCTTTTTCTAACTTAACATTTTATCACAAATATTTTCCCTAACATTAAAATCTCTTTAACAAAATTTTAATCACAGGATTATTAGCCCATCATAAGTTACTTATCCATTCCCCTATTACTGATCATTTGAGTTGTATCCAGTCTTTTCTACTATAAGTAATACTGTGACGAGCACTTTTATACATCAATCTCTGTCCCAATTTTTTTATTATTACCTACGGTAAATTCCCGAAAATGTAAGTACCCAGCCTAGGAGCATGAACATTTGCTACACCTTGTCAAACTGCTTTCCAGAAATGCTGTGCCTTATACATCGAGGCAGTGCGTGTGAGTACCTGTTTCATTACACCCTCCCCATACTGAGTATTGTGATTTTTTTAAATGTTTGTGATATCTTATTTCCTTTACAATTACTTGATTATCTTTGAGGATAACATTTCTCACGTTTATGAGTTACTGGTATTTTTTCTTTAGTTCATGTCTTTTGCTCATTAGTCATATCTTAATATTTTTCTTACATATTAGGACTATTCCTTGACCCCTACTTCGCTTGAGTTCATGTGAAGCAACAACCGCAGGCGGCTCAAAGGAAAGGGGGCATGGCGAGTGGAGAGATGTTGGGCGCAGAGTTGGTTGGAAACGGTCACCGTTAGAAGTTGAGATTCGAGGTGAGCGGCGTTAAGGGCTTGTTAGTGTTGGAGCTTGAGACGTTAGGGCGGGGAGGCGGGTGGGAAGAGCGCTTAGTCGATGGCCACGATTTTCCGGAGGTACAACCTGCAGCTGGGGGTTGGGTTGGGAGCGTGAGGGGCTGGAATCGGAGTTCGGTGCCGGGATGCTGCGGGGTGTTACAACGCGGGAAGGTAAGTGGGTTGGGGTAGGTTCCCGGGCTTGGGGTGCGCCCCGTTTCTCTGGCGCCCGCCGCCAGAGCCCAGGCCGCCTCGCGGTGCCCAGGTCCCCCGCGGGACAGCCGGACGGTACCTGTTGCTTCAGTTCCTGACTGCGGCGCTGCAGGGCCTGGAGGGGACGGCGCGGCCGCCTCGCCAGCATCTCCGTCGCCAGGGAAACCAAAGCGGCGGCACCGGAAGGTGACGCCATCACGGCGCCGGAAGGTGACGCCATCACGGCGCGCCCGCCGCGCGGTGCCGGGGCCGGGCAGGCGGGACGGTGGAGCTGCGGGGACAGTCCTCTCCGGCGGTGCCACCCGCCACCCCCAGGTGCTGAGCCCTCAGCTCAGGGTGGCTGCGCAGGCCGTCATCTTTAGTTTCCCTGCCGATTCCGAAGGATTGGAGTGAGGGGTGCCGCAGAAGGCCCCGCGGCGGGCGAAACGACACGTCTCAACGCCTCAGTCTCACCACGGCGGTTGTTTTCTGATAGCACTTCTGCTACACTAACCCTGGAATACAGTTTCGGCATCCTAAAACTCTTTCATTAACTGCAAGGATAGCTCTCCTGCGTGACCTTCACGGGATGATGCGTGGTTCTGCTGCGTACTCCTCACGTCAAAAGGCAGTTTTTAATTCTTTGCTGTTGGAGGTCGTGCTGACGTTTCGTTTCGCGCTGCTTCTGCACGCTGTCCTGAATTCCGTGAGGATGGTGATTTTGTCTGTTCTACAGCAAGCCTGTGAGCAAGGAATGATGAGCCCCGTTTTACATCGACTCTCAGGGAGAGCGTAATGACGTTTCCCCAAGTGGGACTGAATCCTTTAAATCCAGTTCCCAAACTCTTTCCACTTCGCCGAATAAGAATGATGATGATCTGAGCTCACTTTGCAGTTGATGAACCTCGCTAATACAAGTGAATGTTCTTCAAGACAACACATATGTTGATTCCACAGGCCCCGCTGCCTTACTGTTCATTTATTTACGTACTTTTTCCTTCAAGGACAATAGAGAGGGACAAACCACGTGTCCACCTCGCTGAATTTTCACACTGAACAGACTCCCCCCACCCCACCCCCAGCCCCCCCCCCCGCCCCATGTAACATAACCCAAATTTGGATACAGAACGTTACCAGCACCCTAGTGGTCTTCCTTTCTCGTAGTCTCTTAGTCCCTACCTACTTCCACCGCCTACACCAAAGGGAAACACTGTCCTAACTTCCAACAGCAAAAATTTGTTTTGCCTCTTTTAAAACTATAGAATGAAATCATGCAGTGAGTATTGGCTTCTCCACTTCTTTCACTCAACAGCACGTCCGTGAGATGCAGCTATATCATTGTGTGTAGTGGTAGTTTGTTCGTTCTCATTGCTTTCTGACATTTCATTGTATGATACACCCTAATACACTCACTCATTCTACTGTTGCTGGGCATAGCATGGGGGTTGTTTCCAGGTCAGGGCTCTTATAAACGGTGCTGCTATTTACACATATACATACTGTGAACATATGTACACAGTGCTGAGCCGCAGGGCATGTTCTATATTCAGCTTTAGTAGATACCGCCTAGTTGTAATTTACACTCTACCAGGAGTGTGTGAGTTTTAGTTCTTCATATCCTTGACAATGCTCGCTATTGTCTGCTTTTTTGTAGCTCGTGTCTTTATTTTGAATTAATTTCTCCATTATGGTTCATGATACTTAAAAGTTCACTTAAATGGCCAGACATAGTATTTCCATTAAAAATGCTTATAAGAACAAATGAGAAAATAATGAGTGCTATAAAATACTTTTAAATGGATTAATAACTCAGACTTCTAAGCAATCTTGTAAGAGGTCAGCAAAAAAGAAAAAAAAGTGCACTGAAGACAATCCACCATTTATGAAATTCTTATGTATTTTAAATTAAATATATGTCCATAAATAAATTAGGAAAAATATTCTATATCTGATTTATAGGCATTTCCAAATTTTAAATGGAAAAATTACAGGGTTATGAATATAGTATAATTCTGTGTTGGTAAAAATAAACTAATAAGCCCCCTAGATATGTGTGTATGTATGAGCAATGAGGAAGAATGCAAAAGTTTATTACTCTCGTTCACCTCAGGTGGAAAGATGACTTTGACTTTATACATTATGGTACCTTATTCAGAGATACAAGCATGTATTCGAGTCCTGGATCAGCATCATCAACATCACCTGGGAGCTTGTTTGACATGCATATTCTCAGGCCCCACCACAAGCCTACAAAATCAGAATCTATGGTTTAATAATACCCCAATGTTTCATGTGCACGTTCAAGTTTGAGAAATACTACTTAGGTATTTAGTATGCAATAAGGGATGAGATTACTCGGCTAACTGCCTCCTTTTTCGTTAATTTACATTTCTTTTGACTTCTTGCAATGCTCAGCATAGTCACCTTGATGCTAGTCATTGCTTCTGTTGTCGTCCCTTGAGGCCATTATGAAAATCAAAGTAACTAAAACAAGAAAGCTTTGCAGTGAGGTAGCCCAAAGACACCAAAGCAAACCATGGCCACTGTTTCTCTTGAGATCAAGCTACTTCATAAAACTTATGATTTCCTTCCATCAGTGTTAACATGAATATCAATTTTGTATTGCGTCCTCACGGGAGACACTGAAAAAGAATTTAAAGGCTTCCAAGAGATTCATAATGTAGAACTAGTAGAACAAGGTGGTTAGAAACCAACCAACAGGAGATTGATTATAGCAAAGAGGATAGAGACATTTTGCCATTTCAGGGTCTTCAAGAAAACAATCTACTTCAAATAAAAGTGACAAATATTGGGCCAGCCTGGCGGCGTAGTGGTTAAGTTCATGTGCTCTGCTTCAGCGGCCCCGGGTTCGCAGGTTCGGATCCCGGGCGCGGACCTATGCACTGCTCACCATGCTGTGGCGGCGTCCCACATATAATGTAGAGGAAGATGGGCACGGATGTTAGCCCAGGGCCAATCTTCCTCAGCAAAAAGAGGAGGATTGGCAACAGATGTTAGCGCAGGGCTAGTCTACTTCACACACACACACACACACACAAAAAGTGACAAATATTTATGAGCACCTGTTGCAAAGCACTGGTTGGACCTGTGGGACAAGATGTTTAAGGTGCTGGCCTCAAGGAGCTTATGAGCTAGGGTATCAGACTAGAAACGTGAAGTTGCACTAACTACAAAAGATTGTCACGGAAGTATCACCTCGTGTACAGAATTCCCTGCCAATGGAACTGTAGACAATTGGACACATTGCATTTGAGTTCTAGAGTAAAATCATTCAAAGAAAATGTCCACTACACAGTTGAAAGTGTGAAGCTGGAATTAAAGGATCAGGTGGGATACTAAGATCTTGGAGGGGGCCTGCTTGGATGTGATAGTTGAGCCTAGAGAATGGCTGGGGTAGCCAAACGAAAGGACAGAGCAGAGGACCAAGGATTGAAGTTTGAGGAACTTGGAAAAGGCACGAAGAGTAGAAGTTTGGAAACTCGGGAAAGTTTTGTATTATTAGGGAAGTGAGGGAAGGAGAGTTTCAAGGGAGAAATTGGTATTACCAAATACTCTGGAGGTGAAAAGTAAGGATTCAGAAATAGCTAATAGCTATCAATGGCTCTGGAGGGTGCAAAGCGCAGACTGCAGCAGGTTAACAGGCAAAACATTTGGGAAGAAAGTGACAGTGGACCACTTTTTCTAATTAACAAATGATGGGGTCAACTAAAGGGATTTTTTTAAGTCAAGATCTGCACATGTTTGCAAATAGAGGGAAAGCAGAGAGTATAGATGCTAGAAAGAGATGGTTTACTAGAGAACAAAGAAAGTCCTGGGGGGAGATGCAGAATTCAGCTGAGGCCAGAGAGGAGTCACCCTTGGAAGGGTCTGGTGCATCTTCTCTTCTGAGAAAGGAAAGCTAATGAGACACAGCCTCAAAACCAGTGGTTTCAACCTTGGCTAAGCATCACAATCACCTGGGGAGCTTTAAAAATCCTAATGCCCAGGAACACCCCAAACTACATAAATCAAAACCTCTGGGAAATGGCATGCAAGGATTTGTATTTTTAAAGCTCCCTAGATGATTATAATATGCAGCCCTGTTGAAAACCATTGCTCTTGACTAACTATTGAGAGGAAGAGGAGACATGAAGGAATTCCCGCCTAATGGCCTTGATCTCCTCATATGGTTGAGAGCAGTCTTCTCTGAATAAAAGATGTCAACTGGGAGTTCAAGGAACACGGAGAAACACTGCTGAGAAACCAGAAGGGTGCAGTTACAATTAGAATGCACTTGTGGTAGCCAAGGGAGAAAGGGGAAGGGTCTTTCTCTGCTAAGTTTGGAGGCCCAAAAAGAGAGCAAAAGCAGCGGTGAAAGGTAAACGTATAAGCGAGAATGGAGTCTAAGCCAACCAGGGAGCCCAGCAAGAGTGATGAGCTGAATTGGGAGGATGGGACAAGCAGGGGTCTCAGAGCAGGCGGTTCCATAAGTGCAGACAGGGAGATGTGGAGAACGTGAGCTGTCCTCAGAGGAAGGTTTACCAGCTGAAACCAAAGAGGCCAAGTACAATGTGACGATGAGGTCCAAGCCTGGGACAAGGTCCACGAGACAGCTGAAGCAACGTGGAATGCAGCAGGAAGCCTGAGGAGCCCAGTGTGGAGGAGAAAGAGAAGCAGGGTAGGGAAGTAAAAATGGGCCACTAGAGGTAGCTCCTGTGATTAAACGGTGACAAATGGCAGGGAGGAGTGTGAGACATGTATTTCAACAAGTCAACAGGGTGTCATTTCCAGGGTACATGACTGGCATAACCCGTGTCCCAACCTCCTCATTGCCAATTTTGGCTAACATGGAAAAAGTAACATCTCCATGTGAGGCACTATTTTCAGGGAAAAAAACCAAACACATTTAAGCAGGGCCAGGGGTAGAGGGCTAGAGGAGAAACGGCGACCAAGGCAATGTCAAGGGGAACTGCCACCACAGAGCTGGGGATACACAGACAGTGTAAAGGCAGTAAGCAGAAGAAGGGAAGATTGAGTGGCATGGGGGGGCTGAAAACCACATAAGGACCTAGACAGGATGGGGGCGGGGGGGTGTGAACAGCACATGCCTAGAGGGGCAGGGATGACAGAACACTAAGGTGAGACAGGAGGAAGATGAGTGTGTCAGGGCTCGCACATAAGTAATGGGAACGGAATCAGCGTTGGAAAGGCCAGGTCCACCAGGAATATGGCACATAAATACGCCCAAACAGGCAGAACTGGTCATAACCCAGAGGCTTAACCAGACACATACCAACAGCATGGGGACACCATGGGCCTTAAGAAACCCACTTTGTCTCAAGCAGCCTCAACTCTTTGAGCCTCCATGAGGAATGGTGACTAGGATACTTCAGCAAACTGCAGCCCAGACGGGATGGAGGTCTAAGAGCCAATATTTCAGTCCTAGAGTACTTCATTCACAGAATGAAAATAAAGTTGGAAGTAATAAAGCATTTTGGTCTCAGTAAAATGGAAGAAAAAAAAAAACAACAGCTTTCTGTGGAACAACTTATCTGAATTTTCTTACGTTAATATAGAGCTGCTATTAAATTGGCTAAGACACAAAATTACTCTTTATAGGAATGAGGGTAGTGTTTTAGAAAACATCTTTTGCAAATCAAAAATAACCAGGGACTTGGTCCCTCACTCTTGAATTTTAAATATAGTTTGGATTTATCACTAAGCTTTATTCAAGCGAGTTTCTCCTTTGCATGTCCATTCCATAATGACAAATGAAGTTTCTGCCAATAAAAACTTATACTCTGTACTTGGAGTTACGTTGTGTCTCCTGGAAGTGTAAAGATCCTATATACATCAGTTATTACCTCAGTTATTTTTATACAGCCTCTTGCTTTCCTGAACAGGCGCAGTAAAAGAGCTGACCAAAAGGACTCATAATGGTCCCTAGGCCAACTCTGCTTTGCTGTTGTACCAAGAAACTAGCATAGGTTCCTTAAGAAACAAGACATCTGCTGGAAAGCACTAATATATCAGTTTTGAGAATCGAGATCTCTTGATGCAGTAACCTATATGGCAGGCAAGATACTCCTTTTCCTTTTAATAAAAGGTTCAAAGATGTTTAAAATTTTTTTATTTTAAAAATAAAATTGATTCATAAAGTGCAAGGAAAAACATTTCTGTCCAGTGGTCTATATGCATCTTCGACAACCTGTTGGAAAAAGAAAAGAGAAAAAAAAATTTAGAAATACATAATGGTTAATTTCAAATCATTCTCTTCTATAATACTCTATTATAATTTCAAATTATTCTATTCACAGTTAAACCATGAACTATAAGGTCTGGTGTTAACAGACAAGAACACTGAGACCCTGAAAATTTGCACAGCTCTGATTAAAAAAAGCCAGGACTAGATACAAGGTTCCTGACTTCCAGGCCCCTGCTCTTTCCACTTTAGCAGCCTGCCAGTAACCTAAGAATTCAGATTGAAGATTCCAAAACGTGAACGGAACGATGTACTACGGTGCTACCAAAGATACTACTGAAAAGAACGATAAGGGGGAGAAAAGGGTGTCAGGAACACCTCCAGGGTCCATTCTTTCTTGTTCCCTTTCGGTCTTTCCAGTATTTTCCGTTTTGAAGTTTAATGGTGTCAAGGTGCAGCAACACTACACGTGGTAAGACATTCCCATTAAACACACGCAGTGATCTAAAAATACGACACCCAAGTGTTAGTTATTAGGGAAAACACAACCTCCTCCTCCCTCCGGTGTCTGCGGGCGCAAGTCACCTCCCGCGAGCCATCCAGCGACCCCCTGCCCCAAGACACGCGCCCGGCTCCGCGTCTCTCCGTAGCGCGCCCCTGTAGGTACTGCTCACCGACACTCCGGGAGGAGCCGGGCTCGGCAGGCGGAGGGAGGCAGGCGGGCCCGGCGCGGCGCCGGCCGAGACCCCGCGTGGGCGAGGCGAGGGGGCCGGGCCCGAGGGCGCGGGGCGTCAGGTCAGGTCCAGCTTCTTCTGCGTCACCGCCAGCTTGTCCTGCAGCCTCCGCTTCCTCCAGTCCAGATAGCGCCTCCGCAGCCGGTTGGCCTGCCAGCCCACGAGCACTCCGGAGGCGAAGGCCAACAGCACGGACAGCTGCAGTGTCCTCTCGGAGACGTCCGCCATCGCGGCCCCCAGCGTGCAGCGCGGCCTACCGCGCGTCGGCGGGGTCAAACGGCGCAGCGCGTTCACAGAGGAGGCCCAGAGGGCGGTGCGTGCTGGCGCGCACGGTGGGTCAGCCTGCAACTTGCAGATGCGTGGGACTCGCTCTCTTTTTTTTTTTTTTTTGTGAGGAAGATCAGCCCTGAGCTAACATCCATGCCAATCCTCCTCTTTTTGCTGAGGAAGACCGGCTCTGAGCTAACATCTGTTGCCAATCCTCCTCCTTTTTTTTCCCCAAAGCCCCAGTAGATAGTTGTATGTCACAGCTGCACATCCTTCTAGTTGCTGCATGTGGGACGCGGCCTCAGCATGGCCCGGGAAGCGGTGTGTCGTGCGTGCCTGGATCCAAACCTGGGCCGCCAGTAGCAGAGCACGCGCACTCAATCGCTAAGCCACTGGGCCGGCCCTCACCGTCTGTTGAAGGCTTGCCCAGCCTTGGATGTCCCCATGTCTCCTTCTTCTGAGCCTCTACGGTGTTTATGGTTTGACATTAATCAGCTACTGCCTTGCATTTTTAGCTGACTTGAGTGGTGTGTCTTTCCTGCTTGTGATTTTTCTCAGTAGTGGAATGCGAGCCACATGTGTAACTTTAAATTTTCTGGTAACCCATTAAAAAAAAATAAACAGATAGGAACAGATGAAGTTATTTTTAATAATATTTTTTTACTAAGCCCAATATATACAGGATGTTATCATTTCAACATGTAATGAGTATAAAAATTATTAATAAGACTTTTTTATACTAAGACTTTGAAATCTGGTGTAGATTTTATAATTAACAGCATATCTCAATTTGAACACTAAATTTTCAGTGGAGGTACTTGATCAGTATCTAGATTTCATAAAATTTAGTTGAAAAATTAGATTCATACACTCACGTTCTTCCAGAGACACATAAAAATTTCTCTAATGACTGGAGACAAAAATAAAATAACTCCAGTAAGTGTTGAGCGTCAGTTTTTAAATTAAAATGAAATTTGGTAAACTTTTTTTAAAAAATTCTGAATTTGCTTCTTCAGTCACAGTTGTCACATGTGGAGCTAGCTGGCTACTATATTGGACAGCACAGGTCTAGAGGGCCATGCTATGCCAGAACTAACACTGAGTGGCCTCTAGGAACAGCCAGATGCCTCATGCCAACAACCAGCAAAAAGCTAGAGCCCTACAACCACAGGGAAATTAACTCTGCCCACCACCTGAATAAGTTTGGAAGCAGAATGTTCGCCAATCCAGCCTCCAGATCAGCCTGGCTGATGCCTTGATTGTAGCCTTGTGAGAACCTAACAGAGGACCCAGGTGGCTGGACTCCTAACCCATGGAAAGTTGATAAGTTTTTGGTAATTTGTTACACAGCAATAGAAAACTAATATAGCCGTGAAAGGGAGACCAGCAGGAGCCTGAACTCTTTCAGATGGAGGGTCGTACCTAGCCTCTGAATAGACATCAGCAAATAGACTTTCATAATTGAGGCAAAATGTATCTTAGTAGGGAGATGATAAAGACAACATTGGGTCCAATGTGAATTCACCTCTGCCATGCTTAATGTCCCTTTATTCAGCAACTATCTATTGAATGCTGCAGTAGGCGTTGGGAATGTAGAGGTGAATACAGCACAACATCTGCCCTCAGACAGCTTAGTGCAGTGAAAGAAATGGAAAAAAAAGAATTAGGACACGTTCTGATGAATTGGAATATATAGTCCAGTATGTAGCTTAGACTTAAAAAAAGGAAAAAGCCTCAGAAACATTCTCTCTTTCTCTTATACTCTATCCAAGCTATCGATCAATCCTGTTGGTTCTATTTTCAGAATATGGCCAGAATTAAACCACTTCTCGCCCCTTCTCACTTTACTGCTACCATTGGGTCCATGCCACCGTCGTCTCTTACCTAAGTTACTGCAATAGCCACTATCAAGTTTCTGTGCTTCTATATCTGTCCACTGCGTTCTATTCTCAATATAGCAGCCAGAGTGGGCTTTTGACATCAGAAGTCCAATCATGTCACTGCTCTGCTCAAACCCTGCAGTGGCCAAAGCCCCTACCGTGGTCCACAGGGCTCTGTGTAATCGGTTCTCTTCCATTCCTTGCCTCTCACTGGCCTGCTCACTGTTTCTTGAGATCACAGGCATGGTGCTAGCTAAGAACATTTGCATGTGCACTTCCCCTGCCTGGCATACTCTTCCCCCAGAAAACTGCATGCCTAACTTCCTCACCCCCTTTAGGTTTTTGTCAACTGTCACCTTCTCTACAAGACCTACCTGACTATTTAAAAATCACAAACCCAAGGGCCGGCCTGGTTGCGTAGCGGTTAAGTTCATGCACTCTGCTTCAAAGGCCCAGGGTTCACAGGTTTGGATCCCAGGCACAGACCTACACCACTCATCAAGACATGCTTTAGTGGCTTCCCACGTACAAAATAGAGGAAGGTGGGCACAGACGTTAGCTCAGGCACAATCTTCCCCACCAAAAGAAAAAAAATCACAAACCCAGCCAGCTCCCACTCTCTGACACTCCTGATCTCCATTTTCCTACTCTATTCTCCTCCCCCATAGTACTTACTGCCTTCCACATACTATGGGATTTACTTACTTTTACTTTTTACACTTATTTTTTATTGTCTGTCCCCTTGCTATCACATAAGCTACTCAACTGTATACTGGTGAATTCCAAGTGCCCACAACAGGGACTGGCACATAACGGACACTCAATAAATATTTAGTGTTGATGACAGCAGGGAGCGGTCAGGGAAGGCTTCTGGGTGGGTGCCTGAATCTTGAAAGATAAAAAGGGAAATCGGAAGAAGAGATGAAATTTCTCTGGATCTCAGTTTTCTCATTTGTAAAATAAGGAGTTTGGTGTGATTCAATTTCTCTAAGACATTTTTAAAAGCCAGTTACGGCAGCCTGAGGTTGTGTACTTGGTCCACTGGTATTATTGTAAATTTGAACCTCACTTGGAATCCTTGCCTCCAGTTACATGTATGTTAGACTATTTGATTCTTGCCTCATCCCTACGGGGACTTTGGGCTAAAAATAAGCCAGATCATGTACACTGGAGCCTTGAATATGGGAAAACCTGAGGCACATAGAGCTGGCAGAGACCATAGAAATGCCCTTATTTTAGCAGGAGGAAACTCTAGCCTGAAGGGAGCATAGAGCTCCTGGGGAGGAGGCAGGGGTGTAACATTTAAAATCCTTCTTAAAAAGCCAGTGTGTGCCGGGCTTGAGACTTGGTACTTTTCCCCTGGGTGCATTGTTTCAATGGGACATTTTAGTAGACTTGATAATGGTCAACCAGCTTTGAGGTGATGATTAAATTTGGATTAACAGGCTGAATAGTCAAATGTAATGAGTTAATTGATTACATGAGTGTCTTTTGAATGCTCCATTAACTGCTCTGTTGAGTTTGCTGTTTGAAGTGCTTGCCAAAGGAAAAGATTTTACCATTTTACAGTATTAGACTTGTGTTGGTTTTAAGTTCGTTTAAAGCATGTAAATGCAATTGATTTCCTCTGCAACTGCAGGACCTAAGCAACAAAGCAGTCATTTTATACCCTAAAGAGCCCATAAAAGGTGAAGTTTTGCCGTGATTGAAATGGAGCATTCATCTCAATAGGTCCTTGAGTTCTGGCCCAGAAGAACTCTTGCTGGGCCTGTTCCCCTGAGCCACATGTCAGGATTATAGGAGACCATTCTCCTGTGCATGTCTCCAGAATTCTAGAATAGAGAGGCAGACTAGAAGCAGTGCTTCATGGTTTCTGTCAAAGAGAAGCATCAAGGCTCAGCTTTCCCCGTGGTATCACTTGCATTCTTGCCTGTGCACTGGGAGGAAATGATTCACGCTTGGAAATCACACAGCCAAGCACATCTGCTTGATAGATTTTATTCAGAGTGAACTAGGCGCCATTTTTTTTTTTTTTTTTTTTTTTGAGCAGGGAAGTTGCATGATCTTGTTTGCATGTTAGTAAAATTAATCTCATTTCTGTTGGAGAATGGATTGGAAGATGCCAAGGATGGAAGTAGGGAAACCAGTTAGGACACTATTCCAGTAGTTCAGACAAGAGACAATGGTGGTATAGTCTATGTAGCCGACGTTGGACAGATTTGAGGTTGACAGGTATCTTTCTTTCAGCACTTTAAAGACATTCCGTTGTCTTCTGACTTGCGTAGTTTTGGAAAAGAAGTCTGCTCTAATTCCTGTCTTTGTTTTATCTGTATGTAATGTGTCTTTTTTCCTCTGGCTGCTGTTTAAGACTGTTTCTTTATCACAAGGTTTTAGCAACTCGGTTATGATTTGTTTTGTATGGTTTTTCAATGTTTATTCTGTTTGGGGTGTGTTGACTCTCTTGAATCTGTGGGCTTAATAGTTTTCACCAAATTTGGAAAACTTTTGACTATTTTTCTTCAAATATTTTTATGCCCCTGAAACTGCGACTTCAGTTAGATCAATATTAGACTGTTTGGTATTAGCCCACAGGTCACTGAGGCATTTTTTCTCTCTCTCTTCAGCAACTTCATTTTGAGTACTTTGCCCTGCAAATTCTAGCTGCTTCTTCTTCCCAGAACTCCAATCTCCGTCTCCTCAACTCGCTGGGACTGCCAAGCTCTGTGTGGTTTTGCCCTCCCTGCACTATGGCCTAGAAACTCCCTTCAGGCGGTAATAGGGCAATAGTAGTTCTGACGCCATTTGTTTCCTCTCTTTCTGAGGTTACAGTTCTATCCTTTCTGTTGTGCCATATCTGAAATTATTTATTTGATGTATTTTGTTCGATTTTTAATAGTTGTTTATGGTGGGAGGGCAGTTCCTATAGCTGTTAATCTTTCATGGGTGGAGTGGACACAGTTATATATTTTGAGTATTATTGTCTGTTTATTTGATTAATGTCTGGCTTTGCCCACTAGACTGTTAGTTCCATGAGAGTGGAGACATTTTTTGTTTCTGTTTACCATTGTACGCTTATAGTATGTGTTCAATAAATATTTGTTGAATGAAATATTTTCAGATAAAAAACAAATATTTATTTGTAATGAGAAATCACAAAAATAATAACTTTAAAAAAACTGAATAATATAATTATGTTGAAGGATGAGGCCACTTCTTAATATCTAAAACAAAGAAGCTGGATTTATTGCTTTGTAAGCAAGTCGGAGCTGTACTTGTAAAGCACACTTTCTCTCAGCAGTGCAGAGTGTTAGTCTTATATAGGGTCTCGAGACACACAGAGTTCAAGGATTGGTGGCTTTCAAAGGTGGGAATGTGTAGGGATTTTTTTTTTTAAACTTTTAACTGTGAAAGCAAGTGACGTCGTTGATGACTGGCTAACTTTCAGAAGCTCGTTCATTGAAAGGAGGCCGTTGCTAATCAGCTGGTTTTCAGGAGTGTGATTACTGACATGAAGTTGTCATGGATTGATTAGGATGGGTTTAAAACTGGTTATAGTAGTTATTTGTTGTGGTCAGATAACAATAATTTTTTTCTGAGAGGATAGAAAAATTTTTTCTCAGTCTCCCTTTTTAATCCTCCATCAGTCAGAGTTGCAGGAAATACTGTAGGAATGATCCAGAGTTCTACCACTGTTACTGATTCTTCTTGAAGATGACGTTTCATTTCAAGAGGTCTGATTTTCAGTTGAGTATCAGTCAACATGTTTTCCTCTTGTTTTGTCTTTGATTGATGTGCATTTGTGACTCTGGACAGCAGACACTAAACAACTATGACACAAACAAGAATAATTAAGAATATTTTAAGATGGGACTAGAAGAGACTTAGAAACCACGATCCAAGATTTCCCAGGCTTGAGGACGAGTCACAACAACTTCCCGAGTCTACCCTGGGTAGCCAGGTTGCCTTTTTAGTAGTTTGGATATAGATTGTTTCATCTCACCTGTGGAACAAAATCCAGGTAAATAGGAAGTATTATCAATAGTGCAAACTCCGTGGTTATTCTACTGAACGTAACTAACTACTGTTGAGCCTTTAGGGCAGGACTAACTTATTTATCATGTCAGCCAAAATGAGGTTCTAGTTTTTGATGATCGCCTCAAACTGGCCAAATCCCATAGGCAGAGTCACAGTCCTCAGGACTCTATTCACAAGATATTATTTATACCTCTAGGAAAAATAATAAAGTTGCTAGTTTAAGAGTGTTACAACAAAGGATAGTAATCTGAGAAGGCAAAAGTAACAATATTTCATAATTCATTAACTAACTAGCAGAAAAATGATAGGTGTTCTCAGCAGTAAGAACTGTCCTGCACGTGGTACCATCAGATTTAAAAGTCCCAGTACAAGATCTGAAGATACTGCTACTGGTTTAGCTGAGGGTGCATTTGCTCCAAGGCAAATAGAATACGCCTTAACTACTGCATCAGAAGACAGGTTCATAATAGGCAATGGATCTTTGATATGTGCTGTGTGTTAATAACTTTAGATAGTGATCTAACCTTTCCTTTCATGTGCATATAAAAAGAAAGGTTTTTGATAATCTGGGAGATCCAGTTTAGGTGATTGTAGAAGGGATGCTGGGAGATCACAGACAGCCTTTTCCATTTCTGCTTTCCATGGGAGCAGTTCTAAGAAGTTTGATTTAGTCAAATTGTATAAAGTCCTTGCTATTTCAAAAAAGTTTGGTACCTGTTGTACACAATGCCCAATTAATCCCAGAAATCCTTCTGACTCTGTTTTAGTGGTTGGTCTTAGGTAATTCTGATTAATTTGTAATCTCTCCTCAGATACTGTCCTTCCTTCAGCTGATACATCATGGCCAGGTCAGTGAGTAGATGTTTACAATCGTTCTTAGAATCACACAGATCAGGGGAACCAAAGAAGAGGTCATTTATGTGTGGGATCAGAACGATCACCTATGGGAATAGTATATCCTTAGAATCTTGGTTTAAAACTTGGGAAAACTATGATGAGGCTTCAATGAATTCCTGGGTCCACGTGAACTTTTAATTTTCTCAGGTGAAAGAAAGTAATGTTGACTGTCTTTATCAACTGGGACACTAAAGAAAGACAAGCATAAATATATTACGGTGAAGAGAGGATGGTGTTTAGGCACTACTGGGGAGTGAAGTGTAACTATTTTGCTAATTGGTCGCAGATCTCAAACAAATCTATGTTCTTGACCTTTAGGTATTTTAACAGTGAAACAGATGTATTACATGAACTGGTACAAGGTAGATTTAGTTGGTTACTGTAATGCCCACCAGCAGCAGATCTTAGGCCTAACTGAACAATCATGCTCAAGGACTGTAACAGGCCACGCTTAGTATTGGGTTCACTAAGAAGGGTAGAGGTCAGGATACAGTATTCTGACCTGGCAGTGACATGTAGTAGTCTCATAGCAGTGCACAGAGCAGAAAAAGGGAAGCTTAAATGTGAGAGAATGAGTTCACAAAGGTAGGTGTCATAGGAACCAATATCCTGTGTATAGTTCCATAGGCAGAGTTTCTAGGGCCACAAGTCACCATACTCAGGGAAGCCTAGAACTATGGCTTTCCACCAGGCATTTATACTCCATTCATGGTCCGCGCAATCAGGAGGCATTTTACCAGTCGGGGCTCATTTTTACCATAAGCAGTATAGACATTCCACTTCTGCAAAGTTTCTAGGGAAAAGGGACTAGAAAGTTAACCCAAGGTCAATTTTGCCTATAGAGAAGAATTTTTGTTAACCCTTTGCCCACAGATACAATTGGCCTAAGATCTTTCTTTGCTTCAGCTTTAAGAAGATATTAACATAGAACAGAATAAATTCCAGAAATAGACCCACATAAATATTGTCAATTGATTTTTGACAAAGATATGAATGCAGTTCAGTAGATATAGGATAGTCTTCAACAAATGATGCTGGAATATTTGGACATCCATAAGCAGGTTGTGAACTTTGACCCTCAACTCACACTGTATATAAAAATTAATTAAAAATGGGTTACATGTCTAAATGTAAAACATAAAGCTATCAACTTTTGGAAGAAAACCTAAGAGAGAATCTTCATGAACTTGGGTTAGGCAAAGAATTCTTATTATGATACAAAAGCACAATCCATAAATTGAACTTTATCTAAATTATACAACTTTGCTCTGCAAAAGACACTGTTAAGAAAATAAAAGAAAAGCTAAAGACTGCGGAAAATATTTGCAAATCACATATATGACAAAAGTTGTATCCAGAATACATAGAAAACTCTCAAAATTCAACACTAGAAAACAAACAGCCTCATAAAAATGGGGAAAGATTTTAACACTTTACCAGAGAAGATATACAGAAGATAGGAACATGAAAAACTGTTCCATGTCAGGCATGAGGGACATGCAAATTAAAACCACAGTGAGATACCACTACACATCTATTAGAACAACTAAAGCATTTTTCAAATGACAGTACCAAGTATGCTGGCAAGGATTCTGAGAAATTGGAACTCTCACACATCGCTAGTGGGAATATAAAACAGCGCCGTCACTGAAAACAGTTTATCAGTCTCTTATAAAGTTAAACAGGCACTCACCAATTGACCCAGCAGTTCCATTCCGAGGTATTTGCCCTAGAGAAATGAAAATTTATGTTTACTAAAAAATCTGTACCTGAATGTTTATAGCAGCTTTATTCATAATAGCCAAAAATTGGAAAAGACCCAAGTGTCCTTTAATGGGTAAATGGATGATTAAACTATGGTACACCCATACAATGCAACAACAAGGAATACTCTTGATGCACACAACAACAGGGATGAATCTCTAAAGCATTGAAAGAAACCAGACTCCAAATTGTATGATTCTATTTATATGACATTCTGGAAAGGCAAAACTGTAGATTGGAAAACAGATCAGTGATCGCCGAGGGTTAAGGTAGGGGAAGGATTTGACTACAAAGTGGTGGCACATAGGGATATTTTAGTGTGAAGGAACTGTTCTGTATCCCAATTGTGGTGATGGTTGCACATATCTATATGTGTGTTAAAACTTATAGAACTATAAATTTTTGAAAAGTTAATTTTACATGTTCATTTAAAAATAAAAACTGAAAGGTACACCCAACCGATTTGAAATACGTCCACCTAAATCCTGCACACAAATGTTTATAGCAGCTTTCTTCTAAGGGCCAAAACTTGGAAGCAACCAAGATGTCCTTCAGTAGGTGGAAGGAGAAACAAACTGTGCTACACCCATATAATGGAATATTATTTAGCAATAAAAATAAATGAGCTATTGAGTCATGAGAAGACATGGGTTAACCTTAAATGCATATTGCCGAGTGAAAGAAGCTAGTCTGAAATGCTGCATACTGCATGATTCCAACTACATAGCATTCTGGAAAAGACAAAACTTTAGAGACTATAAAAAATCAATAGATACCATGGGTTTGGAGGGAGGGAGAAGGGTTGAACAAGTAAAGCATAGAGGATCTTTTAGAGTGATGAAACTATTGCGTGTGATACAGTAGTGTCATGTATGACATTATGCATTTGTCAAAATCTGTAGAACTTTACAGCACAAAGATTGAACCGTAATGTATGAAATTTTTATTGAAATTTTTTATTGTCGTAAAATATACAGAACATTAAATTTACCATTTTAATCATTTTTAAGTGGCATTGAGTACATTCACATTGTTGTGCAACCATCACAACTATCCCTTTCCAGAACTTTTTCATCATCCCAAATAGAAACTCTGTTCCCACTAAATAACTCTCCCTTCCCCCTTCTCTCCACCCTCTGGTAACCTCTATTATTCTTTCTGTCTCTATGAGTTTACCTATTCTAGGCACCTCATATAAGTGGAATCATACAATATTTGTCCTTTTGTGTCTGGCTTATTTCATTTAACATAATGTTTTCAAAGTTTATCCCTATTGTAGCATATATCAGGATTGCGTTACTTTTTTGTTGTTTTTAATTTTTTTTTGTGAGGAAGATCAGCCCTGAGCTAACATCCATGCTAATCCTCCTCTTTTTGCTGAGGAAGACCGGCTCTGAGCTAACATCCATTGCCAATCCTCCTCCTTTTTTTTTCCCCAAAGCCCCCCAGTAGACAGTTGTACATCATAGTTGCGTATCCTTCTAGTTGCTGTTATGTGGGACACGGCCTCAGCATGGCTGGAGAAGCGGTGCGTCAGTGCGCGCCTGGGATCTGAACCTGGGCCACCAGCAGTGGAGCGCATGCACGAACCGCTAAGCCATGTGGCCGGCCCAGGATTGCATTACTTTTTATGACTGAATAATATTCCATGGTATATTTTGTTTATTCATTCATCTGTCGATAGACATTTGGGTTTTTTCCACCTTTTGGCTATTGTGAATAATACTGCTATGAACATTGGTATCCAAGTATCTGTTCGAGTCTCTGTCTTCAATTCTTTTGGGTTTATACCTTGAAGTGGAATTACTGAATCATATGGTAATTCTATGTTTACCTTTTTGAGGAACCCCCACTATGTTTTCCATAGAGATTGCACCATTTTACATTCCCACTAGCAATGCACCAGGGTTCCAATTTCTCCATATACTTACAAAGACTTGTTATTTTCCTTTTTTTTTAATAGCCATCCTAATAGGTGTGAGGTGGTATCTCATTGTGGTTGTGATTTGCATTTCCCTAGTGATGTTGAGCGTCTTTTCATCTGCTTATTGACCATCTGTATATCTTCTGTGGAGAAATGTCTGTTCAACTTCTTTGTCCATTTTTGTATTGGATTGTTTTGTTGTTGTTGTTGAGTTTGGTAGCTCTTTATGTATTTTGGATGTTAATCCCTTATCAGATATATGCTTTGAAAAGATCTCCCATTCTGTGGGTTGTCTTTTCACTATCTTGATAATGTCCTTTGATGTGCAAAAGTTTTACATTTGATCAAGTCCAGTTTACCTATTTTTGTTTGTTGCCTGTGCTTTTGGCGTCATATCTAAGAAATCATTGCAAATCCAATGTCATGGAGATATTCCCCTCTGTTTTCTGCTAAGAATTTTATAGTTTCGGCTCTTACGTTTAGGTCTTTGATCCATTTTAAGTTAATTTTTGTATATGGTATAAGGTAAGGGTCCAACTTCAGTCTTTTACGTGTGGATATGCAGTGGTCCCAGCATCATCTGTTGAAAAGATTCTCCTTTCCCCATTGAATGGTCTTGGCGTCCGTGTTGAAACTCAATTGACCATATATGTGAGTGTTTATTTCTAGCCTCTCTATTCTATTCCATTGATCTATGTGTCTGTCCTTATGCCGGTACCACACTGTTTAATTACTATAGCTTTGTAGTAAGTTTAGAAATCAGGAAGTGTGAATCCTCCAACTTTGTTCTTTTCTATTTTTTATTTTATCGTGGACATCCTCCTGGATGTGAAGTGGTATATCGTTGTGACTTTGACTTGCATTTTCCTAATGATAAGTGATGTTGAATATCTTCTCATGTGTATCTTCTTTGAAGAAATATCTCTTCCCCACTTTAAGAAACTGGATTGTTTTGTGCCCCTGTTGTTATTAAAAATCTGTATATATATGTAAACCCCACAAACCATTATTGTTTTACACAGCCAGTATTGAATAAGAGTCGCCCACATATTTAACCTTTTCTTTGCTCTTCATACCTTCCTCTATCTCTGTGCTTCCATCTAGAATCATTTTCCTGCTGCCTAAGAACCCCATTTAGTATTTTCTTTGGTACAAATCTGCTGCTAAAGAAATCTCTCAACTGTAATTTGCCTAAAGTATCTTTATTTCACTTTTACTTGGAAGGATCATTTTCAGAGCATAGAATTCTAAGATGGCAAGAATCCTTTCCTTCAGTGCTTTGAAGATATATTACCTTTACTTTGGGCTTCCATTGCTTCTGTTGAGAAGTCAGCCATAAGTTCTACTGATTGTAACATGACTTTTTATTTTTCTTCTGGCTGCTTTTAGTATTTTCTCCTGTACTTTAATTTTTACAATTTTATATGCTATACCTAGGTGAGTTTTTATTTGTATTGATCCACCTTGGGTTCGTAGAGCTTCTCGAGCCTGTGACTTAATGTGTTTTTATCAGTTTTGGAAAATGCTTGGCTATTATATTTTTAAATATTGCTTTTGCCCATTATTTTTCTCCTCTACTTTTGAGATCCCAGTATGTTAAACATTTTCACTGTGTTTTATATGTACTTTATGCTCATTTCAGACTTTTATTTTTGTCTCTTCATGCTTTAATCTAGATATTTTATTCTGAGCTTTTTCCACTAATTCCTCTTCAGCTGTGTCTACTTTGTTGTGAAACTCACTCATTGACTTCTTAAATTCAGTTATTTTATTTTAAAATTCTAGAATTTCCATTTTATGATCTGGTTCTCAGGGTACTCCATCTTGTCATTTAATTTATAGTACATATTAATCATAATTATCTTAAAGTTTCTATTTAATAACTCCAAGTGTCTGTATTTTCTGTGGGTCTGTTCTCATTATCTATTTCCGTCTTTGTTTTCCATCAATTTTTGTCTTTCTGTCTGCCTAGTTATTTTACATGAACTTTAAAAAAATTCTTGATAATTTGAATCTGTGGACAATACCTTAATTGAGAGAAGATTTATCTTGCTTCTGGCGCAAAACTTATTATTCTATTTTCTCTCCCTATTAGTTTATTAATTATACATTCTTTTACCTTTGCTATTGTCCGTAGAGAATACAACATTCATCTTTGACTTATTAAAGACTAATATAAATTAGTTCAGTTAGGGATTGAGTGAAATAAAAGGTAGGCTTCAGTTCTTGTGAAGGTGGATCTATTTCTGCTTCATCCTTAGTTACAGAATGAAACCCTTTAGGGTCCCTACTGAAAGCCTGAGGTGATTAACAGGGCGCTTTATCTTTGGCAGCTTCTCAGCGTCTCACCTGCTGCTCTTTGCTCAGTCTCTCAGTCTCAATTGGCAAATGCCTTGAAGGGAGAAGCTGTGCCAAGTTTGAGCTTACTCTGTGTTCCCTCTCTCCAGGATGTTGGCCCCCTGCAGCTCCTCGATGCCTCAGATCTTTTAAAAATTATTTTGTCAAGATTTTCTAGTTATTCTCAGTGGGAAGTTTGGCTGAAACAAGCCATTGCTAGAAACAAAGTGGCATACCAAAATTGGACATATTAAAATCAAATTGTTATTTCAGAGGGATTTTTTAAAATTCAAATACCAGCCTCCATCCCGTCATCCATTTAAAAAATACATAAACAAACCCTTCTTTGTGTATTTCCAGAATTTTATCCTATTTCATATTTGTATTTTTATGCTTGCAAGTAATTTGTTCATATATATCCCATATGTAGTGGGAAGTATATATGTATGTATACATATACATGTTTACATTTTTAAAAGTTTCTTGTGGCTCAAAGTCTTAAAGTGTCTTCTGGATAAAGTTATCGCTGCAAGTGTTAGTAGAAGATAAATATAACAACTTTGATAAATATTAAACTTAAAAAATAAACTGTTATTGGAAGTGCATGACTCATTGATATGGATCAGGCTGATTTGTTTTCTATTAGTTCATGTATCCATGAATGAATATTACTTATTGCTAGCATTCAGCAATAATTTTAGTCCTTTTCACTAAGTTCTTTGATCTCCTTCTGATTTATTTGCCAGAGCAACTCCATGGTATTCTCTTAGCAAAAATTATTTCTAGTGATTCATCATCTGACAACTCTGTTGGTTTCTTGTAATTTTGTTGAATTCAAAGAATTGGAAACTATTTGACTTCAAGCAGGCTTTTTACCCAGTCATTGACCTTTCACTTCACTTTCTCAATACCTGTGCCAATATTCCAAATCGTTCTTTTCTTTGGAGCTACAAGAGGTTGCACATAATGGTAAGATTTGGAAGGGTAAGAAATGTGCCATTTTTTGTTTTTGTAAAGTCAGGGATTGTATACAAAAAGAATGGTTTTAGAGAAAGAGTTTACTTGAAAGTTGAGGATGTGCAAATTAATTCTCTTGAAATGATCCCCTATGAACATCTAAAGGTACCAGCAGCCCAGTCTCAAGACTCTGCAGAGGGAGCAGTCCTCGCAGAGCAGTCTGCAGTCAAGACGGAAGCAGACTCATGAGATGCTCCAGCTCTCTCCGTGTGGCTTGTGGAAGCCAGCTGAGCACGTTTGGACTCCACAGGCCTTGGTACTCTTGGAAAAGTTATGGAAGTAAAAAGCCTTCAAGAAGAAGCTGACCAAGTTCCTGCTAATAAGACAGTGGGGTCAGTGATTACCGCAACTTGAAAGAAAAGTGACTGTATCTGTATCACTTGGGCTTGTGAAAAGTGTACACCAGTTAAACATACCCACATGGGTGCAGTGCATACATGTATACACCATACACACAACACACATACCTTTTATCCTGCCCAATCCTCACTTCACAAGTTACTGTCCAATTTCTTTTCATCCTTACCAAACATATTCAAAGAGTAATTCACACTGGCTTCCTCCAGGTCTTGCTTCCCATTCCCTTCTCAACCCACCGTTGTCCCTTTCACTCCACTGCAACTGCTCTTGCTAAGGTCACTGGTGACTTTCTTATTGAGAAATCCAGTGCCCATTTTCAGTCTCTCTGCTCAACCTTATTAGGGTACTTGATCCTCCCTCTTTGTTGGGTCACAGAGAAAACATTCTTACAATAAGAAAAGAATCAGCCACAGGGTTTTTATAATAGTTGAGTCTGAAGGGAGAAGGCCAGACAATGAATCTTGATGTTTTCTGCTTAAGAAGTGAATTTAAGACACTTGTATTCCTGTGACGGTATAGAACACAGAAGGTAAGTTAGTAGATTGTGAGACAGATGTCATAGTGTCAGTAGGTATATTACTTCCTTGTGACTCAAAGAATGGGCAAAGACCAGCAGTGCCAGCAGCATGGAGAAGCTTGCTAGAAATGCAGAATCTTGCTCCCGTCCCCCAACTACCCAACACGTACTGTATTACAATGTGCATTTTAAGAAGATCCCAGTGATTCATATGCACGTTAGCATTTAAGAAGTGCTCCATTACATGGTGGGTGAATAAATTTAATTTCCTACAACAAACATATTCTAACAGATATAATTTCCAAAACAAATATAGAATGAGTAAATATAACTCCCCCTAATAAACAGAGTTAAAGATTATTTTCCAAAGGCAAGAACAATAAGCTCAAGTCAGGATGTCTCAAGGAACTTCTTGCTATCGAACTAGACAACTGGAACAGCTATTTATGTGTCAGGAAGGAAATTTAACCTCAACCTGGATTAAGGCTCATATTTTTAGTATCCTCAAGGTAAACTTCTTTTTAGTGTAGCTACCAAAATAATAGTGTTTTATTTAACAGTACCACAGAAAGCATTAATGGAAGTGATCATTCATCATTATTAGGTACATAGGGCTTTAGAAAATTTTAAATTGCATTGGATTTATGAAATTGAAGAGCAGTAAGAAAAAAACATATTTTTAAATTTGTAGAACTGAATTTTACTAAGAGACGAGAGAAACGCAATTATAGGAGAAATTTATTTATTTATTTATTTATTTATTATTTTCTTACCCAACTGTATTAGTTTCCTAGGGCTGCGGTAACAAATTACCACAAACTCGGTGGCTTAAAACAGCAGACATATATTTTCTCACAGTTCTGGAGCCTAGAAGTCTGAAATCAAGGTCTTGGAAGGGTCATGCTCCCTCTGAAGGCTCTAGGGGAGAGTCTTTGTTTTGCCTCTTCCAGCCTCGGGTGGCTCTAGGTGTTCCTTAGATTGTGGCCACATCCCTCCAGTCTCTGCCTTCTCCTCACATGGCCTTCTCCTCTGTGTCTGTGTCTTCTCCTCTTCTGTCTCTTATAGGACGCTTGTCACTGGATTTGGGACCACCCAGATAACCCAGGATGAGCTAATCTCAAAATACTTAACCTAATTACACCTGCAGAGACCCTTTTTCCAAATAAGGTCACATTCAGGGTTTTGACATGCATATTTGGGGAGGGGGGCATTTTTCATGCTACCACACAAACTGAATATGTGTCCCCATAACACTTTTTTTGCCATTTCAGGTAAATGTTTTATCATCACTTCCTAGCTTTTACTTTTGTCTGCAACAGCTCAGGGTCTTGGTTTTTCAAAGTTCCTGTGTCAAGAATCTTCTCTTTTTTCTCCTATTTTTTACAAACTGCTCACGTCTAATTTATAGATGCAGTTTGATTTTTAATCAGGGCTAAATTAAAGAAATTAGGGCTTATACTTTTCTGTTTCCACCCTTGGCTTCCTAGACGTCTCTGTGCAATCCTCCTATCTCTCCAATCATCTCTCTTGCTCTCTCTTCTTCTGCCCATCCCTGAGGTTTTGGTGTTTTTCCAGGCCTATTTCTTCTCACTTTACATTCCATTCTTCCAAATCTATGTTTACCCAACTTCTATCTTAAGTACCAGGTACGTATTTCCAACTGCCTGCTAGACACTTGCCCGTGAATGTCCCAGAATGAACAGGGACTTCAAGTTCAATGTGTCCCAAACTTATCCCTGGTGTTCTGCACCCTCTATCCATTCTATCTGCCTCAGGAGGCTGAGCTACTTGACGGCGTCAGTGGGCTCCCTTACCCTCTGGCTTCTGGTTGGTTTATCCAATGGGAGCTCCTGAAGGCTATTAGAAGAAAGAAGAGTGAATAGTGAATTTAAGGTATTTTTACCCCTCAGCATAGCTCCCTCCCTTCAAAGTTGCCTTGCACTGGCTATGTTCTTTGACTGAAAGTCACTGCTCTTTTAAGGCAACCTTCTCTGCATGACTCTCTCCTTCTGGATTCTAGTTATTGCTACCCCATCTCCCATGGTCCCTTTGGACCTAGGAGTGTCACAGCTCCACTTTTTCTAGTCCTGGGTTGTTCAGTGGATTTGTGTTTCCTGATCTTTTGGGGAATAATGGGATCCTGGCATGTAGAGGCCAAGTGATGATGCTTAACTGTCTGAGACCACAATAACACACAGAGTGCTTCTCAGAGTGTTTTGATTAGCAGGCATCTGTGGCAATGGCTAATTGATCATCAGCTCCCCTAGAAATGAAATTAGTATGGAATCTACTAAGGTGCTGCTTAACATGTTTAGGCAGAAAAATTCTAATCTGTTAGGTAGAAATCTAACTCCATTTGCCACAGTGGAGATTCACAGCCTGTGTCGCAGTCCCAGACTAAGCCTGGTCACAGACCCAGAGGCACTTGATTGGGGTTCAGGCTGCATCCCTTTGAGTAAAGGTCCTGCTGTGGAGCCACAGGTGTGCACTCTGAATCTCCCTCCATGCCTTTCCCGGGGGGACCTGCAACCATCTGCCAAGGTGACAGTGCACTCGGGAAAGGGAAATACTCCGACCTTCCAGGGATTTAAAGGGACTAGCTCTGAATTTATGGAGACCTCTGCAGCCCCAAAGAGCCACTGTGGTTCACTAGTCAGAGTACAAGCTTACGGAGGTCAGGTTATGGTTGAGGACATAGCCTGAGTCCAAGAATCAAGGGCCCTTTCCTTGGAGTTCTTACCCCATTCCCAGAATATACACTGGGAGTAGATGGAGTTGCTAACTAGAATCTGCATATTGGTTCCATGACAATTAATGCTGGCTTTTATGGTAGCAGAGGCCAAGTGGAAACCCCTGGCATTTCCCTTCCTTTCCTCACTGCCAAGTAGGTAAACTAAAAGCAATGCTATATCTCTGGGGTATTCAAAGATTAGTACTGCCATCAAAGACTCAGGAGATGCAGGATGTGTTTTCCTAGCACATCCTGGTTTAATTTGCTTGTTTGACTAGGACAAAAAGGTGGGTCACAGAGAGTTACAGATGATCATCCTAAACTTAACCAGGGAGCGACCCCAATCACTGCTGTAGTTCCAGCTGTGGTATCTTTATTGGAGCATACTAGTATATAGTTTATTGATCTGGTAATTGCTTTCTTTTTCATTCCTACCAGTAAAAAAAAAATCAAATAATTTGCATTTCCGTGGCAGCATAGTATAACCTTCACTGTCTTACCTCAGAGCTGTGCCAGTGTTTCTAGCATAGTATAGTCCAGAGGAACCTTGGTTATCTTGATATCTTATAAAACAATATGCTGGTCCATTCATGATAATTGGCTGGGAAGCAGGAAATAGTAAGAACTGTAGATGCAACGACATATACAAGGCAGAAGGTGATAGATAATGTCTGAGAAAGTTCAGAATCATGCTGCCTGATGAGTTTCTATGAGTCTACTCATCTGGGGCACGTCAGGATATCCCTCCTAATGTGAAAGGTAAGTTGCTGCACTTTGCACTACGTTGAGTGGTAAGTCTCTTTGGATTCTGGGTATTTGGGTGTGCTGCTCCAACCAGATAACCCATAAGACTGACAGTCTGCATGGCAAGCTGCCCTACCACTTGGGCATTATCACCAAGCCAACCCAATGGCATTGGAAGTGCCTGTACCACTGATGAGGATGATGTATGGAGCCTCTGGCGAGCCCCAGTTGGAGAATTACAGGGAAGACATGCCCTGTCCTCCTGCTGTAACTATTCTACATTTGTAAAGCAGTTTCTGTCTTGTTATTTGGTCCTGGTAGACACTGAACACCTGAGTGTGGCATGTCAAGACTTTGCAACCTCAATTGACTAGGACTTAATAACATGGTCTTTGCTTCACCAAGGCTGATTTGGCTACCACCATTGCTGAGAGCCAATAGCAGAGGTCAACACTGAGCCTTGGGAATGGCACCATTCTACTTGCTGGGGGAGGGGTAGCTAGCTGACTACCTGGTGGCAGGTTGATGGCATTGAACGCTTCCTAGCTTGAAGGGGGCAGCAACTTGTCCTCACAGATGTAAACATTTATTCTGGGTTTGGATTTGCCTACCCTGCCCACCACACATCTGCCAGCACCACCATTCACAACCTTATAGAATGCCTTATCCATAGCTGCACAATATAGAGGTAACACGCTTTTTGGCAAAGGATGTTTGGCACAGGGGGCTCAAGCCCGTGGAATCCACTGATTTTACCAGAGAAGTACCTGGCTTGATAGATCAGTGAATTGCCCTACTGAAAGCACAGCTATAGTGCCAGCTGGGAGACTGTGGGGCTGGTGTGCTGCCCCACAGGATACAACATATACCATAAACCAGCAGCCAATATATGGTGCCAACTCCTGCATTACCAGGAAAGAGTGGCCCATCAATATTCTACCCAATAGCTCACTCAAATAATGTTTGCTTTATGTCTCTGCAGTCTTGCAGCCTGTGGGCTTGGAAGTACTCATACTCAAAGGGGAAGTCTTCTGTCAGGCAGCATGGTCATGATTCCAATGAACTGGAAGTGGAATTGGCCCCCCAGCCAGTTGGCCTTCTCATGCTGCTGGACCAACATGCACAGAGAGGGGTCACTATATTGGCTGGAGTAATAGGTCCCAATGTCCAGGGGGAAATTGGGTTGCTGCTATACAGTGGGGCAAGGAGGACTGTGTCTGGAACTTGGGAGATTCACTGGGACACCTCTTAGTATATTTCCATGTCTCATTGTAAAAGTTTATGGAAAACTACAGCAGCCCAATTAACACAGGACTACCAATTAATATCCAACAAGAAAGAAAGGACGCTGTTCAGCCAAGGCCCAGGGGATCATGGAGCAGGTGGTGGAAGGCAGCCAATGTCATCCTACTTAGATCTGGGACCAGCTACAGAAGCAGGGATTACAGCAGCGATGCTTAGGTTACTTCACTGTTGCCCCTCTCACTACTTTATATGAAGATCATCACTGACACTAACTTTCTTAGTTTCAAGAGGAAGTATGACCAAGCTGACATCACCCCACAGTGGTGGGGTAAATTTTTTCACCCAGAAGAAAGAAAAGAGTGAATACTGAGGGGCAAGAGGGAGAGATTGTGTTGGATTAGACCCTCCAGGTCTTTTTCCCACCCTTCCAGCTGCCCCAGAAGTCTGATCTGTATGATTATATTCCATGGACCCTCCTGTCTTCCGGTTTCCAGTTGGGTTCGGCCAGTGGGGAGGCCCACCTGGGAATGGGGAGGAGGAAAGAGTGAGGTTGGGTTCCTTATTCTCTGACTCCCTTTCTATGGGGTCATCTCCAGCTGGCTCCAGCTGGTGGCCCTGTCCTCTCAGGGCGGCCTCCATGAGTTCGGGACCAGTGCAGTCACACACGGCCCCACGTTCAGAAGGGCCCTGAGGTTTAATGCTCTGCGATTGCCCTCTCGAAATCTTAATAGTGTGATCTTTGAAATTGTGTTTTGTAAGTGGAGTCCAGTGGGACAATGGAGCATACCACAGGGCGAATCACCCATGCTCCCTCCTCTCTCTGGGAGGGGTTCTCAGCCGCCTGCTCCCCTGCCTGCCACAGCCCGGGCCCCACCCAGCCTTCCCCTGCAGCCGGTACTGCTGCGGTCCTGCACTCGCAGTGGATGCATGCACGCAGTGGATGCATGGACGCAGTGGATGCATGCGGGGTCCGGGTAGGGCACGCACGCCCGGGACACCGGCGGGGCACCGCGGCGGCCCTTTCCACCCCACGCTGGCAGCAACACGGTTCAACATGTGACTCTGCGGGAGCCAGCCTCTCCCCTACACGCCGATCCGGTGACTCCAGGTGGAAGGTTGCAATACCCTGGGGGTTGCCCTTCCTGCCATGTTGGTGGGGATGGCGGCCCTGGGAAGAAGAGATGTCTGGCTCCACTTCCTTGCCTCTAGTGGGGGCCTGACACGTAGGTCCAGTGGTTATAGAGAGGGAGGCAGCCAGTGGGGAGGGTGGGGGGATTCGCTGAGACCCAGAGCTGGAGGTAGGGGGAGGCAGACTCCTGTGAGGGTCTGCCCTGGCCCTGAGAGTCTCCCCTCACCAGGCGAGCCTAACAGATAGCAAATAAAAAACATGACGAGGAGAGAGGAAAAGAAAAGAAGAGGAGAGAAGAAAAGAGAAGAGGGGAGGGGAGGAAAACTGCCTGAGGAAGAAAGGAAAAAGTATCTGTTTCAGTGCCTTTAATGTCGTTTTTTTGTCTACCTTTTGAACAAAGGGCTTCTCATTTCCATTTTGCACTGGCCACCTCTGGAGGCAGCCTCTCTCTGTACTCTGTCCTCCACCTTCCAGAAACAGCTCTTTCCTCTCCTCCCTTTGGTCTAGTGAGGGGGGCTGGTTGCCAGCTCTGCCTTACTAGCCCTAGGGATTGCACATCATTTACATCCCACTCACACCTTCGTAAGTGGTCCTTTTATTAAATCTTCCTCAAATTCTCCTAATTTGAATGTCATATCTTTTCCCCGCTGGGACCCAGAGTGATACATCCCGCCACCTCCATCCCCAAAGACCTGTTCTTTCTCCAATGTTTCACATCAAGTTCAGCCGTACAAATTAGAACTACGTGTCTGTTAATTGACACAATTTACCTGAGCACCTAGGACATATGCAAGGGATAGATGTGCAGTTCTGCAAATAAACGTTTGGGAAAAAATAAGGCAGAGAGGTGTGGATTGTGCTGGTGCTATGTATGAAGTGCCTAAAAGAGAAAGCAGCACCAAACCCCAGATGACAACGGAATTAGGATGGATGTTCGCAACTCCCCTGCACTGGGGCAGGAAACAAAATACGCTGTGGTGAAAAGACTCTGGGGTAGGCAGAGAAACCTGTGTAAACCTCTCACTGTTGCATGAAAGTCCAAAAGGGAAGGTCTCTGTCTTTGGACATCACATTGAAATGACCATAGCTCTTTCAGAAGCGCCTGCTTGGAGCAAGTCCATCCGCCTAATTACCACAGGAATGAACCTGGGTCTGTAAAATACAGTTGGTTCTCATTTGTGGATTCCATATTTACAAATTCACCTACTTGTTAACGTTACTTGTAACCCCCCCAAATCAGCACTCATGATGCTTTTGCCATCATTGGTGGACATACGCAAAGCGATGAAACATTCAAGCTGCCTGATGCGCACTTTCCCAGCTGAGGTGGAAAAAGGCGATGTTCTGCTTTTTTTCAGCTTTCATACTGTAAACAAGTGGCCTTTTCCCATCTATTTAGTGCCATGTTTTTTGCATTTTGCAAACCGAAAGCTGAAAGAATTGATGACTCAGAGTGAACCAGAGTGCTTTTTGTTGGTGATTTTGCTACTCAAAATGGCTCCCCAACAAGTGTTGAAGTGCTGTGTAGTGTCCTAAGCTCAAGAAATCTGTGATGTGTCTTATGGAGAAAAGAAGTGTGTTAGATCAGATTTGTTCAGGTAGGAGTTCTAGTGGTGTTGGCAATGGATTCAATGGTAATGAATCAACAACATGTATCAAATAAGGTGTCATTATACAGAAACACACTTAAAGCGAGGTTATATGTTGAGTGGTTAATGAAACACTGTCACCAGAGGCTCCCAGGAACTTAACCCTGTATTTCCCTTAGAAGCAATGGTTCAGTATTTGCTAATTCAGTGTTCATGGTGACTTTAAGATGAGAACAATGAGAATCAACTTTTTGAGATTCAACACTTCTAAAATCTAAATTCCATGCCCAAAGGCTTTTTTTCTCTTTCTTTCTTTCTTTCTCTCTTTCTTTCTCTTCTTTCTTTCCTTCCTTCTTTCCGTCCTTCCTTCCTTTCTCCTCCTCCTCCTCCCTCCCTCCTTCCTTCCTTCCTGCAAAGTACCATGAGTTTGAAAACTCCAACAACTGTTAGTCCGCTAGAAACACTGGTGAATTGTTTGTAATTGGCAGTGTCGCTCAGTGGTTCCCCAATCCCATCAGGCATGGAAATCACCTGTGGACTTGTTATAAAATACAGTGCAGGAGGTCCAACACCAGACCTACTAAGGGAACATTTCCAGGGACAGACTTTGGGTGTCTGTATTTTGCACAAGTGCACAAATGATCTGTTGGGCAGTTGGATTGGGGAAACACTGATGTAGATCTTGCTTATTATGTATCCATATGTTTCTATTGTTTGTTTCTTTTGCTCTTTTCCTTTTCTGTGTTCACCTGGCAGCCCCATTATTGTGTTATTGGCTCACCTTATGTCTATTATTTTTGTCTCTCTCCCAAGTCCCTAGAATATTTCTCTACAAACTGAAAGCTTCAAAATTGATGACTCAGAGTGAACCAAGGAGATTGCTGCTCTGTATTGCCTCCAAATAGGTGGGTGATCAGTGATGCAGGTCAGACTTTTTTCACTATATTTTAGAGACAGGAGCATGTATGTGTTGGATACCTGATGTGTTCCAATAGAAATACCAAGTGACGGAAAGAGGATTTTTCCGGGACATCTCAAAGTGACTCTGAATATTATTGCTCCTAAATTTGAGGAGTCAAACCAGAAAGAGTTGTAAATTAAAAAAAAATTATTATGGATAATTTCAAATCTATACACAAGTAGAAATAATAGTATAATGAACTCCCATGTCCCCAGCACACAGCTTCAACACTTATCAACTCATGGATAACTTTGTTCTATCCGTATGCCTATGCGCCTCTCATCCTCCTGGGTCAGTTTAACGCAAATCCCAGACATCCTGTTATGTTATCCATAAATATTTTGATATTTATCTGTAAAAGATAAGGACTTTTAAAAACATAATCACAACACCATTGTCACATCTAAAAATTGAGTAATTCCTTAATATTATCAAATATTCAGTCAGTTCAAATTTCTCTGATTGTCTCATCATCTTTTTTGCAATTTATTTGTTGAAGGAATCAGATGATTTGTACTATAGCATTTTCCACAACCTGGATTTTATTAATTACATCCCTTTAGCATCATTTAACACATTCCTTGGTTCGCTGCATTCCTGAAAACTGATAGTTCCATCTAGAGACTTGATCATATTCGGTTCTGGTTTTTGACAATAGTATGCCATAGGTAGTGGTGTATTCTTCTGGAGGGAGGCAAAAAACATCTGTTTTTCTCTTTTTTGAGCAGTCATGGGTGATCATTGCCCATATCCATTAACCCATCAAGGATTGGAAGTGGTTATATTTTAATTCTACATTTCATCTTCATTTCTCAGCTGGACTATTTCAATAAAGAGAAACTTCCCATCATCCACTCTTAGTTACCCTGAGTATAGTTTGACTAAGAAAGGTGGGATAGGTGCCTGAATCTTTCCCTCTGTTTATCAGTTTTCCAAATAATGAGTTGGTTTCCTAGCATTCTCTAGCTATATTTTTAAAGTATCATTAGAAACTCACAGATTTTTACATACACAGTATGTTTCAATCTATTGTCAATATTATCCTTATTGGTGCTAAAATAATTCCATCTTTGGCCAGTAAAAACTCTTCAGGTTGGTTCCTGAGTCCTTTTGACATGCTCCTAGTGGTCCCAGATAGCGTGGAATGACAAGATGTGCTAGGCTGATTTGTATATTTCCTTCCCCAGTCCTGGAGTCAGCCATTTCTCCAGGGAGCTCTGATTCCTTTTAATAGGCTTTTAGAGACTACAATCTGAGTGCTGGGATGACCCTATTCCCTCAATCCCCCAAAGATAACTTTGAAAAAAAGGTTTCAGTGTATCCTTTCTTTGGTTTTTAGTATGATAAAATTTGTTTACATATTCATACCTCCCTCTTAGATAAATGGTAGTATGCCATACCCACTTTTCTCTACCATCCTTTTCTCACTTAACCTGTCCTAGCCATCACTTCATAGTATGTAGACATATCCTGATTCCTTTTTATAGCACAACAGTAGTCCATTGTGTGAAGGTACCACAGTTTATTCCACCAGTCCCCTCTTAATGGACATTTGGGTTGTCTGAAACCTTTTCTGTACAAACAGTAAGAGCAGTGAATTTTCAAGAAGAAAAGAAATTAAATACAAATGTGTAGTGAAGACTAATTCTTACCCAAGGAGAGGTGTAGTCTTTGCCCTCAGCTACTTGGGGGCTGATTTCTGCACCCCCAGAACATCCTGCCTGATAGGAGTGTCTTTGTTTGCCTGGGGACGATGGGCTGCACAGTAGTAGTTTTGACTGACTGGAGACTAAAGGTGTTAGCCAGACCTCCAGGAGAAGCTGGAGATGAAAGGCTAGCCATGCAAGCAGTATGTAATTGAGCCCCAATAAAAACTCTGGACACCAAAGACTTGGGTAAGCTGCCTTGGTTGGCAGTAATCTGTGCTCAGTGTCACACATCGTGGCCAGAGGACGTACCACTGTCCAGGACTCCACAGGGATCAGACAGCTGGAAGCTTCATGTTTGGACCCCTCCTGGACTCTGTCCTGTGCGCTTCATTGCTTGGCTGATTTTAATCTGTATCCTTCCCTGTAATAAGCCATAACCATGAGCATAACAGCTGTCAATGAGTTTTGTGAGTCCTTCTAGCAAATTATTAAACATGAAGGCAGCTTTGGGAATGCCCCAGATTTGTGATTGGTGTCAGAAGTGAGGGCAATCTTGTGTAGACTGTTCCCTCTGACTTTGCAATTTGGTTAACTTCTTCTTACAAGAAACTCAGGTATTTTGAGACAACTGTTTTTTCAAAAGTGCAGACTTTATAAGAAAGAAATCACTCACATGGGGGGCCGGCCCCGTGCCATAGTGGTTAAGTCCGGCATGCTCCCCCACAGCAGCCCAGGTTCGCAGGTTCAGATCCCCGACATGGACCTATACCACTCATCAGCAGCCATGCTGTGGGGGTGACCCACATACAAAATAGAGGAAGATTGGCACAGATGTTAGCTCAGGGTGAATCTTCCTCACTAAAACAAACAAAAAAAGAAATCAGCAAATGAAATAGAACTATAAACAGTTCACTAAGTGAAAAAATCCATGGTAATGCTTTCTTTTAGGTATTGTTTTAGTACTGGGCCTCAATTTTGTTTATGAAATTCTCAGCTTGTAACAGACCAGCATTTTAGACTGCAAACTTTATTTTTGGAATCTCACATGGCTTCAAAGGATACATAGCTACATCAGACTGTAGTCCTGGCCATGGTCCTTCTGTATGGGGGAGAATACACAAGTGACCATCTCCCCACCAGGGCACAAGCAAGATGCAAAATGCGGCTCTGGGCCTCCCAAAGGCACAGGGGAGGGGATCAGGGAGCCTTGAGAAAATGTGTCGTCTGGGAACCCGAAGCACAGAACAGCCTCACACATCCTCTTTTCCATAGTTAATTACAAAGTATTGATGGAAACCTTTCCACAACACTTCCAGAAATTCTCACTCCACAAATACTTAGTGAAAACCTCTGCTTTCCAGACACTGTTTCAGATGTTTGGGAAATATCTGCAGACAAAATAAACAAAGATTTCCGCCCTTGTGAAGATTACTTTCGGGCCGGCCCGTGGCTTAGCGGTTAAGTGCGCACGCTCCGCAGCTGGCGGCCCTGGTTCGGATCCTGGGCGCCCACAGACGCACCGCTTCTCCGGCCATGCTGAGGCCGTGTCCCACATACAGCAACTAGAAGGATGTGCAGCTATGACCTACAACTATCTACTGGGGCTTTGGGGGGAAAAAATAAATAAATAAAATCTTAAAAAAAAAAAAAGATTACTTTCCATCAGGTGTAGATAGACAATAAGCAATGAACATAAGAGATTAAAAATATGGTCAAGGTGATAAGGGCAATGCAAGAAAGAAAGAGACCAGGGAAGAGGGGATCAGGAGGGCAGGAGTGCATCAAGGAATCAAGTGGGAAGGTCTGGGTTCATCTTCCTGAGAAGATGGGATCTGAGCAAACTCTTGAAGGAGTGGGGAGTTGGGCAGGTGGGTGCTGGGGAATGAGCAATCCAGGCTGAGGGAATGGCTGGAGCAAAGGCCCTGTGGAATGTCTGAGAAAGGAAGCCAGTGATGCTGGAGTGGAGCGAGTGAGGGGAAGGAGAAGGAGATGGGGTCAAAGACTGAGCAGGGCTTGTGGGTATGCTGCCATGAGAATCAGTTAGAGAAGGTTTGCCCTCTACTGTCAACTGCGACTGTTGTCTTTGCCCATACATCCTGATTACTGTGTTGCAGTGTTTAAAAAATGATTCCACAAAATCTCATGGGATTCTAGGGGATAATTGGCAAATAGAATTACACAGAATTCTTTGGTTAAATATAGTTTCTTTATCTTCTCAATTGAAACTACCTAGTAGCTATTTCTATACAGAGCAAAGTGTGGTGGAAATTCCCAGTCTCTGTGCTAGTAGGTCTGAGTTTGCAATTCCAGTGGCACCACTTTCAAGCTGTGTGACCTGGGGCAAGTTGATTCTCCTCTCTGAGCCTCTGCTTCCTTACCTCTAAAGTGTGGCTGGTAATCACTACCTGTTATGGGCTGAATTGTGTACCCCTGAAATTCATGTGTTGAAGTCCTAACCTCCCAGTACCTCACAATGTGACCCTATTTGGAGTTAGGTTCTTTACAAAGGTAATTAAGTTAAGATGAGGTCATTAGGGTGAGCTCTAATCCAGTATGACTGGTGTCCTTATAAGAAGTGGAAATTTGGACACAGACATGCACAGAAGGAAAACTGTGTGAGGACACAGCGAGAAGACGGCCATCTACAAGCCAAGGAGTGAGGCCTCAGAAGAAACCAGCCCTGCCGACATCTTGATCTTAGACTTCTAGCCTCCAGGACTGTGAGAAAATGAATTTCTGTTGTTTAAGTCATCCAGTCTGTGGCACTTTGTTATGGCAGCCCTAGCAAACTGATAGAGTATCCCAAAGGGTTGTTATGGGGTGTGCGTTGTGGTAACTGGCTTCTAAAGCCTGTGCTTTCTAAATTGGGTTTATTCTCACCCTGCAGAGGTGTGTTCTGCCCACCAGCAGAGCTGCTGCCGGAAACAGGCATTCTCAGGCATAATTACCAGAGTCTTTATTTCTTCCATTACAGAAAATATCTTTTCATTAAATAGACAAAATAGCTGTTTAAATTCCACCCTGCCATCCCTGTTGATTTTACAATATGCAAACACATAAAAGTAATATAGAAATATAGTTAACAATAAAACCTTATAGAAAAGTATAAAATGAGAAAGTCCCCCTCCCTTCACGTGTCTACCCCCTGCTGTGTGCTCAAAGGGAAGCACCGATTACAGTTTACCCCCACTCAATATCCTGCAGATCTTTTTTATCAGCCATACAGATCTGCCTCATTCTGTCTCCTGGGCTGTATAACATAGCTCACACAATTCTAAGTGCCAAGGTCAGATGGTTCCAGAGACAGAGGTACCAAAAAGCAATCTCTCCCCAGGCTATGGGAGACCTGGCTGATTTCAGCTCTTTGCTTTGCCATCCACAGCATCATCTTCATGCGAGTCTGGCTGCAAGATGCTTGCCAGTGACCACTAGGAATACTTTTCTTTTCTTTTTCTTTTTTTTTTTTTTTTTGGTGAAGAAGATTGGCCATGAGCGAACATCCGTTGCTAATCTTCCTCCTTTTGTTGAGGAAGATTAGCCCTGAGCTACGATCGGTGCCAATCTTCCTCTATTTTGTATATAGGATGCCGCCACAGCACGGCTTGATGAGCGGTGTGCAAGTCTGTGCCCGGGATCTGAACCCGTGAACCCCAGACCGCCAAAGCAGAGCACGCAAACTTAACCACTGCCACTGGTCTTAATTTACATTCATGAGAGAAGGGGAGGGAAGAGAAAGAGAAAGAAACCTCTCCCCTTAAGCCCACAGCTTCTTTTTAGTCAGGCTGAGCTAACTTAAGTCACATACTTCCCTTAGACGGATAACTGTTACCAGGAAAATGCCCTGTATAGATTGGCCTAAACCAAGCAGGATCGTAGTCTAGGGAGAGGTGGGGTGGAGGCCTGGCCTGAGTGTGGGATCCTGGGTGGGAGCAGTATGGATAGTAGGTCAGGGGTCAGCAGGGTCTGCAGTGTAGGATGTAATCTCATTTGCGCAGAACTGCACACATGCGTGTTTAAGCGTGTGCAAGTAAGGAGAGATGTGGGAAAGAATGTTCAGCAAAACTTGCTAAGAGCGGTTATCTTTGATTAGTTGTTTCAACTCTTTACAATGAACACATTTACATTTTACCAATGGAAAACCATTTTAAAAGACTCCACCATAAGACAACCATTCCATAAGTCATGACTTGGGATAGAAATAGAATAATCTTTTCTCAAGAGCATGTAGAGAGTTGTATGGTAATTCACACAATAAACATTTATAAGAAGTAATTATTTCAGGCACCCCATAGACATGAGTCATTGGCTACAAGCTGGTATGAATTCTGCTTTACCCTTCACCTACCTACCATATGCTTGTTCTGTGCTAGGAGCTGGGGATTCAAACATGAAGGTTTCCTGCCCCCTCCTCTGCCAAGTGCTGGTGGTCTAGTGGGGTAGGACAACATACAAATAGAAGAACTGATGCACCATATGGTTGTTTTCATGAAGAGCATGGGACCACAGAGAGGAAGCCATCTATTGGCTGGGAGAAGTTGCAGAAGGGCTTGCTGCGGATGTGATGTTAGAATTGAGTGCGGAAAACCAGAGGAAGTGGCTGGTGGCAAACGCAGGGCCTGGGATGCCCTCTAAGGAACTGGGGCCACATGCCATTTTCATTGCAGGCCAGCCTCACGGCCAGAACTGGATTCTAGCATTGAAATTCAGGCCAGTGTCCTGTGTTCACTTTCTCCTGCTGTTTGTCACAAATTGCCACAAACTTAGGGGCTTAAAACAACATCCATTTATTATCTCACAGTCTGTAGGTCAAAAGTCCAGCTGGATTCTATGCTCTGAGTCACACACCACTGAAAATAATGTCGGCTGTTTCTTTCTGGAGGCTCTGGGGGAGAACTCCCTTCCAGGCTCATTCAAGTTGTTGGCAGAATCAGTTCCTGGCAGGTGCCCTCCATCTTCAAGGCAGTAGCATCCTGGCCAGGCACACTGAGTCCTTCCTGGGCTTCCAATCTCCCCCCCTTCCCATCTGCCTTCCTCTTCTGCTTTTAAGGGTTCATGTGATTCCACTGGACCAACCTAGATAATCCAGGATAATCTCACTGTTGTAAGGTCGACTGATTAGTAACCTGAATTACATCTGGCACAGTCTCTTTTGAGAAGTAAAGTAACAGATTCACAGTCCCAGAGATTACGATGTGGAATGTTTTAAGGGAGCTATAATTCTGCCTGCCACAGTACTGGACCTGGAACTTGGCATTACCTATTACAGAGTCCTGATGAACCCAGAGGGACACCAAGCCTCCCACAAGGTGACCAGGACAGTCCCAGCCCCAGCAGGCCTCTTCCTCCTCTGGGAGGTGTCAGTGAAGTCCACTGGTACCAGAGCCCAGGATCACCTGCCTTGCCCGCCAGGCCCCTCTAAGACCTGGCTTGCAAGTGTTTAGTAGTAGTAGTAGTAGTAGTAGTATTTTAAATTCATGACCAACATTTAAAAAAATCAGGAACAGTCTCATGAAAATCTAGATTTCTGCTTTCTCTTCAAAATTCAGCAGTTCTGGCAACGCTGAGTTCCTGGCCAGGCTGGAACTCGGGGCGTCCCGGAGGAAGGGAAGAGGATTCCAGTCTCCCTCCCCAGAGGTATCCGCCCCAAGGGGTCCCACTCTGAGTCCACACCCAGTTCTCCCAGGACTTCCACCAGAACAGGGAAGGAACCAACGTTTACTGGGCACTCGCCAGTGGCAGCCACTGAATAGAACTCATTTAATTCTCAAAACCCTGGGAGGGAGGTCTTATTGCTGTTTTACTGATACAGCAAGCTAGGCACAGTCACAGAGCCAGGGCACACGGTTGGTGCCATTTGCCAGGGTGGCCTCTCACCCACGCCGCCGCCAGCCCGAGCTCTTGCCCCGCGGGGCCCCTCGCGCGGCCCGCTCCCGCCCCCGCCGATGTGCGTCCCCGCCCCTGGCTCCCGAGCGCGGCCAGGAGGCCGGCCCGGGAAGGGGCCGGAGCCGGGGAGCCCGCCGCGCCCGCCGCCAGCCCTCCGCCCCGGGGCCGCCGCTGGCCGTCCTCGCCGCGGTCACGTGAAGGGCCGAGCGGAGCGCGCCGAGCCCCGGCCTCCCGCCGGCCCGAGGGCAGAGTCCGCCGCCGCGGCCCCGACGCGCCCGCACCCCCGCCCGGCGCGCCGCCGCCGCGATGCCCGGGGCCCGCCGAGCCGCGGGGGTGCCCGGCCCGCGCCCGCAGCCCCCCGAGGAGCCGCCCGCCCGGGAGGTAAGGAGGCGACCGTCCGCCCGCCCGCAGGGAGCCCCGAGGGCTGGTAGCTGCGCGCCGACGGCAGCGTCTCCCCGGCCCGAGGTGTCCCTCCCGGCGCCGGCCGCCCTCGGGGCTCCTCGGTGGAAAGCGAACCCACGAGAAGCCAGCGCCCGCTGCGGGCAATGATGGCCCCGTGTGGGGAAGCGGGCGAGGAGTCCCTCCGCCCTGGCTTCTTGCGTCTTCTGGGTCCTCTGCGTGCGGGAAGCGCACAGCTGGCTGGAGCGCATCGGCTCCCCCGGCCGCACGCAGCCCCGCAAGTGGGAGTCGTAGGGGAGCTGTCAGGGGGCCCGAGCTGGGATCGGCGCCCGGGCTCGGTGTTGGGGGTCTAGCCCCAATGTGGCGCGCCCCCGTGCGCCCCCCGGTCCGGGTGGCCCGTGCACGCCGCACTGCGATCCATGGCGGCAGGAAAACAGCCGAGGGTCCCACTGCAGGGAAACGCCCGGGAAGGAGGATGCAGGATGTGGGTCCGGGAGTGCTGAGGCGGCGCTGGCTCTCCCGAGGCCCGCGGGACGAAGCAGATGCGCTGCACAGCCGTTCAGCTCTGTTTTCGCTCCGACAGCCTGAGCGTCTTTGCAAGAGTTGGAGCTTCCAAGCAGTCCCTCTTGGGCTGTTTCCTTTCGCTGGACAAGAACTCCGAGAGTGGAGAAGGAGACAGGGCTCCAGTAGTAGGAGCCCCGGCTCTGATTCAGGAACTCGTAGCCGGGATGCTGGGGCTCGTCACGTCGTCAAGCCTCTGGTTTCCCCCTCTAGAAGGGGGGGATGGTAAATCACACCCCCCTCGGAGGAGTCATGAAGAGCAAGTCGGTCAGGCCCAGAGCACAATGCCTGGCACAGGGTGTTGACAGCCGGGCTTCCAGCCTCTCCCAGTCCATTCATGTGTGCTCCGTGTCCTTTCAGTTGTGCAAGAGTGTGGGAGGTGAAAGGTGAGGTGGCCCCTTCAGCTCCCAGTGGCTGCTGAGTGGCCCCTGCCTCTTCTCAGTGCACTCCTGTAGCCTGCTTAAGAGGGTCCACAGGGCAGGTTTGTGTGTGAGGTTTAAAAGCCCTGGCTGGTGCATTGGCCCCCCTCTCTGGCCTGCCGGTCTCCCGAAGGCGTTTGGTCCCTTCCAACAGATGGATTCTACCTGTCCCTTAAGAGAAAGTCCCCTATCCCTTAAGGGAACAGGGAGAGGAGAGCAGGTCAAGGAGAAAGAGGCGGGGAAGGATTCTTGGTCCCCAGCTCTGACCCAAGCCGGGTCTTGTTCCCCTCAGTCTGCAAAGCGATGGGCCTGTGATTGCCGGAGTCTTCTGTGCAAAGAAAATCTTTTTATCTTGAGACTGTCGATGTCCTCCCTCTGTGTACTTAATGCTTCTTTGTCTAAATTAGAGAAGAATGTATAGAACTAATAATTTGAGACCTCAAGAAATGCAAGGGAGACTGAAAGCAGCTGGGAGTCCTGGCGGAGTCCTGTGTGAGTCTTTGGCTTAATGCCTGCCTGTAGGAGTCAGATATTTATTTATGTCTCTGCGCCTTCCAAAGACCTCCCCAGGGGAGCAGGCGTAAAAGGTGAGGAGCCCGGCACCAGCAGTCTGAGAAACAGTGGTGGCTGGGTCGTTAAACCAGAGCCACTCCTGGATCTCCTTCCCTCCCAGGCTCTGACCTCGGCCTCGTTGGCCACTATGAGCTGATTAACCTGTTTAAAAGTTAGTTTTGGCTCACTTAGCAAGAAACTGTCTAGTCACCTGAAATGTATTTCCACCCTCTCCTTTGAAGTAGTTTTCTAAAATCCTTTTCTGCCCGTAGTTTCTGCTGGCAGCTGCTAAGATGGCCATGCACTCCTCTGGTGTATTTACCAACACTTTCAGCTTTGAAATAGGAACAACCCAGTGCTAGAGATGCTCAACCTTACTGTTGGTTAGAATTAGCTGGAGAGCTTTAGAAATATGTCTGGGTTCAGGCCCTACTCCTGAGATTCTGACTTAATTGGTCTAGGTAACAGTGACTTTAAAGCTACGGAGTGATTGGAAAGTGCAGCCAGGGCTGAGAGCTTGTGTTCTATGCTGTTTCTTTGTGACTTTATGTGATCACCTCTTGATACTTTATGTGCTTCTTTTTGAATGTTTTTATTCTTAAACCTGTTCATCAGGTCTTGGATTACCCTGTCTTCAGGCTCTTACAGTGATTTGCAGAAAAGTTCTTTGCAGGAAGAAAATAACAGTGACCAGGAGGGCTTGGGAGAGTGTTAGTTAAATTAGGTGGTCACAAGCTGAAACGCCTAAAGGACCAGGGAGCAACATAAAACCAGTGAACTAGGGGCCCAGCCCGGTGGCACAAGCGGTTAAATGCTGCAGCGGCCTGGGGTTGGTCAGTTAGGATCCCGGGCGTGCACCGACGCACTGCTTGGCAAGCCATGCTGTGGCGGCGTCCCACATAAAGTGGAGGAAGATGGGCACGGATGTTAGCCCAGGGCCAGTCTTCCTCAGCAAAAAAAAAAAATAGGAGGATTGGCAGATGTTAGCACAGGGCTGATCTCCTCAAAAAAAAAAAGAAAACCAGTGAACTAGGTGGGAATGATTCAGTTAGGGAGGGGAGTGGGGTTTGTGGTGACCTGGAGGGCATGCCCCCTGTCCAAAGAAGACCACAGCTACCCACCTCCAGCTGGTTGTGGCCATGCAGGCTATCATAGATTGCAAAATGTCTACAAATTCTGCCATCCCTGGATACATTCTCCCTTTGCAATGTGTCTTTGCAACTCCTTACATCAGGAGGTAGAGCCAATTTCTCCAGCCCTTGAGACCATTGACCTTGAGACTTCCTTGGGCCAATGGGACATTAGCAGATGTGACACAAGCAGAGGTATGAAAAATACTTGAGCATCAGTGCTTGCTCTCCTGATGCTCTTGGAACCCTTTGACCACCACCATGTCAAAGACCCCTGGCTAGCCTGCTGCGTGACGCACGTGGCCAAGACATGTGAGTGTGGCTACTCTGGACCATCCAGCCCCACATGACCATAGAGATCAGCTCAGTTGGCCCAGACCAGAAGGACTGCCTGGCTGACCCACAGAATTTGGGAAAATAATAAGTATTTGTTCAGGTGACAGAGTATCGGGGTGGGCAGCAAAAGGTTACTGAAATACAGCCCAGCGTTGCCAGATGTTATGATCTCTTAAGGGGAAACTAGAAGTTCAAATTTTTGTGTAAGTTCCAGCTTTTAGAAAATTTGAATTAGTAGCCAGCATCCGTAAAGCACTCTCTGGGCCAAACAAAACACATCTGTAGGCTGCACTTGGCCTGTAGGTTGCTGGTCTTTCTGCACAGAGGGACATGGGTGTTTATACTGACACTGAATTGCCATCTAATCTCTCACCCTTCTTGCCCCAGCTGCTGTGTCCCACCTTACCCTTATCCGCTGTTCCTTTATACGGAATGCCCACAATATACTTCCCAGCCCCAACTTCTTGTGGCAGTCTTTCCATGTGGAAATGGAGGCTGTTGGTATTGCCGGTCTTCAAGGAGAAAGTGAAATTTGAGACGGGTCCCCAATGAAGGAGAGTGGAAAGGATACTCCTGGTTCTGGGTGAGCATGAGATCAGGCATGGAAGTGGGGCTGGGGGTGGGACAGTGGACAATGAGTCCACCAGTTTTGGCCAAAGAAGGAAGTTCCTGTAGGGCAAGTGAGGGAGACAAAGTTGGAGAGAGAGACGGGAGATTGTGGAGCCCCTAAATGCTAAGCCAGGGGCTGTACATTAGATTCTGTGGGCACTCAAAGAGAAGTCACTTGAAGCATTTGAATGGGGGTTGCATGGGAAAACAATGATCTACTCTATTCTGGGCATGAGTGTGCCCATAACCTATGGGAGGAAGGAAGGGAAGCAAAGAGAGACAGATAGAGGATATAGTGTTTGTAGTGACAGAGGGGAAAAACTGAAATGGGGAAGAATTTAACTTAAAATATATGGTAACTTCTCTTTACCTTAAGTTAGGGTTAGCTATGTTAATTTTCTTATATATCTAAACAAGACATAATGGCTTTTTTCAAAGTACTTCTATCAACAACTCTGTTTTGTCAAAGTCCCTGTTGACTGCCTCAGAAGTGTCTGGAGCTTACAGTTGTTTATTCCTGCACTGGGGGCTTAGGGAAGGAACTTCCTTGCTCTCCACTGAGAGCTTCTGGAATCAATCTTTCCCCCGCTCCTGCACCGGACCCTCCCTCTCTCCCTAAGGGATTCTAAGTTATTCACCTTCCTCGGAATGAAGTCTTGCAAAGTTGGGAGGACGGGAGGAGAAAAGACAAAAATCTTAAATACAATTTTAAATCTTGGGGAGAGGAAAGGAAATGTCACAGCTATGAAAAGAGGAGAAAAAGAAAATCAAGAGCAGTCGATTGTTGTCACAGTGAAAAAGCAAAACCTAACGAGAAGCAGAAGTGAAATGGCCATGTTTAGACCAGTATTTTTCAGTCTTGACTGCACGTTGGAATCACCTGGGAGCTTTGAAAATTCCCTCCGGGCTCCCACCTCCCAGCGATTCTGGTGCAGTTGGTCTGGGCAGAGGGATCTTTAAAAGCAGAAGCCTGAAGGTGATTGTAACGTGCGTGGGAGTTGAGCACTACTGCCCTGGCAGTCACCAGTGCCGCCCGCAGGCTGGGCTGCTGCTTTGAGGCAGGAAGCAACATAGAAGCTGCATCTGGGGGAACGTCTGCTATTTGGTCTTTGCCATTTTCGTGGTAGATATGGGCAGTGGTTCCCACGTACACTTGAAAAGTATGTGCAGTTTGGGAACAGCATGTCTAACATAAGCCACATTCTTGGGTTGGATGGAAACAGTTTGTTTTGTGGGAAGATACAAATGGCCTTAATACGAGTGAGAATGCTCGTGACAATAAGTCTGCCTGTTGAGAGTGCTTCCTCCCAAGCGGAAATGGGCAAAAGACTTAGTTGCACACAAATGGGATGGAGGGAGGGAAGAGAAGGAGGATGAGAAGACAGAGAGCTGATGAGACTTGAAAAGGAGAGAGATGTCAGAAATGTGATAGTTGTTCAGAATGGGAAAGCTTTGAAACATTAACGTAAAGGTAAACTGGCTATTATGAAAGTGTCGGCGTATTTAAACATACCAGACACGAGTTCGGCTGGCAAGGGGCGGGCGTGGGAGGGGTGCCGTGGTGCCTGTATCATTCGATGTTGGGAGTCTGGGTGATGACTGATGGAAGTAACCCCAAGGGCCTGGCTGCCTGAGGAATTGCTGCGGAACGTTTTTTTCCATTCTCCATCTAGAGGGTGTATGAATGACCTCAAGTCCATGCTTGTCAAACTGCTCATGTTTGTGGACAAACTGTTCTACTGGGACTGGAAGGATGTTAGTAGCATCGTCTTTTTAATTTGGGAATGGTAGTGACTTTAAGAGATTTTGTTTTAACTATATTTTTTAAAAGCCTTAATATCAGAATTCTTTGCTGTCCCAGTATGATCTTTTTGAGGCTTAATGGAACTTTCTTCAAATTAGTGTGTGTTCATTAAAAAAAATCAACCCTTGGGGCCGGCCCCGTGGCCTAGCAGTTAAATGCGCGCGCTCCGCTACTGGTAGCTGGGGTTCGGATCCCCGGGGCGCACCGACGCACCACTTCTCCGGCCATGCTGAGGCCGCGTCCCACATACAGCAACTAGAAGGATGTGCAACTAAGACATACAACTATCTACTGGGGCTTTGGGGGAAAAAAAGGAGGAGGATTGGCAATAGATGTTAGCTCAGAGCCGGTCTTCCTCAGCAAAAAAAATAGGAGGATTAGCATGGGTGTTAGCTCAGGGCTGATCTTCCTCACAACAACAACAACCAAAAAAAAGAATAGACAAGCAGACACTTAAAAAAAGAAAAAAATCAACTCTTGTTAATGCTAGGCATTTTCTACCTAAAACAGATTTCTAAGCATATCTTGGGGAACTCTAGTGTCCCTCAATGTTCCACATGTTCAATGGAAAAATATTCAGTAATAATAGATTGTCTACTAAAATAATTTTTAAATAAAAAAATGTGTGATAAGTGTTTAACACATTTATGTGGTGCTCCTTAGGTTTTATTAACCTGCCTTTAAGAACTGCCATACCAGCCCTGAGATTGCATGCAACTCAAAAGGTATTGGGTTCTTAGAGCAGTTAGTTCATCTGTGAGATTATTATTCTACATCGATTTTAAATCTAAACATTTTTATTTCTTTTTGGGCAATTTTTAGCAGCTTTATTGAGCTATAGTTGATATACACCAAACTATACTTATTTAAAGCGTACCATTTGATGAGTCTTGGTATATGAATACACTGTGATATTAACACCACATTCAAGGTAATGCACATGTCCATCATCACCCACAGTCTCCTCATGCCTGTTTGTAATCCATCCCTCTCTCCATCCCACCTTTCCCCTGTCCCCACAGGCAACTGGTCTGGTTTCTGTCACCATAAATTAGTTTGCATTTTCTAGAGCTTTATATAGATGGAATCATATAGTAGGTACTCTTCGTGGGGGGAAGGGTTGGCTTCTTTCACTCAGCACAATTATTTTGAGATTCATCCATTTTGTTATGTTTATCAGTCATTCATCCCTTTTTATTGCTGAGTAGTATTCCATGATTTAGATATATCACATTTTGTTTATCCAGTCACCTGCTTGTGGACATTTTGGTTGTTTCCAGTTTTTGGCTATTAAGCTGCTGTGAATATTTGTATACAAGGGCAATTTTGGAATGGCATGTCTAACGTAAGCCACATTCTTGGGTTGGTTGTACAAGTCTTTATGTAGACATACTCTTTCTTTCTCTTTGGTAAATACTTAGGAGTGGAATGGCCAAGAAATTACCAAACTGTTTTTCAAAGTAGGTGTACCATTTTCCATCCCTACCCACAATGTATGAGAATTCCAGTTGCTCCACATCCTTGTCAACACTTGGTATGGTCAGTCTCTAGTTTTAGCCATTATAGTAACTATGTAGTGGTATCTCATTGTGCTTTAAATTTGCATTTCCCCAGTGACTAACAATGTTGAGCGTCTTGTCATGTGCTTATTTGCCATCCATATATCTTCTTTGGTGAAATGTCCATAAAAGGACTTATCTTAATAACTAATGTTTGTGTTTAAGAGTGTTGCAATATGAAATAAATTTAGGAAACACAGTCCTACCATGTCTACAAATCTCTACTGTGGATGTTTGATGTGAAGATTAAATATAAAGTTCAGAATCTTTTTGACCTCTCTGAATACTTCGTGCATTTTCAAAATTCACTTGCTTGACCAGTAAGAGATTTCCATTCCAATCCAGGCAGGAAGATGTCCTCTGTTTTGAAGAGGTAACTCAGGTAATCAATTGAATAATCAGGTTATTTTTCTTTCTGAAGTACATAGAAAAGTATAAATAGCTGGTCTGTTTATATGTGTTCTTCATCTCATTTATACAGAATGAGAAGTGTGAGTCATCTCAAATGGGGACCAGCCATACTGGTCCTGGGGAAATGTCAACTAAAATCTCAAGATGCCCTTTTAGCTGATTGGATATTATCAACCTTTTTAAATCGTATTAATGTTGGTGAGAAGCAGGAAAACGTATGCTTCTGTGCTATTTTGAGGCATAACTTTTGGGGAGGCAGTTTGATAGTACCTATCAAAATAGGAAATGCACATACCTTTCTTCCAGAAGTTATGCTCCATCCTACAGAAACCCTCATACGACACCACGATGTGTGTGCATGTTGCGTATGTGTATAATATATAGTAAAAAAATACTCAATGTAATTGTATTCAAAAAAGGAAACTTCCTAAAGGAAGAGGCATTTGTAAAAAGAATGAGGTAGGTCTGTATATATCGTTATGAAAAAAAAAATGTCCAGAATATATTGAGTGAAAAAAGTAAGCTTTGTATCATATGAAAACAATTTTATTATTTTTAAATTATGTGTATGTATAGAGTGGGGTCATTTCTTGAAAAGGAGTTAGGTTCAAAAGTCATCAAGAAAGGAAATAATTTACTTGTCAAAATGACCCTTGAAAAACCCCCTAACCACCGATCAAGTAGCCTAAATATAATTTTGTGTTTATATATTTGTGTGTGTGTATATAAATACAAATATATATATTTGCTTATGTAACCCTATATATGTATGTATAAATATACCATTGACGTACATGTACATATACTATTCGATGCTTTTTTGTTTTCATTTCTTCCTCTGAGAGCCTATATTTGAATTCAAGAAAGTTCAGTGTGCCTGTGTCTCGGCCCCTCTATAGGGTTCTCAGTGCCCAGGAAAACATCTGGAGGTGTACAGACAGTACTGTTAATGTTGGTTGCTTCTGGGGAGAGTGGGGTTGGGGGGAGAGGTGAAGGGAGTTTCCTTTTATACTTAATAGATAGTTATAAACGAAAAAGAAAAGTGTCCTTTCCTGCTCTGATTATTGTGCTCCATTACTTTCTCCCGTGGAGGAACAGGACCTTCTCCTGGCGGCTGCCTATGTTTCTGATGCCCAGTACAACAGGAATGTTCCATTTGAGACATCCCCTCAGGCCATCAGGTAATGGAAGTGTTAAACTGTCACGTATAAAACCACCTGTCCTTTAGCACTTAATACTCTTGAAGTTGAACCCACACTGAAGACACTGTTTCCACAAATATGTTGAGAAGTATAGAGGGTACGGCACATAGATTTGGAGAAAATCCAATGCTTTTTTTTTTTTTTTAAGTTGTAAGAGCTTGGTGCCTCACAGATGGGGAAGCATTCAATACTTGTGTTAAGGACAGATACATGAGTAAATGGATAACACCCGGACAGGAGAGACAGCATCCAAGCCAAAAACGTGTCATCATCTTTTCCTCCTCTAGTTGTCCTCTTAGAGCTGCCTAAGTGAAAAGACTTTTTCTTTTTCCTTTCTGTTGCCTTTGGATGCAATCTGTACGTTAGTTCTTTTCATGAGAATTGAGCTTTTTCTCTCTCACTCCCTAAGAGTTGAACTAAGACCAAGGATTTGGCTCAGAATAAGGGAAAAACATTTTTTATTATCAGGGCTGAGTATCAGTGCCTCCAAAAGCAGTGAATGCTTCGTCCCTGGATGCTGTTGAGCAGGTTGGGACACTGTCCCCCCAACAGGAAGAGAACCACGTGACGGCGAGATCTCCTGCGTCCACCATGTCAAGATGGGGTGGTGCACATTATAAGTCAGTCAGACTACCATACCACATAATAATAGGTCACTTTAACTGAGGGTTTCCTCGGCATCAGTCACTGTTCAAAATCCTTTAAAAGCACTCTCTTATTACCATCACAACCACCCCACGAGGAGGGAACTAATCCTAGCTTGAAACTATTAAGAGAATGCGCTTTGAGATATGATAATATTCTTGATTTTTTTCTGTTAGCATTTTGTAGCATGTGCCCAATTAAATGCTGACCCTTGCTCCCTAGAATTTAAGGGAAGTGTGGCCAGAGCCATCACTTGGTATTTTCCCTACCATCAGTCTTGTAATGGGAAGTTTGAGTGCTGTTTACCTCCTGCTCCTTGTGTATAACCGCCTTTATTTTTTCCTCTTCAGATTTTACTATTTTTATAACCACTGGACCATGCAAGTAGCCACCTACTTCTTCATTTGTGTAGATCTTTCTCTCGCCCTGTTCGAGGAACCCGCATTGTTTCCACTGCCTTTCTTGGTGAGCCTTCAAAACAAAATGGCCAACTGACTCTGTCATAGATGGGTTGGGGCCCATGCCTCTTCTTTTTTTTTCTTATCTCAAATTTCAATTAATTTGAATTTGGTTTTATTTTTATTGCTGGGAATTGGCAGAATTCTGCCTATGTCCTGAGCTGATACTTTAATCATAAGGCATTTTAAATGGAGTGGAAGTTTTTGGTCTTCTGTGCATACGAGGATAAGTCGGATAGAAAAACGATGTTTTAAAAGCATATTTATTTAGTGCCAAGTAGACAGTGTCATAGTGTAATATATGACTTGTACTTGCCACATTTCCAGCTTTTTTCGTAGTCATCAATCTGAGTATTTATTTATTTATGAGTATCTGTTGGTGCCTAGTAGCTGCCATCCCTAACCTCTCCTTTTCTGGGGACATGCCCTCTGGGTCCTCTGTCTGCTGATGCAGCCCCTCCCAGGAAGCCCTGCCAGCTGGCTCATGGAATTCATGGCTCAAGGGCAGGTTTCCTTTTAAGACGAAGAAACCATTCCAACCAGCAAAGAATTTTACTGCCACTTTCAGTAAAATTAAGGGACGTTGCTGATTCTCAGAGGGTGGCATCAAGGTGGCATCGGAGGGGTACCAGAGAACTAAAGCTGAGCCTCCACATGGCCGGGCGCTGTGCTCGGTCTCTGTTTTCTGTGTGCAGGCTACCTCGATAGCAGAAGTACTCTGCCTGACCGCATTCTTTGGGAGACTTGTACATTTTGCGAAAGTCACTCCTCAAGTGGTTTTCTGGAAGGATACAAAAAACATCTGCATCGTGGTAACGATAGTGGTGAGTGCTCATTACAGTGCCTTTAAGAGTTTGTGGTCAAAGGCAGAAACTATGAAGAGAAAGGACTTGATAGATTTGACTTTGTTAAAACAACAGTGGCAGACTTTGGCACAGAAAACACCATTAGTGCAGGCAAACCACAACTGAAGATCCAAAAGGGCAAAATATGACAGTGGGAATATTCCAACCTATCAAGAGCACTTTCAAAGTAAAGAAAAAAAAAGACAGAAACTCCAAGAGTGCTGAAAATAGGTGATGGCATCTCATAAGAGAAGAAATAAATAATGGCAGATAGGAAAAAATGTTTAACTTCACTAATTAAGGATATATATTAAAACAACAATAAAATACCATGTGTGCCTATAAAACAATGTTGGCAAGATTGAGAGAAAACAGAACCCCCTATACCCTGCTGGAGGGACGAATAAGCTCTCTTTCTGGAAGGCTGTTTGGCGATTCCTTTCAAAAGTCTTAAATGTGCATATGCTTGCACATTTCCATTCCTGGGAAGTGATCTTTAGGAAAGAAGGGCCTGTTCAAAGATTTAGCCACAAGATTGGTCATGGCTGAGCTGTTCATAATATTGAAAAATTGGAAACAACTGGATTTCCTGAGAGTAGACGTGTGTTAAATAAAATGTGGCACATCCACACAGCCCCTTAAAATAGTGTTAGAGGAACATATGTGTCTTTTAAAGAATGTTATACATTTATAAAAAAATCTGGAAGGATATATGCTAAGCAGTTATGAAAGTGATGCAGGGTAATGCATTCTGAAAGGCTGCTGTAATGAGCAGAGAGGCCACGTCCGTGATTAGATAAGGGTACTTTATAATCAGCCTATCAGCACAGCAGCCAACATGCCTAAACCGTGGTTCTTTCCAATTAACCGTAGGCTCAGTCTCCTCACCTCTGAGCCATCCATTCTCAGAGCTTCCATGAACACTTGGTGGGAGGCGTCCCCATGCCGTAGCTGATACTGGTTTCCGCTCTCAGTTTCTTTCTTCTGGGGCCAACTGTTTGCTAGTGGTTTCCACATCAGTGTTTCACCTCAAACACAGTAGGACCAAACCCATCCTCTTCTTCCCCTCGTCTCCCCTAGCTGTTCTCCCTCCCATTGTCTATGATTCTTTATTTCCTATCATCCAGGTCCAAGTCCTCGTAGTCAAGATGCCCTCTCTTCTGTCTCACACCCGGCCTCCCTGAGCCCCCCTCAGGATGCCTCGTGCACTGTTTCCCATTCTCCCTACTTGGACCGTTGCAGAGGTCTCTGATGTGGCTGCACATCGTCCCTCTGCTGCACGCCATCCTTTCTCACGACGTAGTCCAGGCCTCTGTCACCCCTCTCGGGAACTGCCATGGTCACCTTAACCTCAGATCCCTGGTACATGCATGTTAGATGCCGCTGCTGGATTAATTCTCCGGAAGCACACCTCAGGTCTCTTCCTTCCCTTGCGCAAATATGTGTATAAGCTCTGCAGACTTGAGCACTCTGCACCACCAGTCCTGCAAACGTCTTTCACACGGCCCCCTGCACTCCAGCCGGCCAAGCTGCCTGCTGTCCCACACGCACCACTCGCTCTTTCTCCCCTTGCTCTATTGCTCTTGCCTAGAATGCCCGCTGTCTTTTCTTGCCCTTTCTCTAAAGGTCTGTTTTGCCTTCCCTTCACACATCTGCTGAACCCTCAGAATATGCAGACCAACTATCTATACTTTTCTTAGTTTTAGGAATATCTTCACTTTCTGTTATTAAAAATGTAATACGAGCACACTCCATCTGGGATGGTACCTGTGACCCCAAGTTGGGTTCAGTCCATAACACGATGCTGCCTGAGATGTTGCCTGACACGGGAAGGTGGAGGATGAGTCGGTGGGAAAACTGTAAAAAAGAAAAGAGGAGGGAGGTTATTTTTGGAAGAAAGAGAAATCCAAACAATATAGAGCAGATAAAATGGAAAAGGCACCCCTGCTCTTCTCCACCCAGAGGTGTGGCCTTCCTTCATGACCCTTTCTGCCGCATGGCCCCCACTACGCCAGGGTCCGTGTACCTCTTTGTCTCCTAAAACTCCCAGCATGGCGCCTAGAATACATAGGCATGCAGGCGCTTTTAAAAGTCAGGTCGCTGTGCTCCCTTGCTTCACATCACCCTACGGCTTTCCATCTCATGGCAGAGAAAAGTCAAAGTCCTTGTCGTGGCCAAGGCTCTCTGTCTCTCCAGTTACTGCCCACTCTCACCTCTTCCCACCCTCCCTCTCTCCTGCCCTCTCCACGGAGGGGCTGCTTCAGCCTTTGTACCCTCCCCTCCCACTTCTGCATGGCCTCCCCTCCCTGGGCCACCTCCTCAGAGCACCCTCCCCTTCTCCCTGCGCCCTCAGCCCTTTGCCTCGCCTGGGTTTTCTCGCAGCACGTCCCGCCACCTGCTGCAGAGTGTGTTTATCAACGGCACTGCTCTTTCCTGCTGGAACACGCGCTCCGTGAGGGCACTCTCCGTCTAGCCCTTTGCTCTCTCCAGAGCTAGAACATCACCCTGCACACGAGAGGCACTCTGAAAACGCATACAGAGTGAGGTGAATGAGGACACGCTTTTGCCCCATTCAAGTCTGTCCAGCATCTATTACCTGGGGGTCTCACTCCTTTTCTCCCATCACCCTTGTTTGAAAGACTTCCCGGGTTCCCAGACCCTGGGAATAAGACTTACCTTTTTAGCCTGGCCCTCAAAGCCACCTGCCATCAGTCTTTGTCACTTCCTGCCCCCCCTGCCCACACCCCCAGGACCCTCTGCTTCCCAGACGTGCCCGACAGTTCCTCCCCTAGGCTCCCTCTACTCCGCCTTCCTGCCTGGGCTCTTGACCTTACTGGGTTTTATCCTTTCAAAGCTCTGTCTTTGCTTTAAGATTACATCACGGAGCGCCTCCTCCATGAAGCCTCCTCAAACATCCTAACCTTGGTGATCTGCCCGTCCCTGCTCCCCTGGGACGGCCATGCTGGTTCCCTCCAGGGGGCACCCAGCACAGCAGCCAGCACCAGCCTCCTTCTCTGTCTGTGTCCCATCTCTCCTCTTGTGTTGGATCTCACTGGATCCTCTGCACCTTGCCACCAAAGGGACCAAATTCACATTTCTGATGAAGGTAGACTATTCTTTTTTACTTAGATTTTTCTAGAATACACTGGGTTCTTCTTTTGCACTGTCCTCAGATGATCACAAACCTGACATTAATAAGGATCAATAAGAATTTTCTATATTCCTGATATTCTTCCCTCTGTTACTAGGCTAGACAACCTCTCTTTTATATGTCAAATTAAAGAAAAGTTAAAGTTAAGTAGGATGTAGCGTGGGAGCATGTAGCCATGTGGCTAAACTGCAAGGCTGTGACATCAGACTGCCTGGGTTCCAGTCTCAGTTCTGCTCCTTATTAGCTGTGTGATGGGGCCACATGCTCACCCTCTCTGTGCTTCAAGCGTCTCCATCCAGCAATAGTGCCCACCTTAGGAATGCGGTGAGGATAACATAGAATAATTATGGAAGGTGCTTTTTATGCTCCATGGCACATAGTAAACACACAAATGACAGCTGCTATTAATGTCATATTACAAAACTGGAATTATGCTGTTTATGAAACTTGCTTTTGTACACAACATATTGTGACACCCCCTCCCGGGTCAGTGAACAGGCATCCACGCCATGACTTCCTCTGTCCTCCAGCAGCATGGTCCTGACATCTCTGTCCCGTGTCTCTCACAGCTGACCTTGATTGACCTGATTATCTATGGGTCCCTGGAAGCTGTTAACATCCACAGCGTCCGATGGTCAAGGGTCTTAAGGCCAGTCTTCCTAATTAACTTTCCCGAAAGTCGTCAGGTAAGGATATACTTTAGGATACACAAGGGCTTGATTTCTATTTTTGCAGAAAATTAGCTGATTTCTTGTTAATGAAATTAAATTTTGTCTTCACAGATCCGCAGGGCTTTCCGAAGCATCCGGAACACTCTGCCTGATATCCTCTACGTGTTTCTCTTGTTTATGTTCAGTGTGCTCATGTTCTCCCTCATGGCCTTGAAGCTTTTTGGGGATAGGTGAGCACGCTGCTCTGGAAGTTTCTGCCTGTGAATTCTCCCGAGTTTGGGTTCAGCCTGTTGGTGGCAGAATCTGTCACCAGATGCCATAGTCCTCGTTCAAACTCTGGGAGTGCTCTTGGAAGGGAAAAGTGTATCAGAACCCACAACTCCATTTATGTGTGTGGGTTTTTCACTTTGTGTTTTGGTTCCTCTTCAGGGGTCTTAAAACAGTGGAAGGATCGCCGTACTTCACGAACATCCTGGAGATAGCGTTTGAGCTCTACGTGCTGGTCACGACCGCTAACAGCCCCGATGTCATGTACGTGCATCCTCAATTCAGGTTCACGGACAGCTGTTCCCATAACAGAATTCACTTTGTTAAAAGCAGCTGTCTCCTGACGCTAACAGGGCTGAGACAGAAAGAAAGAGATTTTCTGTTTATTCATCTTCAGTGTAAAAATTTTGAAGAATACCATATTTTGAATAATAACAAAAATTTTACACTGATGATAGCCTACCTTCTCTATTTAAAACTAAATTTAGATGAATTTTTTAAAACCGAAAGCCACAGGAGACATCGCTTGGGATACAGCTCTTAAGTATTTGAGCCCACTTTCTATTCCAGGATTTTCTTTGAGTCTTGAACTTAAACACGTGAGCCATCTTTGTAAAGGAATCGTGACTTGTTCTCCTAACCTTGATGTGGTTTTCTGGCTAAACGAAACAGGAACGGAATGTAAAGATTCGTAGTTGTCACCTTCCCCTCAAAATGCCAGTTGTCCACACATTTGGAGATTACTGAGAAGGTCTTTTTTCTAACATCCTTTGTATTTTTACCTTGTTCATGGAGGTAAGATTATTAAACAGTGCTATACTGTGTAGATAGCTCCTGGAGTCTGGAGTGTGGACAGAGCTCTAACTGCAAGTGTTGACCCACATCTCATCCCATACTGCTCTTCGGGGGAGAGGCAGGTTTTCTGTCATCTAGTTCTGTATAGGACCATCACATCAACTTGTTCTGGGTTGTTGTTCACTCTTGTTGCCCAGTTCTGGCAAAATGTAAACAAAGTAAAGTTCCTAGCCCTCCTTGTGTTCTCTTGGGTCTCTCCTTTAGACTCTGGGCTACCGGCCATGCCAGCAACCCAAGCATCCCCAACACCCCTTCCTGTACGAAATCCAGTTTCTGTTATAGGTGCAGTGAGCACACATTCTGATTTAGGCCTCCCGTCCTGGTGCAATTATTAATGGTGCCCCTTCCGTTCTCATTGTCCCAATGTGGATAGAAAATTATCTGGCCCCCAGCAAGGAAGTTGGTGTCCCTGCAGACCTGCAGAGTCTTGAGTGTAAACCTAAGCCATGCTTCAGACTCCCTCTGTAATTCTGGGCAAGTCGCTCTCCTTTCTTGGCCTCAATTTTCTCATCGTGAAGGGAAGGAATGGGATTGGGAAATCTCCAAGGTCCTGCCTGCTTTGAAAGTGGGTACCTCTATAAGGCACTAAGAATTTCAGAAGGCAGGTTTGGAGTGAGCTGTTGAGCATTAGGGATGGTGGTGGCTTTGAGGCCCCATCACACCGAATAGGGTAGATTTAGAGGGAGAGAAAGTTTCCATAGGAAAACCATGAAAGATAACTATTTCCTTCTAGGATGCCTGCCTATGACTTCAATTGGTGGTATTCTCTGTACTTTATAACCTACGTCATCATCAACACCTACATCTTCATGTCCGTCTTTCTGGCCGTGGTCTACAACAATTACAGGAAGCACCTAAAGGTAACACTCGTGAGCAGGGGGTCTGGGGTGAGGGACGGGCTCCTGGGCTGGGTGCAGCGGCAGGGAGGCTGGCAAATGCACGTGCTAAATATTTGAAAGTGTCCTTTTTCTTTTTACTTTGGAAACTCTGAAGACTTATCTAGCATCTTGCTGTCTTTTGCTAAGCGGGGTGGTTCTTTAGCAGTCTTTGCGGTGGTCTGACGGTGCGTCTGAACGTCGCGTGCAATGGCAGGTCCTCGCTTTGCTGCTTGCTCTTAACGTGTCAGATTGCTCATGGCTCCTTGAAATGTTTAGTGTGTGATTGGGAGTTGGGGACATTCTCCAAGCTCCTACCTCCCCTTCCCCCTCCAACAGAAGCAGAAACTTCTTAAAGCCAACAGTTTCTGCCCTCGTTCCTGCCTGTTTGATTTACGTCTGAGAATTCCTGGAGGTGTTAGGTGGGTGGAGGCTTCTGAGCACTTCGTGTGGAGCCCGGCATCCAGCCGGATACCTCAGCCCCCTCACCTGCCTGCCCTCCACTGCCACCCACCGCACACATCTCTGGTTGGCTCTTTTCTCATATTGTAAAACCGGTTGCACAGGGAAGCCTTTCATCAAAGAATGATTTTCCTTAAGGGAAGACGTGGCCTTTTGATTTTTGATCCTTTTGGTTCTGATTTGAATTTTTCATTGCCCACCAGGGGGAAAGTAGAAAGTAGAGGGGAACTTAAATGTTTGCAGCTGAGAAGAAGCAGCAGGTGGGCTGAGTCTGAGATTTGGCCAAACTGGCCTTTGAAGGTGTCTGGCCTGTCCAAGTCCTCAGGAGTCTATGCACTGTGGGCACCTCAGCTGTGCCCCAAGGCCAGGTCTCCCAGAGACCCTCCTACTTCTGCCCTCCTGCCTCTGGGCGGAAAGAGGCTGTCTCAGAGAGACTGGTGTGCCTCCCTTCTCTTTGACTGCGGGATGGAAGCGTTGCTATGCCTCCCCCTCCCCCAAGGAAGTGTTTCTTTTGGTAAAGCTCCACAGAGATTAATTTTCTGCAACATGGATCAGTCAGCAAACATATCTTACACATGCCTTGTGTGCCCAGCACCGTACAAAGTTCTGAGGAGTCAAAGATGATTAAGATACAGCCCCCGCCCTTTGAGAATTTACAGTCTAGCCATGTAATCAATTAAGTGGTGACAATATTGGGTGACAGACTTATAGGGAGCCGTAGAGGTGGGTACTGGGTGGCAGATTGTAACCCCCCTTCTGGAAGATTCCCTGTGGTCAGGCCAGATGGCAGCTCCTGGCAGGCCCCAGCTGTCCTTCCTGCCCTAGACCTCTCCTTTCCGGACCACTTGTAGCCGAGTTTCACTTCCTCGACATTCCTCCTCTTCCTCTTCTCTTTCTTGGTTGACTTAATGGTAGATCTCTCCCTGTCTCTCCTGATTCTCCCTTTCTCTCAGCAGCTCACCTGATTTCCTTCCTTTCTGGAATCTCCCCTCCTCCTGGGCAGAGTGGAGTTGGGTCCTGTCTGCCTCCTGCTGCTCTGTTTCTGACCACACAGGTTGTCCCTCACGGGCTCTTGGTAAGATGAGTTCCGTCTACGCAGACAGGGGTTAGCTACGTGTACCTGGAGCCGGGGAGGGATTATATACCTTGCTTATTAGCAGACCCGTCAGTGCCTTCTCTTTGGCTCTTTGATTACCTTGAAACGTTTAGGGTAAAGAAACGAGGCTTTCTTGAATCTTTCTCTTAAAAAACACAATTCTGTTTTTTAAAGAATGAGATTCGCAAACTGGTGTACCTGAAACGTCACAAAATGATAGAGGCTTTCAACATTCTGAAAGTCAAGGTGGGCACAGAGTTTGTGGTTGAGGAGGCCCAGTGGAAGCGGCTGGCCAAGGTCGTGGCGCCAGACATCAGCAGCTCCCACCTGGAGCTCCTTTTGAGGATCTCCGACGAGGGACAGAAGGGGCACGTGGGTAAGAAGCCTTGGCCTCGAATGTTCCTCTTCCCTGCGTGTCCGAAAGCGGGGAGCTTCTAAAAGGGTTGGGTGAAACAGCAGTACTGTTTTTTATTTTTTTCTTTGCAAATAAAAATGCAACAATACAGTGGAATTAGGGTCCTCACGCTGTGTTCTGACAGGGCTGTCCTGCTACGTGTTGTCAACGTGTAATGAGCCATCCAAAAGCCCTTACCTTGGAACACGGTCATTCCCTCTGGGATTCTGTTTTACGGAGGTCATCTAAAATATGGAAAAGAGCTGTATAAATAAACGTCTAAATCGCATTCCGTATTTGAAAGTAAAACGTTGAAAGTGACTTAGAATGTATGTTAGTGGTTGACAGTTATTATTAATAATGATTAATTTTTGTGGCAGGCTCATCATGTGTCAGGCCTTGCTGTGATTGTTTTCCATGCATTGTGTGCGTGTGATCTTCCCCCGGGCTCACTGACGTGGTGGTGGGTGGGGGGAGTTCTGTTAGCCTCATTCGTCAGTATGGAAACTGAGACTCAGAGAGGTTGAATAGTTTGTGAAGGCCGCTCAGCTAGAAAGTGGTGGTGCAGGCCATCTGACTCCAGGGCCCGTGCATTTTATCATTGTGTTAAACTGCCCCGAATTCTGATAGTCACTTAATGGGAAATTTTCATGACATTAAAAATGACCGTGAAGACGAAGTAGCAATTTGGAAAGATGTGAGGTGACTAAAATACGCCCCAAACCATAGAACACCCTCATTTCACCAGTTTCAAGAAAAGTCTGGATGGAGACAGGCCAAAGTGGAATGGTAGGTTTGATAGGATGTAAATTTATGTGAGGCAAGGACTCTTAACTCGTCCAGCAGAGCCGTAGGTTTAGAAAGGACTCCATGCATGTGTGAGAAGAAGGAAACAACAATGATTCATTCTCTGGAACTTACGTGAGAAGTCAATCCAGTGTCCAGGGGAAAAAGAGAAATGTATAGCAAGACTTTGTTAAGTGGGTGGTGCCAACATCTTCCAATGAGAGTTTTGGATCCATGATGGAAGGAGGCCTTTGCCTGCCTGAGTCAGCAGGATTTGACAGGAGCCCTCCAGGGAGCCCTGAGCACAGCTCTTCAGCCACCCAGCTCAGTGGCATGGCTCTGAGTGTCTGGTCAGGAGCCAGGTTTCTCAGACCCTGAACAGATTGCTTTGGTGCCCCCATAGGGATGGGCAGTGATTTGCTGTGCCAGCCAGCATGTCGGGGGTAGGGTTCTGCTGATGGTGGGGGACGGGAGACTGGAGCCTCATGGGGGACCCTTGAGCACAGTGCTTCTCAAGCTGTGCCAGTGAAGCTTTTTAATTTCCACCCTGTCGTGGACTGATACTTCAGTAAAATACAACAAAAATGAATAACCAAAAAAATGAAATAAAAATAACACATAAAATCCAAGTCCCAATTTTTTTTTTCTTTTTTTCTGTGAGGAAGATCAGCCCTGAGCTAACATCTGCCAATCCTCCTCTTTTTGCTGAGGAAGACTGGCCCTGGGCTAACATCCATGCCCATCTTCCTCCACTTTATATGGGACGCCGCCACAGCATGGCTTGACAAGCGGTGCGTCAGTGCACGCTCAGGATCCGAACCAGCGAACTCCGGGCCGCCGCAGCGGAGCGCGCACTTAACCGCTTGCGCCACCGGGCCGGCCCCCAATTTTTCATTATTAGAGTCAACGGACATGAAATGATCCTGTCAATTATTCTGCAAGTTTCTAAATTTTCAGAACTTATCTCATGGAGGGTGGGGAACACGAGGACAGGCCAGCAGTGGCCCAGTGACCCTTTGTGGAGCACTACGCCAGTACTTAAAAGAGATGGTGGGGACTTGGGCCCCCTGGATCTCCCACTCCAAGAACTGGGGTGGTGTGGTGGGCCACGTCAGGCCAGGTGTTCCCAAAATTTGGCCCTGCTGTTTTTGAGAATTCTCCTTTGATGAGTTAGTACCTCTGCTGCTGCTAGATGTTTGGGACTCTGAAGACACTGATGAATCTTTAGGGTTTTACAAACTTTCTTTGAGATTCCTTCTGTAAAGTGAATTCCTGGATTGCTATTAAAAAGTGAGATGTTCCGAACCAAGGATGGGGGCTTTTAGGAGTCCTTGCCTGTCAGACATGTTGAGTGAGGCCTTTACACGTGGGTTATCTCCTGCTCATCCAGAACAGATACACATGGTCACCAGGACATACTTGTACGAACAATGTTTGCTTGTTTATAAGGTCAGTCTGACTGTTGACAGTTGTTTCCCAAGTGGGAGGACGAACTGCTTTCTTTGACTTGACAGCTTCTCCCATGTTCTAAGCTGGCAAATAGGGCGGCTCTTACAATACTGTTCAGTTGTATAGGATAAAAACTCTAGTTTTTAACAAAATAAATTTTATAGCATGATGTAAGACAATTGTTATATAATATTTTAATTTGAGTATCGTGAAGGACAAATATATTTATACACAGAGACATAGCATTTTAATTTCTTGGGAAGTCTTTAGGTAAATGCAGGTTATTGGCTATTTATCTCAGTGTTCATTAGTGCAATGCCCCAATCTCAATTAGTAACTTCAGAAAATACATTTGAGAAACCATAGGTAGTTGACTCACTGTTGACACTAAGGATTTGTGAGAGAAGTATAAAACTCTAAATGCTGTATGTACTATGTAGTTTAACTGGGTAAGTCTGTAGGGGCTTTGATTTACAATATCGTGTGGGATTTACACAAGCCATTGATAAAGATCCGAGTTTTTAAATCACAACACAATTTAAATCATGCTGCATGCTTCTAGCCCATGTTTAGGTTGTGGGCACCTAAATGTTCGCTGAGATCATGATACCAAATGACCCATCAGATAAGGGGGAGGAATGTGAGAAGTTCCTGCCGTGTTAGTCTCTTCAGAGAAAAAAAAAATTTGCGTGCACTAACAAGTCATATTTGCAGTTTGTATTTATATTAGATAAAGTCGGGAAAAAGACACAAAGATACATTTTAAACCTTAAGTCACAAAACAACTTAATTTATTAGTTTTCCTTTATTGGGAGCATTAAATAAATTTAGATTAAAATTTTAAATTATTTTAATTTGATTTATGAAGTAATTTTATTACGTTTTAAATTTTAGTCAAAAGTCTTTATATTTTAAATTTGTAACCAGATCTTTAAAATGTATCTATTTACTGGAAAAAAATGAAGGCTTGTTTTTTTTTCCCTAATGGCCTTTTTGCAACTACTAATTGCTGGCCAATTGTTAATTTGAATATCTTTTCTTTATTTTTTAATCTAGATAGAGACACTAAGAACATTAAACAAAGTAGATTTCCCTGGTTTCCATTTGATTTCCTTAAGAAATTAAAGTACAGAAATACTATTTAAATTAATATTTCATTGTTTTACATATTTTATACTTGTAGGGGGCCAGGCTTTATTTTTTATTTTTTATTTTTTTAAATTGATAAAATTTTATTTTATTTATTTATTTATTTTAATTTTATTTATTTATTTATTTTTTAATTTTTTGTTTATTGCAGTAACATTGGTTTATAACATTGTAAAAATTTCAGGTGTACATCATTATACTTCTATTTCTGCATAGATTACATCATGTTCACCACCCAAATACTAATTACAACCCATCACCAGACACATGTGCTGAATTATCCCTTTCACCCTCCTCCCTCCCCTCTTCCCCTCTGGTAACCACCAATCCAATCTCTGTCTCTATGTGTTTGTTTATTGTTGTTATTATCTACTACTTAATGAAGGAAATCATACGGTATTTGACCTTCTCCCTCTGACTTATTTCACTTTGCATAATACCCTCAGTGTCCATCCATGTTGTCACAAATGGCTGGATTTCATCATTTCTTATGGCTGAGTAGTATTCCATTGTGTATATATACCACATCTTCTTCATCCATTCGTCCCTTGATGGGCACTTAGGTTGCTTCCAAGTCTTGGCTATTGTGAATAACGCTGCAGTGAACACAGGGGTGCATGTACCTTTACAAATTGGTGTTTTCAAGTTCTTTGGGTAAATACCCAACAGTGGAATAGCTGGATCATATGGTAGTTCTATTCTTAATTTTTTGAGGACTCTCCGTACTGTTTTCCACAGTGGCTGCACAAGTTTGCACTCCCACCAGCAGTGTATGAGAGTTCCCTTCTCTCCACATCCTCTCCAACACATGCTGTTTCCTGTCTTGTTAATTATAGCCATTCCGACGGGCGTGAGGTGATATCTCATTGTAGTTTTGATTTGCATTTCCCTGATAGTTAATGATTTTGAACATCTTTTCATGTGTCTGTTGGCCATCTGTATATCTTCTTTGGAGAAATGTCTGTTCAGGTCTTTTGCCCATTTTTTAATTGGGTTGGTAGTTTTTTTGTTGTTGAGATGCATGAGTTCTTTATATATTTTGGAGATTAACCCCTTATCAGATGTATGGTTTGCAAATATCTTCTCCCAATTGTTAGGTTGTCTTTTCGTTTTGTTGATGGTTTCCTTTGCTGTGCAGAAGCTTTTTAGTTTGGTGTAGTCCCATTTGTTTATTTTTTCTACTGTTTCTCTTGCCCGGTCAGACGTGGTGTTTGAGAAGATGTTGCTAAGACTGATGTCGAAGAACGTACTGCCTATGTTTTCTTCTAGAAGTTTCACAGTTTCAGGTCTTACATTCAAGTCGTTAATCCATTTGGAGTTAATTTTTGTGTATGGTGTAAAGTAAGGGTCTACTTTCATTTTTTTCCATGTGGCTATCCAGTTTTCCCAAGACCATTTGTTGAAGAGACTTTCTTTTCCCCATTGTATGTTCTTGGCTCCTTTGTCAAATATTAGCTGTCCATAGATGTGTGGGCTTATTTCTGGGCTTTCGATTCTATTCCATTGATCTGTGTGTCTGTTTTTGTGCCAGTACAACGCTGTTTTGGTTACTATAGCTTTGTAGTATATTTTGAAATCAGGGAGTGTGATACCTCCAGCTTTGTTCTTTTTTCTCAGGATTCCTTTAGCTATTCGCGGTCTTTTGTTGTTCCATGTAAATTTTAGGATTCTTTGTTTTATTTCTGTGAAAAATGTTGTTGGAACTTTGATAGGGATTGCATTGAATCTATAGATGGCTTTAGGAAGTATGGACATCTTAACTATGTTAATTCTTCCAATCCAAGAGCACGGAATATCTTTCCATTTCTTTGTGTCTTCTTCAATTTCTTTCAGAAATGTTTTATCGTTTTCGGTGTACAGATCTTTCACCTCTTTGGTTAAGTTTATTCCTAGGTGTTTTATTCTTTTTGTTGCAATTGTAAATGGGATGGTATTCTTAATTTCTCTTTCTGCTACTTTGTTGTTAGTGTACAGAAATGCAACTGATTTTTGCATGTTGATTTTGTATCCTGCAACTTTACCATATTCGTTTATTACTTCTAAAAGTTTTCTGGTGGATTCTTTAGGGTTTTCTATATATAAAACCATGTCATCTGCAAATAGTGACAGTTTCACTTCTTCCTTTCCAATTTGGATCCCTTTTATTTCTTTCTCTTGCCTGATTGCTCTGGCTAGGACTTGCAGTACTATGTTAAATAGGAGTGGTGACAGTGGGCATCCTTGTCTGGTTCCTGTTCTTAGAGGGATAGCTTTCAGTTTTTCACCATTGAGGATGATATTAGCTGTGGGTTTCTCATATATGGTCTTTATTATGTTGAGGTACCTTCCTTCTATACCCATTTTATTCAGAGTTTTTATCATAAATGGATGCTGTATCTTGTCAAATGCTTTCTCTGCATCTATTGAGATGATCATGTGATTTTTATTCTTCATTTTATTAATGTGGTGTATTACGTTGATTGATTTGCGAATGTTAAACCATCCCTGCATACCTGGAATAAATCCCACTTGATCATGGTGTATAATCTTTTTAATGTATAGTTGTATGCGATTTGCTGGTATTTTGTTGAAGATTTTTGCATCGATGTTCATCAGTGATATTGGCCTGTAATTTTCTTTTTTTCTGTTGTCCTTGTCTGGTTTTGGTATCAGGGTGATGTTGGCTTCGTAGAATGAGTTAGGGAGCTTCCCCCCCTTCTCAATTTTTTGGAAGAGTTTGAGAAGGATAGGTATTAAGTCTTCTTTGAATGTTTGGTAGAATTCACCAGGGAAGCCGTCTGGTCCTGGACTTTTATCTTTGGGGAGGTTTGTGATTACTGTTTCGATCTCCTTACTGGTGATTGGTCTATTCAAATTCTCTACTTCTTCTTGATCCAGTTTTGGAAGGTAGTATGATTCTAAGAATTTATCCATTTCTTCCAGATTGTCAAATTGGTTGGCATATAGCTTTTCATAGTATTCTCTTATAATCTTTTGTATTTCCGAGGTGTCTGTTGTAACCTCTCCTCTTTCATTTCTGATTTTACTTATTTGTGCCTTCTCTCTTTTTTTCTTAGTGAGTCTATCTAAAGGTTTGTCAATTTTGTTTATCTTTTCAAAGAACCAGCTCTTGGTTTTATTAATTTTTTCTATTGTTTTTTTGGTCTCTATTTCATTTATTTCTGCTCTGATTTTTATTATTTCCCTTCTACTGATTTTGGGCTTTGTTTGTTCTTCTTTTTCCGGTTCCTTTAGGTGCATTGTTAGATGGTTTATTTGAGATTTTTCTTGTTTGTTGAGATAGGCCTGAATTGCTATAAACTTCCCTCTTAGAACCGCTTTTGCTGTATCCCATAAATTCTGGCATGTCGTATTTTCATTTTCATTTGTCTCCAGGTATTTTTTGATTTCTTCTTTGATTTCTTCGTTGACCCAGTCGTCATTCAGTAGCATTTTGTTTAATCTCCACGTATTTGTGGCTTTTCTGATTTTCTTCCTATAGTTGATTTCTAGTTTCATACCGTTGTGGTCAGAAAAGATGCTTGGTATTATTTCAATCTTCTTAAATTTATGGAGACTTGTTTCGTGGCCTAATATGTGATCAATCCTGGAGAATGTTCCATGTGCATTTGAAAAGAACGTGCATTCTTCGGTTTTTGGATGGAATGCTCTGTATATATCTACTAGGTCCATCTGTTCTAGTGTGTCGTTTAAGGCCAATGTTTCCTTATTGATCTTCTGTTTGGATGATCTATCCGTTGGTGTAAGTGAAGTGTTAAAGTCCCCTACTATTATTGTGTTACTGTCTATTTCTGTTTTTATGTCTGTTAATAATTGCTTTATATATTTAGGTGCACCTACGTTGGGTGCGTAGATATTTACAAGTGTTATATCCTCTTGTTGGATTGTTCCCTTGATCATTATGTAATGCCCTTCTTTGTCTCTTTTTACAGTTTTTGGTTTAAAGTCTATATTGTCTGATATGAGTACTGCTACCCCAGCTTTCTTTTCATTGCCATTTGCGTGGAGTATCTTTTTCCATCCCTTCACTTTCAGTTTGTGAGTGTCTTTAGGTCTGAAGTGTGTCTCTTGTATGCAGCATATATATGGGTCTAGCTTTTTTATCAAGTCAGCCACCCTATGCCTTTTAATTGGAGCATTTAGTCCATTGACATTTAAAGTAGCTATTGATAAGTATGTACTTACTGCCCTTTTTAACTTTTTTTTTTTTTCTCAGTGTTTTAGTAGTCCTTCTCTGTTCCTTTCTTCTTCTATACAGAATTGATGGTCACTTTAGTTTGGCCTCTGTCTGAAAGCTGTACTCTTTAACTCCCCTCCTCCCTCCTTTTATGTTTTTGATATTGTATCTAACCTCTTTGTGCATTTGTATCCATTACATTCTTATCATGGAGATAGATAATTTTTCCTATTTGTGGTCTTCTCTTTTCCCCTTAAATCAGTCCCTTTAACGTTTCTTGTAGTACTGGTTTCTTGGTGACAAACTCCTTTAATTTTTGCTTGTCTGGGAAATTTTTGATCTCTCCTTCCATTTTGAATGATAACCTTGCAGGGTAGAGTATTCTTGGCTGCAAATTTTTTCCTTTTAGCACTTTAAATATATCGTGTCATTCTCTTCTAGCCTGTAAGGTTTCTGCTGAGAAGTCAGCTGATAGCCTTATGGGGTTTCCTTTGTATGTAACTTGACATTCTCTTGCGGCTTTTAGGATTCTCTCTTTATCTTTAATTCTGGACATTTTGATTATGATGTGTCTTGGTGTGGGCCTCTTTGGGTTTATCTTGTTTGGGGCTCTCTGTGCTTCCTGTACCTGGATGTCTGTTTTCTTCCTTAGGCTAGGGAAGTTTTCATCTATTATTTCTTGAAATAGATTCTCTGCCCCTTGTCTTGCTCTTCTCCTTCCAGGACACCTATAACACGGATGTTAGTGCACTTGATGTTGTCCCAGAGGTCCCTTAGACTGTCCTCACTCTTTTTAATTCTTTTCTCTTTTACCTATTCACCTTGGGTAATTTCTTCTAGTCTTTCGTCCAGCTCACAGATCCGTTCTTCTGTATCCTCTACTCTGCTTTTGAGTCCCTCTAGTGACTTTCTCATTTCCAGTATTGTATTCTTCATTTCTGATTGGTTCTTTTTTATATCTTCCATTTCTTTGTTGACATTCTCACTGAGTTCATCTATTCTTCTCCCCAGATCAGTGAGCATCCTTAACACTCTTTGTGTGAATTCTCTGTCAGGTAGGTTGCTCATTTCTGTTTCACTTAGTTCCTTTTCTGGGCTTTTGTCCTGTTCCCTTAGTTGGAATGTATTCCTTTGCCTCCTCATTTTGCCTCTTTCCCTGTGCTTGTGTCTACGTATTAGGTAGGTCAGCTACGTCTCCTGCTCTTGGATAGGTGACCTTATGTAAGTGATGCCTTAGGAGGCCTGTAGTGTGCTTCCCTCAGTTCTCAATGTTCCAGGAGTGACCCCTATGTGGGCTACGTGTATCCTTCTGCTGTGGCCTGTTTGCTCTCCCTGTAGGCGCCTAGGGAGGCTGAGTTATGCTCCTGGCCAGCTGTTGTAATGCTCAGCTGCTTGTAGTTGTTGTGGGCCCTTCAGTCTCTTTATCAGGTGTGGGGTGTCCCAGCACAGTTGGCTGCAAGTTCTAATACCACATTTGTGTTGCAGTATTTCTTTTAAGTGAGTAAGCCCCCAGCGTGGCAGGATGTTAGGCTCAGGGCCTCACAATTGCTATAAGCCTCCAGCCTTTAGGTCTCTTGTCAGCTCTCTGAGGATTGCAGCTGGGTGGGGCTGGCCTCAGGCACAGGAGCGCCCAATTGTTTCAGGCTTTGGAAGGTGGGGCAAACCCCCTATGTGGGTCTTTGAGAAGCACAAGTCTTCTGCAGCTGACAAGCCCTGCCGCCCACAGGTCCACACACACAGTCAACACGGTCCTGCCCCGTGTGAGTGCCCCGACCTCCCCAAGCAGACCCAGTCTCTCCACGGCGGGAGCCCCACACACTCTGCCACCGCCCCACACTCTCCACCCGCTCCTTGTGAACACCCTGCCCCGCTAAAGTCGGCCCAGTTGCCAGACTGCAGAGAATCCAGTCACCAATCTATGCAGGCCCACAAGTTGCCTGAGGGCTTGTTGTTGGGTGGGACCAGTCTCTAGGGTGGGCTGCCTGCCCTGGCTGAGCTGGATTAAATCGGTGCTCTAGCGGGTGGAGGAGACCCTGGGCTAGCAGGCCTCAGGGAGAACTCCAATGGCGTTTGTGTCAGCACGCCCACACCAGGCCACAACAATGGCCACCGCCAATGTCCCAGTCCCTGGAGAGGTCTCACCCCTCACCGAGATGCACTCAGGGCCTATTAGGTGAGTCTCTTTTCACCACAGCACTGTGTACCTTTCTTTCTGGTGATTTTAGGTTGCTTTCTGAAACGGGTGAGTTTGCGCTCGGGCCCTTTAAGAGCCGTTTTTAGTTTCTTTGTGAACCGGGTTTTCTGGCGGTACTCCCCAATGTTTTAGTAGCAGGCAAAGTCAGATATTATGCCGCTGGTCTCGATTGTGCTGGTCCACAAAATGCCCACAGCGGGGGCGCTCCCCGGCTCAGGACCCCGCGCCTCCAGGGAGGGCTGCGTTACCTGTGAGCTGCTCCCGGCGGCCGTGAAGCTGGCTGCTTGTGAAGGTGGCGTTTTTTCTCTCCAGAAGGGAGTTTCTGCCTCTTCCACCTCAGTTAGGATTGTCCGTTGTTGCAGGAGTTCCTCTCATCCAGTTTTCAGTTCTGTCTCAGGGGTAATTTTTCCATGAGTAGTTTTAAATTGGCTGTGTCCGCGGGAGGAGGTGAGTTCAGAGTCTGCTTACGCCATCATCTTGACTCCGGCCTTGGGGGCCAGGCTTTATAAATCAACTTCTTAATTCAAAGTTTTATCTGGAAGACACTCGTGTCAAGGAGAAAATCATTTTAAGACCTAGTTCACTTAACACTTAATTTCTTCTGCATTTTTTTGTAAAGCTTCAGTTCGTAGTTGTGTATCCTAGTTGTTAGTTTAGTTCCCTATGTGAGCCGCTGCCACAGCACGAAAACTGACAGACAGGTGATGTGGTTCTATGACGGGGAAACAAACCCGGGTCTCGGTGGTGATAGTGTCAAATCTTAAGAACTAGACCACCAGGACTGGCTCTCTTTAGCATTTTTAGTACAAGCTAAGAGTTTGCCACAGATTTTGTTAAAATAAAAAAAGGTGATCATTGAGCTTGAAATTCCTTATTTTCTCTACCCTAGTGAGTATTTTTGTTTGTTATGTTTGCTTGGTTTATTTTTTTTTTTTTGAAGGATAGCACTTTTGAAGGATAAAGAATTTTTCCTTGATTTCTTCATTTGGGGAGAATCTGTAAATCTCTACTCAGAACGTAAGGAATGCAGAGTGTTCACTTAAATCATTTAAATTAACAATTTGTTGTGAAATCGTTCCCTGTTGCATTAGTGTGCTAGGACAGTACCACACACTGAGGGGCTTAAACAACAGAAGTTTATTCCCTCACTATCCTGGAGGCTTGAAGTCTGGAATCAAGGTGTTGGCCGAGTAGGCCTCTCTCCTTGGCCTGTAGATGGTTGTCTTCTGCCTGTGTCTTCACATCGTCTTCCCTCTGTACGTGTCAGTGTCCTAACCTCCTCTTCCTATAAAGACACCAGTCGTATTGGATTAGTGTCCACCCTAATGACCTCATTGTAACTTAATTACCTCTTTAGAGCCCCCATCTCCAAATAGAGTCACACTCTGAGGTCCTAGGGGTTAAGACTTCAACGTGTGAATTTTGAGGGGGCCCAATTCAGCCCTCAACTCCTGTTTTGCTGGTTCTGCCCATAGATTGTTGCCCTTTCTAGAGCTCTCTTCTATGCATAGTTTACCTTCCCCCACCTGCCACACAACTAATCTTCGAAACCTCGAGTCATATTAATATTCTCAGTTTATCAAAATCTCAAACTTGAACATTGACTCTGAGAGGACAGGACTTCAATGGTTCTAGTTCATCTGCTGCAGACTTTCCCACTCAAGCCAATATGACTCCACATGGTCTAAGGCTACAAGGCCGTAAGATGACAACACACTGACAAACCTCACACATACGCACAGTCATGCACCGCATAACAATGTTTCGGTTAACCATGAACTGCATGCATGACGGTAGTCCCATAAGATTAGTACCATAGAGCCTAGGTGTGTAGTAGGCTATACCATCTAGGTTTGTGTAAGTAGACTCTGTGATGTTCACACAATGACAAAATCATCTAACGACACATTTCTCAGAATGTGTCCCCGTTGTTAAGCGAAGCATGACTATAGTTCACGTACTTTCTAATGGCTCTGTGGACATTCAGCAAAAGTGGCTCATGACCTTCCAAGCAGGTTAGAGGGAGTGAAAGAGGTGGGGAGACGCCCTGAGACACACCCGCAGCGCCCTGACCTCTATTTGCTGCCTCAGGACTGGAGTCAGCAAGGAGTCTGGGTCCTTGGCCTGAGACCTGCTCAGTTTTGTCAGCTGAGTCATGATTCTATTTGTAAATTAAATGAGACCAAGTCTCATCTAGTTTGAAAAAAGGAATCCGTTGGAGTCACAGATTTTATTAGAGCTCTATAAACGTGGCAAGAAGAAAGTACCAGTGAGCTCTGGCTTCACAGTCTGCCCAGTACTTTTCCTTTTACCAAACAGCAGTGTCAGTTTAAATATTGTTACCAGGGCAATCACACCTTTAAGGAAGACAGCCAATCTGATTTGTCGGCTTTTAGGGATGATAGGTTATATTTCATAGGATATAGCAGTGATTTCTGATGCCTGAATGTTCAAAAGACTCCTTTGTTCAACTAACACTTTGAAAGACACTTGTAAAAACAGAAAGCTGAACGGAATTACATGCTTCACAATGGTCTCCAATCTCTACAGGCAGGGGATAGCAATACTTCTGTGAACATTGTCACTTCCCCCTTGATCAGCAGTTATTTGTGCTTTCCAAGGCTAAACACTGGAATTCTGTTAGTACCAAAAGTGTTAAAACTTAAATCTACTGTTAAACTGAGAAACACAAAACATACAAATATGGAAATAAAATGGCTGAATAGAATTATTAACAAAGAGAATATGGAGTAAGTAATGTATCTACAACAAAAGTTGGCCAACTATGGCCCACAGGCGAAATATGGCCCACTAGCTGTTTTTGTAAATAAAGTTTTATTGGAACATAGCCATGGTCGTTCATTTATGTATTGTTTATGGCTGCTTTCGTGCTGTAACAGCTGAATTGGGTAGTTGAAGTGGAGACCATGTGGCCTAGAAAACCTAACATACCTACTGCCTGGCCCTTTACAGAAAAAGTTTGCTGACTCCTGATTTCCAACATAAAATATCAGATGGGTACAAATTCCTTCTTAACACAAAATTACTATGGCTTTGATTCTCTTTGTCCTTTCTACTGACTCTTCTGGAGTATAAGATGTGAACCCAGTGAGACTGATGGATTCCCTGTCGGCCAAGGTTATTTAATGACTGAGGTTTTGGCTGGATTCCTGTCAGTATGTCACTCTGAACCCTATTTGTAGTTGTCATGTCAGTGTCTCCCTAACCGCTAATGGTGGAGCTCACGTAACCCAGTTCCCTGGATGCAAGTTATCACGTCACCCAATTCTCCGAGGCTGCATTTCCACCTGAGTGGGTCTTACATGTCTTTGGCTACTAAGACATGTGTGTATATTTTCCTTGTGACACTGAAGACCCAGGAACTTAGATATCCTAAGATAGCTAAGTGTGTTTTTCATACAACTTGATGGACTCGTGCTCTTGGGACCATACAACTCTTAGGGAAAATAGCCGCATGAGTGTTTAATGTCACTCAAGGGTTTGTGTGATTCAGGCTCCCCACTCAGATGAGGCCACACTTCTGGCAGGACTGAGGCTTTTTCTTTTCCTGGTGTCAGTTGATGGCAGTTCCACATCTTTCGTGTATAAACCACACTATGGCGGCACCTGTAGGATCATGATTTGTCATTTACTTCTGAAAACTGAAATGGAGACCTGGACATCTGCCAGGCCCACTAAATGAGAAGTCCTCTAGGACTTAACTCCCCGCCCTAGTCTCTGACTGTTGTCTCAGCTATACCTGATCTGTACCTGCAGTTTATTGCAGCAGCTTGCCTTAAGTTTTCCAAAGCATTCAACTTAGTTTTCAAAGAAGCAGCCACGCTCTTTGCGTATGCTGATTTTATCCATTGATGTGATATTTCTTTAAGGGATTCATAATTACAGGAAGTTCATGCATAAACAGCTTTCACGTTCGTGATCATTGAGTTCATGATCACCAGTTGACTCGTGGTCAGCATCCGACCTGCCTGGTCGGGGAGAGGTGCATGGGGTGATGGGGAAGAGCCTGCTGGCCCTGGACATTCAGTGGGTCTGGAGAACACTGACACAGCCGTTGGGTGGGTCCAGGCTGATCAAGAAAGCGTCCACCGTACTTTGGCCCGGGGAGGTGGGCCAACTTGTTGTGGAGGCTGTGGGTTTGAGTGAGTCCTGTGAAGGGGCAGAGAGGGAGGGTGGGCAGGGAATGGCTTATACCTACCTTGGAGCCTTTGTGGAGAGGAAGGGGAAGTGGGAAAGTGTAGGTCAGGCAGACACTGAAAGCGGTGATGGCCCATGTGAGGAGGAAAGCAGGATGGAAGGCAGGGAGTGAGAGAGAGGCATCTGTGAACTAGCAAAATCACATGTTTGGGTTGGCTGCCTTGGGTTGGCTGAGGGTCTGAGTGAGGACAGGCCTGAAGCTCTGCCGCTCTCTGGCTCCTTGGCCTTGGACCTTCACCCTTTGAGGCTTCAGGTCTCCACCGTGAAATGCAGATCCAAGAGTCTGTGCTGACTTGCCTTCACTCTTTGGACCTTAGTGTCATCGTGGCCATGTGTTTTGGGGTCGTTTTTTCATTGCAGACAAAATGAACTTTCTACGCTTGGCTGACCTCCTCAATATCCGGGTGATCGCCATCAACATCAAGAGACACCCGTTGGAAACCTGGGTGCCCCGGGTGTACCAGTCGTCGGCAAGCCTCTGGGTCCAGAAGATGGTTCGGCACAGGCAAGTGAGATGGGGCCAATTTTCTCTCAAGTTGCTTTCAAAATAGAGGAATCCGTTAATGCTGTCTGGACGGAATATGTTTCATCATTGAAGTTGTAAATCAGCCCCCTGCTCACTGCTTTTGGTTTCTCGGGGAGGCATGGAAAGGCTTCTGGACGTGATCTGTTTGATCCTAGCCTTCTAGATTATGCTTCCTTCTGTAATGTTTCCTAAAATACTCAAGGGCCGCAGAATAGATGTGCTGAGCCTGGGAAGCTGTTCAGTCTCTGAATTCAGGTGGTTCCAGCCCCATCAGAGTCAATAGGAAGTTGATGTCAAGTATGGCACTTTGACTCTATAAAGTATATTTAAGAACTCGTGAGTTAGAGTTACTGGAATGACTCTTAAGAAGGCCAGTTAGTTATTTTATTTTCAAGTAGATGGACTTCAGAAAGAGTCATTTATCCTGGTTGGAGGTCTTATTTTTAATATATGTGTCCTGGAATACCCCTGTCATCAGAGACTCATCTTCTTGCTTTCTTTGAATTTAATGTTTCACGAAAGTGAATGGTTCAGAAGTCCTTGAAAGTAGCTCAGCCTATGATGTAGGTAAATATCCCTTTTAGCTGCCCATATTTTATATTTATCAAAGTTCTTTATGCAGAGGGCTCCGTTCTTAATCCCAACATTGTACTGCTGATGTGTTTCATGCGGTGGATGTTTGCGTGTCCATATGTGACCTCCAGGGCTGGACCCTAGAGTCTGTGCTTCGTGGAGAACAGTGGGTAGGAGCCGCTCCCCTGTCTTCCCCTGGCCACGCCCAGGGCGTACCCAGGATTCTGTGGAGCACAAGGGGCGGGCACCTGAGCAGGGCAGCCTGCTCTGTAATTGAAAAGTTGAGTTAGAGCCCAGCTATCGTAGTTTTCCACCGATTTTCACCCCAAACTTCGCGAGGAAGATGGACATGCCAGTCCCCTAGAAGGCTTGTGCACATTAGGAGTAAAGAGGTTTTCAGAAGCCTTCTTAGTTAAGGATGTTAATTTTCTAAGTAGTAGAGATGTAATGATCTCATGCTAAACCCGGACCCTTCTCCTTGCCCCCCAGTTCTGCCTAAGCTTTCATCTTATCCAGGGACTGTGCCCCCAGAGGGGAACCTGGGAAAGCCACGCCTCTATCCGCCCCCCTCCCTCGTTCTTCATTTTCTCCTTGGTGGGAAGGGCTGCACCAACATCAGTGGGAAGGAGGTGAATTTTAGGGCCTGGCTGTGCTGGAGCCTTTCCTTAACATGAAGAGCGTGTGTGTGTGGGTGTGGGTGTGTATTGGCAGGTGTGGGGTGGAGGGTATCTCATATTTGTCACATTGCTGGAAAATAAAGCAGCCTTGGTAGGGCTCTGAGCATGTTTCTTTCACTGAAATGCGTGATGACAGGATTTCTTCTTTTTTCCCTCATGCCAGGGCTTTTGTCTGGGTTTATGACATCATCATTCTAATCAATGCCATATTCATTGCTCTGGATGAGAGAAACCCCTTCATTGCCTATGCAGAATGGCTTTTCCTTTCTCTCTACATTATTGAGATTCTCCTGAAACTGTACACGTATGAGCCCAGAGCCTATTTTGGAAGAAGGCAGTTCTGGAACTGGTAAGCATGTCTGTTCCGGGTAGGGGGAAGAGGCTGTGGGCAAAGAGAAGGGGCTTCCTGTCACAGTTTTCAAAATATGATTGTAGTTTTCCAAGCTCCATCTGCCTTGTTTTGAGGCATCTTATAATGAAATCTCGGGGGTGGGGGGACATCTGGTTCAGTGAAAGCTGTTATTCATGGTGTCACCTCACACTGACTCTAGCTAAAATTAGAATCACAGATCATGGCGTCTTGGATTTGGAAAGGATCTTTGAATGTCATACCCAATGAGGCAATTCCTTCCATAGCTCCCCCCGCCACTCCCTGGTCTTGTTATCAGAACGCTTGGCCTGCATAGCTGGACAGTGAGGACTGTTAGCAAGCCTTTCCAGGGCTGGATGTGTCTCCCTGTGGCCTTCTCTTGTCCAGGCTACGTACCCCCTGGTGTTGAACCATCACCTTCATGCTGCAGACCAGCCCGTCCATGTTGAGTGCCACTGCATGCCAGGCCTTGCAGGACACAAAGATACAAGGTGCAGGCCTGACTTAAGTAGCACACAGCTTGGCGGGGTTGCATCTCTGTGATCACTGCTCTCAGTGCCAGGAAACTTGCTAGGATGTGCATGTGGCCAAAGCGGGCCTGGTGAGCGGTGTCCAGTGTTTTGTTGTCCCTTTGCACCATTGTCAGAAAGAAAAGTAATGTTGTAATGAGTTTCCTCTTTAATTACAAAGTAACAATGCATTTAGTAAAATTAATACCAAGAAAGATTATACTATGTATTCTGAAAATGTGTCAAAGTATTCTTACAAAAATATAGTTAGTTTGGAAGACAAAGCGATATGAATGAGCTGATTCCTGCAGATTCCTTTTGATGGCTCAGTGGAGCAGCCGGTGAATGATCATTGGATTGTTCAAACCTAGTGTTTCTCGCTTCATATCCACTGTCCTCAAAATGATGGAAATCAGTTTTATGGCTGGATTGTTGCTTTGCATAAGATATTGGACTTGAAGTTTTCTCAGAATCTGTTGTATCCTGAGCTTGCAAGGCCTTTGCTTTGATTCTTCCCTGACTTTGCTTCTGCACTGTTAGGTTTGATGTGCTGATCATCATCGCAGCCCTGGTGGCCACTGTGGCCAACACCACCATTCAGTCAGGTCAGTGTCACTGGCTCTCAGCTTCTCCAACTCCTGGGGTCGTGTGTTCAATCAGTAGTCTCTGGTGATCCCCCGTGCACCACCCTGGTGTTCGGGGTGAGGTAGTGGGGGCGCAAGAGAATCCGTAAAAAAGTTGTATGTTCTGGAGAGGGCTGGTAGCTTTGCTTGTGCTTAGCTGTATGTTAGAGATTCATATGAAGGCGTCCATCACACCAGCTACTCACCTGGTCACCTCTCTCCCAAACCGCCTTTGGTCTCGAGGCCAACATCCACACCTTTGACCCTCTGCCTGGCACGGCCCCCGCCCAGGGTCCAGCCATAGCAGGACCTCTGCATCATCCCCTGCTCACCGCCCTCTTCTTTTTACCTTCCTCCGACTTCACCGCACACACCACACAACCATGCACACCCCTTCCTGTAGATGGCAGAGGGATTATTTAGTCTACTCCTACCCTCACGATGCCTTAGCTCCAGGGGCCGGAGGGAACGCTCAGGTTCCACACTCGTGGCTGGGCTGTGATTTGCTGGGGAAGTTAGTGACGTGAGGCAGCACTCGCTCCCTCATTGCTCAGGGCCGTCGTTCTGTTCTTGAAGTGAAGCTGCCACTTTCCCCGGTACCCACAGAGTCTCAGGCCTCAAGGAATGAAAGGGACAAGCCAGAGGCGCTCAGAACATGGGATGTTAGATGCTTGTGTTCTTTTTGCAGCAAGAAAATACAACAGTCAGCAGATACTGGATATCGTCTTGATATTGCGAATACTCCGGCTCTTACGGGTCATTGTCAGCATTCAGAGGTAAACATGAAGTCACGTTGGGGCCTGGTGGAAACCAGCCTGCCTGGGAACTAGAAGCACGCCCAACTGTGAGCCTGTAATGCAGCTTGTGTAGAAGACCTGGGTTCTCTGGGGGCAGTGGGGAAGGGCAGGAAGGCCGTCAAGATGGTGAAGAGCATTCACAAGGCAGCTCCCCGAGGGCAGGGTTCTGTCCTCACTTTCATCCCTGTGACCTGATCCCTCAACTGTGCATGGGGCCTGGCGACTGAATAACAGTGGTCCTGATGGCAGCTAACACTTATTGAGTGCGCTAACCGTTGTCTTGTTAAATCCTCCACAACCCTTGATAGAGGGGCTTTTATTATCCCTAGTTCACAGGCGATGACAGTGAAGCTCAGAGAGGTTAAGTAACTCTTCCAATGGTGCACAGCTAGAAAGAGGCCGAACTAGGACGCAAACCCAGGAATCTGACCCTAAAGCCCAGATAAACCCCACACTGTTTTCGATAGGCCAGGACTGGCCTGCTCCCCCGGAAAGTGTTCAGTTGTCAACCTAAACCTCCAGGTCAGCCTTACAACAGGCTGGATTTGGGTGGAGAAAAAGGTGGGGGGAGAAAAGCAGATGAGGCTGCGTGTCTTCACCGCCCCCGCCGTGTCTTATTAGCGAAATTCTCTGCGAGCACCTTGCGTGCGTCTGTAAACCTGCCTTGCTTTGCTCCCAAGGAAATACTCCCCCCTCAGCTTGGTAGATGGACTGATTCTGACAAAACTGTACAGGCAAATTCCTGAGAGCGTTTAAAGAACAGATCCAGGACGGGGGAGGGTATTAAACTAAACACGCTCGCGAGGTGTCGGCTTCACATCTTCCGCTGCCTGGCTTACGAGACTTTGTTTTACCCTAGGTTCCGGGTTATCGTGACCACCTTAATTAACATCGGCCCCACCATGCTGACATTTGGCGGCCTTGTCCTGGTGAGTGGCTGCTCTCGCTGCTGTTCTATGTGAAATAAGCGGTAAGATGCTCACTCCTGGCAACTTACAGGAAGCCTTATTTTAGGAGAGGGAAAGAGAGAGAGATTAAGTAAATGAGATGCATTGGTTTCTAGTAGCCATTTTTAGAAACATCCAGTGTCTAGAAATATTGGGCACGTGTCCTTGAAGGGACACTGGCTGCTGTAATCAACACCAGAACTTCAGTGGGTTAACCCCATGGTAGTTTCTTTCCCACCCACAGTCCAGGTGGGGTTCTAGCTACATCTGGGGGATGTAGGCTCCTTCCTGCTGGAGGCTCTGCCCCCCAGGGTTCAGATCCTTCTTTATTCTGCTCACAGAGAAAGCCCACCTGCTCCTTGAGGTCCCCAGTGGTAAGAATGTAGCCACACAAGGCTGCAAGGGGCCTGGGGCCTCCTGCTCAGGGGTGATCCCGCACTATGGATGAGGGAGCTAGAATATTGGTGGACACTCTGCTATGGGGGACTTATTTTTCTTTTCTGTTATAATGGTAAAAAATTCAATTAGTACAGAAGAATGAAAGGTAGACGGCAAGCTACCCGTTCCCATCCCGCACATGCCTGTTTCCCAGAGGCAACCATTATTAAGAATGTCTTGTTACTCTTCCTAAATATTTGTATGCATACAACAAGTATATCATATCCAGGCATGTACGCATCCAGTTTATTGTTGTGTCAAATGGTATGATTTGTACAAAATGTTGCACAACTTTCTTTTAATATCTTTGTCGTATGTCCTGGAGGACACATTCATCCATGTGAGCTCTGCTCTGATATCAAGTGTCCCACCCAGGGAAGACTCCAGAACACGTCTGACCAGCCCCTTTACTGACAAACCACTGGGTGCTTCTACCTTTTTGCATCACAAATGATGTGGTGAAGACCATTCTTGTATGTGTATCTTTATGTGATTCTGTGACTGTATCTATTGGGTACATTGTTAGGAGCAGAACTGCTAGGTCAAAAGGTAAATGTGTTCACAATTTGGATAGATGGTGGCAAGTTGCCTTCCAAAAGGTGTGCTCCCCATATAATCCAACAACAGTGTGTGACAGCGTCTGTTCCTCTGCACCCCTCACAACTGGGGTTTGCTAAACATTCCCATACTTTCCAATCTGATGGGTGAGAAAATGGCCCTGTGTTATTTTGACATGTATTTCTTTAGTTATTCATGAGACTGTGTGTCTTTTCCATGTTTTTTTGGCCACTTATGCTTATGTTTCCATAAAGAGCCCACTCATGTTTGTGGTTCATTCTTCTATTAGTTTTATTTTTTATATTATTTGTAGAAGTGTTTTGCCTGTTAAGGAAATAGGCCCTTGGTAAGTTGTTTACAGAGTAATTATTTTTCCTTATCTGTCACTTGTTTTTTTTTCCCTACATAAATGCTTTTTGTTGTCTTTTTTGAGCTGTATAAAAGTTTAAATTAATTATATAGTCATATTTGTCAATCTTGTGTTATAGTGTCTGGGTTTTATTTCATGCTTAGTAAGCCTTTTTCTACTCAATTACTTTTTGTGGTTCTTTCATGGTTTGTTTTTTACATTTAACCCTTTGGTACCTTTGGAATTTATTTTGATATAAAAAAAAAAGTAAATATCCAATTTTATTGTTTTTTTCCCTAGAGGACTAACTATTATTTATTGAGTATTTAACCCACTAACTTGCTAGCGGCTTCATTTTTGGCGTTGTAAATGGAGCTCGGGAGAGGTCAAGGTGTGGCCCAGCTGGCCATGTCCTCGGTCCCTCCATGGACAGCTCAGGCTTCTCCAGCAGAATGGCCGATTGGCCAACCCCTCCCCACTCTCTTCCTGACGCTGTGGCACTCTTGGTTGGGAGGGCTGCCATCCCCGGAGTAAGAGTAGCCACCCTTTCTGCTGGGCCCTTGGCACAGGGCTGACCAGTGTGCGCAGTGCCCGTGTCTCCTGCGCACTCCTTGCCCCATGACTCTGCAGCTCCAAGTGCCCACTGGTGACCTGTGCCGCCATCCTAGGTGGTCTACTACGTGTTTGCTATCATTGGGATGGAAGTGTTCCGTGGCAAAGTCCGGTTCTTCAACCCGAATTTCACCACCCCTGATGCCCCGGTGTGTGGGAACCCAGCCCTGAAGGACTCGGCCTTTGCCCGAAGCAGGTACTGTAAGAACAACTTCAACGACCTCGCCTCGGCGTTCGTCGTGCTGATGGAGCTCACGGTGGTGAACCAGTGGCACGATATCCTTTCTCGGGAGGCGTGTGGCTCCCAGAGGGGCTCCTGCTCCCTGGGGCGGGCAGGGGGACGCTGAGAGAAACTTCTGGGAGGAGGATTACGTCTTGGCGTCCCTGAGCTCAGGGCGCCCGCCAAGTTTCTCGAAGGTTTGGCTCCTTAGCTTCCTACTCATTGCAGGCGGCTTTGCCCTCGTGACTCACCAGGCGGCAAAGTTGTACTTCATCGGGTTCCACGTCGTGGTCGTCATCCTCATTGTAAAGTGAGTTTACTCCTGCCGCATCGGCAAGTCCAGCTTTCTCCTGTCAGACGTACAACTGCTTGCACCTTCCTGCTCCTTTGCTCTGCCCTGTGTACGAGGTGGGTGGGTTGCATCTCCCCTGCAGGATGCTAAGGCCCTGGAAGGGAGGGGTCTTACTGTTGTTCACATTTGTGTTCATCACAGTGTCTGCCAGGGCCGTGCACATCAGTATAATACACATCTCACAGTCTCATACGTCGTTTGGGTCAGAAGGCCTCTGGGGTCCTGGCCAGTCTCCCTTCCCTTCGCCTCTGGGATGAGTCACCTTTAGAACATCCCTGTGAATTGCTGTCCACCCTCTGCTTATAAATCTGTCCGACAGCTGGGACTCATTAGAACCCATGAGTCAGTCCCCTTGTTGTCCAGCTCTGCTGCATACCGCTCCTTACCCAGGTAGGAGGGAAATGCGCTCCCTGGTAAATTCCCTTCATTGGTTCCAGTCTGGCCTGAGCATCTTCCCGGGGAGCACTCAGTCACTCTTTGAAAGCTGCTGTGACGTCTCATCACTCAAAGGGGCTCTCCTTCCAGCTTACGAATCTCTGATTCTAGCTCCCGGCGTCCTCATGGGACCTGAATTGGAGTCCCTTGGCCTGTGGGGTTCTCTGCCTGAGATGTTTCCTGGTGGCCATACTCCTCTCGGAGCCTGGGCCCACAGTTCTTGGGGTGACCCCCTGCACCAGTGCCTTCCTTGTCACATCAGGGCTGCTTTGGTCCCCCACCACGCTGCTGACTTTGTATGAAGAATGCCCCACGAATGTCCCGGGAGAGGGAGAGAGGGAGAGGAAACCCTGCAGGTGGCTCTGATCAGGCCTGCTTGTCCCCCACAGCCCGAATGGAGTACGTAGTGGGAACAGGGGGAAATGCTTCCCTGAGAGGCTCTGACGGAGGTTGCCGGAGGGCTGGGACAGGCCGAGGCCACAACATGCAAAGGCTGTAGGGCTTTCTCTGCTCCTCTCCCCTCGGAGGCATGTGGGGGGCTCTGACCACCTCGGCTACAGCATCATCAGTGTTCAGTCGGAAATGGTGAAGGGTCTGAGATTCCTACTTGCAAGTTCACAGGCTAGTCTGCGTGCGTATGTCACCTACATACCCTGACAGAAGCATGACACCTTGGGTCAGAGACAAAGACAGTTTATTACTCACGGCAAAGGCTGCGGCTGGAGTAGTACTCCGTGTCAGTTCCCTGAACCCAGATCCCCACCCGAGCAGCGTGGGGAGGGCCAGCTGGAGGGGGCTGCTCTGCAGGAGGGGACTCCAACATGAGCAAACTCCGACCTTATATAGGGCTGCTGGGACCTGCCCATCCTCCCCTCTGGAGAGAGAAAGAGAGCTTGTATTTTCACTCTTGAGTGTAAGCAGATCTCGGAGAGGGCAAGGTGCACTCTTTATCTGTGCTGCCCTGACCGTCTCTGGGGAGGGAGGCATCGCTAGGCTTCACTGTCCTGCACTGTCTCCGTAGAGAAACGAACCTTCCTCAGTTTGTTCTCCTTGCTTTTGCTCAGAGGACCCGGACTGTGCGGAAACCTGAGACATTCATGGAGAATTGTCTACCAACAGTTGTTTGCCCTAAGCTTCCCCTTCAACTGTATTTTCTTCTTAATATCCACTGTCTAAACAGGATGTCGAGGAAGAATGATTTTCCACAAGGATGGAAGTTGTGTCCAACCCCTGAGAGACGTTTGTCTGTCATTTCTCCTCTCTGTGTTGCATTTTCTTTGCTGCCTTTTTGCTTGGCTGGGATGCTCTTGGAGCCAGGATTCCCTGCCACGGAGACCGCGGGTGACTCAACCTAACACCCTCTGCCTCGTCCTCTCTCAGTATTTTCATAGCGTTCATCTTGGAGGCGTTTTTTGTGGCATACTCGTTAGAAAAGAGCGAAGTAGAAACCGCTATTGAGAAGAAGATTCAAGAGCTTGGAGTGGGAATCCAAGAGTGAGTAGTGCGTTTCCCCTGACGTCACCCACAGGCTTTTGGAAGTGGAATGTGGGAGGGGCCTGATCGTGTTGAGTCTCTGAGCACCGCATGGCACCGGCCTGGTCCTGTGTGCCAGTCCTGGGGACCCTCGCTGACTGGATGAGAGCCCTGGATGTAGCTGGACAGTGACAGGGGGCCACGGCGGGGAGGATGTGTGAGGGACTCAGCTGGGGGACCTGACCCTGTTCGTGTTGTCTCTTTCTCCTTGAAGGGAAGATATGCAGGACGGGAAGCTCATTGATAACGTGGACGCCAAGGATGGTGGCTTTAGTGGGGATGATGGAGACAACAAAAGGAAGGCCTTGAAAGGATTGTACTTCAGAATTGCATCAAAAAGTAAGTTTTAACCCACTGCAAAACTTCCTGCAATCTGTACTCCTCATTGGCCCCATTCTCCAGTAGATGTTTCCAGAATGCAAACTGACCTTCAGTGGCTTCCCATTGCTTAAGGATAAAGGCAAGGCTCCTGCCATGGCCTCCGTGGTCTGCATGCCTGGTTTCTCTCAACATCTCAGCCTCCCTTCCTTCCCACCATGACCCACCATGCCTGTTGCATATGAGCTGCACATTTATTGTTGAGTGACTATTTGATCACCATCTGTCTTACTTGCAGACTCGAAGTTCCACATGTGCAGGGCCATGTCTTTTTTGTTCCCCATTGTATCCCCAGGGCCTCACAATGTGCCTAGGACATGGGGGCCCTCAATAACTATTTGTTTAATTACTTTATTAAATCTCAATGAATTAGCGATTGGCTGAGTAAACCTAAACCAACCTGAATGTCAGTTTGGGCTTTGGGTGAGGCACCCCACAGTCAACTTAGACTGAGGCCTACAACATGGCTTGCAGGAGTGGTATGAGCATGCAGCCTCTGCAAGGTGGCCCTCCTCCATCCTTCAAGGAGGACCTTCTCCTTGGTCTCCAGAGCCTTCAGTGGCTGGGGAGCTCATTGGGACCAGCACCAGGAGAATGAATGATTCTTTCCTGACGTTTTCATCCTTCCTTCCACAAGGTGTTTGGCTACCATGCTCAGAGCGTTGTCTTTGACTTGGAGGCCATCCTTGGGGAAAGCCTAGCTCTGCCCGGGCTGGATGCTCCCCTCCAACCCCAACATATGCCGTTCCACCAGCTCTTTCTCCTTCCTCCTAGAATACAGGACCGTGGATGCCTTGCTGCAGCAGATGTTTGAGTCTGAAATTGCCCCTGAGGATGAAGGCCCCTCCTTGGATGAGATTCTGAACTCCTCACCCAGTGACGTATATCCCAAGACTCCCAGTTTGGAAAACAGTGCATGATACTGGGTTTGTAAGGGCCCTCAGCTGGAAACCGAGATAAGCTGTCATCGCTTTTGCATATGCTGTCTAGACATTATTTTCCTAGCCGGGGTTCCCTCCGGTGTTCTGATAAGCCTGAGAATTGGCCTCACCTGTGTGACTGGTCAGCTGAAAGGTGTGGAAAGGCTGCCTCTGTGTGCCCCACCTGAGGTTGTTCTGAGGCCTGATCATGCAGGTAAAGAACGGAAAATTTATGAAGATCGTGAGAAGCACTTATCACACACATGTACGTACGCGTGTAAAGTCCGTTCAATGGGTATTTAAAGGTTTTCATTTATATATTTTTCTATTCTGTTAAATGAATACTGTGCTACAATATTATATGAATGAATTTTGAATATTTAAATATGGTAAAGGATGGGGCCGGCCCCGTGGCTTAGCGGTTAAGTGCGCGCGCTCCGCTGCTGGCGGCCCGGGTTCGGATCCCAGGTGCGCACCGACGCACCGCTTCTCCGGCCATGCTGAGGCCGCGTCCCACATACAGCAACTAGAAGGATGTGCAGCTATGACATACAACTATCTACTGGGGCTTTGGGGGGAAAAATAAATAAATAAATAAAATTATAAAAAAAAATATGGTAAAGGAATACGTTCTAGTACAGTAGCTTTTAAAGGCAATGCTTATTCAACATGAAGAAAAATATAAATGTGAAAATAAAATTATCACAATTGCTTCTTTTTCGAGGGAGGCTCTCAAAGCCACTTTAATTAAATTACAATTACAGCAAGATTTTGAGTAAGTCACCCTCTGAGGTCACTTTCTCCAGCTGGAAATCTCCCAGTACAGTGACTGGAGATTTTATTTTGTTTGTTTGAAAATTTTTAAATTGGGATAAAATACACAACATAAAATTTACCATCGTGACCATTTCTAAGTGTACCGTTCAGTGGCTTTAAGTATATTCACATTGTGCAACTGATCTCCAGAACTTTTCATCGTCCCAAATGAAACTCTGTAACCATTAAACACTAACTCCCTATTGTCTCCTCCTCCAGCCCCTGGCAACCACTGTTCTGCTTTCTGTCTCTGCGAACGTGGCTACTGTAGGTCGCAGTTGCATTATGAGCAAGTGTAATCCTTTCCAGAGTTGTCAGAGTCATGGCTTCTCCTTCTGCACCTTGTCACAGGCCCACTGTAAGGCAGGGGAATTGGTGGGACACGTCTCCAGGACCTGAGGTCTCTGAGTGCAGTGAGGCTGTGTCATGTGTCGTGTCATGTGTCGTGTCATGTGTCATGTGTCAGGGTGGCAACTGAAGCTGGCTTGGGGGGTACTTTTTTCCTCGGTTCTGAGGGTGACCTCTGCTGTAGGAGCAAAGCCAAGGCTTCAGGGCACAGACTCTGGGGCCAGACTGTCTGGTTTCATACCCTGCTCCCCACCGACCGTGCCGCTTAACCTCTCTGTGCCCCATTTCCTCCCCTGCAAATTGGGACAAATGGTACCTCCCTCCTGAGACTGTGGGGACTGAAAGAGGAAGAGGGTTGGTGGAATGCTGGCTCAGTGGGGTTTCAGCATTTGCTCTCACACAGCTTGCTCTTCCTGGTTTAAAACCACGCCTGGGGTTTGGCGCTGGTGCTTTAGAATTCCATCACCTCGACATTCCCAGGAGGCGGGGCCTTGCTGACTCATCTGATGGGATTTGTGGAGTCATGCCATCCTTCCAGACCTCTCTTATCTTTTTATGTATCAAACATTTATTATTATGTAAAGTATTATACTGAATCTACTGAGTGGCAACTTAATTTTTTAAATTTGAAAATGTGCAGGGCATTTATGTTTTAATTAGACACTATGCAGTCATTGGAAAAAATCAGTACAGAAATATAGTAAAAAGTCAAAGTTGCTCTTGATTCTTCCTTCTCCTCACCCCCCCCCCTTCATTCATCTGCTCACAGCCTGACATGCCGTTTTCAGTGGGAATGCTGAGTTTATTGTTTATCCTTCTGGAGCTAAATCTACCCATTCACAGTCATGTATATCATGCATATTAATATATGATATAATTGTATTTTTTATCCTAAGTGGGATATTATGACATTTTTCGTATACATTGTTCAAGAACCTGCTTTTTTCACTGACCAGCAATTGTTTCGTGGTGAGCAAGATATACACACACACACACACACACACACACACACAAAGAAAATGCTGCCGAGTGTTCCATGCCATTAATGTTTCATTCTTTATTGAAGAATTCATCTAGTCATGGATTATTCTGCGTGTTCAACAGTAAACAATAATGGAGTAAACATTGTCATGTGATTTTTTTCGTGTGTGAGCCCTTCAGTAGGAAAGTCTCGGAATCAGGCTCACTGGATCCAATTACTGCTGACTTGCAGAGCCCTGTGGCCACCAGGGGGCCCCACCACCCCAGCCACTGCACAGTCTGGGAGGAAGGGGGACAGCGGGGAGTTGTGGCAGGGATTGCCACCTTTCTCCAGGGCTTTCTTCTGCCTGTCAGTGAGCAGTCACCCCTGTGTTTGGCACGTGGGCTCCCAGCTGGGCGCTTCATTCCTTAGTCTCCCTGCAGTGGGAGGGGGCAGCATGATTGTATTTGGCCTGTGGGCTGTGAGCCCAACTGGGGTCTGCACCGCACAGGTCTTGGGAACTCTCTCCCCCTCTGCCTCCACTTCTCGCCGCCTGGGAAATGGCAACAATCGTAACATCTTGGAAGCCTTCCGTGGAGGATGGCAGAGTCGGTGCCAGCACGGGATCGCTCACCCCCAGACCACAACAGGAGATTGAAATCACTTCTGTCTTCTCTAAGCTACGGTGTGGGCGTTCTCTGTTACAGCACCTTAGCCTGCCTAGAGCCTAACCAATCCAGAATGGAACCAATGGGACAGATGGAGTGACTGGAGGGATGAAAGAAATGAAGACCAAGCACGATGACTCTGAGGATCACTGGCAGAGAAAGGTGTGGAGTAATACTTTTGCAGGTGTTATTTATATATTGTGCCAAATGCCCAACTCTCGAAGAGCTCTTATTTCTCATAGGCACAGGCCACACTTCTGGTTTCTTAGGTATGTTTTAGGGAAAAATAAGTTTTAGAATCTTTGCATTAGACTACAGATACAATCCAAGGGGAAAAGACACTGGTAACAGGAGTCTCTGAATCTTCTGAGTAAAGGTTCTTACTCTTAGCTAGAACTTAGAATGTGGAGCAGGGGGCCAAGAATGAATGGGAAATGCCTTGACTTGAGGAAGATACTAGATCTGAACCTAGGCTGAGTCTAGCCAATGTTTGACCACTTAGGATGAGCTGAGCCCTGCTTAGCTCAAGAGACACAGGATGAATGAGACCCAGCTCTGTCCTCGGGGAAACTTCAGCCTCCTCAGTGGAGTGAGCTGGAAGTTTCTTTGCCCTCCCAACACTGAGCATCCACTTCAGTTGCCCTTTAGACAGAGAGCTTTTTTCCTTGTGCAGATAAATTGTGTGTGTGTGTGTGTGTGTGTAATCCAGACAACTAATTTATGATTAAAAGAAGATGATCGCTATAGTTTGTACCAGGCAATGGACAACAACAAAAAAAGATGACTTGGCTGAAGTGCTTAAAGTAACTTACTTTGTTTGGATCAAGCCTTTCTCCCTGGGGACAGGGCTGTTGCTAGGAAATCAGACTGAGAAGTTTTATTTAAGTGGAGCCCTTGGCACAGATGGGACACCAGATGGGCAGCAGCAGTGCTGAGATGACACTGTGGTCAGGCTGAGGTTGTTGGTGTGAAGAACGCAGAGGAGTTATTGGAGTGTTGGAGTGTGATATGTTGAAGATCCAGTAATAGCAAATAGTGGGGACACAGGACGTTAACAGGGGCTGGAAGCCAAAGCCAAGTGTCCTCCCTGCCAAGACTGAAGGCCCCCACAGTTGCTTTTCACAGATGGACACACTCAGCTCTCAGTTTTAGTAAAACAGTACCCTTATCTTCTTTAGTCTTGGTTTCCTTTGAAAACAGGGAAAAATACCCCACAAATCTGGGTTTGTTAGTGCTCAGTTGTTTCCATACTTGAAGAGTAAATTTATTGTTGGGTTGTCTGATGAGGTCTGACGCTGGATCATTTCCAACTTCCTTCCAAGTCCAGTATGTGTGTAATCAATCATGTAGGTTACAACCTACAATCAAGTAGGTTACTTTATTTTCAAAATAACATATTTTGGAATCCCATTCTATTAATTTATCCTGTAGACACATTTGCACATACACTCCCTTTTTTGTAGCAATAAAATTGGCAAACCAATTAAGTGTTTCTAAATAGAGGATTGGTTAAGTAAATTATAGTACATTCATGTAGGGGAACGGCATAGAGCTGGGCCAATATGGATGGAGAGATGAGCAAGAAAACTAAAATAGTGTTATAATTCATGTTTGTAAAAAGAAATAGATGGATACTTCAACATGATTAAGAATGCCTCCCTCAGGCCAGCATCCCTGAGCTTACAGGATAAACATCAGAAGAGCCCCCACTAAAGCAGAAGACAGGGAGGTCCAGCACCACCACTGCTTAGCGCTCTTCTCGTGGTCACAGGCAATGGCAAGGCAAGAGAAGAATCACCAGCAAAAAACTGGGAAAGACAACAACTTACAACTAGCATATACACCATGTACTGGGGCTTTGGGGAGGGGAAAAAAAAGGATTGGCAACAGATGATAGCTTAGGGTGAATCTTTCCCTGCAAAAAAAAAAAAGAAAGCAAATTGGGAAAGACAGAAAATAAGCATTATTTTCATAGTGATGGTTATTTAGTTGGAAACTTCAGAAGAATCAAAAAAGCTTTTCATAGAAATCAATAGGCTTCATGTGTTCAAACTACCAGCTAGAAAAAATAGGAAATTAGATATGATTTAAAATAGCAACCAAAAGTTTAGCCCTAAGTATTTAAATTAGTACTAATATTAAAAAATTAGAGCACTTTTTTCTTTTTACTTCTCAATTGATGATGGCATTTTAAGATACAAAAGCCAAAAAAAGCCATTTCAAACTTTATAATCAGAGTACAAAACAAAATTTTAAAAGATTCTTCATGGCAACAGAAATCGTAAGAATTCAAGAGACTAGATGACAAATTGGGACAAATATTTGTGCCTCATATACAAAGGGCACCTACAAGTTAACCTGAAAAGGAACAATCGAAATGAAAAGTGGACAAAGATAGAGTTCACAGAAAAAGAAAAAACACATACCTCTTGAATATATTTCACCTAATTCGGAAGATGATGCAAATGAAAACTGGAAAGAGCTACCATTTTCCATGTCCGAGTGGCAGGGGTCAGAGACTGACTTGTCCTGTGGGTGGAGGTGTGGGCAGCAGAGACTGTGGTACAGGCTGGCACAGCCCCGATGGGGGCTCCGTGCAAATATTGATGCAGAATTTTAAGTGCACTCACCTTTGCCCCAGTAATTTCACTTCTAGGAATTTACAATACAGATACAGCATATAACCAAATATTAGACAGCCATACACAAGAATGAGACCATTCTATAAGTAGTTACATTCTCCGCTATACATTAAGTGGGAAAAAAGCTGGTTGTATGAAAAATATAATATATAGAAATATGCATGGAATCATTTTTGGAAAGACTTAGAAAGATTTGGGTCATGGTTGCCCCTGGAATGGGGAACCTAGTGGCTGGGAATGAAGGCAGAAGGAAGCAGTTCACTCTGTATTCTTGAATTGGGTGTCGCCTCAGATCTATTTTCATCGTAATGCTAAGAGGGAGGGACAGAGGCAGGAAGATCAGGTCAGAGTTTTAAAGCTATGGGACTCATCTAGCTTTAAAAGTCAAATGCTAAGTTGGCTGCTATAATTTTAGAGCTAATTAATGATTTTTTTATAGCTTATAAGACTATTTTCAAGATCTGAGATATTCTTTGAATGCTACTTTTAAAAAATAAAGCTTTGGGCTGGCCTGAGATCCCGGGCGTGGACACACCCACCACTTGTCAGGCCATGCTGTGGCGGCGTCCCATATAAAGTGGAGGGAGATGGGCACGGATGTTAGCCCAGGGCCAGTCTTCCCCAGCAAAAAGAGGATTGTCAATGGACGTTAGCTCAGGGCTGATCTTCCTCACCAAAAAAATAAATAAATAAAAATCTTAAGATTCATACCTGTAATATTTCCCACGGATAGCAATGGAGAACAGGTACAATAAAGGGACAGGCAAGGTTTATTCATATAAACTTAAGTTCCTTGGATATATTTGGGAGATTTTTATTTACTTCACACAAATATAAACCCTCAAATTTGGAAAAAAACTGTCGTGACCCTTTTTTGGCTTAAAGTGAACGGGTCAGTATTTAACAAGTCATTTTAGAGAATGTTCACATGAATTATTCTTGTGAATGCTGGTATCCCAACAGCAGCCCAATCAGCCTGCTATGCAGGGACCTTCCCGTGTTGTACATTTTGTTGAAATATTTATAATGACTAAGTCACATGGATATATTTTGTAGACTTTACTTTTAACAAACATTTACACAAACAATAAATGCAGAAACATCAAGATTCAAAGTGAGCAGGAGAACATTTATAAACTGATTTTTAGGGAGTGTCCATATTTTATTTTCGAGAACGCTTATACTCTAAGAGCAGTACAATTAGCCTGTTACGTAGAGTCTTAATCTTGTTTGTATAGTGTTGTTGAAATATATTCTTCAGCTTTTGCCTTAACAAATCCAAAGATGGAAGATGATGACAGTCTGGTATATTCAACATGATGTGAAAGAATTCATTCCACGTATCCAAATGAGGAAGCCTGAAGAGACAAAGCATAAATAAAAGATCAAATGTAGCATCCAACATGCAGGGCAACCCCACTCCTGCATCTGCTTTCCACAGCCTTGGGCAGCTGACTATAACAACTTTCACCTAAATGCAACTTAATGCATCAAGAATTAAAATGCTGAATCTATTATAAGAGAAATTAAAGATCCAATTAAATGTCTATATAGACTTTGTTCCAAAAAAGTGATTTAAGGTAAGTAGTGTTAATTTAATAATAGGTCTTCAGTGGAAAAACTTTAATTTTTTTTTAAAGAAAATCGACTGCTTTAGGCTAGCTATCTATACCATACTCTGATAATGGCCAAACGGCTCTGACGAGCCCAACTGCATATGTACCAGGACCAGGTAGACAGGCTAGACGACCCAGAATAGAGCTCAGATTCAGAGTTCCAACTACTGTAATCGTTCAAGTTAACTGCAAAAACCCCAACATGGAAATACGGCGTTGGGAAAAAAGCAGAACATAACTAAATTTGTGTTCCAGACAGAAAATTCAGCCCATTATTATCAGGCCTGCTGAGGGCTAACTTAAGGCTTTTTTCTACACTGGTGGTCAGAGATGGACGCCTTCTGATAACTCTCTGGTCCTTTGATTATGAGAAAGAGAAGGAATAAAGTATCTGCTAAATTTGACGACTCATTATGCAGAATAAACCATAGTTGCTGTAAGTTTTCCGCTAGGGCCTGAATCTAACCTTACTTACGTACAGACACTACACTTTACAAATTACTGCCAAGTGTCCTTTTTTTTGCTTGGGGTGTTTGGGTGTGTATGTGAGGGCGAGGGGAGTCCCAGCTTAAATTTTTTAAAGAAGGTATAAACACGTAAAAATCCATTAGGCTGTACACTTAAGATGAGTGTACTTTTCTGCATATGTTTTTATACCTCAAAGAAAAAGTATAAATGATATCATGAACCTGCACATACCACATACTCAGCTTAAACGTTACCAAGAGTTTATTCACACGACAGTACATTAAGAGAGCCATCCGCGTTGATGGGAAGAGTTCTAGTCTAGTCATTAATTTTCACTATGATTTTATAGATGTGAAAACAGTCTCAGAAAATCCAAAGTTACAGAGGGATGGCACTTCAAACCCTACCCTGTGATAGCTGCCTCCTTGTCACTTTATCATTACAAAACACTTCCACATACGTTGTTTCCTTTGCTGCTTATAAGAAACATCTGAGGATAGTAGAGTCAGTATTACGCCCATTTACACAGGCAAGAAAACAAAGCCAAGGCTTGGTGACACCGGATGATTTCTCTAGAAGGGGAAGAGAAACGTGTGTGTACAGGCCACTCGGCCAGCTTTCAATGGTTCTAGGAGGGCGCAGGCTGCCCCACTGTCACGTATGGGGTCACAGATGTAGTGAAGCTCTGTGACCTGCTCACTGTGCCCAGTGTCCAGGATTGTGCTAGCTCACCCTGCTGCCCATGGCATGGGTTTTCCATGCAGTGGCAGAGATCCATTTTCCACCAGATGGAACCCAACATTTTACTGCATTTATTCTCTTTTCACTGTAGCACCGACGCTAATACTCACCTTCTAAAAAGACCTTCAGGCTTCCAGACTCCTCCTTCATTTTTCACTTTCATGTAAGTGCCAAAAAGCATGCAGTACACTGTTGCAGCAACTCCAAAGTAATCAATCTACAAAGAAAATATAGGTATATATAACTAAAATACCAATTTACACATGAGGGTATTAAAATGTCTAACTTATGCAGCAAGCTAAATAATCACAGGATTTTACTGTTAAAGAATTTTGGAAGCCATCTGCTCAGCCCTCCCACTGAAATGCCACACTGAATGCCTGTCTAGGCTTTGCTGGAGGCCTCCCTGGACTGCAGAGCACCCACCACCTCCTGGGGCAGCCCCTTGGAAAGCTCTCTTCTTGAGCTCCAGTGTCCTTCTCCAGTCCTTCGTTTTGTCACACACGGGCAAACGCGACACTCGAATCCCTCTTGCAGGTGGACAGCCGGGACGTCCTCCTGACCCCTCCCCCTGGGACCCCGGTTGTTGTTCCCTAACTGCACGCTAAAGCCTCTTTGTGTGATGTGTTCATAACTGGAAACAACACTCGAGAAGGGTCTAAATCCACAGAGAGAAGACTAGACCAGCTCAAACAAACTAGACCCCAAATCCATTTTGAAAACACAGTAAGTGAAAATATTTTCAAACTCTCACTTTAGTTCTATACCTGGTAGTTCCACGGTTTGTTGCTGAGCATCTCAATACACTGAAAACCAGATGTTTCACACTTTGCTGTAAATACAGTTCCTTTTGGAAAAAGTTTCATATCTATACTCTGACCCAGGTCAATCAGTGCCAAGCCAGCAAATAAATCATCATCTTCGCTGTCCTGTTCCAAAAATCTAAACACAAACAAGGGCCAGGTGCATGAGCACAAATAATAAGAGGCTTCTGGGGAAACGGTAAGAGAAGAACCCCACTAAAAGCGCAACACTTGCCTGTTTCCAAGTATGAAGTTGTCTGGCTTGATGTCTCCGTGAACGATCTCGCAACCATGGACTTGTTCCATCATGTGGAGCATTGTGATAGTAAAAGAGAGAACTAGAGCCTGAGGCATCACCTTTTCAGGGGTATTTTTATAGAGATTAATGGCATTCTAGAAAAAACAGAAAGTGGAATCCTGAGTTGGCTGCTCAGGATTAATGAAATTTCAAGTCAAGAGCTTTGCCCTTGCCTACCACTCCAATAAAAGCTCCAACTACAAAAGGTTTGTGCAAGGCACAAGCCAAAATATATTTCAGATTCATGTTTACAACGTAACAATGAATACACTTACTAGTAATGTTCCATAGCTGTAGAGATCTCCTACCAATACACTGCCATTCTGGAAAAAGTGGGCTGAATAAAATTTGATGAACATATGTTGCACACTTGGCTTTAGTCTCTCCATCAGTTGGGTCCCAATGTAGAACTCCCAGGGATTGGCAGGCTTCTGGACCTGCAAATCATATGTGACATTCATATCCAGTCTCACAGTCTGGAAAATGATAGCAAGAAAGCAACTTGCATCCCAGTGAAGGACGAGGGGTAGAAAGCAATGACAAGCTATGAATAGTTGCTGAAATAAGGGTCTTGCTGCAAGATAATTTCAGTGCCAAGGCAATTCTGAACGCTTGTAGGATAGTTTTGTTTCTTTTTTTTTTTTTTGTGAGGAAGATCAGCCCTGAGCTAACATCCATGCCAATCCTCCTCTTTTTGCTGAGGAAGATTGGCCCTGAGCTAACATCTGTGCCCATCTTCCTCTACTTTACATGGGATGCCGCCACAGCATGGCTTGACAAGCGGTGCATCAGTGCGTGCCCAGGATCCGAACCTGGGCCGCCAGTGGCAGAGCACGCCCACTTAATCACTACGCCACGGGGCCGGCCCCTAGTTTTGTTTCTTAATTGCTGACAATAAAAATAAATGAAACCACCACTGTCTTGAAAAAGAAAAAGAGAGGCCGACAAACTCAAGTTCTAAAATTCATTTCTATACTATGCAAAAAATCGCCCAGATCCTTTACCTTTAAAACAAACTTCTGTTTATTTTTCGTGTCATTCACATCTCCATGGGTAACTTCATAGACTTGGGCAAAAGCCCCTTCTCCAAGAAGGTGATCAACATAGACCAGCAAAGAACCTTAGAAGAGAGAGATGTCAAAATGAAAAAAAAGGCTCAAAACATTACAGACTTTATCAAAATGAAGTATCTGTCAAATTTTCTTGGTGCCTGAAGTGCTTTAATAAATAAAAATGGACATAGCTCCCCTAGGAAGTGTTTTTCCAGTCTTAGATAAACGTTCAACACCTGCCACAAAATAGCCCCCTTTTAAATGACGTGACGGAGGAGCAAAAGCAGCGCTGCTGGGCGCCACCTAGTGGCAGGACCTGGGGCAGTGGTCCTCTCTTCACCAACGTCCTCATATTTGAAGGGGCCATCTCGGTGCTGCCGACTGGGCAAGACTGTCGTGACGTGAGAAAGAACACACAAAAATCCTCTGTATAGGGCTACACAGAGCTCTAACATGCATTTGAAAAATGCAAGTGTTTTACACCCTAATAAAAGGGCAATATTTCTAATAGAAAATTAAAAGGTTTTTTTTTGAAGAAAATCTTTTATTTTTAGAATAGTTTTCAATTTACAGAAAAGTTGTAGAGATAGTAGTTTCTGTAGGCTCTGCATCCAGTTTCCCCTATTGTTAACTTTTACATAACCATGGTATACTTGTCACAAGTAAAGAACCAACATTGGTATGTTACCATTAACTCAACTCCACATTTTATTCTGATTTCACTTGTTTTCCCCTAATGTTCCAAGACACACTCATCAGGTCTCCTTAGCCTCCACGAGGCTGCGACAGTCTCTCACTTTTTGTTTTTTGATGACTGTGAGAGTTCCAAGGAGAGCTTACTTGTCAGGTAAGTGTGAGAAGGGCCCTCAAATTGAATTTGTCTTGATGTTTTTCAAACAACACTGGGGTTATTGGTTTTGGGAGAAAGACCACAGAGGTGAAGTTGTAATAGATTTTTAAATTAATTCTTTAAAAAAAGAATTCACATGTTCAAAACCAAATATAAAAAAGTAGACATCTGGTTTCTAGTCTGGCACATAAGGGGCTTAGAAGTCATCACTCCACCCTCTCAATAAGAAAAAGGTGAACAAACTGAAAATCAACAACTCTTCTTAGATCCATTAGAGAACTGGGGTCACAGGGCAAACTGCTGCCCCCAAAACTGAGGAGACAGACAGGTAGATACAGAGAATAAGAGCTTGTCAGAGCAGAAACCACCACGGGAGCCAGTACTGCGGGCATTACAAGAGAATGAACTGACGTCTCAGACCTTAATTAAGAACAAGTCTCCAGGGAAACCCAAAGACAACAGAGGAGACAGAAATAAGGACACAAAGGGAAATTTTAGCCTCTGATACCTACAGTGACAGTAAACAGTAAACACAGCCTAATTCCCAGCCAGAAAAGCATAAATCTTACACCAAAGGCCTATTTATCTCCATTCCTTTTACCCAGTATATCAGGTCTGGCTTCTAACAAAAATTATAAGGCAGACTAAAAGACAAAAACACAGAAGAGACAGAGCAAGCAGCAGAACCAGGCACAGATATGGCAAAGATTTTGGAATTACCAGACCAGGAATTTTAAAAATATTATGATTAATATGCTAAGGGCTCTAATGGAAAAAGTAGACAACATGCAAGAATAGATGGGTAATGTAAGCAGAAAGATGGAAACTGAGAAAGAATCAAAAAGAAATGCTAGAAATAAAAGCCACTGTAACAGAAATGAGGGAAGTCTTTGATGGCCTCATCAATAGGTTGTACATGGCCAGGTAAAGAATTTGAGTTTGAAGATATGCCAATAGAAATTTCCAAAACTGAAATGCAAAGAGAAAAAGAAAATGAAAAAGGACAGAATATTCAGGAAGTTGGGACAATTTCAAATGGTGTAACATATGTGTAATGAGAATATTAGAAGGAAGAAGAAAAAGAGAAAAGAACAGAAGAAATATTTGGAGTAATAATGGCTGAGAATTTTCCAAAATTAATTACAGACACTAAATCACAGATCCAGCTCAGAGAACACCAAGCAAGATAAATACCAAAAAATCTACCCCTAGGTATGTCATATTCAAATTGCAGAAAATCAGGCAAGAAGAAAATACTGAAAGAAGCCAGAGGAATAAAACCACCTTTCTTAGAGAGGAGCAAAGATAAGAATTACATTGACTTCTCTTTGGAAATCACACAGGCAAAAAGAGAGTAGAGTAAAATCAAGTGTCAAAAGAAAAAAACCACCAAAAAGAATTCTGTATCCAGTGAAATGATCCCTTCAAAAGTGAAGGAGAAATAAGGACTGTCTTAGACAAACAAGAGTTAAGGGAATCTGTCAACAGTAGACCTGCCTTGCAAGAAATGTTAAAAGTACTTCAGAGAGAAGGAAGATGACATAGGTCAGAACTCAGATCAGAGGAATGTAGGAAAAGAAATAAATGAAGATAAAATAAAATCTTTTATTTTTCTTATTCCTAATTGATCTAACAGATAATAGTTTGCTCAAAATAATAATAGCAACAATGTATTCAGTAAGTATAGCTTATGGAAAAGTGAAATGACTGACAGTAATGTTGTGAGAGGCAGAAGGGAGAAATTGGTAGTATTCTGTTATAAGGTACTTGGGCTACCTGTGAAGTGGTATAGTGTTATTTGAAGGTGGACTTGGGATTAGTTGTAAATGTATACTGCAAACTCTAGAGCAACCACTAAAAAAAGTTTAAAAAGTATTATTAACATGTTGAGAGACGACAGAGAATGGAATCACATAAATGCTCAAATAAAACAAGAGAAGACAGAAAGAGAGTGGAAGACAAAAAGGAAAGAACAAGGGCAATGAATAGAAAACAGTAACAAATATAGTAAATATTAATCCAACTATATCAGCAATCATTTTAAATATCAATAGACCAAATATACAAATGAAAATAGAGACTGTCACAGTAGATAAAAATACAGGACCCAATTATATGTTGCCTACAAGAAACACCTTAAATATAAAGACATAGATAGATTAAAAGTAAAGGGATGGAGAAAGATATGCCATGCTACCAGGAATCAACAGAAAGCTGGGGTAGTTATATTAATTTCAGACAGAGCACACTTCAGAGCAAGGAAAATTATCAGGGATAAAAATGGGCATTACATGATGATGATACAGGGGTTAGTTCTCCAGGAAGACATAACAATCCTTAATGCGTGTGTGCCTAATAACAGAGCATCACAACAATGAGGCAAAAATTGACAGAACTGCAAAGAAGGAAAATAGATGAATTCACTATTATAGTTGGAGACTTCTACTTCCCTTTATCAGTAACGGACAGATCCAAAAGGCAGAAAATTGGTAAGGGCATGGTGGCACCGAACAGCACCAATCAACTGGATCTCATGGACATTTATAAAATACTTCATCTAACAATAGCAGAATATACATTCTTTGCAAGCTCAAATGGAACATTCAGCAAGACACATCACATTCTGGGCCATAAAACACAACCTTCACCAAATTCAAAAAAAAGAAATCATACAAAGTATGCTCTCAGATCACAATGGAATTAAACTAGTAATCAATAACAGAAAGATAGCCGTTAAGCCTCAAAACACTTGGAGATTAAACAACACACTTCTAAATAACACATAAGTCTAAGAAGAAATCAAGAAAAATTAAAAATATTTTGAACTAAATGAAAATGAAAACACAATTTATCGTAATTGTGGGATGCAGCAAAAGCAGTGCTTAGAGGGAAACTTATAGCATTAAATGCATATGTTAGAAAAGAAGAAAGATCTAAAATCCATAATCTTAGTTTCCACATTAGGAAACTAGAAAAAGAAGAGCAAATTAAATCCCAAGTAAGCAGAAGAAAAGAAATACTAAGAATCAGAGCAGAAATCAATGAAATTGAAAATAGGAAATCAATAGAGAAAAATCAACATAACCAAAAGCTGGTTCTTTGAAAAGATCAATAAAATCAGTAAGCCCCTAGGCCAGGCTAACTAAGAAAAAAAGGGAGGACACAAATTACTAATATCAGAAATGACAGAGGGGATATCACTACAGATCCCGTGGGAATTAAAAGGATAATAAAAGAATACTATGAACAACACTATGCCCACAAATTTGATAAACTAGGTGAAATGAACCAGTTCCCTGGGAGACACCATCTGCCAAAACCCACAGAGGAAGAAATAAAAAATCTCAATGGGCCCATAACTAGTAAAGAAATTGTATCGATAATTAACAACCTTCTCAAACAGAAAGCACTAGGTCCATATGGGTTCACTGGTGAATTTTACCAAACATCTAAGGAAGAAATTATACCAGTTCTCTATAATCTCTCTCAGAGGATAGAAGCAGAGGGAATACTTCCTAACCCATTTTATGAGGCCAGCATTACCCTAACTCCAAAACCAGACAGAGAAATTACTAGAAAACTACAGAGCAATCTCTCTGATAAACATAGATGCAAAATCCTCAAAACATTAGCAATTCAAATCCAAAAAAGTACAAAAAGAATTATATACCACAACCTAGTGGGATTAATCCAGGCATGCAAGGCTGGTTCAACATTTAAAAATCAATTAGGGTTTACACTCGACATAAATCACATCTTACACGCATAAGAAAATTTACTAGCTTGATCATCCTCTAATTATTGTTGTAGCAAAACAAAGGGAAGAAAGGAGGGGAGGAATTAACATTACTGAGTGCTTTTCTGTACGGCAGGGACTATGCTGGGCTATTCCATATACATTATCTGATTACTATGTCCTTTGTAGAGCTGAGGAATTGGAGGCTCAGAAAGCTAGTAAATCACTTGCCTGTGGATGGCTAATAAACGGAAGAACTGAGATTTTAATACAATGTTATATGTCAATTATATCTCAATTTAAAAAAAAACAGATTTTAAACCAAATCTTGCTGAGATAATCCAACCTGAGAAAACCAATACTGTAAAAGAATCTCTATTTTGGCCACTAGTCTCAATATTTAATCAGTGAGAGTCAGTATTCGCACTATGTGCCGGATGCCAGCGGCTAGTGGGCTATCTAGGTGGATGAAGGGAGAGGACAGACAAGAAACACACGGGACCTAATGAACATCTCAAAATCAAGATGTCCAGAGCAAACTCAGGAATATGCAAAGGCAAGTCCACCGGTTGGTTTAGAATAGAAGTTAGAAGCTAATCTGCTATAAGGAAAAATCTAGAGAAAGAGGAGAAAAGGCCTGACTCAGGGAAATGATCTAGAGAAATTCCCCATGATGAAGAATGGCTGATGGGTTTTTAGCACAGTGGTGTCTAATAATAAGTCTTATGTTAGTGCTTCACCTGTGCTGGGTGGCCTGGAATCCCTTTCCCTCAGTCTCTAAACCTCTAGTTACAACCTCCTGCACAAAAAATGAAAAAGAAAGGAGAAGAAAATCCATCACATCAACACACTGAAAAGAAAAATCACATGATCATACCAATAAATACAGAAGAAGTATTTGATAAAATCCAACACCCATTCATGTCTCCGCAAACTAGGAATAGAGGGAAACTTCCACAACTTGATAAAGAACAGCTATAAAAAACAGCTAACATCATACTTAATGGTGAGAAACTAGATAAATGTTTTCCTGCTAAGATCAGGAACAAGGTGAGGATTTCCCCTCTCACTACTTCCATTCAACATCATACTGGAAGTCCTAGCTAATGCAATGAGACAAGAAAAGGAAATAGAAGGTATACATACTGGGAAGGAAGAAATTAAAGTCTTTGTACAGAGATGACAGGACTGTCTATGTAGAAAAACTAAAAAAAAATTAAAAATCTCCTGTAACTAATAAGCAAATATAGCAAGGTTGGAGGATACAAGGTTAACATACAAAAGTCATTTGCTTCCCTATGTACCATAAATGAACAAGTGGAATTTGAAATTAAGAACACATGGGCCAGCCCAGTGGCTTAGCAGTTAAGTGCGTGCGCTCCGCTACTGGCGGCCTGGGTTCGGATCCCGGGTGCGCACCGACGCACCGCTTCTCCGGCCATGCTGAGCCCGCGTCCCACATATAGCAACTAGAAGGATGTGCAGCTATGACACACAACTATCTACTGCGGCTTTGGGGGAAAAAAAAGGAGGAGGATTGGCAATAGATGTTAGCTCAGAGCCAGCCTTCCTCAGCAAAAAGAGGAGGATTAGCACGGATGTTAGCTCAGGGCTGATCTCTCTCACACAAAAAAATAAATAAATAAAAATAAGAGCAGAACCATTAAATGGGGCCTGCAAAAAATGGTCTGCCTTAAAAAAAAAAAAAAAAAAGAACACAATACCATTTGCATTAGCATCCCCCAAAATGAAATACTTAGGTATAAATCTAACAAAACATGTACAAGATCTATAGGAGGAAAACTTCCAAACTCTGATGAAAGAAATCCAAAAAGATCTAAATAAATGGAGAGGTATTCCATGTATGTGGATAGGAAGACACAACATTGCCAGGATGTCCAAACTTGATCTACAGATTTCAATGCAATCCCCGTCAAAATCCCAGCAAGTAATTTTGTGGATACTGCAAACTGATTCTAAAATTTGGAAATGGAAAGGCAAAAGATCCAGAGAGCCAACAATACTGAAGAAGAACAAAGTTGAGGACTGACACTACCCGACATCAAGACTTAACGATAAAAGCTATTGTAATTAGGACAATGTGGTATTGATGAAAGAACAGAGAAACAGATCATTGGAACAGAAGAGAGAGCCCAGAAATAGACCCAAACAAATATAGTTAATTTATCATTGACAAAGAAGCAAAGGCAATTCAATAGAAAAAGGAAAGTCTTTAACAAATGGTGATAGAACAACTGGACGTCAACAAGCAAAAAGTGAAGCTAGATATAGACCCTACACCTTTCACAAAAGTTAACTCAAAATGGATAACAGACCTAAATGTAAAATACAAAACTGTAAAAGTCCTAGAAGATAAAAATAGGAGAATATCTAGGCGACCTCAGGTTTGTCAATGACCTCTTAGATACAACACCAAAACCTCATCCATGAAAGAAAAAATTTGATCAACTGAACTTCATTAAAATCACAAACTTCTGCTCTGCAAAAGACAGTTAACGGAATGAAAAGACAAGCTAGAGACTGGGAGAAAATCTTTGCAAAACATTTATCTGATAAAGGACTGTTATCTAAAATATACAATGAACTTTTAAAAATCAACAATAAGAAAAGAAAAACCTGATTAAAAATTGGGCAAAAGATCTGAACATATACCTCACCAAAGAAGATATACAGAGGGCAAATAAACACATGAAAAATTGTTCAACATCATATGTAATTAGGGAATTGCAAATGTAAAACGATAATGAAATACCACCATTAGAAGGGCTAAAACCCAAAATACTGACAATACCAAATGCTGGTGAGGATGGGGAGCAACAGAACTCTCATTATTGCTGGTGGGAATGCAGAATGGTACAAACTCCTTTGGAAAACAGTTTGGCAGTTTCTTACAAAAGTAAACATATTCTTACCATACAATCCAGCAATTACACTCCTTGGTATTTACCCAAATGAATTAAAAACTTATGTCCACACAAAAAACTGCACAGGAATGTTTACAGAAGCTTTATTCACAATTGCCAAAACTTCGGGGCAACCAAGATGTCCTTCAGTAGGCGAATGGATAAATAAACTATGGTGCATTCATACAATGGAATATTATGCACAGATTAAAAAGAAAGAGCTAGCAAGTCACGAAAAGACATTGAGGAACCTTAAATGCACATTGCTAAGTAAAAGAAGCCAATCTGAAAAGTCTACGTACTGTATGATTACAACTATATGACATTCTGGAAAAGGTAAAACTATAGAGATGGTAGTAAAAAGATTAGTGGTTGCCAGGGTTTCAGACGGAGGGAGGGAAGGAAGAATAGATCAAGCACAGGGCATTTTTAGGGTAGTGAAACTGTACGATACCCTAATGATGGACACATGTTCATCATACATGTGTCAAACCCCACACACACAAAGAATGAACCCTAATGTAAACTACGGACTTTAGTTAACAAGAAGGTATCAATATTGGCTTACCAACTTTAGCAAATGTACCATACTAATTCAAGATGTTAGTAAGAGTGGAATCTGCGTGGAGGTGGGTGCGGTGGGGAGGTGGGTATACAGGAACTACCAGTATTATTTCTCCTCAATTTTTCTGTAAGCCTAGAGCTGCTCTATAAAATAAAGTCTTTAAAAAAAAAAGTATAGTGTGAGAAATCTTGCTCCCACTGCTATCCACATCCGTCTTATTTCCCACTACCACTAACAGTTAACCACTGTTATTAGTTTTGAGAATCCTTCAAGAGTTCTCTGGAAATACTATTGAATATGAATGTACATTATCTTCTTCCTTTTTAAGAAATAAAACGCAGCATATAATGCTAGTCTGCCCTTTCACTTAATGGCATGCTTTGGAGATCACTCCCTATCAGAGCAGAGTGAGCTGTATGTTGCTGTATGTAGAGGTATCCCATAATTTATTCAAGCAGTCCCCATAGACATCTATAGTGTTTCCAGTCTGCTGCTTTTAGACACACACATGTGATTTTGAATTTAAGTGGATGTCTGGATCTAAGAGTATATGCATTTTTTATTTTGATAGATATTCCCAAATAGCCCTCTATAAGTTATAGTCTCAATAACAATCAAAATCCTGCAGTCATGGCTTAACAAAATGTTCTCAGCCTAATACTATAGATAAAACTACCGGAGGTGAGGGTAAGGGGTAGGGGTGGTGGTGGTGTCAGGAGGAGAATCACACACACACACGAGTTACCATCAATTTCCCATAGAGAAACAAGAGTTTAAAGTTACAAGACTCGTACAATTCTTACCCAATTGCAATTCAGTCTTGGGCTTGATGGCTGGAAGTTTACATTGCCATTCAAAAGTATTTGGATAGGAACTCACTGGTTTAGAAAGCCCAGATAAAAGTCTGAGAATTAATTTGTCATCCCACGGATTCTCAACAGTGGAGTCTTAAAGGAATGGGAACAAAAAAAGAAAACAAATTCAGTACCCAAGAATTTTACCAAAGAAATTATAGACAAAGCAAGTGAACACATTCATTCAGTAAGCTTTCAAAAGCCTTATCTTGCAAGAACATTGATGCAGATAATAAAGAAACATTTTCAAAAGTCAGGATGAGTAGTTCTGCACAGTTCGTTGTCATTTCAGATCTAAAATTTAGATGAAAATTCAGTTGTGACAAAGGAAATCAACAGCAAGGACATCTGTTCCACGCACCGGGAACAGCCCAATTCTGCCTTGAACACAATTACTAGTGTAGGTTCTAAAGGCAGACGCAGATATCAGTTACTTCTAATGTGCTCAGATGTTTATTCTTTAAAGTGCTTTTCCACTTATACCCACAAAATACATTGCCTTTTAACACTTACACTACCTATGCCTGATTTGCATGTATGAGATATACGTTGGGTCCACAAAATAGAAATCATTTCTAAAGGGAATAAAAAAGTTTCTAATTTAGAATGCTATAAAAAATTCTATTAGTAGCAGTTATCAAAGACTAATCCAGCATGATTAACACTTACTTAATGCTCAGCAATTGAAGGACACTGTTCTGAGCACTCTACATTTGCTAACTCACTTGGTCCTTACTATCAGACCCTAAAGTAGGCAGTACCAGCACCTCCACTTTCCAGAAAAGGAAAAAAGCCCACAAAGAACTGAAATGATCCTGGTCAGTATCACATGACTGCTTAAGAAGGGGAGTCAGGACTAGAACCTAGCCCATCTACGGCCAGAGTCTGTGCTCTCAGCCACTATGCCAGATTATTTCTGCGTAACCTGGGGGTGAGGGGTATTTCTTTAACCCTGAGCCTCAGTTTACTTTTCTGTAAAATGGAGATAACAGTGTTAGATTAAATGCCTGGCACATAGCAGGCCCTCAAATTCCAATTCCCTCTTCCAACAGTAGCTACTCTGATATTTTCTAAAGGTAAGATGGACTGATTTGCCCTCCAAGCATGCTACTGTGGTGCTACATTGTGAGGCAGTTATGCCAGTGTCGTCTGAGCTTGTGTTCTACACAAGGACATCAAGTCCCCGCTCTTCGAGCTGCTTTCACGGAACAGCTTTCACCAGGCTGTGGTCCTTATTCAGGGGCACAATCAACATTCAGCGTCTGTTCATACTTGGAGCATTGACATTCCCAAGGGAACTAGTCTGTATCCGTTCTGCTTGGAGCCCAGTGCTAGCGTCTGCTGGATCCTCTGCAACGGCAAGGTCAATGTCCGTGAGTTTACAAGCCTTAAGGCCCCGCTCTGCCTCGCTGGTCAGCACATCACTTGCAACAGGCTGGCTCAAACGGAGCAAGGATGCCGCAGATCCGTCCGTGGGGAACGCTGGTTCTGGGCTTTTCTCCCGAATTAGGCTGGATGTGCCAACGGGATAGAGAAGAGGAAACAAAACACCACGTGATTACAAGCATATTGGATTTGATCACACACAAGTCCCACAAAACAGTTTCCTTTTCATTCTAGGAATGACATTTCAAAATTGTCTCACAAATAATTGATTAAAAGATTTTCTTCAGACAAACAAATATATGTAAATACATGGCTAGTACAATATGAATAGAAATAAAATCAAAGACATGGTAATACATTAGATAAACAGGTGAGATGACACACTGGATATTCTTTAGTAGGAAATGTTGGGAGGAATGGGTTTATTTCCTCAAGTTGTCATCTAAGCACCACTACTGTAATCAAGACTGAATATTTAACTTTATTCCAAAAATGGCTTCTTTTATAACATTGAGACAAACAGAAAATGTCAACCATAATCCAACAACCTAACACCAGTATATTTCCACACACACCCAACAGTTGATCCTCATTATTCATGGATTCCACATTTGTGAATTCACCTATACGCTAAAATTTATTTGTAACCCCAAATCAATACCCACGGTGCTTTTGCAGTCATCTGCAGACACGCAGAACGGGGAAAAATTTGAGTCACCCAACATACATGTTCCCAGGTGAGGTCAAGTAAGGCAATACTCTCCCTTCTGGTTTCAGCTCTCACACGGTAAACAAGTGTCTGTCCTTTTGCAGTATACTTAATGACATGTTTTTGCATTTTTGCATTTAAAAATGGTCTCCAAGTGTAGTGCTGAAGTGCTGTTTATGTTCCTAAGCTCAAGAAGGCATGAGTTACAGTGCTGTTGGCCGTGAGTTCAGTGTTAACGAATTAGCAATATCTATTAAATAAGGTGTCTTTAAACAAAATGTTGTGACCAGAGGCTCACAGGAACCTAACTGTGTGTTTCCCCTAGGAGCAATGGTTCAGTGTTTGCTAACTGAGTGTTTACAGTGGCTTTATAGAGGAGAACCACTGCAATAATGACTCAATTGTATGTATATCTCCACACACATGCTCTCCCCACCTTTATAGCCACATACACACAAACACATGTATAAATACATATTTTTATACAAGTGAATTTATACATGCCACGTCACGTGGCATTTTCACTTCTTGACACTGGCATTTTTCCTACTGCGAATTTTTTAAAAAATAAATTTTGGAATAATTTTAGATTTAAAGAAATGTTGTAAAGGTAATAGAGAATTCCCATATACCCCTCACCCAATTTCCTCTAATGTTATCATCTCATATTATAGTAGTACCTTTGTTGAAACTAACAAACCAACATTTGTTACACTACTATTAGTGATCCTCTAGACTTCTTTCTCATTCTACCAATTCTGCCACAGTGCCCTTTTATCTGCTGCAGGATCCAATCCTGGATACCATGTTGCATTTCATCATCATGTCTCCTTACTCTCTTCTCATCTGTGACAGTTTCTTAGTCTTTCCTAGTTTCCCAAGACCTTGTCCATTTTGAGGAGTACTGGCCAAGTGTTTTGTAGAATGGCTCTCCATATAGGTTTCTCTGATGTTTTCCTCATGACTAGACTGCGATTTTTGGTTTTGGGGAAGAGTATCACAGAGGTGAAGTGTCCTTCTCACCACATGATATCATCATGAATTATCACTGGTGATGTTAACCTTGATCATTTGGTAAAGGTAGTGTCTGCCAGGTTTTCCTAAAGTCCTACTATGGCTTTTAATAACAGTATATCATTCAATCCAGTGGATGTATGCTAGCATATAACAATTCCATGGTTCTTAGATATTGAAAATATTTCCAATGTTTTATATTACAACAAAATAGATATTAAGGATATCCATACTCACTGAAAAGGTTGTTTCCAAACCCATGTACATTGCTACTAGCAACCTGAGTGCCCAAATTACTGTGGGTGCATAAATGATTAACAAAACCCCTTGCTCTTCTCCACGAGAATTTGAATTTTGGTTAACTTTCTAGCTCCTCTCCTCTGAAAACTGAAACGATAAGAGTATCACTGTCACCACTGCTTATGATAAAAAATAACCGTCACTGGTAACTGTGTCTAGACTGGGAGAATTACACCTTATGTGTATGGCTTCAGGCTTCCGGCGTGATGACTCTCGTAATGGGCCTAACCCTTGTGGGGACCCTGGAAGCTAAATCTATGGAGTGTTGTCAGAGCAATTGACTTTTGTGGAAATAAGGCTTCTAAGCCAGGGAAGCTTCTGCACCTTGTCCCAGGTAAATCTTGTTTCCCTGCAACTGAACTGTCACGGGACAGGGGGAGAGGGGGGTGTCAAAGACAATCATTTCTTGCACAGTTATGCACACTGCTGGCAACTGTGATTTCTGTCTCATTACTTCTAAGTTAATCTTATGCCAAGTGTGGCTTATGGTAGTCTTCCGAGTCAGAAGTTTAGTTGCATGTAGGAAGATTCCTGGCGGGCAGTACAGACTGTGCCCATTGGGTAGAATTTTAAATTAAAAGGCAAAATCTGTTTAATCTGCATTCATTTTACTATTAGAGAGTTAATCATTTTCTAAATGTTTATTCATTATTTTTTCTTTTGTAAATTCTGCTCATGTCCCTTCAATCATTTATTCACCAGGGTCTTTGTTCAAGAAGAGGTTTTTGATAACAAGAGGCAGTACAGCATAGAGGTGAGAGCAAGGGCTCTGAAATCAGAGATATGGGTTAAAATTCCAGGGCTGCAAATTAGAAGCTGCACGACTTTAGATCAACTATTTAGCCCTGTAGACCTGGTTTCCTCATCTATAATGGTGGAAAAGAACAGTTCCTACAGCTAAAGTTATTGTCAAGATTAATTAAAGGACATAGGACATGAAAAGAATAAGTGCTGTGCTGAAATATAATAAATACTCAAAAGATAGTAGCTACTTTTAGTATCCATTACATTTACCAGCCTATTCAAATATACTGGAATTTTACTTCTGCAAAGCATTAATATATGGCAAGTCTGCATTTTGTACCAATACCTAAGAGGCTTAAACATTCTATCTTCCTCCACTGAAAAGAGAGTTATTGATTTTCTCAATTATAATGGGTATAAAGAAGCAATTATGTTTGCTCGGTTCTGCAATAGGCTTTACATGTCAGGGTCTTTGGCTGGTAAGAGTATCTACAGTTTTGTTCCCCAAATGAGTGGCAGTCAGTGACAGAAACCTTTCTCAAGGAGACTCTCTGCTACCCCAGTGCCTCCCTCACTGCCCTGACGTGTCCAGTGTTTAGGTTCATCATTGTATTTACGTCTACAGAGAGTACCTTCTGACCCACAGCTGTGAGTCAATAAAAATTCTATCAGCCCTTAAGGGTTGGAATTAGGTATTCCATCACAGCTTACAAAGCAAAGCTAGAAGGAAAACGAAGAACCACGTACACCCTCACAATACCTCAGCTTTCTGTCTTTTAAGGGTTCCACCATGTTTTCTTGACAAGAATCCAAAGTCACAACACGGGTACACTGTTTTGCTACCACATTTTCTGAAATATGTAGAAAATTAGAGATGTTATACATGCACATGTGCATACACATACAATTTTATATGGTTATAAAGTCAAAGATTTCTTTTCACACTTTTGTTATAATTTCAAAATAGTGTTCCCTGGTAAAACGTGCCATATGTTAAGAATGGAAAAAAAATCACTCAAAAAATTCTACTGCTGATATGTGCAAGCGCTTCAATTTCACACATCTAATCCATACAATCCTTCAAGAGAAAAGGGTCCAGGGCCGGCCCCGTGGCTTAGCTGTTAAGTGCTCGCGCTCCGCTACTGGCAGCCCAGGTTCAGATCCCGGGCGCGCACCGACGCACCGCTTCTCCGGCCACGCTGAGGCCGCGTCCCACATACAGCAACTAGAAGGATGTGCAGCTATGACATACAACTATCTACTGGGGCTTTGGGGGAAAAAAAAAAAGGAGGAGGATTGGCAATAGATGTTAGCTCAGAGCCGGTCTTCCTCAGCAAAAAGAGGAGGATTGGCATGGATGTTAGCTCAGGTCTGATCTTCCTCACACAAAAATAAATAAATAAATAAAACTGTTTTCCAAAGAGACTGAACCACTTTGTGTTCCCACCAGCAATGTAGGAGTCTTCCAGTCACTTTCCATCCTCATTAACACTTGGTATGGTCAACCTCTTTAATGAAAAAAAAAAAAGAGAGAAAAGGGTCCGAAGAGTAGCAGGTCCACTGCGGGCAGGTGCCCAGTACTGGCACGGGTGGTGGGCACAGCCTGCTTTAGCAGAGCCTGATGACAAGCACATGGAGGGTAAAAGGCTGCGACGCTTCTGGAGGGCAGAGATTTTGGTGTCCTTCAGTCTAAGCTGCTTTATTCAGTTGGTGAGCATTCAGTTAATTGAACTGATTTAGAGTGTTTATATCAGGAAGCTACCTGTCAATACTTACCATCACTCTCTTCTACTTGGGGAAAAAAAAAAAAAAAACACCTATCTAAGAACAGACAAACTAGATAGGGCAGAAATACAAAGTACACTTCCACCAAGTGGTGCTAATACTATAGATAGCCAAGTATGGCCCTGGATTAAATTTTATCAGATATTGCCTCACCGAACAGGTGTTAATACTTTTTAGTACTAGAACACTGGCTTCTGTTTACACGACCGAAGTGGCAAATACTCTAAGAACAGCCAACACTGACTTTTTGAAAGACTCCTGACTGACCCAACTGATTAAACTAGTTTCCTGAATGGAAAAAGCTTGAAATGTTTTTTATTCAAGTAGCGGACTTGTGATAGCACTTGGCAATTGTTTGTTTCAACTGAACTCGCCTTTAAAATTCAGAAAAAAATTATAACATGTTAGGTTAGTCTTCTAACAAAAAATTTTTACCCTTCAGTAAAAATATTTAGATCTACAGGCTCAAACTTTTTTTTTTTTTTTTAATTTTATTTATTTATTTTTCCCCCCAAAGCCCCAGTAGATAGTTGTATGTCATAGTTGCACATCTTTCTAGTTGCTGTATGTGGGACGTGGCCTCAGCGTGGCCAGAGAAGCAGCGTGTCAGTGCACGCCCGGGATCCAAACCCAGGCTGCCAGTAGCAGAGCGCACGCACTCAACCGCTAAGCCACGGGGCCGGCCCAACAGGCTCAAACTTCACATTAAAATGTGCTTCCATCTAGTGGAATGAAATTCTTGGGCAGTTCTTTCATTAGTGCTTTGGTGAACAACTGCTGTTTTAAAAAAACGTGCCAGCAGTGAGAGTTGGGCTAATAAGTTAGTCATCAAAATGGGCAAGTGGCCTCAGATTTCATGTATTTTGTAGGTTAGTAATTAACAGGTAATAATTATCTGTATGCAACAACAGTGTCATTTATTAAGGTTCGGTTCAGATGTACAGAGATCTTTGATACGGGATTGTTATGTTTGGGGAAGATAAGGACCATTTGTGAGTTTTATCATCATTCTCTTGAAGTCAGATCACTAAAAAAAAAAGAAAATATGATTTTCTGATTATAGTTCTTGGCTACGACTCTAAAATAAAATTTGTAGACACATATCAAGTACTAAAATTTGCTATTTGATACTCAACAAATTAGAAAATATAAATGTTCATTATTTTTAGCATTCAAATAATTTAATCTGTCCATAGTGGCCATTTTGTTTGTTGTAAAACATAAAATAAACCTATATCCTATACAAATGGGTTGGCCTTTAAATGCTTCTATAGGTTTTTCTGTTTTCCTATAAGCTAAGTTATTAAATTTTAAAATACACACAGACTTTGTGAAGACAGTGTGCCGAAAGAGAAAATCACATAGGTAATAAAACAATGAATGGATTTTTAAGTTTCCTCTTTATGATTTTCAAACTTCCCATTTAGAATTCAAGAAGAAAACCGTAATACTAAAAAAATTGAAGGTCACAGAAGATAAGACACTAAAATAGTGTAACACACACCTTTATCTTCTACAGCGTGCACTGAGTCCACCACAAGTTTGTGGAAGGGTGTGGACGCCAGCTGTGCAGCGGATGTGAAGTCTCCTGGACTCTTCGGACTGGGAGCCAGGGTTTTGTTGCAGCGGATACCCCACACGGTTGAATCATCCGAAAACTCTTCAGCGTGAGGTACTTCCTACAACAAAAGATGAACTGCAAAAAAGCAGCAATCTCCCTGTTTCCCTTGAAACCTTCCCATGAAATTTAACACATTAATACTTTAAGATTCAGGAAAATGAGGAATTAAGGAAGAAACAGACGGAATCCCTGGCTAACACAGCTGAGGACATCGTGGTTCTGTTCTTTCCCAGAACTGGGACTCTTCGTCTTGAATACACCCCAGTGGAGCCATAATTCACACAAGGGTCATGTTTTTGTTTTCAATTTTTACATTTTTTTTTTTAATTTGAAGAGTCTAGATTTACAGCGGAATTACAAAGATAGTACATACAGAGTTCCCATATATCCGTCATCAAACTTCTAATGCTAACATTTTATAGAACCTGGTACATTTGTAAAAACTAAACCATACTGTTAACTATAGACATTCTTTGGCTTTCATCATTTTCCCACTAATGTCCCTTGTCTGTTCCAGGACCCGATCCAGGACACCATGTTTGTATGTAGTCGCCATGTCTCCCCAGTCTCCTCTAATCTCTGCCCTAACCCTATCACAGGGCCTGGCACATAAAAGATACTCAGATAATTACAGAATAACGTTCCAAAAAACCCACTCTTTTATATAACATTATATTTTTCAGCACAGTTTTGTATACACTATCTTATTTAATTGGCTCAATCATTTGGTAAAATGAAGAGGAAAGGGTTGTAAGATCCATTTGATGGATGAAGCCGAGATTTACCGACCTTTGGTTTTGAAGGAAGTCTGCTTACAGAGCGTTCTCCAAAGGTCCTGGCTCCTGTGGGTTTACTTTTGGGCTGTGGTAATCTAAGGAAAGATTTACAGAATTATAAATAGTAAACTATGCTAAGGACGTAAATGCTACCACTTAAGTGAGAATGTTCGAAACATTCCTCACTTATTCTATTTAATTAGCTAATATTTATACACACATTCCTTACTTTCACAGCAGTTGTAGCAAAACTGAGTGCAAACTGAATTAACATGACTGTGGATATGAAAGTAGTTTTACATTTACTTAAGTCAGCGTGGAAGATACAGAAATTTCTATTACACTCAGTTATAAAGTTTTAGGAACAAAAAAGGAGTTAGGGCCATGACCAACAGAATGTCATGGATGCCATACACTTTATTTCTTATTTCCAGTGCTAGCTATGGAATTTCTCTCTGAGAGCTGGTCAGGCCCTTTCTCCTTTCTACCTCAATACGAGTCTCTTCTACACCATGATACCTTTAATTCACACTGACGCCTCTCTTTCCACGGTTTAAATGATTTATAGGGAAAATTCCTGGAGCTACCCCACTCCACCTCCAGATAGGGGCTCTCTACTGTAATTTCCTTCAGCTTTAACACATATTCTCTCTGCAGCGTGACTCAATATAAGCCACCTCCTTTTCTACTTTATATAAATAGGGCATGTATGGATACCTCTACTGGTGAATTCATTCACATCTAATACAATTCCAAATCTATAGAATCCCTCAGTTCTGATAATTTATACCCATACTGTTTTCCTTTTTTAACACATGCTTTTGCTATGGGAGGTCTGCTTTCTTGTAACTCCTGCACAGCACTGAAGATCTGGAGAACTTTAGCAACAATCTCCTGGTCCTGTGGTCAAAAGGCTCATTAGTGGCAGAGCTGGCACTGGGACCAGACCATTTGATCGGCAGGCCCCATTCTCTCACCACCATGAGTCCCAGAGGAACCTCTGCAGCATCCCACGTCACTGTGACATGTGTCTCCCCCAACGCTATTGTAACCAGATGGTTTTTTACCCATAATTTTCCTTGTTTCCATCATCAAACACAGGAAAAGCAGATGACAAAGAAGAGATAATCTTATTGACTCCCCAAGCCCCAGAAGACCTTGCATTTTCTGCAACAGAGAAAAAAATAGCATTTATTGCATTAGGGAAAAAACACAATCCTTTATGCTAAACTTCAATTATAAATAAGAAAATGGAATAATAGCTTACAGAAAAGAACTGTTATCAGTTTTGCCAATACTAGGTAATGAGATAAGTCACTTTGTATTGAAATGAAGTCACAGGGGTTAGTACTCAAGCTTCCAGGTCCCAAGTTCCTGCCACATATAAAGCTTGGTGTCCATCATTCTCCTAAAACATTGCCGTTGTCACCTGACTCACTGAATAAAACTCTCAGTGGATTTGTTTTCCATTTCCTACAAGGAAGAATTAATCTCTTGGCTCTACATTTCATGTCCTCCTGAGTCTAACTGGATTCTATTTATCATGATGTCTCTGGCTTCCAGCATGAATGCCCTGACTTTAGACAACCGTGTGCTAGTTGCTGGCTTCCAACACTCCACCTCAGCCATTCCCCTATCAGGCAAGGCTCAGGTCACACCTCAAGCACTCAGTCTTTCCTGACCATTCCCACCCACGGGGACTTTGTCCTCCTTCAGCATTTATTATTATTTTTTAAGGAATAAAACAAATCTATGACGCACATTGAGGACTTTGTCAAACACTCTCATTTTTTACTTCATGCGTTCCCTGCCCTGTGTGACAAGTTAATTAAGGGCAGGGCCACTTCTTGTAAAATCCTTGATATTGCCAGTGGCAACCACCCAAAATGCCATGCACTTAGTAGCTTTTCAATAAATTGTGATTACTTTGAAACTGGGCTTCAAATGCATCTTCATTTTGATCGAGAGATGGCCATTCATCTTTGTCATCAGAAATATCAGGAAGTGTAGGAGCCTGAAACATATTCATGATGAAACCTTAAAAGAACAGAACGAATAACTGTAAACATGGGTGCAAAAGAGCTTTCACTAATGTGTTGTCAGGTGTCACGCCTTCAAACAAAAGACTTTACCTAAGGCCTCTTTCGTGTGCACGGTGGGCGACGGCTGCACTTTGGATGGTGTTGCCTGAACCGTTCCCAGTGATGTGTTTGGAGTTGTATGAAAAGAACTTGTGTTAACAGCCTTATGTGTTTCACATCCTGTTGAAGGAATGGGGACAAAATGCAACGTCGGTAGGAAAATCAGAATAATTTAGGAGGCACACAATTTAAGAAACATATTACAATTAAAACATTTTATTATTGTTGATAATTATCAATAAGGGCTTCCTTAGCTTTCATTTTTATCGTTATAACAGTCCTATGAGGTAGGTAAGGCAAGAATTATCCTTTTGCAAAAAAGGAAATGAAAGCTCAAAGAGATTAAGTGGCTTGGTTTAATTAGCAGCCTTATCATAAATGGCACCCTTCGCTCCACGGTATCCCAAGAAATACATGTTAACAGTCACATTGTAAATCTGAAGACTAGCTTTCATCTCACTCGGCTGGAGTGGACAACGGCGCATAGAAGGCATACAAGGCCCTGCACAACCCGGGTCTGGTCACTCGGACCTCATCTTTCTTCTCCCCCGACTCACGCCAGCCACTTGGGCCTCTGTGCTCTGCCTAGAATACATCAGGAATATTCCCGCCTCAGGGCTCCGCACCTGCTCTCCCCTCTGCCTGAAACAGGTCTTCCAAGCTAGCCGCGTGGGCAGCTCTCTCCTTCAGGCCTTTACCTTAACATCACGTTGTGAGCGTCTTTCCCGGTCACCTTGGAAATGTCAATCCCCCTCCCTAACAGCAACACTGGGGATTTTCGTCCTTGCTGTTCATGACTGCGCCCCTAACTATCTAGAATAGTGCCTGGCCCTTAGCGAGCGCTCAGTAAGTCTCGTTATATGTAGGTGTCTCCAGCTGTTTGGAGTAGCTCTGCTCCCCACTGAACCATAATTGGAAAAGACGTGACAGTCACATGGCAGGAAAAGGTGAACGCCTAATCTGTGTGTCTTATTTTATTTATAAAATTTACCTTTTATGCAAATATCTCTAACAAAGTACTACCAAACAGAAGTATAACACTCCCAATTAAACTTTTAATCACCTTTCCTACCTCACAACATATTAGATGACTCTTGTTTTGGATTAATCTGCTGAGAAATTTAATAGAAAAGTTTTCACAAATCAAGTTTCCAAAGGAGTCTAATAAGATGTGACTAACAAATGGATTTTTACTTCCTTTGAAATGATCTGAGGCTTATCTAACCACTACATTCTAATAACAGAAAAGTTAACACCCAGGTTCATTAAGGTCTGAAGCCTTCATGAACCACAGCCACCAAACAGACCTCTGAGTGACCTGCAGGAGTCTGGGAAGAAATCTGTTATAATCAAACATTACCTTCTTTTATCTCTGCTCCACTCTGTGGCTTAAGTTCATGAGTACTTTTATTCACACATCTGGAAGAGAAAAGTTTTGAGACACTAACTCAAAGAAAGAACAGTAAAAATGTCAACAATTACAAGCTTATTGTTAAAATACAGATGGAACTGCTTAGGTCCATAGTACAAGTAAATAAAATGTTTGTTTTATTTTCTCTCATTTCCTTTTTTTTTTTTTTGTGAGGAAAATCAGCCCTCAGCTAACATCCATGCCAATCCTCCTCTTTTTTGCTGAGGAAGACCGGCCCTAAGCTAACATCTATTGCCAATCCTCCTCTCTTTTTTCCCTTTTTCTCCCCAAGGCCCTAGCAGATAGTTGTATGTCATAGTTGCACATCCTGCTAGTTGCTGTATGTGGGACGCCGCCTCAGCATGGCCGGATAAGCGGTGCGTCGGTGCGCACCTGGGATCCGAACCCGGGATACCAGTAGCGGAGCACGAGCACTTAACCACTAAGCCACGGGGCCGGCCCCAACTTTACATCTTAACTGGGTCCACTGAGGGAATTCTAGCAGTGTTCGGATCCTGGACAAGCACCGACGCACCACTGCTCCGGCCATGCTGAGGCGGCGTCCCACATACAGCAACTACAAGGACGTGCAGCTATGACATACAACTATCTACTGGGGCTTTGGGGGAGAAAAAGGAGGAGGATTGGCAATAGATGTTAGCTCAGAGCCAGTCTTCCTCAGCAAAAAGAGGAGGATTAGCACGGATGTTAGCTCAGGGCTGATCTTCCTCACCAAAAAAAAAAAAAAAAAAAAGATGTAAAGTAAAAAGTGCACAACACTTTTACTTTTACAAATTCCCACTAAACTGTCATGAAAACATGAGGTTTTACATGAGAATACAGAGAAAGGCACCCTTACTCTGCTGTGGTCAGCTGTCCAGGCTACTTAGAGTGCCGGGGGGGGGGGTCCATTCAGTCCCTCGCCTGAGCCAGGGTCAGGGTCAATCTGAAGTGCTTCTGACTGAGATCTAAACGCTCATTAGGTTAGAGTTTCACAATTTTATAAGGGACACCTGTCTCTGGCTCCCATAACCTCATGACTCCATCTCTGTAGGAGTGGCTGGACATGCATCATCCCTACAGGGCTGTCACTGCTGCTGTTTTTACCATTTTATAGTTGATAAATTAACTGTGAAAGACTAATGGAGTCAGAGCCCCCACACAACAGTCCTTTCTTACATACATCGTATGATACAGGACACTGGTCTGAACTATTACCCTAATGTGAGTGAAAAAGCATGATGATTTTAAATCTTATTTCCAGGGGAAATCATTAACAAAAGTTAACCTTGGACTTTGAAGAGAACCAGTACTTAAGAACAATAATCTGTGCGAAGTAAGGGGTTTAGCCCGAGGGGAGAATGTGAGTTATTCTGTAGCTTTTATTTTTTTTAATGTATCAATAAAATTGTTATATGTTTAAAAGCGAGAGAGAGCGTGCCAAAGTGAAAGAAGATAAAAATTTAAACAAAACAAGTGATGTGATATTAATTGTAATTTCTGAAATCTAGGAAAATCCCTCAACATTGGGGAAAAACGCGCACAGCAGTGTAAAGATAGATTTGGGAATACTGTACAATGGATATTAATCCCAAACTGCTCCCAGTGGGAAGACAGAAGGAATATGAGAAGAACACATGTCAAGGAACTGTCTGGATAATAATAATCCCTACAAAGCCAGTAAGCAAAGGCAATTTCAGCTTAACAGCTGTATGTTCTTCAGTTACAAAAAGACTATTGAGTTTCAGGGTACTAAAATTTTTAATTCAAGAGAAAAGTATGAAGTAAAATAAATACTCTAAAAGAAGCATGGAATAAGTAAGTCTGAAAGATTTGAGGCTAATGTTTTGGTAACTTGGTTTTTCAACAACATGCCCATTTAAAAATTATTTTAAAAAACAGGAATCATTCATCTTTTACATACTGCTCTTGATACTGCAGATCATGTAAGGAAGCTGACAGATGGCACTCGCATCACTACCATCTCTAGGACTACCTTCAGCTTACCTGGCAGCTTTTGTGGCCGCTGCAAACACAGAGTCTGTCACTGGCTGGGCTGTCAAAGGAACGGGAGGAGCGACACTCTGGCTGACAGACGGGGACGCCAAAGCAACAGTGCCAGCATTCGCCATAAGAGGAACACCAGGAGTTGCCTCTCTGGGTTTCTCTCCCACGTTCTCTGAGGTCTGCTGACTGACGGCTGGAAGAGATGGAGCTCTCAGTTCCTTCTGGGAGCCTACACTTGGCCCCACATGTGCTGGATTAACCTTTCATGTTAAGCAAACAAAAAAACGCCATGAAGTCCAGAATATTATTAATTAGATATTACAGCTTTCAAAGACTGGCATCTGTCTTCAGCAGAGTCCCTTCCCTTTGAGGCAGCCCCTTACCCTGTCAGGTGTTCTGAAATGAACAGTCAACAACAACGGAGAACACTCCACATGATGGATGCCTGTGTAGCTTCTTAACAACAGACACAACTGGCAGCTCTTACTTTCTAACACGGAAATAACCAGCCTCTATTGTTTTATCAGTATTTAAGAACTGACTTATTTCTCTGTACTTAATTTTGGGAAAAGACCAACAAATCAATGTTATCAAATGCTCGTAACGGTGTTCCTTCCATTAAAATAATAATTGCCACAAAATCATGGCTCACAATGGGAAGGATAACAAGCTCTTAACTTGAAATCTTTCCTTTTCTACTCACATGTACCTGGACTGCAACTGACTATGTTAACAAGTTAAAAGACAGAAGAGTTAATTCCTCACGATTTGAAGGTATTCTCAAATTGTTAAGAAAAGCACCAAATATCTAGGACAAGAATCTTTACTTTACAGACAAATGGGCAAAATATAAAAAGTTCATCCTCACTAGTCATCAAAAAAGATAGTTAAAAATGACCAATACCATTTTCTCACCTACCAAATTAGTAAAGAATAAAAACAATCATAATATTCAATTCTGAAGAAATATGTTGAAAAAGAATAATCAGACTTTCTCTACCAGAAACCAAAACATACAACAAAGCTGTGGTAAATACACAATATGGAATGATCAAGAAGAAACCTATTGACCAAAATAAAGGTACAGATATTTTAGAAATGGATCTTGTATTAAAAATTTAGTATGTGATAAAGATATTTTAAATCAGTGGGGAAAGGCTGAGCTGGCCAATAAACGATTCAGGGGCAACGAGGGATCCATTTGGTAAACATATCCTTACGCCATCCAGACAAAAAATAAGTCCCACAAAGGGAGGCTTCTGGTTAAAGACAGTGGCTTAAACATGTGCTTTATCATTTACTCCCTCCCAAAGCCTCACCACAATGACAGTGAAAGAATTCTTACACCTAAAACAGCAGTTGGAGGAGGCTGATCTCTGGAGAAGTTCAGAAATTGAGATAGATTGCAGAATAAAGTGAAGGTGGCACTGAAAACAAGAACACGGCAATAGTACGTCTGTCTAAAAAGCAGACCCTGAGTCCTGTCCTTGCAGGTGCATGCAGGGGGTCATTCTCCACGCCCCACCTGGCAGCAGGCTGGAGGTTTCCTTCCCGGAGAAACTGAATCAAAAGGGCTCTGGACTAGGGCAGAAGGTGGTGGTACCAGAGACCACACTAGAAACAAAAGGGTTGAGTCAGTCTACTTCCCTAACAGCAGGACCTCTAGCCCCTTCCCTGGGCTCCCCAATTGCTAGCAGCTGAATTTATACTCTCAAATCTAAATAAAAGATTGTTTTCTGGAATATATCTGCCCAAAAAATTAGACACCTCCCAGTGAGGCTGATGTGTCAACTAGCCCCCTCCCGCACCTAGGGCTTGCAATCAGCTTTTTCAGGGCAGCTTTTGGATGAGTTGGTAGTACAGATCATCAGATGTGATGATAAGCTTTCAATATGCAGCACAAAGACCAAAACAAATAAATGACACTTACAATAAAATAATTTATAAATAATCCTTGTTTATAGATTTACAAATATTCATAACTCCTTTATTTATAAAATTTATAGTAATTTACAAATAAAATAAATAAAGGGAAATAAAGGATTCTGAGATAGGAGGAAAAAATTAATATGCTTAGACTGACAGATAAGATATTACATTCACCTAAGAATAAGCAACTAGGAAAATGAACATTCAAAATAAAAAAGCAGTTTGATCCTAAAAATGACATCAGAAATAAAAGAATTTAATAAGAGGGCCATAAAAAAGTTAAGGAAATCTCCCAGAAAGTTAGGAGGAAAAAGCACAAAGATAGAAAATTGGAGAAAGAAGTTAAGAAAAATCAGAGGATCAGTGTGAGACAGTCTACTATTAAATATGAGCTACAGAAAACAAGAACAGAGACTGTGCCTGTGGAAGTATCATTTAAAAAAAAAAAAAAATCAATAAAATTCCCCAGAACTGCAGGACTAGAACGTTCAAGTACTGAGTGTAACGGATGGAAAGACAGACACCTGGCACATGACCATCACGTCACAGCACTGGGGGGAGAGACAATCCGACACACGTCCAGAGATCAACAACAGCGAGGTCACATTTGGAGAACCAGGATTCAGAATGACTCCGGGCTTCTCAGCAGCAACATGGAAGGCAAGACTGGAGCAGCGCCTTCAAAAATGCTGAGGGAACAGGATTTCCCTCCCGGAACGACACACCCAGCCAAATTATCACCCCAGCGAAAGGGTAGAATAAAGATGCTTTTAGATGTGCAAGAGATCTCAAAAATTAACCCCCAATACTTTTTAAAAAAAAGCTCTTGGACACTGTGGGCCACCAAAATGGGGTCACTTGAGGAGGAACGATGCCATGGGAACCAGAAGACAAACAGGGATCCACCCCAGGAGAGAGGAAAGGGGAGGACAGCTGCTGCGAAACCCGCCCGCAGGACAGAAGGCTCTGGGAGCCGTGTGGCCAAGAAAAGTGAAACTAAGAGAGTCTGATGCTTTTGAACAGAATGAAAGGATATTCACAGTTTCTTCAGAGAGTTTGGGGATAAACATCTGCTATACCAAAAAAATATAGCGAAAGAAAACAACGAGACAACTATTCTAACATTTCTTGGAACACTCCACGGAAAACAGAAATTATGCAAGAATGGAAATCCAAATAAATAAGAAAAAACAAAACAATCCAATAGAAAAATAGACAAAGTCTATCAAAGTCAATTTAAAGAAAAAAAGACAAACAGCCACTAAATGTATTTTAAAAAGTCCAAATTCACCTATAATTGAATAAAAACATACATCAAATGGTTGAAAATATTTAGGATAGCTAACGTTAGCCAAGTGTACACAAGAAACAGGACTTTTATTCACTATTAATGTGAGTGTTAACGTAGTAAATTTTTGGAGGGCAGACAGTATTTTAGGTGCTCAAACTTCAAAGGCAGCAATTCTACTTCTCTGCATCTTTTCTAGAGAAATAATCTCAAGTGTACAAGAATGCTCACTGCAGCATGATTGGTAACAGTCTTCACACGGCACAGAGACTGTGCTGCGAGTAGAATGAGTTAGATCTCTATGTAATAACAGTGAAAGATCTGTTTAAGATGGGTTAGTAGAAAAACCAGAAAATACTTCTATAGAAACTATTGTATTCATATTTATGTGTGTTCATGTACAGTAAAAGTCTGGAAAAATACAAACTACAGTAGGTAGCAATGAAAGAGTGTTCATTTATATATGTACTATACGCACATGCACATATACATACACACACATTTCATCAAATTTTTAAACATCAGTCATATATTGTCACAATTTTTAAAATATGTAAGAAAATAGCATGTTTTATCGTCATCGTATCCTATATCGCAGATAGACATACACTAAGTGCAAGTTTAAGCAACCCATTATATAGCTTAAATTCATTTATTCCCAATCTACCCTATTCATTAATAATTTTAAGAAAATATATGTGGCTGTAACACATTCACCACCTCTCCCCTCTTCCAACATGAAACGATGGCAAACAGAAAATCTATCTAGATGACAAATTAATGAAATTATCATATTCAAATCTCATTATATAATACAGTTATTGTACCAAAAAAATCAGAAAAAGGACTATATAAACTAATACATAAATATATAAAAATGTACACACATATATATAAAAACATACTATAAATTCTGTTCTGTAACTTCCTTTTCTCATTGTACATTTTGAACATCTTTCTGTGTCAAATTATTTTAAAAATTCAGAAAGCTAGTGGCTAAATTAACATCAGAATTAACTCTAAAAATAGGGCATAGAAAGGAGCAAATAAAAATGGAAATCCATTTTACTGGGCATGGGAAACATCAGTGAAGAGCATACACACCTCAGAGCTTTCCTGGAAAGCTGTCCGGTTCTCAGGGGACGGCTCTGCCACTTGATGCAGCTTCTTATGAAGTTCGTCTAGCTTCTGTTTTAACAGTTGTTCTTCAAAAGCATTTGCTTCTTTCTTTTTCATATAATGTCTGTCTTCATTTACTTTAGGAGAGGAAAAAAATGGTTTGCATGCAAAGTTTAAATTCAGGCCATCAGAGGAATACACATATATGAGTGAAAGGCTAATTTCCAGATGGTATTTTTTTTTCACTAGTCTTTTCCATGTGTCTTAGGTTATTAGAACTGAAAAGTGTATTACCTTTTAATTATAATTTTTACCTGCCATCAGCATGGTTACTTTTAAGTTCAGGGCTTGTAAGTCACAGAAATTTCCATGTTGATCAACAATAATATTGGATAATAATACAGTATGATACTAAGCACTTCTTGTATAACGATGGTGCTTGGGGAAATTATTTGAAAATGGAACAGTTTTTAAAAGATATAAATCTCTAGCTGCTTTGTGAGAAGAAATAAAAGTAAAGTGCACTGAAATTATATTGTGGGTTGGCCCACCTCTGATGACGGGTTAACACAACCACGTCACATACAAATCAAATTGCCTGACTGAGACTGTAGGTCACGACATGTGAAAGAAAAATGCACCTGTGAATGGCACAAAATGGGTTCCTCCATGAGTGTGAAGTGTTAGCTGACTGATCTCCCAGTTGTCAACCAAATGAGAAAGAATGAGCAAACAAGGAGGGCCAGCAGAGCGGCTATAGTACAAACGACGAGATGGTGTAAAAGCCCTGAGTGAAACAAAGGTTCACCTTCCTATCTAAGGTCCATATTGTTACAGCAAAGGCGACTGCAAATGTTGGTATTAACAGTCAGTTTTCCCTGTGAGGGTAAAACCTGATCCAGTATACAGCCATAAATAACATGGCACTTTATCAGAGGACTCCTTCTGAATGTCTTACGGAGTAGTTGCAGATCTCAGAAAATCGCTTCAACTCCAGTTCCTAACTTCATTCTTTCATAGTACAAATAACTGATGAGAGATTTAGAACTGCTATACACAGAAGTTCAAATCCATACAGATAATATAAATATCTAGTTCACCAAAAGCTAAAGCAACACTGGTATGGATATCTACTGTAGTGCTGTTTTAACTTCAAGGTTTGCTGTCAAGACATCAATTTAGTTCTTGGACAAACACCGCTGCCACTCTAGTATTTAACAAAGATTTCTAGGCTTCTGATAGGATGAGCTGGAGACATTTTCACAGATTCTTTCAGCATAGTCAATTATCAGGTAATTACTGAGATATGAGGATTATTTTAAGTGACATAAGAATATCTCAAATAATAGCATTGCAAGTACCCCATTGTTCATGCTTTCTCCGTTGATTATATTTCTGGGCTCTCAGTTCTTCAAAGGAAAATTCTGAATCTCCACGAATAAGCTTCTCTTTGCAATACATAACAACCTGCTGAACATCAGCTTTGGCTGCCAAAGATGGGGGTACAGAATATCCTGATTTAGAAATCATGATCACCCTTTGTTCCCTATAATGGGGAAAAGGATATTATTTACAACAGTGTACTGAAGCAGCTCTTGAAGGAAACTGTGTGATAGATTAATGCACTGATTGTACTTACATATTTGACTCTTTATCACAAGCTGAAGATACCACTCCAGAAAGTTCTGAACCCTGAAAAGACAGAAAAGAAACACTCACTTGAAAAGAAACCATCACCCAAATTACTTCACAAAATATGAAATGCTTGAGGGGCCTCTTAATCAAGCAGATTTGTATATGTTCTTCAAAGTGATGATTAATATCTGAAGCTGTAGTTTGCGTTGTTAACATTATGATAACTTTCGCAACTAGAGTCCAGTGAGAAAGTGACTTAAAATTTCTATTTGGTAGTAGAGAGGGCACTTATTTCCCTTTGAGCCATAGTCTAGGAGCTGGGCCACAGTACCTAAGTGTTATAGGATTAACATTCCAAATAGCTACATTTAAAGATTTTCTTCTGATACTGTTCTACCTTCAGGGGTTCCCAGTGCTAGCATTCATTCACTAAACAAATATTTAATGAGCACCTCATACATGCCACGTGCTGAGCCAGTGCTGGGAATATGACCGCAAACAAGACCCCCTCTGCTGTCTAAACACTTACAGACGGTCGGGGCGATAGGAAGTAATGAGGCTGGAGGTATGCGGAGGATGTAAATTGGGATAGCGTGAGTATCTATCATAGTTAGGAATTCACATTCTACTTCTAGGAATATGTTACATTAATAAAACTGTCACATGTGCACTAAGAACAAAGGCTTTTCCATTGGATTTAGCTTAAAGGAGGTCCTAGCAAACTCTGAAAGAGCAATTGTACTACGAAGAAGACAGATGCTGAGCAACAAGGCTGAGGGAAGAGAGACTTGAGTGTTCTTACATGTTGATAAGCCATCAGGCCAGAAGAGGTCTCGATAAGGCAAAAACCTCGAGGAGGATAAAAGACAAGCACAGGTGCAAGGCCTGCTTTCCCCAACACGATGGCAGGGAAGGATGCAGTTACATTTACTGGTTGGTGGCAGAAAATTGATAAGATGTCTTCTGATGGCTTCTGCTGTCTCACTGAAATAGTATTTTGTCAGCTCACAGGCGAGAGGTTAGAGGTAGCCAGGTCCCAAATTTGAGGAAAGTGAAGAGAAGTTTAAAAGCACTATAATTTGGCATTAAAGAGTGAAATGGAAAACATAAGAGATACTTAAAACATAAAGAGTGAGCCAGGAAACTGGAAACATAATTGCTGGAGAGAAGTAAAGCCCTGGTTGAGGCTACAGGCACCACATTAGAAGCTCTGAGTGTTTTAGCCAGGGCTCAAGGGGGGAGGCCAGCAGAACAAAGGAGAGAAGCTTCAGGGAAGGAAGTGAAGACAGGAGGTTGTGTAGTGGGGGCCCCTAGGTCAGATCAATGCAGGAAATTATGGTCAGAGAACAAGTTATTTAAATTTAATATTTGAGGTGAACAGTGGTAGATGACGACAGGCCAGCAAGTTGCCACAGGTGCAGGTGGCTGACTTGGAGGTTAGAGTCATGGGAGACACGGTCAAAGAAATGAGATGCCAAAGTGGACATGGAAGGCAGCCGGATGACCATTCAATACCCTTCCCAGTTTCCACACAACCCACAAATGTTATTGTTACCTGATTCTTAGAAATGCAGGCTGCGTTATTTCCCGGATTTGATTTTGATGTCATCATTTGGTTTAAAATCTGACTATTACGTAGAGGTTCTGAGGTTCCAGCTATGAGGAGGAAAGTATGAAATAAAGAGAAGTAAAACCATATTAAATAAAATTACAAATACATTCCCCTGATCTTTCAGTAAGCAGCACAAGAAATAAATCAGCTCATTCACATTGTCTCAGAAAATGTAACTAAAACACTTTTTAGGTAAGAGAAACAGTATAGAGACAATTTTCTGATCAATTCAAAATGCCCAAGGAAGTACCTGAAAGAAATGTAAACTCTAACTAGATATTTTAAACAACAGGATAGGATAGTAATTGCTTAGTGCTGAAATGTAATCTTTATTTCTACGAAAAAAAATAAGTACATTTCTTTAAAAAGTGTAGTACACACATTTGCTTCAATTCAGAACAGATGGACTCCAGAGTAAGTACTGTCCTCTATTTTGGGCAATTTTGATTTTTTTTTTTTTAATTCTAAAAATACAATTAAGTCACCAAGTTATCCTGTGGATTTGCTCTTTCAACCTGCTAAGACAGGAACTCCTGCTCTCCAGGGCTACTTAGTGGGCATTATTACTACCAGAGCACCTTCCCCATTACCTAAGACATTACAATCAATAAACACTGAATGGGTTTGTTTTTTAAGGAAAAAAAAAAAAAGCAGTGCAAATCAGAGACAAAATTATCAACAATTTAGACATTTTAGAAAGCATTACTTTACCTTGAGCTGGCAAATGGGTTTTGGTGAGGCGTGTCTGAAACAACCTAAATGACAGAAGAAAGGCATCGATACAGATCATAAACTTCAGTTTAATACATATTTGTATTAAAGCAAAAATTAAATATAATAGCTTATTATAAACTACTAAAAACTGAGGTCAAGAGAGAATGTAAAGTTGAATTTTAGAGTTGCTTCAAAATTAAAAAAAAATTCTGGGATTATCTTTATACCCAATACACTTATATTGAAAACTTCCTCCTTTTGCCTAGTTTATGGCAGGATTTCTCAAATTCACATAACAAATGTACCCTCCTTCTCTGTGTATGCAGACGTTACAATATGGGGTGTTTGAACTCTCTGTTTTAAGCATTCTATACATGTGGAATATACCGAATATCGTTTGGAAGAAAGAAGTGAAAGTGCAAAACACAGACTACTACTTCAGAAGGCAGATATATTATTGTTCATGCCGTGAGAACTTCTTAAACGCGTCATTTCATGGCACCTTTGCACACCAACTCAATCCGTCAAGTAATACGCAACTTCCAAGTTGGACATTTTTCGGTGATGTGAGCAAGAGTGCACAGTATAAAGAGACTAAGAGCCGTACAATGAAATGCAACCAAATGCCAAATCTTATTTGACTCTTAATTCAAACAAACCAATGGTAAAAAGCCCCACCATTTTACATAATGAGGAATGACTAAAAATTAATGTTATTAAAGAATTATTGTTCGTTGTTAGGTATGAAAACAGTGTAAGTTTCTGTAAGAAACCACCTTGTAGAGATGTTTAAGGAAGTGTTTGGGGTAAAATATTTTGCTGTCTTGGGTTTGCTTCAAATTCTTCAGCATAAAAAAATAATCATCTAATGTTAATAATTATTAAAAAGAGCATGAGCATTGTAGCAAAGTTGAAAAAAAATGAACATATTAAATGCTGACAAGGCGTACAGTGAGGTAAGCTGGCTCATATGCTGCTAGAGAGAGAGATGGCAAAAAAACTGGTTTAACCTTTGAGCACATAATTTGGTTATATGTACCACAAGCCTTAAAACTCTTCATACTTCATATCCCCTCTGACTCATTAGTTTCAATTTTGAGAATCTATCAGAAGGAATTAGAGAAAAATGGGAAATATATTAGGAAATACTTTTATGATAAAGGGAAAAGACCTGACACAAAGCTGCATATGTATATAAAGTGTGCCTGCAATTCTAAATAACAAGCAGAGAAAAAAATGTCCACTAACATAAATGCCAGACGGTTTCTTCTGCTTCTGTAATTTTCTGAATTCCCTAAATGTGCATTTAATCACAGAAAAAGTAAAAAATTATGAAAAACAAGTTATTCATTACGATATTCATTATGTTGTTCTTTGTCAAAAATCAAAATGTTGGAAACAACTTAAGTGTTCAGTTGGAGAACAGTTAAATTATGACAACTCTGGGACAGACTCTATACCACTTTATCAATACATAGAAGTCCATAATTTCTTAAGAGCAATAGAAAGGTCAGTATATATAAGCAGACATACGATATGACTTACTGTTAAAATACACTAACACAAAGACACACACACAGGCATAGGAAAAGACACTGCAAGGAAATGCACCAAAATGTTAACAGTGATATTTCTGGGCAGTTTCGTTTCCTTACACTATTCTGTATTATCCACATCTTCTACAATGAGAAGGATTTTCCTGTATAAACAGGTAGTAAAAATTTTTAAGAGCAAACAGGACATTTCAAAGCAGCAAATACCATGTGGAATTTTATTTTCAAACTACCTGTACTGCTGTTGCAGCAGCTCGCTAGGTTCGGCCTGATTTTGAATTCCTCTCCGAAAAACAGCGCTGGCATGCTGCAGCTTTCCTTGGCTTTCCAGATGGCCAGCCCAGGCTATGTACAGTGGAGAGGACAAGGTCCCGATCCCATGGTTGTACAGAAACTCAAAAAACTGATGACAGTCATTGTTGTATTCAGCCTACAAAAACCCAAAGCAAACAGACATCAGAACACAGGAAGGAACTGCTAGTGTAGATCTGGCCCAGCGTACAGTCAGCCCCAATGTTCAGTCATCATGGAGGCTTCAGGATGTACTGCGGAGAGGAAGACCTGTGTGGTTCTCTGACGGCAAACCTAAAAGTTAAGCTCATTCCTTTCGTTGACATTCAATGCCCCCATAATTACCCACACTATTTCCCAAAGATAGCAGGTTCTATAATAACCCACTACATAAGTATTACTTCTGTCTCAATCTGAGCTTGCTCAAATTCCAGAGGGTGCCTCTAATCCGAGTATGTTGTAACTTAGTGAACAAACCCATGTTTACTCTAGCCATGATTTTATTACTAGAACTTGTGTCCCCAAGCCTTCATTTCAAGATTGAAGAGACCCAACCTTTAAAGTCTAACCTGAGGCAGCCTTCTCTTTTTAGTACTAAATTTAATTTCTGTGGGTTCATATTTTCTTAATTATTCAGGATGAAGTTAATTTATTCCCAGGAACTCGCTTAGTACCTGGGAGTGCTTGCTTATCCCCCTTTCCCCAAGCACACTTCTCATCCAACACACCTCCTTTTAATTTAATGGTTTCTATCTCGTGTTGTAACATTTAAAGACTTGATACACAGAGAAAGAGGGTTTTAAAATTAAATCACTGAGTCCACAATACAGAAGCTAAAAAGTTTTAAAATACACATCTCTGGCCATACAACTTTTAAAAATTTATGACTGGAAACATAAGGAATTAAAGAAAAGACAGTCTAAAATGATCTTAAAATCTGGGGAAAAAAGCAATAGTGCAACATGATTATAGATTTGATTATACATCTGAAAGTATACTTACAAATTTTAAACAATAATTGATGAATCTTGGGTCATTGTGGTATCTCTTCTTATCTAAAAATTCCTTCATTAAATTTTCTAATAAAGTTGTCAAGTATTTCTTATTTTCAGGAAAGTTCTTTTCTACCCACCGAATGTAACTAGAAAGACACAGGCAATATTAATTTTCAGGACAGCACATAGTTTGTTTACAGGAAAAAAATAAACTAAATGCTAACCTTTCCCATTCACCAAGTGGATCATGGCCCTTGTAGCTCTGCATGTGGGCTTCAAACATTCTAGAAGCAAGAAAAATATGTACATGGGATATCAGGGATAATTCCTAAAAGCAAAAGATTTATTTTATATTTATCATTTATACACCCGAAAATGGAAATCTTAAATATCAATTCATATGCTATATTAAAATTAAAAGAGCATTCTCTCAGAGGTGGTCAGAAAACTCAGCAGCAGTCAGTGTTTTTCCAGAAGAAAGTAAGACCCAAGGCCCCTGAGCTTAGCCCTAGAAAGAGGCAGCTAGAAGAGTCCCCAGCTCTGTCCCCAAGAGTCTCTGTCTCCTCTCACTGATTCCCAGTGTCACTACCACCACTATGAGAGGCAGCGTCCAAAAGTTTCCTGCTTCTTTTCCTGATGGCAGGGACCCAGGCGTGGCACTGCCTCAGACCCCTCCCCTCACTGCTCAGGAGTTTGGCTGACACAAGGCTGGAAGGAGATTTGAAGAGGGCTTGTGAATGGGTGTGAGACAGCCCAGGGCACCACCAGTCAGGGTTTCCAGATAGTTTGCATTCCGGGCCTCAGTGGAACACAGCGTCCCTGAGGAAGAACGCACGATGGCAATGCTCATAAATCAGCGACTATGGTTCCCAGAGAACTCTGCTTGCTCCTAGTTCCACATGCCCAACCAACCATGGCTTAAAAAACACCACCTAGGCAAAGTTCTCCATGGGAGCTCAGGTGCTAGTGGGGTAAGCAAACAAAAAGAAACATAGGGGCCGGCCCAGGGCTCGTAGGTTCAGATCCCAGGTGCTGACTGGAACGCACGCTTGTCAGGCCATGCTGTGCCGGCCTCCCACATAAAGTAGAGGAAGATGCACACAGATGTTAGCTCAGGGCCAGTCTTCCTCAGCCAAAAAAAAAAAAAAAAAACATGTAAAATAATGTCAGGTGACATTAAGCACTTAGAAAAAAACCCAAAATAATGGGAGAAGGGTAAAAACGTGACATGATTTATTTTTAGATAGAGTGGTCAGGGAAGGCCTGCCTTTCTGAGGGGGTGACATTTGATCAGTGCCAGAGAGCCATGCAGCTATTTAAGAGTGCTGAGCTAGGAGACTGGTGGGGGTGACAAGATCTAATTTGCATTTTAAAACAACCATTCTGTCTCTCCAAGTGAAGAAGGGGGTGGGGAATGAGAACAGAAGAGGGAAATCAGTCAGAAAGCTACTGCACACTCCTAGTCGCAGTGACAGTCCCAGTGACAGGTTGGTGAGTTGGACCAGGGTGGGAACAGTGCAAGTGTGGAATTTGGGGTGTTTTGGAGAAACAGACAATGGGACTTGCTGATGGCACTGCATACTGGGTGTGAGAGAGTCAAGCTAAGGAAGATCTCCAGGTTTTCTATCAAAGAAATTATATGATTTTTGCAAAAAAAAAAAAGATTTAAAAGCAATACTTTCTTCTAGCTATCAGCTCAGTATACAAATGAAATCAATATTTCTTATGACCCAAAATCCAGAAGTCACAAAAGAAAAGCTAGATAAAGTCAACTATATATAAATAAGCTTCTACATGTCAAATAAACGACAACAAAAAAAAACACCAAGCAGAGTCAAAAGAGAAATGATAAACTGGGATAACAAAGAGAACTTCGAGAAATTGGAAAAAAATAAACTCAATTTAAAAAATGAACAAAAGGCATTCCACAGAAAAATACTCAACCTCTCTAAGAGAAATTCACCTCACTGAGATACAATTTCTCACTCAACAGATTGGCAAAAATGTGACAACAGTGTATAGGAGAGGCAGTGGAAACAGGCACTCCCATATCTTGCTTACAGGTAGCAGCACCCTCAATCTCTGCCAATGGAAGCGGTAACAGCTACCGAAATTACAGATGGATTTACTTTTGATCTAGCAAACCCACTTCTGGGAATCCAGAAAGCAGATACATCTGTGTATGTGCAAAATGCCACATGTACAAGCTTTTTCACTGTAGCACTATTTGTAATAGCAAAAGATTCTAATATATATAATAATAGCAAAAGATTGTCAACAACCCATTTCCATCAATGAGGGACTTTTTAGATCAATTATTGTACATGAAATATTATGCAGGTGTAAAGAAGAATGGGAAAGAGCTTTATGCACTGATAGAGAGAAATCTCTAAGGATAGTGTTAACGAAAAAAAAAAAGAAAAAGCAGTGTATATACTCTGCTACATTTTATGTGACATAAAGGCAGGAACTGTATACACACAGTACACATACATATATAGATATATTAATATACTATAATATAAACACTTATATTTGCAAAAAGAAACACTTGAAAAATAAACTAGAAAAATGGTTACATATGAGAGAATGGGTATAGACAGGTATAGATCTCAGAGAATATCTTTTTTTAACCATATAAATGTATCACTTCTCTTTAAAAAATAAAAAATTATTTTTAAATTTTGAATCTCCGTCTCATGCCTCATAACTCATAAATTCCTACAATGTCAGAACCTTTCTCCCAAAATATATGTGATAATAGGCTGCCCAAGGTAAACATTTCACCTTCAGATACCGGCCACATTTCCCTAGTAAAATGGCCTAAATACAATGTAGTTACTACTAAAACACCCAGTTCATTGAAGCAAATCAGTCTTTAGTAAGTCAAAATAAGGTCAGAAATTCTTAATTTCTCTTTTAAAATGAGAGAAACCAAACTTCTCCAAGTGAAATCCTTCCCCGGCTAGATTGAAGGTTAAAGAAAAAGTCTTAAAGCAAATGGATTTTTGTTTTGACTGTACTTAACGATCTCAATCTTCTTACCCCAGAGAGAGATTACCCGGGCGCTCATAAAACCAACCAGTTTCACTTCCCATCATATATGATATAACTGTTTTAAATGCTTTGGAAACAGTCTGGATAAATCACCTAAGTCATAAAGCAAAGGCGTGGAAATTTCAAAAATTATTAGCAGGTTGACATAAATGACAATAAGCATAGCTTTTTTTTTTTTTTTTTTTCCTTGAAGTGCACGTATTCAAACACTTTTAAAATTGACCGTGGGACGACGGGTAAGAGCAGGGTGAAGTTCTCTCCCAACCGCAGTAGAATTGTTTAAATAAGTGGCTTTCCAAGGTTCTCATGAAACCTACATATAAGGTTTTTGTCGTTGGGTTCGATTCTTTCCTTCCACAGCGGCGATTTGCCCAGAGGGGGTTCCTTAACAAAGCATAAATGCGAGCTCTGGGGGCCTCACGAATTGCCCAAATTCCCCCAAGCTGCCACTGCGGCCGCAGCTCGGCCGACGAGGGCCAGGGTCTCCACAGGAGCGCCGGCCACAGGATCCGGAGTCCGATCAACGACTCACAAGTGGCCCACAGCCTGGCTGGGGTGGGGTGGGGTGAGGATGGGGTGGGGTGAGGATGGGGGGGTGGGGTGAGGATAGGATGGGGTGGGTGGGGTGGGGTGAGGATGGGGGGGTGGGGTGAGGATGGGGGGGTGGGGTGAGGATAGGATGGGGGGGTGGGGTGAGGATAGGATGGGGTGGGTGGGGTAGGGTGAGGATGGGGTGGGGACAAACTCCGAAGCCAGGGAGAGGGGCGGGAGGGGCTTAAGGGAGGCAGGTCTGGGGCGGGCCGGGCCGAGGACCCGCAGCCCGCCAGGCCCGACCCCGAGGTACCCCAGGCCCCTCGGCGCCCGCAGCCGCGGGTCGCGCCCCCGCCCGCCCCCACCCACCAGACCGACCCTTACCGAACGGCATTTTCCAGGTTATCGCCCATGGCGAGAGGACGCCGGCCAGCAGCAGCTCCCGCTGCGCCGCGAGGGAGTCGCCGCCGCCGATTCAAATCTCCCGCGCAGCCGCAGACGCCGTGACGAGCGTGCGCCGGGCGCCCGGCTCGGCCTCCGCCGCCGACGGGGCTGGCCAATCGCCGGCGCCGTTGCCAGGAGACCAAGTCCCGCCCCCCGCCCCGCGCGCCGGCTGTTCCGCCCGCGTCCCCGCCGCCCCCTGCTGGACCGAGCGCTCGTGGCCGGCCGGGGAGGACTGGTGTCCAGTGCGGCGCGTGGAGGGCGCCCGCACAGCCTTTCGGATCATGAATCGAGCCTAGAGGTCTCCAAGTATTCTGGATGCCTCTTCCACACTGTTCCTTAAAAAAGGCCAAATGGCCCCTTATAAAGCCCTGATGCCAATCACTGTGGGCATTTGTAGGAGTACTAAGTACCAGGGCGTCACCAGTACCTAGAAACCGACGTGTTTCTAGGAGTAATTTCCTGCCTTACTCAATGACTTCTCTTTGTCCTTACTTATGGAAGTCCCTCTCTGCCATTATTCCTACCCTGAGGGAGAATTACAGCGACCTTGCCACAGCATGTGTTCATCTTAACGTCTCAGGTTAATGAACCTCGTGGTGTTTGAGATTTATTGGGAACAGAGGGAGGGGTGGGCAGTAGAGGCGGAGAACAGTCATTTGCAGACTTGAAACTGGCGTTGGAGGCAGAGGAAATGGAAGGTGAAGATGGGAATCAGATCTCACCCAGGGAGAGTCCTGGGAACACAATGATGTCTTCAATATGTAAGGACAAGGAAAGATAATTTGGGGGCCTAGGAGAAGTGACAGAAACAGGCCATCGAAGCTGGGGAAGGCTGCTGCTTTGTTTTTAGATGTGTTCAGTTGGAGGGGTTACCAGGCATTCGTCCTTCTGTAGAACACGACTAGCCACAGTGGAAGGAAGACAGAGACAGACCTGGTTCAAAGGCTCCCACAGCTTACTGAAGGAAGTTTCTAGGCTGTTTCCTAAGTCTAGCATGATTTTTTTTTTACCTCTACATGTCAGGGATAAATGAAGAACTGCCAAATAGGTTGATGAAGAAAGAGTTTGATACTTTGAAGAAAATCTGTCAACTCCAAATTGCTATCAATTTACGTAAATCAATATAGGCAGAAAATATCAAAAGGGCTGGCAAATATGTTCATTTTTTTAAAAATTTGCTAATTGAAAGCTCCTGGCACTGACAACATTCCAAATTCTGTCTACACTCACCCTTGTCTTCTTTAATCTTCTCCCTCTGCCCCTTTTTCCTTAGACTTCCTTTGTTTAATTTGGAATTTGTTTTTGTTTTTTTTTTGTGTGTAGGAAAGAGTGGCCCTGAGCTAACATCTGTTGCCAATCTTCCTATCTTTTTTTTTTTTCCTCCAGAAAGTCCCAGCACATAGTTATATTTTCTAGTTGTAAGTCCTTCTAGTTCTTCTATGTCAGCCGCTGCCACAGCATGGCTACTGACAGAGGAGTGGTGTGGTTCCGTGCCCAGGAAGTGAACCCAGGCTGCCAAAGCAGAGAGCACCGAACTTTAACCACTAGGCCATCAGGGCTGGCTCTGGAATTCCTTAATAATATACAATGTGGTAGAAGAGGAAGGTTCCCTTTCAAAATCACAACAGTTGTGATAACATTATTAAAACTAGGGTTTAGAGTTAAGCTTTAAAGCTCAAACAAGTTGAGTCAGCTGCCTCTGGGAAGGAAATGAACACAATCCTCTTGCCTACAACTATGAAAGGTCAGGAATGTGCTTATTCCCAAGACAACCTCCCTATGTGTTGGTTTATACACCTTTCTGGGTGCTTTTTAGGGCTGCCTGTGGCATCCTAATGAACTAGCCATTTTAGTGTTATCTGTTTTTATCAGGCCCCATCAGCCTGAGTGCTGCAAAATTAGAGTCATGGTTTCCTGGGGAAAATGGTACTCTCTCTCCAATTTTGCAGATGGGATTGAGAATTGTTATAGCTGTTTTGGAAAGTAATATCAATATCTGTTGACAAAAAACAAACAAAACGAAACCAAGCTATTACTCCCAGGGAGAGAATGCGTGGAGCGGAGCACAGCGGGAGAGTGACAGGGTGAGTGCGGGGGCCATGCTGCCCCCAGTGCAGTGGCCCAGCGCTGGACACAAGGCGCATACTCGGACATCGGGGACAGCTGCGCCAGTTGTGGCTCACTCTCACCATGGGATATTTTACACCCGTTAAAAAAACTGAGTCAGGTCTATAGCAATGACTTGGAGCCATTTACCTTATGTTCAATCACATGTGACGAGCGAGAGGCAGAGGTGAAAATTTAATCCCAGGGCCGCCCCGTGGCTTAGCGGTTAAGTGAGCACGCTCTGCTACTGGCGGCCCGGGTTTGGATCCCGGGCGCGCACCGACGCACCGCTTCTCCGGCCATGCTGAGGCCACGTCCCACATACAGCAACTAGCAAGATATGTAACTATGACATACAACCATCTACTGGGGCTTTGGGGAGAAAAAAGAGGAGGAGGCTTGGCAATAGATGTTAGCTCAGAGCCGGTCTTCCTCAGCAAAAGAAGGAGGATTGGCACGGATGTTAGCTCAGGGCTGATCTTCCTCACCAAAAAAAACAAGCAAAAAATTTAATCCCAATATTGTAAAACAAAGGTGAAAAATTCATGTTTCCATATGATTATATAAACAAGGAGAAAGATATGAAAGGACTATCTTTCATATAGAAAGACAGTGGGGTGACTTTCTGGGAGTAGACTTGATGCTAGGCCCCAGCTTTGCCTTCCTGCTTCATCATACTGCCAGGCTCCCAGTGTGGTTGCAGGCAACCCTCTATGAGCCATAAGATAATATGGCAGATGTGTGACTGGGTTCTGGGAGCAGTAAAGAGGGAAGGGAGGACCCTCTGGATTGGTGAGTTGAGGCAAGTCACTAGATCTGACCTCTAAAGCAGGACTTCTTTCAAGAGCCCTTTTACTTTCATTCTCTATCAACTTTGTTTTAAAGCAAAAATGGGGCATTTGTTGACTCACATAGCTAGACTTCCTAAGGGATCAGCTGGCTTTCAACCCAATTGGACCCCAGAACTTGAGCAACACCACCTGGATTGTGTCTCACCCCAGCCCCCAGCTCTTCGTGGCTTCAATGAGATCGTGGCAACTCCCAGTTCACATGGGCCTTCGAGCACATGAGCCCAGAGAAAGGGAAGGAGAAGCTCTTTTCAATGTTTATTTTGAAAAGACATGTTGATTAGATGACCTGCCAGAGGCAGGTGAGACACCGAGAGACAGACTGGGAGAAAATATTTGCAAAAGACATATCTGATAGAGGACTATTATCCAAAATATACAGTAATGAAATCTTAAAACTCAACAACAAGAAAACACAACCCAATTTAAAAATGGGCCAAAGACTTAGACACCTCACCAAGGAAGACAGACAGATGGCAAAAAAGCGTATGAAAAGATGCTCCACATCCTATGTCATCAGGGAAATGCAAGTTTAAACAATGAGATACCACTGCACGTTTTAGAATGGCTGAAATCCAGAACACTAATAATACCAAATGCTGGAAGGAGGTGGAATAACAGGAACTTTCATTCATTCATTGTTGACGGGAATGGAAAATGGCACCCTCACTTCGGAAGACACTTTGCCCATTTTTTAATAGGATTGTTTGTCTTTTCATTGTTGAGTTGCATGGGTATTTTATATATTCTGGATACTAGATCCTTATCAGATATATTATTTGCAAATATTGCCTGCCATTCTGTGGACTGTCTTTCACTTTCTTGATAGTCTTTCAGTGCACAAAAGGTTTACATTTTGATGAAGTCTAATTTATCTATTGTTTTCTTTTGTTGCTTATGCTTTTGGTGTCATATCTAAGAATCCATTCCAAAGGAGAAATCCAAGTCGATGAAGATTTAGTCCTATGTTTTCTTCTAGGAGTTTTATAATTTTAGCTCTCAATATTTAGGTCTTTGATTCCTTTCAATTTAATTTTTGTATATAGTTTGAGTTAAGGTTCCAAGTTCATTCTTTAGTATACGGTGATTCAGTTCCAGTATCATTTGTTGAAAGACGATTGTTTCCCCATTCAATGGTCTTTCCCTTGTCAAAAATCAATTTGCCAGAAATTTATGGGTTTATTTTGGACTCTCGATTCTAGTCCATTGATCTATATGTCTATCCTTATGCTAGTAATGCACTGTTTTGATTACTAGCTGTATAGTAAGTTTTGAAATCGGGAAGTGTGAGTCCTTAGACTTTGTTTTTCTTTTTCAAGATTGTTTTAGACTTTGTTTTTCTTTTTCAAGATTGTTTTAGCTATTCTAGCCCTCTTGCAATTCCAGATGAATTTTGGATCAGCTTGGCCATTTCTGAAAAAAAATTGCTGTTGTAATTTTGATAGTGATTGCATTGAGTCTGTACGTCAATTTAAGGAGTATTGCCATCTTGACAATATTAAGTCTTCCAATCAACAACATGGGTTATCTTTTCATTTATTAGCTCTTTAATTTCTTTCAACAATGTTTTGTAGTTTTCAGTGTACAAGTCTTGCACCTCCTTGATTAACTTTATTCCTAAGTGTTTTATTGTTTTCAATGCTATTGTAAATGGAATTTTCCCCTTAATTTTCTTATTTTGTGTGTGTGAGGAAAATTAGCCGTGAGCTAACATCCATTGCCAATCCTCCTTTTTTTGCTGAGGAAGACTGGCCCTGGGCTAACATCCATGCCCATCTTCCTCTACTTTATATGGGATGCCGCCACAGTATGGCTTGACAAGTGGTGCGTCGGTCTGTGCCTCGGATCTGAACCTGTGAACCCAGGCCACTGAAGTGGAGCCTGCGAACTTAACTGCTATGCCACAGGGCTGGCCCCCTTAATTTTCTTTTTTGATTGGTCATTGCTAGTGTGTAGAAATACGACTGATTTTTGTACACTGATCTTACATCTTGCAACTTTGCTAAATTTGTTTACTAGCTCTGATAATTTTATAGTGGATTCTTTTATATTTCCTTTATACAAGATCATGTCATCTGCGAAAAGTGATAGTTTTACTTCTTCTTTCCAACTAGGATGGCTTTTATTTCTCTTATTGTTTGGTTACCCTGGCTAGAACTTCCAACCCAATGTTCAATAGAAGTATTACAAGCAGATGTCTTTGTCTTACTGCTAATTTGAGGGGAAAAGCTTTCAATGCTTCATCATTAAGTCTGATGTTAGCTGTGGATTTTTCACAGTTGCCCTGTATCAGGTTGAGAAAGTTCCCTTCTATTCCTAGTTTGTTGAGTGTTTTTTCTTTCTTTTTTTTTTATCATGAAAGGTTTTTGGATCTTGTCAAATGCCTTTTTCACATCTAATGAGAGGATCGTGTGGTTTTTCATTTATTAAAATGGTGTATCACATTGACTTATTTTCATATGTTGACTCACTCTTACATTCTTGGGATAACTTCCACTTGCTCATGGTATATCATCCTTTTAATGCGCAGCTGGATTCAGTTTTGCTAGCATTTTTTGAGTATCGTTGCATCTATATTCATAAGGGATATTGGTTGGTAGTTTTCATTTTTGTGATGTCTTTGGCTTTGGTGTCAGGATAGTACTGGCCTCAGAATGAATTGCGAAGTGTTCTCTATTCTCTCTTCTATTTTTGGAAGAGTTTGAGAAGAACTGTTGATTCCTCTTTAAACATTTGGTAGAATTGTACTGTGAAGCCATCTGGTCCTGGGCTTTTCTTTTTTGGAAAGTTTTTCATTACTGATTCAACCTCTTCACTTGTTATAGGTCTATTCAGATTATCTATTTTTTCTGGAGTCAATTTTGGTAGTTTTTGTGTTTGTAGGAATCTTTTCACTTCTTTTATGTTGTCTGATTTGTTGGCATACAATTGCTCATTTGTATGAATATGCAATATAATTCTTTTTATCTCTGTAAGGATGAGAGTAATGTCTCCACTTTCATTTCTGATCATAGTAATTTGAGTCTCTTTTCTCTTTTTTGTCAGTCTAGCTAAAAGTTTGTCGGTGTTATTGATCTTTTCAAAGAACTAACTTTTGGTTTGATGATACTCTATTATTTTTCTATCCTCTATTTCATTTATCTCCACTTAAATCTTTATTATTTGTTTCCTTCTGTTTTCTTTGGGATCAGTGCTTTTGTTTTTCTGGTTTCTTAAGGGAGAAGGTTAGGTCATTGATTTGAAATATTTCTTCTTTTTAATATAGGCATTTACAACTAGACATTTCCCTCTGCATACTGCTTTTGCTGCATCTCATAAGTTTCGGTATGCCATGTTTTTCTTAAAGTATTTTCTAATTTCCATAGTTATTTCTTTTTGGCTCTTTAGTTGTTTCAATGTATAATTTAATTTCCACATATTTGTAAATTTTCCAGATTTCCTTCTATTATTGATTTCTAATTTCATTCTATTGTGTTGGAGAAGATACTTTGTATGATTTCATTTGTTTTTCATTTATTGAGGCTTTTTTAGAGGAGAAACTTATGGTCTATCGTGGATAATATTCCATGTGCACTTGAGAATAATGTGTATTCTGTTGTTGTTGCGTGGAATGTTCTATATATGTCTATTGGGTCTACTTGGTTTGTAGTGTTGTTCAAGTCTTCTATTTCTTGGTTTATCCTTTGCTTAGTTGTTCTAGCCATTACTGAAAGTGAGATGTTGAATTTCCCAAACATTATTGTGGAACTGTCTATTTCTCCCTTCAATTTTGCCAGTTTTTGCTTCATATATTTTGGGCCTCTGTTGCTAGGTGCATATATGTTAATAATTGTTATATATTCTTGATGGATTGAACCTTTTATCATAATACCTTTTATCATGTCCTCCTTGTCTTATGTGACAAATTTTGTCTTAAAGTCTATTTTGTCTGATATTAGCATAGCTACTTTAGCTTTCTTTGGGTTACTGTTTTCATGGAATATCTTTTTCCATCCTTTCATTTTCAATCTATCAGTGGCTTTGAATCTAAAATGAGTCTCTCCTAGACAGTGCATAGTTGAGTCATATTTATCCATTCTGCCAATCTCTGCCTTTCAATTGGAGAGTTTAATCTATTTACATTTCATGCAATTGGAGATAAGGAAGGACTTCTGCATTTTATTTTTGTCTTCTGTATGACATATCTTTTTGTTCCTCAATTCCTTCATTATGACTTTCTTTTGTATTAGATAGATATTTTCTAGGGTACCGCTTTGATTCCCTTATTTATTTTACTATATATTTTTAGTTATTTTCTTAATGTTTACTCTGGGAAATTACAATTAACATAATTTCTAACAATCTAGTTCAAATTAATACCAACTTATTCTCAATAGTATACAAATACTTTGCACCTATTTGTCTCTGTCCCACTCCCCTTTATTTTGTTATTATGGAAGGATGGGGGGAATGGATTGGTTTTAATTTTTGAACATCTTTAAATAATCAGTGATTACTATCAGTACATATGTGATTGTGATTAAGAGGCATGGAGATGGTAAGGGAATTTAAGGGACTCTGAGGTTTAAAAGTTTCTACAATTACTTACTCTAAAAGCAGCAAAGCTATGATGATATATTTGAGTTTGCTGTTCAATGACTTATATCTAGGATAGAGCTTGATTCCAAGTAATTCAGATTTTTAAAAAATTAGGTGTGGTCTGGGGGTCCCATGACTACCCACTAGTTCAATAATTCAAAAACTCACATGACTCAGCATCAAATTATACTCACTGATAAGGTTATCACAGCAAAGAATACAATGTTGGAACAGCAGACGAAGGTATATATAGGCGAAGGCTAGAGAGGTCAGGTGCAGGCTTTCAAGTTCTCCCTCTCTGTGGGTTACACAGACACACTCTTCTCTCCAGCTTCAAATCACAGAGACTCATACAAGATGTCTCTATCCAGAGAAGCCTGCTTGAATCTTAGAGTTGAAAGTCCTTAAAGGAATCTGCTCACGTAGGCACATCCCTGGTACTTATCTGCTCTGTGACCAGTAATGGTGTGAACCTCAAACCAGACTCCAGGTGCACAGCATCAAGGTTCATGTTTACTTTAAATAATGTTGATGGTCTAGTCCATCCTGCCCCAGTGCTCTGAGTGCACAGAGTGACATCATTTGTGAACATTCCAAGGTTTAGTTCTTAGAGCTTGGCTCCAGATATCCTCAGAGATAATCTAGAATTGAGCAAAACAGACATGCTGCATTAACTTTCCTTTTCAGGTATTACCATAGAAAAGGAATAGTGAATGCCTGTTTAAGTGCACTTCATGGTTGTACATGTTCTATGTATGTATTAAGGGATGAGTGAACAAATATAACTATGACAAACATCCTCTGAAACTAAGAAAACTGAAAACTGAAGTGAATCATGTACATGTATCAATTTATAAAGTGAATTTTCCAAGCATCAGACAAGTGACTCCCGTTGTCCATTACCAGAGAAATTCCAAAATCTTTATTTCTCCTTGTCACAGTGAAGTGGGGCTTTTGACCAATTTCTGGCCCTCTGGGTGGATATCTCTGGATGAGTGGGAAGGGAGGGAAGAGTCTGAGCTCTAAAGGACTCTCCTGTGATTGTCTGAGTGGAGTCCCGCCTGAGCTTTCCAGAGACAGCTCAGGGCCTCAGTGGGCAGTCAAGACAGTGACGGTGGGGACCCAACAGTCTCAGCTTCCAAGACGGTCTCAATAATCCTGCCTCCTGGTATTCATGCCCATGTGTAGTCCCCTCCCACTCTAAATCATGGCTGGTCTGTGTGACCAACAGATTCTGCAGAAGTGACAATGTGTGACTTCTCAGGTTGGACTACAAAAGATAGTGGGGCTTCAGCCTTGCTTCCTTGGATCACTCACTCTGGGGGAAGCCAGTTACCACCTCATGAGGACATCCAAATGTAAATAAATCTACATTCAAATGTAAATTTAAAAGATATGTATATCTTCTCTAGTGGGGGAATACTGTGACACAAAGAGACCTATGGCATTGGCTAGTTTATCATGATGTTCCTAGAAGTGAAATAGACGGGAAGCCTACTAAATTCTTACTTCATGTGAATAAATGGAAGAGTTCCAGGTCAAGTGAGCAGAAGTCTAAATTATAAAAACTCAATCAATGCCTGGGGTCTTTGAAAGTCCCAGAACAGGGGGTAATGGAGGTGTGGGGTGACGTGGAGATGATAAACCATTTTGTGGCTTTGCTGGTCCACTTGTTGCTGACGCTGGTTTGTTTTTGCCCGTAGCCCAGAAAGCCAATCACTGAGCTGACAAGATTGCAGCAAAGAAAGCGTTTTAATCACAAGGCGGCCAAGTGAGGAAGCAGGAGAATGAGTCTCGAATGTGCCTCCTCAAAAATGCGGACTCAGGGATATTGATGGGGTGGGAGACAAGGTGGTCTGAAATGTGAAGACAGATGATTGGAGGTGAGGAGAGGTGAGGTAATTGATGATCTGCACAAGCATAGTCAGACTTCATGCCTCTTCATAGGATGCATGATCACAAAATGGTGGTGTTAGCATGACCTGAGGGTGGAGTTTTTAGCCTCTTGATGTCAGAAAGGTCACTTGTCGACCATTTGCGCAGGCCCAGTTGATGCGTTGGTGGCTCAACTGGCCTGAACTGGACCAGGGGTCCTAATTCTTGAAAAACAGCTCAAACATCCGTTACCAGGGTGACCCAGGTGCCAGGGAGATGTTATCTATAGGAAACTAGTGGGATCCAGATAGCATATTGCCTAAGCAGCAGTTAACAATAGGCAGGTGAACAACTAAAAGCTATAATTAGTAATTGCAAAAAAACACTCTAATTACTAGCTACCTAATCATTAATGGCTAACTGTTTACCAGGTTCACACTGTGCTTCAGTCCTCAAAAAATGTCAACCTTTAGGGCTGAGATAGACCCTAATTGCTCTTTCTTTGGGTTTTCAGAAGCTTTGTTTCCTTTTTGAGCAAACTGCTATGTTCAATGTTCCTACACATGTAGGGGAAATGTGTTTGGCAAGCAATAATTGGGAAAGGTATCCTGTTGGCCTGAAAGCATCATCTCAGCAATGCAAAGTGGCTGTGCAATGTGGGTCTTGTGTGGCAGTATAATTTCCAGAGATTTTATTTTCACTTTAGTCTCCCTGTGAGTTTCCCTCTTCCCATTCCAAGAAAGTGGCCCCTTTGTGCTACCTTGCCTTCAGGGATCAAAGTAGAAGTTGCTTTGCAGGATTTAGTTTTCTGGAATGAAGCCTGAGTTCCTTGAAGATATTGGGCATGGAGGAGGTTAGGGAAAAGTAGCAAGAGCTTTTTAGAGATGTCAGGAAAGACTAGAGAGTGGCATGGAGCCCAGTGGGTCCTGAGAACATGGAGAAACATGGACCGATACCTGTTAAGAATACTCCTAGAGGTGGCGATACCTCAAGGGGGAGCTGCAACCAGGCATTCCACTCAGACATTCGAGACTCAGTGTGCCTGGATACAACACAGCCACAGTCCTTTCTGAGGACCATGTGGGCTTGGACCACAACAACCCCAGCAGTAAGCTATACAGCCCAAAGTTTGGAAGGAGCCTCCCTGGTTGTTTGCTCCATATAATATCTCATCCCTTGGGGCAGACTTGGGTACCAGGGAGAGGGTAGAGGAGGTAGTTCCTGTGATGCCCAAGATTGAATTTCCGACCCACCCATGGGACTAGGAGCTGTGAGCTGTAACCTGACATTTATTGCACACATGAGTTTATGGATGCAAATTCACGCTTGCTATATTTGTCTTGAAGGGCAGTGTAGTATTTGGTCTGAAAGTGTCCCTGGACTCAGAAGATGAGGGTTTTTGTTTTTTCCCCGCTCGTTAGCTATATAGCTTTGGTTTGGGGGTGCAAGTCCATTCTTTGTGTGTTTACTTTTGAAATTCTATGCATTATCTAGCCTGAAGACAGCCCTGAAGTCAAAATATGGGGACTTTTGCCTTGGCTTTACCTCTTACTGGCTACGTGGCTTTGGTTCAACCAGTTTTAGTGAAACAGCCTCCTCATGTATGGGTCAAGACAATGAAAAATGCTAAACTTGTAGAACTGTTGCAATAGAAAAATTGAGCAATTTGTCAACTGTAAAATATTAACACACAAGGTAACTTGCTAATTTATAATATTAAAGTAACTTGGGATGTCTTGCATTAGAGTGATTGTTAGAGGCATGGATGTACTAACACTTTAGCATGCTAAAGACATTTGTAAAATGTAGAAGATGTGAAATAGAAACTGGATTCAGTTTAAAGACCTAAGCCAGAGGCTGGGCTTCTGGAATGGCAGTGTGAGGAGTTCAGCCGACTCTCCCCTCAGAAAAACAACCACTAATTAGTGAAAATTACAGATAAAAAAACAACCATTTAAAGCTTCTAGAAATTGTTGTAAGGGCATGCAGCAAATGGAGAAACATCTATTTACGAAAATCTGCTAAATCTCAGTAAGAACTGTGACTCTGTGGCATTTGATCCAAGACCTGTTCCCATCCCCAGGCTCTGAGTCATGGAAGCTCTATTCCAGGCAGGTGCGGCCAAGGACGTGGGAGCTCCCTCTCCCTCTGGTTCCTAGTGTAGGCTTATGGTTTCACTCAAGAGAGGCAGACTGCCCACATCTCTCATTCTCCCCAGCCCCACGCTGCAAAAGCGCTATTCTGGGTGGGTGTAGCTGAGAGGATTAGGGCCCCCTTCCCTCATCCAGATCCCACTCACAGGGTGAGAGCTCTGCTCCAGGCATGAGAGGCAGAGAATGCTGGGGCCTGATTGCCTCTGTCCCAGCTGACCGTTAGGGCAGAGATTCCATGCTGTGAGAGCAAGCCAGAAGAGTAGAGGCTGCCTTCTCCCCTGCCAGCGCCTGCTTATAGCACAGAGGTGTCACTCCTGGAGAAGCAGGCCACGGTCCCTGCCTTCTGCTCCAGGGCACTAGCACGGAGGTTCTAACCAGAGGGAGAGGCAGGCTGTAAGGACATGGAGCTCTGCAGCTTTGCCTGAATGACTGACTTTATTTGGAACTGAGCACGGAGAAGTTTACACCCAATGGCATTGTTGAAAACAGTGATGATCTTGGTGGTGAACAATTAAGAGGGCAGATCAGCCAAAAGTTTACGAGAGAGAACCAGAGAAGGAGCGAGTCAAGGAAATTCCTGAGATCACACTTATTCTTGGAAGGCTGTGTACATGCACGAGGCTGCACCAGCTCAGGAGCAGGACATGGGGCAGACTTGAAAGCATTCCCCAAGCTACAGATAGATCCATCAACCAAAGGCAGACACTCTTCTGGCTCAAGGGGATTAAGCACAACCTCTGACCAAATACTGGCTGAATAATAATATACTCTGATTCACAGGCAACTCATAGAACGCCACACTTGAAAACAAAATCACATTCATCTATGGCGGTCTGGACGATTCTGCACTTGCTCAAGGTTGTGCGCTCTAAGGAGTGGCTGGAGAGGGGATTTCCTAGCTACTAGTTCCAAGGTAAAGATGGGGTGAATCTGTGAACTTCCTAAACTGTGAAAGCAGTCTCCAAGTCACACACACATCCAAAGGCAAAGGTGAAAATCTAACTGGTTAAGGAGGCTTAAGAACAGGCTTTCACCGATAAGTGGTTTATGTGGATCCGGAGGGTGACCATTAGCTAAGAAGCCAAGATAAAAGATAAAAACAAGGGACTCGAGAGGTAGCACACTTCAGGGGAAATAGACCTGGCAGAGTTAGTCCATCCAAGATGCTAAACCAATGACTAAACAACAATGAAAAGACTCAGAAGGGGGAATCAGTACCCAGAATTGCTACAATATATTATGTAAAATGTCTCATTTTTGTGTGTATGAGGAAGATTAGCCCTGAGCTAACATCTGTTGCCAGTGCTCCTCTTTTCTCTGAGGAAGACTGGCCCTGGGCTAACATCCGTGCCCATCTTCCTCTACTTTATATGTGGGACGCCTGACCCAGCACGGCTTGATAAGTGGTGTGTAGGTCCACACCTGGGATCCGAACCCCAGGCTGCTGAAGAGGAGCACATGAACTTAACCACTATGCCACCAGGCCGGCCCTAAAATGTCCCATTTTTAGTGTAAAAATTATGAGACATCAAAGAAATAGGAAAAAGTCATCCGTCTACAGGCAAAAAACCATAACGGGGAAGAGAACCTGGCTTCAAGGGGGCCCAGATGTTGGACTTAGCAAAGACTTCAAAGCAGCGATTATAAATATGTTTAAAGAACTAAAGGAAACCATTAAAGGATGGTATGATAACGGTGACTCATCAAATAGAAAATATCAATAAAGAGACAGAAATTGTGAAGAAGGACAAAATGGAAATTCTAAAGGTGAAAAATATAATAACTAAAATGAGAGATTCATTGGAGGGGCTCAAAAGTTAAGTTGGCAGATGAAGGGATCAGTGAACTTCAAGACAGAGCAATAGAGATTACGGAAATCGAAGAACAGAAATGAAAACGAGGAAGAAAATGAATAGATTTCAGAGAAATGTGGGACATCATTAATGCACCAACATACACATAATGGGAATGCAGAAGGAGAGGAGAAAGAGGAAGGGACAGAAAAAATATTCCAAGAATTAATGGCAAAAAATGACCGCAGGAGAATGCCTCAGTGGAAACTCCACAGGGTGGACCAAGGGCAGCCTCCTAATATCGTCCAATTTGTGGAAGTAACTGAGGAAGAGAAGGGGGGTGACCAAGCATCCTGGTTTGCTCAGGACTGAGGCCTTTCCTGGGATGTGCGAATTTCAGTGCTAAAACTGGGACAGTCCCAGGCAACCTGGGATGGCTGGTCACCACAGGAGGCTCCCGCGTCTAAGGGAGGAGAGAAGCCACAGCTGTGGCAGGGCAAAAAGATTCACTGTGGCAAGGACCCCACCCACAACGGGGGGCTCCGACTGTGGCCCCTGGTCTGGGGAAGGTGCTGGTGGCACTGTGCTGGGCAATGATGATGGCCGCTTGGTTGAGTGTGTGCCATGCACTGGGCACTGTGCCAGCCCTTTACATGACACAGTGAACACTTGCCATGTGCCCTTCTAGTTTCCATTCTCCTATTTTCTGGCAACAATTTTCAAGCCCTTTAGCAGAGCTACCCCTCTCCAGTTCTTAGGCCCTAAGGTCTGCGTGCGCTCGCGCGCACACACACACACACACACACACACACACACACACCCCTCTCCCTCTTACCACAGGGAAGCACACTCCATCTGTCCCCCACCCACTCCCAGAGGAGATGAATGTGTCAAGGTTGGCGTACCACAGGGGGTCGAAATTGGTCTCTAATCATGGCAAGTGAGGGAGGAAGGTGAACTCAGGACAGCCCAAGCCCAGTCAGGACAGGATACAGCTGTGTGCCCGTGTGTCTCATGGAGCATGTGCATGCCCTCCTAGTGCATGCATGCTCTCCTGGTGTGTGCTTGTCATGTTTGACAGTATGGGTTTATGTGGATGCGAGGGGAGGACTAGGATCTCATAACCCATCTGTGCACTTCCTCATAAATTACTGCAGTATGTCCTAGATGTGGCGCCCTCGTGCAGTGTGTAACCTAAACAACTCGACACAGTGGTCCTGTCCTCTCTCCTCCTGGCCTTTGATTCTGCTAATCCAACTGCTGAGAACACTCTCCTTCCCAGTTTTTGCTCGGTTAAGTCTCAGCCCTCATGTCTCAGTGTCCCCAAGTTGGGATTAGGTGACCCAGCTCTCATGAATTCATATTCAGACTGGCTTCCACTCCATATAGGACAAGACACTCCAGAAATAGAAGTTAAACCATGAAGTCATCCTATTTCCAATTCAAATTTAAGACAAGTTAAGAATTTAAGTGAATTTGCTTTAACTTCTTGGATTTTGTATTTGTTACATTTTTATACTCACAGTCTTGGATTCTAATGCCATTTATCTAGTTACTTATTTGCTTTATATGTCAGCATACACAAAACAGTTTCAAAGTAACACCAATATTACTACTACTACTAAGACTATTGAATGTAGTATGAAATTTCTTTGTGGTTCTTTTTGCCTTTCTTGGGCTATATTCCTAGTGGGCTCTACAAAGTAATGAATTTAAAGTTCGATGAGATAATTTTTGTCTTATGGTTATGCCACCAACTTGAAATAGAATTGAGTAAATTTGTTTCAGTTTGTTTTGATTTTTAGGAATTGCTTTCTTTTCTGTTGAATTTAATTTTTTAAAGTTATGTAAAACATATACCTAGTTCCAAAGGAAAAATTATAAGACCAGAGGTTTACCTTCCATCCTCATTCCCTCCCTCCTCCTATAGGTAACAATTTTTACTAACTTTTGGTTTATCCTTGTTTCTTTTTGAAAATATAAGTGAATGTGCACATATACAATTCCTCCTGTTACACAGAGGCAGCAGATTTCACACACTGTTCTTCACTTGCTTTTTAAACAATGGTACGTCCTGGAGATCTCTGCATGGTCACATACAGAGATAATCCTCTCTGTGGCGTTGGTTCATGGACTTCACGTTGGGAAGCTCTGCCTTGGACCGGGAATTTGTCTCTTGGAGGAGGGATATGAAAACTGAGCTGACCTCCAAACTGGCTGACCTTGCTCTGGGGAGCCAGGGAAAGGCACTATCGTGGGTCACAGTCTGATTGTTTCTAAGAATGGGAGTCCATGGGAATCCCGGAGGCCAGACTGCCCGCTGCGGGCATTCCCAGCATGTGCCACTTGTGCCCAGTGGGACTGGAGTGGGCCTATTGGAGTCCATTTGGAAAAGACTTTATCCCAGAGAGAAAAGGAGGCAGGGATGTCAGGGGTGACCCTGCAATGAAGCCATGGTGGTTTGGAGGGGAAGGCATTCCTGAGGACAGTGTGGTGGTTGTTTCCGGAACCTGTCCCTTTCCTATCCCTGGACACATGTCTAGCTCCTGGGCTAAGAGAGGCAGTAAGCAAAACCTGCTAGAGTTTTCCCATTGCAAACTATGCTTGACGGCCCTGTTCACAAAGTGACAACATAAAGGGAAGCCGTGTCTCTGGCTCCCTTCTCCACACACCACGTTTTGGTCCCACCCCAGGGCTCCATGTGGGGTCAGACAGTGTCCAGTGGGGGAGGCAGTGGAGCTTTTCATGATCACATGGGAGAAACCTCTCAGGGCTGCTGGAAACGTCGGCAAGATAGGAAGGAGGGGTTATCGGGGGCTAAGGCTCTGCATAGACAGGTGAGACAAGGGCCAGGTAAATCTGAGCTGTTACCTTCACTAAGACTCCCAAAGTACTCAGACTGGGGAGTACTGGGAAGCATGGGGACACTATAAGTTAGTTTCCCAAATTCCCTCATTTCCCTCCCCAAACCCCAGCACAGTGGCCAGACTACTTCAGTAGAGCCATGCCCTGCGGTGGCCTCATCTGAAAAGAAGGGACTGACTGGACAGTCTCCAGGGGGCTCCTGGCTCTGACATTTCTAAATACACACTGGAGTCCCCTGAGAACAGTCTGAGCTTCACCACAGAACCCCGCGCTCTGGACTGTAGCGTTCCTGCCCCAGGCCTCCATAAAAGCACATCCATAAAGTTCGCCGAGGCCCCCAGGTCAGTCTGTCTGGGCAGTGTGATGCAGGGTGGGACTCAGAGTCGGGGAGTGAGCCCTGGGTCCTCTGACATGGAGAGCTGTGTGCCCTTGGGCACTTCAGTTAACGTCGCTGGTCACTGACCTGCAGAAGGAGCTTAAAGGAAACTTGCCCTCCTGACGCACATAGCCGTGTCAAGATCCAAAGGGGCACCGTATTTGGGAATGTTTTCTAAATGTTCTAGCTGAGGGCCCGCCTCTCGAACAAGGGCCAAGGGTCTAGGAGCAGCACAGAGTGAAGCCAATAGCAGTTCATGGCCTCCCTCTTGTATGGAGGGCCTAGGAGTACAGGGTGGACCCTGGGCATAAGCCCAGATGCCATCCCTAGTCCACTGTGGATCAGTACGTCCTTCTCAGAGGTCCATGACCGCTGGGTTCCTTCACTTCCCTTCTGAGGCCCAGCTGCAGGGACCCTGGTTCTTACCCCAGCCTTTCTGTCCATGTCTTGCTTCTGGTATCTCATTGAGGAGGGCTTTCTGAGCACGGCCCAGGGGAGGCTGGCACATCTCCCCTGGGTCCTTAGACCTCTCATATCCTATTGACAGCCTCAAAAGGAATATCTCAGCAGAATGCTTTTTCGTGTATTCTTTTGGGTATCCCTGTGTAGGGCAGCCTCGAGGTCCCTCACAGATGCCGAAGAGGATGAGGTGCTGGTTCTGTTATGCTGCCTGTCAGGCGTGAAGCCTGTAGGGGAATGGGCTGGGGAAGGATTTCGGGAAGTGAGAGAGGAGTCTGTCAAAAGCAAACCCCAGGAGGCAGCTGGATGGGCTGGCGTAGGTGACCCTCCCACTGGCTCTGCTTGGCTTCAGGAGCAGTTGCTGTGTGCTTACAGAATTTCCTGTGGCACCCACCCCACACCCCCTCCCTCCCCAATTGATCGGTCAGATGTGGGCACCTGACCCACACTAAGCCAATCTAAGTCCTTTCCTACAACTATTGGAACTGGAAATGAGGGAAAAAGTAAGGCCCTTTTGGTGGCTGTAGCTGAGGAACACGAGGCTTGGGAACTGTTAGCCTCTGTATTTTCTGCCTGGTAGAGAAGTTAGGTCTGCTCTGAGAGCCAGCTGCTGTGGAGAGAGAAGGAGAAGGAGGAGAAGGGGGAGGAGGGAGGAGGAGGAAGGGAAGGAAGTGGAAGAGGGGGAGGACAGAGGAGGAGGAGGAGGAAGGGGAGGAGGGGGAGGAGGAGAGACGGAGAGATGGTGGACTCGGGGCAGCTGATCCCAGTTGTGCTTTGGCAAATGGACTGTGAGTGGAAGTTACGTGTCCCTTCCAGCCGGAAGCTTTAAGAGCCTGTGCGGCCACACAGTGATGGCTGCTCTGTTAGCCAGGACCTGGAGTGAGGGGACACGGAGCAGAACCCCCATGTGGCAGGGATGAGAAATAAACTCTTGTCTTTATAAACCCTAAGGTTTGGATTCATGACCACAGCATCCCTGGAGTCGTTTTGGGGTTGTTTCTTACTACCATCCTATCCTGACTGATATAGAAGGAAATACCTTCCTTCTGCTTGGCACCATGTGATGCTTGGAGCTGCCACATCCATGTTATGATTGAGAGGCGACAAATGAAAAAACAAAAAAGATAAAGATAACTCACTGGTGGAGCAGAAAGATGGAAAGAAAAGCTGGGTCCCTGGGGTAGAGCCACTGAACTTGCCCTTGGGACTCTCCTATTTCCAGGCTTCCTGTTATGTGAGAAAACAAAGCCCTTACTGATCGCATTCATTTGGGTATTGTTACTTGCACTTGCAGCGATGGTGTGGTCGACAGAATAACGGCCTGCCAAAGATGTTCACGTCCCGATCCCCAGAACTTGTACGTTATTTCACATGGCAAAAGGGATGTTGCTGGTGTGATTAAGCTATGGATTTTGAGATGAGGGGATTATCCTGGATTATCTGGGTGGATCCAGTGCAATCACAAGTGTCTTTCTAAGAGGGAGGCAAGAAGGTCCAAGTCAGAAGGAGACAGGACAATGGAAGCAGAGGATGTCCTTTGAAGATGGAGGAAGGGGTCAAAACCCAACAAATGCAGGTGACTTCTAGAAGCTGGAAAGATGAGGAAAAGGATTTTTCCCTGGAGCCTCCAGAAGGAATCCAGCTCTGCCAACACCTTGATGTAAGATCCATTTTGGACTTCTGACCTCCAGAACTACAAGACAATAAATTTGTGCTGATTTCAGCCGCTCAGTTTGTGGTAACTTGGTACACAGCTATAGGAAACTGATACAGGTGACGCCCATGAACCTAACACAGCAGACAGCACCACAATGCTCCCCCTCACCCCCACAGTCATCCCTCCAGCAGAGTGGTCTTTGGAAGGGAACAGCTAACATTTCCTGCGTATTTAAAAGGAGAATCAAGAAAGTCTACGAGAGCGAGGGGAAAGGAATGAACATTTGCCACTTAGGTTGTAACTTGTTTCCTACTCAGCACCACAACAAAAGGGGGTGTCCTGGGAAAGGAGTTTAGCGCTCATTGCCTAGTTCTGTCTGCTTCTCCCAGCTACCCTGTACCGCTGTGGCTGCAGACCTGGGCTACCCCCCATTTCAGTGATATTCAAGTTCACTGTAACGCCAGCTAGGACGGGGCAGGGATTTGAGCCGAGCTGCAGCCGAGATGGGGCCAGAGCACGGACCAGGCAGTCTTGGATCTTGGGGGCCAGGCAAAGAGGCTGGCAAGCGAGGTCCGCTGGGTAAAATGTCTCAGCTCCGAGCCGCCGGGACTCCCGTGCCCGCGTCCTCCTGACCAGCTCTCCTCTAGGGTTCTAATATTTGCTTCTTGAGGGCCCACAGACTGGAGGGACAACTGAGTGGAGGGCACGGGCGGCAGAGACTGAAGTCCCAGGGCAAGGCGGTGGAGTCTCAGGTTCCTCGGGAGGGCGAGAGGAGCCCCGACTCCCTGCCCAGCTCGGCACTCCCGGCCCAGGGAGCGGGGTCGGGGCCGGGCGGGCGCCGGGGAGGGAGGGGACAAAGGTGAGGAGGGAGGAGACGGGCCTGGCGGGTGGGGATAAAGAGGGCGTGCGCTCCCGGCCCACGTGCGGGCAGCTCGGAGGAGGCGCGCAGGGTACCCGCCCCGCGGACCAGCCAGAGGCCCGCCGCGCGATGGAGCCGGCGTCCGACCTGGTGCTCGGGGACTCGCCCCTGCACCGCTACCTGGACGGCGAGTTCTGGAGCCTCAAGAACGAGCTGCGCAGGCTCCTGGGCGGCTGCCCGCTCTTCCGGCACAGGTACCGCGCCCCGGCCGGCTGGCGGCGTCCCCTGGGTCCCCGCGCGTCCCTGCGTGCCGCGCGCTCCTAACCTGTGCAGGTGCTGGACTCGCCTCCCCAGATGTGTGGGCAGAGCAGGCCGCCGCCGACTTCATCGGCCCCCAGGGAGCGTGTCCCCCGCCCGCCGAGCCCTCCTGCGCTAGGAGTCGGGGCAATGGGTGGGCCTCGCAGCGGCAGGCGTGGTGCTCCGCTGAGGGTCGTGGCTGGGAAGTTCGGCTTTGCTTCTAAACCTCAGTTGCTTGAGTCCCTGTCCCTCGCTGTCCCCCCCTGGTGGGAAGAAGAGGCAGAAAAACCGGGATGGGGTGGGGTGGGCCTCCTGGACGGCGCTCAGGGCCACTGCGCAACGGGGTCCGCCAGCGGCGCGGAAGGCCAGCGGCAGCCGGGTTGTGCCTGCCGGGAAGAGAGGGCATTTTCCCGGCACAGGGACGGACTGGCCCTGCACGGGGAGCATCTGGACTTCGGGGTGCGCAGACTCCCAGCGCCCCTGGGAGTACAGTGGTGGACAGTGCGCAGGTCAGCAGCGGCTGGGGTTACTTTGGTTGTACTCAGGTTTGGGCTCAGGTCCACGAGGTCATTTGACGCCACGACAGCCCTGAGAAGTGGGGAGAGGGGGTGGTGCAGCCCGAGTTTACAGGTGGAGAAAATGACTCGGTGACGGCCGGTCAGGACCAGAACTCAGCACTTGTGTCTCACGGGGGGCGGCTCCTGTGCTCTGCTGGGCGGCTGACCCCACCTCAGACGGTCTGAAAGCCCACTCTTAGAACCATGTTTGGAGTTGTAGCTTAAGAAAGCCCCTATTAAAGACGCCAGAATGTTCCGACGGAGAGTTAACCAGATAGCCCATGCCCAGTTAGCCCTCCTTTAGTTGATCTCTCAAGAATGAGCTGCACTGAGAGGGATGGAGATGCCTTGAGTAAAGGTAGGGTGTCTTTGAAGAAGTTGGGGTTCCTGCAGTGGAGGTACCTGAGGTGGGGGGCTTAGGGAAGGTGAAAGGTGAGATGTGTGAGACGGTGGGTGTGTCCTTGAGTGCCTCCCGCCTTCCCTTTCTCACACGTAGTTCTTTATGTCATGGTTCTCAAAGTGTGGTCCGGGGACTCCTGGGGGCACCCAAGACTGTTTCAGGAAATTCAAAGTTAAAAACTGTATTTATAATAACACTAAGATGTTATTGGCCTCTTCATTCTCACTTTCTCACAAATGTACAGTGATGGTGTCTAGAGACTTCATGATGTATAGTAGTCCAGCAGATTCAATGCAGAAACAGGAGAACCAGCTATGTTCTGTTAATCCCTTCCATTAAAGGGATTTGTAAAAAGGCAGAACAATACTACTCATTACTAATTTTTTTTTGTTTTGGAAAATACAGTCATTTGCATTAAAAAATTTAATGAGTTTATTACTGTTATTTTCAAATGATTTAACATATATTTAAACAATTTTTTGTCATAATTTCTAATATGGTAAATATAAGTAGATATTTGGGGGCCTCAATAATTTTTTTGAGTTTACTTTTTTAAGAGCAGTTTTAGGTTTACAACAAAATTGAGAGGAAGGTACAGAGATTTTCCATATACCCCCGCCCCCACACATGCATAGCCTCCCCCACTATCAATATTACTCACCTGAAAGGTACATTTTTTACCAAGGATGAACCTACATTGATGCATCAGAATCACCCCAAGTCCACACTTTACATTAGGGTTCACTCTTGGTGGTGTACATTCTGTGGTTTTGAACAAATGTATAATGACATGTATATATCATTATGGTCTCATACAGAGTAGTTTCACTGCCCCCGAAATCCTCTGTGGTCTGCCTATTTATCTCTCCCCACATCAACCCCTGGCAACCACTGATCTTTTTACTGTCTCCATAGTTTTGCCTTTTCCAGAATGTCATATACTTGGAATCATACATTACGTAGCCTTTTCAGATTGGCTTCTGTCACTTAGTAACATGCATTTAAGCTTTGTGCATGCCTTTCATGGCTTGATAGCTCATTTCTTTTCAGTGCTAAATAATATTCCGTGGTCTAGATGTGTCACAGTTTATTTATCTGTTCACCTTTGAAGGGCCTCTTGGTTGCGTCCAAGTTTTGGCAATTATGAACAAACTGCTGCAAACATCCGTGTGGATGTTTTTGTGGAGGCCTCAATTTTTCGGAGTGCAAAGAGGTCCTGCTACTTTAAGCCATACTTTGTTCTGTCACACCCCCTTGCACATATCTGTTCCTATATTCCTCAGTCTTTTCAGTTTGGTTCTCAGGCTGCCGTCTCTTTGCCTTTTCAGTTTAGCTAACTGCAGTTTACAATGTGGGACAGAATTCTAATGTCCAAACTCCTGATTTGGGCCAAGTAGAAGGTACTTCCTCGTGAATTGCACAACCTGCTTGGGGACAGAGGGACAGACACACCTGGGTTGGAAAGCCAGCAGGCAGCTCAATTCCTGTGTGATTGCTATCAGGTGATTGCAGCTTACTGAGTTTACATTTGCTCATCCCCGGAACGGAGATAATATCTGTGCTGCTGGGTTGTTGTGATGCTTAAATGAGAAAAGGTTGAGTCGGTATTCAGTAATGCCGGCTGTGCTATGATACTAACACACACACACACACACACACACACACACACACACACACAAAGATAAAAATCCCATTACCCTAACAAACACTTTTCCATTCTTTCCAGTTCTTGTTTATTGACTTCAGAGTTGTAATATGAGCATAGACAAAATTTCATATTTTTTCTTCCAAGTGATTAAAGGTTCTGATATCTGTTTGAAAGATCACATTGTACCATCAGATTTGATCTGGTCACGTTAGAAGACAGTGATCCTCATTTCTCGATGTTTCAACATTCTGCCAAAGTTAAATGCTCCAGAGGAGACCAGAAATAAAACTTCTCCATCCACTGGTTCACTGAGGCAATGTTACGCTTCCTGTGGCAAGTTCCCCCTCCCTAGGCCTTTGAAGTTAAAGTAGGTGTTGGGGGGCTGGGTTTGTGGCAGACAATTCTGTGAGTGCTGTGTGTGTGTATCGAGGGAAGTTTGTACAAGGTCACTCCAAGTACATAAAAGACCAGGAGACAGTTGTCCTCCAAAAGAAAAGAGGTTGTGCAATTTCCTGTGCACATAGTAGCTACTCTCAGTGCGGAGGTTCATCCTCTAGACTGCTGCCCCCAGGTGTGGTGAGGGCACAGCCCAGGTTCCCCTCCTAAGGAACGGCTCGCCCTCTCTCCCGAAGACTAGCTTGCCAGGTGAGTCCTCACGGTCTCACTCTGTTAGAGAGTCCCCTAGACTCTGGGGATGCTGAGGGTGCATACGATGGCATGCCATGTATTGTGACAGCAGGGAGATTCTGGGAGACTCGCTCCTCACTGGGGTTTGCAGGGAATATTTAAAAGCAGCATCTGAAATGAGATAAGTTTAAAAAATTGTTTTTGAGTTTGTTTCTTGGCGAACTGAAGCTCTCTCCTTAGGGCCTGGCTGCTGAGTGAGTGTGCACAATTATGGGCATGGCACACATCCCTCAGCAAAACAACTTTAAAGCCCACTGGATGCTTCTGGTCTCCCAACACCTTGTCACCGCCCTTCCACAAGGCTCCCCTCCCTGGCCTCGCTGTGCTGCGCGGGGCTGGTTCCCCTCTCCTCCTTTTTCTCTTCACTCCCTTCTCTTTCCTTCCCTAGAGCAATGCACGTTTCTCTTACTAACTTTTTCATAGGTTTAGTTTTTCCCGTTGGTCTTGTTTATACATGTAAGTATTTCATGAAGACGTTTTCATTGTGAAGAGTCAACTGATATGGAAAACTTGAAAGTTTCCTAAACTGTCTCCTCCCGCAACCACTTTTGTTAGCGTAGTAAAACTCACATAAAATAAAATTTACCATTTTAAGTGTACAACTTTTTTTTTAAGTGTACAACTCAGTGGCATTAAGTACATTCACATTGCTGTGCAGCCATCACCACCATCCATCCTTTGAACTTTTTCATTATCCCAAATTGAAACTCCGTACCCATTAAACATAACTCCCCATCCCCCTCTTCCCCAGCCCCTGGCAACCACCATTCTATTTTCTTGACTATTCCGAACCTCATATAAGTGGAATTATACAATATTTGTCGTTTTGTGTCTGGCTTATTTCACTTAATATAATGTCCTCAAGGTTCATTCATGTTGTAGCATACATCAGAATCTCCTTCCTTTTTAAGGCTGAATAATACTCCATTGCGTGAATAGACCACGTTTTGTGTATTCGTTCATCTGTTGATGGACATTTGGTCTCCCAAACACTTTTAATATTTTAGTGTGTTGTCTGGTTTTTTCTCCTTGTTTTTCTACTCGTCCATATACACATGTGAACATTGTGTTTTTATATAAACAGGATCATATTATGTGTTTTATTCTACAGCTTACTCTTTTATAATTTAATTCTTATTTTCATTGGTATAATGTATGAGCGTTCTTAATACAAGTAGTACAACGAGATTTGTCATGAAAAACTGCTATCCCCTGCCCCACCCGGCTTCACCCCTTTCCGCATTGACAACACTTCCAATTCATTCACTGGGTTCTTGTGTTATTTACCTCCATATTCCTAAATAACATGCTTAAATGGCCACTTCTTGATTATGTAATGACTTACTATTATAAAAAATGAAGACTCTCACAACGGCACCACTTTCTCTATTCTCTGAAAATCGGTGTGTCACCATTTTTACTTAAATCAGTACCCAGTGTTCACATCATTATGACTACATAAATACTATTCCCAGCCATGCCCCATGGTGTCCCGTGTTTCATTTCCTTTCTTTCGCAACTTTTTGTTTTCTCTGGCGATAACAATCATCCCCTGTATTCATTTGCTTAGTTTTCTATAAACCGGTCACTCGCCGACCTCCATGCTTTTGGATAGAACAGCTGCACTCCTCTCCATTTGGTCAAACCTGTCTGGTAATTGGCAGTTCCGTTCCTCCTGGCCCCCCGTGGCCACATCCGTCCTGGAGGCCTCCTTCTGGGGCTTCAGTCTGGACGGGCTCTCTGCATGTCTCTTCACCATTATCCTGGGAATTTCCTTTGCGTCTCCTCTGTAGTCAAGTCACTGTTTCCCCAGGCTTTCTCTTTCTTGGTTACCCTCTGTGGGGGATTAGAGACGGCCACACATTCTTTAATGCCACTCCTGTTGAGAGGGGTGGTTTGTGTCCCCTCCCCTTGAATCTTGGTGGCTTTATGACTGCTTTGGCCGACCGAATATGGCAGAAGTGACAGTGTGCCAGTTTCCAGGCTCAGGCCTGAAGACACTGGTGCCTTCCACTTCCTGTCTCTTGAGGTCTTGAGCTTCCAGGTAGAACGTTCCGCTATCGGGTAGCTGCCGTGCTGTGAGGACGCTGAAACTGGTCCATGCAGAGAGGCTGCAGAGAGAGAGGTAAAATGTTGCTAACCATTCCAGCTGCTCCAACCCTCAGCTGTTCAAGTCGTCTGAGCAGGGACCCCAGACATTGTGAAGCAGAGGCAAGCCATCCCTACTTGTTCCTGTGTGTCCGAATTCCTGACAGAAAGACTAGTGAGATAGAATAGTAATGCATTGCTGTGTTGAGCCACTACGTTTTGGGATACGTTGTTACACAGCTGTAGATAACCAGAACAGTCTCTCACCTGATAGCTTCCTGAGAAAAGATACCAGGGAATTAACTTTTTGAGATTTTGAGATTTTCACGTCTGTCTGAAAATGTTTACTGTACCGATTGACTGAAAGTTCGTCTGGGTATAGAATTCTCGGCTGGAAATAAAATCTCCCCCAGAATTTTAAAGGCATCATGCCATTGCTTTTGAGTGTCCAACGTTGTTATTAACAAATCTGACCCCTTCTGCACCCTGACCCTTTATAAATGACTTGTTTTTCTCCCTCCTGGAAGCCACACTGTCTGCAACTTTCTTCTTAGTACTGGTATTATAGAATTTCATGATGGTGTGGCTTGATGTGGGTCTCTTTTTCTTTCAGTGTGTTGGGCATTAGTGGCTCTTTTAATCTGGAAGCTCGTGTTCTTCATTTATGTGAACTGTTCTCTTATCTGGAACTCCTTTTGTTCAGATGTTGGACCTCCTGGCTTTGTCCTCTAATTTTCTCATCCTTTCTTCCTTATTTTCCATCTCTTTATCTTTTTGTTTTGCTTCCTGGGAGATTGTCTCTACTTGATCTTCCAACTCTTCTTGAGTCATTTGTAAATATCTACTGTCACATTTTTAATTTTCAAAAGTTCTTTAAGGTCTTTGTCCCTTTTTAATAGCACTCGTTCTTGTTTTCTGCTTGCAAAATCTCTTATTTTTGAGTATAGTTGATGGTAATTTTTGAGATGTTCCTTTCTCTTCTCTGCTTTGTCTCTGTTTTTTTTCCCTCTTAATTCCTTTTTTTTTTGTTTGTACTTTTGACCTCTGTCTTTTGTCTCTGTCATTTGAGGCTTTTATGAAATGTCTAGTCAGCCTTGGGTATTTGCTCACAATGGGAACCAAATGAGTAACAGGAATAAAATGCTGATTGTCAACAGTCAGGGGTTTTGGCCACAGCCTTTACCGATCATAGAGCAACCTTCTTTTTCTTTTTTTTTTTTTTTTTTAAATCTGCTTTGCTGGAACTTTTTTTTTTTTTAATTGATGTTTTAATGGTTTCTAACATTGTGAAATTTTGGGTTGTACACTTTTGTTTGTCCATCACCGTATACATGACTCCCTTCACCCCTTGTGCCCACCCCCCACCCCCTCCCCCACCCCCACTGCCCCTGGTAACCACAGTCCCGTTTTCTCTGTCCATGTGTTGGTTTATATTCCACATATGAGTGAGATGATACAGTGTTTGTCTTTCTCTTTCTGGCTTATTTCACTTAACATAATACGCTCCAGGCCCATCCATGTTGTTGCAAATGGGACGATTTTGTCTTTTTTTATGGCTGAGTAGTATTCCATTGTATATATATACCACATTTTCTTAATCCAATCGTCAGTCGAGGGACACTTAGGTGAGCAACCTTCTTTTAAGTGGCAGATCAGTATTAGTGTTTTCTTTTGGACAGTGTTAATTTCTTTAGAGATGAATCTTTTAGTCTCTTGAGGGGTGGGAGGGTAGAGAGTGAAGGACGGGTCATAATCCCGGCTGCCTGAAGTGGTTGTGAGCAGGGCTCCTCCTTGTGTGACTTCAGGCTGATTAGAAAACCGTGCTCCTTTCTCAAGACATTTGACTTCCATTTGCTGGAAAATGCTTGTCACCTCTGACTTTGTTAGAACAAGTCACTTTACAGCCATCTGCTGGGAAGTTGTCGAAGCTGTCCATGACATGAAGGCCATCTCTCGTGGTCGAGGGATCTCCTGAGGGATCTCCCACTGGCCCCAGTGTTTTCAGTATGGGGGCTCCCTGCTACTCCTCATGTCTCCCTGTCCTGACAGTGAGCCCCCAGGCTTTGATGGGCTCGAGGAGGGGACTTGGGGATCCAGCTGCTCTCAGAGGTACCTGGAGCCTCCAATACCCAAGCCTTGGTGGGGTTCAGTGGCACAGCTGGTTAGCCCCTCAGCCCTATAGACTTAGCATTCTCTGTTCTGCTAAGTCAGCTATCACTGCCTGTTCACCTTCTAGTTGCTAATATGTTGCTGCTATCCTTTGTCTGCTGTCAGTTTCTCCAGTTCTTGGTTGATCCATATGGGCTTATGTCTTATTCATTTCATTACTGTCATTTTTATGGGCTATGAATGCCTATATTTAAATCTGTTCTGATATCCAGAAATCTGCAGACCTATATTTATGTGTCAGTTTGGATAGAACTGTCTCATTCTTTTTAAAAGCTGCATGAATTATGGTTGCACCATAATTTGTTTACTCCATGCCCCACTGATGGACACTAAGGTTGTATCCAGTCTTTGTTGTCCTAAACAATGCCACAGTGAGCACCCTGGTGTCTGCCGGAGGAGATTTCTCTGGGTGAGGTCCTAGAGTGACACTGATGGGGCAAAGAGTATCCACACTGAAAACAGTGACAAATATTGCCAGATTATCTTGCAAAGGCTCCAGTTTTATTACCACCAAGAGTATATGAGGCAATCTCAAGTCCAGTTTACTTGTGGCTGTGTAGGATCTAAATTCTAGTGTTTATCTATTCATCCCCTGAGATATTGTGTCAGGCCCCTGGAGACAGGCTGATGAGTGTGTGAGGTGGGTTCTGGCTTCCAGGAACTTCCTGCAACACATGTGACACGGCTGTCCTATGAAATCGGCAGCCTGCAGTCTTACAGTCAACTTTGTCATTCTGTTTTTCCCATTAAAATATGTAAATATCCCAAACATCCTATTTTCTACAGTTCTCAGAGTTTCAAGTCCCTAAAGCAACACAAAAGTATTTTGCCAAACCCTAAGTCCTAACTTTTGATGTATAAAATGTGGCTTTTGTGTTTGCAAACTATAATGTCATGTCTTATGAATGTTTCTTGGGTCTAGGGTTCAGGCCTCCAGACAGGCAGTGAGGAGGGTTAAGAATGCTCCAAGTTGAAGCCCAGGTCTTGGCCTCTGTGTTCTAGTGTTGAGTGACTTGATACTGGGGGAATCCACTGGCCCTGTCCTTAAGAAAGTTACAGTCTAATGTGGCTAGGTCTGGAGGGACATTGGGAATGTCAGTATATTTGGATGCCAGAACTTGGAAACTTTCCACAGTGAGAACACCATCAGGCTGTTGTCCTTGGTCCAGTCCGGGAGCCTTAGAGAGATGAGCTGTTCATGCCGGAGAGAACTTTTGGGATCAACTTTCTCCTTTACAAAGGAGGGAACAAATGCTCAGGGAAGAGAAGTGACTTGCTTAGGGTCACCCAGCTTGGAGTGACAAAGCAAAGAGTGAGACCTCTGGTCTTCCGATTCCCACCGCAGCTATTTCCAGTGTGTTTCTTTGGAGTATTATGGGGGTGTATTGGTTTGCTAGGATGGCCGTAACAAAGTACCCCAGACGGATTGGCTAAATAATAGAAATTTGTTGTCTCACTGTTCTGGAGGCTAGAAGATTGAAATCAAGGTGTTGGCAGGGTTGGTTCCTTCTGAGGGCTCTGAGGGAGGGATCTGTTCAGGGCCTCTCTCCTTGGCTTGCAGGTGGCCATCTTTTCCTTGTGTCTTCACGTGGTCTTCCTTTGTACTTGCCTTTCTCCAAATATCCCGTTTTTATAAGGACACCAGTCATATTGGATTAGAGCCTACCCTAACGACCTCGTTTTAACTTGGTTACCTCTATAAGGACCGTATCTCCAAATAAGGTCACATTGTGAGATAGTAGGCATTAGGACTTCAACATATGAATTTTTGGAGTACACAATTCAACCCATAATTGGTGATGAGTGATACAGAATAAGAACTAAAACTTGGATGTGTGTATGTTTCAACAAAACAGTTTTATAAATTTAAATAGAAGCTCCCTACTTCTATCCTGACTGGGAAGTCATTTCTTAAGAAATACTGGACCCCCAAGCCTAGCCTGGTGGTTGTCATCAAGCAGGATCTCAGAGTGTGTCTGCTGAATAATCGGGCAGCAATGAAGAGACGTGAAGTCAAAACCCCTTGGGGCTGGAGGGGACATTTAAGGAATTGAGTCTAACTGACCCCTTGTATGTGGCTTCCTTCCATGTGGCTGTGTTCAAGTGCTCAGAGGAAACTCAAACCCAAGGATGGTGAGGGAGTGATGGGGCTGGGCCCCATGTTCTTCGTTTCTGTTATCAGTGATGGGAGAGGAGAGAGGCAGAGAGATTCTTGCATGTTTTCTTGGTAACCAGTCTCATAAACCTTCAAGGGATGGTGTTTTTCCAGGTCCTTGTCAGACTCTGTGGCCCCTGCCTGTGTAATAGACAGTTCGTGAGGCTTTCAGTCCTGGGAGGAAACACTATGCAGTGGGGCCTCTCTTACGGGTGGGGACAGCTGTTGCTGTCTTCTCTAATGTGTATCCGCCAGCCCAAATGGCAGCAGTATGTGGACTTTTACAAAAATCACACAAGAACAAAGCGTGTTCTTGATATGGGCAATTCTGTAGAGGCTCTAGAAATATTCCAGAGAGTATCTCTTCCCAGGTCCAGCCGTCGAGACAATTACAGTGCTGCTTTGCGTTCTGTTCATTACATGAATTTATTAAAGGGCATGCCAACCTCTTAGATAACTTTCCTCCACCTTAAAAAAATAATTGCACACTCAAAAAAGTATTGTTGACGATGGATAGAGAACGTTTCCTTCTTTTCTCTCTTCCCTTGGCAAGAAGTTCTGGTTTGCTGGAGGGGGAGAAAGATTTTGGTGTCCCTCGATGCCTTGGGCCCCAATTCCTTTGGGTGGCAGAGCTCCTGGAGGCTCTTCCTCACCCCACTCGCCTGAGTGCCCCAAGAACCACTTCTAGAACGTGGATGGTGAATAGTGAGGGACAGAGGTGGGTGAGTTTTGAGAATCCTCCCAGTTTCTTTTGTAACACACTGAGATTTGGGGTTTTCCCTCACTCTCAACATCTCATGACATTGTTAAATTGATTGAGCATGTACTCTGTGCCAGACATTTTTTTTTTCGGTGTATTAACTATTTTGTTCTTGCAACACCTTTAAGAAATTGACACTATCATTTCCTGAGTTCTCCAGATGAAGAAATGGAGTCACACAGGTATTTAGTAGCTTGCCCGAAGTCAGTAGCGGGTGGATAGGAGAGACAAGATCCAAAGGGGGTGCCCTGGACCCAGAACTCACACTGACCACTCGGCTGCCCCTCCCCACCCCCCCAAGGGGCAGTGCTCCTACTACGTCAGTGCTATCTTCCAGGGGCAATAGGGAACCGTGTGGGGTATGTTTGGGGTGTCACCATGAATGAAGGTGCTGCTAGCATTTACTTCTCATGGGTGTGAAGTAGTCTCTCAGAGAAGACAGTCCTGCCCCAAATGCCAGCCCACTGAGAAACACTGGTGTGCCTCAGCCTGTTTAGATGGTCTCTGTACTGGGGAGACCCCCATAGTGACATCCCTGCGATAAACGTTCAGGCTGATAGTTCCTTCCTCTCTCTCTTTCTCTCATTGAGGTGACATTCATATAACATACAATTAACCATTTTAAAGTGTACAATTCAGTGGCATTTAATGTATTCACAATGTTGTGCAACCACCACTTCTCTCTTATTCCAAAACTTTTTCATCACCCCGGAAAAACACTGTATTCATTAAGTAATCACTCCCTATTCCCCCCTCATCTCATCCTCTGGCAACCACCCATCTACTTTCTGTCTCTATGGATTTGCCTATTTTGGACATTTCATATAAAGGGAATCGTACAATATGTGACCTTTTGTGTCTGGCTTCTTTCGCTTAGCATAGTGTTTTCAAGGTTCATCTAAGTTGTAGCATGTGTCACTACTGTGTTCCTTTTTATGGTTGAATAATATTCCAGTGTATGGCTATATCAGGCAAATAGTTTCCTGTTTCAAAAAAACAGGTATTTTCCCACCAAAGTCATGCAGTCCTATCCGATTTGTTTTGTCCCAGGTCATGTGGGGAAGTGGCAGTGGGCCTGGGCCTTCTGGCTCCCAGACCCTTACTTTTTCTTCTAGAACATCTGCCTTTTTCTTAAACAGAAAGTGACAATGATTGTTCTGATTTGTTTTCCATCGGCATACATTATGGATTAAGAGTGCAAGGGGTTGAAAAATGAGAGGAAGCCTGGATGGAGGTCAGCAGGGCACTGCCAGGCCTCCAGTTGGACACTAGGGTCTTCAGTTGACCAGGAGGGAGACAGGGCTGAAGGACAAATGCCCATCACTCAGAGTACTTTGCACATTTCTTTTTAGATCGCCTGTGACTTCTATGTCCCCACAGAGGCTTAAGGATTTTTCCTAGCCCTTCGCTCCTCAGATGCAGCCCTTAGAATTTCACTCACCCGCTTTCCCTTAGGTGGCTCTGCCACAGCCTGTCCTCACGAGGCTGCTGTCTCGCACTGGGGGTTCATGGTGTTCATTGGGTATTCAGGGACCTGTAAAATGAGTCGTGATGTGCTCTGAGACTTGTATTACTTCCAGCATTCTGTACGTCCAATTAATTGAGAACAAGTAATGCCCAGACTTTGGATTTATTATTTTTTCCTCATGGCAGTGTAGCAGCAAACTATGAGCGAGTGGGTATGATACCTCCCGTGAAGACCTTTGATAATTTGGCAATTGAGAATGACTTTTGGTCACATTAGCTGAAAGAGAAAAGAAATATCCATTGCTCTCTCAGTTCAGAGATAAAAGATCATTTTGTTTGGGATGTATATGCTCTTTCAAACAAACGTATGGAATAAACATTAAAACTAGAACATTATAAAAGTTTGAAACACTGGGCTGGTAAGGGAGACTGGTGGTGAGATTTCAGGTAATGCTAGGAGAATGTGTGGCTGTCATGTAGAAAAGAGGTCTTTGCAGTCATGTTCTCCTGCTTTACTCTGAAAAGCCAGAACCTTTTGAGGTGAGAAGAAAATGTGGGCATGCTACGTTAATGGCAAGTAAAGTCACTGCCCCCTAGCCCCACCCCCTGCCCCCACCCATTCCCCCTCTTCTGCTCGCATCAGCGAGATCCCAGAGCTGAGCTGGGGCAGCAGGCAGGTGTTTCCTGGCTTCCTCCTATAGTGTCCTCTTGGGGGTAGTAATGCCCCAGTTCTTCTAGGGGGTCTCCTTCTACTGGGTGCAGTTCATGCGGGGCTGTGGGTTGGGGCACTGTCTCTGGGACTCCCTCAGGCTGGGTGCTGACCCTGCAGTGACTCTCCCACCCCCCAGGCTCCTGGCCCTCCTGCCCCTGCCCAGGCTGCAGCCAAACAACCCTAACTGATGCCAATGGGAAATATTGGCATCTATTTCCAATTATCAATTGAAATTTTTAAAATAATCATGCAGTTCAAAATTTTAAAAAAATATAGAAAATGTATGGTGAAAATCTCCCTGGTACCCATACTGGTCTCTTACCCTTCTAGAGATTTTTTTTTTTAATGCTTCCATTAACAAATATGAATATATGATCTTATTTTCCTCTCTTTTCTACTCCAAAGGTAGCATATTATGTGCTCTGTTCTACATCATGTTTTTTTCACCTACCAACATATCTTGGATATAAAGTTTGCTCATTTTGCTTTTTAAGCCGTTATAACACACTCCATTGTAAGGCTGTGTCATCATTTAGCCATTCCCTTATTGATGAACTTTACAGCTCTGTCAATGCTGCAATGACTAAGCTGGTGCCTGACTCATTTTGCATGTGTGTAAATACTACAGATGGTAGACATTCGTTTAATTGAGGAGAGGTGTGCTTAATCATTCTGAAACGGAGGTGCTATCCCAGACTATCTTCTTGTTTTTGTTGTGCATGTCTCATCTTCTCCCAGTCTTCTCACTGTTCAGTTTTTCAATTGGGTAATGATTACTGACAACAACTTAAAAATAATAAGAGCTGTTTGAAACTGATTGAAAAATAAGTGAATGAAGGCAACATTTTTAGAAAGAAAAATTTTTAGGAAGAGCAGGCTGAAGATTGGGGGCATTAAAATGGTTCTCTCAAGTTGGGTGGCCTGATTTACTCTGGTTAGGAGTTAGAACTGTTAAGCCCCTATGTTTAATTAATGCACCTACTTTAAACAAACAATTGTTAGATTTGATTTGTCATAGTAAATGAATAATTATGACTTAAGAAACTTATTCAGACTTCTGGTTTCCATTTCCACCTGTAAGGAGCTTGGAAGTTGCCAGTCTGTCCTAACATGTAAAAAGCTGAACAGACTAAAAAATCAACCTCTTCTAGGATCCTGTAAGAGAGGGGAGGGCGCAGGGCAAACTACTGCCCCCAAATTGGAGGACAGACAGGTGAATACAAGGAGTCTTGGCTACCAGAGCAGAGACTCATGAGCAGAAGGGCGGTGGGAACCAGTGCTCGAGTGGGAAAGCCTGAGTATAACTGACAAATTGCTGGAGGCTCAGTGCGGGCACTCTGGGAGTTAAAACCTCCATGGGGGGCCCAGTCATGACAGGGAGGTGGCCCACAATATTGTGAGATTTCCTCCAAGAACTTGACAAGGTACCCACAGTAAATATTTGAGAAAAATCCTTTCAGGCTTCCTATAGGGGAAAGGGAAAAGGAACCATTTTGAAATACCCCAGAACGCTCTGTTCTTCATAACAAGTCCTGCCCTCAGGGAAAACTAGTAACCAGAGCCTAACCTGCCGGGGTATTATCAGAGCCTAACTGACCTGGGGGGAAGGGAAATACCCAACTCCAGCCCTCTCTAGCCATCCTCTCCCACGCTTGTAAAGTTCACAGTCCAGAGGCTCGCTAAAAAACTGAAACCTAATCATAGGACTATAGACTGCTCCCCTCCTCCACTCTTCACCACCACATTTCTAAAGGCCTATTTACAGTAGTTCCTTTTACCCAGTACATCATGTCTAGCTATCAAGAGAAAATGACAAGGCATACCAAAAGGCAAAAACCCACAATTTGAAGACACAGAGCAAGCACGAGAACCAGACATGGCAGAGATGTTAGAATTATCAGACCAGGAATTTAAAACAACTATGATTAATATGCTAAAGTCTCTAATGGATAAAGTACTCAACATGCCAGAACAGATGGGTAATATAAGCAGAGAGAAGGAAAGTCTATGAAACAACCAAATAGAAATGCTAGAGATCAAAAACACTGTAACAGAGGTGAAGAATGGCTTCGATGGGCTTATTAGTCAACTGGACATTGCTGAAGAAAGAATAGAATCCTCCACAACTGAAAAGCAAAGAGAACAAAGACTGAAAAAAACAGAACAGAATATCCAAGGACTGTGAGACAACTACAAAAGGTGTAACATACACCTTTTACATTCAGCATATAATGGGAATATCAGAAGGAGAAGAAAGAGAGAAAGGAACAGAAGAAATATATGAAATGATAACGATTGAGAATTTCCCACAATTAATGTCAGGCACCAAACTACAGATCTGAGAAGCTCAGAGCACACCAAGCAGGATACATGACAAAAAAATTCCAGCTAAGTATATTATTTTCAAACTACAGAAAATCAAAGATAAAGAAAAAATCCTGAAAGAAGTCAGAGGGGAAAAAAAACCCCCTTACCTACAGAGGAACAAAGATAAGGCTTATATCTGACTTCTTCTGAGAAACCATGCAAGTTAGAAGAGAGTGGAAAAAATATTCCAGGTATTGAGAGAAAAAACTCATGAACCTAGAATTTTGTATCCTGTGAAATTATCCTTCAAAAGTGAAGAAGAAATAAAGACTTTCTCAGACAAACAAAAATTGAGGGAATTTGTTACCAGTAGACCTGCCTTGCAAGGAATGTTAAAAGAAGCTTTTTAGAGAGAAGGAAAATAATATGGGTCAGAAACTTGGATCTACATAAAGTAAGGAAGAGCATTACAGAAGAAATAAGTGAAGGTAAAATAAGAATGTGGATTTTTTAATTCTTAATTGATCTAACAGATAACATTTTGTTCAAAATAATAATACCAACAATGTATTTGATTATACATATATAATCAAAATGTATATATTCAAATATGATATATATATAATCAAGTTAATTATATATATAATTAGGATTATTTTGTTATTATAAGGTACTCACACTACCTGTGAAATGGTTTAGTGTTATTTGAAAGTGGACTTGGGTTAGCTATAAATATATGTTGCAAACTCTAGGGGAACCACTAAGAAAAGTAAAAAAGAAGTATAACTGATACGCTAAGAAGGGAGAGAAAATGGAATCATATAAAATGTTCAGTTAAAACCAGAAAAGGCAGAAAAAGAGTGGAAGACAAAAATAGGAACAAAGAACAAGGGCCACAAATAGAAAACAGTAACAAATATGGTAGATAATAATCCATCTGTATCAATAATCATTTTAAACATCAGTGGTCTAAAGGCACCAATTAAAAGACAGAGATTGTCTGAGTAGATCAAAAAACAAGACCCAATTATATGTAATGTACTTTAAATATAAAGATACACACAGATTAAAAGTAAAGGGATGGAGGAAAATATACCATGCTAATGCTAATCAAAATAAAGCAGGAGTGTCTATATTAATTTTACAGGGCAGACTTCAAAGTGAGGAAAGGTATCAGGGACAAAGAAGGGACCCTTTCTGATAAAGGGGTCAATTCTCCAAGAAGACATAATAATCCTTAACATGTATATGCTCCAAAACAGAGCATGTGTATTCTGTTTTGTAACTATGTAAACTATGTAAGGCAAAAAATAATAGAATTGCAAAGAGAAATAGATGAATTCACTAACATGGTTGGAGACTTCAACACCCCTCCATCAGAAATGGACAGATCCGGTAGACAGAAAATCAGTAAGGACATAGTTGAACTCAAGAACAATCAATCAACTGGGTATATCGACATCTATAGATTACGTCATCCAACAACAGCAGAATGGATGCACAATCTTCTCAAGCTCACATGGAACGTTCGCCAAGATAGGCCACATTCTGGGCCATAAAACACACCTTAACAAAGTTAAAAGAATAGAAATCACACAATGTCTGCTGTCAGACCACAATGGAATTAAACTAGAAATCATTAACAGAAAGATAACTGGAAAATCCCAAAATACATGGAGATTAAACAACACACTTCTAAATAACACGTAGATCAGAGAAGAAATCTCATGAGAAATTTAAAAACATTTTGAACTGAATGAAAATGAAAGCACAACTTGTTGAAATTTGTGGGATGCAGTGAAAACATTGCTTAGAGGGAAATTTATAGGATAAAAGCATTTGTTAGAAAAGAAGAAACATCTAAAATTGATAATCTTAGTTTCTGCCTAAGGAAACTAGAAAAAGGAGAGCAAATTAAAGACAAAGTAAGCAGAAGAAAAATAATAAGAATCAGAAATCAATGAAATTAAAAATAGGAAATCAGTAGAGAAAATCAGTAAAAACAAAAGCTGGTTCTTTGAAAAGATCAATAATATTAATAAGCTACTAGCAAGGCTAACTAAGAAAAAATAGAGAGAACACATATTACTAATATCAGAAGTGAAAGAGAGGGCATCACCATAGATCCTATGAACATTAAAAGGATAATAAAAGAATACTGTGAATAACTGTGCCCACAAATTTGATAACCTAGACAAAATGGACCGATTCCTTGAAAGACATGATCTGCCAGAACTCCCACAAAAAGAAATAGATGATCTGAATAGACCTACATCTAGTAAAGAAATTGAATCAATTATAAATAACCTTCCAAAACAGAAAGCACAAGGCCCAGAGAGGTTTACTGGTGAATTCTACCAAGCATTTAAGGAAGAAATTATACCAATTCTCTACAATCTCTTTCAGAGGATAGAAGCAGAAGGAATACTTACTAACTCATTCTGTGAGGCCAGCATTACCTTAATACTGAAACCAAAGACATTACAGGAAAAGAAAACTACAGACCAGTATCTCTCATGAACATAGATGTAAAAATCCTCAAGAAAATATTAGCAAATTGAATCCAACGATGTGTAAAAATAATTATACACCACAATCAAATGGGACTTATCCCAGGTATATAAGGCTGGTTCAGCATTTGAAAATCAATTAATGTCATCCATCATATCAACAGACTGAAAAAGAAAAGTCATGTGAGCATATCAATAGATGCAGAAAAAGCATTTGGCAAAATCCAGCACCCATTCATAATAACAACTCTCAAAAAACTAGGAATAGAGGGAAACTTCCTCAACTTGATAAAGAACATCTACAAAAACCTACCTACAACTAACATCGTATATAATGGTAATAAACTTGAAGCTTTCCTGTTAAAATCAGGAATAAGGCAAGGGTGTCCCCTCTCACCAATCCTTTTTGACATTGTACTGGAAATTGTAGTTAATACAATAATAAAAGAAAAGGAAATTACAGGTATACAGATTGGGAAGGAAGAAATAATACTTTGTTCAGTATTATATCAGTTGACGTGATGCTCTATGTAGAAAATCCAAAAGAATCAACAAAAAATATCCTGGAACTAATAAGCAGTTATAGCAAGGTTGCAGGATGCAAGGTTAATATACAAAAGTCAATTGATTTTCAATATATCAGCAATGAGCAAGTGGAATTTAAAATTAAAAACACAGTACCATTTACATTAGCACCCTCCTAAAATGAAATACTTAGGTATAAATCTAACAAAATATGTGTAAGATCTACATGAGGAAAACAACAAACTTTGATGAATGAAATCAAAGAACTAAACAAACAAACAGATAGTCTGTGTTTATTGGTAGCAAGACTCAATATTGTCAAGATGTCAGTTCTTCCCAACTTGATCTATAGGTTCAAGGCAATACTGATCAAAATCCCAGCAAGTTATTTTGTGGATATTGACAAACTGATTCTAAAGTTTATATGGAAGGGCAAAAGACCCAGAGTAGCCAACACAATATTGAAGGAGAAGAGCAAAGTTGCAGGACTAATACTTACCTGACTTCAAGCCTTGCGAAAAGCTACAGTAATTAAGAGAGTGTGGTATTGGTGAAAAAACAGACAAACAGATCAATGGGTCAGAATAGAGAGCCCAGAAATAGAGACACGAATGTAGTCAGCTGGTCTTTGACAAAGGAGCAAAGGCAATTCAGTGGAGAAAGGATAGTCTTTCCAAGAAGTGGTGCTGGAAAAACTGGCCACCCACCGGCAAAAAAAAAAAAAAAAAAAAAAAAATTCAATCTAGACACAGACCTTACACTTTTCACAAAAATTAACTCAAAATGGATCACAGACTTAAATGTAATGTGCAAAACTATAAAACTCCTAGAGATAACATAGGAGAAAGCTTAGATGACCTTGGGTATGGTGATGATTTTTTAGATAAAACACCAAAGGCACAATCTATGAAAAAAAGAAAGAATTGATAAGCTGGCATTTATTAAAATTAAAAACTTCTGCTCTGTGAAAGACAATGTCAAGAGAACGAGAAGACAAGTCACAGACTGGAGAAGATATTTGCAAAAGACACATCTGATAAAGGACTGTTATCCAAAATATATAAAGAACTCTTAAAACTCAACAATAAGAAAACAAACAACCTGGTTAAAAAATGAGCCAAAGACCTTAACAGACATCTCACCAAAGAAGACCTATAGATAGCAAGTAAATATATGAAAAGATGCTCTACATTATATGTTATCAGTGAAATGAAAATTAAAACAATAATGAGTACCACTACACACCTCTTAACATGGCCAAAATCCAGAACACTGATAATGCTCAATGCTGGCAAGGCTGTGGAGCCACAGGAACTCTCATTCATTGCTGGTGGGAATGCAAAATAGTACAGCCACTTTGGAAGACAGTTTGGAGGTTTCTTAAAAAACTAAACATACTCTTACTATATAATCCAGCAATCCTGCTCCTTGGTATTTACCCAAAAGAGTTGAAAACTTATGTCCACACAAAAACCTGCACACAGATGTTTATAGCAGCTTTATTTATAATTGCCAAAACTTGGAAACAACCAATATGTCCTTCCAAAGGTAAATGGATAAATAAACTATGGTGCATCCAGACAGTGAGATATTATTTAGCACTAGAAAGAAATGAGCTATTAAGCCATGAAAAGACATGGAGAAAACTTAAATGCATGTTACTAAATGAAAGAAGCCAATCTGCAAAGGCTACATACTATATGATTCCAACTATGTGTCATTCTGGAAAAGGCAAAACTATGGAGACAGTAAAAAGACCAGTGCTTCCCAGAAGTTTGGGGTGGGGAGAGGAGGAATGAATAAGCAGAGCACACAGGATTTTTAGGGCAGTGAAAATACTCTGCATGAGACCATAATGATGGATACATGCCATTATGCATTTGTCCAAACCCATAGAATGTACAACACCAAGCGTGAACCCTAATGTAAACTAGGGACTTTGGGTGATTATGATGTGTCAGTGTAGGTTCATGAGTTGTAACAAATGTACCACTCTGGTGGGAGACGCTGATTATAGGGGAGGCTATGCATGTGTGGGGGCAGGGGATATATGGAAAATCTCTGTACCTTCCCCTCAATTTTGCTGTGAACCTAAAACTGCTCTAAAAAAATAAAAAGTCATTAAAAAAAAAACAAACCTCTGTCTCTTTATCTTCCTTGTTCTTCTTGGTTGGAGGAAAAAAAAAAAAATCTCAGGGTGATCTTCACTCCAGGAACTGAAATGAGTGGAAAGTAAACTCTGCGAGGAGTACAAACTGGTAATGAAATCTAAATAGAGCCACCTGTTGACAGTGGGGCCACTGACAGAGCCAGGCTTTCTTGAGCTGTGACGCAAGATGTTGGTGGCAAAGGTGTGGGCTTAGGGGCCTGGCTGTTGTTTCAATCCTGCCCCACGGTTTAGGAGCTAGTGGCCTTGAACGTTACTTAGTCTGCTGTGCCTCCGTTTACTCATCTGAAGTCTCACAGAGGTGTTTGGAGGATTCAATGAGATGCAGCACGCCAAGTCCTGGGATCCAAGTGTGAGGCCCACAGCAAGCACGGGAGGATTTAGCGATGAGGACGATGATGTCTTACTGTTACTATTATTACTGTAACACAGGTGCTGGTGCTGTTCAAGTGTGATCCTTTCAGATCCTCACAACAGCCCTGTGATTTTGGTGCTATTAGCATCCCCGCTTCACAGATGGGAAAACTGAGGCTCTGAGAAGCACAGTGGGGATTTGAATACAGGCAGCTGAACTGTGGGCCTGGACTCACAACACTACTAAGGACAACGGCAGTGTCTGCTCTCCTTGGGACCTTCCAGTGCCCACCGCTGCACTGCCCACTGCTGCCTGTTTGTGACTGGAGGTGCCCAAAACTGGGTGAATCATGATCTGTGGTCATGACACTCAGGAGCAGATGTTATCTTTGGTCCCGGAAGATCCCATACAGCCCAATTCCCTTTTTACAATGCTAGCACAAATAAAACTATCAATATATTCTTTAGGCATACATGGCTATGTGAGAAAATCCTATAAAATGAAGCAAAGGAATGATAAACCAAGATTCGAGAGGGTTGGAGGGGGAATGCAGGGAGGCAGAGGGGAGCACGTGGGTGTGGTTATAAGTTACTGTCATTATTCTCGCTCTCCCACTGGGTGAGGGCGTTTATCATGGTTTTAAAATGGTTACTTAGACCTTGCTGCCTCCCAGTTGAGGTTCTAGAAGGCAGACTTATTTCTTGGTTGGATGAACAGTTGGGAGGAAAGAAAATGAAAGACTAACCAAGGGTCCGTCCTCAGGATACAGGGAGAGAGAGAGGCAGAGAGAGAAAGGGAGAGCAACTGAGAGACTGAGAGAGAGGAAGAGAGAAAGACAGAGAGAGAGCAGTCTAGAGGAGGGAACTGAAACCCCTGCCCGTCAAAGGCGGAGAGACTTGGTGCTCCCACTTCACCCTCACAGGGCTCTACCTAAGGAAAGCTGTTGGTTGCATGCTTTTTATATTTTATAATTTATTTGACTATCAAAGAAGGTAATAATGAAGTTAAAAAAGGGAATAGTTCTGATGAAAAATGTAGAGAGGAGAGGACAGAGATAGTTAAGAGGTGGGATCTGCAGGATTTGATAATTATAAATTATGTTTACTAATTTAATTTGAGAAATTTCCTGAGAAAAGATCATGAAGTGAGAATAGTTTCTTTTGCTTCCTCATTTGCCACAGCATTAATGAAGTAACCATTTGTCCTCACATCACACCCCCTTCGTAGCACTTCCTAGATTTTCATTTGCGCACATGCCCCTCTCCCACAGGCTGTGTGATTCGAGGAAAGCCAAATAGTCACCTCACCCGCCTTGCCATAGGGATCGGCTTGTAACCCCAGAGGAAGCCACCAGTGTGCAACAGCTTTCTGGCGATGTGTTTGGTTTAGGAATAGTCATGTGACATGATTTTGGCCAATGAAATATGAAGGGAGGTTTCTCGGTGCTCCTGGGAAAGATGCTTCCTTGCTTTTCTGAGAGATCTGCCAGAGGCACACACCCTCTCATTTTGGACAGGGTGGAGTTTGTATGTGAAGTTGGCTATAGTGCAGCTGTTTTGTCACCATGAGGGAAGCCAGCCCTAGGATAAAGAGACCCACAGAGGCAGAGTGGAGAGACACCAAGTTTTGAGGACATCATTGAGCCACGGATTCAAATCTGCCCTGAAGCCTGCCTCACGTCTGGCCTGCCCGGTTCCATGAGGTGGTAAGTCCCCTTTACTGTTCAGGATGCTGTGTGTTGGGTTTCTCTTGCTTGCAACCAAACCACCTTCGGAGCTTTGGACCAGTGTCTGACAGCTCAGCAATCAGGCGGGAAGAGCGGGCCTCTTCTTGGCTTCCAGCCTGGCCCGACCCACCCTCTCTGGCCCCGCTGGGCATTGCCTTTCCTTGAAGTGGCCAACCGGGGTGGGGTCACCAACCAGAACCACATGGTTGGGGGTGGGGGTGGGTGGCTGCTGGAGAAAAACTGGGGTGATGTGGCTTGGAAAAGGGGAAACAGATGCCCAACAGATAAAAGCGCTGGGCTCCCACCGTCGACTTTTTTCTTAGTCTCCGGGTCATTGTAGTGATTGAAGTGTGTCACGGAGGAGCCCAGGGCAGGCTGCCTTAATGGGAAGCTGGGCCCCTGCCTGTGACGTTCCCTCCACCTTCCTCTTGCCGTGACTCTGATCTGAAGATAGGCAGTACGGTGGCTCTTTTGGGTAGAGACTTGCTGATTGATTACAAAAGAAAACGTTTTACATGCAAGGGGGCTCATTCCTCACTGCTTCGGGAGGTGCTGCAACTTCTGAGGAAATCGGGGCCCGTTCTCTACCTGAAGCTGTTGTCACTGTGTCGTGAGATCTCAGAGCTGCGAGCTGTTCCTGGGGTGCGTCCCACAGTCGGGGGCGTGCAACTGCGTCTGCCCCCGTCTCTCCCTGCAAGCAGGTTGACATTCTCCTGTGACCTCCTATTAGTGTGTGTATGTTTGATTTTTATTTACCTTGCTGCACTGAATTTCAAAAGTATCTCTTGTCTTTCTGAGTTCACTCCTCTCCGTCCTCTACCTTACAACGTCAAAACTGACAACAGGTATGCTCTGTCCTCTCTCTGTAAATAAGGCTTTGCCAGTGGGTTGATTCCAGGAGCTCAGAATCATTCTTACATGTTAGGACTGTAGACAAATGGCAATGGTGGCGCCGAGCAGTGGGCTCTGGTTATCCATCCTTCTCTTTACAGCAATGGCTTAATGGAACATGTGCAGACCTCTGTTTCTTTTGACTCTATCTGTGGACTTATTGTGAGTGCTGCAGACATCACAGGAGACCCCCCCCCCCCAGAGTGTCTCCCCATCCCTCCTGGAGGCCATGAGAGAGTGTGGACTCAACCTCTTCTTGGCCCAGGGATCTCAGGCCTTGACGTCCAGGTCGTAATTGGCCCCTGAGGGAATCTCCATGTCCATCTTCCCAGGTCCCATTTACTTGTGAATGGACAGGTGGATGGACAGGTGGCTCTCAGGCTCCAGTAGGGGATCCTGGCTCCTGTGTGTGTTTGACTCATTGAGGGTGCTTCTGACACAGCTGTGGAATGGATTTGTTGTTGAAGGTGATGGATTTCCACTCTAGATCCCTGCAGAATTTGTGTACAGTAATGTTCCACCAAAAACATCTTTTGGGTGAACATAGTGTCACATTTATACTAAAGCTGGAAACAAGGAGCCCCGCAAGCCAGCAGACCCCACCATTCTGTGGGCAGAGCATGGCCTTAGGAGAGAGTCGAGGCCTGGTTATACCCGCGACCACAGGACTAGGCATCCTCCAGTACACTTAACCATGCATGCTGCACACCCATTTCTGTTTTCTCAGCTAACCTCTCATATGCCACTCTAGCTTCAGCACCTCCCAAATGCACCCAAAAGATAACCCTCCTTGTTTGAAGCATCAAGTCTCATTTCTAAGCCAATCACTGTCCTGGAGGTTGGGTCACTGTGATAGCCTGGACCAATCAGGAGGCTCACTCGGGCTGGGCTGATGCAGCAGCCTAGAATCCTGGCCGGGAGGAAGAGCCAGCAGTGCCTGCCACACACATCTCTACCTAATGAAGAAACATTTCTGAGTTTGTGGACAGTTTGTGTTTTTCTCTTGGGAGATTATATCTGTTCCTATCCTCTGCTCGTTTGGCCATATTTCCCCCTTCACTTCCTCACCACCCCCTTCCAGCCCTTTCCTCCTTCCTCCCCTCCCCGCTTCCTCCCTCCTGGGGACTTCCTCCCTCTGCCCACAGACACCCCACTTCTCAGCCGATTGTGTCGAGCAATTGGGTTCCCACTCCTCTGCCTTCTCGCCGGCCCTGCAGCTGCTCCTGACAGAACCAAGAAAAGGTAATTGCTAAACTAAAAGCTTTCCACTCCAGAAAACAACCAAGCCATCCCCCAGGAGGTGGCAACAGCCCTGGCCACTTAAGGTCTAATGACACTGTGTAAAATTCTCTTGTGCCACACTGTATGAGGACCCTCCTTCTCCTCCTGTCTTCCACGCTGGAGTCTGAGCTCTTGGAGGTAGGAACGGGCCTGACTTGTTTTGAATTTCTAGTGTTTAGCATGGTGCAGGTGCTTAATGAAAACGAGGAAGGAAGGAGAAAAGGAATGATGGAGAGGGAACACCCCTGTGCCCACAGTCACTCCTGTGGCGACCCAGGATGCAGGAGTGTGGACTGGAAATGCCTCTCGTCAGGGGTTCCTGTCAGGTTTTTGTCTCTGGTGAAGGGGATCTTCTTTTCCTCTTTCTCCCTTTTCTCTCTACCTCCGTTTCCTTCAGCTATCTCTATAGACTTTGCAAGTTAGCACATATACACATGCTCGGTGGGGTGAAATGATCAGCTAAAATTGAATTGCAGTCCTTAGGAAACCCTCCCTTAGCGTTTTCTCAGGCGCCCTTCTAGGTTCAGGGCTTGTAGTCTTTGACAGTTACCACGAGATGATTCAACAGTTTCTGTTTCCATTCACGGTCAGTTCATCCGGGCGGTGCGTGGGGCTCACAGGGGTGGCGCCGTGGCTTCAGGGTGGAGGTGGAGTTGTGATCCTGGCTCGGGTGTTTCCTAGAAGGAGGCTGGTTTCTGTGCTCTCTGCTTGTGGGGGTCTGTTCTTCACGGCCACCTTTCATCTGTGTGCATGCTTGGCGGTGGGTCGTACCTCACTCTTCAATGGAGATGGAGCACTTTTGATTCTTGCTGTTTTCAACGAGGAGAGATGGATAGAGGGAGTTTATCCTGGGCTGGGCTGGAGGTGTTTCCTGAGCAAAATGACAGTAGGGCCCAGGCGCAGGTTTCTGCAGCAGAGCCATGCCTTGAAACCACGGCTGATTTTCAAGTTCTTGTTAGTATTTCATTCCAGAATGTCGGTGCTGCCTGGAACCACGTGGTGGTCAAAGGTTAGGCGCCAAGAGTGTTCCTTGTCACGAGGGCACTCAAATTTGGTATCTGAAGATGTGTTTTCGTTTAGACTAAAACTGATTTTCGATTTAGATTTTGAGAAAAATCATACAACCACTTTTTAAAAGTGGTTTTTAGTTTGTTGTGTTTTTTTAAAAGTTTTTTTAACACACAAAGGTCTTTTTTGTTTTTGTTGTTGCCTTGTTTCTTATCTCTTTTTAAAATAGACGTTTTATTTTTGAATAATTTTCAACTTATAGAAAAGTTGTAAAGATAATACAGAGCATTTCCACACCCCTCTCAGCAACTTCCCCTGTTGTTAACGTCTTTCATAACCACGGTACATTTGCCTAAACTAAGAAAGCAGCATTGGTGCATTATTATTACTGAAGCTCCCGGCTTTACTCGAATTTCTTTGTTTTTCCCTGGTGTCCTGTTTCCATTGCAGGATCCCATCCAGGATGCCACGTTGTGTTTTGTTGTCACATCTCCTTAGTCCCCTCTGATCTGTGACAGTTCCTCAGTCTTTCCGTGTTTTTCATGACCTTGACATTTTGGAAGAGTATTGGTCAGGTATTTTGTTGAATGCCCCTCAGTTTGGGTTTGTCTGATCTTTTTCTCACATTTAGACTGAGGTTATGGGTTTGGGGAAGACTATCACAGAGGGGAAGTGCCCTTCTCGTCACCTCATATCAGGAGGTACATACTATCAACATGGCTTATCACCATGACGTTCATCTTGATCACCCGGGCAGGGTAGTGGTTATCAGGTTTCTCCACTGTAAAATTACTTTTTCCTCCCGGAGAAGCAAGTCACTGAGTGCAGCTGACACTCAGGGGATGGTAATGGAGGAGTGGAGGTGTTTAACCTCCCCCTTCTGGAGGGGAGAGTAGCTACACAAATTATTTATTATAGGAGACTTGTCTATTTTCCCTCATGTATTTATTTATTTATTTGAACTGTTTGTTTATATCAGCATGGACTCCTGTGTGTTTATTTTGTGCTTTGGGTTATAATCCAATAGTCCAATTTATTTTCTTGCTTATATTGCTGCAGCTTTGGCCATCGGGAGCCTTTTCTGTTCTCTCCTGTGTCCCTTTAACATGCCCCCATCATTTTGTGTTTTTTGAGCGCTTCCTTTCTTTCTGATACTATAAGATGCTTTAGGCTCATCTTCTATTTTCCCTGCCCTTGTCCTAGAATCACCCATTTCTCCAAAGAAGTCTTGTTCCTTTTATTTGAGAAGAGTTTTTAGAAACCAAGATCTGTGCGTGAAGGTCTCATTCTCACATTAGAAAACAATGGCTCTATCGTAATTCCTTTTCTGGTCATCTACTTTCTTTCAATATTTTATATTCAAAAACTGTAAGCATATAGCAAAATTGAAAGACTTTAACATTGAGCACCCATTTATTCATTACCTAGATTCTATCATTAACATATTTCTGTACTTGCTATAGCACAAATTTGTCCATTTATCCATCCCTCTATCCACCATATTCCATTTTTTGGATGCATTTCAAAGTTGCAGACATAAGAATACTTCCTCCTAAATAATTCAGTATGAATATCATTAATAAGACTTCAATATGTGTTTAGGTCATTTTTTCTTGCTGTAAAATACAATGAAATGCAAAAACTTAAGTTACACTCTCAGTGTTTTCACAAATACATACACCTATGTAACCCAAACTCCCATCGAAGTGTAGAACATTACCATCACCCAGAAAGTTCCCTCATGCCCTTCCCAGTCATCCCTGCCCTTACCCTGCCAGAAGTAACCATAGGTCTGTTTTTCCCTACTATGTTCTTCTTGTCTGTTTTAGAATTTAATATAAATGGAATCACATAATATATTCACTCAGCATATTTTTGGGGTATATTAATTTGATTTAATTCTATACAGCAATGAAAAAGAATGAACTACAGCTACAATAGACATTAAAATGAATCTTATTAGCCATGTTGAGTGAAAGAAGGCACACAGAAAAGAATACATGGTGTCTAATCTCATTTCTTTAATATTCAAATGCAGTAAAAAATAATTTATGGAGTTACAAGCCAAGAAAGCAGCTAACACTGGGCAAAGGAGAGGGAGACTGAGGGGAGATATGTGTGTGTGTTGTGTGCTGGTGACATAATGTGATTTTCCTTGACTTGGGTAGGGATTATACAGGTGTGTTTTCTTTGTGCTAATTAACTGGGCTATACATTTATGACTCATGCTTTTTTCTTGGTGTATTATATATTATTAAGGTGTTTTGAAAATAAGATACTAGTTCATGCCCCTCAATTTTGTGTGTGTATGTATGTGTGCGTGTGTCTGTATGACAATACCATATCTACTAATTATCAATTGATATATGAAAAATTGCCTCAAAACTTAGCAACCTACAACAGTAATACCTGTTATCTCATACAGTTTCTGTGGGTCACGAATTTCAGAGCATCTTAGCTGGGTGGCTCCGGGTCTCTCATGAGGTTGCATGTGGGATGTTGGTCATATAAAGGCTTGACTGGGGCTAGAAGATCCACTCCCAAGATGGTCCGCTCACATGACTGTTGGCAGGAGGCCTCAGTTCTTCCCCATGTGGACCTCTTCACAAGGCTGTCCTCACATGATGGCAGCTGGCTTCCTGCAGAGCGCTTGATCCAAGAGAGCTCAGTATAGTGTTTTCTAGATTAATATATGTCATTTATGTGTGTTAGTGGTACATTCCTTTTTGTTGCTAAGTAATATTCCATTCTATGACTGGACTATAGTTTGTTTATCTGTTCTCTTAGTAAGAGATACCTGGACTGTTTCCAGTTTGGGCTTATTGTGAATTAAGCTGATATGATCATTCTCCTACAAGAATTTTTGTGACTATTTCATTCCTCATGGGTAAATACCTAGGAGTGTGGTTCTTAGGTCACAGAGTAGGTATATGTTTAGTTTTATGAGAAATGGACAGACCTTTTCCCGAAGTGATTGTACTGTTTTACATTTTCACAACAAAATATGAGAGTGTCAGTTACTCCACATCCTTGTTAACATTTGGTTTTGTCATTAAAAAAATTTTTTTAGCCATTCAGGTGGGTGTGTGGTGGTATCTCATTGTGGTTTTGATTTGCATTTCCATGATGACTAATGACGTTGAGCACTTTCTCGTGCGCTTATTGGCCATTTGTATTTTTTTCTTTTGAGAAGTATCTGTTTGAATCTTTTGGAGGGCATCTGTGTGTTTGTGTGTGTGTGCGCGTATGTGTATAGTTTTGTGTCAGCACCACCACAATCAGGATACAGAACTGTTCCATCACCGCAGAGAAACTTCCTGTGTTTCCCCTTTAGAGTCAGATTCTCCCCATAACACTAACCCATGGCAGTCGCCGATCTGTTCTTCATTACTATCATTTTGTCATTTTGAGAATATTATAAAATTGAAATCATATGGTATGTAACCTTTTGAGATTGGCTTTCTTTTCATGTAACACCAGACCTTTGAGATCCATCCAAGTTGTTATGTGTATCAGTAGTTCACTCCTTTTCATTGCTGAGTAGTATTACATTGTAGGGCTGTGTCACAGTTTATCTGTTGCCCAGCTGAGGCACATTTGGATTGTTTCTAGTTTATTTATTTATTTATTTATTTTTAATTTTTTGTTTATTGCAGTAACATTGGTTTATAACATTGTAAAAATTTCAGGTGTACATCATTATACTTCTATTTCTGCATGATTGTTTCTAGTTTTTGGCGATAGCAAATACAATTGCTATGAACATTCATGTATAAGTGTTTGTGTAAACAAAGGGTTTCATTTCTCATGGGTAAGAACCTAGGAGTGGGTTTGCTGAGTTCTATGATAAGTGTATGTTTAACTTCATATGACACGGTCAAACTTTTCCAGAGTGGCTGTACTATTTTTTATGCCCATCACCAGTGAATGTGAGATCCAGGTGCTCTGCATCTTCCTTATTAACACTTGGTATTATCAGTATTTTTTATTTTAGCCATTCTAATAGGTGTTTATGATTTTATTTATTTATTTTTGTTACTAGTAGCTTGTAGTTTGGCCCTGATTGCACATGTGAGACTTTCTGGAGAGGTGTCTTACTCATGCTGGATGCCCACACCCGGCACCTCTCTGAGGGCATGAGAAATTAGTATTTTTTGTTTTACTTCTTGTGTGTGTCATATCCCAGCTCAGAGGTTTTCAAACTTGTTCTTGGTAATGGAACCATTTTTTTCAAGCTAAATCCTACACAGAACACCAATAGATCAGTCAGATGATGGTGGCACTGCTGGGGGTAGAGCTGGGCCCTCTCTGTACCCCCACAGCCGTCCCCGAGGTGTCCCCCAGCGTACGAGGCCCAGCTCCTAATTTTGACACTAACTCTATCCACCCCAGGACCTGCCAAGTCTCTTAATTCTGTGGGGCCTCTGTCTGCAATCTGAGGCATAGAGAATAATATTTGCCATATCTTTATATCTTACAGACCCAAGAAGACAGAAAAGAGGAATTATATCTGTTAAAGTACCAAAAAACATTATTGTTTATGATTTATACCCCCATTGTTATACAAACAGTATTTGAGGTGGCCTACTAAGATTGTTAAATGTGGAGGTTGATATTTAAAGACAAAATATGCACACAAATATGTCTGTTGTGTTGGAATTTGGAGAGCTTGGAGGTGTTCCTAAAACCCTGATTTTTCCATTGCAGAGATGGTTACTTTTTTGCTTGACAAGTGTTAGGAATTTGTATATTCTTATTAAGATAATCAGATGTTCAAGTTTTTAAGCAAACAGCTTCTAAGACTTTCTCATGCAGCTTTAATTTCTTTGTTAAATTCGAATTCCTTGTGGTGGCAGTCCAAATGAAGAGCAAGCTCCATCTGGCGGTTAAGTGTGCAATTTAAAGTGATTTTTAAACATTTTTTTTGAATAAGTATTATTTTAACATGGTTCAAAAGTCAGAACGCATAAAAGAGTAGAGTACTGTTCCCCATATGCCCAATTTCCCCCACCTCTGCCCATGTACACAAAAAGTAAACCCTGTTAGCTTCTAGTGTGTCTTGGAAGAGATTAAAAAAACAACATACATGCAAGCAAATACAGTCACGTTGTCACTTAAAGACAGGGATATGTTCTGAGAAAGCTGTTGTTAGACAATTTTATCGTTGTGCGAACATCATAGAGTGTCCTGAAGGGGAACAAAATTTGCCAACCCAAAATGTGTCTCCTTAACATGAAGATTCTTTTAGGCTGATTATTTTTCAGAAACAAAAGACTCAGAAAGTTTTTCTTGTCACCACCCCCTTAACTGCCTAAAAGAATTCAGATTAAAAAACCCACCTCAGGAAGGGAGCTATCACCTTAGCATAAGGTGAACTAGGTGTAGACAGGGAGGAACCTAGAAAAGCATGTTTGTTGGGCTTCCCCCTGTGTTCTTCTGTTTCTCTGTGGCCAAACACTGTTTTCTGAACGTTTGCTCCTTTTCACCTACTTGTGAATTGCCTTCCTTCCTTTTGATTCCTTTGATCTTTTGATTCTTCCCGCCCCCAACATCTCCTTGTCTTTAGCTGAAGATGGTATTTAAGGTGAGGGCTTTGGCCATTTTGGTGGGTTACTCCATGGGTTTCCTGGGTTTCTCCATGTATATGTGTTATTAAACTTTTGTTTGTTTTTCTCCTGTTAATCTGTCTCATGTCAATTTAATTCTTAGACCAGCTAGAAGAACCTAGAAGGGTAGAGGAAAATTTCTTCCTCCCCTACAGTGCTTACGCAAACTCAAATGGTATAGCCTACTCCACACCTAGGCTATGTGGTACTAATCTTATGGAACCACCATCATATATGTAGTCCATTGTTGACCCAATGTTGTTATGTGGCACGTGACTGTATATAGTGGTCTCCACCCATTTTGTTAACCTATAGTGCAGCAGTAGTAGCAGAAGTAATATATTCACTTGTTTTCACCTGGCTTTTTATTTAAAACGTATCTTGGCAATTTCCCCATATTGGCATATAAAGAGATTTTTCTCTTTATGTAATACCCCATTGTATGGCTGTACCGTATTTTACTCAATCACTCTTCTATTGATGGGCTTTTAGAAGTTTGCAATGTTATGCTGTTACAACGCTATAGTGAATAGTTATTTCTGCCCATTTAACATTATACTCATCCCTTGTAGTGCATTTTGGAGTGAGAGTGGGAAGAGGAATACGCAAGAAAGACCTGTAATGAAAATGTCTGACTTGTTTCCATTGAGAAATTTCTTTAATGTAAAAAACTTGGGTATTTATAGTTGACAGCTGTTTTAGTAACTCAGTTTTCTTGAGGTCTGTTTATTTTATAGTTTTTAATAATTTCTCAGTTCCTTTGGCCAGTGTATATATTATCTGTGCATTAACAGTCCTCACCTGATCTTGCGTTCTGTCTTACTTTTCTGGATAGATTGACATAAAATCCCATTAAGTTGACTCCTATGAGATGCTTGTTATCAGTATGAGCAGGAAGCTTAATTAAATGTGAGAATAGATGTGAATTTGGGCTTTTAAAATAGATGAATAACAGCCATTTTATTGAAAAGTTTCTAGAATAGAAATGTAAAAAAAGTAGCTAATAACTTATGTTTTAGAATCTTGTCTTTGTAACACACGTCAAGGCAGTCCCGTAAGCTTTCTGTCTGGTCTTTGTACTTTGAGGTTTCTCTTGAACCACATTTTTCTTTTTTGATGACAGAATTTGTAATTAACAAATATTACTGTTTATAAAAATAAAAGAGGATCCATAGTGACTGTTACTCTATAACTTTTACATATTCCTCATATGTGTAAGCACATCCAAAGGATAAGTTTCTAGACACTGAATTGCTGAGTCAAAAGATAGATTCATTTGTAATTTTGATAGATACTGTCTAATTACTGTATGTATAGATTGTACCAATTTATACCCCACCTTCCTCCCTCCGCCAGGCTATGCATGAGGGTATCTGCTCCTCACAACCTTGCCAACATAGTGTGTTATCAGACTGTCTGGATTTTGTTCATGTGATGGGTAAAAATCAGTATTTCAGTGTAGTTTTAATTTGTGCTTCTCTTATTGCATATGAGAGCAGGGATTTAAAAATACATTCAAGTGCCATAGTTTTTAATGAATTATAAGAGCTTTTGAATTAGGGAGATTGGTTCCTTTGCAATGACATCAGTAACAAATATTTTGTTCCAGTTTGTCATTTGTCTTTGGATTATTCTTATGGCTTTTGGTCACGCAGAAGTTTTTGTTATTAAGTAGTCAAATTTATCAATGTTTTCTTCATGTCTTCTAAATATTATATCATACTTAAAAAGGTTTTTTTTTTTTTTAATTAAGATTGTGAAAGAATTCTTCATGTTTTATTTTAGTACTTTGTGGTATTGTTTTCCTCCGTGTAAATCACTGATCTATTTGGAATTTATTCTGCTATCTGGTGTGAGATGGGGATCCAACTTTATTTTTTTTCCGGTTGGCTACCTAACTGGAACGTCTCAAAGTTTTGTTTTTCCCAATGATTTGATATCCCAGCTTTGTCTTAAATACATTAAATTTCCATATGTATTTATTTCTGTTTCTTAACATTCTATTTTATTCCATTGGTCTACTTGTCTGTTCTGCACCAGTTGAATTACTGAGGCCTTGTCACACATCTTATTATCTGATAGAGATCATGGCTCCTCTGTTCTAGAGTTTCCCAGATGTTTTTGTTTGTTTCCCTTTATTTGTGAACTTTAAATCCCTTATTGGTGTTTTTATTTAGATCATATCGAATGTATAAATTAAGTTAGGGAGAATTGATTTCTTTATGATATTGTCTTCCTATTAAAACACATGGTATGTATTTCTATTTGTTCAAGCCTTTTCTTGAGTCTTTTGGGTGTGTTTTCTTCATAAAAGTTCTGTACATTTTAAAAGTTTATTCTTAAGTATATTTTTCTTTTGTTTTATGACTTTTGCAAGTGGGATCTTCTCTTTCCTGTATTTTTTAACTGATTGTTTCTGTATCTACGTGAAAGCAATTTACTTCTATTAATTGTGTATCCTGCCAACTCATTGTTTGTAGTAATTTTAGTTGGTTGTCTTGGGGGCTTCCAGGTACACAGTCATATTGTATGAGTTACTTATGATGCAAAACTTAGTGGTTCAAAACAATAAGTGTTTGTTATTGATCATGAGCCTGTGGATGGCTGAGAGGTTCTTCTGGCTTGACGGGGCTCATTCACATGTTTGGGGGTTGCCTGGAGGTAGGCTGGTCTAAGATGGCTTTGGATGAGATAACTGAGCTCTCCTCACTTGTCTCTTACTTTATACCCCCCAAGGAAGCTAGCCCAGGCATGTTCTTAGATTAGCTCCAGTAAATTCCCATGGGGATTGCAGAGGAGCAAGACAGGAAGGGAAATGCATAAGCACTTTTTCCTTTGCTTCTCTCAAGTCTACCAGTATCTTAATGGCCAAAGCAAGTCACAGATTCCAGGGGTGGGGAAACAGACTCGGCCTCTTTATGAGAACTGCAGCGTCAAAGAGCAGGGATCAAGAAGTTCAAGTGCCGAGGCCATCAATACAATCAATCTAACACATGCACCGTCTGTAAAGAGTGACAATGCTACCCGTTTCTTCCCAATTTTGAGTTCTCTAATTTCTTTCCCTTGAGTAATTGCATTGGCTAACACTCCCGGCACAATGTTTAACAATAAACGTTGTGGTTGTTTTCAAAGAGTCAGCTTTTGGATTTATTACTTATACTTTTTCTGTTTTCTAACTGATTACTTTTCTGCCTTTCTGTTAATATTTGTTTTTCCTCTTTTCCTTTAGTGTAATTTGTTGTTTTTTCCGAAGATCTTTAGTCAGCTGCTATAGCAGGTGCTGTTGATACCCCGCCCTGATCCCTTTGCAGGCCTCTACACTCATCTCCTAGCTGCTGTCAGTGTTGACTGGAATCGGCTCACAGCTGAACCTCCTCGAAATTGTGCTTGACCTGTGGGAGTCACCTTCCCAGGAAATGCCTGAGGTTATGCTTTCTCCCGGGAATGCCCGCAGCCAGTGACTGACTGACAGAGGAGGACAACTCGGTGGTGCCATTTATACTTCAGAGCTCCCCACTGAATCAGGCGGAGGCTAGACTTCAGCCGAGCCCACATCTTTGCAAGCTCCCCAGGGCCCGTGTGGTCTGAAGGCCTCCTGTCCCCACTAGTGCCCAGAATCCTACTGCAGGCCCACACTGCCAGTTGCCCATGGCCTACTTCTCCGCTTGCGCTCCTAAAGATGGTCTGTTGTTTGCCCAGCAACTGTAGACCCTTTTCACATGCTTCAGCTAGGGAAAACAGGCTTTTCTTGGAATAGTTTTTGTCCAGTATTTTTCTGGAGATTCTGCGTTGGAAAATTCTGTAGCATCTTGTCCAGCATATATAGGAGGCAATAAGGAAACCCAGGGAATTCACTGCCATGTCATTCCTCAAGTCCTAAGTTCCCCCAGGTGGTCTGCCTTCTTCTCGCACCTTTAGAGTCTTCCCGTGCTTGTTTATTGTGTAACGTCCAGGGGTTTTTAGTTGTACGAGGGAGGATCTGGGAAGAACGGGGCTGTTGCATCTTGGCAGAACCCGAAGTCCTCTGTTATACAGTATTTCCACTAATAGACATAAATAATGAAGAACATAGATAACCATAAAATATAATAAAATAATTAGGAAGTGATGAGCTTTGAGTATTTATTACTTTTTTAAAAATATAATTTATTTAAGTGTAACTTCGTATAAATTAATTTTTGATAATGGCTGTGTTTAACAACCAGTTCACAAAAATTCTTAACATTTAACAGTTGTGTCTTATGTACTAATATAAGCTGGCTTTAATACACCACTGGTTTTATTTAATATACAGATAATATTTGGTCACAATTTTTATTTGCTGCAAGATGACTTTTTTTCTGGTGAGTGTTTTTGGTTTGTAAATAGATTTGCTACTCTTTGTCTCCGTTTTTCTTATGGGATCACTGTACTAATTCTATGCTAGTTTTTTTTTTTTTTTAACTTATAATTGAATGATTTGGGTGAAATTGAATCATTTCCAGCCTGGCTTTTCTAAGATGGTTTAGGGTTGGGGCTAGGTTGGAGAGCCAGGAGAAGCTAGGATAGTGGTTCAGGCTAGTCCCTTTTCACAACGTAGAACCCTTTTCCTTCTCTGCTGCCACAGAGATAGACTGCTTCTTTCAAATATGGCTTGTCTGTGTGATTCTTCCTGTTGCCCCCGACCCTAAACCTAGCTCAGGGACTGGTGCGCCTCCTGCCACCTGCTAGTTCCCTGCCATTCCTATCCTGTTGTTCCAGATTAAGAGCTAGAGGTTTTACACCTCAGTGTGTACGTCCTACATTTAGGGAGTGAATTTTTACCGGCATTTTCTAAGATCTGCCACGCTTTGGCCCTTGTGCTGTGAGATCTCTTTCTGTGGTTCTTTCCACTTCCTCCTGCCCAAATCCTGCATCAACTCAGAGGCTTTCGGCATGGCTTACTTATATGTTAGAATCTGGAGATTTTTCCTGACTCCCAGTGTCGTTGAAAATGGAATTTTTATTTTCTGCTCTTAGGGAAAATGCTGCCTTCATGCGGAAATGTTTATGCCGAAATCCCCACCGGTGGTTCTGAGATCAGGTCTACTAGCTGACTCAAAAAAAGAAAAATGAAAGAATGGGCCTGTCTTGTTTCAAAGTTTTTCTGATGGGAAGTTTCTGTGTCCATTTGGCATTTTGGGGGGGGGGTTATCTTTTACATTCCAGGGTGATCGGTGGGTCCCTTTGATGTTTCAGTTACCTGCTGAATGGATGGATGAGAGAAAGCCAAGACAGTCGAGTTAGTTCTTGTTTGGTCTGGGGCAATTGGCCAGCAAGCATTTAGGGAAAATGTTTAAATGTGAGATACTGTGCTGGTCCTGAGGGGCTACACAGAAGTTTAGGACTTGAACCCTACACCCATGCAGTTTGTATTCTGGTTGGGAAGGAACTTTACGTAAGGACAGTATGTGTAGTGGACATGCTTTTTGGGACATACATGGGAACACTATCTCTAGGATCTGGTTATGAAACTATAGAACCCAAATAAGTTTAAGTTCAACCACCATTTAATAGTCTACTCTGGACCAGGCCTTGTGTTGGGTGCTGGGACTGTAAAAATGGATCCAAAAGAGTTAGATGGAGGAGGAGGTAGAATAAATAAGAGCGTGGATGGCAGTTAATTTTATTGAGCACTTACCATATATGTGCAAGCGCTAGTATAAGAATTTGAAACGACAATCCTGAGTTATATACAGTTATCATTCCCATCTTACAGATGAGAGGACAGAGGCATCAGGAAGCCAGGTCAGTTGACGTTGGTCACACAGTTAGTGACAGAGCAAGGAGTCATACCTGAGTGAGCTTTCTTCCAAGTTCAGGCTGTGCTTTGCATTGAAACATTTTAGATGGCAGTGGAAACTCCACTCCTATGTCTGTCTGGGTTCAGTGAGAAGCAGACACCAAGATGGCACTAGATGTGCATCTGACTTATTGGGGGAAACATCTGTGAAGGATAACCGGGAGGGAGCTGGAGGGGGCGGGGAGAACCTTCAGAATGTGTGCAGGCAGGGCTGACACTGTGAAATGAGAGAGAAGAAGGGGCACAGTGCAGTTATGAGAAAAGTCTCAGTGGGCCATGGGGGTCCCTGGGCAAAAGTTGCCTGTTGGGCAGGAATGGCCCGACTCTAGAACCTCGCCGTGCACAATCGCTGGCTGGGAGCAGCCTGAGAGAAAAGTAGCCGCCAGGGGAACTCCACAGTTAATTCCAAGGTATGTTGTTGGTAAGCTTTGCTCCCTCCAACAAGTTCTCTTGAGGGAAACTCTAAGCCACGTTCCTTGTGGCCACCACAGTCCACCCCTTGTACCACACAGGTCACCCCCTTCTCCCTCATCTCCCCAAAGGCTGCTCGAGTCAAGTCAGACACTGAAAATGTCTTACATTTGCAGAGGAGGCAATGTTGGAGTCTTGTTTTAAAGTCATCTTGTCAGGAAATCTTCCTTCTTTCCTTCTATTTTGATGCCACACTGAATACATAGTCTGTGTTACACACACAGTCGGCCTTCTTTGATACACAGTAGTGAACAAGAGATACAAAGAGACCCGACAAAGATGTCTGTTCTGTCAGATCCCTTGGGCCAAAGACTACTCAGAGTCACCCGCAATTCGATGTCTTAACACCCGTTTTGTGTCTGTTCCTCACAGGTATGATTTAAGTCTTGATGAAATGAGAGCTTTGACATTTCAGAGAGTGAAGTTTACCATGGGTCTACCTCTCTTAAAACGTGCAATTCAGGAACAGGTAAGTTTCATTGTTATTTTGGTGTAATGTGGGTGTGTGAGACGGAGAGAGAGAGAGAGATTTGGTTTTGTTTTGTTTGCTTTTGTGACTTGTGGAAGCACATCTGTTTTGTCCCGGGGGAAACTGACAATATCATCGGTGTGGGGAGTGCCTCCTTCAGCCCCTTTTCTACCTGCTCCCTATTAATTGACCCCCTGCCCTTGACCCACACGTTCACTTCACCTGAGCTCACAGGCTAGGGATTAGGGGAATCAGCAGAAGTCATAAAATATTTGTTCACCATGAAATTGTTTTGTTCACAAAACAAATGTACTTTTGGGCATAAAATTCAAATATTTGAGAAATGTAATTAACTCATTTGACAGGCTTTTAAAGCATTTAGACTGGTCCAAAATGTTTGAGTCTTGTTTGTCTACAAATTGCCATTCTAAATTCAGTTGAATTATTTTAGTCGATTTAGCCTCATTAAAAAGAAAGAAGGAAGGAAAGAAAGAATGTGTGATTAGAGAATTCCTTTGTGATGTGAGCGTTAGGAGCTATGTATTTTAGCCAAGTTTAAATCCATCTCCATTTCCTTCAGCTTCACGGTCAGCTTCACTTGACCTAGGAAAAAAAATACCTCCTGGTGAGCTGCCTAGGGGAGGGGCTGGAACTGGGGATCAGCTTCAGTTAGTAGAAGGCTGAGGAGCTGAACCTGTCCTGCAGTGAGCCCAGCCGGCTGCCTTCCTGCCCAGCATGGTCTGTGGAGGGAGAGTCTGGGGATCGAGGGAGTGGGGGTCTTCCCCGTTCAGGAGACCACTGGGGGCTCGTTTCTGTGGAGTGTGGATCAGGGCCAGTGGGGGCCTGAGGTCCATGCTTGAGACGAGATCACCGCCCTCCCACCCCCCTTTGATTGGCTGTCCTGAGGAGGCAAGGACAGAACTCACCATCTTCTTGTCAAGAAGGAATTCCAGGCAGAGCTTTGGCGCCTCTAGTTGAGGTACCATAGCCACCTCCAGGTGACAAGGATATGGCATTGTCACACTTAGATGGAGAGCACGTGGAAGGAAAACACCCACACGACAGAGTGAAGCGTGCTTGTGAGGCCTGAAAAGTCATCTCATCCCATGCAGTCTGGCAACATAGATTTTCAAACTAGTAGATTGCCTCTTCATGAAGCATACATTTAGAGCTGTGAATACAGCCAATAAAGAAAAAAAGACGAACAAACCCAAACCGTCTTTGCTTTCAGTCACTTTCTCTATCCGAGTGTGGCCTCCAAAGGCATCTGGCATGGGGTTGGTTGGAAGGTGAAATCCTGACCTGTGGCCACTCTCCTGCTCCCTTAATCAGCCCAATGTGTGTGGGGCTTAACTTAGTGTCAGTACTCAAGACCTGGATGTGAGGGTTGATCCTTTAATGAGGTTTACTAATTGCTGCTCGACCCATTGAGTCTGAAGGATTAGCCTGTGTGATCTTGCTCCTGATGGAGCGTGTTGAGCCCTGGATCCAATTAGCTTCCTGTTTTCGTGGCTCCCTTCACGGTCTTAGGCAGCCCGGACGACTCTGTCCTGCATGATTAGGTATAATTCCTCCGGGAGGTACAGGATTGGCCCTAGACGATGCCTCCAGCTCATTTCTGTTCGTTATTTCAGCCCGTTTGGCACTTCTCTCTGTGAATTCACAAAAGCCAGTGAACCTGAAGGAAGTTAAACTAGCCAGTCCTCAGCACGGCAGGCTCATCTTGTCGGGCGGATGACATGAGAGTCAGCAAGCAGCACATCTGGGTCTGAAAGCTCTCAAATTCCACCCTGTACACAGCTGGAGAAGCCGTCCACGTCCAGTAATTCTAGAAGAAGTGTTACATGATTCATCCTGCCTCTTAATAAAAGTATTGAGTCATGGCTGTACCGCCTGTTCAGAGAGCGTTCCAAGTCCATGCATCTTTCCCTGGCCCCGTTTCGAGTTGCTGTTCACTTTCGTGCATGATCCGATGAGCTCCGAGGCAGAGCGCAGAGTGTAATGTGTAATGATGATGTTCTCGAGGACAAATGAGGAGTGAGCCCCATTCGTTCCAGGTCTCTGTGGACAGTCCACAGGCCAAGAATAAGCCACTAAAATATTTCCACTCTGTGTTTTCCCCTCTGCCATCTGCAATAGATTTGAGACGTTTAATTTTAAAAGGAAAAAACAGCATGAGTCTGACTACAGAGTGTATACACACACGCACACACACAGTGTGAACACCATCACTGTACCTTGTCACCCTCTCCTGCACCTGTTTCCAGTGGCCCCTCAGCCAGGCATTCTCTTCTGCTGAGGATTCCAGGACTGGATCTTGGGCAGGCGAAGTCGCTGACTCCCTGTGTTTCCAGATGAGGAGACAGAGGACCCAGGTGGGACTTCTGCTCTGTGACAGTGCTGGGACTGGAGCCCCAGCCCCTCCCTCGGGTGCCTTGTCCTGTGTGTGTGGCAGCTTCCTCAGAGACGCTTGTCCCTGGAAGCTGACAGAGGCTGATAGCCTGCACCCAAATCACCATAACCAATAGCAACAGCTCACACTTACTGAGTACATATTTTATGCCAGTCACAGCACTGAGAACTTTAAATGGATGATCTCATTTAATATTCATAACATCCCTAATGGTGTTTCCGTTTTACAGATGAGTAAACTGAAGCTGAGTAATTGGCCTGAGGTTATACGACCAGTGAGTTATAAATATAACTAGTAGTGCCCCGATTCAAACCCAGGTGGTCTGCTTCTTGATCCCACTTAAATCTGGTGGTTCTCACCCCTGGTTGCACGTTAGAATCACCTGAGGGAGCTTTCTAAACTCCTGCTGTCCTGGCTTTTGCTCAGGCCAATTCAGTCAGAATTTAAATCCCCCAGGTGGTCCAGAGTGCATCATGGCTTGAGCGCTGTGGCCCCATCCTTCTTTCTCAGTACTCTGTACTGTCTCTCCCCTGGATTATTCCCATTCAGCATTTGGTCCCTGCCAATCATAGGTCAGGGCTGACTCAGGATTGCCCCAGCCCAATATTTCCTTTCCTGAGGAGGGAGCCAGTTGGGGTCAGGCCGCTCCCCGTGAGGAGAGGGGACAGATGGCTGCGTGATGAAGCACCCACTCCATGACTACTCCCTCCTCCCCACATCATCTTCTCTCCCATCCTGAGCTCTGCTCATCCTCATTCCCATGAGCCACACGAGTGGTGGGCATGGTAGCATCATCATTATCTAAACCAATGGTTCTCAAAATATGGTCTGAGGACCCCTGGGGGTACCAAGACCCTTTCAGGTATTACCTGAATAGTAGATGTCCAACTACCTGTGTGCAGGACGCCAGATTTTCATCATAAACTTCAACCAAAATAACATATGGCAACAGGCTGAGTGCAGAAGCAACTGTGAGAGTCCAGCTGTCTTTTATTAAGCCAGATGTAAAACAATTTGTAAAAATGTAAAACAATGCCATTCTTTTCACTAATTTTTTTTTGTTTGGAAATTATGGTTATTTGTCATAAGAATTATGTCATTTACATTAACATGTAGTAGGTTTATTACTGTTACTTTTAAATGAATAAATATTTTTTAAAAATCTCAGTTTTAATTACTAGTATGGTAAATTGATAGATGTAACCTGCATAAACAAAATCTCTTTGGACTCCTCAATAATTTTTCAGAGTGTAAAGGGGTCCAGAGACCATAAGGTTTTGAGAACCACTGGTCTAAGTCATCCACTGTTTTCCCAGGAATCCCCATCTCAGATCAGCTTGGAGGGAATTGGCAGGAGATTGGTGGCTTTATATTTATATTTATTGTACTATAATTATCTATTATTTTGATTTAGAATTTTACATAGTCTCAGTTTGGGATGGTTTTTGTTTTTGTATTTAGAGAAATATCAGATCTAAAATGGAATAAGATTCTAAGGTCAGCTCACCTTAGAAGGCATCTGGGAATGGGGAAAATGGTTGCTTTCCTCATTAACCCCTGAGAAAAGGAGCAGCTTTCCCCAGGAAGCAGTTACATTGAAGCCGTGGGTGTGTTGCAGAGGAGCTGAGCAGGGAATATGCCAAGAGGCTGAGGATGTCTATCCGGCCGCTGGTCCTTTACACCAGCCCATCCAGCCCAGGCCAACCCTGTTGCCCACAGCCAATACCATGACCGGGTACACCTCCCCTGCTCTGTCCGTGTCCTGGTTCCTACCTTTGACCTACTTTGAGCTCTTGGCTCCGATACCTTAGCCTTGGCTCTGCCCTTGGCCTTCTGGCTTCTGTTTGTACTGGAACCCAGGCTTTTCCTAGTGGGCCGTGACAGGCTGCCCCTGGCTCTCAGTCTCGTGTGCTGCCTTTGGCAGGATTCCCTGTCCCAGCTCCAGCTCCACAGACTTGGACACTGGCCACTTGGCCAGCACTCTGGCCAGGCCAGCCCTGGCCCCATGGGATGCTGTGGAGGATTTGAGCAGAGATGACAGGATGGAGTGCCTGTTTACAGAAGTTCCTCTGTGTAGATTGGCACCTAAGCTGAGTTGTCATCCGTGATGGCCCACAGGGATTACTTGAAAGGGCATGCCAGGGAGTGAGTTGGGTCCCGCCCAGGGCTCCAATGCAGCTGGGATCCTGGTGCTGTTTGCTCATTGCACTGTGAGCCATTCTGCATAAGGAAAACTTCTCACTTTAAGGCTTCATTATTACTCTTGAAGTGAAATATTATGTTAAAAATAACAATAATTATTACTTGCTATCATTTGCTAATCCCTTCTATGTGCCAGGTGATTCATTCATTTTACGATTATTTAATAAGCACCTACTATAAACCAGGAACTGTTCAAGAGGCAGTGAACAAAGCAGGCAAAAAATACCTGTCTTTATGGAGCTTACATTTTAGACTGAGAGGAGGCAGAGAATGAACTAATAAACAAGTAAATTTATATTATGTCACATGGTTGTAGATGCTGTGGATGAAAATCAAACATAGTAAATTGGAAAAGAAGAAGTAAAACTATCTCTGTTCACAAATGACATGATCTTGTATGTAGAAAAACCTAAAAATTCTACAAAAACCTGTTAGAACTTATACAAATTTGGCAAAGTTGCAGGATGCAAAATCAGCCACTATCTTCCATTAAAATTAATGTAAAATAATACACTTTCCATTAACAGAAAAGTAAGCTTATGCACCAAGCTGGTAATGTCAATATGATACATTCATTATTACATGCTGTCAATATTGATAAATTATGTGATTACACTAATAATCAGAAGAATTTCCAAAGCAGCTAGGAAATTGGTAGGAAGCATGGCCAAGAGAAGAGGTATTAAATTTAAGGCAAGAATTTGGAAAATCCTGAACTGTCGGAATACTACAATAATGTTGTGAAAGGAGAAAAATACCCTTAGACAGAGCCATGGGACTGTCGCCTTTCACCATTCCTGTACTGGGCTGTCCTGGAGTAGTCAAGGCCCTTGGGAGAACAGAAGTACAAGGGCTACATAGAGCCTTTGTACAGAGTTTTCCCGCTCTCTGCTCAAGCACCCTGCTGTGGCCCCAGGAACCAGCAGGGAACAAGAAGGCCAGATGTGGAGGCCACAGTGAGAGGTTTGGATTTTCTTGCAAAGGTAACTGGAGTCATTGGAGATTTTCCATCATGGTAGGGGGTGGGGGAGAAGGGAGGGAGGGAAGGAAGCACAGCATGATGTTCATTTTAAAAATATTATAGTGCAATGATCAAAATGTACAAGTTGATTCAGAAAACATACCTGAAAATGCAAAAGTCCTAGAATTGTTAAAGTGATTCTGAAAAAGGACAAATTTGGAGGACTATCACTACTTGATTTCAAGACTTATTGTAAAACTACTCAAGATTATGTGGTATTGACATAAGGATAGACAAATAGATTAATGAGACAGAATGGAGAGGCCTGAAATAAACCCACACATATATGATCGATTGATTTTTTGACTATGTTGCCAAGGCAATTCAATGGGAAAAGAAGAGTCTTTTCAATAAATGGTGCTAAAACAACTAGATAAACATATAGAAAAAATTTAACCTTGATCCCTACCTCATACTACACACAAAAATAATTTGAGATGAATTATACACCTAAACATAAATTATAAAATTACAAAGTTTGCAGAAGAACAGGGGAGAATGTCTCTTTGGCTCAAAAAACACTAAACGTGTAAAAGAAAAAACTGGTAACTTGGTTTTTTTCAAAACTAAAAACTGTTGTTCATCAAAAGACATCATTAAGAGAATGAAAAGGCAATCTACAAACTTGGAAAAAATATCTGCAATGCATATATCTGACAAAAACTTATGTCCAGATACAAAGGATTTGTATCCAGAGTATATAAAGAATTCCTAGAGCTCTGATGATAAAAAGACAAACAACCCAATTTAAAAAATGGGCAAAAGACTTTAATAGACACTTTATAAAAGTATACAAATGGCCAATCAGCGTGTAAAAATATGCTCAGCATCTTTAGTCATCTGAGAGATGCATATTTAAACCATAATGAGATGACACACTCCCTCCAGAATAGCTAAAAATGGAGAAGAGTGACAATACTGATGAGGATGTGGAGAAACTAGAACTCTCATATATTGTTGGTAGGAGTATAAAATGGAACAACCATTTTGAAAAACTGTTTGACAGTTCTTTACAATATTAAACATAAATCTCGCCTTTATTCCAGCAATTGCGTTCCTGGGGATTTACAACAGAGAAACGGAAACATATGTCCACAAAAAGACTTGTACATAGATGTTTATGTCAGCTTTATTCATAAAAACCTCAAACCAGAAACAACCCAAATGTTCACCAATAAGAGATGAGACAAATTATGGAATATTCATAGATGGAAAACGACTCAGTCCTAAAAAGAGAATGAACTACTGATATAGAAAACAACATGGATGCCTTATTTACATGAAAAAAGGCAGGTATAAAAGAGTACATACTGTACGATTCCATTCATGTAAGTTCAAGAACAGGCAAAGCTAATGGATGGTGATAAAAAGAGAGCAGTGGTTGCCTGTGGGGGTGGGGACTCTGAAAAGATATATGAGGGCACTTTCTGGGGGGAATGGAAAGATTCTATCATCTTAATTGGCGTGATGGTTACACAGGTAGATAATTGACAGAGTTCATGTACTTAAGGTCAGTGCATTTCATGGTGTGTAAATTTTACCTTCATGATCAAACAAAGATCATAATGCCTGATGTTTGGGGCAGAGTGGAAGCAGAGAGGCCCGCAGGGATGCCAGCCGGGAGGCTGTTACGATAGTCCCACACACGACGGTGGTGGGAGATGTCAGGAGTGGCCATGCTTGGGATCTCTTTTGGAGGGAGGGTCAGGACTGATTAATCCAGTCGGCAAGAGTCTCGTTTAGAGCTGGCCCCGGACAATTGAATCCTGGAAGCCCGTTTATTTATTTGATTTGTATATTTTACTCTGACCCCTTCTTTTTCTAAAATAATTTGAGGCAAGTTATAACAAAGGACATGCATTCAGTGAGACAGAGAAGACATAACTAAAATAGAAAATTGAAACCAGAAGTTGGAAGGAGCAAATATGCCAGTTTGGGAACTGATACCAGAAAACTGAGATCAAGAACTTCTTTCTGCCCAGTGCCCTTGGCTGGGCACCTTACTGGGGCTGCTGAGGGGTTGTAAAGGGTCTTTTAATATCAGAGGAAAGACAGCTCAGATTATAGACACCCAAGCAGTGCTGAATCAAGTTGATTTTAGTTGAAGAAGAATATATACCTTTTAGAGACTCTGGGCTCATAAAATCAAAAATATACATTTTTGCAGAATTTGACTTGAAACAGAATATTACATCATAAAGGTCTGCTACCTCAAGTGCTCTACAAAGAAATGAGGGGTATTTTAGAGAAAACTACCTTCCTTCTGTTTGAGACTGAATTTAGTAAGCAGAAATGTAAATAGCATGGGGTGTAATTTAGGACAAAATACAAGGTTGGGAATACTTTCCATATATTTATGGAATCATTATCATTTAAAATTACTACAAACTAACATGCTGATATGGGAATTGAGTTTGGTTTGACTATACCAAGTCTACGTGAAGGCAGCTATTGATACAGTAGAAATGCTGAAAACACATGTTGATTATAGATTGGTCATTACCAGTATAGACAATGCAGTTATGTTGCCAGTTGAATGAGAGAGGAATCTTGTCAATATTAGACATTCTTTAATTAATAACAATTAACAGATCAGAAATGAAAGAGGAATTGAAGAAAAGAGAGAATTTATGTGTGGGGAAGATGTTAAAAATATACACCAGGGAGGCAGTCAACATTAACAAACATTAAGGCTAGTGTTAGTTCTAGAACTTTCACTTCTTGAAATGGACCAGTCCAAATGAATGCTTAAATCAACATCAGAGGATCAATGACAAACTCCTACGGGTATTGCCCATCGGATCTAATAGCAAAGGAAGGAAAATAATCATCATAAACAATTTATAATGCTCCAAGATGGCTAAATTTGGAGTTGATTCTTCAGCAAATGGGATTATAGTTTATTTCAAACTGGTGAGTAAAAATGACCACATCTGGATACCACTAATGATAAAATCATATTCCTGTATTAATAGTAAATGGAGAGGGTGAAATAGGAAGAAAACTGAACAGTTGGAGATTCAGAGGAATTTACTTACTCCTGATGCTTTAGGTTTGGCTGAAGCAGAGCAGGTGGTTTAAGGTGAGGAAGGGTCTGTTGTGACGATACCTGGGCCCTGTGGTGTTTGATGTCAGGTGCTCCCTGGGGACGAGGAGAGTGGTGCAAAATAGAGGTGGACAGATGATGAAGGCTGGGCCACCCAGGGTCCAGGGACTTCCTCCAGCTTAGGAATGAGGAGCGGCGAGGGGTGGGGACAAGACATCCATATGAGGGATCTGTAGACCTGGTTCCTGGTCTTTGCTCTGCCACTTACTAGGTGACCCTAGTTGGACAAGTCATTTGACCTCCCTGAGTCTAGGCTTTTCCGTCTGTTGCCTGGGGCAGTACTTCCTGTCGTGCTTGGCCTCTTATGGAAGGTTGTTGCGAGGATCCGTGGGACAGAGGGCACATGGGCCCTCCGAAAAAGTCCGCATGTGTCTGCTACAGTTGTTTTTTATTATTTGCTGGTGACTAACTCTCCAGTGTGAGCTGGAGCTGGAGCCATGCAATGGTTCATGCTCAAGCCTGGAGATATTTTAGGAAATAATCAAGACAAGATGCATTGGGTTGGAGCCACAGTAAGAGTCATAAATTTTGACAGTTTGCTGTTTGATAAAATTAATGATGCTTGAGAGGAACACTGTGAAAACCTACAGGAGAGGAAAACACAGAGTGTGTTTGGGAAGAGAGCTTAAGCCGATGTGGAAACTGCGAGTCATCGAGGAATGTTGGTTATCGTCCTGCTGCTGGTGGGCAGTTTACACGCACTTTACCTACACATAGGCACACACACATAGGCACACACATGTATACACACGTGTACACACGGCAACAAGCACCAGATTTTATTGGCTGAGTCTCAGAAGAGACTGGCGAATAAAGAAGACTGACGTTAATTCCAACGATGGAGAATTGCAGTTTGCACACTTAGGGGCTCACCACCTTCTAAGGAAATGCCACCTGCCTCTGAATTTTTAAAATAAAAACAGCGACAGTGTTTTTGCCTTGTCTTGTTTCTCGCTGGTGGAAAGGAGTGGCTCCTATAGCTCTGGGGATTTGTGGCTGCTGTGTACAGGGAGTGAGAAGAGGGCAAAGAAGGGGGACCGGACCTCATGGTTTTTAAATTATCAAAGCCCTGAGATGGTCTATGGTTAGAAAGAAAAGTGAAGAGTATTGCTTTTCCTGTGTCCAGAATGTTCCCCAACCTTCCCAATCCTCTGTCTTCACGTCAAGATCATCATCTGGACTTGAGCATCAGAGCAGAGGGGCTGCACCATGTTCTAGGCAGAATCCTGGAGGTGTCCGGCTTTGGAGACCCAGAGGGACAATCTTGGTGGAGGCAACACAAGGCCTGAGCGGGGTGTCAGGAGCCTGGCCTCCATACGGACCCAGTCGACTTTCTATTGTCTAAGGAAAGAGTCTTTAAACACTGTATGTGGTCGGAGCCCAGATGGCCACGTTAAGAAAGGATGAAAACATTTACTTCAGCAAGGTGATAGGATTATTTTTAATTTTAAAATTGTTTTTATTGTGTTGCATTTATTATTATAAAAGTAACGTACGTTTATTATCAAAACGTTAATTTAAAAGGTCAGAAAACCATAAGGAAACCTTGACATTGGGTCTGTCGTGTTTTCAGGCAGAGAAAACAAAGAATTTTATCAGTCGGAACCTTGTCATAGGAGAAGTCCTCTCCACAGCAGACATGGCCACAGGAGTGAAGGTGAGAGAACTGGGCACCCACTCTTCCTGAACGGGTACTTAGTTTTTTTTTTTTTTTTTTTTTTTTTTTTTTTTTTTTTTTTTTAATAGTGCATGCGAGTTTTATTTTCATTTATTTTTCTCTGATGAACTTCATGCTAACAGAATAATTATAAATTATTCAGCTAAGTGGTCTTCCTGCACTAGAAATATGCATTTACAGAGAGAGGAACATAGAGGAAATCTCCCTTCCCATTTGCCATTCTCTCCTTCTTTGTCACTTCCCAGATTCTCTACTATGAAGAATTCATTCTATAACCCTAGTCCTTGTAATTCATTGCTTTGAAAGTTAAATAACACACAGAGGAACTCTATATTTTCAGAAAATGCAGGTCCTACATGGTCAGCAAAAATGCATAACATTTTGCAGAACCTGTGTCTTTAGCATTTTTTTTTTTTTACATTTTTATTGATATTTTAATGGTTTCTAACATTGTGAGATTTTGGGTTGTACATTTTTGTTTGTCCTTCACCCCATATATGACTCCCTTCACCCCTTGTGCCCACCCCCCACCCCCCACCCCCCACCCCCACTTCCCGGGTAACCACAGTCCAGTTTTCTCTGTCCATGTGTTGGTTTATATTCCACATATGAGTGAGATCATACAGTGTTTGTCTTTCTCTTTCTGGCTTATTTCACTTAACATAATACGCTCCAGGCCCATCCATGTTGTTGCAAATGGGACGATTTTGTCTTTTTTTATGGCTGAGTAGTATTCCATTGTATATATATACCACATTTTCTTAATCCAATCGTCAGTCGAGGGACACTTAGGTTGCTTCCACTTCTTGGCTATGGTGAATAATGCTGCAATGAACATAGGGGTGCATAAGCCTCTTTGGATTGTTGATTTCAGGTGCGTTGGATAGATTCCCAGTAGTGGGATGGCTGGATCATAGGGCATCTCTATTTTTAATTCTTTGAGGAATCTCCATACCGTTTTCCATAGAGGCTGCACCAATTTGCATTCCCACCAGCTGTGTATGAGGGTTCCTGTTTCTCCACATCCTCTCCAACATTTGTTGTTTTTTGTCTTGGTGATTATAGCCATTCTAACGGGCGTGAGGTGGTATCTTAGTGTTGTTTTGATTTGCATTTCCCTGATGATTAGTGATGTTGAGCATCTTTTCATGTGCCTATTGGCCATCTGTATATCTTCCTTGGAGAAGTGTCTGTTCATTTCCTCTGCCCATTTTTTGATCGGGTTGTTTGTTTTTTTGTTGTTCAATTGTGTGAGTTCTTTATATATTATGGAGATCAACCCCTTGTCAGATGTATGTTTTGCAAATATTCTCTCCCAGCTGGTTGGTTGTTTGTTCATCTTGATTCTGATTTCATTTGTCTTATAAAAGCTCTTTAGTCTGATAAAGTCCCACTTGTTTATTTTTTCTTTAGTTTCCCTAGTCTGGGTAGGCATGTCATCCGAAAAGATTCCTTTAACCCCAATGTCAAATAGTGTGTTGCCTATATTTTCTTCTATGAGTTTTATAGTTTCAGGTCTCACCTTCAGGTCTTTGATCCATTTTGAGTTAATTTTTGTGTATGGCGATAGCACATGGTCCACTTTCATTCTTTTGCATGTGGATGTCCAGTTTTCCCAACACCATTTATTGAAGAGACTTTCCTTTCTCCATTGCATGTCCTTAGCACCTTTGTCGAAAATTAGCTGTCCGTATATGTGTGGTTTTATTCCTGGACTTTCAATTCTGTTCCATTGATCTGTGTGTCTGTTTTTGTACCAGTACCATGCTGTTTTGATTACTATTGCTTTGTAGTATGTTTTGAAGTCAGGAATTGTGATGCCTCCTGCTTTGTTCTTTTTCTTTAGGATTTCTTTAGCTATTCGGGGTCTTTTGTTGCCCCATATAAATTTTAGTATTCTTTTTTCTATTTCTGTGAAGAATGTCATTGGGATTCTGATTGGGATTGCATTGAATCTGTAGATTGCTTTAGGTAATATAGACATTTTAACTATGTTTATTCTTCCAATCCACGTGCATGGGATATCTTTCCATTTCTTTATGTCATCGTAGATTTCCCTCAATAATGTCTTGTAGTTCTCATTGTATAGGTCCTTCACCTCCTTGGTAAGATTTATTCCTAGGTATTTTATTCTTTTTGGTGCAATTGTAAATGGTATTATCTTTTTGAGCTCTCTTTCTGTTAGTTCATTATTAGCATATAGAAATGCAACTGATTTTTGTAGATTGATTTTGTACCCTGCAACTTTGCTGTAGTTGTTGATTGTTTCTAACAGTTTTCCAACAGATTCTTTAGGGTTTTCTATATATACAATCATGTCATCTGCAAATAGTGAGAGTTTCACTTCTTCGTTACCTATTTGGATTCCTTTTATTCCTTTTTCTTGCCTAATTGCTCTGGCCAAAACCTCCAGTACTATGTTGAACAGGAGTGGTGAGAGTGGGCAGCCCTGCCTCGTTCCTGTTCTCAGAGGAATGGCTTTCAGTCTTTCCCCGTTGAGTATGATGTTAGCTGTGGGTTTGTCATATATGGCCTTTATTATGTTGAGGTACTTTCCTTCTATTCCCAATTTATTGAGAGTTTTTATCATAAATGGATGTTGTATCTTGTCAAATGCCTTCTCTGCGTCTATTGAGATGATCATGTGGTTTTTATTCTTTGTTTTGTTGATGTGATGTATCACGTTGATTGATTTGCGGATGTTGAACCATCCCTGCGTCTCTGGTATAAATCCCACTTGATCATGGTGTATGATCTTTTTAATATATTGTTGTATTCGGTTTGCCAATATTTTGTTGAGGATTTTTGCATCAATGTTCATCAGCGATATTGGCCTGTAATTTTCTTTCTTTGTATTGTCTTTGTCTGGTTTCGGTATCAGGGTGATGTTGGCCTCGTAGAATGATTCAGGAAGTGTTCCATCTTCCTCTATTTTTTGGAATAGTTTGAGGAGGATGGGTATTAAATCTTCTTTGAATGTTTGGTAAAATTCACTGGAGAAGCCATCTGGTCCTGGACTTTTATTTTTTGGGAGGTTTTTGATTACTATTTCAATCTCTTTACTTGTGATTGGTCTATTCAGATTCTCTATTTCTTCTTGGTTCAATTTTGGGAGGTTGTATAAGTCTAAGAATTTATCCATTTCTTCTAGATTGTCCAATTTGTTGGCATATAATTTCTCATAGTATTCTCTTATAATCCTCTGTATTTCCATGGTATCCATTGTAATTTCTCCTCTTTCATTTCTAATTTTATTTACTTGAGCCTTTTCTCTTTTTTTCTTAGTTAGCCTGGCTAAGGGTTTGTCTATTTTGTTTATCTTCTCGAAGAACCAACTCTTTGTTTCATTAATCCTTTCTACTGTTTTTTTGGTCTCAATATCATTTATTTCTGCTCTGATTTTTATTATTTCTCTCCTTCTGCTGGCTTTGGGCTTTGTTTGTTCTTCTTTTTCTAGTTCTGTTAGGTGTAATTTAAGGTTGCCTATTAGGGCTTTTTCTTGTTTGTTAAGGTGGGCTTGTATTGCTATGAGTTTCCCTCTCAGGACCGCTTTTGCTGCGTCCCATATGGTTTGATATGGCATGTTATCATTTTCGTTTGTTTCCAGATAGTTTTTGATTTCTCCTTTAATTTCATCAATGATCCATTGGTTGTTCAGTAGCATGTTGTTTAATCTCCACATTTTTGTCACTTTCCCAGTTTTTTTTTCCTGGTTCATTTCCAGTTTCATAGCCTTATGGTCTGAAAAGATGCTTGTTATGATTTCAATCCTCTTAAATTTATTGAGGCTTGCTTTGTTTCCCAACATATGGTCTATCCTAGAGAATGTTCCATGCGCGCTTGAGAAGAATGTGTAGTCAGCTGTTTTTGGGTGGAGTGCTCTGTATATGTCTACTAGGTCCATCTCGTCCAGTTTTTCATTTAAGTCTAATATTTCTTTATTAACTTTTTGTCTGGATGATCTATCCATTGCTGTAAGTGGGGTGTTAAGATCCCCTACTATTATTGTGTTGTTGTTGATTTCTCCTTTTAGGTTTGTTAATAGTTGTTTTATGTACATTGGTGCTCCTATGTTGGGTGCATATATATTTATAAGTGATATGTCTTCTTGATGGAGTGTCCCTTTTATCATTATATATTTCCCTTCTTTGTCTTTCTTAACCTGTTTTATCTTGAAGTCTACTTTGTCTGATATGAGTATGGCAACACCTGCTTTCTTTTGTTTGCCATTAGCTTGGAGTATTGTCTTCCATCCTTTCACTCTGAGCCTGTGCTTGTCTTTAGTGCTAAGATGTGTTTCCTGAAGGCAGCATATTGTTGGGTCTTGCTTTTTAATCCATCCTGCCACTCTGTATCTTTTGATTGGAGAGTTCAATCCATTTACATTTAGGGTAATTATTGAAATATGAGGGTTGAATGTTGCTGTTTTGTCACTTATTTTCTGGTTCTTTTGCATTTCCTTTGTTTCTTGTCCCATTTGTTTTGGACTGCCAATTCAGTTTGGTTATTCTGTCTTATGATTCTTCTAGTTTTCTCTTTGTTTATCATATGTGGTTTTAATTTGATTATTTGTTTAGTGGTTACCTTGAGGTTTGGGCGAAAAATCTTCTGTATGAGATAGTCCATTATCTGATAGCCTCCTATTTCCTTATACTAAGTCAATTCAGTCACTTTCCTCTTCCCCTTCTAAGTTGCTCTTGTTATACCTTATTCTATCTTGTGTTGTGGCTGTGTGTTTACAGTGATGAGGTTAAATTTATTTTTGGTGAATTTCTTCCTTTGATCTTTGAGTTTAGTATTTAAGTGGTTGCTAACCTATTCCGGTAAAGATCTACTATTTCTCTGATTTTGTCTACCTACTTTTCTCCTTACTCCAAGCTTTGTGTTCCCTTTCTCTTCTTGTTTTCAGGCCTGAGGGCCTTCTTGAGTATTTCTTGTAGTGGCGGTCTCGTGGCCATGAACTCCCTTAGCTTTTGTTTATCTGGGAGAGTTACTATTTCTCCATCATATTTGAAGGATATTTTTGCTGGATAGAGTATTCTTGGCTGAAAGTTTTTGTCTTTTAGTATTTTGAATATATCATTCCAGTCTCTTCTAGCCTGAAAAGTTTCTGTTGAGAAATCCGCTGAGAGCCTGATGGGAGTTCCTTTGTACGTTATTTTTTGTTTTTGTCTAGCTGCCCTTAATATTGTTTCTTTGTCGTTGACCCTGGCTAGCCTTACCACTAGGTGTCGTGGTGAAGGCCTTTGTCTGTTAATATATATAGGCGTCCTGTTGGCTTCGCTTACTGGTATTTCTTGCTCCTTCCCCAGATTTGGGAAATTTTCAGCTATTATTTCCTTGAATAGGCTCTCTGTTCCTCTTTCCCTCTCCTCTCCCTCGGGAATACCTATAATTCTTATGTTACATTTTCTAATAGAGTCCGATATTTCTCGGAGTCTTTCTTCATTTCTTTTTAGTCTTAGTTCTCTCTCTTCTTCCATCTGGAGTATATCTGTATTCCTATCCTCTAAAGTACTAATTCTTTCCTCCATATTGTCAGCTCTGTTCTTTAAAGATTCCAGATTCTCCTTTATCTCCTCCATTGTGTTCTTCATCTCCATCAGCCCTGATAGGTTTTTCTTTATGATTTCAATCTCTTTTGTGAAGAAACTCCTAATCTCATTTAATTGTTTGTCTGTGTTGTCTCGTATTTCGTTGAGTGTTTTTATGATAGCTATTTTGAAATCTCTGTCATTTAGTTTATGGATTTCTGTGTCTTCGGGGTTGATTTCTGGTTGCTTGTCATTTTGTTTCTGGTCTGGTGATTTCATATATTTTTGCATTGTGGTTCCTGTGTTGGTTTTGATTTTCCTCATCCTGGAAGTCTCTGGTTGCACTTTCCACCTGCCGCCACTGTGTGGTGGTGAAGGGCTGTGTAGTCTAAGCCCCCTGCGCTCTGCCCCAGTTTTTCTGCTGCGATCCGCAGTTTTGTTTTGTTTTGTTTTGTTTCTTTTCCCCACTGCGATCCACGGGTCCAGTCCAATTTATTCTGGTCTGCCTCGGACCGCTAGATCTGGTCGAGCTGCAGACTCCGGGTTGTGGGGAGGGGGGAGCTCTCTCTTTTGCCCTCTGGGTCCCTGACGTGGGAGGCTTCTCGTTTGCCCCTCTTTATCCGCTCTCTGGGTTGCTCAGATGTTGATGGTAGCCCTGTGGCTCCTCTGAGCCCTCTGTGCGGGAGTTTCCCACTGGCTGAGAGCGCCCGAAGAGCTACAGTTTCCCGCCGAGGGCCGCCCCTCCCCCCTCTCTGGGAGCCGCGCGGACCGGATCGCTGATCTGATGGGGAGGGAGCGGAGTTCTCCTTACCTCTCCCCACTTCCTCCGGGGGCCCAGCACGTTCCGCTCTCAGATGTGCGGCAGTGTGGATCCCTCCGCTCCAGCTTTTGACTGTCTGGGATTCCGTTGTTTGTCTGTGGCTGTTACTTTTGTTGTATTTTGTGGGGGAAGAATTCACGGGAAAGCTCACTCCGCCATGATACTGACGTCACCTCACGGGTACTTAGTTTTGAACGACAAGAAGTGAAAAATAGAGCCCTGTAGGTGTCAGTCTGTTTACTGGAATAGATGGTAAAATAGTACACGTTATTACCCATCCCCCTGACTTCCTCTTTAACCATTATATCCAGTCTTATATTTGCTTTTTCTTTGCTTTTCTTTTTGCTTAGTTTTATTGCATTTGTGTCAATCAGTTATTTTTGTTTGTTTTAATTTTATAAAAACAATATCATAATCATGCATGATTTTCTTTCTTCACTTAAATGTTATCACTAAGATTGATCCATATTGTTGCATGCCACTGTATTCATTTATATTTATTTTTTTAAAAATCTTTTTACTTTGAAATTATAATGCTCACAGGAAGTTACAAAAATAGTACACAAAGTCATGTGAACTCTTTACCCAGTTTCCCTCCGTGGTGACATCTCAAATAGCTGTAACGCAATACAAAACCAGAAAATCAACATTGGTACAGTACTGATGACTAGACTACAGACTTTATTCAGGTTTCACTAGTTTTTACATGCACTCAGTTTGTGTGTGTGTGTGTGAGTGTGTGTGTAGTTCTATGCAGTTTGGTCCCATATATATAGTTTCGTGCAACCACCACCACAATCAAGATATAAAACTGTTTCATCACAAAGAAACTTGTAGTGCTACTCATTTGCAGTTACATCCAGCCCCCACCCCATCCCCGTCCTTTGGGAACCACTAATCTCCATTTTTATGGCTTTACCATTTTGAGAATGATATATAAATGGAAGTTCATTCATTTTTGACTACTATGCAATATTCCTTTGCATAAATATGCCACAGCACTTGGAATTCTTAGACTTCTCCATTTTTGTTGATCAAATGGGTATAAAATGACACCACATCGTGTGCTTACTTTGTGTGTCCCAGCTCACAAAGGATGGTAAACAGAATAGCTTGGAGGGTGTGGTTGCCATGGCCCTTTGTGGTGCCCTAAGTCCCCCAGCAGAGGGTCATTCATGTGGCCCTGCATATGCCCTCCTTTCCCTCCCTGGACACCACTGGGCCTTAAAATAAGTTCCTGCATCCAAACACCCAGTCCTGATGTCCCCAAAGGGGAGAAATTATAATTAGAACATGAAGAGAGAACGATCAGACAAGAAGCCAGGTCGATCGTTGGTGAGTCCAAGATGATAGTTATTTCTGTCTGCAGTGTAGACATTTAAAAATGGGTAGAAATTAAAAATAAAAATATGTGAGTGCCATCCCTTGGTGAGGACACCCGCCATCAGGTCCTTCAGCAGAGACTGGATTCCCTGTGATGCCAGCCAGGCAGGGTCTATTGCTTCCTGGATGGGTGGCTGTGGTTTCCAGAGAGAAGAAAGTGAACTGAGATGCAACAAATAAATCCCCCTCTCAGAAATACTAGAGGATCCTGGTCTAGACTCATGATCCTCAGTTCGTGCTTTTGCCATTTTGTCCCCCACCTGCCTTCTCTTCAGCAATCCCCTAGTGGGGTGTGGCCATGGGGAAATCTCCACAGAGTGTTCCAGCTCTCTGGGGGGAGTCCTCTCCTCTGCATCTCCAGGGTCTTGCACAGAGCCTGGTGCATAGAGTTGCGTAGGGAATGTTTGAATGAATGAAGGAGAGGCAGCCTGTGGTTTAAAGCAGACTTAAGACACATTTCAACCAATCACAATGCGTGGACCTTATTTAGATCCTGGTTCAAACAACAAACTGCAAAGAAAAATTATATCAGTTGGGAAATTTGAACATTGGATATTTGGCAATATTAAAGAACTGTTGTAGTTTTAGGTGGGATGTTTGAGGGTTATGTTTTAAAAAAGAGTCTTTATCTTTTACAGGTGTCTGGGAAATATTCATGGTGAAATGATAGGATGTCTGGGATAAACTTCAAGATTACCTGGGGTGTAGGATGGGAAAGCGAACTGGGGGAAAGATGAAGTAAAATGGACCATGAGCTGGTCATCATAGTGTTCGTTATACTCTTCTATTTTGTTTGAAACTTTCCACAACAAAAAACATTTTTAAAAGTTTTACTCCTGAATATCCTAGAAGGAAATATGAATAGATTTAAAGGAACAGATCTTTAAAAATGCTTCTCTGATCACGTCACTCCTTTGCTTGCAACTTCTTCCCATTATGCTTTAGAAAAACCCTCCCGTTGTTGATGTGGCCCCTGGTCCTTGTGCGGTCTGGCCCTGCTCACCTCTCCAGACACCATCCATTCCACTTTGTCCACCTCCCCAGGACATTGGCCTTCTTTTGGTTCCTCTTCTCCACCTTTGGACCACTCTTGAATGGTCCGTACTAGAATGGTCTCTTCCCTTCCTTCACCTGGCTGACACCTGCTCACTCTTCAAGTCCCAGCTCAAGTGTCCTTCCCTCAGGGAAGGCGCCCTCTGGCCTGCAATTTAAATCCTAGTTTAAAACTGTGCCTTCAAGTTTTCCGTCATGGTGTGTACCCATTTTAAATTTATGTATTTATTCATGTGTCTAATTATTGTATGTCTCTTGGCACCACTAGAGGGCAAACTCCTTGGAGACTATCACCCCCTACATTCTTGCTATTTAGTATCACTACATGAGTGTTAAATGAATACGTAGAATCAGAACAGTATGGCAGTTACTCAGAAGGTTAAATGTAGAATTACCATATGACCCAGCAATTTCACTCCTAGGTATATACCCCAAAGAATTGAAAACAAGGACTCAATCATACTTGTATGCCAGTGTTCATTGCAGCATTATTCACAAAGCTAAAAGGAGGAAACAAACGAAGTGTCCATCAACAGATGGATGGATAAACCAAATGTATATACATACGATGGAATATTATTCAGCTACAAAAAGGAAAGAAGTTCTGGAACATGTTACAACGTGGATATTTATTTATTTATTTATTTTGTGAGGAAGATCAGCCCTGAGCTAACATCCATGCTAATCCTCCTCTTTTTGCTGAGGAAGACCGGCTCTGAGCTAACATCTATTGCCAATCCTTCTCCTTTTTTTTTTTTCCCCCGAAGCCCCAGTAGATAGTTGTATGTCATAGTTGCACATCCTTCTAGTTGCTGTATGTGGGATGCGGCCTCAGCTTGGCCGGAGAAGCGGTGCGTCGGTGCGCGCCCAGGATCTAAACCCGGGCCGCCAGTAGCGGAGCGCGCACGCTTAACCACTAAGCCACAGGGCGGGCCCTACAACATGGATAAGCCTTGAAAACATGATGCTAAATAAATAAATAAATAAGCCAGACATAAAAGGATAAATATTGTATGAGTCCGCTTACATAAAATTTCTAGAATAAGGAGATTCTTTGAGACAGAAATAGATTATGGGTTCCCAGAGGCTGAGAAAAGAGGAGAATGGGGAATTATTGCTTAATGGGTACAGAGTTTCTGTTTGGGGTGATAAAAAAGTTTTGGAAATAGATAGCGGTGATGGTTGCACAACACTGTGAATGTACTTAATGCCACTGAATTGTACACTTAAAAATGGCTAAAATGGCAAACTTTAGGTTATATGTATATTGTACCACAATAAAAAAAACAGACATTATTATTAACTCTCTTTGCTTTCCAACACTTCATCACTGCAGGGGATTTTTTTTTTCCTTGTGCTTGAACATCCTAGACAGTTAGAAGAATGTGTAGACTGTGCTCCTGGGTGAGCCCAGGAGGGCCGTGTCTGTCTTTTCTGTTGGCGGTGGAGGGAGATGTCCAGGGAGGGGATGTGGTGCACTGGGAACAGTTCCTATGAACTCTGGTTGGTCAGGACGTCCCCAGATCTCACTGCCAGCCTAAGGGTAGCTAGTGGCCTCTGCTGGCTTTCCTTTTATACCTTCACATGACTGGCTGTCAACTGGAGCAGGGGGCGTCAGCATCAGTTCATTGAAGTCACCTGCACCCGCAGGCCTGGGCCCCTTTTCTCTCTCCCTCCAGGTCTGTGTTTTCCAAAGGCTCTGGGTGTCCCTGAGTGCTTTGGACAAACACAGTTGTCCTCACACAGCCGAGTGCTGGCAGGGCCAGGGCTGGCTCTGGGAGCAGCTGACCGCGAGGGGGCGGGAAAGTGAGAGAGGTGCCAGGAAAGAGACTTTTCTTGACTGAGGGCTTTGAATCTCCACTCTAGCTTGGGAGCCAGTCCAAGGTCTTCTGCCAGAAACGCTGATGCAACCTGGAGGGACTCTCAGGCCAAAAGAAACGTGACATGCTTCCTTTTCTTCTTCCCCTTGACCATTCTCTTTTTTCCTTATTTGAACCATCTTACTATCTGTCTTAGTTTGCTTGGGCTGCCAGCACAGACAGTGTGCCTTAAACAATGGAAATTTATTTTCTCACAGTTCTGGAGGCTGGGAAGTCCAAGATCAAGGTGCCAGCCGATTCAGTTCCTGGTGAGGACCCTCTTCCTGTAGATGGCCGCTTCCTCGCTGTGTCCTCACATAGGGGTTGGAGGGAGAGAAAGAGAGAGAGGGAGAGACACAGAAAGCAAGCTCTCTGGTAACTCTTATAAGGACACTAATCCCATCCTGAGGGCCCCACCCTCATGACCTCATCTAAACCTAATTCCCTCTCAAAGGCCCCACCTCCAAATACCATCACAGTGGGGGTTAGGGGCTTCAGCATATGAATTTTGGGGGAAAACAATTCAGTCCATAGCACTGTCCTGTCTGAGGTCACCATTGTCCCAAAACCACATGCAGTGCCTCAGTGTACCCCATTTGCTCTTGGAATGGAAAGAACCTGAAGGCACTTGAAGGTTCTTTAGGAGACCCACCGTCAGACCGCTGTGTAGGAAGGGCCTGGCCTATCAACAGTGGACGCAGGGCAGACCTCTCTGGTGCATGGTGGCCTGGAGACAATCGGAATGACTTGGGTTCACATTCAGTCTCTAGGACTCCTTAGTCACAGCTCTGGCACCTTCCTTCTACATCTAAGGTCGTCATCAGTGACCTTAGTTTTCTCTTCATGAAGATGGCACTGCTAACGTCCGTTCACGGGCTGTGTTCAGATTTAGGTTGATGATGCCTGTGAGGAGCTCCTTGCTGTGCCTGGCATGCAGCAGGGGCTCGGTAAGTGGTGGGGGTTGTGACCCCTGAGATGTGGCACCTAGCCCTTCCCAGCGGTCTTCCAGGTAGTGGCTCAGTTAGTGGACTGAGGTGAAATCAACCTGCATTCCAGCCCTAGCCCACCAGCTTTCCCGGCCACTGTGGGATGTCCCTCTTTCTAGTCACCATTTGGAAGTTAAGGGGCCCTGCCAGAGGCCCCAGCCTTGGGCCCCTTCAGCCTGACCGCACTTCCCAGCCCCCAGGAAGCCCCAACTGTGGCCTCTGGAGGCTGCTGCCAGCCCTCCTTGGGCATGTTGCAGTCATGACCTCATATGCCTGATGTTGTAGCTGTCTTTTTTCTCTTCTGGATTAGTGAGAAAGGAGAGAGGTAGCTTTCCCAAACTAACAGTTCCAGGTGTGCACCTATTTAGAGTTTTTGTTGGGTATCCTCGCCTTTTTGTATTTCCTCGCCACTGCCTTTCCCAGTCTCTCTCAGAACAGATGGACCTCTCTGTCCTGTCCCCTGAGATGGCCCGGGGTTGCGCTGCTCCCTCGTGATGGACTGATGCCCTTCTTCATTCAATCTCAGCATCCCTGTCTTAGCGAATCCATCCCCTCCTCCCCCGCTCCTCCCGTGTGCTTCCTTCTTGCAGTTAATGGGCCTCCACCCATCTGGGGACTCAGGCCAAAGACCCAGGTGTCACCTGGAGTCCTCTCTTGCCCTCTCCTCCCATATCCAACCCATCAGCTTTGTCTCCAGAATCTACCCTGAATCCCTCTACATCTCACCCCCTTCACTGCAGTCTGACTCACCTCAGTGGCCACTCACTGGGTGCCTCCTTCCTGTGGCTGGGCTGAGGTCCATGCCGCTCCCAGGAGACATCTGCTGAAAGTGTACCACGCCAGGGAGTCATCTACTTAGAGCGTCCAGGTGCTCCTGTTTGGTCAGATTGCCTGCTATTCAGAGGATGTGGCTTTGACAACCCACTGGCCAGCACATGGGGGAAGATCCCACATTGAACGGACTGTATGGGTTGGGGTCACACAGACTCTGCCTCTGTTAACTGCTGAAGTTTTCTGCAAACCTACAGGTTTCACTCATCCAGCCCAGGGCTCCTACTGAGAACATTTAGTGAATGGAGCCTTTCAAAATGTGGAGGTAACATTCTGGTCTAGTTTTTCTTTTTCCCCTTTCTAAAGAGGAGGAAGGGATTTAAAACCTAGAAAAGAAATATATTGTAAAGAACACACCAGCCAAAGAGATTTAGGGGTGGAAAATTCAACCTGTTTTAGTTTTAGAAAAATATTTTTCTTTAACTTGATTTCCACGATGGTTTAGGGAAAAAAAATTACCCTTTGGATGGATTCCATTTTCCCAGGTTGGAATTAGTAATACAATTTGCAGCGCCCGTGATGATTCCGTGGAGAAGAGTGCTGAGCAATCGGGGTGTTAAGCATCTTCCAGGGAAGCTTGGTGATTCTCCAAACGGAAAGCACTTCATCTGTCAGGTGTGATTAGTGAAATTCGTCTGTCATGATGGCAGAGCGTTTCAGCTGGTCGAGCGGTTGGAGTCGGTGAAGCACCAGTCGATGCAAGTTAGGCAGTTAGCGCTAGGCTGATCACACGCGTGCAGTGCAGGGACTAGTTCTCGCCAGAGGCTGATGACAGTTCTCAGATGGGAGCATGTGAAGATATCGTTCCCGCCACTTCCCTGCAAGGTCTTCCTTGGGGTCACTGTGTTCCCTAGGGCCCCTTCAATTGTAGTGACCCCAGAAAAGAAAAGGGTGTCTATTGGCTGCTGTAATTGAAGAGTCCGGGGTGTGGCAGGCTTCAGGTGTGGGTGTATGGGACCTGGTCTCTCATCTCTCGGCTCTGTCTCCTTCTCCCCACCTTGACCCCTGTGTGTTGGCTTCATTTACCAGCTCTTGTGATGGCAAGAGCAGCCAGCAGCACCAGGCCTCCATTTTTCCAGGTTCTATTGCATCCAGAAAGAGAGAGCTTCTCTTCCTCAGGAGCTCACCCACTGATTGGACCCACCCAGATCATGGTTCCATCCTGAAGCCATCTATGGCCATGATGCTATGCAGATCAGCCAGTCCTGGGCCCCAGGCTCATCCTAAAGCTGGGATGGAGGTTAACATCAGCCGCAAACCATTTGGACTGATTCTGGAGGAGGACGGCTTCCCAGAGTAAAACGGCCTGTGTGGCTAGGAGGGGGTGAAGGGACGCTGACCTGCAGACGCAGCCAATGTCTGTACACCTGAGCGCTCTGTCCTTGCAATCAGTCCCCTGCTCCCTTCAAATGGCCCACTGAAGTCTTCCTTCTCCCGCTCCTCCTCTTCTTCCTCCTCTGCTTTCTCTTTGTCAGCAATGCTTTTCTAGGGTTTATGAAAGACCAGACAAAGTGTTTGGCAGTTGACCATCAGTGAATCCTTGCAGCAACCCTATGAAGTGCTGTTAGGCGTTAGGCAGCTTCGGTTTGAACCCCAGCTCTGCCCACTTTCTCAGGGTGCAGCCTCAGGCAGGTCGCTTCCCTCTGAACCTCAGTGTCTTCATCTGTCAAGTGGGGGTCATGATGTCGTCTTCCCAGGGTCGTTGTGAGAATCAATGAACTTGTGTGTATGGAGCTCAGTGCCTGGAAGGGGTGAGTGCTCAGGAAGTGGGGGTGCTCATCATGCACTCCATTTGTCAGATGCAGAAACTGAGGCTACTATGTCATTTGTTCAAGGTCCCACAGCCAGTGGGAGGCTGAACTTGGATTTGAGCCCAGGCTGTCTCATCCCAAGCTGAGTGCCTGCTCGTTTTGCAGCATTGCCTTTTCCATCAGCCTTCCTGTTTGCTGACTGTTTCCCATGGCAGGACTCACCTCTGCAGACTGTGGTCAGCACCTGGGGTCAAGGGCACAAACACTTTGTTGCACATCTACGTACCAGGCACTAAGCTAGATCTGAGCAGACAACGCGGAATGAATGTTCAGAACAATCATTTGATGGGGTGAACTGGGCAGCTCCAACAATGGAGGACTGACTCTCTTGTTGCTGGGGAGGCCTCTCCAAGAGAGGGGACCATGCGCTACGTGTGCAGAGAGGAACTGGAGCTTGACAGGCAGCGAGGCAGCGAAGGGAAGGGCACGGAAGCCTTGCCACCTGTGGGACTTATGGAAAGCTCGAGCTGAATAGATGCTCCTTGAATGGAGTCTGACCTGTGGGTTTAGTGGTCATTACATTGCTGACTGTTGCTAACAGTGGTCTGTATTGTCCTTGTTTCCAGTGTGGAATAATTTATTGGCTATTTGGAGGTGCAATCAGGAATCTTGGAAGCCCGGGACATGTAACTAAGTGGCTTCAGCCTCTCCAGGTATGGTGTGTACTCAAAGATGTCCTCTTCTATGGAAAGCCTTAAAAATTCACAGTAGCTAGGTGTGTGTGTGTGCGCGCGCGCGCGTGTGTGTTTGCAGAGAAAGAAGATAACACAGAGAATTAGTGTCAGCAAGAATTTTGTTTGGAATGAGAATTTCAAGACTATCTTTTAAAAATTGCATGGAGTCTGTCATATTGTTATCACATTAGTTGTCACCAGGCCGAATTTTTATATTTATCTCCAACTCATCCCTCCCTCTCTTACCAACATTCGTAATGATCTGAAAGGTCTGCAATTGCAGCAACCATCTGACTGGCTTAATTCCCTTCTAACGTCTGGTAAACTCCAGGAGCAGAAATACACAGGGGTGTTTGCAATGACCGAGAGGGGCCACGGGAGCAACGTGAGAGGGATCCAGACCGAAGCCACTTTTGATCTCTCTGCTCAGGTGAGGATTCTGTCCATCGTTCTGTGGTTCAGTTCAGCTGGACACCTGCACAGAACTAGACTCTCTTCCTTCCCGAGTCCAACTTTGCACCCTCTGTGTGTGCTCTCTGACCAAGGGGCTCAGATTCAGAACAAATGTCTAAGTGCTTTAGTGGAGGTGAACATATGCTCAGCCCTCATGAGTCTAATACCAGCCAACACTTACACAGCACCTACTACGCTGCGGGCACTGCTCCAAGCACTTTACCTGTGCTCGTTAATTTAATGCCTTGTGACAACGCTATGAGAATAGTACTGGAGATAGTCTATTGTCCTTCCCAACAGTAGCAGGTAAATGACCGGAAGAGATGTCTTTTTGGCACTCTCCATCGCACTGTGTGGCTGGAGGGCACTGTCTGCTGGGGCTTCCTTACCAGGAGCCAAGTCCTCTGTACTGGCATTATGCAATGTTTTTAATCCTGACCTGCACGAAAATTCGCATGGCAATGGAAACAAAATTTCACAAAACAATCTTACCTTTACTATGTGTGTGATGAACTCCAATCATTTCCCTTCCATTCTCATTAATTAAGTAAATGTTGGTCAAGACCCTCTAAATTGATATCCCTCCAGTAATGTGAAAGCCCTGCTGTCAGTTACTCCCCCATCTCTTTAGCTCCTACTCCCCCTGAATAAAGGAAGCAACTCTTTTCCTTATTTCACTCTCCTTTATAGTTTCTTGTTTGATATTGGGTATTCTTAAGAACTACAAAGGAATAAATACATTTTGAAGTTCTTTCTAGAAATGAGTGTGTCAATATATACGTGCAAGCATGTGCTACGAGTGCGGGTGTGGCCATGTGCACGTGTGTGTGGCTACTCAGTCACTTCTTCGTGTTTGCTGAGTTTGTTCTTTTAGAATCTGGGTTTTTGGTAGCAGGTTTCCCTAACCCACGGGTGATAGTTGGAGGCGATCAGAGTTTAGAACGACGGATTCAGGTGGGGGTTGTATTGGAGGAGGTCCTGCCTTCCCTCCCGCCCTGATGCTAGTTCTCCACAGTGAACAGTGATGTCCAAGTCGGACATCGCTGATAAGGACAAGAAGAATGACTGTCATTTATTGAGTGTTCTCTGTGTACCCGGCTCCACATCAGGCTCCCTCTGTATAGTACTATATTCCCTCACGACGACAATCCCATAAACAGGACAGTAACCTACTTCTGTTAATTGAGCATGTATGCTAGGTACCAGGCTAAAGACTCTACATGTAACACTGTGTTAAATATTCTATAATCTTATAGGAAGACACTGTCCCTATTTTACAGGTGGAGAAACTGAGGCTCTCGGAGGTAGGATACTGACTATGGCTATGCAGTTAATGAGCGAGTCTCAGGTTCAAGTGGGACTGCCCTTAACAGCTTAGCTTTCCTGCCAGTGATGGGAGGCTGACTAAACAGCTTTTGGGTTTTGGCTGGCCAATTTTTTCTCTCCCTAAACCATGGTATTGAGGTCACCTTGCTGTCGTTAAAGGAGAAAAAAAAACCTCACCGACAATTCTGATTTATTTGTTTCTTCTTACAATTATTTTTTTTCGCAAAAATCATTTGCCTGTGTTGGTCCCATTTCCCCCACACAGCATAAATGATTTCGCTACCTGGGGTGCCTCGGCAGCTGCTGCTTTCTGCAGGGGGGTCGCAGGGTTGACATCGTAATGATGAGGAGACCCTGGTGAACACCGGCCCCCCCGTGGAGTGAGCGAGAGAACAGCCCATCATCCACTAGGGCCACTGAGGACTGACACAGCAGGGAACGGGTTTCTCCTTCACTGGTTTCTGCGTTTTCCTCTTCGTTTCCCTTTTCAAGTGTTAGAGCGTATCGAATGAGCCCTCTCTCCCTCCAGGACTGTTTCAATCACTTGTATTTTCGGTTCTTCGTTCCTGTGGGTTGGTGGTTTTGTTTTTATTTTTGGGAGGTGGATGGGGTACTGGTATGGATACTTAAAAGGTAAGGGAGAGTTTTCTTTTTTACACTTGATGCTAAATAGCAAAAATAAAGGAGGCGCAGAGCTCTCTGGCCAAAGCCGTCTTTTTAGTGCTTGCAGCGCTGACCATTTTTTGTTGGCCTTCAACAACTAATGATAATGGGAGCCGACACACATGGTGTGCGTTATTTAGATCCAGCTCTCACGCCAGTATTTTGGCTGATGCAAACTTTCCAAATCAAGTGTTTTTGCCAGAAGTGACAAACCTCCTTTCCCAGACTGTATCAGATGTTTACTGGGACGGATGGCCTCCTGTCTTCCCCACCGCACCAGATTGTTTTCTGCCAGGCCAATGCTTCTCTGCTACTTCCTTTCCTACCCTTGAGGTGTACGCATTCCCTCACTACATGGTTTCTTGTTGTTGTTGTTGTTACTGCACTCAGCCTCAAAGAACTCCTTTCTTTGAGAAGTCCTGGCTGGCCTGATAAGACAAGGGCAGCCACCAGGGACTTCTCCTAAAAAGAATGGGTTTGTCCATTTCTGTTTCTGAAAAGGCCTTGCACGTGTTCAAAGTTTTCCTGTGCAGACATATGTCAGAGAATGTTTTCTTAGGCTTCAAGACTGTATTTCTTGGCCAGAGGGAAAGTGTAGTCTATATACTTTAAAGTCTGAAATCTGAGATAATCTTTGCATGATCAATAGCTTGTTGGTTTAGTTCAGCCACATCTTCGATATTGTCAGCTCCAATTAAATTTGTAGTTCTACTCTTTTGCCCTTTCCTCTGGACTCTCCGACCTGTCCCAGGTACCCTGTATTCAGAGCTGGCAGTTATGGTCAGTCCCTCCTTGACAAGACGTGTAAGGGTATTCCGGGTCGCGAGCAGAATTAGGGAGAACCGACAAGTGGAGGGGAGAATTTCTAGTGTGACCCTGTATTGGCTTCCAGAGAGGAAGAAAAACAAGACCGAGTTTTGAGCAGAGACTGAAAACAAAAAACCCTGCATTTGCTTCCTGCTTCTTCCTGACCGGTGTTAATTTCAGAGTGTTTTGAGCTACAATCCTTGGTCGTATTATGGAGACAAACTGGATGGCATTTTCTAAGATTCTTTCCCTTGTAAGACAGAGAATTGTTTACAAATGCTTCAGTTTTAGGGCTTATACATGTGAACCTTTTTTGGGAACGTCTTATTATTAATTCATTGATCAGGAAAATGGAGAGGCGGGTTCTGAAACAATCATCCAAAGGCTTAAAGGAGGTATTTTTTAAAATAAAAATCAAAACTGTATGGGCTAGGATTCTAAGCAGTGGTAGAAATAGGTCATGGTTGCCTGTTAGTCTTGCTTGCATCCAGGCAAACAGTTTTGGCCTTCGGTTAGTTAGTTGCTGTTTAAAAAACAGACCCATATCATGGAGGCGGGGATGTTCAAGGCCCGGGTAACCGGGGAGGGTGTGAAGAGCCAAGCGATTTGTCTAGAAGAGGCAATGCCCAGCAGATAAAATGAAAGACATAGACGTGGACTCATCCAACTAGGGGCTTCAGATCACTGGACATTCCATCCTTTCTTCTGAAACTTGCAGGTGGGGTAGTTTGGGGTGAGGAGTGTGTGGAGAGCTGAATATATATCACCGAGCTTTTGGGGGTTTTGGCGTTGGATTATTTAAGAGTCAATGTGAAGTAGTCTAGAGACAGAGAAGTTGATCCTTGAAGAAAGACGTCATGCGTTGAAGCTAGGCAGGGCTCAGCCAGATAGCACACATGTCAGCTCAACACAATAAAGAAGAGGGACTGGGAAGGAATGGAAGAACACCTTTTGTCCATCGAAAATTGGTAACTTATTTTCCAAATTCATTATTATTAGGATTATTGGATCCTAATCAAATAATTCATTGGATTATTCATTGAGAAAGCACTTAATTTCCAGTCATTTTCAACGGTGAGGTGCAGGTGAAACTACATGAATTGAGGTGAGAGCACAGTGGCGTTGACCTCGTGAGGTTGAGCCGGATGATGTTTGGTTTCTGCTCCTTTGCTGTGAAATCAGCGGAATGCTTGCACTCCGTGATGTGGATCTATTTCACGGTCTATTCATTGCACTGAGCCGAGGATTGAAATGAGCCATCAGAAAGGAAACCCTCTTTCACTCTGCCGTTTCTGTGTAGGAGTTTGTCATCAACACGCCATGTGAAAACGCTGAGAAGATGTACATCGGAAATGCGATGTATGGGAATTATGCAGCTGTCTTTGCCCAGCTCATCATAAATGGAAGATGTCAAGGTTTGTCACTGGCACGGAAACCTAGAATAATTCTCTTTACTATTTTCCAGTGACTGCTTTACACTGAAAACCCATTTCACAGGGCTGTTTTTATTTTGTAAAAAATTCAGTACTAACTTTATCTTCTAAATATACATGATGATAAAATTTATCATTACATTTTGATGTTATTTACTATTATGTGCAGTGCACAGTCACAGAATTGAGTGAATTTCAAGATCAACATAATTGTATACTGTCCCAGGAAATGAATAAAGCTTTAATCATATCTTTAGGAAAGAGAGTTGAGTAATTGTCTCTTTGCCTTCCTTAGGGCCCCACTGTTTCATCGTTCCTATCCGGGACGGAAACGGGAGCTTGTACCCAGGAGTGACGGCTATTGATATGATGTACAAAGAAGGTAAGTTCCCAGGTGACCCCTCTCCTACCCTCATTTGTACTTCCCGCCTGCTCCCCAACCCGCCCAAGGGGAGTCTAACTTAACTCACCCGAACGGTGAAGGCAGAGAAGATTCTCTGTTTTTGAGCCTGATTAGAGTCTTTTATGTGGAGCTGTGAGAGAATGTTGCAGATTGCCATTTATGAATATGCATTGATCTCGTTTTCTCCCAGCCTCTCATACTTCCTAGTCACGAGGCAGCTTTGCCTTGAGTTGTTCCCTCTTCTCTCTCCTTCTTGGACTTGTGGCTCTCAGAGGGCAGGGTGAGGCTCTCTCTCTAATGCCCCTGAGCCACCAGCCTGGTGTTGGTGCCCTGAGGCCCTTGATGAGCCCTAAGGATTGACTTGGTGTGCTAGTTTGCCAGGGCTCTTGTACCACATACTGAGTGGCTTAGACAACAGAAATGGATTGTCTCACAGTCTGGAGGCTACAAGTCCGAGATCAAGGTGTCAGCGGGGTTGGTTCCTTCTGGGGGCTGTGAGGGAGAGTCTGTTCCAGGCCTCTCTCCTTGGCTTGTAGGTGGCCATCTTCCTGTTCACACAGCATTCTCCCTGTGTTCCTGTCTGTGTTCAAATTCCCCCTTTTTGTAGTGACACCAGTCATTTGGATGAGGGCCCACCCTAATGGCCTCATTTTAACTTGGTGACCTCTGTAAAGACCCTACCTCCAAATAAGGTCACATTCTTAGGTACAGGGGGTTAGAACTCCAATGTATGCATTTTTTGGGGGGACACAGTTAAACCTATAAAACTGAGTGGGAGCAGGCTGTGCCTGTGGGCTCCACTGGTCATCACCAGCCAAGGCCAAGCCAAGCCAAGCCAAAGACACAGGTTGAGGGAGAAGAAAAATAAGAGAGAAGAAAGAGCAGCAGAGAGAAGGAAGAAGAAGACGATCCTTGGGTGGAGGAGGGTAGCCTCACCCCAGCCCCTTGGGGTTTGTCGACTGCCACAGCGCCTGCAGGAATGGGCTGCAGGTGGTTTGTGAGCACTTGAAATGTGTCTCCCAGGGGTAACTGAGGCCCTCACTAGCCCCAGTCCCTTGAAAACGCCTCATGTGTCAAGTGTTGTTGAGAGCAGAGGGGTTGGACCAGCTCTTGTGAAGTGATGCCAGACATTTAGAACACTGGCAACCTCAGAAGGTCTGCTTTGGTTTCCTCGTAAGCTCCTAAATGCAAGTGTGTCCTTGTCAAGGGGTGATGTTCTAAATAAAGACATGTACTAAATAAAAGATCTTTTCCCCCAGATTAGATCTCCCTAAGTGTGAGATGAACTAAAAGTAGACCCCAGACTGACGTTAGGAAATAGGTCTGGAGATTTCAAGAACCTTCTGGGGAGTCAGGTCACCCCACCCACCCACTGCTGTCCTTGTGGTCATTTCCCTTTGTCTTTTACACTTTTAGTTTCACAAATTGACCCCCTGTGCTGAAGAGGAAGCACCAGGAGGGAGGAGGAATTTGAGCTCTGCATCACTGGGGGAATAACCAGCTTTCCTGCTTTCTCTGGGTTCAGTCTCAGGTTCTTTCAGTTGCCTAGAACTCTCTCTCTCCCAGTCACAATGACTGCTTAGGGGGGCAGCTGTGTCCCTACCAGATCCCCCACCTGTGCCCCAGAGCACGTGGGCTGCACAGCAGGCACAGCTCTTCAAGGAAACAAACAAACAGCATCCCCACGCTCCACCCCAAATAAAAAAGCATCAACAATTCTGGGAGTGAAATAAAGGGCTTTGCATTTTAGTAGAGACAGGCCTGGGAAGTAACAGGCACAATATTTCTGATGCTAGCACAGATTTGTCCCCTGCAGCTCATTTAATTTCTGCTCTCTCTAGGTCTGCAGGGTGTGGATAATGGGATTTTAATATTTGACAAGGTTCGAATACCAAGGGAGAACCTGCTGGATAAGTGAGTAGTTTTCTCCTTAACTCAGATCTGCTGTGTGTATGATCTCATTCCTCTCCCAACCCGGACCTGGTTCTTGGGTCTCGTGGGCTGCATGTCGAGGCTGTCTTCTCATAACCACTCCTGCAAATTTACTGACAACTAAATGCAATATGTGGATAAGCAAATAGAAAGAATTAAAATTATCCAAAATGCTATTACCCAGACATAATGTTTGTTATACTTTAATGTATAACTCTTTAGACCTTTCTCCATGATGATATATCTAAAGAGAGAGAGATATTTGACTTTTACTGAATGAAACCCATTTATAAATTCTATTTTTTATAACTTGTAATTTCTGTTTAACATTATGTCAGATGTTTCTGTGCAACAATAAATACACATATGCATTATCATTTTTAATATTGTCATAATAGCCTGTTAAATAAATGATCTATAATTTATATAATCAACCCCTTATTGTTGGGTATATAGGTTGTTTCCTTTAAGAAATTTTTTTTTTTGCTATCATAAACCAATTAGTGTTATTGCCTCCTTTGTGGGTGGCAGGAGATAAGGCATCTCCTTTCAGCTTCGGAGGCTGTTATAACCAGTACTGGTTGGGTGGATAATGTCAGAGGTGCTCAGTGTTGCTTCCCAGCATCCCTCAGTGAGGTCAAGTGGGGTTAAACAATGAGATGAAGATTGCTTCTACAGGTGCATCCCAGGATTGGAACTCCAGGGCTTCACAATGCTCTTTGCAGAGGCTAAGAAACACCAACTACCTTTACTTTTCTCAGCAGCATTTCATGTATCCAATAAGAATCCTGAACCACCGTCGTATTCAAGTCTGGGAAAAGCAAGCAACCAGGCTTGCTCCCTGCTTTCCCAGACATTTTCCTTTAACATTTGACTCTTTTTTGTTGCCTGCAAGTTCTTGCCAGCAGATAAATGTCGTAGATGCCAAAAGGTTAAGAAAAATGTGGCGGAAACAAAAAAATAGACTAAATTCTGTTTTTTAACTTTTCTCCCCCTGTATATTGGTAGGAAATAAAATGGAAACAACAAAAGCATCTTCACAGTTATCCCGGTGGGTGGTGAAGCCCTCAGGCCCCCTAAGGAGCTACCAGTGCCCATAACAGCAGGTCTGAGGACCGCCAGCCTTCCCCAGAGGTGCCTGCACATTTCCCTGTCACTTATCAGCGTCACTCGGCTCTAGGAGATGGGGAAGAGGGAAGGAAAGGCACAGATGTGGAGCTCACCATATCTCACCCAACCTCATGGGATCTTAAGTGGCCTGGACAGTCCTCTGCCAGAAGCTAGACCCACTGGCTTAGCATTCATCCACTAGAGGTTAAAAAGTCAGATTCAACCAGAACGAAAAATGCTAGGGAGCTACGTGGACTGTAGAAGATATGAGAATATATAGAATATTCTTTGATAAGTAAGATTTGATTTTAGGGCCATTCCTTTGGCATTTAAGCTGCCCCCACCCAGTCCCCCAATACTACAGAACAGCAGCAGCAACACAGATGTTCTGAGGGAAGAGTCCCACTTTGGGAGTGTTGGTTCATCACTTGATCAAAAATGGGCTAGTAGACATACAGATTCAATGAAATCCCTATGAAAATCTTAGCTGCCTTTTTTTACAGAAATTGAGAAACTGGTCCTAAAATTCATATGGAAATATAAGAGACTCAGAATGGCCAAAAGAATCTTGATAAAGAACAAAGTAGGAGGACTCACACTTCCGATTTGAAAACTTACCACAAATCTATAGTAATCAAGGCAGTGTGGTTTTGGCATAAGGATATATATGGACAATGGAATAGAATGGAGAGTCTAGAAATAACTCCTTACATTTATGGTCAGTTGATATTTGACAAGGGTGACAAGACAGTTTATGTGGAAATAATAGCTTTTTCAACAAATAGTGCTGGGACCATTTGTTGGATATCCATATGCAAAAGTCTGAAGTTGGACCTTTACCTCATACCATATATAAAAATTAACTCAAAATGGATCATAGATCTAAATGTAAGAGCTAAAACTATAAAACTCTTAAAAGAAAACATACGTGTGAATCTTTGTGACCTTGGTTTAAGCAATGATTTATTATTAGATCTGACACCAAAAGCACAAGGAACCAAAGAAAAAAATAGATAAATTGGACTTCATCAAAATTAAAAAAAACTTGTACTTCAAGGGACACTATGAAGAAAGTGAAAAGAAAATTCCCAGAATGGGAGAAAATATTTGCAAATCATATGTATCATAAGGATCTAGTATCCAGAATATGAAAGGAACTATTACAGCTCAACAATAAAAATACAAGTGACCCGATTAAAACATGGGCAAAAATCTGAAGAGACATTTTTCCAAAGAAAATATATAAATGGCTAATAAGCACATGGAAAGGTGCTCAACATCACTGTCATTATGGAAATACCAATCAAAACCATAATTAAATACCATTTTGTACCCACTTGGGTGGCTATAATAAAAGAGAGATGGTAACAAGTGTTGGTGAGGATGTGGAGAAATTGGAACCCTCATACATTGCTGGTGGGGATGTAAGATGGTGTTACCAATTTGCAAAAGAGTTTGGCATTTCTTCAAAAGTTTAAAGTTTTCATATGACCCAGTAATTCTACTCCTAGGGATGTATGAAAACATTGTCCGTGACAGAATTGAAAACGTATGTCCACACAAAAACTTGTACACAAGTGTTCATAGCATAATTATTCATAATAGTGAAAAAGGTGGAAACAGCCCAAATATCCAACTGATGAATGGATAACAAAATATGGCTTATCCATACAATGGAAAATCACTTGGCCATAAAAAGAAGTGAAGCACTGACACATGCTACAAAATGCATGAACCTTGAAAACAATGCGCTAAGTAAAAGAAGCCAGACACAAAAGCCACATATTGTATGATTCCATTTATGTGAAACGTCTAGAATGGACAAATAGAAGTAGACAGTAGATTAATGGTTGCCGGGGCCTGGAGGGTGGGGAGTATAGTATGGGTTTCTTTTTAGGGTGATGAAGTATTTTGGAATTAGATAGTGGTAATGATTGTAAAACTTTGTGAACTTTGTGAATATACTAAAACCAATTGATTGTACACTTTAAAAGGGTGAATTTTATGGTATGTAAATTATATCTCAACAACAAAAAAGTGGACTGGTGTGTGGTCTTCACACTCAGGCTCTGGTGTTGGTTTAATGATGGTGGTCCTCATGCCTCTGTGTCAGGGGCCACTGCAGAGTTGCAGGTTAGTAGTGGCAGGAAGCCTGCTTTTAATTTCCATGAGTGAGTTGAGCCTCTGTCAGCATCTCCTGGGGAGGTACTTCCCCCACCCTCCACTCTGCTGTCTCATGAGGGCGGTTCCAGCATGCAGAAGCCTGTGAGATTGCCTTGTGTGTGCATGTAAGAGCCACCTGACTTCATTTCTAGTGGTGCCATGTTCTTCTTTTCTGTTAACCCCACCTCACTTTTCCACCCGTCTCTCCCTGACCACAGGTTCGGTTCCGTGACTCCAGATGGGCAGTACCATTCCCCTATTAAGAACAAGAGTGCAAGATTCAATGCGATGCTGGCAGCGCTGACCCCTTCGAGATTAGCTCTGACTTTTCAAGCTTTGGGTGCCATGAAGGTAGTTGACGCTGATTTTAATTTACCTCACTGTTTATTCTCTGCATGTTCCAGGGGTGGGTAACAATTTCAGAAGCTGAGCTTCCCAAGCCACGGTTGGTGTAATATGGCTGGGGTTACTGGTAAGATACTAGGGAGTGCCAGTTGGCCATGCACAGAGAACATTTCTGTACCCTTCTTACCACGGAATCCTGTCCATCTGCATCCCAGATGTGTGCTGCTGATTACGGCGGGTGGAACATAGGCACTGTGACAACAGAGCCACAAAAGATGACCCTGGGAGAATGGGTCGTTCAGAACAAACACATCTGCTGGAAAAGCAGCTGAGAGCTGACTCATGTGGGTGAAGGCCGGCTTGTCTTGGCTGAGTTCATTGGGAAGCATTGATGCTCACGTGGGTGTTGGGGGTGTGGCATTTACATCACAGGTTAGAGTCCATGAGGCCAGACCTCCAGAAACTATCTCTGCCTCCCCTCCCCCTCCCCTGCCCCACCTTGCCATATATTGGTTTGGAAGGAGCAGCCAGAAGATAAAAGTTCTGGAAGGCCCCCTCCTCCTCCTCGGAGCTCAGCACTCTCTGTTCTCTGGGCCCTCTCTGTCGCTTTGCGTGAGGGAAAAAGCCTGCTTTAAGCTCCACTGAGCTTGGTGAAGCTGGAAGAAAAATTAAGATACCCATGAATATACATTGGTGGCTTGAATCCAGCTTTTCCATCAAGAAGGATTAAATTTCATTCACCTGACTCCCGGCCTGACATCAGTACCCAGTTGTCTGAATAGCAGGAAAATCCTTCTTTACTCACTTCTACTGGGTCTGTCCCACTCACAGGAAGCCTGCCTGACTCGGGCTTCCCCATGCAGTGCCCTTCCCATGAGTGGGCACAGCTGTGACCCTGTGAACACCATGCTCAGTGCTGAGCCAGTGGCCGCACGCTCGCCCATGGCGTTGATTCCTGTGCCTGTTTCTCGGTGGCTCTTTAAAGGGGGCTGGGTGGGTGTTCAGTTCTGAAGTCCCAAGTCAAGAGTGGCTCAACTTGTCCCCTTGGCTGAGCCCGCTGACGTCTGATAAATGAATGAGGGCCCAGAAGATCCTGCGATGCAGGTGCAGGGGTGAGGCCAAGGCGCTAGCAGAGCGTCAGAGTGCAGAGGAGGACAACTTCTTCAAGTCGGTAATAGACACCATTTCAGCCATTTTCAGGACCCCAGAAAGAGGCAAAAGGAGAGCAGCCAGATGCAGCTGGAAGTGAGTCATAGAGCAGATGGGACAAAGATCGGATCCGAGTTCTCTGAAGCCGCGATGGCGGTGTCTGCACCGTGGCCCCTCTTGTCCCCGTAGCCTGCAGGGTCGCTCTGAGGAGAGTGCTGGGTGAAGATCAAAACACACCCTGGGTCCCGGCTGTAAAGGTGGTGCAGGACCCTGTGCGGTTAGGTTTCAGAGTGGGTGATGGTGTGTGGAGGACGTTCTTGCTGCCAGTAACCCTGTTGGCTCATCCAGCCTGTTGGTGGAGCCTGTGGGGCAGGCATAGGGTAGTGCAGATGGGGCAGTGTGGGGCTTTCTGGGAGAAACCTGCTTTTCAGTATCACCGGATCTGGAGCAGTGGGGGTGGGGGCAGAGGAGACAGTGGTTGATTTAAAGAGATAGCTGTTCTCCATTCTACTGAACGCTATTGAGGTGCCAGCCCCTGCTGACTCTGGAGGGTCTTGTGGGGGCCAAATTTGTATCAATTCCTTGTCAGGCGTCTGACATGCGTACTTCATTCCTGGCAATGCAGATCCCTTATTATAATCACAAGCTCTGAAGTCAGGGAACCCTGGACTCAGATCTCAGCTGGACGAGACCAGCAGTGGGGCTATGGGCAAAGCAATAGCCCTCTCTAAGCCTTGGTATCTTCATCTTAACATGGGCCTTATGATAGTGGTGAGGCATGCGTGAGAGGACTGTGTGTGTAGTGCTGGCACAGAGCAAATGCTCGGTAGCTCAGAGCTGTTAACTGCTGTGATGGCGGTGGCTGCTGCTGCTGTTAGGACATGGCTGTAGGAAAGGAATACATGGGCTTTTCCGTGAAACAAATGCCTGGAATCCTGACCTCCAGGTAACAAGGAGGTCTGACACATTTTGCAGAGGTGCAGAGGTCCCTTGGATTCCTGGGTATCTGGAGCAAAGCATAGTGACTCGAGTTGGCACTTGCCCTGCCCAGGAGGCGGATTTGCCAGGGGACGGGGAGACCCCTCACAGAGTGTGGTGGCCTCAGACCCTGCGGGAAGGGGCACCGCCGCTGTGGTTGGCCCTGATGGACACCGACCTTGGCCACGGTGATCTCATCGCCAGTGTCTTGGGCGAGGATGATCTCACCAGCCCTCTTGGCAACTCCCCCTTCCTTGAGCTCAAACACAGGACAGATGTTTTCTCCGCTGAAACCTAAGACGATCCTGCTTGTTCTGCTCTCGCTGATGAGTGGGAAAACGGATCCCTTTCTCCTGCGCGCATTCCTTATGTATTAGAAAACTGTCACCGCTGCTCCCCACAGTGACATTCGCTCAAGGCTGAGCACGCCTGGTGCTTTTAAACTTTGCCCAGATGTCTTATTTTTCATGGTTATCTCTCATTTCCATAGCATTTCTCAGTGTGTTCAGATTTTCTCTTAAAAGCTTGCCATAGTAGCCGTCCTCTACTTTGTGTCCAAAATGCTGGGCCAGATTAAATGATTAGCAGGAACCAAAGGAAAAGGAAACTAAGATGTTTGGCAGGGGTGGGGGTGGGGGCCTGCGAGACCTCTGCAGCCCCAGCAGGGAGGCTGGAAGCCTTTTCAGGAGGAGGAAGGAAGCTGGGGAAAGTCACTATGAGTTTGGAGGGAGGAGGCAGAGGGAGTGTGAAATGTAAATGAGGTCTAGCCCATTGTTTTGGGTTGATTTTGCTGGAAGTAATTATTTTAGCATAAGACAAGCCGGTCGCCACTTTAAAAAGAGTCTCCTTAATCTTTTAAAGTAGGTGTTACTCAGTAGCTGGGTCCCACCCCCGGAGTTTCTGATTCTGCAGCTCTGGGTGGGCCCAGAGAATCTACAGTTGTCACAAGTTCCCAGGTGATGCTGACGTTACTGGTTGGCACTTGGAGACCCCTGCACAGAACAGGTGGATACGGTGGAAAATTCCCGGCCCCATCCCAGCCGCCTTGTCACCCTCCGTGGCCTCCCAGTGCCCCCAGGATCAAGGCCCAAGTTCTCTTCCAGTCGCCAGCGCCCTGCGTGACCTCTCCCCGCCCCTTGTCACGCGCTGCTGTGCTCCCTAGCAAGCCCACCCCCACCTTTCGCAAGGTTAGTTTCAGGTACATTTCAAAGGTCAGCCTGATGTCCCTTCTCGGGAGAGGTCACAGCCTGCATGTGGTCCCTCTGTCGTGTTCCCCAGGCTCTGCACTCCCCCTTGCAGCATTTATTACAACGAACTAACGGTGCGATAGGTAGTTTCTGTCCCCTGCTAGCCTAAAAGTTCCACAGCCAGGGGCCCTGCTGCCTCGTTCACTGGTGAGTGTTCAGCTTCCCACACGAGGCTGGCACACAGTAGGTGCACAGCAAATAGGAGTTGAAAGTATGAACGAGGAATGAATCAGAAATCACATTTAAAGCTCCAGGCAGAGTTCCCAGCAGAGGTGAGTGCTCAGTACATGTTCGTTCTCGTGCCCCCACAACCCAACCCCTCAGCCCGTTCCTGGGGTGACTGGGAAGAAGGTTCTTGCTGCCTCTTCCTTCTAACCCTCTGCCCAGAACAAAGAGCCTTTTTTCTTGCTTCCTCTCTGATTGTCCTGTCCCAGGCAGTGCCCTTCATGTCTGCTTCGTAGGTATGGGCTTGCTCACAGCGCTGTGGGAATGAGGCCCTGGCAGTCAGGAGTTCCCCGGGTGGGTGTGCTCCTCACGCAGGGCACCAGTGACACGCACGGGCCATACTGCAGGCTCTGCCTGTTGAGTACAAGTCAGGACTCCTGGACTGTTTCTGTGGGCACGTGGGGTGCTGGGAGGTAGAGACACCCATTACCCGCTTCTGTACCCCAGGGATTGTTGAGACGATGCCCACCCAGCAGGCTGCCGGAAAGTGCTGTTTCTTTGGAGAAAGCTTATTGCCTCTCTCATTTCTTTGAGTGAAATGATCAGCTGGCCTGCTCCTGGCAACTCTGTCGCGTGCCTGGTGAGGTCATGGTGCTGAGGACAGGCTCAGATTCTCTCTGGGGTTGGACGGTTAACCAAGAGAGCGTGGGGGACAGCAGGACAAGTCTTGGGCCTCCATGGCCACGGGAACACCATGCAGAGGACAGATCCTGGGGGAGTTGAGTGGCTCCGTTCTGTCAGGGTGAGGCCACCGCTCCCAACTGTGGGCAGGGAGGAGACCTCACGGTCATGGACCCCCGGGACAGGCTCTGGGTCTGCTGCTGCCATGAGTGGTGTGACCCTGTGATGGAGTGGACCTAGGGGTGAATTTCCATTTCTCTGTGCTTTAGTTTCCTCATTGCTAAAAACAAGGCAAAAAAAAAAAAAAAATAGCCATCTCATGGAAACATTGTGAAAATTCAATGAGTTAATTGAATTAACTGTCTTCACCACCACTGCCACCACCCCTACTATTACAAGCAAATAACATTTATTGAGCCCTCACTGTAAGCCATGCCCATAATAAGTGCTTTACAGGTGTTAACTCATTTCTCCTCCTAACAACTCTGAGAGGGTTCCATTGGTATATCCATTTTACATATGGGGAAACTGAGGCACGAGGAGGTAAAGGAATTTGCCCAAGGTGGGCACTTAATATGCAGCACTTGACTCTAGGGGTCCTTGTTAAAGGAGTAGATGGCCCCATGTTTGGAAGGATGGTCAAGCATGTTGTGTAGATAAGATTGACGTGTAGATGTTATTGAGAGAGAGAGAAGAATTAAGTAGGAAGGCAGCCAGCACAGTGCATGAATACGTAGAAGCTGGAGGTGCTCGGGCCTGTGCACCTGAATTAGCTGAGTTACAGCTGTGGGTCGTGGAAGGCCACCAGCTGGCCAGTGAGTCCTTGGGTTAGGAAGAACCTTACCATGGGTATTAACCAGGACTGCAGCTGGTGGGAACCATGCTCCTTCTCATCACCTTGTCGCATTGCCCAGTGCTGAGCCAGGCAAAGGGAGGATGCCCACATAACGTCGTTCAGTTGAGATGAGTGGGATTGGCATCACGGAAATAGTTGGAATGTTGTGCCTGCGTATGCTAAATCATCCGCAGTGGATACTAAATCATCAATATGTGTAGGCTGTTATTATTACAAGGGATGTGAAAGCTTATATAATAAAATTCAGGTATACTGAGGACTAAAATGACATCTGAGGTTATGAGGATAACAGATAGGGTTTATAACACATGCTCACTCCTCAATGGTAGTGGTTCACCCCTCCCATGGTGGAGAATTATGAGGCTGAGTCTGGATATGGCTGAAAAGTGACTGTGGTCATGGTCAGCCATGTGTGTGGGATGGGGAACAGTGGGGCCTGTGCCATCTGGCTGTCCTCCTGGGGTTCAGTGAAGGACACATGGTCTTGAGAGAAGAGTAGAGAGACCGAAAGGCCATCTTTTTGTTTTTTTTTTGTGAGGAAGATCAGCCCTGAGCTAACATCCATGCCAATCCTTCTCTTTTTGCTGAGGAAGACTGGCCCTGGGCTAACGTCCGTGCCATCTTCCTCCACTTTATATGGGACGCCGCCACAGCATGGGCTGACAAGCGGTGTGTCGGTGCGCGCCCGGGATCCGAACCCCGGGCCCCCAGCAGCGGAGCGCGCGCACTTAACCGCTACGCCACGGGGCGGGCCCGAAAGGCCATCTTTGAGTCATAAAAGATTGCACCATGTATGATGGTGGGCAACTTTCTCTATCTCCTGAGGCTGAAAGGAGAGCGAAGGGAAGAAACTGGTTTCAGGTGGGACCCTTGGAGCCTGTGACAGACTCACGACCTTTTCTGACAGTGAGCACTGTTGGACATGAATAAACAGTCTGTGGAAGGTGGTGGAGTCCACTTCTTCAAGGGAGTCTCTCCTCACTATTAACGGGGGTTTGGAGATATTGTGTCCCCGAAGGACCTTTCCAAGACCTTCTGACTGTAAGGTTCATGGAGAATTAGAACAACAAAGAAGTGGAGATCAGGGACTCAGTCTCCTTCTGAGTCAGAGGTGGCCCTTTAAACCACAAGGGGCGTGGTGGTGCCGTAACTTGGGCCTGTGCTGTGCTGGGTGAACACAGAGCAGAGCAGGCTGCATGTTCCTGCTGCTCTCTGGTTTTGCTTTGGGGCTTCCCCTTCGCCCAGACTCTGACACATCCCCAGAGATGTCCCCGACTTCAGTGTTCTCACCCTGGTGTCTGGCTCCTGCATCTGGCTCTGCAGTGCCATGCCTGCGTTCTTCACTCCCTGGCTGGGGCTGGGGCTGGGCAGCTGCTGTCAGAGTGTGACATTCTACCTGCTCTGATGACTACGAACCAGATGCTATGACACTTTCCCCTGAGTTGAAGCTCACTCAGTCCTCTTAAATTAATAACCTCAATTTCTGTGGCTACCACTATAAAACTAAGGGTTTTTGTCTGTTTAATTCTTATTAGGGGGTCACCTAATTCTATTTTCTTCTGGAATAATTTTATGTTCATCTCTTTTTCTTGTCACTTAGATTGAGCTCATTTTTATCATTATTAACAGAACATTTAGTGGGCAGAGATCATATTTTTTTATTCAGTCTCAGTGCAGGGCCTAGTAGAGCACTGAACGTCATGGAAGTCTTTTTACTCCTCCTCCCCTCCTTCCTTCCTTCCTCCCTCCCTCCCTCCCTCCCTTCCTTCCTCATATACCCACCTGTCCATCCATCTGTCTGTCTGTCCATCCATCCACTCCTTCCACCCATACACCCCTCCTACCTATCCATCCATCCATCTACCCATCCACCCCACCCATCCATCCATTCATCCACCCATCCACTCACCCATTCATCCACCCAACCACTCATCCATCTATCCATCCATCCATCCATCCATTTATTTACTCACCCACCCACCTATCTATCTATCCACCCACCCATCCATCCCACTACAAAGACTCTGAACACAAGAGTGATTGGTTCATATATGATTTAGTAGTTAAGGGGAGCTGTGGAATGTTCTAGAGAAAAGTAGTCACCTACCTGATGGACACCACATTTTAGAAAAAATCCCCAGGCAGGAGTGTGTAAGTAGAGGCCAGAGGCATACACCATCCTCCAGAGCCTGGCCCAATTCCAGCAGTAAGGGCCGAATAAGGAGTGTCTCTGTAGGGCCTTGTTCATATGAGGGCTCTGTGTGGAGACTGAACTGAATGGGATTGGATAGAAGTGGAAGCACTCTGATAGGGAGCACGGTGAGACCTCTGCCCCCTCAGGGTGGCGTAGTGGAGGGTGGAGTGAGGGGAGGATATGGGCTCTCTGAAGTAGTGTCGTGAACATGTACAGTACTCACAGGTGTGTTTCATTGAAATTGATGAGGCACAGTTGACTGATGTTTATTCTGTTGACACTTTTGTAACGCGGCCAGTCATCTGTTCTCACGGAGAGCGGTGCTGGAAAGTTGAGAACGGTGGCTCATCCTGTGTCAGCTGTCTGTTTGTCTTTTTAGAAGTATTGTGTGCGCTTTGAGGGAGCAGGTTCACCCTGCTCGTCTCGTTCCACTCAGATTGACGCTGTTCTTTCTTTAGCGTCCTCACACACACACAGATGTGGGGAGCAGAGTAGCAGGACTTGCTCGGAGGCTGGGGATGTCCCAAGGGGTGAAGGGTTTGGCCTGGATGATCCTCAGAGGGGCCAGCTGCAAAATAACATACTCTGTTTCGAGTTTTCTGGTGGAGGAACTTCCTGAGTTTGACCACCAGAGGGTGGCAAATACCAACAATGACTTGCAGATTATTTTTCCTCTACATTTATTTACTTTTGTGTGTAAGGAGTAGCTGGGATTTTGTTGTTCTCATCAGTACAGCTTCTTATCAGGCATGAGTGTTGATCTTTACAAAGCGGTCAACATAAGGAGAACAAGGGTGCATCAGCTAAGTGATTGTCTGACTCAAGACCAAGACTGTAAATAGGATGCAGAGTTATCTTGATGACTCTTCAGGATAAAATTTGACTCACAAATGTCTTGAAAAAAATAAGTTTGCAGCATTTTGGGTGGGTGTGAAAGTGGTTAAATATTTTTTTGTGGTGTTTCCGTGGCAGTTGTTGACATTTTTAACAACTGAAACTTAAACATCTATTTTTTTAAAAGATACATCTGCTGCCTTTTTCTCCGAAGACCAAAGAGCTAAAGATCCTGTACAACCATAGATAAGTAGCACACTACATGAATATTTGAAATGAATATGTGAAAGAGTTGCCAGTTTGATTTTACTTCAATTCCGTGAACGCATGTTGAATGCTTTCCTGGAACGAGTCGCTGTGGGCAGTGAGCAGAGATGACCTGAGCAGGTGTGTGCCCTCCAGGGTTCATGGTATCTCCAGGTAACAGATACTCCACTCTGTGAGGAAGCCTCCAGGGATTATACTGTTAGGAGGAGGAAGGTGGTAGTGGTGCTATTGAGAATGACACTTCATCAAGAGAGCGTCGCGCAATTTATATGATTAGAAGGGACCTCAGAGATCAGAGTCCAATGCACATCTTTTATGGAAACATTCCTAAGTAAGGCCTCTGGGTCTTTCTGGCACAAAGACCTAGGAGTTGGCATCCAGCCCTTCCCCATTGAGCAGAGTATCCAGGCCACATTTGCAGATGTGCAGCCTGAGAGCACACAGTGCTGGATGGATTTTTTTTCTGTGCCGTTGGAGAGGAAAGTCTTGGGCATCCCTCCCTATTTGATGTGGCCCAGGAATGTTAGATGTTTGTGACTGTGACAATGTCTCAAGGAACAGTGCTCCCTTCAACTAAGTCATCAGAGGCTTGTAGGAAACCAACGTCTCCTCAAACCCTGGGTTGTGGCAGCTGTGAGGGAGGTGGTGATGCTGTTGGCTTTGTAGACTGGGCCTGGGTCCTGCTTTGAGGGGGCTTGCCTTCCTCGGCCCTAGCAGCCTGCTCACCTAGGACAGGTGGAAGGTGTGCCCAGGCTGCAGCTGTGAGGAGTTTCATCTCTCCATGGAAGCCCTGTGGCTTGCCTCTGGGGAGCATCGTCCGTGCCACCCGGAAAGTCGGATATGGATGATTGATGACTGGTTTCCTGTCCTTAGGAACTTTTCCACCTGAAACTTGATGTTCCGTGTAGCACAGGTGCTTGTACAGGTCATTGTCCCTTCTCCTCACTCCACACTTCATCACTCCATTCCTTTGTCCCTGCGGATGAATCCATCCTTTGGTAGTTTGTCATAGAGAAGGGCGATAATAACTCACTTGTATTGAGTGCTTCCTGTACGAGGACGAGTTTGGAGCATTTTATACATTATCGCTCTTTTAATCGTCATGGCAGTCTGTGAGATGAGCGGTGTCATGATTCCCATTTTCCAGATGAGAAAACTGAGATGTAGAAAGAGGTAACAGCTTGCCTAGAGTTTCCTGGGCCTCACACTGCGGCAGTCTGGCGCTGGAGTCTGGCCCTGACCCACACTGGGACGGCTTTCGTAATCCTCAAGCGAGGTATGCTGTGAGTCTGGCCTAGACCCTGCTCACTGGCATTTCTGGACCACTTTGGTGCACAGTTGTGTTTGCTTTGGTTAACCAATTAAGCCAAAGATTTAAAAACTTTGTTGTCTACATTTAAAGATGTAGAGATTCCACTTAAACTGAGATTTGACAGATGCCAAATGCTTAGCCACTGAATCAGAATCCAGGCTTCCTTCTCCACTGGGACCTGGGACCTGATTTATTTTTTAGTGGCACTGCTGACTTTGCCTGATAGCCGTGTACCACTGTGGTCCTGAGCATCTATGCTGGGAGCAGTAGGGGGAGGGGAGCTGGGCTAGTCCGGCCTTTACATTGAATGTCCTTTTATGAGGAAAAGGTCTATTTATAACATTTATTGAATGTGTTCAACTTTGAGCTTAGTCCAATGGAATGATTTTGAATACCTCTGCCTACCATAAAACGAAATTTAATAAGCCAAAAAAAATTCACACTTCCTTAGAAAAATTTTAAAAAGTGAACTGGGCCATTTAAATTTGTCTCCGCAAACCCCTTATAAGTGCTAAGAAGAGAAGCAAAATGATGGTTAGTGGTATATTTGTGATTATAATTCTCTTATTTATCAACTCTAGATATTTCTAGTTCTCTGCTATGAGAGATGAGAGTTTAATTCACATACACAACACCCCACCCCTCTCTCCCTTTCAGTTTTTTACCCCTCAATTTTTGACTTTTTAGATTATTATTTTTAATTCTCCCAAGGATTACCGGGGTATCTATAAATATTCTTGGACTTCCATTTCTTATCCAAACAACCCTATTTCTTGACTCCTTTCCTTCTGCTTCCCACTTCTGTTGGCTGGAGCGTTGACTTTTATGTTGTCAAGGCTGAGGCATTTACATTTTATTCTGTTACCATAATCTAGCTTCCGGACTTTGGGTTATGTTACTATGGCCAGGGCTGTGAAGTATTGTTCACTGTGGAAGCACGTAGTACATGAGGCTTGTATTTCTTCTATATAGGTCCAACGTCACAACACTTTTACAGTTTGAAGCACAATATTCTTACTACCAAGGTCATATGCAATCACTTTCATTACACTCTATAAATTACTCAAAATCATGTCACATTTTTGTTTGCTTGATATTTAGATCGTTGTATTTTTGTGAGGTTTTTGGTTTCTCCTGGAGTTTCCAATTGACTCTTTTTTTCTTGTTGGGAGCAGAAACATATGTCTTTATCACCATATCACCATATCAGTAATAAGTTCCAGCTTCTTGGTCATTTTGTGTGTTGCATGGAATCCATCCCATTATTCTCCTTGAAGATCTTGTGGAGCCCAATGATTTCTTATTTTAATTTTGATATATTGTTTCTAAGCCTGATGTACAGCAATCATCATCTAAATATTGTTCTTTTCACTGGACTTTTGGGAGTAGTTCAACTTTTTCTTATATCCCCTATTGTCCTTTTGCTTGGTTTTCCTCTGGTTTTGTTGTACTGTCTCCTCAAGTAATTTCCTCTGGAAGGTGTATGGATTGTCATATTTTGATTCTTTGTATGTCTGAAATGGTCTGTATTTTGCCCTCACATTTGATGTTTAGCTGGGACTTCTGTGTTGAAAATCACTTTCCCTCAAACGTTAAACGTGTTGCTCCATTTCTTCTACCATAAAGTCTGCCAGTGGAAAGTCATATATTCCCTGATATGAGACCTGCACTTCATCTCTGGAAGCTGTTTGTCTTAGGTATGTGGAAATTTCTCGATAACGTGTCTAGGTCTCTTTTTTTCATGTATCCTGTATGGCACTTAGTAGGCTCTTTCAATTTGAAAACTGGTATCTCTTTTCATTCTGGGGAATTTTCTTCTACTAGTTCTTTTGGTAATTCTTTTTTTTCCACTTTTCTCTGTTTTTCTCAGAACTCTAATTATTTGGAGGTTGGAATTTTTGTCTTGATTGCCTTTCTCTTATTTTTTCCCTCATATTTCTCAACAGGATTTGCTCTATTTTGTGGACATTTTCCTGATTACACATTTTTATTTGTACAATTATTTTTAATTTTCAAGAGCTCTTTCTCTTATCTATTCCTTTTCTGTAGAGATATGTTTTTGTTTTGTAGATGCAATTGCTTCTATAATCTCTTTATAGATAGCAACTGGAGATTGTTTTTCAGAGTTCTGTTCCCTGAATTATCTTTCTTTACTTCTAGGGTCAGTTGGGGTCAGTTAGAGGGGCAAAGAGGGTTGGGGAGCAGAGGGGCTGGAAACCAGCAATTACAGTCAGTGTGAGGTTAGTGCTATAATGGAGTTATGAGCAGGACCAGACCAAGGGCCACTAGGGTTAGCTTAAGCTGTTCAGTGAAGAGTCCCCCAAAGACCTTACACTGAGTTTTGAAGGATCAGTAGAAATTGGTTGGCAAACAAAGTGGGGAAGGACATTCTAAGCAGAGGGGAGACCATGTATGAAGGCATAGAGGAATGAACCAGTGCAGCGCATTGTGGGTGAACAGAGGGCTTAACGTGGCCAGAGCTTCCATGACCTGCTTAAGACGTCGTGGTGGTTATCTACCATGCTGACCAAGCTGACAGGTGAGCCGGGCCATAATGGAAAAGGACTCATGAGCCGTGGAGATCCTGTGAAGGAGGGATTACATGCAGGGTAAGGACGTGACCAAGTATGCATTTTAGATAGTCTGTCATAGCAGTTAGGTAGAGGATAGAAAGGGTGAAGGGTTGGTAATTGGGACCATGATGATGGTCCAAGTAAGACGTGATATGCAGCTGGTGTGGAAGGGGTAGGGGAAAGAATATGGCACATATGCAGGGGACAAAATGGAGAGGATATTAGGGCTGATGGGACATGAGAGACCAAGGGATGGCAGCAGGTCTGGCTTTGGTGACTGTGTGACTTGAACTCATCCAGGGAGTTAAGAAGACGGGCACCTCCTTGGCTTCCATGAATAGAGATTTTCCTTGGAATATACAACTGGCTTTCTCTACTCTTTGCTCCCTCTACCGCGGGGGCTGTGGAGTAACCTACCTCATTGGCAAGTTTGAGAGCAAGACCTGGAGCTTTTGTAGACCTGCTGTCCCTCTTCCTCCTTCCTCAAGGAGCAGGTACTGAGAGGTGACCCCAGGGAAGACTCCTTCTCATGGGGAGGCCTCCCCGTCCAGCGCTGCCAGGACCGCCTGGGCAAGTGTGCCTAAGGCTGGACTGCGGTATTAGCAAGCCCTTCCATTACTTACCTCAGCCATTTCCTCTAGCCTGATTCGATTCGATAGAAAGGTAATATTTTGGCCTATGTCTGCTGTTCCTTGGCTTATTTCTCAATTTGTATAAAAGTCAGGTGGGGGTACCTTGTAAACCCCAATATAGGGACCATAGAAGGAGGGGATGTTCATATTTAAAATGTATGTGCTGCCATGTCCCTGATGAGAAGCACAGTCCCCTACTCCTGTGAGGATATGTTGCCCTACTACATTATTACACGGTTTGAGGTGGGGGAAATCATGCCTGCCTTATAGGGAATTCCCTCTGGGTCAGACTTGACCTGAGTTTGGAGAGGTGGCTAGAGCAGGAGAAGGTAAACTGAGGAACAAGCACTTCCTGCCTTCAAGGTTGGCCCTGGGCAGGGTGCCTGAGGGCTTCTGTGGAACCACTTTTATTTGCTGCTCAGGAGACTCAGAGACACGTAAGTCCTGCCTAGGGTACACAAACTCTGAGGCTGGTCATTGGGAATGTCAGCTTCAAGAGAGCAGGACCTGTGTCTTCTTGGTCACTGTTGTCCGCTCCTGACTTAGAACAGGGCCTGGCACTTAGTTAAGCACTTGGTGAATGAATTAATGGATGGATGGATGGATGGATGGATAGGTGAATGGATGAATGGATGACGATAGTGATGAAGGGAAGGCTTCTTTGCTGGAGATTAAATCATCCCAGATCACAGCTCTATGGAGATCAGATGTGGGTCGTTTGGTGGCATTTTAAATGTATTAAGGGCACTAGAACCCTTATCTGAATCTTTAAAAAAATAAAAACAAACATTCTCCATTTCTTACGTGTATGTCCAGACCTTTGTTTTATGACTTTGGAACTTGCCCACTCCAGGGTACTTTCAGTCCCAGCAGGCGTGTATTTGGGCAGAGACTATTTATTTTTATTTCCTGCAGAGCACACTCCCTCCCTGGCTCACCCTTACAGATTGCTCATGGGTGAGCCTCATGGGTCTGATGACATTGTGGGAGTGACTGGACTGCTATTCTGGGCAGATGACATGCAGGTCTGGGGATGCTCTCTCATTCTCTAAAGATGGCTGTGTAATAGGGCTAAAGCCTCAGAGAGCAGCCCTGGCCCCAAACTGCAGAGGAGCTGGATTAAGGGCATTCTTTCTTGGCTAGAGAAATTGATGTTATACTCTAGCAACACAGACCTGATTTGCAGTTCCTCAAACAGGCCACACCTTGCCACCTCCTGGCTCTGCACAAACCGTTCCTGTGCCCATGACCCTCCCTCTCTCTCTCTCTTTCCCATTCCCCCGTTCTGTTGTTTCCCCAGGAAACCTCCCTGCCCTTGCTCTGCCTTTCCTGCATGGAGCTCTCACAGCACCTCGGCCCAGGGTGTGAACTATTGTCTCCTTCTCTGTTTGCCCTGTTAGGCTGGTAGCTACTAGAGGGCAGGGGCTTCACAGCACCAGCTGAGCAGGAGGCCCTCAGTAAATGTGTGTGGACTCCCCAGCCCATCACAAGCATGTTCCTTCTAACGAAGTCCGGGAGAGGGGGAAGGGAGCTGCCTTGTGCTGACCGCCCACAGTGGCCAGGCGTGCGATGCTCTATGTGCGTTTTCTCACCCAGTGCTCCCAGCAGCTCTACCATGATTCTCGTTTTACAGATGACAAGACAGAGGCTCCGTGAGGTGAGGTAGCTTGGCAAGGACAAACAACTCCCGTGGGGCAGTGCAGTGTTGTGCCCACCCCGCCCCACAAGGTCCCCATTGAACTCCTTTTGCCAAAGATCCTCTGTTTTGAGGCTGCAGTGGAGAAGGAGTGCTGGACATGGGTCTTCAAAGTCCAGCATCTTAGATTTCTGGAAACTTCCATGCCTCTTGCTTGGGTAACCTTTGACCTTTGAGCCCACCTGGCCCATGTGACATTCTGAGGACTCAATTCTGTCTGTCTCCAGGTTGCAGTGGTGGTCCTAGACTCAAACTTGATATTTGTTCCCAGGGATGTCAAAGGTCAGGCAGTCAGGGTGATGGCCGGTAACACCAGAGTGACCCTATTGCGTCGTGTTGTCTTTATCAGCTTTCATCTGGTGAGAATGTTGTTGTGAGTAGACTTTTAAAAACTATTTGCACATCTCATTTCTTTGTCTAATTAGCGTTGTAAGAACGATGGCCCAGTTTTCATGCTTGAATAAATAACTGTGATCGTGCAAGGCGCTGAGGGGCTGGGTTACCACAGCACTTTCCCTTTCTCGTGTTTGGCATCTCATCCAACCTTTGTTTCAATCCACACTCCAGACCCTTCTTTTAAAAGAACCGATCTTGTCGGCCAAATCATGCCTTCTACCGCCATGAAATATCTCCTAAATTTAGAGGGCACCCCTGTCAGCGTTGCAGCATGACTCTGAGCATCAATCACTAGAGGTGCTTAATATTAACAAGAGTACTGCCTGCCTGTACTCCATTTTTAAAGTAAATAGAATTTAAAAAAAGGAGGGGAGGAGTTAGTTTAAGTATGGCCTTTCCTCTGGTATAACCCCACCTTTACATATGACCTTACAAATCCTCTGGTTTATGCACTACAGATGGACTAAAGGCACGTAGTATTGCAAGTTTTGGAGGATAGAACGTAGATTTACGTCCCTGCCTTAAGAGATTTTCAGTCTTGTTGGAAAGGCAGAGTGTAGACCTGCCAGTGTTGATGCCCTGGAGCATGCTGAAGCCCGTGACCAGCCAAGGCTGCCGTGGCTGCCGTGCTGCAGTTAGAAGCCCAGTCCATCACAAGCATCTTCCTGCTGGACAGGCGTGAAGAGGACACACAGCATTAAGAGAAGCATAATTTTCAGAACACTGGAGTGGATAGTGTTTAAACAGAGACCCAGACAAATGGAGCCAGTCTGGAGGTGATACCCAGGACAGTAAAGGGATTTGACATGATGCCATGCTAGGAACTGCTGGAGCATCTGGGGGTGCTTAGCTGGGAAAAGAGAAGATCTTGGGGCAGAGAGGCATGGTAGCAACCTTCCAGTACACTGGGGCTGTTAGAGGCAGTTGGGAAGATGGTTTGGACCAGATGATGGAGGGCCTTTCTTGACTTGCTAAAGATTCCTCATTTTATTCTGTTGGCAATGGGGCCCTACCTATGGTTTCTAAGGATGGAAGCAATGAGATCTAGCTGTGGCTTAGGGAATACCTTAGTTTGGAATGGAGAACACAGAGGAGGAACAGGTTTAAGGAGGGAGGCGTGAATTTGCAGAAACATCAGGCAGGAGCGTGAAGGCTCTGGGAGGCGTTGGCTGAAGCTAGGGGAGTAGGTAATATCGTGTAGGAAGAGGAAACTATGAGGGACTCTGGGCAAAGTCTGCACTTAAAGGATAAGCTGAAGGGCATGATGGGGAGTGCAAGTGATGGGTCAGAGAAGTAGGAGGAAAACCAGAAGGTCATAGCTCCATGGAAGCCAAGAGGAGAGAATTTCAAGAAGGAATGTATCATCAGTAATCTTATAGTAATCGCCACCATTTGTTGAATGATGCTCATTCGTTGAGTGCCAGACATTATGCTAAGTGCTCTCCATACATCATTTCCTTTAATTCTTGCAGGAGTCCCACAAGGGATGCACTAATATTGATCTTCTATAGATATGGGACTGAGGACCAGAGTGGTAAGCTTCTTGGGAGACAGAATGTGATCTTTGGTATGAGATAGGCTGGGTTTGAGTTCCATCTCTGCCCTTATTAGCTGTGTGAACTTGTATAGATGACTAGGTTCCTCTTCTCTAAATGAAATATAATGACCCAGTCTCCTGCAGATGTGGATGGGATTCCATGAGCTATTTTCTTATTGTAAGTGAAGCCCTTCACACAGTGCCAACACACAGGGATCCCTCCATAGACTTTAGTGTGGTCTTGGTTATTTCCCAGAGTCACCCACCTGGTACGTGGTGGAGCTAAGATTTGAACCCAGGTCTGTGTGGGACCATAGCCTGTGCTATGCCTGCAACCAAGGGAGGTTATGTGGGACCAGAGTTTGAATGCTTGTGGGATAGAGGAATGGTGTTTTAGAGGTAGAAGAGATCTGAGCACATCTGAGCCCAGAGGGGAAAGAGGAACTAGAAGGGAGAGATTAATGCTGCCAGAGAGTGGGAGGTTGACTGGTGGGAAGGTCACAGGGAGACTTATGACATGACATTAAAACACAGGTGGAGGAAATGACCCTGAAACCAAAGCAGATGTCTCTTCGTCAGAGACGTGGGGGACAGAAAGTCTGAAGAGAGGAGGAGAGAGAGGAATTTTCAAGCAGGGGCAAGAAAGTTGAGAACATTCTAACAGATGATTTCCATTCTCTCAGGAATGCAGAGGTAGGTCAAGATCTGAGGAGAGGGAGCAGGGGTGGGGGTGAAAATTTCAGAAGAGGAGGCTCGGTCTCCACAGCCATCAAAGGTTGTAGGGTGGGGAGAAGAGAGGTAAGGAAGAAGAGGGCTTGTGGAGATCCTTGAAAACCCAGTCTTGAGTGGAGTGTCATAGTCTAACCTGTATTTGTGGCAGCACCAGGCAATATGATGATGTAGTTTGTACCTGGGGCAGTGATGGGGATGGTTGGGTTGGCCCAGATTTGGAAACTCACCAATTGGGGTGCAGAAAGACAGAGTGTAGCAGTGAGATGGCGGCTACTGGGAAGGTGTGAATCAAAGGAGCCCAGGAGATGAGGGTGGGAGGAAGTGGGAGGAAGGGACACTGTGGCCAGAGGGAAAATTTCCCTTCTTCCACTGTTGTTGAATACCCAGAGTATGATCAGGAACTTCTAATGAATAACATATATGACTCACTTTCAGATCTCATTTCCCAACAAATATAAGGTATCTATATGGAAAACATTATAGGAAGAATGGCTGTCATACCTCATAAGCTGGATTGTACCAAACTGTGACCTCAAGTATAATTCATTAAAGCTGGGCTCTCAAAATCATTGGTCTCGTGGTCATGTACCCCAACCGTAGAATCAGTCATTTCCCCAAGGAGCACTGGTTCCTTTTATTGAAGAATGGTTTTAGAAACCAAGATTTGAGTGCTAGGTGTTTTTGTTGGTACCAGAATGTTATTTCTAGGTCTTCTCAGTTGATAGAACAAGGAAATATATGTTGGTATTCTAACCTGTGTATACACAGATATCTATAAATATGTATCCGTTTGTATGTATATTAAGATAAACTTGAGTTCATACTGATGTGTCAACTTTAATCTATTACCACATCGATCATTCTAGACTTCTCCCCTTGCTTGTCTATAACCTCCTGCTCCAACAGTGAAAAACCTAGCTCCAACCATCTGCCGTCCATTTACTTAAATTGTTCAATTCCGGTATACCTGCATAGTGGTTTCAGAATTGTTAAGTCAGACCCCCATGGGAAACAACTTTATCCTCTAGGGTACAGTGCTTATGTTCAGTTTGTTTTGCCTTTAGTCTTGCAGTCTACACTCAGCTCCAGAGTTACTTAGTTGAGTCCTTTTATCCCTCTCCCCTTCAGTGAGGTTGTTTCACATATTTGTGGTATTTAGATTCTTTTGTCACAGTCTGCATTCCATTCTGGGATCCCCTCAACTTTTAAATGATTTTTTAAAAAATTGCATACATTAAGTTTTGCTCTCTGTGCTGTAAAGTCCTATGGGTTTTGATAAACATGTAGTTTCATGTACCTGTCATTACAGCGTCATACAGCATAGTTTCACCACCTCAAATAATACCCTGTGCTTCAGCTACTCAATCCTCTTCCCTCCCCAAACCTCTGGCAACCATTAATCTCTTTACCAACACTGTAATTTTGCCTTTTCCAGAATGTCATATAAATAGAATCATATAGTATGTAGCCTTTTCAAACAGGCTTCTTTTACTTAGCAATGTGCATTTAAGATTCATCCATGTTTTTGCATGACTTGATAGCTCATTCCTTTTTATTGCTGAGTAGTATTCTACTATATAAATGTTCCACAGTTTGTTTATCCACTCACCCATTGAAGGACATCTTGGTTGCTTTCAGTTTTTGGTGATTATTAATAAAGCTGCTATAAACATTTGTGTGCAAGTTTTTGTGCGGACATAGATTTCAGATCATTTGGGTAAATACCTAGGAGTGCTCTTGTTGGATTAAATGGTAAGACTATGTTCAGCTTTGTAAAAAACCACCAAACTGTCTTCCAAAGTGACTCTATCAATTCACATTCTCACCAACAATGAATGAGAGAGCTCCTGTTTCTCTGGATCCTTGCCAGCTGTTGTCAGTGTTTTGGATTTTAGACATTCTAATAGGTGTGTCGTGGTATTTAATTGTTGTTTTAATTTGCATTTCCCTGATGACATATGAGGTTGAGCATCTTTTCATATGCTTATTTGCCCTCTGTATATTTTCTTTGGCAAAGTGTCTTTTCAGACCTTTTGCCTATTTTTTTTTATTTTTTAATTTTTTGTTTATTGCAGTAACATTGGTTTATAACATTGTATAAGTTTCAGGTGTACATCATTATACTTCTATTTCTGCATAGATTACATCATGTTCACCACCCAAATACTAATTACAACCCATCACCACACACATGTGCCGAATTATCCCTTTCGCCCTCTTCCCTCCCCCCTTCCCCTCTCGTAACCACCAATCCAATCTCTGTCTCTGTGTGTCTGTTTATTGTTGTTATTATCTACTACTTAATGAGGGAAATCATACGGTATTTGATCTTCTCCCTCTGACTTATTTCACTTAGCATAATACCCTCAATGTCCATCCGTGTTGTCACAAATGGCTGGATTTCATCGTTTCTTATGGCTGAGTAGTATTCCATTGTGTATATATACCACAGCTTCTTGATCCATTCGTCCCTTGATGGGCACTTAGGTTGCTTCCAAGTCTTGGCTATTGTGAATAACGCTGCAATGAACACAGGGGTGCATGTATCTTTACGCACTGGTGTTTTCAAGTTCTTTGGATAAATACCCAGCAGTGGAATAGCTGGATCATATGGTAGTTCTATCTTTAATTTTTTGAGGAATCTCCATACTGTTTTCCATAGTGGCTGCACCAGTTTGCACTCCCACCAGCAGTGTATGAAAGTTCCCTTCTCTCCACATCCTCTCCAACACATGTTGTTTCCTGTCTTGTTAATTATAGCCATTCTGATGGGCGTGAGGTGATACTTCATTGTAGGTATTTGATTTGCATTTCCCTGATAGTTAATGATTTTGAACAAGAATCCTAAAATTTATATGGAACAACAAAAGACCCCAAATAGCTAAAGGAATCCTGAGAAAAAAGAACAAAGCTGGAGGTATCACACTCCCTGATTTCAAAATATACTACAAAGCTATAGTAACCAAAACAGCATGGTACTGGCACAAAAACAGACACACAGATCAATGGAATAGAATCGAAAGCCTGGAAATAAACCCACACATCTATGGACAGCTAATCTTCGACAAAGGAGCCAAGAACATACAATGGAGAAAAGAAAGTCTCTTCAACAAATGGTGTTGGGAAAACTGGATAGCCACATGCAAAAAAATGAAAGTAGACCCTTACCTTACACCATACACAAAAATTAACTCCAAATGGATTAAAGACTTGAATGTAAGACCTGAAACTATGAAACTTCTAGAAGAAAACATAGGCAGTACGTCTTCGACATCTGTCTTAGCAACATATTTTCAAGCACCATGTCTGACCAGGCAAGAGAAACAATAGAAAAAATAAACAAATGGGACTGCATCAAACTAAAAAGCTTCTGCACAGCAAAGGAAACCATCAACAAAACGAAAAGACAACCTAACAATTGGGAGAAGATATTTGCAAACCATACGTCTGATAAGGGGTTAATCTCCAAAATATATAAAGAACTCATGCATCTCAACAACAAAAAAACTACCAACCCAATTAAAAAATGGGCAAAAGACCTGAACAGACATTTCTCCAAAGAAGATATACAGATGGCCTGTTTTTTAATTGAGTTGTTTTCTTGTTTCTTGTTGAGTTTTAAGAGTTCTTTGGATATTTGGGGTATCAGGCCTTTATCAGATATGTGTTTTGCAAAGATTTTCTCCCAATTTGTGACTTTTCATTCTCTTAACAAAGTGTCTTTGACAGAGCAGAAGTTTTAAATTTTTTTTTAATTTTTTAAAAATTTTTTCCCCCAAAGCCACAGTAGATAGTTGTATGTCATAGCTGCACATCCTTCTAGTTGCTGTATGTGGGACGCGGCCTCAGCATGGCCGGAGAAGCGGTGCGTTGGTGCGCACCCGGGATCCGAACCTGGATCGCCAGCAGCGGAGTGCGCGCACTTAACCACTAAGCCATGGGGCTGGCCCCTAGAAGTTTTTAATTTTAACAAAGTTCAATTTATTTAGTTTTTCTTTGATGGATTGTGCTTTTGGTAGTATATCTAAAACTCACCACAAACCCAAGTTTATGTAGATTTTCTCCTGTGTTTTCTTCTAGTAGTTTTATGGTGTTGCATTTTACATTTAGGTTTATGACCCATTTTAAGTCAATTTTGTCTAGATCCTTTTTTTTTTGCATATGAATGTTCCAGCACCATTTGTCAAAAAGACTGTCCTTTCCCCGTTGAACTGCCTTTGCAGCTTTGTCAAAACTCAGTTGACTATATATGTGTGGGGCTATTTCTGGGCTCTCTCTTTGGTTCCACTGACCTATGGGTCTATTTTTTCTCAATACCATGCTGTCTCGATTACTGTAGTTTTCGGATAGTGTGCGTCCTTCAGCTTGGTCCTTCTTCATTGTTGTTTTGGCTGTTCTAGGTCCTTTGTCTTTTCAAGTAAATTTTAGAATCAGTTTGTCAATATCTATAAAATAACAGTGGGAACTTGATTGGGATCTCAATAATTGACATATTAGCAATATTGAGTCTTCCAAGATATGAACACAAAATATGTCTTCATTTCTTTATATCTTCTTTTGTGTTAATTTTTTACATCTTTCTTTTTCTCTCTGTTTTGGATAATTTATATCGATCTATCTTCAAGCTCACTGACTCTTTCATTTGGCATCTCCATTCTGCTATTAAGCCTATTCTGTGAACTTTTATTTTCAGATATTGTATTTTTACATACTAAAATTTTCGTTTGTTTCTTGTTTTTATCTTCTGTTTCTCTGCTAAGATTTCCTATCTTTTCATTAACTAGAGAATATTTTCCTTGACCCCATGGAATATGGTTATAATATCTGCTTGAAAGCCCTTATCTGATAATTCCAACATCTGGATCATCCTAGGGTAGCCATTTATTGATAGTCTTTTCTCTTGGGAATGGGTCACATTTTCCTGGTTCTTCATAAATTGAGTAATTTTGATTATATCCTGGATGTTATAAACGTTGTGTTTTGGGGACTCTGATTTATGTTATAGTCTCCTGAAGAAAGTTGATGGTTTATTTTAGCAGGCAATTAACCTGGTTAGACTCAATGCCTAACCTTGAGCTTTGTCTTATCTTGTGTGCGTTCAAGTCTCAGTTCAATTCTTTAAGACTTTGCTGCACTGCTTTGTCCCACGCATGCTGGTTTACAGGTCAGCCTGAGATTGATCCAGAGTTTATGCACAGAATCAGGGGATCCTCCTCTTCTCCTCTTGCCTCTCTGGGATTCCTCCATACCCTCCAGTGACCATAGTTGCCTTTGCTTCTTTTCCTAGTTCCTCCAGTCAGAAAGACAGCAGGTTTTCTCTCAGAGTTTTAGCCACCATGCTCCCCTCCTCCTCAACTGTGGTCCCCTTTCAAGGCAAAAATCAGGAAAACAACAACAACAAAAAGTCGGGAAATTCACCCTGTGCCAGTTGCTACTTCAAATTTTATGACTCCCCTCTATAATCTGTCTGCTTGTTTTTACTCTCCAGAATTCTCAGTAGGTGTTTTTGTATTTGTCCTAGAGTTTGTAGCTGTTATCTCTGGGAGGGTCAGTCTGGAGAGGGCTCACACTGCCGTATTAGAAGTGAATTTCTGCCTGGTGTTTTCACCTAATGCTAATTCTTGGAGATCTTTCTAAGTTAGTATAGAAAACTTCCTCGAGCCAGCCCTGATGACCTAGTGGTTAAAATTCGGCACTCACCGCTTCAGCAGCCCAGGTTCACTTCCTTGTCACGTTCACTTCCTTGTCAGTTGCCATGCTATGGTGGCGGCTCACATAGTAGAACTAGAATAACCTACAACTAGGTAATACAACCGCATACTGGGGCTTTGGGGAGAAGAAAAATAAAAAAGAGGAAGATTGGCAACAGATGTTAGCTCAGGGTGAATCTCTCCCTGCAAAAAAAAAAAACTTCCTCAATCTTTTTAATAGTGCGTAGTAGTCCACTATAACCAGACCACTCCTGGTGGACATTTATAGTGTTTCCAAAGTTTTGCTTTATGACAGTGCTGCATCAAATGTTCTTACACCCCTTACATTGCTCTGAGGTCTTGGTGGAGAAATGTCTTGGGCCCCTAGCCACAGTAGAGATTTTTCTTAGAATCCTGAAAAATATTCATTTCCTTGGTTTTGGCATGATTTCTGCTTCCTTCTGTGATTGACTGAAGGCCTGGACCATGTTTCTGAGCATATCCAGTGGCAGGAAGGTGTGAAAAATTGGAGAGATAATGAGGAGTGCTGAGTATCCCCAAAGTCTTAGAGATTGCTCTGGAGCACTCAGCTGGGAGGAGTTAGGGAAGTCCGGTGCAAAGGGATAGAGACAGCCCTCATAATCCCCACAAAGTTGGAGGTTTTATTTAATTGCCCATTTCCAAATTGGTTATTTATCAACAAAGAATGAAAGGCATCTTTGGACAAAAATATAGCACATTAAAGAAAACTTTCTCTCTTTGCCTTTCTCTCCTCCAATTCCTCTTATGCACAGGCCGAGATGAACCTTTCAGAAGCATCACAGAGTGTGTCCCTACCTTGTTTACACACCTTCAGCATCTCTAATTGTCTCCAGGATCATGTTCCTCATGTTTAGCATTGTACTCAAGACCCTCAGTACTCTGGTCCACATATCCCCAGGCATTCAATGGCTGTCTAGCTGTGTGACCTTAGGCAAGGTAGCATACTCTCTAAATCTCCATCTCCCCATCCCCAAATAAAATAGCATGCTTCCTTCTCAGAGTTGTTGCTAGGCTTAGATGAAGTGACGTTTCTGCAGCACTTGGCACCATATTTGACTTGTAGAAGATGCTCAGTGGATGCCATCTGGAGCTGTATTATTGCCCAAACTTCCTGCCTAACTTAGAGTCCACACTGCTAAGCCATTGCTGATGCTGAGGTCCACCCTTGTTCTCATATCTGTCTGAATCCTACCAGTCACTTGAGGCCCAGCTCAAGCCCCAGCTCCTCTGTGAAGGTTGCTTGATTAACCCCTCTCACAGCAAGATCACCCCCCCACCCCATGAATTCCAGGAGTCTGGCACTTAACACAGTGGGTAGCAAAGCTATTTTCTTGTCTTTTGTTGTATTCTCTGAACTTAGGGACCGTGCCATGTGCTTCTTTATGCCCTCCTCAGTACCTTGTACACAACAGGCTTTTCATAAACATTGATGATGTGGTGGAACCCTGTATTTCACATTCATTAAATGGGCAATTTCCGCACAGAGAGAAACATAACACTTACAACTTTGTCATTGGTGGCCATTGCACCATAGCAGTGCAATGGTCATACTGCTGTTAAAAGCATGCCAGATTAAAGTGTGAAGACATCTAAGCTTTCTTCTGAGTTTTGGAGATGCTGTTTTGCTATTTGCTTTCTTGACTTTTTTTTGACAGCAATTAGGATCTTTGGTAGACTCATCCTGTAAACTCTTCTCTGGTTGTTGGAAAACTTTCCCCACAGTTGGGTGTTCTGTACAGTCATGTCTCCCTCACCATAGTAAGGAGGCAGAATGTTCTTGGCTGCTGTGTGGCTGCACCAGAACATGGAGGCCACTGGGAGGGCTATTCTGTTGGCTGCTGAGAAAGGGGGCCACGAGGCAGGTGAGGTGGCCCTAGAGTCTTGGCTTCATCACTTGGTCAATGGAGGATCCCAGAAGAATTTTCCATAAGACTCGGTGGTGTGATCAGCTCTGAGTTTTCAGCAGAAGAAAGGCAGCCCATTAAGAAGCTCTTGCTGGGACTGGCCTGGTGGTGCAAGCGGTTAAGTGTGCGCACTCTGCTGCGGCGGCCCGGGGTTCGTAGGTTCGGATCCCGGGCGCGCACCGACGCACCGCTTGGTAAGCCATGCTGTGGCAGCGTCCCATATAAAGTAGAGGAAGATGGGCATGGATGTTAGCTCAGGGCCAGTCTTTCTCAAGAAAAAAGGGGAGGATTGGCATTGGATGTTAGCTCAGGGCTAGTCCTCCTCACAAAAAAAAAAAAAAAAAGAAGTTCTTGCTCTACTTTCTGTGAGGGGATGTGAACTCTCAAGGAGGTGGCAGTGGGGTTAATGGGGAGGGACAGGATCCAGAGCAACTCAGCCAGAGACATTGACTGACTCTAGACAGTGGTTGGGCAGATGAACTGAGGACGAGAGAGAGTCACATGTTTTACTTTTTTATGTGGATGTAATCTCAGTGTGGAAATGCTCATTGCTTATGTTCTGCCTTTCTTATATTATGTCCTAAGCTTGTATCTGTTGTTGCTGTATGCTCTTCTGAATTATAATTTTTAATGGCAACAAAATATTGAGCTAAAGTGTTATTATTGACTTAATTGTTCTCCTAATTATTAATGGATATTTACATTATTTCAAATTTTTTACTTTTACACATAGGAATTTAGTGTGTATCTTTGGATTTTCCCTTCTCTTAGGTTATTTCCTTAGGGACAATCTAAAGGTATCAATAATGTCATGACTCCTTAATACATTTTTGTCAAATTGTTTTCCAAAAGAGCTGTGCCAATTTGTAACGCCCCCAACAGGTGTGAATGTGTTCCCTCCACTTCTGGCATTTGCTATCACCAGACTGTTTTTTCTAGATCTAATTCCTGTAACTATCAAGAATGACTAACAGGTACTGACTGCTCATTTTGTGCTAACACTGTGTTGAGCACTTTGCTTATATGATCTCATCCAGCTCTCTCAACAAGACTGAGAGGGAGTAACAATTCTTATCCCCAAGTTAGAGAAAGGAAACTGAGGCATAGAGAGATTGAGTCATTTGCCCAAGAAATGGTGGAGCTTGGGTTGGAATTCGGATAGGTTCTTGGGGGAACCCTTACCACAAGTCAGTACCACTGACTTGTACTGTCTTATTGCTTAAATTTCCATTTGGGGGGGTTTTGGTGAGGTTGAGTAGTTTCCCATATGTTTGATACTTGTTATATTGTCTTATTTAGTGCCTTTTCCTTTTATGTCCTACGTTATAGTTTTTAACTTGCTAAACTCTTCACACTCCGGCACATTACAGTCTAACTAGCATCCTCTTCAGTTGGTGGGTTTGTGTCCTTGGGTCTTTGTTAGGTCAAGGTGGCAGTCAGCGCTGGTCTCACACCTCACTGATAGCTGTGGGGTGTGCTGGTCTCCCCTTAGCAGTGTCACTTGCACTTGATTACTCTTTGGGGAGTTGGTTTTTCTCTTCAGACGAAGAGGAGGCACCTTGGAGGATCGTCCTGGAAATATGGAGAAAACTCAGAATGTTTCTTCTGTCACCTGGTGTGGCAGTGATGGGTCATATCAGTGTCTGTAAACTAGTGGAGCTGTTTTTGCTCCAGTGTCTTTTGCTCTGTTTCTTCTCTGTGTCACAATGACCATACAGTCACACTTCAATGGACTCTCTTCGTCCAGTTGTGTCCTTCCATGACCCTGGTCTGAGGCAAGGGAAGTAGGAGAAAGTTCTTTATCCCCCTCTGCTGGGTGTGTGCAGGCATTTCAGTCACTTTGGACATTTTGGACAAATTCATTTCTCTCCCATTAAAGTCCGAAGTTAGCACCTTTAGATTATACTGACCTAAAAATTCAAATCATGAAGTGGAACCTTTGCAAGAATATGTTGGGGTGGGGGTGAAAGACTTATTTCCAAGACATGTTTCCTCATTCTTTTACTCCTTTCTTGAGTCTTTGTTTTGAATTTTTGTCCTTTTTATTCAGTGTGGATATGCGTGGAGGTGGAACGTAGTTTAATAATATCTCCCTGTCAGAGCATTCGTATTTCAGACTGACAAAGAGAGCACCTGAAGAGAGGAATTGCATTCAGGGGTGCAAAAAGTATGTGGTTTATGGCATTTTGCAATGTAATTGTTTTCCATATTTTTCCTTTGTTAGATCTTTTAAAACTTACCAATTTATACCTGCTTATGTTAAAGCATTCACATCACCCACTAGAGAAGAGTATAAAATGATGAAGAGTGAAAGTCCTGGGCCGGCCCCATGGCTTAGCGGTTGGGTGCACGCACTCTGCTGCTGGCGGCCCGGGTTCGATCCCGGGCACGCGCCGACGCACCGCTTCTCCGGCCATGCTGGGGCCGCGTCCCACATGCAGCCACTAGAAGGATGTGCAGCTATGACCTACAACTATCTGCTGGGGCTTTGGGGGAAAAATAAATAAATAAAATTATGAAAAGAAAGTCCTTTTCTGCCCCATCCCCTCTCATCCAGCAATTTGGTATTTAGTCTTCCAGACTTCCCTCCTTATAATTATATAAGTAATCATCCAATGTCAGATATCCCCTCAACACGTATTATACACATCTGCATTGTATCTGCAATTCCTTTTTTTTTTTTGCTTAAAAATACATTGTCTCTCTTTTCACAGATCTACTGCACTCCGTTCTTTTTTTTTTAATTTTTAAAAAAAATTTTTTAATTGATGTCATAATAGTTTATAACATTGTGAGATTTCAGTTGTACATTATTATTTGTCAGTCATCATATAAATGTTCCCCTTCACCCCTTGTGGCCACCCCCCAATCCCCTTCCCCCGGTAACCACCAAACTGTTCTCTCTGTCCATGCTACTGTGTTGCTTTTTAACAGCTGTGATTGTGTTTTATGGAAAGCCTCATGTTAGCCTATGCTCTGTGTACCTGGACAGAGGGCTTGGTTTTTTGTTTGTTTTGTATAATTTTGTTTTTGGAAAAACTAGACAGAAGAGAAGATAGGGGGTAGTTAGAAGGAGGATAAGTGTTTTTTAGTAAGCATTTGACAAAGTTCAATACCATTCATGATAAAAACTGTCAGAAAAATAGGAACAGAGGGGGAACTTACTTGACTTGAAAAAGAACATCTACAAAAAAACTTTAGCTAATATTATACTTAATGGTAAATGACTAAATGCTTTCCCCCTAAAATTGGGAACAAGGCAAGGGTGTCTACTTTCACTACTCTTACTCAACACAGTGCTGGGAGTTCTAGCCAGTGCAATAAGGCAAGAAAAGGAAAGAAAAGGCACAAAGATCAGAAAAGAAGAAATAAAACTGACCCTATTTGTAGATGACATGATTGTCTACATAGAAAGCCCGAGGAACCTACAAAAAAACTCCTAGAACTAATAAGTGAGTTTAGCAAGGTTGCAGGATACAAGATAAACATGCAAAAATAGATTGTATTTTTATATATTGATAATGAACATGTGGACACTGAAATAATTTACAATTGCTCGATAAAAAGAGAGAGAGAAATACTTAGGAGTAAATCGAACACAACATATATAGGAATTATGTGCTGAAAATTATACAATGGTGATGAAAGAAATAAAACATTTAAATAAATGGAGACACATACCATGTTTATGGATTGGATGACTTTACATGGTAATGATGCCAATTTTCTCCCAAATGAATATACAGGTTTAATGCAATTCCTATCAAAATTTCAGCAAGATTTAAAAAAATATATACACAAGATTATTTTGAAGTTCATATGGAAAGGCAAAGGAAATAGGATAAGTAAAACAATTTTAAAAAGAAGAATAAAGTGGGTGGAATCAGTTTACCCACTTTCAAGACTTATTATATAGCTATAGTAATCAAGACTAGGTGGTATTGGCAGAAAGATAGACAAATAGATCAATGGAGCAGAATAAAGAACCCAGAAATAGACCCAAATAAATATGCCCAACTGATTCTTTACAAAAGTGCAAAAGAAATTTAATGGAAGAAAGCCTTTTTAACAAATGGGGCTGGAGCAATTGGACGTCCATAGACAAAAAAATAAACTTCAACCTACGTCTCACACCTTATACAAAAATTAACTCAAAATGGATCGTGGACTTAAATGTAAAAGATAAATTTATAAAACTGTCAGAAAAAAATAGGAGAAAATTTTTGAGGTCTAGGGGTAGACAAAGAGTTTTTAGAGTAGACATCAAGGCATAATCCCTTAAAAAAATTGACAAATTGGACTTCATCAAAACAAATACGTTTTTCTCTGTAAACACAGATGAAAAGACAAGCTACAGACTAGGGGAAAATATTTGCAAACCACATATCTGACAAAGGACTAGTTTGTAGTTCTCAAAGATGAGATGTAAAGAGTTCTCCAAACTCAAGAGCCAGTCTAATTAGAAAGTGGTCAGACATTTTACTAAGGAGGATCTCCAGATGGCAAATAAGCACATGAAAAGATGTTCAACATCATTAGCCATTTAGAGAAATGTAAATTAAAACCACAGTGGCTATCAGAATGATACCTATCAAAATGGCACAAATAAAAAAAAAGTGATAACACCAAAAGCTGGTGAGTATGTAGAGAAACCATATCACTCGTACATTTCTGGTGGGATTTTCAAATAGTACGACCACTTTGGAAAACAGTTTGGCAATTTTCTATGAAATTAAACATGCAACTACCATATGACCCAGCATTTGCACTCCTGGACATTTATTCCAGAGAATGAAATCTTATTTCATGCAAATACCTGCATGTGAATGTCCATGGCAGCTTTATTTCTAGTAGTCCTAAACTGCAAATAACCCAGATGTCCTTCACAGATTAATAGACTGTGGTATATCCATACCAGGGAATACTACACAGCAATCAAAAGGAATGAACTATTGGTACATGCAACCACTTGGATGAATCTCCAGAGAATTATGCCAGATGAAAAGATCTAATCCCAAAAAGTTGCATACCATATGCTTCCATTTCTAAAATATTCTTGAAATGACAAAATTATAGGAATAGAGAACAGATTGAAGGTTGCCAGGGGTTAAACAAGGATGACTGTGGGAGGGAAGCGGGTGGATTTATAAAAGGGAAACACAGGGATCCTGACGGTGACAGAAATGTTCTGTAGCTTGACTGTATTGATGTCAATTGTGATATTGTACTATAGTTTTGCGAGAGGAAACTGGGTAAGGATACATGAACCTCTCTGTATTATATCTCTACGTAATGTCTAATACCTACATGAGAATCTACAACTATCTCCTAATAAACAGTTTAATTTAAAAATACATTGTTTCTTTTTCAATAATGGACCTACCACACTCTTTTTAACAGCTGTGTCATATTTCATGGAATGCCTCACTCGTTTTAGCCCATATCCCATATGCCTGGGTGGAGGGATTTTTGTCTGTTTATTTGTTTTGTGTAGAAGTTTTTTTGGTAAAAATTAGAGGAGAAAGTAGGTAAAAGAGAGAAGAAAAGTGTTTTTCTTTCTTTGAAACAAGTTCCTTAAAACGATTTTTGTGTTTTACATTGAAAGGAGATTTTCTTTCCTGGGAATTTTTCTCTTTACCCTGAAAGGGGTCTGGGGGTCAAAGTGGGTCACAAGCTGTGGTCGCATCTCTAAGCTGCTGTGACAGGCTATGAAGGGCCTTTCATATTTTTGTATTTAACAGCCCAGAATCCACCTTAGAAATGCCCTAAAATACTTTTGTTATTGACTGCATTTGAGGGCGTCACCTATTTTTTTCCCTTTAGTCTCTTGTACATTTCCTTTTCTTCTCTTCAGCCTCTTCCTCCTCCCCGGGCCGACTCTAACTTAATAATCAAGTTTTCACTTAAGTAGTATTTAAGTAGTATTCACTTCAGTAGTAAGTCTTCACTTCAGTAGTATTTCACTTAAGTAGTATTAAGTAGTGGTATTCAGTATTTAACTGAAGGTTCTCCAGTTTTCCAGGTTAGGTATTCTGTGTGGTAGGCTGCACATAGCATCCACGTCCATTGTCCTGCTGATTTCTTTTAAATGGAAGTTAGGCTTTCTGGGAAAGGAGTGTGTGGTTTATTCATATTATCGAATACCCAACATTCATATCAAGAGAAGCAAAAAACCCAAATCCACAATTATTGTATTTGAAACCTGAAACCTAAAAAACTACATTCATCGACAGGCTCTATGCGCCAGGAGAACTACCTGGAGTGAATCCAGTGCTTCATGAAGCTGACTGCTTGGTAGCCTGTTCGTCCGGCTCTGGGTACCAGACACACAAAGATGAGTAGCCAGGCCCTGCTGTGTGCTCGCTGTGCTGCGACACAGGCGCACAGACCATGGCCACTGATGACAACCACAAAGATGACAGCTGGCCTGCTGAAGCCCTTACCATTGCCGGGCCCCGAGAGCTTCCTCCCGTGCTGTCTCCTGGGCGCTGCATTACTGTCCTCTCTCTGCAGAGGAGGGTACCGAGGATGAGCGCAGGGGGTCCCTCGACCTGCCAGAGCTGCACAGCTCCCAGGGCTCAGTCCCTGGAAACGCCTAGCAGAAGGGTCCACAGGGCTGTAGCTGTGGGGGCAGCAGCTCAAGACTCATGTTTTCAATTTGAGTGAAAAGGGGGACAAAGCAAGTCCTTGTGAAAACCCATCTCCGTGCTTTTCAAGCAGAGCTGTAGCATTTAGTCCAAAAAGATAGAGGCTGGCTCGGGCTGTTGGGGCCAGCCAGAGGAACAACAGCATAGTCGGTGGTAACTTTCTAGTCATTTGGGGCTTAGAGACTTAAAAACAACCTGTTTTCTTAGGTTGGTTAAATAACCACCGCCTACGTTTCGATGTTAGTTTAATGTTAATTTCCATTGATTTAGCAACTTGTCTTTTACATCGTGTTTTGAAAGTTTCAGATCTGAATTACTAGTTTTCTGACAAATCTGGAAAGAGCCTACATTATACACGTGACCTTCTTTTCCTAAACTTGTGTGAATTTGTCTTTAGTTTTTTTTTTTTTTTTAGTTTAATTTTAAGGGACCAAGGAAGGATAACATTTTGAAATAAACTCAGTAATGACAAATGTTTTACTGTTTTTCTTCCTCCTATCTTTCTTGCTGTCTTCACCCTCTTTTGATGGGAATGACAGAGAGGAGCACAGTGGGGAGGGGAGGTTGCAGCCTGTTGAGGCTGGCCCTTGGCCTCCGTGGAGCGGGAATCCTTCCTCGAAGGTCCCACTTCCCAACTCGAAGGTCCACTGTGCATGTTTACGATGTGCTCTCACACACTACGCTGCCAGGGGCAGGTGAGGAGGAAGAGTCCAGTACGTGCCACCCCAAAGTCACCCAGCTGGTAAGTGGAGCTCCAAGTGCAAGTCCAGAACTTGCTAGGCCAGGGGCGGCATGCTGGCAGGGGCTGTGACCCACAGCCAACATCACAACATCACAAACACCCTTGGTCAAGTGGGCACTAGGGAGGAGATACTTAGGGACAATCCATGGACATGTAAAGGAAGGTCCCTGCTGCCTTCCAAGACAGTGCAACCATTTCTTTCCTTTAAAACATTTTTTTTTTTTTTTTGGTGAGGAAGATTAGCCCTGAGCTAATATCCGTTGCCAATCCTCCTCTTTTTGCTGAGGAAGACTGGCCCTGGGCTAACATCTGTGCCCATCTTCCTCTACTTTATATGTGGGATGCCTGCCAGAGCATGGCCTGATAAGTGGTGCGCAGGTCTGTGCCTGGGATCCGAACCCGGGATCTGAACCCGAGAACCCTGGGATACCAAAGGGGAGCGTGCAAACTTAACCACTATGCCACTGGGCCAGCCCCACTTTAAAATATTTTTTAAAAATGTGTTTTAAAAATATGTTTTCTAAAATTATGATGATTATTTTACAGGATCCGTGCAGTCTACGTGGTGCTTTATAGGGCGTATCTGGCTACAGCTGGCGCACTTCTGGGTGTTTTATGGCAAATTATTCTCAGATTACCCTTTAATGCAGGAAGGTCTGCCTGTTGTCTGAGCTCCGTGGGTCATATAGAAAACCTTCAGACTTGATACAAAACAGCTGCCTCAGTCAGCTGTTCCAAAAAAGGAGCATTTTTAGGCCGAAGCAGCAAGAAAAAGGTTTTTGTAGCTGGTGGAGATTTTAAAAAATGTTAAATTACTCTTTCCTTGCCATTAAAATGTGATTTAATTTTGTGATTAACAAACTGTGTAAGCCTAAGAAGAAGTAGTCCAAATGGGAGTTTGTTAAGTGCTTTCTGGCAATACTTACAGTACGTCCTGGAGGGTGTGCTCCAGGGAGGGCGGCCGCACGAAACTCCCACTGACCTCTACATCCCTGGGCCTCAGCCCAGGCTGGGCCGGGGTCAGGGGCCAACCCCTCAGCTGCCCTCCTCTCTCTCCTCTGAGTCCCTGCTGAGACCAGCAACAAAAGGGTCAATTGTCTGAGGCCTCCCTTTGTCTCAGGGGCTCCATGGGCCTCTCTGAATGCCAGAGTGTCTCTGTGCACATGGGTAAGGGCGTGTATGCACATCTGTATGAATGCGTATGTGTGTGTGTATGTGCATGTGTATGGGTGCATGATATATGTGCATGGGAGTATTGTGTAAGCACATGCATACATGAACACATACTTATCCATAGGTGTACACACACGCATGCATACAAGTGCATGTGTGCACATGTGCACGTACACGAGTGTGGATGTGTGAGTGCGTAAGTGTGTGCATGCGCACACATGAATATGTACATGTGCATGTGTGCATATGTGTGCACACAGTGTGTGTGTGTGTGTGCACATGTGCATGTATGTGCACACACAGGCAGTGTTGAGACAAAGCATTTCTGAGTTGCTGATGCTTCTTAGCAGGGCGAGTGCTAGAGAGGCCTGACTGGCTCATGGACGTTCCTAAGGCCAAGAGAGAAAGGTGTCTCTGGCCCATCTCTCAGCAGATTACACAGTTACCTTTATCTGGTATGTGCTATGGTACAGAAACCTCAGAGAATTTTCTACCTCCCCTGCCTTCTCTAGGGTCAGATAATATGTAGGAGTGGGGAGGAGCAGGCATAAGGAGGCTCCTTACAAGCTCACTGGCCTCATTTGCCTGTTCCAACCTGGGGTTTCATGACAAGGCCCGCAATAAGTTTTCTACGCTCTTCTCAGGGCTGCCTAATTAGATCCAGTGCATTCTATGTGGACTTTAAGCCACGTTTCCAGAATGACTGTGCAGTGCCCCATCCCCATCCACCCCATACGTTAGCTCCCACGTAGCTCCAGCGCCTTTGCATGGGTTCCAATCCTCTCATTCCTTAGCACGTCTTTACCCAGCCTGTTCACTCCGAGGCCTGCAGGATGCTGCAGCTGGTCCCTATGATTCCATGATTCACACTTTCTTCCTTAACAAAGATGTCCTTTTTAAAATGGCAATAAAACATATTTGATTCAGAAGCCGGGGAAAAAAACTAATAAAAATGCTTAATTGAAATTCACCTCTGTGAAGGGTTCATCTCCCATCCCCTTTTAACCAGCACAGCTGCCATTTAACAACGTTTTTCTGCTTTTTTCTTATTCTTGTCCCTCCCATGCCCATTTCCTTTCCCTGCTCCAGCAAAGGCTCATCTTTCAACTGTGGAAAAGCCACCAATTAAACAGTACTCCAAAGCTTATCCAAATATTCAGTCGGTAAAATTATCTTATAATTAGCCTAACTGTAAGCCGGAACTTTTCAACCCCAGGAAATGTAGTTACCCCGCGTGTGAAATCTGTAAATTGCTTGTCGTGACATTTTGGCTGCAGTTTCTGTTTTTATTTCATTCCCCAAGTAATTTCCTCCTTTCAATTCTTGATTGTCCCTAAGGCATCTTCTTCTTCTGTTTGCTTAAGTCTCAGAGAAAATACACTCTTGGCTTAGTTGAGATAATTGAATAAACTCAGGTGAGTGGGATAGGATTCCAACTTGATGGTATATATTTCTTGCCTTCATTTTTAGACATGCTTTTTGTAAAATTAAGCCTCTTCTCCCTGATTCCTGATGGCTCACTGTGTTTCAGGTGTATGCACTGATGACACCCAGCCAGATTATTCTGGAGGCGAGTTATTCAAACAGTAGCTAGGGGATTCTGCAGGATGCTGAGCTGGACAGAGCGTGGGCTTTACTTATCTCAATGAGTTTACTTCTAACGCTCCCTCCCCTTGTGATTCCCCATCCCTCCACCGTCCCACTGCCTCGGGACCCTCATGTCATCTTGCAGCACCCAGGATGGCGCTACAAAAGCCACCTCCCACCCCCACCTCCATGGGGCTGACATCAAGGGAACCGGCAATGATGTGTTTGGGGATAAGGTGCAACTTAGGTAGACTTTTTGCCCAGATGTGATATTATGGTTGATGCTTAGGCTTTTAACTGCCATGAGTTTCTTAAACTAGTAATGTCATAGTTTAGCCAAAAGTGGGTTAATGAGACTTATATAGGCATGCTGGTGACTGATTATTGTTTTTTTATATGAAATACTTCCAAAGTTCCAAAAACTAACTTAAAAATTAAATTTCGGAATGTGACAACCTTTTCATAAATGGCGTATTGCCTTTATATAGTGGTAGTAGTGGTAGTTATTATTTATACAGTTTTTCCTATCAGGCAGTATGCACCACACATGTGCACACGCACACAGATATAAGCACCAATATAGACAAGTTGTAATCTTTACATTAATCTTATGAGAAAACAATTATTTTGCCCTTTCTACATTTGTGAGGCTCTGAGAGTTTAAATAACCTGCTGACGCCCCTACAGTTGGCAGTTGAACGTGGTTGGCGTGACGCTTCTGTAATCCACTACTGACCGTGCATGAACTAGCCGAGGCCCACGCCATACGATTCGACCCCTACTTATGCTTGAAAAGTTTCCACGACACCCCCGCAGAGTAAAGAGGAGATCACAGTGTCATTTGGGTCTCCACTTGCTGTGCCCAGCAATCGTGTACACTTTCTCTTAATATCACACGTATATCACAGGCTGGATTTCCTTGCTGTCCTCGGAGCTGCAACTTGCTGGCCTTGAGCTTATGGGATCAGCATGAAATCTGTGCTAGTCCCCACAGGGAGGCTCTGTCCCCGGTGGTCAGTCTCCCTGGGGTAGGGAGTAGAGAGGGGACCACTCCCAGGACTCCGGTGTGGCGATGCTCTCCTAATGTGAACCTCAGAATCAGCTGCTCACTGCAATCTCACCCTTTCATGGCTTTGTCTCAGAGCTGAAAGAGCCCTGTTTTGTTCATAGAAACAGAGTAGAATGGTGGTTGCCAGGGGCTGGAGGGTGGGGGTAACTGGGGAGATATTGGTCAAAGGGTACAAACTCCAGTTGTAAGATGAATAAGCTTTCAGGATCTAATATACAGCGCGGTGACTATAGTTAACAATACTGTATTGCATATTGAAAGTTGCTAAGAGAACAGATCTTAAGTGTTCTCACCAAAAAAAGAAAAAAAAAAGGTAACTATTTGAGGTGATAGATATGTTAATTAACGTGATAACATGTGGTAATCATTTCATAATGTATACGTATGTCAAATCATCACGTCGTACACTTTAACTATACATATTTTGTCAGTTATACCTCAATAAAAAGTAAAACTTTAAAAAAAGTTTTTAAAAGAAAAAAAGGGGGAAAAAGAGCCCTGTTTTGGGAGTCTTTTCGGATGAGAGACACCTTTTGTCTAATGAAATATTGTAGGTCTCTTTAAGACCTTTTCAAATATGATTATCCTTTAAGAGCTAAGTTGAAACTAAAGATCTGTCATTAAAATATGTTATTCATGAAGTGTTAGCAGTAGGGCATTTTAGGAAATGTTTAAAAAGTAATCGACCATGTTAAGTTAATTTTCTTGTGATTTCAGCATATTCTTGATATTATTTAATATGTATCTCTCTTTTTAATTACAGCTTGGGTTGACGATAGCGATTCGTTATAGCCACAGGTAAAGTTAAGTTTTTTTTTTCTTTTAAGGACTATCCTTACTGGTTTATAGCTTTTGGTTTGCTGGAATCTATAGGTTTTTTTGAGCTTAATTTTGGTGGCTGCTCTACCTATGATGTCAGTGTCACAGCAATTAGATGAAATTGTTCTAGTTGCTTGATTGGCGAGAGTTAATTGCTATTTGGAGGAATAAGATTTTTACGTAAAAGTGGTGGTAGGTAGCACATTTCTTTTAAAACAAAAAATGTAATGCTCTAGGGCAGGGACACAAAAGTGATTTCTGGGTAATGTATTCTGTCCAAGGGTGAGAACTGAAAAGAGGGATGTCCCGCGTGAGAGGCGGGGCCTGGCAAACAGAGAGCCTAGCGAGTGAGGGCTTGTTGGTGAAGCCCCTGCCCCCTCCATGCGGGGCCTCCCCATCCTGTCTTAGCTACATCTGAGAATGGCTAAAAGCCTCTATTTCTGTCTTCCTTCATGATTTTTGCCTTTGTCTCAATTGCACCATATTTAAGAAAAATGTTTGTTTCTCGTACTAGTATCAAACTTTCCCCTTTGCATGCATCAAAATGTACTAAGATGTTGAATTAATTAAAGTAAGATCCAGCACCAGTGGAGGGGCGGTAAGCAGTGTCCCTCCTGTCCCTACACAGACTGTGCCCACAGCCTCCCCAGTGTGCCACCCGCAGGTGGTCAGCTTCAGCTCACCTTCCTGGGGTACAGTGTGTGGCTCGGGACGCCTGGCCAGCTCTCCACAAACGAGTCATAGTTAACTGATTTCAAAATGAGTTTGCCTTCTAAAAATGCTCATAACATGTTGTATGCAGGTTTACATTTAGATGTGAATGGGGCAAATAAAGTGAGCAATCACCGAGACCTTGGAAGGCTGCTGGTGAGCTGTATAGGTTAGAGCAGGAAGGGGCAGGAGAGGATTCGAAGCCCTGGGAACTGGGAATGAGTCTGCGGGAAGAAAAGTGGTCCTGTTGGGCATTTCTGGATACGCCTGGAGGGAAGCTGCTCCAGAGAAGCCCATGATTGCTTTTATGTTTTGGAGTCAAAAGTGTGCCTGATGCTGGCACATAGCGAGGTGTAGTGTCCTACAGAGCATGCTGCTCCCCTGTGAGCACAGCCAGACTGCTGGAGCTGATGAGATGCGCAGGGGCTCCTCACTTAGGAAGTGTGGTGCGGACTGTGCACCCTGGACTCTATGCTGGCTGGATACTGGATGCGTTGTGTATGTATGTGTGTGTGTGTGTTGGAGGTGGTGGTGGTTGGAAATGCTCTCTCTGGAACTTGTAAGAGCCTCTTTCTGGAATGTCCTAAATGTGGTCTGCTCTTCTGCTCTAGAATGGGGTGTGTGTGTGTGTGTGTGTGTATGAAGGGGGAGAGAGAGAGAGATTTTACCATTTCCTTTGTTGGAACTTTCCTCACCTGTGCGTCCTGTGAAAGCAGCTGCCTGTTTCTGCGTGAGAGCCAAAGGTGCCTCTTCCCCAGGAAAGCTAAGATCCTGTTTCAGAGAACAAATTGTGCTCTTTCCCGTGGTGGTGAGGGTTACTCTGCTGTGGCTCTGTGGAGAGTTCTAACTTGTGCAGAAACTCAGAGTCGGTATGGAGCTTGAGAAGAAAGCTTTCTTTTTAGCACTTCATCAAGCTGAGGGACTTTTGTCCAACCATCAGCCTTTTCAAGTCAGAGAGTGAGGTGAAATAGTGGAGCAGGATAGACTGAGGGGAGTCCTGGCTGGATGGTGCCTTTGCCCCTGTACTTGTCTGTGGAGAAGATCCCTGCTCCCCCACCGGCAGCCATGGTGGGTGCCGGCACCATTCTATATTGTCACTAACACCACGCCAGGTTGGTGGAGAGTCTTCTCTGGGCTGAACACAGTCTTCATTTGGGAAGGAAAAATGTCCTCTTACCCTTGACTGGGCAGCGGTTCAAATACGCCTCCCCGTGGGTTGGGGGGCAGTGGTGTGCTCTGGAAGGAAGCACTTTGCTTGGATTGTGAATGACTTTTCCCTCTGGTTCCCCTTTCCCCAGGGCAGCCCAGCCTTGCTGAAGAAATGTGGTTGGTAGACAGTGCTTATGAGGCTGAGTAGAAAGGTCATGCCCTGTCGGAGCTAAAGATAGGAGCTCCATTGTGATGAAGGGAAAAAAGGCTGTTGGGGGCAGTTAACAAAAGTCGATTTTAAAGAGGGCAGAGGTTTGGAATTGCTCATCCTGTGGCCACATTTGTGGAACCTGCCTTAGTTCCTATGGCTGCCTAGTGTCACTGAGCCCGCATGGATCACGCTTGTGCCTTCTGTGGGTCAGGGGTTTGACAAGGGCGGTGCAGATGGCTTGTCTTTGCTTCACGTCTGGGGTCTGTGCTAGAAGACTCAAGGGCTGGGGACAGAGTCATCTGGGGGCTCATTCACTCGTGTGTCTGGTGGGTGATGCCAGCTGATGGCTGGGTGTCTCTGTTCCTCCCTGTGTGGATCTCCACATGGGCTAGTTTGGGCTTCCTCACAGCACGGTACTCAGCTTTCTCTGAGTGAGTGTCCCAGAAGGAGAGAGCCCAGAAGGAGAGAGCCAGGTGGAAGCTGTCTCCTTTCTGTGACCCAGCCCAGGAAGGCACATAGCAGCGCTTCCATCTTATTCTATGGGTTGGGGCAGTCACGAGCCCCCACTTGCATTCAGAGGGAGGGAGCAGAGACTTCACCTCTTGGCAGGCATGTCAGTCACACTGGAACGAGTGCATGTAGGGTGGGAGATCTTCATGTGGCCACCTTTGGAAAATGCAGTCTGCCACGGAGCCCGACTGAATGTTGGAGTACTACTTATTTAGAGTGCTTGTGAAAAGAAATTGAAGACTCTCTGTGCTGCAAGGCACTTACTAGTTGGAGATGCACGATAGGTATGTGCGAAGAAGACTTAAGGATAGACACAAGTCTTATAGGAGGAGGTAAACCAATCAAAGGAGGCTTCTCAGAGTAAGCAAATCTTAAACCATCCTCATTCTGCTAAAGTGGGAGCGTGGGAGGCAGGCCCAGCTGGCTCAGGCAGATGCCCCTGGCAGGCTGATAATACTGGTTCCTGAGAATACATAGTCTTTAAATTACTGTTTGACATTTATTTGGAGGACAGGCAGAGTGTGGGGAGGGTGTGGAGGGATGGATGGATCCTGGCTGCCTCAGCCTACCTTCTGTAGCCCTAGTAGTTCAGCCTGGACCCCAAACTTAGAACACAGTCCTCAAAACAAAAGCCCTGCCCAGAGCTGGATGGACTGCAAGGGGGAAGTTGAGCAGCTGTGTGTGGTACACGAGCATCTCTCTCTTCTCGTGTCGTACATGAGATACCTCCTCAGAGCCCAGGCCCCGCCCCAGCAGCCTGGCATTGTGCTCCTGTGCTCCTCCCAGCCAGGTGCCCTCATACGAGACGTCCTGGCAAACGTGGCCGCCTCTGTGCTGCGTTTCCAGGGATGTTTGCCTCTGGGCTGTCTTGTCCTCTACCCTGGGGTATTAAGTTCAGAGCAGGGAGTCATGGAAATTTACATAAATACAGCAAAAAACAAACAAAAATCTAAATAAGTTACAATGGAAAGTAATGAGATTGAGGAGGAGGAAAGAGAAGACATCTACTGAGATTCCCTTGCAAGCTCCAGGGTCCTTTGCCATCTACCTCAGGGTCTGGGGACCCTGGAGTGGGTGGTGGCCCAGTGAAGCCAGTATTCACAAAAGGCCGCCCGCACCAGCTGTGTGTCCCTGCCCAGGAATCTGAAGACTGTAGGAGCAGAGAGAACGATCAGGCAGTGGTGGCAATAACTCAGGGATGATGTGCAGATGTTTTTGGCTTGGCTGGGCCTGTAACAAAGTGTAAATGTCCCATTTACACAAGCCGAGATGAGGAGAGTTATGGAGGAACATCTGGCCTGTCACGTACCAACATCTTAAATACAGTGGATATGGAGAGGGCATTATCAGAGGTTGTGTTTTCCAAAAATTATTTCTGAAATATAGGGAATTCTTATTTAAAAATTCCAGGAAGCGCAACAGCATCCGTAAATTTGTGGGGGGACAAAACCATCTTTGGGGAAACCTCCAGTCTGCAGGAATTGATGACACTTAATAAGGTGTCACTGAAGACCCATTTGTAGGTCAGGCTGCACCACGTGCCCCTTGTCTCATGTTCTTTGTCTTATCTCTGGGGTCAGGGGGCAAAGGAGGAATCGGCCTTTCCTCTCAGAGGTCTGCAGGTCACTGTGTTGCCTGATGATGGCTCTTTTGCCCCTCCTGCGGCCTGGTCCTGTCACCCACCTCTGTCCTCATGGAGGAGGGGGAAGATGAAAGGTATGGGTTTCTGCGTGTGTCTCCTCTTTAAAAATCCTTCTAGAATATTTAGACTAGCTGAAACTTCCATCCTTTTATTGATTTTTTTTTTTTTGTAAAATATACCTAACATAAAATTTACCATTTTAACCCTTAAAAGAGGTTAAAAAGTATACAGTTCAGTGATATTAAGTACATTCACATTGTTGTGCAACTATCACCACATCCACCTCGAGAACTTGATCATCCTCCCAAGCTGTAACTCTGTACCCATTGAACACTAGCTCCCGGTTCTCCCCTCCCCCAGTTCCTGGTAACCCCCATTCTACTTTTTGGCTCTGAATTTGACTATTCTAGGAACCTCATGTAAGTGGATACATACAGGATTTGTCCTTTGGTGTCTGGCTTATTTCACTTAGCATTAAGTTCTCAAGGTTCATCCATGTTGTAGCATGTGTCAGAATTTCCTTCCTTTTTAAGTCTAAATAATATTCCATTGCATATACATATATACCACATCTTGTTTATCCATTCATCTGTTGATGGACATTTGGGTTATTTATACTTTTGTCTGTTGCTAATAAGGCTGCTATGAACATGGGTGTACAAGTATATCTTTGAAACTTTGCTTTCAATTCTTTGGGGTATATACAGAAGTGGAATTGCTGAATCATATGGTAATTCTATTTTTAGGTTTTTGAGGAACTGCCATATCGTTTTCCTGTCAATTACTTTTTTATCTTATGTCTGTGTAGTTCCGGGTCACTTCAAAGGCTCACAGTTAGTATTAAGAAGTGAATTCCATTTCCCTTGTCATGTGTACCCAGAACCCATATGCCAGAACTGAGGGCTTCCTAGGTCTCCTTTGTGTGGGTAGGGATACTTTTGGAAGCAAGGTTTGAGACTTGAGGTTCTAATTACCCGGTATGTTCCCAAAAGTCTAACAGAAGGGCCAGGGCCAAAAGAAATGGTGGAGAAAATCCAGCAGACTCTTGTAGTGGATGGGGGTGGGATGACGGGACAAAGGAGGCAAACGTGATCCCAAGATGGCAGTATTGAGAGGATGGGCTCACCTATAATGAGGGACAGACTGGGAGACGTAAAGGACATGAGTGTGGGAGGAAAGGAAGAAGTCACCAAAATCCTATAACCTTGGTGAGCAGGCCTCACACTCAGGCTTCTGCAGACTCGTGGGGCAGAGCTGCCCAGAGCAAGAGGGGCCCTTGTGTGGCAAAAGAGGGGCTTAAGGCCCAAAGGATGCCTGGTGTTGTTTTCATGCATATGCATTGGTGCTTCAGCTAGCACATCTCCCTTGTGACAATGCACATGTCCAGGTTTAATGACACCCTCCCTCTCTCCACTAACACATGCACGCCCCAACCACTCCCAGCCCTGCCCCCAGACAGGGCGCTTCAGCCTCTAACTCCTGCTAGACCGGTTACCCCAAACCTGTCTGTGTGGTAGGCGTGTGTGTATGTGTGTGTGAGGGAGAGACATCATGTGCGGTAAGATGCTGAGGGGTCGGGAAGTGGAGAATAACATCGTCACATTCTGACTCTGTAGACATACCAAGCAACGAAGAGCATCCGCAGTGACCGACGGTGCGTTTAACGACAGGTCCTGTGCACATTCTGCTTATTATTATGGCGTTTTAATTTATTTTTATCAAGTCAAGTCATTTTCACAGAGTGGAAAATTGTCTCTTGATATTCATTCCCCACTGTTTGGCTTGAGGTTTTCGGGTGGAATCCACACGGTGGTGACAGCTGGGTAACCCCCAGAAGTGCCCTTTGCAGATAACAGCTCTCGGGGGGCCCCACCACCCACACAGTGGGGGAAATTGTTCCCCACTGTGTGGGTGTTTTGTTTTTTCTTTTTCTACAAGATTGAAAGAGAGTTTAGATGTTCTTCCTGCCTGTCACAGTGCAGCAGCCCAAAGAAGCCTGCTCCCTCATGGTGGGGACCCCCCGGGCAAAAACGAACCAGGCCCAGAAGTGATCATCTCTCCCTGAGCTCTCGCTTCTCTGGGACAGTGGAGAAGCCGCGTGAACAACAGCGTGGAATTTTTGCACGTGGCGCTTATGCCCCTATTTCTAAGAAAAGCTCATGAAAGCAGGGTGAGAGAGCAGCGAACTAGCCCCCAACAGAATTATTTTATTGTTTTTTTGTTTTTGCTGATTGTCTTTCTTTAATAAATGAGGAAGGAAGCAAATTTTCCACTTGGCTCTGTTATAGTTAAATGGAAGTCCACAGAGGTTTGACTTTTAGAGGAAGCCTTAAGACGTTTCTTTTCCACAACTCCCTTCTTCCTGTAGGTTTCTTATAGGCCCTAAGACAGGCCAGATTTGGTACCCAGTTCAGGCCTGTGCTCTAAAGCTAATATTGGAGTTATAGGTACCAATCACCTAAAAGGCTTTGGTGTCCCCTGAAGGCTGGTGTGGAGAAGGGAGAATTGGGGAACCTGCATGTGAGCAGTCCCCGAGAAGTGGGCAGGGTGGCAGTCTCACCGTCACAGAGTTGGACATCTGTGGGCCTGGCCTTACGCCAAAAATGCAGACCCCGTGATTAAGCGGTCACTCTGGGTATTTGTTTTGAATGAGCCAGAGGGCTCAGCAAGTAGTGAAGGGGTCGTGTACTTTGTGTTCTGGTTTAGGTTAGAAGCAGAGTTTGAAGTTCATAGATGAATCAGAACGCTTATTGAATGGAGAGGCTGCATCAATGAACAAATGAAATTGTCATCTTGGAATACAAAGTGAGGAAAGGGCAAGAAACAGGGCCACTGGACTTTGATTTCAAGTGTTGGCAAATACCTAGCGACGCCCACCGGGAGCTGGTTTGATCTTGCGGAGACAGCTGGGGGAGACTGTTGTTCTCCAGATTTTGTGAAAATAAACAAAGATGCCTTTCTGCCCTTTTTTCCCCTTCCAGGGAATCGCTCTTTCTGTCACTGGGGCTTTCTGGCTGACTGTTCCATCTGGCTCTTTTTCAGACTTCACAGTGAGGTTCTGACCAGCTTTATATGCAGGTTGCCAAGAACTTTATTCAACCCCAATGGTATATTCTTAAAAGCAAAGCCATCTTTTGGAAGGTCACGTTTTTAAGATAACCTTAACACAAAATGTTGCCCCCAAAGAGTAGAGTGTGAGTATTCACGGGGTGTCTGAGTTGTATGCTCTTACTTAGTGAGGTCCTTGAGAGCCACGGTTGTGTTGTCGGCGCCTTACCGTAGAGCTCAGCCTGGCACTGATGTGCTGGGCGAGTGGTAGGTGTTTTCAGGGTCCAGGGGAGTAAGGAGTAGGTGGATGTGGCTCCGGTGCCTGTCTTGTCTCCTTTTAATCCCTTGTCTGATATCCAGTTGGTGGCCTTGTCCTCTAGCGACCATGTGGTCTAGGCTCTTAGCCATTTCCTCGGTCAAACCTGTTCATCATGTCTGTTGCCACACCTGTAAGATGGTCTCCAGGGGAGTCTTTTCCCTGCCACCAAGGGGATCTTTCTCAAACACAGATTTGATCATGCCTCGCCACTCAGAAGCTTCCATGGGCCTCCATGCCTGGAGAGCAGAATTCTCACCCTTAGCCCGGGATTCCAGACCTCATCCCCAACCCCCGTCTCCTTGCACTTTGCAGCCCTGAGCTTCCTGCCTCCTCCATCGTTTACTCTCGCTCTGTCCTTTGAAGAATTAACTTCCCTCCTCTCTTCTGCATTGGTGAACTCCTATTCACCCTCCAACGGCCTCTTACATGTCGCCTCCTTTTCAAAGATTTGTTAAGGAGCCAGGCCCCTTCCTGTTGGTAGGTCTCAGGGCTGCTTCTCAGGTCAGACCCCACCTCCATGTCTTTTCCTTTCTGTCTCAGGCAGCAGGTTGGAGAGGCAGACTGCATTCCTGTCCCCCTCACACGTGCCCCTCCACATCAAAACACGTGGACTCCACAGGCCAGCCCTTAGATCCAAGGCCATTTGGCAAAGCCATTCTATGTGGGTAGGTCTGGGAGGAACTGGTTAGTCTTTCTTTTATAATATCTCCCTGAAAAAGGACCACTCCATTACTTTGAAAAGGATAAGGCACTCAACTCAAATTGATCTAGAGATTCAACACCATCCAGATTAAAAAATAGAAACATAAACGTTTTGTGAAGAAAATGACAAGCTAATTAAAAAATTTATATGTAAGGGCAAAAGACCTATCATAGCCAAAGCAATTGTGAGAAAGAAACAGAGTTGAAGTCTTCCACTCCCCAACCTCAAGACTTTACTATAAAGCTGTAGTCATCAAGACAAGGTGATGTTGGTGGAAGGACAGATATATAGGTCAATGGAACGGAATAAAGTGTCTAGAAGTAGACCCACACATAAACGATCAATTGATCTTTAACAAAAGTGCCAAGGTAATTTAATGGAGAGAGGATAATCTATTCAATAAATTGTACTGGAACAAGTGGACACCCATTAAAAAAAAAAAACCCTATAACCCTCAACCCATACCTTACGACATGGACAACAATGAATAAAAATGGGTCATGTGCCTAAAGTAAAACCTGAAACTAAAAACTTTTTAGAAGAAAACATAGCAGAAAATTTTTGTGACCTTGGGCCAGGCAAAGCTTGCTTCAGACAGAAAGAGCAAAAAAAAAAAAAGTTGGTAAAGTGGATTTTACCAAAATTAAAAATATCTGCTCTTTGAAAACCACTGCTAAGAAACTAAAGGACAAGCCACAAACCAGGAGAAAATGTTTTCAAAACACATATCTGATAAAGGGCTTGTATCCAGAATATGTGTAGAACTCTTGCAAGCTTTTGACAAGAAAGCAATTTTAGTAAATGGGCAAAAATTTTTGACCTGATGCTTTTACCAAAGAAGAGATACAGATGGCCAATAAGCCCATGAAGAGATGCTGGGCATCGTTAGTCATTGAGGAAACGCAAATTAAGACCACAATGAGATACCATTACACACATGGATCAGAATGGCTTATAAAAAATCCACACACCAAAAAAATCCCAAAACAACAATAAAACACCAAACTGCAAAACCCTAACAATACGAAGGCGCTGCTGAGGATATGGAGTAACTGTAACTCTTGTACATGGCTGGAGGGAAGGCAAAATGGTGCAGCCACTTTGGAAAACACTTTGGTTGTTTTTGTAACGTTAAACGTTATCTTCCAGCCCAGAGAGTCCACTCCCAGGCGGTCCTGACACAGGAGAGAGGAAAACATTCGCCCACACAAAGACCTGTATGCAAATGTCCATAGCGGCTCTATTCACAAGAGCCCTAAACGGAAAACAATCCCAAATGTCCTTCAGCTGGGAACTGGATAAACAAACTAGGGCTAATCCGCCCAGTGAAATACTACTCAGCAATGAAAAGGTATTATGCCGAGTGAAACAAGCCAGACTCAAAAGTGCGTGCACTGTCTGATTCCATTTGTATGACATTCTGGAAAAGGGGAAACTACAGGAAAGAAAACAGATGAGCCATTGCCAGGGGCAGGGAGAGGGGCTGACTGGAAAGTGGCATGAGGGACTTTTTGGGGGGTGATAGACATATTCTTAATCTTGATTGTGGTGGTTACATGACTGTACATGTTTGTCAAAACTCATAGAACTGTGACACCTACAATGGGTGAATTTTACTGTAATTGAATAATTATACTTCAGTGAACTTGAACTAAAGAGAGCAAAGGTAGGGGAGAGCCTGGGCCGCTCCTTGTGCTGAGACCACCATGTCTGAGGCCACGCTGATTGTCCTGTGTCCAGGTGTGGTCTCAGGGCATTCCGCATGTGGAATGGTGTTGTTTTGTATGCCAGGGATGAGGCATCGATTTTATAGTTTTGCCCACTTTGTCATTTTCAGTGAAGGCGAGTTGTTAGATGTGTAACTCATGCAGTTTAAGTCGCTGATGTTTCTAAGGCTTTCCACATAAACCAGTTCACAGGTGCAGTCAGGACTTTTGTCAGCCTTGGACTTCTGAGATGGCAAGGTGCTTGTGAGGCCCTCTCAGTGGGGGTGGTTCAGCCGGAGGCCATTGGATTTGACCTTATTCATTACTCACAAGGCTGCTTCCAGGGTGGGGAGCGCTCGAGGCGCTGCCGGGGGTTGCCAGAGCTGGCTCTCCAGTCTGTGGTCCACTGAGCCCGTAGAGGGCGCTGGGATGACGTGCTGGGCTTGGTGTGCTCCCCTCCGCAGAGCGGAGGTCCCCAGTGCAGGTGCCCGAGGTCACGTTTCAGGAGGCGCTGCTCATCTCATCCATCTGGAAAACTCATCGGCCGGCTGGCCTCTCCCCGGAGACCCGGGAAATGGGGTGCAGCTGTTTCCAGATCTCACCAGTGAGAAAGTACTGAGAATGCAGCTCGGTGTTCCGCCCCCAGCCGCCCAGGCGAATGTGGCAGGTGTCACCCCAACTCCTGCTTGGTTGATTGCCGCTGAGCACCGGGCAGGGGGCAGGGCACCGGGCACCCAGTGAACGGGCCACACAGTGCCCTGGGGCTGAGGGCAGACAGAGAAACGAGCCTGGACAAAGACCACCAGCACACTCCTTATTATGCAGAGAGGAGCTGCCATTCTGCCAGGGCCAGCAGACCAGCTCATGGGCCACTGTCCCAGCCAGTGTTTATGACAGCCCAGCTGGACGAGAAGAAGTGCAGGTCTTCCCGGATATTCCCTTGACTGGCGCCATGTTGCCCTGGTCCAGTGGATCATGTGATAGGGAGCGTGCAGTTGGTCATGACCCATTTTATGGGAGGAGAGTTAGTTACTAAGGCCCTGCTTGTGTTTCCATTAAGTGAGAGAGGACCGAAGGGTTCTCTGTTCAGGCTGATGTGTTGGGGGGCCTAGCTTACAGGCTGCTTTTCTATGGCTTTACCTGTAAGCTTGGCTTAAGGTTCCAGACTCCCTGCTCCTGAAGGGTGTTTCTCAAGTTTTAATGTACAGTTAAGTTGGCAAGACGTAATCCTGAGACTCTGTTAAGCTAGCCACAGAAAGTTCTAGATTTACCTCCTTCCAGTCACCAAGGTGCCTTGTTTATAGGCAATTTTTGCTGTGTGAATGACATTTTGGCCTCTTATGTGGCTCAAACCACCCATACATCAAGAACATTCTATAGACTCTAAATGACACAGATGACTGGGTCTGTGGAAGACCTGGGGGATCTCCTGAAGGGGGTGGCATGTGTGCCATCCCCTGTGGGCCCAATGCAAAAGGAATCCTGCTGAGGCAGCTCTTTTTTCTTTTTCCTGAGGTATCTTATCACTTAGATTTTGCTTCCTGCTGAGGTTGGTACAGCCTCAGGTGCCATGTAGAGAAGTAAATATGTGAATTTACACTTCCTAGTCTTTTATAAGGTAGATGTGACTGCTTGTCACAGTGGCTTCTTCTGTTACACAAGACAGTCTCTACCTCCTTAGAGTCCACGGTGGGTGGAGATGGTGAGTGGGTGCTTAGAAGCCCAGAAGGGGCCACATTTATGTCCTCAGATGTAGGCATCTGCAGATGTCCCAGCATTCCTGGTCCAGAGAATGAATTGCTCCCGCGTCCACATTCCCATCTGTGTTGGCCTCTTACATGGTGGCATGTCTTGTGGTTATTTATTTACGCCCCTCCTAGACCAGTGGTTCTAAGCTGGGGTGATTTTGCCCCCTCAGGGACGTTTGGTAATATTTTTGGTTGTCCCCAGTTGGGAGAGGGTACTACTGGCATCCAGTGGGGAGAGGCCAGGGATGCTGCTAACCATCCTACAATGCACACAGGACAGCTCCTCACCACAAAGAATTATTTGGCCCAAAACATTAATAGTCCCAAGGTGGAGAAATCCTGCCCTAGCCCGAGAGCTCCTCAAGGTCAGCACAGTATTTGTTCCTCTTTCCATCTTCAGGGTCTGGCAGATACCACATGCTCAGCAGCAGAGATTGAATCAAATCTGTTATTAAGAGACTCGTGAGCTGTGTTGTCAAAATACTCTCCTATATTCCTTGAAAACCTTTTTGCTCTGTTTTTTTTATTTGCTTGTTTGTTTAAACACAGAAATTAAATCAGCTTTCAATTAATCATACTAATGGGTGGGAGAGAATGGTAGCCCCTCCTAAATGGTAGATCACCCAGAATCCTTGAGTGGTTGTCCATGCAACGATACAGAAGTTCACATCAACACTGAGACTCACTGTCGCCCCCTGGAGCCAGCCCTCTTCCATCCCTAGTTTGGCTTTCATTGAAGACACAAGGGTGGGTCTTACCCGGTTGATAATTCACAAGGTGTGATGAGTAATTGGAAGATAATTGATTCTTTTACCTTGACTGTCCTATTTCCAATCTCCCTCTCTCCTCTTCCCAATCTCCCTCTCTCCTCTTCCCTCTCTTTTTAATGTTAAAATAAAGAAAGAAAATCCAGGACATTTAAAAAAATTCTGATTGAATATAAATTCGTTTCAACCAGTATTTATTGAGTAGCTACCAGAGATATGACTTCCTCTGGTGACTCTGGTGGGAAGACTGTATATCATAAAGGTGTTAAACAAAGTGTTCCCTGTACTAAGGCATGAGTGTGCGTGTGAGTGTTAGGGTGCATAGTCAGCCTTGCCAGGCTCCACAGGGTGGGCTGGAGGCAACTTCCAGAAGAGGAATAGGAGATTGGCAGGCAGGTGAGCATTAGCCGGTGCAAATTCCAGACTCCCTGCTGTTGGTAGCTGTTTGTGATGGTCCAGGCAGAGGCTCGCTGCATCCTCACAAAGGAGGCAGGAGGTGATGATTTTACACCAGCTGGACATGGGGATTTGAACTCAGGCCTCTGACTTCCAACAGAAGTTGAGAGTGTTTCCCAAAGTGTGTCACCAACACCGCTGGGGGCTCTGGGGATGATTTCATGGGGCTCACAGCCATGAGCCGGCTCCAGCCCCAGAGAGGGCTGCTCATTTGCTGGTCAGCAGGTGGGAGAGCGATTAAATGATGTTTGGGCTTGAAGGGCAGTCAGTGCTGATGGAAGATTTCCACTGAGGGCGGTCCATGCGGCAGAGATCTGGAAAGTGCACGCTCAACCCCAGGGGATAGGTGGCCCCTCCTCAAGGGATCCAGGAGGGAGTTTTCATTTCCTCCTTTGAGAAAGGGAGGGAGACAGTGGCCCCTGTCCTGCTGGTGTGGGATCAGGGATTCAGAGACCACTACTCCGCTCAGCCTGCCCCCCTCCCACCCCCCAGAATCCATCACACCCGATGACCAGAAGTTGGTGCCCGGGTGAAAAAGCTACCAACCTGTGTTCCCAGAAACTCTCTCCCAGTTGAGATAGTTGACTGACTCCAAGGGGTCTGTTTTGTTTGAAAGGAAATCTTTTAGGATCTTCTTTTTAATCACATGTCCTCTGTGATGAAAGTAGCTAGGAAAAAAAGAAACATTAGGTATTGGAGACAACACTGCTCATAAAGAGGGAAATTCTGTTGTTTCTTCTTTTATACTTGTTGCTTTTTTGTGTATCCCTGAAAGCAAGGGTAGAAGGAAAAAACAGTGATTCTGCCACTTGCCAACAGTTACCCCTGACCTTAAAACCAGTCTTGATGTGGATGAAACACCAGTGTGCTGTGCTTTAGATGACATACTGTGGGCTTCCTTCCCCATTTACCTCTCTCCGCCCCTTAAATGGGCGTTACTAATTCTATCTGACAGAGAAGGGTGTTAATGCTCAGAGAGGTTGAGGAATTTGTCCAAGACCACACAGCCACTTGATAAAGACCGTGTTGTGTCTGGTATATTGGGAGCCCCCGTTAACCTGGGCATAGCTGTGAATATGAGATACCATTTGAGAAAATGCTCCAGACAGATCAAAGAGCAACTTTACAGGAGAAGATGCAAGGAAGTATCTGATGGGTTGCCAAAGAAATAAAATATGTGCTGCAAAATGAAAGAGAGAAGACCTTGTGTGCTAAGGGGATATGTAATGCAAATCTCAACTCTTACTTGGAATTACAGCAGTGTTGACTTTGTTAAGACTCAAATGACGCTGCTAAGATATCTGATAATTCTCTCTGTACATCAGAGTCTTCTTCACCCATTCTTTCGTTCATTTGTTGAACAGTTATTTTGTATCGGGTAGGATGCCTTTAGCTATGAGTAACAGGAAACCCTGGCTCAACTGTTTTAAACAGTAAGTGGTTTGTTTTCTCACTTGGTGATTCCTGAACTGAGGCAGTTTCAGGGTGGTAATTTCAGTAGCTCAGTGACATCCTCAAGGATGAGGGTTGCTTTGATCTTTCTTCTCTGCAACCCTCAGCATATTGGTTTTGTCTTTGGCTGATGCCCTCATGGTCACAAAATGGCTGCTGAGATTCTTGCTGTCATATGCAGGTACAAGAAGATTTAGCAGACGAGGAGGACCCATCTCTTGCTATATATCACTTTGTAGCAGCATGGAAACTTTTTTTTTCCAGAAACCCTTCAAGAGACTTACCCTCATCCTCATTGGCTAAATAAGCCATCTGTGTATTCCTAAGGCTATCACTAGCAAGGAGAATTGGGTTGACTGTGCTAGGCTTAGTGACACACTGACTCCATGGAGGAGGGTGAATTACATGAACAAAATTGGGATTCTATTACTAACAAAGGAAGGAGGAGGAGTTGGACCAACAACTGGAAATACTGCTATGTATTTAAAAAATATATTTATTATGGAAAATTTCAAACATGAAGGGGAATAGCATAGTGGATTCCCACTTACTCATCTCCCAGTTTCTATGATTATCAACATTTGACAATTTTAGTTCACCTCCACCCTGCCCTTCATCTCCTGCTGGAGTATTTTGAAATGAATGCCAGATATAGCATTTTTCATGTGCTCCATACATATATTGGGTGACTTCTTTAAGCCTGGTCACAGATCCAAAGAGAAAAGCTGTTTCAGGGACAAGAAATTAGTGAAGACTTGGTATTAACTACTTTTTTGCTAAAGAGAAAAGACTAAATTCCCTGAAACAAAGGAAAATGCAATATCTAGGGTGCAGGGGTTTCTCCAAAGCTTTTGTTCTGGCTGCACCTGGAGTCCTTGGGATGTTAGGGAACAGGTGTCCTGGGAGGTTTGGGTGGGGGACAGGGTGGGGGGGATCCTCCCTGCCCTCTAGTCAGACATGGAAGGTGAGTGGAAGTTCGGCATCTCATTTGTCATTTCCACTCTCAGGCGGATGAGGTGAATGCTTTCTAAGAGTGGGGTTTGGTTTGATGACACCTGTTTCTGCATGTTAATAGATTTCTGGGGTAAGATAGAGGCTGGCGATGTCACCTGCAGGTGCATGAGGCTGTGGTAGCGGTCTGCTGCTTGGCATTTGTTTCACAAGGCGTTGCTAGCCACATCTGTCCTCAGCTGCGAGAGTATATTCTCCAGCAGGCTGAAGAAAGAGATGTTTTTAACCAGAACAGAAAGTCAGATGTAACAAGTTGATTCTGGGCTGGGCTGTAAACACATGTACTTTCCCTATGGCTTTAGCTTATTTCATTTAGTTATGGAACAAAATACAAATGTTATTTTTTTAAAAATATCACTGTGGCAGTAAGAGGATATTTCCACACACCCTTTTCTGAGTTTCTTGAGCCCATCTGTGTTATTACGGGTTTAAAAGACCCCTCTTCCTCCGTGTATATGAAACAGGAAGCTTGCCTTCTTATTTTCCTTCAGTTTTTAAAACATTTGCTCCTTTGACAAGAGTTCATATGCTTCGTGAGGGGCGGTACCTCTGTACATAACATGAAAAGAAATTCGCCATTTCTCTAAATACGCTTCTCCATTTCTACATGACAATTAAAGGTCAAATTGCGAAGCTGAATCAGTTATAGCTTCGTGTTCAGGATATACTCAACCTGAGCTGATTTTATCAGCCTGGGCTTTGTAAAATGTTAGTATTTGCACAGTGAGTTTAAAAACAGAAGTCTTTTGCATAACTATATTTGAAAAATCTAAAAAAAAAGAGAGAGAGAGAAAGAGAATGGAGTAGTGGCATAAAATGATGCCGTTTGACTCGGTATTTGTGTAGTCTGGGTGGCTTTTGTAGCAGTTACACTGTTCTTAGCGGAGCTTTCTAGAATGTGTGTGTTGTGGTTGGGTGCCCTTTGTTTCGTGCGCTGTGCGTTTCGGTGCTATGTGAGAATCCATCCGACTCCAATACATTTTATTTGACATGCACAGCTGGGTCGCTGGAACATAGTCCGGGCCATTAAAAAGAATGCAAAAGAAAACACAGACAATCTATTCATCAGAACTCTATGAAAGGGAGACTTATGGGCAGGCTCTGGCAAGAGTGCACCTGGAGGAAGGAGAAGGAGGGAAGCCCACTGGGCGCCCAGGGAGAAGGGCGGAGGAAACGCAGCTGCCGTTGACCTCTGACGTGTCCCGTGGCCAGGCGCTTGGCCAAAGGTGAAACCTGATTCCATTTCCAACTCATGGAATCTTAGTTGAGGGTGCTCTGCAAACAGGAGGGCGAAAAGGCTGGACTGAGGTCTTATTCTCTGAGGGGTGTATGCTCGCCAGGTGCTTGGCACGCGGCAGCAACCCAGGCGAAGGCTGTGGGAAGCTCACCTTGCATCTGAGGGTGGTGCCCAGGGTTTCTGACCCGTGGTACCTCGCTAGGTCTCCCCAGGCACTCCTCAGTCTCCTCAAAGAGGAAAGAGAGGAGGCAGCTTCTGGAATCCTTGAGAAGCCTTTCTTCAGCCACAAGGGTGTTACAGTAACCTCAATTCAGTTCACACAACCTGCCTAGCCCCCAACCCCATCTTCCTCTTCCTGCTTCCTATTTGCAATTTTGCAACATTGGTGTCACGCTTTGTTCTTTTATCCAGTACAGCAAGCTTTCCACCTGGGTGTGCATGTGAGGTTGTTACCCGAGCACCCATTTTGTATTCCTGTGTAAAGACCTAGGCGAAGGTCCTGCACCTCCTGAGCTGCGGGAGGAGGCTGGGGTGTCTGTGCATCACCTTATCACTCAGACGTTTTCAGAGGGGCCACTCTGAGCCTGGCCTGGGCTGACACGTGACTTGCTGTCCCCAGCTTGCTCGCAGTTCTTTGGAGAGCATCAATGTGCACTTAACTCAAGATCAATGGATCTTGGTGCAGAAGATGGAATGCTGAGAGTACCTAAGAGCCTTCCTCTTGGGCCAGAACTCCACACAGGTCTGCACTGCAGAGGCAGGAGCTTTAGAGAGAGACAGACAGACAGACTTGGGTTCAAGTCTGGCTCCTCCACTGTGTAGCTGGGTGATTCTGTGCAAGTTGAGCGCATCACAGAGAGCCTGGTAAAGAGCACCCAGGAAGTGGCCACCAGGCTAATTTACGTCTTGAAGACACACATGGAGCTGGTTGCTTAAAATGTCCCCCCTTTTCCCCCAGGCTCCCCTGTTCTCCCAGATGGGAGTGATGCTGGGAGTGAGTGTAACTCTGTCGAACCAAAGTCAACAGTAAATTCTACAAGGTCTTCTAAGAGTAACAAGGTTTTTTTTTTGTTTTTTAATGGCTTGGTTTCAATATTGATTTTTGCAAAATGTTGTACCTCCCAAGCCAAACCAGCTTCCAGACTCATAAGGCACTTTCAGAAACCCTTCTATTTTCTTTTACGTTGTTTATAAAGCAGAGAGAAATTCTACAACGTTATTAAAGCAACAAAAAAACCCCAACAAAACGAAAAAACTTTAGTTTAAGGCTAAGGTGCTTAACAAATACGACTTGACAAGACTGACTTAAAAAACAGCCGCCACCAAAACCTAAACCACTGAAAATACATGTGGCTTTTCCTCTTGGGACAGCAATTCAGGGTGTCCATTTGCTCAGCTGACCTCTGGGAAAGACCAGAAGGAAAACGGCTCCCTGGCTACCTTTGGTGCTTTATTGAGTCCCTCCCCTATGTCCGCCTTGCATACGTTCTGCTTCTCGACCTGGAACGAGAAACTCAAAATCTAACCCCGGCCATGTTATTAAATTGTAAACTTTTAAATTCATGCAGAGTAGTTGATGCGAATTTCAAAACACAGGGTGAAATTCTGCTCTTACAAAGATGGAACAAAGGCTCCCTGTCTTTCGGAGGTCACTAATCCGGTGTTTGCACCTTATTGTCACTACGTAATGTCTGAAGAACTTGGAATTATTTCCAATTAGTGGGTTTAAGTGGATCTTGCTCTCTGAGCCGTTGACCCCTCGTGTTTGTTTAGCAGGATTTTCTCACCGGTCTTCACCTTGCTGCACATTGTCTTGCTGTCAGGGCGTCTGAACCGCTCCGGGTGACCCCTGCTGAAATGTCCGTGTCGTGAGACTCGGGGAGCTGTTGTGAATTTTGTGATGACAGATGGCAGAGGCATAAAAGGCACCTCCATGGGCTTTGTGAAAGGGGATTTGGGTTCTCAGAGTCCCTTTTTTTCTCTCTTCGTTCTGGAGGCACTTCTGTGATTGCTGTCAGAGCTGCGACATGGCCCATTTAGAATGGTGAGGCCTCAGAGACCGAGAACCCTCGCGTGTCGGCGCACACCTGCTCCCAGGCACACATGTCCCTCCTGGTCCTCACGGGCCAGCCTCAGCCAACCCGAAGTTCTCAGCCACTTGCACTGTTGGAAAAGCAGGCTCTTCCCTGGAAGCTTGGCACTCTGGAACACTGGGGTTTCGTTTGACAGGAATTTCGCCTGATTTCTGGAGATGAGAGGGCCAGAGTTATCAAGAAGGAGAACAAAAAGGGGGCCTCTTAGGTTCTGCTTATGAAATGGGCTTTTGTGGTTAGCTGCCTCCAGGCTCTGGCTGACTTAGAGGCTGGTACTGAGGCAGTTTCCATGTGTAGGGAGAAGCCCTGAGGGTACAACAAGAGGGAATAACAGAGTGTTAAAACTGGTGAAAACTACAAAACCCTGGTAGTGCCCTAGTGAACCACCCCTTGGACATAACATTGTAGCCTCTCTCCAGTACCCTGATAGGGACAAGACACTGTTCATGGCCAGGTGAAACCCTGAAGCCTCCCAGAAATGAGTCGCCCACTGTGGAGAGGCTGTGGCTGGCCGCTGGCCAGGCCGGAAGGACAAGTAGACCTCTATTGCCAATATTTACACACTAGTTGAAATTCTGGGTTTCCGGCTTCTTTGGAAAACCGGACAGTCCCGCAGCGCCCTGGCCCCTATCCCACATGGCAGCCACCAGCTAGAGCCCTGTAGCAGTGGCCGTGTTCGATGGCCTCACACTCACACTTTTTTTTATTTATTCTTACATCCAGCCAACTGTACTCATTTCCCTGACTAACCCAGGAAGCATTTGAGTTTGCAAATCTCTAATTTGTTCTAATCCCCTCAGAGAAACTGAAATGTAAATATATAACCAGAGCCTTTAGAATCCATCCTAATAAAATAATCCTAGATGCAGAAAACATTTCATGTGACAAAGATGTTTCTCTCTGTTATTCATGATATAAAAAATTGGAAACAACATAACAATGGAAGTGGATTAACTAAGTTATGATGTGTTCCTATAATGGAATATTATATGGCCATGAAAGTAATGCTTATGCAGAGTTTTTAACAACATGGAAAGATGCTCATGATATAATATTGGGTTAAAAAAAAAGCTTGACATTAAGTTGTATTTGCAGTGCATGCTAATTATCTCCTGAATTGTAAAAGTAATTGTCAATATGCATAAAATAAGAACAGAAGGAAATTTGTCAAAATATTAACAAATATTGCTTTTTGGCAATAAAATTTTCCATGATTATTTCCTTTTTATTTTATTCTGGGCTTTCTACGTTTTCTACAATGAATGTGCTGCATAGCTTTTATATTTAGAAAAAAAAACATTAGTAAATAAAGAAGAAACAGAAGTCTAGAAGATTAGGGGATTTTCCCTGAGTCTCCAGCTGGTTGGTGACAGGGCAGGACCAAAACCCAGGTTTCCCGATTCTGAGATGGACGGGGACTTGTCCCACCTCTGAGGGTCAGGCTGCCTACAGCTGTGCACCTGGGATTTAGGGGTTCTCACCCAGGACCCATGCGCTTTGTGTGGGTATCTTGTCTGTATGGGGCGCATATACAATTTTAGGTCTTTTGTTTTGCCTTCAATTTCACTGTAATGAGCAGTCCTTAGGAACCAGACAGCTGGCGCCTCAAGTAAAAATTTGAACTAATTTAGGTGTTACTCCCATGCTAGGCTAGTTTCACAACTTGTATGACTGGTGGGCGTATTTCTTTGGGGGTGCAACTAGGCTAAATCTTCTCCAATTTCTGTTCTTCCTCTCTCTTCTACTTCTCCATAGAGAGGACAAGTCAAAGCAACTCAAACCCCTTCATTGGGGCAGGGAAGTGACACTGTGCTTAGAAGAACCACCAAGTATACCTGTTGACTTTGCACCAAAATGGTAGCTGTTTCGGCAAGTGCCTTGAGATCCAAAGACCCGAGTCTCCTTCCTAACTCCTGTTATTAACTGCTTTGGTGAACTTGGTCAAGTCTGTTCTTTCTCAGGGCATCTCCCACAATGTAGAATGGGAAGGAGAATGTTTTCTGTTGAAAGACTTTCTCTAGGGCATGCGGGAGAGGTCTGATGGGACACTCAGTAAAGGTTTTCACGGTTCGTGTGGAGGAGGAGTCCCCAGAACCAAACACAAGAGGATCGCTGCCTCTCAAGGACATACTCATGTTTAACCAAACTCACAGGGACCCAAAGCTGTTCAATCTTCTACAGCAAGAAATTCAGCAGTCCAGTGATCCAGAAGGCCAAGGCAGACCCACCAGAACATTCCATCCCTGTAGACATGTCCTTGGGAAGTCAAATTCTCTTTCAGGCTTGCTGAGTTACCGGTCCTCAGATGTGCTTCTCACCTAAGGGAATAGGAGACTCTCCTACTCACGTGGGACTAGCCTTTTCAAGGAGACCAGTGCTTGCTCACCTCAGCTGTGGTTATCTCTCCCAGGTAGGGAGTGCTGCCAACGTTTGCCTCCAAGATTCAGCCCCTGCTGTGTTTTCCAGGCTAAGTATCTTTCCCTTCCAAAGTGGCTCTGTAGAATTATCAGGCTTTCACTGACTATAATACAGTCCCATTCTTGGCCCTGTGCCAGGAGAACAAGCCAGCTCACTCAATTGGCACTCTGGGGTTGGGTCAACATTGTCAGTTTTCCCTGAGCAGCCTTGTACCCCAGTTCTTAAGGCTGGTGTCTCACTGTGGCCTCATGGCCAACAGATCTTACTCTGATTAGGTACCTGGTGGTCAGCCTTTTAGCAAGTGGGTGGGTGCACAGATGGGGATGCAGGGGCACTCGGGGCGTGTGAGGTGGCCAGGCAGGCAGTTGCCTTCCTGCTCTGCTGACTGATGGTTGCATTTCTTAGGTATTTCTGGTGGATGATTTCTATTTTTCCATGTTTCTGGAAAGGCTTCTAAAATCAGGGCCTCCGGGAGAATTTCTGGTTGCTGGGAGAATTAATACAAAGTGGAAATATAGGAATCAATATCCAAAAACCTAAGCTTACCTGTTAAAAAATCTATAATTGTATGTTTCCAGTTGTAAATGTTGAAGAGGGGAACAGGGCATCCTTGCCTGGGGTCCCTACCGTTTCCTGGTGTGGGCTCCGAGCAGGAGAGCATCGTGTGCAGAGTGGGGGTCGGGCTGCCTTTTCAGATCCACCTCCAAACCCTTTCGTTTTTACTTTACCTTTACTTTGCATTTCTAGATTGTTGAACTCTGGCCTGATTTCACATTCTGAAACTGAGCATATGTCTCAATTCTGTGAAGAAAAGGATGTTTCAGAGGAGTGATGACTCACCTTTTATTTTGAGCCCCATGAGAAGAATCCAATCTAAGAGGCATTAAAGGAATGAGCGTTTGTTGTATTTCAAGATGATTATACTATTTTAAAATTTTGTTTGAATTACACAAGTGATACATGGAGCACGTTCTTCTTCTAAAATCCAGAGTCTTCCTTGCCCTCCCCGCTATTCCAGGCCCCTTCCCCGAGGTCACCACTGTTAATAATTTAATGTGTTATCTTTCCAGATGATTTATATGTGTTTCTGTGTGTGTGTGTAGAGAAAAATATATAGTTTCATTTGTGTGTGTGTATGTTTTTACATGTAAGTGATAGCATCATCTGTACATTGTTCTACAACTTGTTTTTTTCCACAGAATAACGTATCTTGGAGACCATTCCATATCACTAAATAAAGATCTGCCTTATTCTTAACTGCTGATGCATATTCCATGGTAGACTTATTTAACCTGTCCTCTCTTGATAGATAGAAAATGATTGTATTTCTCAGTGTATCTAAGTGAAGCTCTGTTTCAGTGACAAAATAAAATCAGCTTTTTCTTTTCCCTCCCTAGAGTGGTAGGTACTATTTAAAAAAAAGAAGAAGAAAAAAACAAAACAAGAACCACTCACCAGGAGAGGATGGGCAGCCAGGCTGTCTGTCGACAAAGGGTCCAGGGCTGCGAGGTGGTGCCTGATTTGTGGTCGGCGGGGCATGAGGCCTCAGGACAGCCGTGTCTATGCAGTGATCGTAGGGTGGGCCGGGGATGGTGGAGCGGCAAGGGGGCCCCTCCAGGAAGCTTGGCAACTGGGAGGCAGAGCTGGGGCTTGCCTTGGGGAGCGCAAACAGAGGTGAAAGTGTTTGAGTTGAGGAGACAGAAACTTGAGGTGGCCATAGGTCCATTTGCCTGTCTCTTCATTCACTCACTCACTCACTCATTCAGCATAAACTATGTCCCAAGCACATGCACAGCGCTGGGGAACCACTGGTGTTTGAGATTAGGATGCTATCCCTCAGAGCCTCCCATCTGGTCAGGGAGAAAGCTGTGCGCAGATATGGTGCGTGGATGGCTGCCTAGAGTGTCCAGGGAGGGGGACCGCACTGACATTTGTCTGGCCTTGAAGGATGACCAGGACTTTACTGAGTGGAGAAGGGAAGGGACAGGCATTCCTGGCCAAGGGCACAGTGATCCAGGGCACAGAGGTCTGACATGGCAATTGTGTCCCGGGATGGTGGGAAGCTCGTGTGGCTAGAGAATAAGGCCCAGATGGGGGAGATGAGGGAGGTGAGGGAAGTGGGCAGGAGTGAAAGCAGGAAGGGCCTTATGAGTATGGAGCTGGGGTTTTGTCTTCAGCAGATGTCCATGGCCAGGGGAGAACTAGCATCTGATTCGCTCCTGGAGGAGGAGGCTTGGGGACATGGCAGTAGACGTGCTGGAGCCGGAGAGGTGGGGGCTGGGATACTGATTGGGGCGTGGTTCTCTGTGCATCTCTCTGGGTGTCCATCCGTCTGTCTCTCTGTCCTTCAGCATTTCCAGAGAACATGTTCTGTTCCAGGTTCTGGGAAGCCAGTGACTAATAAGATGTGGCCCCTGATCACTGGGGCTCTATAGGCTGTTGACTGGCACCTGGCCCAAAGTGGGTGCCCATTCATTTTTGAGGAACGATGGATCAGCGGTCCAAAAGGCAACGAGGCCCTAACCTGTGGCGGGTAGAAGAGGGATGAGGCCAGACAACAGGACCACCACTGGAGGAGGACTGGACAAATTCGGCAGCAGCTGGGGGATGGGAACTGAGAGGGAGGGGGAGAGGGAGATAAAGAAGGAGAGAGAGAGACTTACCATGAAAAGTAGACAGGGACACAGGGAGGTAAGCAGGTCTGGGAGGCGGGTAGGGAACAGGTAAGGATTTCTTTTGAGTACTAAGGTCAAAAGAGTCTTTGTGATTTAGAAACTACAGTAGAAATAATAAATACCTTTTGGTGTGTAGCAAAAAGCCAACATAAAAAAGTAACTCAAAAATTTCTATTCTTATAAATGCTGTGGAACTGATTTATTTATACTTGTATATATTTTCTGTGGACTAAATTTGCGTGTAAAGAATTTCGTGGAGTCAATGGAGAAAAGGTAGTTAAGCTTCAGAATTGTTTTAAGCATAAAGTGGTAGCAATACTGTAGAGGGAGTTTCTAAATTAAACTTATTTTAGAAGCTTGAATTTCTGTGGTTGCTCTGTCTGGCTGTTGTTTTCGCTAATTTCCCCAGGGACTGTCATTGGTGGCACTGGAGCTTTTTCTCTGGGGCTGCGGCCTCTGAATCCTGGTTCAAGATTGGTTGATGCACCTTCTCCCTCCTGGGAAGAGAAGCCAGCCATCAACAGTAAAGATACGGGGTTGATTTCCATTGACACGAATGCTCTTCTATGTGAATCCTTGAAGGAATCTCACGTCCACAGGTTTTCAGATCACAGTCGGCTAACCTGGTCTTTGTTTTCCATTCTCTTCTCTAGTACACATCTTATTCGGCTGTCTCACCATTGCTCCTGCTGGAGTTTCTTATCTTACCAACACCACGTACCTCTGGGCCTGTGGCTCACGTCTCTTCTAGCTGGGCTGGGCTGGGGCTGAGTCTCAGTGAATCTGTGTTACACTGGAGTCCACGTTGGGTAAGACTCCACTGTAGGATCTGGGTGGGATGAGTCTCCTCATTAGCCAAAAGCTTCAGTATGAGTGGAAATCTTCCATCAAGAATGAAATTAAGTGACTTTCAGAATAATGAGCATCTGTGTAAATCAAAGCGTGTTTTGGTCTATTGCCATATCCCGTGAAAATGCCTGGGTGCATTTTTACCCAGTTTAGAGGTTCTGTTTAAAATGATATGACTTAAAATATGGAGCACATGATGCCCCCAGAGAGATAGGAGTGGGCAGTCCACCTGTGGGCAGGTGCAGCATCCCTGTGCCTGCAGCAGGGTAGTGTACCCCCCAGGCCCGGGTGAGGGGTTCCCTGTCTGGTCACACCCCACCTCAGTGGTGCCTCTTCAGGAGACGTTGAACTCCAGAGACTCCGTGCTGAGGATAGGAGTGGGGAGGAGATGGGTAGATGGAAACCCCTCCACACACCTGTCACCTGTTCTTCCACATGTTCAAACTGGCCCTAGGCCTCCTTTTGCCTGAGACGAGGAAGGCCTTAGTGGACATGCAGAGAAACAAAGTTGATGCTTGACTTGCTGAAAGTCAGGAATGTAGGAGTGATTTAATACAAGTTCAAGAGTAATCTTGCTTGTGGACCATTCTTTTTTGTCTTACCTGCTCACTTTAGAAACTAACCAACAGCACCCAAGCCCCACTCCTCATCCCCCTCTACTGCTGCCTGCTACCCACCTTTATTGACATAGTCAGTGAAGCAGAGTGCTTACTGCATGCCAGGCACAGGTCACATGCTTGCATATGAAATGGGTATGCATTGGTTCCTAATGGGAGTATAAGGGAAGTCTTGATTATTTTGCATAAATGAAATAGTTTATTTTGTGCATGTGGCTGGTCATTAATGGGCTCCTTTACTCCCCCTGACCTGGGATGGCACAACGTTCTGGGGCTAAAGTGGTGCCCAGGGAACAGGGCAGGGCCTGGCCCTTAGTCTGCAGTGGCCGCTGTCGTTACCCTCCAAGAGCTCCTGGTCCTCACCATCAACCAGCCCTGCTCATCTGACCATGTGGTGGAAATGCTATAAGCCCTCTCCTGGCCCAAGGTGACCCTCCTGTGACCCTATTTGTTGGTCATAGAGAGGTGAAGTGACCAGTGAGTCATTCAAGTCCAGGGTGTCTGTTTCCAGAGCCCACATCCTGAGCCACTTTGTGCTCCTGACCCTCAGCCACCTTGCAGAGCCACCACTGGCCCCCTCTGTTCTGGCTGCAGAGACCTACTACTCCCCAGGTGGACAGACACTACCCCTTGCTGTGTGAGCCCACACATGGCCAGCCCCGACCCAGCTCCCCTCTGTCATTGGATGGGCACACCTTCTAATCAAAGGCCTGGTGGGCCCATCAGGGCCAGCTTCAGGCTGGTGGCTTGTGACAGGTGCATTTCCTCTGTCTCCTCTTTCTTTCACAGGTGTGGCCTGGTGTTTCAGTTATCTACTGCTGTGTAACAAATGACCCCAAATCTTAGTTCATAAAATGATAACGATTGATATTGCTCGTGAACATGGGTCAGGAATTTGAAAATGTTGTCAGGGTTGCTCCCTCACCTGCATTCAGCTGGGAGCTCGATTGAGGCTGAAACTGGCCTCTTGTCATCTAGGCTGGACTTCCCGGCAGCGTGGCCCTTGAGCTCCATCCAAGAGGGAGGATGCGGAAGCTGCCAGGCCTTTGAGGGAACAGGGCAGGAACTTGTACTGCATCACTAACTCTGTATTCTTCTGGTCAAAGCAAGTCTGAAGCCTGTTCAGATTCAGGAGGAGGGGAAATAGAGGCATCCCTTGATGGCTGGAGTGCTGAGAACTTGTGGCTATCTTTAATTTGCCACCTAGGTGCTGTTTGGGACGGCACCTGGGCCTGCCCCAGGTTAGAGTGGACAGGGGAGAGGTGCTCAGCTCCTGGCACATTGGTGGACGAAGGGAGGGTGGCCCCCCGCAGCTTCCCAGGCATGGAGGAGAGCTGTGCGGCCCTCCCTGTTCTGGGCAGGGAGTCGCCTGGCCCCGTGTGCTTTAAGGCCCAGTCAGACACCTGAGTTTCAGTATTTAGAACGATGAATGACAGTTGTGACATTTCTATTAGCCTAGATTTTGGAAAGCCTAGGCATGTGGATGTTGTGGGAGGAGGATGAAAGGAGGGTGTTGGTTATCGGTGAACCCCTAAACCTTCCGTAGAGCGAGACCTGGTTCCTTGCTCAGCTCCTCCAAAATGTCTCCAAGGAGAGGAGGGGTGATGCCCCACGAGACAGGGGGACAGTACCAGGTTGCCCAAATCACGATCGAAATATGTTTTACTTTTAGAGTAAAAATTCAAGTAGCATATCTATTTTGCCCTTTCTGTCTGCATGTGTTTTAACATAAAACAAGTGTTTCAAATTGTGTACCATCGAGTCACATTGGCACTCTGGGCAGATGTGCTTGTTTCTCGGGTACACACGCAGTCACCCCCCTTTTCCCCCCAGGCTGCCTGAGGTCCTCGTGAAAAGTGACAGAGCTTGGGAAGCTGTTGTTGTGAAGATGTCTTATCCATACCAGGCTCACTGGAGGTGGCATTCTCCCAGGGCCCCATCCATGGCTAAAAGGGGGGGCCTTTGGTGATGAGGGGCAGTGGGTACCCAGGTTTGGTGCCAGGGAATCCAGTGGCAGGCCTGGGGTAGACACAGCAGCTGGTGTCAGGAGGTCTGGCCACAGCTGGGAGCCTGGGCATGGGCTCACACACAGCTCTGGGGGAACAGTGTTGCAGATTGGGGTCCATAGAATGCTGTGAGCCCCAAGTAGTAGGACGTTTGTTGAGCCTGTTCTTACAAGCTTCTGTAAGGATGATCTTATTTATGCCTATCAATAACCCTGTGACAGAGGTCCTAGAATTACCCCCCTCTCTCTTTAGGGCACATGGAGAGTGAGTAGGGGGCCAGGATTTGACCCAGGTGCCCCCTCGACCACTGGCGCCACTGCCTGTCTCCAGAGCAGGTGGGCAGGACCAGAGGAAACTGAGCATCTCTGCTCGGCCTAAGATGGCCTTGGCTCCTGAAATGGGAGGGAGTGAAGGGGTGTCTGTCAGGGTCGAGCAGGAGGGGTGCAGGCTTCACAGCATTGTCTGCATCCGTCCAATTGGTCAGATTTATATATAGGAGACAGACCCTGCAGGAACACCCCCCCACCCCCAAGTTCTGGAATGTCCCTGGGGAAGGTCACGCAGCCCTTCCCTCACCAGTGTTGGAGGCTGAGGACAAGGCATGGGGTAGCTCTGTGGTCTTGCCATCCACCATGTGGGCACCAGCCGTCCCCAAGGCCCTATCGGTGTCCTGACCCAGCTGGGTGGGCTCTGATGCCCAGAGCACTGTGCTTCTGGGTGGGAGGGGCTCTGAGGCTGGAAGAAAAAAACAAAACCTCCCTCAGAGCAAGAGGGGTAGGGGATGCCCACATGAACAGGTGGGTGCTGCTCGCCTTGGGAAAGAGGACTGCAAGGGGGAGATCCCCCAAGGCCACCTGTGGGGCTCTGAAGGCCAGCAGGAGGCAGTGGAAGCAACAGAAATCTCTGAGGGGCTGCCCCATGGCAGGGGGAGTGGGCATGACATTTGTGTGCTCCACGTTGGTAGGCATCGGTAAGACGAGAGCTCGTTTTGTTCTGTGGTTGGTTTCATGTTCGCTGCAAAATGCATCTCTCCCACCCCAGCCCCTGGTTTCCCTCCTGTAAGGGCTGGGCTGAGACACTGGAGGGTGCAGCAAGGCAGCAGGAGGGAGATGATGCTGTCGTCTCTGGGAGGCAGAAGGAGCAAGGAAATTGGAATAGAGAGGCCTCAAGAGCCCATCTCTGCCACTCAGAGACCGTGACCTTTAGCAAATCCATCACTGTCCTCGGTAGAAAGTGAGGGGGTGGCCTAGAAGGGCATTTCTGAAAGTGACTCTGTGGCTTTCCCAGGTCAGCATGGGGTTGCTAAAATAATAATAAGGATGCTAATAAATTATTATTCCCTCCTCATAGAGGTGTTGTGAGCAGGGCACAGATCATGCTGAAGGCCATGGGTGCTGTGTTGCTGGTATTATAGAATTATTGGTTTTATTATTTGCATTAGCGTCTGAATTTCAGGCGGGTTCTTGCCTCCCCCACCCCGGACCCCCTGAATCAGCGTCCCTGGGGGTGGGACCCAGGAATCTACCTTTTGTGAAACGGGTCTTCTGGTCCCAGAGCCCTGAACTGGGGCATGGCTGAGCCTCCCTCACTGGCTTTGTTCCCTTGTCCTGCCGTCAGCCCTTTCCCAGGAAGAAAACTTCCCTCATTGTTTCATACACGATGTGATCGTGGCTCTAAACCCAAGTATGTCTACCAGACCTGAGCATCCGATGGTGGCCCTGAGCTGAGGTGGTACCTGCACCCGGGGTGATGAGGCAGGGTTTAGAGGGCAGGTCTGCTGCCCACATAGACACTCAGACTAGGATGTGAACTCAGTTTCGGGGGGACAGAGAATGCCTGTACATGCGTACATGAGGGAGTTGAAAATGCCGCCGTTTAGAACGTTTGCCATGACTGTTTACCTGGGAAGGTCCACAGATAGCGTTATTTCAGGTTTCTGTGAGTCACAGTACACTTCTACTTTCTTTATTAAGTATAGTGTTGGGCAAAGAAGAATGTAACTTTGAAAACCAGGTCACCACAAGCCACAAGATGATGACAGTCCTCCACTTTACACCTTTGACACGCAAGACACTTACAGATGCAGGGGAGGAGTGGGGCGTGGGGCCCCAGGAGTCACCGACCTGGCAGGTGGCGTGGACGTGTGTGTGGTCCTGGTGCGTAGGTGCACGGGTGCAGTTTCTGGCTGAGTGTTCTAGCTCTTCTCCTCTGGGATGCCCTTCCCTCCCACCTCACCCCTATCCTTCCAAGGGGACACCTGCGTTTTTAAGCAGCCCAGGTAGAACTGCATCCTGCAGTGGACCCAGCTCTGCCAGCCCCGGTGGCCTGGGCATGGGGCCGGGCAGAGTTGCCCCCTGATCCTGGTGCTGTGTGATATAGGGCAGGTTGTCTGACCTCTCTGAGCCTCAGGTTCCTCATTTGTAAAATGCGGATAGTAAACTCCACCTGCCTGGTATCTAAATGAGGCCTGTGAAGGCATTCTTATCTTCTACAAAAGATGAGGAGATTAGGGCACAGAGAGGTGAGTGGCTGGCTCGAGGACATGCAGGGGAGAAACAGCAGAATCGTTTCCCAGGCCCTCTGGCCACAGAGCCTGCGTAAATCCACTCTGCTGTATTCTGTAGAACATCAGCTCGCATGCTCCAGGAAAAGCTGGGGCACCAGAAGTGCCTCTGCCTTCAAGGAGACTGGAATCATCATCGTATCCATGACTCTTTCCTTGCTTGGACTTCAGAGCGCTTTTGAAAGCGCCCCCCACAAAGTCCTAGGGGTTGGACACGTGTTCTGTGACGGAGAGGGTCCACCTCCGAGGGGAGCGTGCGTGTGATGCTGAAGTGCTGGGCCTGCCGGTTGGGGCAGAAGGGGCTACGGTGCTTCCTGCCAGGGCAGAGGACTCTCTGGATGGGAGGGAGCAGTCTGGACAGCAGCGGTGAGGCGCTGGCGAGGAGCCCGCCTCTGTCAGAGTCAGGGGGAGGTTGCACCGTATGCAGCTTCTCCCTCCAGTCTGCCCAGGAACCCCTGTGCCCTGCTGTTCATGGGCTACCGGGCACTTTCCAGCGGACTGTGGGGGCCTCTGCACCCAGGCGTCCAGGCTGAGCGTGATGGGCCCTCAGTCCTGCTGGTTGGTTGTTGGTCTCACTGTGTGACAGTATGCTGATGAACCTGATACGGTGGCACATGTCAGGATGAATGAAGGGACTCTTAAAGTATTTTTCGATCCATTCATTCACTCTTTCAGCAATTTTTCCTGAGGGCCTGCTCTGTGCCAAGCCCTGTTCTAGGAGCTGGGGATGCAGCAGTGAACCAAACAGATGTAAATCTCTGCCTCCTGGGGCTGATATTCTAGTGGAGAAAACAGAAAAAAGATCAGTAACATATGAACTCTACATAGAGCGATTTAAATTGAGACTCGGAGACTCTCAGCTTAGTTCCCTCACTGCTGCCCCCTTGGTGCCCCCCACCTCACATGTCCCCTGACAGCAGGGACAACCCCAGGCTGTGCTTGCTGGCTGGTGTCCCTGTGGTCTCCCACATCACAGAACCCCGCGAGGTGCTCCATAGGTGACAGTTACATGAATGAAAGAAAGAATGATCAGGTGAGCTTGGTTGTTTTCCACGGAAGGACACTCCTGCCCTCGGCATGGCCAGCAGCAGTAGGCGTGGCCAGCTATCTTGCTGTTCCTGCCTCTCCAAGGCCGTATAGCCGTCAAGCACACAGAGGGTAAAACTGGCTGCATAGGAACTTTTTCCAGGCCTCCACCTCCTGGCTGGTCCTTAGCTGGCTTCTGCCTGCCCTTCGCTCTGCAGGGAGCGGGGCGTCTCCACATCCTAAAGCAAGCTGCCCTTGACCCCTCAGCAGCTCTGGGATCATTAGTGTTAGGTCAGGCTTCTGATGGGGTTCACATGTCAGCTTTTTAGATCTTTCTAGAAAGATCTATAACTTCTGCTCATTTTTATGTTGGTCTAATAAGAAGTCACACTTCTATAGGATTTGTGCAGATGGGTTTTTGTTTGGTTGTTGTTTTCTTACATACCTTATATCTAACTGAAAACAGAACTTAACCCTTTGAACATAACAACTAAGTAGATGCAGCTCACAAACACACGGGATTTCCTTTTCCTACAGAGTCCCGCACCACTTGGGTCACCACAGAGAGTAAATGGTCCCAGGTTATCTCACCGTTACAAAGGTCAGACCTTCTGCTGACATTGATGCTGCATATTCCTTTGATAAAACTTTGGAGGCCAGAAAGGCCCACTGGGAGAGAATGGCCACAGTGAAGGCAGGATGGGAGGGCTGCCTGTCGGTGTCTTACCCACTGGTGACGATGACTTTGCTCCTGTTCACTGTGATGCCCTTTGGGGGAGAGCGCTGCATCCACCGCTGTCAGTGAGGCTTCTTGGGCACGAATTCCTTGCCCTTGAACTGGAGAGCAGATGCTCCAAGCACTTCCCCAGGTTCTAAAACACTGGATATGGGGAAATCAGGAAGCTAGCCAAACAGGGGTACTTTCTGGATTATGCCTCAGACAAAGTTTTAAACGAATCATTCTGAATATGTCACCAATCTCTTATGTCAAAATTCAAAACAATCCTCATGCTTCCTGAAAACGGTGAGCCTTTCCTGAGTTTCTACTTTAAACCAAACAATAAAGGATCTAGGTTTTACAAATAGTTTCAGCTTGGATTTTCAAAAATTTTTACCACTACTTTCTTCATGATTATCCTCCAAAACTAAGGGAGAGAAGAGCAGCAGAAAGGATTGACATGCCCATTTCACAGACTGGGAAAATAAATATACAAGAGAGGAAGTGTTTTCTTTCCAGGCGCTTTCTAGTTCAGGGGTTGGTAAACTTTTTCTCTTAAGGGGCAGATGGTGAATATTTTAGCCTTTGAAGGCCATGTGGTTTTTGTCACAACTACTCAACCCTGCTGTTGTAGTTTAAGAGTAGCCATAGACTATACATCAATAAATAAGCATGGCTGGCTTCAATAAAACAATATTTTTATAAACAGGTAACCAGCTTGCCAGCCCTACCCTAGTCAATGGCCAAATTAGAGCTAACACTCAGATCTTGTGAGTACCCGGGGCTAAATGCTCTCTTCGTAGGTTGTGTGTCCTCCTTTGAAAACAAATTCCATTTGGGTGAATAGCAGACAAGATACTTCAAGTAGCCCTTCCAGGAAGTAGTGGACACCTGAAAATGCTGGATAAAATGTAAAAAGTATCTTTTTTTCTTTTTTTAAGGCTGTAGTAACCTGACAGATAAAGTGAGGTGAAGTGGCACACCACTCCAGGGAAGCAGCTGTAAACTGAAGCTGATGGTGCCCTGGGAGTATCTGCTAATCCCAGGTTTACTAGGCCATATGCTTGGGAGATCGGATACAAAACCCAGGACCAACACAAGACCAGGAGTTGGGTTGAGACTTGTGGATAAAAGATGAGAATGACGAGGAAATTTCCTGTCTTGACCTTGGATCTGATGGAGGGGCCAGAAAACCCAAATGGAGTCTGGGGATAGATTTCCCATATCTGTAATCTTGATTTAGTTTAAAGTCTAAACTGGGTTGAGAATACCCCAGGCCCTGGAAACCAATCTAAAATCTTCTCTGGAGAAAACATACTAAATCTAGATTTCTGGAGATGACGTTCAAAGGATCATGGGCTCACAGTCTAACTCACATAGCACACGAGGAAGTAAGCCATAATGAACAGGCCAGCAAAACAATAAACAATAAACAATAGTATCAGACCCGAAAAGACTGCAGGCATCACTAGATACAGAAAATGAAGTATGTTTAATATATGCAAATAAACAAAAAATGGTATCAAAACAATGACCGAGGAATAAGCAGCTATCAGAAATGACCAAGAAAAAAAAATAAACAGAACATTGAGAAATGAAAAATATAATAATTGAAAATGCAAACTCAAAAGATCAGTTATATAGATTAGATACAACCAAAGAGAAAATTTGTAAATGAGAAGTTCTATCTGAAGAAATTATGCATAATGCATTACATAGAGACAAAGAAATGGAAAATATACAAGAGGGGTTAGGAAACATGTAGGAAAGAATGAGAAGTTTTCACACACGTTTAATTGGTTTGCCAGAAATTGTCAATACTGAGAAGTGAGGAGAGGAAATAGTAAAAGAATTATCAGTTAAAAATGTTCCAGAATTGATGAAAGACACAAATTCAGAGTCAGAAGTCCAATCAAACCTAAAGAGAGTGAATAAAAAGAAATCCGCATCCAATCCCATTGAGCTGAAGGGCAGGCTGCCAAAGAGGTGATGGATTTCCCACAAGAGAACAACAAATGGACTGAAACAACCTTCTTAATAGCGAGGACTAAAGCCATAAGAATACCCCCAGGCCCTCATTCCTTGTTTGTTTGTTTCCATGGATGTTGTCTTTCTCCCTTCTGTAGAATGTAAGCTTCTTGAGAGCGGAGATTTTGGTTGTTCACTGCTGTATCCTTGGCTCTAGGAAGTACCCGGCACCTAGAAGTTTCTCAGTAAAAACTGTTGATTGAGTAAATGATGAAATGGTAAATCTACTTTCTTTCTCCAATGAGGCAAAAGATGGAAAGACCTACATAACAGTTTTGTGTCTCAATTCTGACCAATGTCAGAAAATTTCTCTGCTAATGGACCTCTGCACTTTTGTTTCTTGGAGAAAAGCACCCCCTACCCCTGCAGAACCCCCTCCCCTGCCCTCCTCTTAGCTGGAGCCTGGTGTTGTCCTGTCAGATAGAAGAGTGAGGTCACACATCAACTCTGGCCTGCCTTATCCTTATCAGTGTCCTGGTGTGGTCTCAAACAGGTCAAGATTCCCATGAACCTCTTGCTACTAAAGCTTTTGACTTCAATCATATTCACTTAGTGTCTGGACTATCATATCCCACTCCAGCCCATTGAAGCCTACTTTCCAGTGTCCTTCCCCAGCTGACAAGAGAGGGGAAGGGAATTGCCCAGCGCTGGTTCTTCTGAGGGGATGATGTAGATAGTTCATATCTGGAACCACTTGTAAGCAGGTTAAAAATCTCTGCCTGCCCCTGCCAGAAGTGCAAGGCCTGTTCAAGGCAGCCCTTTGGAGTCCCACTGGCTGGACATTTAGGATTGAGGTAAAAGTGATCTGGGTTGTCATCCAACCAGGCATTTCCAAAAGGTGTGTCCCAGAATGCTAAAAATAGACTCTGCAGAAATGAGTTGGATTCCCAAGCAACTTAGGAAAATTCTGGGATAAACAGTTTTCTCTACTGCAGTACTTCTCAGAGCCGTGAATGCGCTATTAAATGTGCATTAGGACTCTCTTGGGGAGGTGAATATGCAGTGTTCCCCAACTTGTTTGACAGTGGACCCTGTATTTGCTGAGGGTCTTCAGGCCTAGTGCTCCTTCAGGACGCTTTGGCCTACACGGAGTTAGATTTAGAGGGTTGTCATGAGGAAAGTGATTCAGAATAACTGGTCTTAGTGTTTCTTTCCATAAGTAATTAGACTGTGGAGCCAATTGTTTCTTAAGGCCACTCCAGCTCGTGATGGTAAAACTGTCTCATCAGCATGCAGCCAACATTCTATTCCCAGTTCTCTGGCCCTCTGCCTGTTCTGATAGATAAAGTGATGCTGGAACACAGCTATGCCCATTTGTTTGGCCCCTTTCTTAATATGGCAGAGTTGATTAGTTGCAACAGAAACCATATGGCCTGCAAAGCCAAAAATATTTAGTAACAGTCCTTTACAAAAAATGTTTGCCGAACCCTGTTCTAGCCACGAGAAGTGGATCTAGGGTCAACACCTCAGTTGTCTGATGCCACCGAAAGCTCGTCAGGGGTAGCCATCATGCCAGAAGAGATGGAGGGGCTTTCTGGGAAGAGCTGAGGCTCCTTCATTAGCCAGTGTAGACGGGGCTCACACTGGATCCGGTGAGGTGAGGCACTCACGAGGGAGGGACTGCAAACAGTGGCTCTGGGGCCAGGGAGTGAGACACACACTTTCCTGCTCCCTGTAGTTTCTCTAAGCGCTGTTTGGTGTTTAGGGACAGATATATTTTCTGTTTTATTTTAATAGCCTTTATTATTATTATTTCAATAACCTCTTGATTCTCAATATTTATCAAAATTGTTAATGCCTGCTCCCTTTGTACCAGAAATTTCTCTTCTAGAAATGTGCTTAAAGATAGACTATACCTTTTGTAAAAGAGCAAAAATGTATATTTATGGATAGCGTTGCTTATCGTAGAAACATACTGTAAACATTTAAATATCTATCAGGGAGAGCGGTTAAATAAAAAGTAATTCATCCATAGAATGAAATACTCTGTGATTGTTACAAAGAATGAGGTGGGATGGGTAATATGCACTGATATAAAAAGAGCTCAGAAATGTATTATTACGTGAAAAAGACAAGGTACAGAACAGTAGGCACTGCATGATCCTATTTGTGTAAAGAAAAGGATGGATGCATATGCATACACATTCATGCACACACGTGCACACACATACGCTGACAGCACATATGAGAGATTGTCAGCAGGAGTTACGTACAGGGTGTGGGCAGAAATGAAGAAGGAGGAGGTCTTTTCTTTTTATACCAATTTTTAAGCCATGTACATATATTATTTAATATTAAACACTAGTTTAGCATTTTTAACAATAGATTGGCCCCATTGAACAGGTGTTTTCTCTGATGGCCCCTACCTGTGTATCACAGCGATCTTCTCGCCAGCCTGAACTTTCTCCTAAGATCCTTCAGCATGCCATGCATGGTGATTTAACCCTGCAGAAGAACTGAATGCGTTGCCTCTAAGGTTTCTGTCCCCTTTTCTGGGCCCAGAGGCATCTCCCAGAACTGCTGTTGGCTTTCAGCTGGTATTTATTGAGCCCCCACTGCAGGCCAGGCCTGTTTCCTGAAAACTGCTTTTTGGCTAACAGTTCTCATACTTGCTCATGAAATCTGCCAGTCACTGTGCTGGCTTTCCCCAGGACGTAGTCATTCAGGCTTGCCACTGCATTACCCCTAAAGTTTTTCCAGTGTTTCCTGACCCATGGTCCTGAGAATATTGTTGTTTTGTGAGAGGTCTGCAGAATGCAGATTAGGAAATGCTGGCATGGTGTCCCGCTGTTGATGCTTCTCCAGGCAGATGGCCTGCCTCCACATGTGAAAGATGCTCTGGGATGGGTGAACTTTGATCTGAAAGTGAAATTGTTGAATATGTTAGCATGTTCTGAATTTTCAGATCTTGTTGTGAGGAGTGGAAATTTGGCTTCTCTTAAAAAATACATCCAAATGCTTTTGTACAGGACCAGACGGCTGATATAAGGGGCAGGGCACTGACTCTCAGTTCCTCTGCATCCTTTGATCCTGTTCCCACCTTTCAATGAGAATGGAGAGCAGAAAACCTAGCCCTGGGACCCGGCCTCATACCCACCTCTGAGTGGGTGCCGGGACACAGGGCTGCTCGGTGTTAGCTAACTGCCAGAGGTCGTTTCTAGTATTCCAACTTAGGGAGTTAACTTACTGTTACTTTAAAAGTATGTATTGCTCTTCTAATTTAGGCAAAAAGTCCAGCATTCTTTTTTTGAATAATATCCAAGTTTTGCCCTTTCTTTTTCATAATGGGAAGCTTTGCTCACTTGCCAGCTGACAGGGGAGGGAATCTACTGACCTCTCCTTATAGGCAAACAAAATTCCCAACATTCATTTAAAGAAGAAAGACAATTATTTGAATAAATAAATATTTTAAATGATTCTCAAAAGACTTTACCTACTGGTAAATATTTAGTGTATTTATCATGGATAGGCTACATCTGCTTTCTCTCTTTTTTTTTAGCCAGGGCTTTTAGAGTCAATAAACCCTTAGACATTTGCTTGCCCTCAGAGATGATAACCTCATGGTTGACCCAAACCCAGTCTCCATCACCCTAGCCTGTGGCTCTGGTCCTGTGCCTCCACAAGATGGCCCCAGCAGAGGGCTGGGCAGGATGGGACAAGGGGAGGATCAAGTTTCAACATGACCTTGGCTTGCCCTGGGATCTCAGGCAAATGATTTAGCTTTACTGGGACTTGGTTTCTTCTTCTAGAAATCTGGGTTTACTAATACTTCCCTTGAAGATTATTTTGTGAATTAACTGCCATTACCTACGTGAATGCACTGAGCAGTTGCTCTGTAAATTCTGTTTCCTTTCTTTATCCCGAATACACTTACACATAACAACCCAATAATAACCAGAATCTTCTCCAACCCTCTCCTTTCCCAGCCCCCAGAGAAAGTCAGTGGACCGCAGACTAATGGGGCCAAGATTCTCACTCTTGACAGTAGTGCTAGAAGTTGCTCATGTGGACTCTAATCCGTGCCAGCGTTACCTCCTTCTACTTCCCCGTTTCCTGGGCTGGTGATGATCTCAAGACACGGCTACACCTGCAGGACAGAGAAGAAGAGCAGCCATCTCACTGAACTTAAATTACTTCAGAGCTTTGCATATGAGGAGGAAATTGCAGATCAAATTAAAATAGAACTTGAAGGGAGTTTTCAGTATCTGGGGGGAAACTGTGACAGAAGGTGCCATTTAAACTCATGAATAATACATAGGCAAAAGGAAATGCATAGTTACGAGACCAGACCTGTCTGTCTAAAGAGAATTGCAGTGAAAACCAAAAACACCAGCCCGGTAGCTTTCGTTCAATAAATTAGTTTAATGCTATAGCTAAGTTTAGAATACATTCTGCATGGGGTGTTCCTGAGGTGGGTTTTATCTTACATTTCAGAAGTCTTCTATTTTACCATCAAAATGAACATCAGGGGGCATTTTAATTGCTATTTTGCACTCAACTCTATAGAATCTTCGAGCACTTTATGCATTTATCACACGGCTGCACCACGGATGTCTATACCTCTATGATGAGATGCAGGCAGTGTCCTGTCTGTAGCAGCAAGTTTCTGATTGTGTAGGTTTGGAAATTTAAGAGCCCACTATGAAGTAAAATGAACTGTCCCAACTGTTTTTTTTAAACAACTTTACTGAGATATCATTCACATATCATAAAATTTGCCCATTTAAAGTGTACAATTCAATGGTTGTTAGTATATTCAGAGTTGTGCATCCATCACAACAATCAAATTTTATGAAATTTTTGTCAACCCTCAAAGGAAACCCTGTACCCATTAGCACTCACTTTCAATTACCCCTCCCCCCAACCTCAGGCAAGAACTAGTCTACTCTCTGTCTCTTACAGATGTGACTATTCTGGCCATTTCATGTTAATAAAATAATGCAATATGTGGTCTTTTGTGATGGACATCATTCACTTAGCATGATGGTTTCCAGATTTATGCATGTTGTACATATTATGTATCAGAACTTCATTTCTTTTTATGTTCCAAATAATATTCCCTTGTATGGATATACTACATTTTATTTATCCATTCACCAATTGATAGACATTGAGTTGCTTCCACTTTTTGACTATTGTGAATAACGCTCCTATCAACAGTCATGCATAAGGTTTTGTGTGGATGTATGTTTTCATTTCTCTACTTAGGAGTGGAATTGCTGGGTCATATGGTAACTGTATGTTTAACATTTTGAGGAACTGCCAAACAGTTTTCAAAAGTGGCTGCACCATTATACATTTCCTCTAGTGGTATAAAGGAGTTCCAATTTCTTCACACCCTCGCCAACACTTGTTATTGTCTGTCTTTTTTATTATAGCCATCTTAGTCGGTGTAAAGTGGTATGTGATCAGGGTTTTGAATTGCATTTCTCTAATGACTAATGATATTGAGCATCTTTTCATGTGCTTATTGGCCACTTGTTTATCTTCTTTGGAGAAATGTCTATTCAGATCCTTTACTCATTTAAAAAATTGGGTTATTAATATTTTTACTAGTGAGTTTCAAGAATTCTTTATGTATTCTGGATACAATTCCTTTATCAGATATATGATTTGAAAATATTTTCTCTCCTTCTCTGGGTTGTCCTGTCACTTTCTAGATGATGTCCTTTGCAGCACAAAAGTTTTTAATTTTGATGAAGTCCAGCTTATCTATATTTTCTTTTGTTGCTTTTGCTTTTGGTGTCATATCTAAGAAACCATTGCCTAAACCAAGGTCATGAAGGTTTACTCCTGTTTTCTTCTAAGAGTGTTATAGTTTTAGCTTCTAAACTTAGGTCTTTGATTTATTTTGAGTTAATTTTTGTATATGGTGTGAGGAAGGACTTCAACTCCATTCTTTTTCATGTGGATATCCAGTTGTCCAGCACTATTTGTTGAAAAGACTATTCTTTCACTATTGATTTGTCTTGGCACTTTTGTTGAAAAAATCAATGGACCACAAATGTAGGAATTTATTTCTGGACTCTCAATTCTATTCCACTGATCTATATGTTTGTCCTATGTCAGTACCACCCTGTCTGGATTACTGTAGCTTTGTGTGTGTGTGTGTGTGTGAGGAAGATCAGCCCTGAGCTAACATCCATGTCAATCCTCCTCTTTTTGCTGAGGAAGACTGGCTCTGAGATAACATCTATTGCCAATCCTCCTCCTTTTTTTCCCCCAAGGCCCCAGTAGATAGTTGTATGTCATAGTTGCACATCCTTGTAGTTGCTGTATGTGGGACACCGTCTCAGCATGGCTGGACAAGCGGTGCGTCGGTGCACGCCTGGGTCTGAACCCGGGCCGCCAGTAGCAGAGCATGCGCACTTAACCGCTAAGCCACGGGGCCGGCCCAGACTGTAGCTTTGTAGTAGTTTTCAAATTGGGAAGTGTGAATCCTACAACATCCTTTTTCTTTTTCAGAATTGTTTTGGCTATTCTGGGTCCTTCTATTTCCATGTGAATCTTAGGAGCATGATGTCAATTTCTGGAAAAAAAAAAAAAAAGGCAGCTTAGATTCTGATGGATATTTCATTGAATCTGTAGATCAATTTGGGGAGTGTTACCATCTTAATGATATTAAATCTTCTAATCAATGAACATGGGATGTGTTTTCATTCATTTAGATCTTTAATTTCTTTCAACAATGTTTTGTAATTTTCAGTGTGTAAGTCTTACATTTCTTGTGTTAAATTTATTACTAAGTATTTTGTTCGCTTTGGTGTATTATGAATGGAATTGTTTTCTTAATTTCATTTTTGGATTGCTCATTGTTAGTGTACAGAAATATAATTAATTTTTGTATGTTGTACTTTTTTGTATATTGGAAATTTCATGTAGTATATATTTGCATATTTTGTATATTGATCTTGTATCCTGCAACATTACTGATTTTTTTTTATTAGTTCCAACATATTTTTAGTAGAGTCCTTAGGATTTTCTATATACAAAATCATGTATCTCCAAACAAAGATAACTTTACTTCTTCCTTTACATCTGGATACCTGAAGGACAATTATAAAATGTTCCTCTTGATCCCTAGTAACATTTTTGTTTTTAAGTCTGTTTTCTTATATTAATATACCTACTCCAGCTCTTATGGTTGCTGTTTGCATGATATATCTTTTTCCATCCTTTTACTTTGAACTTATTTGTATCTTTGAATCTACAGTGTGTCTTACAGAGAGGATATTGTTAAATCTTGTTTTTTAAATCTTGTGTGACAATCTCTGCCTTTTTACTGGATGTTTAATCCAGTCAAATTTAATGTTATTATTGATGAGGTTGCATTTACATTTGCCATTTTGTTTTTTGTTTTCTATATTTTTTGTTCTTCTCTTCCTCCTTCCTCTTGCCTCCTTTCGCATTAAGTGAAAATTTCCTAGTGCAACATTTTAATTCCATCAGTGATTTTTAAAACTATATTTTTTGTGTTGTTTTCTTAGTGGTTTCTCTAAGGCTTATGATATACATCTTAGCTTATTGGAATCTACTCCTGGTTTATACTAACTTATTTTAGTGAGATATAGAAGCTTTACTCCTATATAGCTCTATTCCCTTCTTCCCTTTTTGTTCTATTATTGTCCTACATATTACATCTATAGATATTACAAACCCAACTATACATGTCATAGTTATTGCTTTATATAATTTTATTTCTTTTATTGAAGGAAGGGAAGAAATGAGAGCAGGTATATATTTATAGAGTTTGTTTTATTAACCTTCCTATGTACCATTTCAGGTTTTCAATATGGATTTGGGGTACCAGCTGGTGTCATTTTCTTGCTCCAATACCACTTTGTTCCCATCTACGTTTTTGTATGATTTTTGTCAAATATATTACATTTCTGTATGTTATGGGCCTCACAATACAATTATATTCATAATATTCTAGGCAAGTGTTTTTTAAATCAATTAAATGAAGAAAGAAGGAAAAATATGCAATTATACTGTTTTATATAGCTGCCTACATAATTACCTTTACTGGTGTTCCTTGTTTTTTGTGTGTGGATTTCAATTACTGTCTAGTATAACTTGCTTTAAGCCTGAAGAACTTCCTGTAGTAATTTTTCTAACTTAGTTCTGCTAGCGATTAATTCTCAGTTTTTGTTTGCTTGCGAATGTCTTTATTTCACTTTAATTTCTGAGAGATAGTTTTGCTGGATATAAGATTCTTATTTGATTTAGTTTTTAACACTATGAACTGCCTTTAGGCCTCCATTGTTTCTGATAAGAAATCAGCTGTTAGTCTTATTGGTATTCCCTCCTATGTGATGAGTCATTCTTCTCTTACTGTGTTAAGATTTCCTCTTTGTCATTGGCTTCAACATGTCTGCTATGCGTCTGGGCGTGGAACTCTTTGTGCTGTCCTACTTGAGTTCATTGATCTTCATGGATGTATAGATTATGTTTTTCATCAGATTTGGTTAAGTTTTTTTTGGCATTATTTCTTCAAATATTTTTTCTGTGCCTTCCTTTTGGTACTCCCATTATGTGATATGCTTAATGTTTTCTCACAGGACTCTGAGTCTCTGTTCACTTTTCTTCATTCTTTTCTCTCTCTTTTTCAGATTGCAAAATCTCTATTGATTTGTGTTCAAACTCACTGATTCTTTCTTCCCCTAGCTCCAATCTACTATTGAGCTTCTCCTGTGAAAATTTTCGTTTCAGTTATTTATTTTTTAACTCCAGAATTTGCATTTGTTTCCTTTTATTGGTATTTTTTATTTGGTTGTCATCAGTTATTGGATTGTCAATATTGTCATCATACCTCCCCCTAACTCTTTAAACTGATTCCTTTAATTTTTTGAACGTACTTATAATAACTGTTTTGAAGTCTTTGTTTCATAAGTCCAATATCTAGGTTGCCTCAAAAGCAATTTTTTTTTTTTTTTTTTTTGCAGAGAAAGATTCGCTCTGAGCTAACATCTGTTGCCAATCTTCCTCTTTTTTTTCCTCCCCAAAGCCCCAGTGCATGGTTATATATCCTAGTTGTAAGTCCTTCCAGTTCTTCTATGTGAGCTGCTGCCACAGCATGGCAACTGATAGATGGGTTCCGTGACCAGGAAATGAACCTGGGCCGCCGAAGAAGTGAGAGTGCTCAACTTTAACCGCTAGGCTATCAGGTCTGGCTCCAAATGCAATTTTTATTGCCTGCTTTTTTTCCTGTGTATGAGTCACACTTACCTGTTTCTTTGCATGTTTTGTAATTTTTTTTTAAAAACTGTAAATTTTAGATAAATATTGTAGCACTCTGAATATTGATCCCCCCTTCTTGTTTACTTGTTTCTTTGTTTGGTGACTTGGCTGAACTATTTCAGTACAGTCTCTAACGTCACTCCTGAGAGGGTGCAGCCTTGAGCATACAGCTGTCTCCCTGGGTGCGTGGGATGACTGTGGTTTTAGCTGGACTCTGTTTGACTATCTCCTCCCCTCATCTCCCGCGAAAGCTTTTGATGATCTGCCTCTATTGGTATCACACCAATTGTTAGCCCCCATTAATCACTAGGTGACTGCTATATTGTTTTCGATAATGCCCTGGGACATATGTTGTGCCAAGTCTGCTCCAATTAATGTTGGGTCCCTTTGCGGGGGCAGGGTGTTGCCAGTCTTTGAGGCTGTTCCAATCACAAAGGGCTCTTCTTAGCTATCTCTTTCCATGATTTTTTCTGTTAAAATTCTAGCTGATCTACCATTTTGCTGAGCTTATCATCTTTTCGCTTGTTGCTGAAAGAATTATAGAGCTACTAGCAACTCTTAATTGCTCACCACCAAGATCTCCATTGTTTGTAACAACACCCGCAGGCAGGATCTTCTCCATGCTTTGTTTGAATTAAAGTTAGTCTCCTTAGGCAAAGCTGCAAAGCTTTCTGTTCTCGTGGCCTGCCTCTCTTCCTGGGAAGAACCTCTGCACCACTGCCTCAGAGCTGGTGGTGGGACAATGACTTGCTTCTCCCAAAGTGACACCACTGCAAGCAGGACTCTGGACAGGGATAGTAGCTCCTGGTCTTTTCAGCTTATCTTTCCTGGCATGAGACCTCCACCCTTGAAGCACGCTGGAGCAGGGATGTTCAGGATCCAGGATTCTTGACCTACTGTGTCTGGAGTAGAGCTTCTGCCCTAAGAATGGGGGCTGGGTGGGGGAGGGAGCCCCAGTTCTCTTGACTGTACCTGCCTGGAATAGAGCTTCTGTGATATGGAGCTGGAAGTGAAGGGATGGAGGGAATAAGAGATGCCAGTGGCCTGAGTGAAGCCATAGCTCTGGACTTGGAGCTAGGAGGAGAGGGAACCCTGTCATCTTCGTTCTACCTGCCCACAGTACAGTTTCTGTCAAACTGAGCTACTGGGGTGTGGGGGAATGAGGTGGATGTGAGTGGGTTGTGGCTCAAATAAGATTTAGGTTTAGATTTTCTTGGTAGATGCTTCTCCGCTTGCTTAATGCCCTTAGGATAATTTCCAGAGACTTTGTGTTGTTTTAGAAATAGTTTTCAGTGATTAAATGAAAAGCGTTTGTGTATCAGTACCATCGTATGCAAGTCAGCAAAAGTAGTGGAGTCCAGGCAGGGATGAAGATTGTGTTTCCTTTTTGAGCAAAGTTCAGAAGTGTGCTTTGTTTCAGGTTCAGTCCCGAAAGAGGTGGTACAAGGACCCTGGCCTGCTGACTTCTGGCAGGTTCTCTGTGGTCTAGCCTCCACTAGCCTCCCCCAACCTCTTGGAAATGCCTTCACTCAGGCTGTCGCTTCGTGTTGCATTCTTTGGCATCCCATGATTTGGATAATTTCCATTATCCTAAGATCGTACACAGAAACTCAAATGACCTTGTGGAAGTTTATTTCCAAGCAGTATCCCTGCAAAGAAGATGAATTATTTTTGTCACATGCATAATACATTGTTAATTTTGGAAACGTTTTGTAAAGAAAACAACTGTCGTGTTGTTTTCTTGTAATTTTCAATTATGTGCAAGGATACATCAGTATGAGGAAATGAGATGGGCTTGTCGTAACCCATGTGATAGCACTGCCCTTTGGGAGTGCCCAGGAGAGCACTGGAGCCAGGTAATAGATTAGGCAGATATTTCTGTTCAAGGTGTGGCAGTGAAATCTGGGTGGTGAAGGAAGAATGTCCTGATATGAAGCCCTGGGGACCTGCATGATGTCATAGGCCCTGTACAGGTCCATCTGTGGCTGAGGGAAGCAAACCAATGGTGGGTTCTGTGGACAATTCCAGCTGAGGGGACTTTTCATTACTGTGTTTTAGGCCTTGGTGACGATGTGTTCATCTAACCCCTGACATCCGGATGCTAGATATAAATGAGGCCCAACAACCGGGTAGATAGAAAATGTTCGGTGGAGGATGAAGTGTTTAGTTTTTGCTGGGAGGGGTGGTTATGACAATACAGATCCACTCAAAGAGATTTTTTTTTTTCTTCGTTAAATAAATATTCCTTGAAGGCATTTACATTCCATTGCCAACAGAATAGCAAAGTTTGCTTTTACTTATTATTTCAACTTTAGAGTCAAAGATGAAAAAGGATGCCTGGAAAAAGCTGTGTTTAGGGGGGCTCATGACTTGTGTTAATTTCCTGGCAGATTAGAGAATAAAGCGGGAGAGAGGTTAAAGCAAGGACTTGTCTGCCAAGTCAATTGGAAGGAGGAAGATCAAGGGAATTGTCTGGAACCAGGGAATGGCTATTTTAAGGAGATATGAGCAAGAGTCTGTTCACCTTCCTACATCCTTCTTGGGTCAGCCTAGTGGCACTTGCTGCAGTTAACTATGTTTGTAGATTTATTCCTGTGTCTCGCTGGAGTAGACCTACATCTCTTACCTCTGCTTATCTCTAAAGTTTAAAACAACAAAATAACACAGATGAAGGAAAAAAGTGACTCATCCTTTTGTATAGTTTGAAAAACATTCCTAATAGGAAAAAAAAATCCCAAAGCAAAAGTGTTATATTAAATTGATTATATAAAAATTAAAACATGTACATATTTCAAAAGCAAAGCTAAAAACGTGACACGGTAGAGAAATACCTAAACAAATATGACTAACAATGGTTTACTTTCCTTAATATATAAACAGCATCTATAAATAAATAAGAAAAATAATAACACCACAGTATGTAAATAAATGGACACATGATAAAACAGACAATTTGAAGAAGACATATCCATGGCTGTTAATATGTAAGCAAACTAATTGACTTTTTAGTAATGAAAGAAGGGCAAGTTAAAGTGAGTTAATTTTTTGCTTTGTTGAAGTAGCAAAGACTTTTGAAAGGACAGTACTCAGATCTGGCACAAATGTATTAAGATGGGCAAGCTTATACACTGGGAGAAGGAATAAAAATTGATACAGTCTTTCTGGAAAATGAGTTGGTGATATATGTCAAGAGCTTTAAAAAAATTTACATTTTTTTTTGATCTAGTATTGTTTTTTCTATAAATTTATCCTAAGGAAATAATCATTAAAATTGTGACTTCAAGGATATTTAATGACATGGGAAATTGCATACAATGAAATATTAGGGGCCAGCCCCAGTGGCCTGGTGGTTAAATTTGGTGTGCTCCACTTTGGCGGCCTGGGTTTGGTTCCTGGGCGCAGACCGACACCACTTGTCTGTCAGTGGCCATGCTGTGGTGGCGGCTCACATACAAAAAGAGGAATATTGGCAACAGATGTGAGCTCAGGGTGAATCTTCCTCAGCAAAAATAATAAGATAAAGAAATATTAGGTAAACAGAAAAGCAGGATATAGAGCTCTCCATGATATATTACTAATTGAATATATTCATATATGTTGGACACATTCATTATCCCTTGATTGTAACATACATACTTGTCCATTTTATTTTTTCAGACATTGAGGTGTCTGTAATTTTGGACACATTTGCCATGTAATATTTCCTTATTCATGATAGATTATTGTTAAATTAGTGGTACATTTTTAAGAGATTTTTTTAATGGGGGAAATATATAAATTACATATTAACATCTATGTATGATCTTTTTTCTTTCCGTCACTGTCTGTCTGTCTTTCTCTTTATGTATATAGAAGCTAAAGAAATCTAATAGTGTCAGTCAATTACCACACTGTTGCCAGATAAACTTACTAAAATTCAAATATAAATATGTCATGATTAGAAACTTGCAATAGGACTTACACTTCTGGGAAGATGGATTAGATGTACTTTTCCCTATTTTTCCCACTAAAGACAACTAAAAAGCCTGGACATTACATATAAAACAAACATAAGGTGACTCTGAAAGCCAGAGACAAGAAGGCAAACATCTAGGACCTCGATACCAGAGGAATGACATAGTGGAGATTTCCCCTGTTTCTTTTCACCTCATATATCCCAGACTGGGTACTGGTGAAGCTGACAACCCAGAAACACCAACAAGAGCAGCCAAAAAAAAAACAAGTCCCAACAAAGTCTATTTTCTTTAGACAAAGGACCAGGAAAGGACACTTAACAAGAGAGAAAACTTTTAGGTAATACTGTTCTACTTTAGTCAAACACCACAGAAAGAACGGTGACCTCACCCCACCCATGCCAACAAAGGCCAGTGGAAAGCCTAGACTTCTGCCCTCCCCATGCTGTGGTGAGGTGCCCCAACTCTGCCACCATGGTGATGTCAGAGAAGGCAGAGCAGGAAGCTAAATCTTTCATCCCTGCTGGTAAGAAATAGCCCCTACTCCCCGTGGTGTCAGTAGAGGCCATGTGGGAAGCCTGGACATCTACCTCTACCCAGCACCTCCTCTTGCCTCCTGCTGTGGTTGTGTCAGAGGAGGCTGGGTGGAAAGTTAGAACTTTCACTACCACTTAGCAGTAATAACACTCCACCCATTGCCAGAGTGCTCCACCCACTGTAGTGGAGACTACGTGGGGAACCAGAACTCCCACCCCTACCCAGCAGTAACAGGGAACTCATCCCCATCACTTGGCTGTCAGTGGAAATGAAGTGAGGAACCTGGACTTTACCTCCACCAGTCATCAATGACTCCTTTCCCTGCCACAGTAGTGTCATAGAAATCCGGAAAGTCTCACAATATAACATGAAAATGTATCTGTTTCAATCGAAAAATCACTTGTCATACCAAGAAGCAGGAAGATCTCAAACGAATGATAAAAGGTAATTAATAGATGTCTACACCGAGATGATGGAGATGCTAGAGTAATCTGAAAAATATTTAAAACAGCCATCATAAAAATGCTTCAAAGAGCAATTACAAACATGCTTGAAACATGAAAAAAAATAGAGTCCTGGCAAAGAAATAGCAAGTCTAAGCAAAGAAATGGAAGCTAGAAAGGAGAATCAAATGGAAATTTTAGAAAAGAAAAATATAATAATCTAAGTAAGAAACTCAGTAGATGGTCTCAACAGCATAATGGAGGGGATGGAGGAAAGAATCAATGAACTAGAAGATAAAACAATGGAAGATATTCAATCTGAACAACATAGAGAAAATAGACTGCTACAACAAAAAAATCTAACATTTGTGTCCTTGAAGTCTCAGAAGGAAATGAGAAAGAGAGCAGGGCTGAAAAAGCACTCAAAGAAATAATGGCTGACAGCTTCCCAAATTTGGCAAAAGCATAGCCGACAGATTCAAGAAGCTGAGCAAACCTCAAACAGGATAGACCCAAAGGAAGTCACTCCAACACACATTGTAGTGAAACTTCTGAAAACTGAAGACAAAGAAAAAATCTTGAAAGCAGTGAGAGAAACAATTTGAATTACAGCCGATTTCTCATGAGAAACCATGGAGGCCAGAAGGAAGTGGCATGACATTTTTCAAGCACTAAAAGAAAAGAACCATCAAGCCAGAATCCTATACCAGCAAAAACGTCATTCAGGAATGAACAAGACATCAGGACATTTTCAGATGAAGGAAAACTAAAAGAATTTGTCACCAGCAGACTTATCCTAAAAGAATAGCTAAAGAAATTTCTTTAAACAGAAAGGAAATCATCAAAGAAGAAACCTTGGAATATCAGGAAGGAAGAAAGAACATAGGAAGCAAAAATATAGATCCACACAATTGATATTCATTTTCTTGAGTTCTCTAAATTATGTCTGACAGTTGAAGCAAAAGTTATAACACTGTCTAATATGATTCTAAGTAAAAGTAGAGGAAATATTTAAGACACAGAGGAGGGTAACAAGATGCAAGAGAGGTAAGGTTTCTATACTTCACTTGAACTGGTAAAATGATGACACAAGTAGGCTGTGATAAGTTATGTGTGTATAATATATCATCTAAGCAACCCTAAAAAAGCTGTACAAAGACATACACTCATGAACACTATAGATATATCAAAATGGAATTACAAATGTTCAAGGAACCTAAAGAAAGGCAAGAAAAATAAAACAAAAAAATGAAAAAGAGAACAGTTTTTAAAAAGTCAGACTCAGGTCCTAATATATCAATAATTACATTAAATGTAAATGGCCTAAATAATTCAGTTAAAGACAGAGCTTGCCAAAGTGGATTAAAAAACATGACCAAACTCTATGCTGTCTATAAGAAACTCATTTCAAATATAACAATATAGGTAATGAATGTAAAAGTACAGAAAAAGATATATCGTTCAAAAATTAACTGAAGAAAAGCAGGAGTGGCTATATTAATTTCATATAAAGTAGACTTCAGAGCAAAGAAAATTACTTTGAGACAAGGAAGGACATCAAATAATAATAAAACGGGCCAATCCATCAAAAAGATATAGCACTCCTAAATATGCATGTAAAACACAACAGGCTGAAAAATATGTGAAGTAAAAACTAATAGAACGGAGAGGAGAAATAGACCAATCCACAATTATAGTAGGAGATTTCAATATCTCTCTCGTAATAATTGATAGAATAACTAGATAGAAAATCAGCAAGGGTATAGAAAAACTTAACACCATCAACCAACAGGATCTAATTGACATCTATAGAACATTCCACTAAACAAAGGCAAAGTATACATTGTTTTAAAGTGCTCACCAAAAATTTTCCAGATAGAATATATCCTGTGCCATAAAAGAAACTGCAAAAATTTTTTAAGAATTGTAGTGATATAGTGTGTTTTATGACCACAATTGATTCAAACTAGGAATCTATAACAGAAAGACAACAGGAAAATCTCCAACTACTTGTCAACTAAAGAATACACTTATAAATAATCCATAGTAAAAGGAGGAACTCTCAAGCAAAATAAAAAACAATACACAGAAACTGGATGGGAATGAAAATAAAATATATCAAAATTGTGGGACACAGCTAAAGCAGTGCTGAGAGGGAAAGTTATAGCACTAGATGCAAACATTAGAAAAGAGGAAAAGCCTCAAATCAATACCTAAGCTCCCACCTTAAAAACCTAGAAAAAGAACAAAATAAACTGAAAGGAAGAAGAAGGAATGAAATAATAAAGATAAGAGCAGAAATCCATGAAATTGAAAACAGAACAGTAGAGAATATCAGTGAAGGAAAGAGCTAGTTCTTTAAAAAGATCAATAAAATTGACAAACCTCTAGCAAGACTGTCAAAGAACAAAGAGAGAAAACACAAGTTACTAATATCAAGAGTGAAACGGGATATTACTACAGATAGTGAAAACCTCGAAAAGATAAGGGAAAACTAGGAACAACTCTTTAAAAATAAATATGAAAACTTAGATGAATGGACTAATTCTTTGAAAAACACCAAACATCACAACTTACCCAATATGTAAGACAATTTGAATAATCCTATGACTGTTAAGGAAATTGAGTAATTTAAAAACTCCTTAAAAAATCTCCAACAGATGGTTTCATTGGGGACTACTGCCAAACATTTAAAGAAAAATTAACAATAATTCTATACAACTCTTCCAGAAAATAGAAGAGGAGGAAACACTTTCCAATTCATTTTATGAAGCTAGTCATACCCTGATCCCCAAACCAAATAAAGACAATATAATAAAAGGAAACTACAGAACTATATCCCTCATGAACATAGATACAAAAATCCTTAGCAAAATACTAGGAAATAGAATTTAGCAGTATATAAAAAGAATTATACACCATCACCAAGTGGGATTTATTCCAGGGATGCAATGCTGGTTTGATATTCAAAAATCAATGTAATCTACCATATTAATAGGCTAAAGAAGAAAAATCACATAATCATTATCAATTGGTGCAGAAAAAGCATTTGAAAAATTCAACATACATTTTTGATAAAAACTCTCATTCAAATAGGACTAGTGAGAAATGTGCTCAACTTGATAAAGAGCATCTCCAAAAAATGTACAGTCAATGTTATACTTAATGGTGAAAGACTGAATGCTTTCCCCCTAAGATTGGGACTAAGGCAAGGATATCTGCTCTTATCATTCTTATTCCATATAGTGATGGAAGTTGTAGCCAGTGCAATAAGGCAAGAAAAAAGCATATAGATTGGGAAGAAAGTAGTAAAGTCATTTCTATATTCAGATGACTTGATTGTTTATATAGAAAATCCCAAGGTATTTACAAAAAAGTTCTAGAACTAAGAAGTGAGTTCAGCAAGGTCCCAGGATACAAAATAAACATGCAAAAATCAATTGTATTTTTATATGCTAGCAACGAACACAATCATACCAGAATTTAAAATATAATACCATTTGCAATTGCTCATGAAAATTGAAATACTTGCAAAGTTAACAAAACATGAGTAGGACTTATATGCTGAAAACTATAAAACACTGATGAAAGAAATCAAAGATCTAAATAAATGGAAAGGGATACCATGTTTATGGATTGAAAGACTCTAGTGTTGTTTTAAGAGTCTGTGGGTCCGCTTTACTTTTAAGACTGTGGATTGAGAGGGAAAGGAGAGGCAGCAGCCAGCCTTTAAGCCACTCAGGCATGTCCCCTTGCCAAGTACAGTCTGAAGCCAGCCTATAGCCTTAAGCAATGGATGCCAGCCCTAAAAAGTACTTCATTACTTGGCTTTCACCTCGTGATGCTCACCCTCAGTGAAGGGGGAACCTGGAGAGTGTTGGGGCCTCAACATTTGTCTCCTTTCTCTCACTGCACATACATGGTGGTCAGGCTTGCTGTCTCCAGGATGACAGCAGGCTCTAGCTGACTGTTTGGCCAGGCAGCATGCACACAGACTCTGCCTCTGTCATAGAATGGAGGGGGAAGAGGAAAGAGGGCTGACTCCCATGGGAGTCAGCTCTCTTGCTTCCTCACTCTAATGGCCGAAGTGCTGGGGGCTTTTGCAGTACTTCTGCAGTGGTGCTGATGATGGAAGACTTTTCCCTCTATAAAAATTTTTTAAAACATGGAAGTAATTCAACAGTGAAATCGTTAGGCCACTCCAGGCAGTCTCAGCTATAATTTATGGCTCCACGTATCCCACCATTGTAATTTTGTTTTGCATTCATTAGGATTTTTTTTTTAAAAGAAAAATCACGAAGAATCACAGTTCTGACAACTAACGTTAACCACCTTGTCACTTATAGATATTACTAAGGCTATAATTCTGAAAAGTAAATTAATTTCCCTTGTGTGGGGACCATCTGAATAAGGTTCAGGTTCCTCTCTAGGGTAGGCTGATTGACTCTGGAAAGAACCTGCTGCTTCTATGGCAACCTGATGTGCTGGAAGGCTCTGCCCACACCACCTTCTCTGGCTTTATTTTGTCCATCTTGTCCCTCCCTGGAATTTGGGGGAAAAAAATTGCCAGTGTTCTTGCATACGTAAAAATGACAGGCGCTTTTAGGGAGCTTTATATGTTTTCCAGCACTCATGCACACGCACACACACGCGCACACACACACGCGCACACACACACACACACACACACACACACACACACAGTGTTTCTAACCTATCAGTAGACAGCTTGTTTTCTTCTCTGTCAGCAATTTCATTCCTTAATTTAAGGTTGGCTGGAAGAGACTTTCCTCTTCACCCTGGAGCTCTTTTTATAACAGGTTTAGTGATGCAGAATAGGTTAGTGCTTTGTTTGGGTTAAAGAAAAAAATAAAGAGTGCTTCGTTGGGGAAATTTCTAAGTGACTGTTCTAGATCAAGGATGGGTAGAATAAAGGGTAATCCTAGGAACTCAAGATAATGGTAAGGACCGTGCTCATGCACCTGCCACACCTTGAACACCTACTGTGTGTCAGGCATGGTGCTAGCACCTCTGGGCAATACCTCACTTAGTCCTCACAATCGTTGTCAGACCCTTTTTATGGTTGAGGAACTTGAGGCTCCACGAGTTGGTGGAACTTGCCCAGGATAACACTGCAGGCATCAGAGTCTGTGCAAACCAGGTTTGTCTGATCCAAAGCCTGGGTTTTAGCCGCTGTCTCCTGCCTCCCCTCCTGTGATGACTGAGGTGACATGATGTGTGCTTGGTCCCAGGATGGCCTCCTGTGGGCAGCATGAGGCACCAGAAGAAAAGAGCAAACTCCATGGAGAGGCAGCCAGGTTCACTGGTGTTTATTGTGAAGGAGTTTGAGCTGTAGTATGTTGGGTCAGACCCACTCTTGTTTGTGCACTTGAGCCCTCAAAGAAGCTGCCTCTCTACTGGTCCTTGATGGTCAGGGTTATACTGGTTATAACCCAGGGTTATAATGTTGGCCAGAAGTGGCCCATTCAATGGAATTACGGAGACAGAGCCACAGGTTTACTCTGCCTTGTGTTGTCTCTTATCTGAAGGGCTTCTGGGGTCTCCACTGGGGTCATCCATCCCCTAGTGGGAGGAAGTGGCCTGATGCTAATCCCTGTGGTTCGGCAGCCTGCTTGCTTTGGCACTACTCTTCCAGCGCTGATGGGCGGGGCAGACAGTCCTTGCAGCCTCGGGAAGTAGAATGCCAGTCTTTGCCAGATACCAGCCATGACTTCAGACTCACAGGTTTCCTGTTGGGGAGGGCCTTTATGTTCCTGGGGTTTTGATGTGGTGTGACCTTTGAGAAAGGGGAAAAAGGAATGGCAAAGGCTCTTTCTCTTTGTACTCTCTGGCCAAGAAAACCTGAGCTCTGGTGTCTGTGTGTGTGAGTTTGGAGTGGCTGTCCTTGCTCTCTCTCTAGAGTTTTTGAAACTGATACCAAAGTACCCTCACTTTTTTGCGTATCTGAAATATTCTCATGTTTAAGAATTGTCATTGTCGTTGACCCCATCACAACCATTGGGGATCATCTGTCCTGTGGTGGTTAGGTTGATAGACTGTTGAGGGTTGGGAGAAAAAGAGCTGTTTGGAAGGTGCAAAAATTATTTGTTGGGATTTTTGCAGGATTAGAAGGCACTCTGAGAACTCTTTCTTGGGGCCATTTTACATATTTAGTCACAATCAAGGCTACTATTAAAGAAGCACTTATCTATATGCCACCCACAAACCCCCACACACACTTCCTCCATCTCTCCTACAGATGGGTTGAAAGTTGCCCGTGTGAAGGATGACAGCTAAAACACAGTGGATGTAACGTGTTGAGCCTGATGGTTGAATGCACGATTGCTTTGTCAGAGCCCAAGGGCAAACTAGTAAATGTTCAGCTTTTTAAAAAAAATGGCAAGAGTTGTGTGCAGCCCAGCCCCTACCACTATCCTAATCTTTACCTCAGAGTGGGGTTGTTTGGAGTTGGGTATGGTGAGACTTGGGGCTGGGAGTCAGGGTGTCTGTTGCACACATTACTTGATAATAAGGCAGGTTTTTTACATCCTGGCTGGCCAGCTGAACCAAATCTGCTGAGTCCAACCTGTGCCATTAAAATATCCTGCTGTGTAACATATTTTCCCTCTGGGTTTCTATGTTCAGGAGCATCACAGAGAAGGGGAGAAAGAAGGACAGATGGGCCGTGGGCTCTCTGAGAGGTTGGAGGGTCTCCACTGGGGGCCAGTGGGAATGGAGTGCAGGTGTCCACCTGCGGACACTCACAGGCTCCCTTAAACCCTGTCTGTGGCCGAGTTATTAATGAGGGAAGGTGGCCAAAGGGAGTGTGGCCTGGGCCCAGGAATTTGCTCAGCTTTTGTCTGCAGAGGTCAGCACTTCGACAGTGAAGGAGGAGGATTTGTCCTCCTCCCCTCTGGCTGCAGGGATCCCTGTGAACCAGCTTGCACCCCGAGAAGTCTCAGGGTCAAGGGCGGAGGCCTAGGCACAAATGTCCTCTCCTTCCAATTTGACTGAATGTCATTCAGAGTAGGCTGATGCAATGATGCTGCAGAGCAGGAAACATGCGAAGCAATTATCTTTTTAGTAGGTCACTGGCCTCCTTTGGGAGAAGAGACCAGAGGGAGAGCTGGGAAGGCGGGCAGCACGGCCTCCCCCAGAGGCTGCGTGTGCAGTAGCTGCGCTGGTGATTAATAGCCGTGTCACTTTCCATGAATGTTGCTTTAAGCAGCCGTGTTCAAAATTGAGTGGGAATGAAATAAAACAACCCAAAAGAAATGTTTCCTCTATTCCTTACGAGCTGCTGGAATCCAGAAATAGCTTTTCAAATCTGTAATTTTAAATGGCATCGTTCACAGCCCTCTCGGAGCCTCGGCTTTATTTTCGCGTGGATATTGTTGTGCGTGCATGCGTCACTTTTTGTTTTTAAAGAACATGAAAAATCTGAGCTCGGTGACTTTGTTTTTTTTTTTTTTTTTTCCATCACTGAAATAAAAATTATGTTTACAGAGGAAAATATAGCCTTTACATGTGTTTTTAAAGAAAAATAGTAGCCCAGCAGAGGAAAAGGACAGGAAGAATACTGTGTCCATATAGATCGTAAACTGGAACAGTAAAAACGTCTGGCAGGCAGTAATTGCTGGCCAGCTGTGGGGATTACAGCCCTGTGGGCTGTGTTTGGGGCAGTGTGCTGGGACACTGGCAACCAGAGGCCGGCCTGGACCATCGTGGCCCTCAGTGCGGTCGACTGGGGCCTGAGAGCATAAATAGGGGGCTCACCACAGAGTGGCAGGGCAGGGTTCCTGCACCGGCCAAGCTCTCTCAGAGCACTGAGTCTTGAGGGCCCCTCTCTCTGCTGCCTGTGTTGGATCCAGGCTGCCAGCTTGGGGGCTAATGGTGGCAGTCACGGGGATGACCTCTGGCTCCATCTCTGGGCAGGAGAAAGATCATTAGCCTTTAGAGTTATGTATTCCCCTGGAGAAGCCTAAGAACACATCTGATGGGTGAGAAGCCAGCAGGAACCCCCGGCTCAGCTCTTTGGGACAGTCAGTGTCTTGGGCCAGAGAGAGGGAGGGAAAGAGTCTGTGTGGGTGCTGCCTGCCTTCTGCCCACTCATTTGTTTCCTTCTAGTCCCTGGCAAAAAAACAGAAAACCACACAAAACAAACCAGCAGTGGGGTGGGCTGTTGGGCATAAGGGCAGGGTGGGTTCTTCATCTTATTTGCTTCCTCCATCTCTGTCCTAATTGCCCACTGGCTCCCACCCTGCACTCCGGTGTCTGACAGTTGGGCTTTTATCAGAACATCTAGTAACAAGCAGACATTCTAAGGAGAAGTGGAGGGCTGGGTGTGGAGCTGCTGAGAGGGGGCAGAACAGTCAGTCTGTCATCCTGCCTTCAGTCTTCCCTGAGCACTCACACCTGGCCGCGCTGGGGCACTTGAAGATGAAACAGGCCTGCCCTTAGCCAACTGTGAGTTCTGGCCACAAGTGAGGTTTTAAAACATGGGTTTTATTATTGTTCAAATATGGGGGGCCAGCAGATCAGGAGACAACAGCCATTGAAAAGATAGCTTGCTAGTCACAGTTCCCAAGAGTAGGGGGCCTGCCACGCCACGCAGGGCCACACAGGGAAGCACCAGGGGTAGTCAGGAGCCAGAGGAGTGAGGGAAATGAGGACAAGAGCCTTTATCGTAGTTTCCGTGGGAAGGAATGGGTGAGGCAGGGTAAGCAGGTTTAGGATTGGCTAGTCTGAATAATTTCAGTAGGCTCTGGAGTATAGACGCTAGTTGTCTGGTGCCTGGCCCTGGGTGGTTAGGGCAGGGGAATAGTAGCCCAGAGTGAAGGAGCCCCATCAGGAGGTGGTTGGGGGTATGGGCTCTGGATTGGTTAGTTTGCATATGGAAGATGTGCTTGCAGAGGAGTCATTTGCTCACTCTAGGAATTGGCCAGTCCTGGGAGGGACAGTCCCTCCAGGGTCAACAAGGGCCCAGATGTCAATGCATGAAAACCTGGGTTAATACAGGTGTACATGGTGCCAGCATGAAGGGGAAAAGTGCTCCCATGTGGGAGGAATCACAGATGGAGTGCTGAGGGCATGCTGAGGAGAAGCAGCTTCCTGCTTTGATTGGTCTGATTTGGTTTTTGAAGGGGCATGCCAAGGAGGGGGAAATTCTTAATGGGAGGAGAGGACATTTGGCTGAGCCAGCAAAAATGTGATGTGTGGCAGTTAGGGGTGAGGTTGGCTACAGGCAGGGAGCCCTGCTTGGACAGAGGCCCGGGATGGGGAGGTGTCTGGAGGGCCTTAGCAGCAGGAAAAACAGTTGAGACACTCAGGTAAGGCCAAAGTCGCTCTTGAATGCCACGTGGAGGCGTTTGGATTTCATTCTGTGTGAGCTAGCCAGAGCTGTGTTGCCCTCCAGGAGTCCTAATGAATTCACAGACTCCTACAGAATGCCTATGCTTGCCATATATCATAGTCTCAGAACTTAATTAACAAGTTAGGATGCTGATGTAAATTTATTCTGGATGAAAAAAGAAATCCACTGTGGCAGAGGCTGAAAACTCAGTGCCTCCGTGACTGCAGGTAGTGTCAGCTAGTGGAAAGGGCTCTGGGGAGCATGGGGGACAGCCATGCCCCAACTGGAGGGGGCGACAGCCTCTGAGCTCTGAGGGATTACATCATGGGAAAGGGGGCCAGAGTTGCCAGATCTTCCTAGTTTTCAAGAAAGGCTGGAAATTCAGATTCTTGTGAAATCTCCTGAGTTTTGTGAAATCACCTGGAAACTAACTCGGCAGAGCCTTATCTAAGCTCTTTCCTCCCTATCGGCACTGGGAGGCCTGCCACATGGACCCGTGGTGGCCTCTTTCTGCTCTGTGCCTGTCACCTCAATTGAACGGTGAAGGTCAAAGAGGAAACGGGATGATTACAAGGTGTGCCTCGTTTGGGAAACTGAGGCACACCAGGTCGGGGTCAGATCTGGCATCCAAAGATCTTCCCTGAGGTCTTCAGTGAGCCGGTCTGCCGTGCTTCATGTGCACTGCCTCATTGGGAAAACTCATTCATTCTTTCATTCATCCGACAAATATTGACTGTCTGCTGTGTGTGGGGCCAAGGCAAACACTTCATACACAAAAACAGAAAATTTGGTGGGACGCTATCTAAAACTGTATTGTTATTGTAATGATTTTTCAGCAAAACAAAAACTAAAAGGTGCTGTGATCAGTCACTTTTGCTGTCGCTGTGTGGGTGAGGTTTCCTGCAATGATGTTCTGGCAGCACATAGGAAATACTGGTGATTGACAGGGTGGGGTGGGTGGGGCAGGCACAAGGCTCTCCCGCCCATGCCACCTGGTCTGGTTCTCTCCATGTCCCAGGCTGTGAGCTCACCGGCCTTCTTGACCCTGGTGGACGCCCAGCACCTGGTGTGGTGCCAGTGCAGAGCAGGCGTCCCCCAGAGGAGTGAATTGCGTGTGGCAATGTCTGGTTTCAGTAGACAAGATTTTAGTTACAGCGACCATAGAAAAAGCTACAGCAAAATCACAGAATTTAAACATGAAAGTTAGGAGAGTGAGGACAAATGGAATTTGTCAAATGACCTGCCATTATGACATCATTATTGGATCAGTGATTTTTTTATTGGTTTCGCAATGATCCAGCAAAAGCTGAGAGGTTTCCCTGTAGCCTGTTGGGCCTCCTTTGGCGCCAGGCCCTGCTGGGGTTGAGTGTGTGCTGAGATGGACGGAGGGCATGGATGGAGGGCGGGGTGGGTCGTGTTCCTCAGACAGCCGTCTGTGGGGTGGTTAGACTGTGCCGGGGGAAGTCAGTGCTCATAGAATACAATCCTGCGCTCACAGTGCTCCAAAGCGGCTGCCCTGTGTGTGCTTGTTGTCATGTATGTCCCCACCACCTCCCACCCACCCAACAGGGCCGGGTTGTGAATTCTAGACACCTTATGCACGAAAAAGATCATCTTCTTTTAATTACAAATAAAGATGATAGTAAAGCATCAAATTATGTTTAAGAAAGTCTATCAAATATAAAATTTTTTAAAATTTGCTGTTTCGCTTCTCTCCTTGAGTGATTGATGGTTAGCTCTCCTCACCTCCCTGGTGTCTGAAGCTCGGGTGTGCCCTGCCTGTTTGATAACGTAGCACCGTGTGCACCTGTGTGTGCACGCCTGTATATGCGTGCACATGTGTGTGTATGTGTGTATGTGCATGCATGTGTGTGTGGAATGTTTCAGAAACCAACGTGAAGGTCAGAGGTATTCAAGTGCAGGAGGCTGCCAAGCCCAGGACTGTGGAGCATCACACAGAGCAGGGGTGACCTCTGACAGGCCGGGCTCCTTGCAGTCTGTAGCTGAGGGATTCTGTAAAATTAGTCCATGGGCGTCGCCTGTGGGGACAGTCCCATACCACTTTATAAACTGCTCTGAGGAAAGCCTGGACTCACCCCGACACAGCTGCCTCAGAGCGAAATGCAGCAGCTGTCCACAGAGCCCGGGGTTTAAGGCAGGATGTGGAGAAGACCACCTCTGTGTGGAACTGGGGGGGATTTAGGTGGGCTGAAAGTCATGACCGGCCTGTGAATCTGACAGGAGCACCAGGTTAGCGTTGCCTCCTTGTTGAGAATGTCCTTTTGAAATATGTTCTAGGATATGGCTCCCATCCTGTTAATTATGTCACAAACTTAGTAAAGCTGGATAATTAATGATCGTGGGGCACTTGGAACTATAAAATGCCATGTAAATGTTAACGAGTAAAAGTTACTCTGTATTAAATAGATACACTGCTTTAAAAATATTCCATGGTGGGAAGGTTAATTTCCAGAAGAGCTAGAAAGCTTTCTGTTGGACTATCTTCAGAAATTTTTGATATTTTGTTATCTTAACGGTATTTTAGGAGACTCGGGCATTGTGTCTTCTGAAGCATTTGAAAGGCAGATGTCTGCTTACAACATTTAGCTCTGGAAATGAAGTTGCCTATTGGATTTCAGTAAAAATTGTGTCTGCTTCATTCTCTCTAGCCGGAGGCAGTTTGGGCCCAAAGCTAAGGAAGAGGTCAAGATCATTGAGCACCAAACACAGACCTTTCGGCTGATGCCTCACCTGGCCACGGCCTTGGCCCTGACCTTCGCCAACAGGTGAGATGGCTCTCAGGGTTTGCCTCCCGAGGTGAGTGGGAGGCCCTCGCATTAATAAGGAGTGAGAGGAGGCAGGCAGGGGCTTCATTTTCTACCTGTGAGCAGGAAAGTGTCTGTGGTTAAAATTCAATGCCTGGGTAAAAAGTGATGTTTGAGTCTTGGTTGTTTGTATATCCAGATGAATGGGATCCGCAGAGAATTTGAGGAGACTCGAACCAGTGTTTCTCCAGAGTTTCTGAAAGAAAAAGACTTTTAAATGGCTAAAATTTCTTTACCTCTATAAAGGTTCTAATTTACAGTAAACTTTTCAAAAATAGGTCAAGGTGTGTGCCTAGAGGGGAGGCGGTAGGAGTCAGGCTATAATAAAATAGTAACAGTACCGTAAATTCACATGGAACTTCATACTTGACTGCAGGCTATATCTTTGCCTCTCAGCTCTTCCTCCTCGAAGCCCTAGGAGGTCGTCTGGGCAGTTGTGTGTCATCACTGCATTCTAAAGATCAGAAAATTGAGGAATGCCTAAGATCCCAGGGTCCAGGAGTAGATGGACCAGGGATATAACTCCAAACTTTGGGCCCTGATCCTGTGTTCTTTCCTCCCTATGCAATCCTGCTTCTCACTGTTAACTACAAGAATTAATTTCTGAATAACTTAAAACTGGTGTGTGTTTGAAATTTACTGCACCAGTGGCTGAGCTGGTGCCAGTGTTTATAAAAAGGTGGTAATCAGAGAGACTCTGCCAATCTGATGTAGTGGGCTTGTGGAGCTGCCCAGCTGCTGCTGGCCTGGGAGGGGCTAGGTGGACACACCTCTGCTCTTACTGTACTCGAGGCTGGGATTCCAGCGTGCACAAACAGCAAATCCTGCAGACTGGGCTTCATGCAACAACACTAAGGTTGATCCAAGCCACCTGGAAGAATATTTAAATCACTTACATCCGACATCTTACTTACAATGTTTGAATGTTCTTTGAGGTTAATTTGCATACAGTAAAACACGCAGATTTTGGTGTATCATTTGATGAGTTTTGACAAGCATATACACCTGTAATGAATACTCAAACCAAATATAAAACACTCCCATCACCCCAGAAATTTCCCTTGGGCCCCTTTGCAATCAGCCCCCACCTCACCACCGCAGCAGATACAACCACTGTTCAGATTTTTACCCCATTGCTTGGTTTTGCCTGTTCTTGAACTTCATATGGACAAAATCATACAGTATGTATTTTTTGTGTGTGTCCAGTTTATTTCATTCAACATAATGTCTCAATGTTGTTGATAGTTTGTTAATTTTTATTGCTGGGTAGTAAATAAATAAACCACAATTTTTTAATCCATTCTTTCACTGATGGACGTTTGGGTTGTTTCCAGGCTCTTAGCTACTATGAATAAGCCACAGTGAATATTCTTGCACAGTCTTTAATTCTTCTTAGGGTAAACATGTAGAGAGGACTTACAGGGTAATTGGGGATGTATATGTTTCACTGTATAAGAAACTGCCAGTTTTTCATTTTACACTCTCTTGGGCAATGTATGAGAGAGTTCCAGTTGCTCTATGTCCTGATCAACATTTGTTTCATCTCTTTCTTAATTCAGTCCAGACTAATAGGTATGAAATGGTATCTGATTGCAGCTTAAATTCACACTGGCGTTGTGGCTGATGATGTTGAGAACTTTTTCAGGAGTTCATTAGCCATTGAGTATCTTCTTTGTGAAGGATCTGTTTAAGTCCCTTGCACATTTGTCTAAATTGGGCTCTTTATCTTCTTATTACTGACTTATAAGAGTTGTTTATATATTCTAAAAGCAAGTTCTTTGTTAGATATACTTATGCAGATATTTTCGTCTATTCTGGGTTTGTCTTTTCATTTTTCTTAATCACATTTTTTGGTGAGCAGAAAATTTTAATGTTGATTATGTCTAATTTATTCATTATTTTTTGTTTTATGAATAGTGCTTTCTCTGTCCTCTCTAAGACATCTTCATAACCATAGCTTTATAGTAAGTCTTGAAATCAGGTAGTGGGGCTGGCCTTACAGAAATAAAAAGGAATATAGGGGAATATTATGGGCAACAGTATGCCAACAATTAGATAACCTAGATAAAATGGACAAAGTCTTAGGAAGATACAAACTACCAAAACTGAATAAAGAATAAATAGGAAATCTGAACAAACTTATAGCAACTAAAGAGATTGGATTAGTAATTTTAACCCGTCCAAAACATAGGAGAGGAGGGAACACTTTCCAACTTATTCTATGAGGCCAGAATACCCAATACCAAAATGAGGCAAAGACATTAGAAGGAAACTCTAGACCAATATAACTTGAATACAGATGTAAAATCTTTAACAAAATGCCAGCAAATTGAATCCAGCAACGTATAAAAAAAATTATACACTATGACCATCATACACCATGACCAAGTGAGATTCATCCCAGGAATGTTTAACGTACAAAAATCAACCAATGTGACACCCCACATTAATAGAATAAATGAAAAAAAAAACCCATATGATCATCTCTACAGATGTGGAAAAAGAATTTGACAAAATCCAACACCCGTTCATGATAAATGACACTCAGAAAACTAGGAATAGAAGGGAACTTCTTCTGTCTCGTAAAAGTCATCTATGAAAAATCTACAGTTATCTGTAATTGTATGTAATAGTAAAAAATTGAGTGCTTTCTCCCTAAGATCAGGAACAAGATAAGGATATCTTTCCACATCTATTCAATATTGTGTTGGATGTTCCAACAAGGATAAGCAGGCAAGAAAAATAATGAGGCATGTAGATTAGAGAGGAAGTAGTAAAACTATCTCTATTTACAGATGACATGGTCTTCTATACAGAAAATTCTAAGGAATCCACTAAAAATTTGTTAGAACTAATAAACGAAGTCGGCAAGATTACAGGATACAAGATCAATGTACAAAAATCAATTGTATTTTTTCATCCTAGCAATGAATAATCCAAAAATGAAAGGAAGAAAACCAATTCCATTACCAATATCCTCAAAAAGAATAAAATACTTAGTAATAAATTTAACAAAAGAAGTTAAAGAAGATGTAAATATATGGAAAGGCATCCCATGTTTATAAAAAGAAGACTTAATATTGTTAATATGACAGTACTCCCCTAATTAATGTACAGATTCAATGCAATCTTTATCAAAATCCCAGCAGCCTGTTTTTCAGAAATTGACAAGCTGATTTTAAAAATTCATGTGGAACAAAAAGGACCTGATATAGCCAAAACAATCTTGAAAAAGTTGGAGGACAGACACTTCCCAATTTGAAAACTTACTACAAAGCTACGCTAATCAAGACAGTGTGGTAATGGCATAGGATAGACATATAGATCAACGGAATCAAACTGAGAATACAGAAATAAATCTCTAAATATATGGTCAGTTGATTTTTGACAAAGGTGCTAAGACACTTCAATGAGTAAAAGAATAGTCTTTTCAACCCATGGTGCTGGTAAAACTGGATATCCACATGCAAGGGAATGAAGTTGGACCCCTCCCTCACACCATATGCAGCAATTAACTCAAAATGGAGCACAGACCTCAATATAAGAGCTAAAATAATAAAACTCTTAGAGGAAAACAGGAGTAAATCTTCACAACCATGCGTTAGGCCAGAGTTTCTTAGATATAACACCAAAAGCATATGTGATAAAAGAAAAAATAGGTAAATTTAATTTTTTCAGAAGTAAAATCTTTTTGTGTTTCAAAAGACACCATCAAGAAGATTAAAAGACAATCCATAGAGTGGGATAAAATATTTGCGAATCTGATAAGGGACCTGTGTGTAGAACATATAAAAAACTTTTGCAATTCAACAATAAAATGACAAATAACCCAACTGAAAAATGGGCAAAGATCTGAATAGACATTTCTCCAAAGAAGATATACAAATGGCCAATAAGCACATGAAAAAATGCTAAAAATCATTATTCATCAGGGAAGTGCAAATCAAAATGACTATGAAATATTACTTCACATCCACTAAGATGGCTATAATAAAGATAATAACGAATGTTGATGAAGATATGATGAAATGGCACCTTCATACATTGCTGGTGGGAATGTAAAATGATACAGCCACTTTGGACAACAGTTTGGCCGTTTTTCAAAACGTTAAACATGAAATTACCATGACCCAGCAATTCCACTGCTAGATATATAATGCAAGAGAAATGAAACCATATGTGCACACCAAAACCTGTACATGAACGTTCATAGCAACATCATTCATAAACCCAAAATGTGGAAACAGTCCAAACGTCCATCAACTAAAAACTGGATAAACAAAAGTGGTATATCCACACAATGTAATATTATTTGGTAATAAAAAGGAGTGAAGTACTGATATGTGCTACAGCAGAAATGGACCTTGAAAACGTTATGCTGAGTGAAAGAAGCTAGTCACGAAGATCATATTGTATGATTCCATTGAAATGAAATTTCCAGAATAGTCATATTCAGAGAGACAGAAAGTAAATCAATGGTTGCCAGGGACTGTGGGGTAAAGGAGGGAGTGAGGAGTGATTGCTGTTGGGTATGAGGTTTCTTTATGCAGTGATGAAATGTTCTAAAATTAGATGGTAATGGTTGCACAACTCTGTAAATATACTTAAAACCGCTGAATTGTACAGTTTAAAAATGTGAATTCTGTGGTATGTGAAATATATCTCAATAAAGCTGTTATTAAAAAAAAGAAAGAAATCAGGTTGAGTCATCTAAGTAGATTCTTTTTCAAAATTGTCTTGGCTATTGTAGGTCTTGTGCATTTCCGTATACAATTTTGAATCTGCTCATCAGTTTTTTGCCAAAAAACCCTGCTTGGATTTATTTGTGATTGCATTGAATCTATAAAGCAATTCAGGCCGTTTTGGGTCTTTCAAATCCAAAAAGATGGTATATCTCTTCATTTATATAGGTCCGTAATTTTTCTTAGCAGTATTTTATAACTTACAGTATAGAGCTCTTTCACATTTTTCATTAAATTTATTCAAATGGAATTTCTTTTTAAATTTAATTACCAATTGTTAATATCATATGGAAATGTATTAATTTTCATATATTGACCTTGTATCCTATATTCTCACTAAATTCACTTTTTAGATCTAGTAGTTTCTTTATAGACTCTTTAGGATTTTCTGTTTACACAATCATATCACAGTGAATAGAGTTTCACTTCTTCCTTGCCAATCTTGATGCCTTTTTTTTTCTTTTTCTTGCTTTATTGGACTGGCTAAAACCTCCACTACAATATTGAATAGCAATGGTGAGAGTGAACATCCTTATTTTCTTCCTGATTTTACAGGAAAAAGCATTCAGTATTTCCCCATTAAGTGTGAAAGTTCACTGCAGGATTTTTGTGGGTGCTTTTTACTAGATTGAGGAAGTTCCCTTCTACTCCTAGTTGGTTTTTTTTATCATGGATGTTGAATTTTGACTACAGCTTTCTGTCTATTTAGATGATCATATGAGGTTTCTTCATTTTATTAATGAAGTGAATTACATTGATTGCTTTTCAAATGTTGAGCCAAATTTGTATTCTTTGAAATCTTTGGTCATAATATATTATAATTTTTTATATTATTGGATTCAATTTGCTAACGTTTTGCTAAGGATTATTGTGTTTATGTTCATGAAGAATATTGATTTATAATTTTCTTTCCTTGAAGTGTCCTTGTAAATTTTTAGTATCAAGGGTATGTTGTCCTCATAAAATGAGTAGGAAAGTGGTCCCTTCTCCTCTATTTTCTTAAGGAGTTTGTGTAAGATTGGAATTATTTCTTCCTTAAATTTGATAATATTTACTAAGAAGCCATTGGGGATGTTTTTTTTTTTAACAGGAAGATTTTTAATTACTCTGTTAATTTCTTTAAAAAATAAGAAAGTCTTAAGCTAGCCAATTTCTTCTCTTGTCAGTTTTACTGATCTGTGTTTTTCAAGGAATTTGTCCATTTCCTTTAAATTTGTAAAATTTATCTAAGGTGTTAACAGTATTTCCTTATTATCATATTAATATTTATAGGATCTGTGGTGATGGTCTTTCTTTTATTCCTGTCCTGATATAATTTTTTGCTTCCCTCTTTTTTCCTTGGTTAATTTTGCTAGATGTTTATCAGTCTTGTTAATCTTTTCAAAGAATCTACTTTTGTCTTAGATGCTTTTCTTAAATTTTTGTCCATTTTCTGTTATTAAGTTCTTGTCTTTATTATTTTCTCACTTCTATTTAGTATTTAATTTGCTTTCTTTTTCTAGCTTTTGAAAGTGGAAGGCTAGGTCATTAGTCTTAAACCTTTCTTTGTAAAATAAAAATGTGTTATTAAATAAATTTTTGTCAGTTTTGTTTTGTGTATTTTTAGGTCAGATTTTGGGTTATTATGTCTTCTAGAGGAATTTAGCCTGTTACATTTATTAAATGTTTTTCTTCATTTCTAGTAATTTTTCTTTTCTTGAAGTCTACTTTCTCTGTTATTGGTATAGCCATACCAGTTTTCTTATGCCTAGTGTTTTCATGGTATATCTTTTCCCACCCTTTTATTTTTAACCTGTCATTGTACCAACCTATGTGTGTCATTGTGAAATTTTTATAAACAGCATGTGGTGAAGTCTTGCTTTTTATCCAGTCTGATAATCTTTTAATTTGGAGTGTTTGGCTCGTTTTTATTTACTATAATTCCTACAATGGTTGAGTTAAGTCTACCATTTTGCCGCTTGCTTTATATTTGTTCTATCTTTTCTTGGTTTCTTCATTCCCCCTGTCTTTCCTTTCTTGGGGGTTGTTGAGTATTTTTTAGTATTCCATTTTATCTCCTCTCTTGGCTTTTACTTGTACTTCTTTTCTTTTCCATTTTCCTACTGAATGATTTAAGCAATTCATCCTTATCTTGCCAGTGTCCACCTTGAATTAATATTATACCACTTTGTGTATAATGTAATATTGCAAGAATATAATTCTATTTATCCCTGTCTATCCTTTGTGCTACTATTGTCTTATGTTACCTCTCTATATATTAGAAACACCATAGTACATTGTTATTATTTTTGTTTTAAGCAATAATTGCCTTTTTAATTTAAACATTTTATTTGAAGTAATTTTAGTCTTACAAAATAGACGCAAAGAATATAGAAGGGTCCCACATATCCCTCACTTAGCTCCTCTAATGTTCCCATCCTACACAATCATGGTACAGTTATCAAAGTGAGGGAGTTAACATTGGTACAATATTATTAATTATACCCACTTGATTTGGATTCCCCAGTTTGTACACTCGTGTCCTTTTTCTGTTCCAGGATCCAATCCTGCATCCAACTTTGGATTTGGTTGTCAGGGCTCCTTAGTCTCCTCCAGTCTGTAGAAGTTCCTCAGTCCTTTCTTGTTTGTCTTTACCGCTTGTGGAGAGTCCTGGCCAGGTGCTTGGTTTGGACTTGTGTGATGTTCTCTCATGAACGACTGAGGTTATGGATGTTTGGGAGGAAAAAACACGAAAATGAGGAACCCTTATCCCATCATATTTAGGGTTCCTGATATCCATGTGTCTTATTCGTGGTGATATTAATCCCGATCACTTGGTTAAGGTAGTTTCAGCTAGGCTTCTCCATTGAAGAGTTACTGTTTTTCCCTTTCCATACTCTGTTATTTAAAAGCAAGTCATAAGTCCAGCCTGCACTCAAGGAGAGGAAAATTAAGCTCCACCTTCTGGAGGAAAGAATGTCAGGAATTTGTGGCAATATGTTAAAACCATCATGCTAATTGATAAATATTTTGGGAAAAATACTTTGAGGCTACACAAACATTCTGCTTCTCCTTAAACTCACAACCAATAATTTAAGCATTCATCAATGGATCTTACCTGTAGCAATTAATACTGTGGTGTTTTAATGATGATTTTCTATTTCCCTACACACACACACACACACACACACACACACTGAAATTCTTCTCTAAGGAAGAGTTGTCTCTTTCCCTCTCTTTTGTTTATTTATATCAGTATAGACTCATAGATTTTTATCTTATTCTTTGGGTTACAATTCATTACGATCTCATTTATTCATTTATTTATTTTCTGTAATTGTTACAGCTTTGGCCATTGGGAGCTCTGTTAGGTTGATTCCTATATCCTTTTTTTTTTTTTTTTTTTTTTTTTGCTTTTTATCCCTTTGCTCAGCTCCTGCTAAGTCTATTTTCTTTTTTAGTCTCAAACTCTGAATTAATTCCATTGGCTGTGGACAAGACTGCTTCATCTTAGTCTTAATATTTTTAAGATTGTTTTTTTACCTGACTTCTTTTATGAATGATAGGTACAGAAAACACCTAGCTAGTGCATAAAGGTTTGTTAACACTTTTGAATTGAGGTGGTGGTTCCTATTTTTCTCCCACCCTAGACGAGCCACTAGTTTCTTATGGGACACTCAAGGCTGGTCCCTGTTTCCCACAAAAGCTAGAGTGACCGTACAGCCTGGATATTCTAATAAAGTGTCAATTAAGGAAATTCTGTTAAGTTGACAGACCGTGTGTTCTGATATTAGTCTGGCAGAATGTGGTCACATAGACATGACATAAGCTGGACTACAGAGTAGATCACGTATCATACGTGTGGAGAGTAAGTACTTCATAGAGCAAGCATTACCTAGGGCAGAGTTGCCAAATACCTGCTGTGTGTGTCACCACTGCCACTTTTCATCCTTTGTCCGTAACAGACATCAGTGAGTGATCACAGTTCTTTTTCCCAGTGAACTCACTTCTATGTCCTTTTGTTTTTTTTTGTGAGGAAGATCAGCCCTGAGCTAACATCCAATGCCAATCCTCCTCTTTTTGCTGAGGAAGACTGGCTCTGGGCTAACATCCATGCCCATCTTCCTCTACTTTATATGGGATGTCACCACAGCATGGCTTGACAAGCAGTGCATTGGTGTGCGCCTGCGATCCGAACCTGCGAACCCTGGGCCGCCAAAGCGGAGCGCGTGCTCTTAACCGCTACGCCACCGGGCCGGCCCCCTATATCCTTTGGATATGCCCACTTTTTCTTTTTTTTTTTTTAGCACTTCCTTACTTTATGACTGCAGAAGATGCTTCAGGATCATGTATTTTTCCTGCCCCAGCCCTACCCTGGTCCCTTTTATTGGAGAATGGTATTTAGAGGCTAAGATCTGAGTGCTAGGTGTGCTAGCTCCTACTGGGGTGTCATTGTTTCTAGTCCTTCTCAGGGCACATGGCTAGGAAAGGTATGTATCTATCAGTATACATCGTAAAATTTAAAAAATGAGTTCATTAGATACCTCTGACTCCAATCCAGCACCACAGGACTTATTCTAGCATTTTCCCCTTTCTTTATTTGTAACTTCCTTCTCTTACTGTGTGAAATCTGACTCTCAGTATCTACAATGCATTTTCTTATTTGACCATAGTATGCATGTAAATTAGTTTCAGAATTGCAAATCCATACCACTGTGAGAAAAAAAGTTACCAACCAGACTACAGTGTTACTGTAGACTTCTTTTTTTCTTTCACATTTCAACATCTACTCAAACCACTGTTTCCTTAAGTTTTTAGGTTAGCTCCTTTCTCCCGTGCTTCAGCGTGGTTGTGTCAAACATTTGTCTTGTAGTTAGCTTCATTCGTCACTGTGTTCAGGGAACACATCTTGTGTTCCCCTGACATCCTGATTGTTGTTGTTGTTTTAAAATTTGTGTACAATAAAATTCACTCTTTGTAGTATACAGTTCTCTAGGTTTTGATAGAGGCACAGAGTTGTATATCTACCACTACAATATCAATCAAAGTTGTTTCTTCACATCCCAGATTTCCTTGTGCTGCCCTTTGTAGTCAACTCCTCCTCGTACTCTCACCCCCTGGCAACCTGTTGTTCATATCTATAGTTTTTCCTTTTCCAGAGTGTCATATAAATGGAATTGTACAATATGTAGCCTTTTGGATCTGGCTTCTTTCACTTTACAAAATGCATTTCAGATTCATCCATGTTGTTTGGTGAGAGAGTAGTTTGTTACTTTTCGTTGCTGACTAGTATTCCATTGTATGGATGTACCGCAGGTTATCTGTTCACCTGTTGAGGGACATATAGGTTGTTTCCAATTTCTGACGATTATGAATAACACTGCTATAAACAACCCTTTACAAGTTTTTGTGTGAACATAAGTTTTTGATTCACTTGGCAAATACATAGAAGTAGGATTGGTGGGTCACGTGGTAAGTGTGTGTTTAAGTTTCTAAGAAATTGCTGAACTGTTTTCCAAAGTGGTTGCATCATTTTGTATTTCTACCAGTAATGTATGAGAGTTGCGGTTGCTCTGCATCCCTGCCAGCTAGTCTTATTGTCAAGATTTGTTTTTGCTTTTGTTTTTTAATTTTTTTTGGCTTTTCTAATAGTTTTAATCTATATTACCCTAATATCTAATGATGTTCAGTGTCTTTTCATGTCTTTGTTTGCCGTCTGTGTATTTTCTTTCATGAAGTATCTGTTCAGATCTTTCACCCATTTTTACATTGGGGTGTTTGTTTCCTTATTGATGAGTATGAGAGATCCTTATATATTCTGGATAGATTTTTTTTGTATCCTATATGTGATTTGCAAATATTTTATCCTGGTCTGTCACTTAAAACTGTCTTAATCAGAGCAATAGTTTTTAATTTTGATTTGATTTGAAAGCTTTAAATTTTGATTTGTCTTGAAATTGGGTAGTATGAGTTCTACAACTTTTTCTTTTTCAGAATTGTTTTAGTTCTTCTCATTCCTTTTTGCCTTTATTTATACATTTTATAATCATCTTGTAAATAGCTACAAAGAAGATTGCTGGTATTTTTCTTGGGATTGTGTTGAATCTATAGATCAAATTGGGGAGAATTGACTTCTTAATGGGAATCTTCCAATTCACGAACACTATTTATCTCTCGATTTATTTAGATCTTAGATTTCTATCTTCAGTGTTTTGTAGTTTTCAACATATAGATCGTGCACATATTTTGTTATATTTATACCTAAGAATTTTACTCTTTTTTTTTGTTTGGGTGCAATTGTTTATTTCTAGTATACAGGAATACTATTTACTTCAGTATATTGATCTGCTATCTTTTGAAAGTCTCTTATTCATCCTAGAAACTTTGTTTGTAGATTTTAATAGATACATGTCTCTGCAGATTACCTCTTTCTTCTTGAATGAGTTTTGATTTATTTCACCTAATTTGTCAATTTATTGCAATAGTGTCGGTTGTAGTATTCTTTTATCATCCTTTTAATGCCTATGGGACCAGTAGTGATTTCTCCTCTTTCATTCCTGATATTTTGTGTTTCTTTCTCTCTCTCTTAAGGGACTGGTTGGGTTACTGCTTTGAGACCTTTCTTCTTACCTAATATAATCATTTCATACTAAAATGTCTCTCTAAGCATTGCTTTAGCTGCATCTCTGCTTTTGGTATGTTGTATTTTCATTTACGTTTTCATTCAGTTCAAAATAGTTTAAAATTCTCCTTAAGATATTTACTGCTTTGGTTATTTAAGAGTACTGTCATGGTCCAAGAACATCCTTTATATGAATTTTATTCTTTTAAATGAGTGGACCAAAATACACACACACACACGTGTGCATGTGTGTACATACCTTGTTGCACATTGAGAGGAATGTGTCATCTGTTATAGTGGGGAGGACAGCTATAAATGTCAGTTGGGTTAAGTTGGTTGACTGTGCTCTGCAGATCATGTACATCCGTACTGATTTTCTGCCTACTTGTTCTGTCAATGACTGAGAGAAAAGGGTTGGCATTTCCAACTACAATTATGAATTTGTGTATTTCTGCTTTCAGTTTTATCAGTTTTTGCCTCAAGTATTTTGAATCTTTTTTTTAAGTTGCATACACATGTAGGATTGTTATGTCTTTATGGAGAATTGACCCTATTATCATTGTGTAATTTTTCTCCTAATCCCTAAAAATATTCCTTGTCCTGAAGCCTATCTTGTCATATTAATATAGCTACTCCAGATTTCTTTTGTTTAGTGTTTTTGTGGTACATCTTTCTTCATACTTTTATTTTTTTTAAGATTTATTTATTTATTTTTTTCCCCCCAAAGCCCCAGTAGATAGTTGTATGTCATAGTTGCACATCCTTCTAGTTGCTGCATGTGGGACACGGCCTCAGCATGGCCGGAGAAGCGGTGCGTCGGTGCGCGCCCGGGATCCGAACCGGGGCTGCCAGCAGTGGAGCGCGCGCACTTAACCACTAAGCCACGGGGCCGGCCCTTCATACTTTTATTTTTAATCTACCTATATTTGTAAAGTGGGTTTCTTCTAAAACAACATATAGTTGGGTCTTGCTTTTTTATCCAATTTGAAAATCTCTGACTTTTAACTGGTGTGTTTAGAGCAATGGCATTTAAAGTGATTATTGATATTTTTGGATTCCAGTCCATATTGTTAGCTGATTTTTATTTTTCCTGTATATTTTTTGTTTCTTTTTCCTTTTTTTCTGCCTGCTCTTGGGTTAATTGAACATTATTTAATATTGATTTTATCTCTTTTATTGATTTATTATTTATACTTCTTTTAAAAATATTTTAATTGTTGACCCAGGATTTGCAGTATACATCTTTAGCGAATCAGAGACTACCTTCAAGTAACATTATACTGCTTCCCATGTGGTGTAAGGATCTAAAACAGTGTATTCCCAATTCTTCCCTCCCATCCTTTTCCTGCTATTGTTGTTATATAATTTACTTTTAACTATGCCACAGACACGTACCACATCGCTACTCTTTTTCTTTTACATAGTTATGTTTTAGAGCAATTAAAAATAAGAAACACTGAATGTTATTTTACCTTCATTTATTTCGTTTCTAACACTGGTAATTTATTCGTGTAGATCCAAGTTTCTAACTGATACCATATTTATTGTGCCTGAAGAACTTTTAACATTTCATGTAGAATAGGTCTGCTAGCAATGAATTCTCTCCATTTTTTGTTTTTTGAGAAAGTCTTTATTTCTCCTTTTTTTTTTGAAAGACATTGCCAATAGATACAGAATTCTGGGTTGATAGTTTGTTTTTCTTTAGGCACTTTAAAGATGTCACTCTATTGTCTTGATTCCTTGATTCTCATGAAAAAACAGCCAAGATTTTTCTGGCTATTTCCTTATATTCCTACTCTAGCTGCTTTTAAGGATTTTCTCTTTTTCTTTGGTTTTCAGAGTTTGACTGTGTTGGCCTAGGTGTGGTTTTGTGGTTTTGAGTGTCTGTGCTGTTTGGAGTTTGTTGACCCCCTGGGATGTGTGGGTTGAAGTTTTTCATCAAATTTGGAAATATTTTGGCCATTATTTCTTTAAATATTTTTTTCTGCCCCATTCTTTCTTTCCTTTCCTTCTGGGTCTCTAATTATACAGATGATAAACTGCTTTGTATTATCCCACATCCCTAAAGTTATGTCTTTTCTTCCTATCTTTTTTCTCTGTACTTCAATTTGGATAATGTCCCTGGATCTATCTTCAAGTTCTCTGTTCCTTTCTTATGCAATGTCCAGTCTACTAAAAAGTGCTTGTCCCTCTGGAATTCAGTTAGTCAAGGCTTCCTGCAGCCTTTGCTCTTTGATAGCCCTTTGGGAAAATATGATTTTTATTTTATCTATTATTTTCTTGCTATTATTGAGGGAGCAAAAGTCTCTGGTGTCCTTTTATATCCTAACCCTGTGACATTTCTTTTAACTCTATCGATTCCATCTGAAGTTGTCAGTAACTCGCTACAGAGCATCCCTCGTCCCTTATACTCCTTTTGGCTTCACCCGTCCAGCCTGCTTCAGCGAAGCCAGATAATTCCTGATACCTAGGTCGGTTCTCAGTGGATGTCAGCCTGGAGGCACACACAGGTCCTCTGATGTGCTTTTCAAAAGCCCCAGATTCTCTGCACCCACTCCCCGTGATTCTGACTCACCTGCTTTGGGGAGAATTGCAGGAATCCGGAGTGTGTATCTTTAAGCTTCTAGGTGATTCTAATGAGCAGCCAGAGATGAGAACCACAGGAACTCTGTAGGGAGCTTCCTAGCATGACCTGGAAATAAGTTTCGCTAACAGATAAGAGGCAGCACTATTAAATTATCCTGAAAATTTAAATGGGATCAAGATAGTCTGATGATGAAACCTGAGAATTTTTCACATGCGTGCCAAAGGAAAACAAAATGCTTCTTTGCATTTTTTGCCCAGTGGGACCTGTAACTATTATGAAGAGGTAAGGTTATCTATATATTCACTATTGACAAACTCATGACACGAGAAGTTGCTAGACCACATAACAGAGGCGCTATATATTCTACGTTTTTAAGTTATATAAATATATACTTATATATATAACATATATATACACACACATACACATGCATCTTTGTGTAACAAAAGTGTTATATGTATCAACAATGTTTCCTTTTTCTCCAGCTTTATTTTTATTTTTAGCTTGATTTAAGCTTAATATACCTTGATTCTATATGTACTGCGTTGCCACTATTAATAAAAATTGAAGCTTCCCTTGATTTTAGGGAGACACTCCCCAGATGCCAACATCAGAGAAATAGAGACAGGTCACAGTTCTAGCTTTAGGTTTTAAGGGGAGAAATGAGAGATGATTAATGGAAATTAATAAATTCATAAGCACCATGGAGCCCTTACCGTGTGCCATGCACGGGTGACACAGTGCTGAACGGGACAGGTCAGATCCGTGTCCTCACCAAGCCGTCAGTCTAACTGACCCCAGGAGCTACCCGACTTCCTTGACCTTCGCCTCCTTGCGCCCCCTGTGGTCTCTGGCCTGGCTCAGTGTCCCCACCGTGGCTCTGTTTCTCCTTCCCCATTCTTTCCCTCCAACCCCCACTCGCTGCACGGGGTTGACCCACTGAAAACTGGGTTAGAAGAACCCCCAGGAAGAAGTGCCTCAGCTGGACGGCAGAGGTTGTGTGGTAAAACAAACTCAGGGAGAAGTTGGTGTTGTCTGTGACATATTCTGGCTTGCTTGTTTCTCTATAGTTTACGGCCCCTGTTGCCCCTCCAACCACGTGTGAGGAAATAGTTTAATGGCGCTGATTGTAACGTGACAAAATCTGACGCTTAAGTACCTCTCTCCACATGTGCACCCCTCTTTTTTTTTCAACTAACATTGTCAGACCTCGTTACAGGTGCCGTCTCCCAATTCTCGTGGACATAATGCCGCCAATCAACTGGCTTCAAGTTTCAGGGTCTGGATAATCTGAGGCTGACGAGTTAGTTTATTCAGCGCACTGGGTCCTGCTCCAGCATAGAGAAGCACTGGGGAGAGTAGTCCAGACCTGTGGGTATACGTGTCTGGAGTTAGGTGGGCAGGAAAAACAGGCCACAAGCCAGTGTCGGCTGGCCCTGCCTCTCCTCCCATCTAATGTGACAAACACCCGAGTGGTCAGAGCTTCACTGCACAGTTGGAAGCAGGTAATAGAGGTGAAGCGAGATGGCTTCCTCCACTGCACACGTGTTGATGTATTCAGCAACTACATGGTACCTTGCTTGTAGGGTTGCTAGGTAAAATAGAGTCGCCCAGTTAAATGTGAATTTCAGATACCCAACACATAATTTTTTAGTCCAAGTATATCCCAATACTTAAACTACAAATTAGGCATCGTTTCTGTTGTTAAATCTGGCAGTCCTGCTCGCTAGGTCCTGGACATATGTTGGTGCTTGAGTCGGACTGGTCCTTTGTGATGCCGTGTCTGGGGTTTGGCAGCAGCATGTTGACAAGCACCCCTGGTTCCTTATCGCATCGCTTCCCCCTTGTCTCCCCAGGCCTGGAGACAGGAAGGAGGTGTTTGGCCCTCAGCGAGCCCACTGCCCCCACCCTGCACCACTCCCATTGTCTTGCCCTCAATTAGCCTGTGTGGTCCAGGAAGAGAGGGGACCCATCTCCCCACTGGCTTCTCAGCTGCCAGGCAGGGCCGGCTGAGTGAGGAGAGGGCTGGCTTGGGGGGGCCCTCCACGAGAGGTGACGGCCTTCTGAGGAGCCTGCTGGGGCTTTTCTTCCTGCTCACACTCTCCAGAACTGGCAGAGCTGTCCCCTCCTCCCTTCAGCACATGGCTTGTGCATCAGGTACCTTTCCAGGCCCTGAGTACTCAGCAGCCAACAGAACTACTGGATTCCAGGTAGGATTCCTGTTTTCTGCCTTTGGCCATGGGTGCCTATCCTTGGGTCGCTTATTAACCTCCTCCTGGGGGGGTCCAGGGCATCCAAGGCCTGCATCCCACTGCTGAGTGCTGGTGGTGCCCTGCGTGCTTCCTGGCTCAGCGCCATGCCAGTGGGTGCTTGGTGTCCAGGACTTACTGGACGTGCGAGCTGTATCACCTGGCTGATGCCCTCCGTGTTCTTACCCACCAACTGTGAGAGTGGAGTCCCTCCTGTGGTGGGAATAAATGCTTAATACGTGTTAGTAGTTGTTGTTGCCATCACTCCCAAGACTCCTCAAGCTTTTACCCCCAATCCCGCCAATTACCACATTCTGGTGATTTTTCCTCCTTCATTGAAATCACTCAAAGCCCTCCTTCCCATCAACCCACCTGGACCCTCCCAGCTTCCTCTCTTGACTCTTGCTCCCCACATCCAGCCAGGCCCTCGTCAAATCTGTTCTCCACAAGCCACCATACCTGAAATGCAATCTGAATTCTCACTTGCCTGCTGGACCCTCCCTTGGCCTTCCAGTGTCTTCTGTGCTGGATGAAACTCAAGTTCCCTCCTGTGGCCTTGGAGCACCTTCTCCTGCCTGGCCCCACCCTGCCTCCATCATTCACCCCTCACATCCTTGCCTCCTTCACCTGGTAGCTCATAGTCATCTTTTGAGATACAGTTCAGGTTGTTATCTCCTCCAAGACACCTTCTCTGAGCCTCGTCTGGAATAAGGAGCCCCCTTATAAGCTCCTCAGAGCAGCATCCTGGGCCCCCGTTATCACGGCACCATTACTCTTGGTTTGTAGTTATGAATTCTTCGCGTATAGAAATTGTGGATTCTTAATTTGGCATCTCCACATCTAAGAGTGCCTGGCTCTCTGCACAGTTGCTTCAACAGAACCGAGTGAAATTACCTTGTGTAATTACATCACACTTGGCCGTGAGGCTGTTTGGAGCTTCGCTTTCCAACCTTCTGCTGGGCTCTGAGGCAGAAGCTCCGTGTTATAAAGGAGGAGTTCAGAAGCTGGCTGGCCAGGGCAGTGGGTAGCTGATATCTCCCCTTGGAATCGTTTAATGGGATTTTCTACAAAAATGAATTTCCTAGCTTAGAAAGTGATCAACAACTATTTAACAGTATCAATAGGGGCCGGCCCCGTGGCTTAGCGGTTAAGTGCGCGCGCTCCGCTACTGGCAGCCCAGGTTCGGATCCCGGGCGCGCACCAACGCACCGCTTCTCCAGCCATGCTGAGGCCACGTCCCACATACAGCAACTAGAAGGGTGTGCAACTATGACATACAACTATCTACTGGGGCTTTGGGGAAAAAAAAGGAGGAGGATCGGCAATAGATGTTAGCTCAGAGCCGGTCTTCCTCAGCAAAAAAAGGAGGATTAGCACGGATGTTAGCTCAGGGCTGATCTTGCTCACAAAAAACAAACAAACAAACAAAAAAAAGTAGCAATATTTGTGGTGCACCAGCAAAAGGAGTATTTTGGGTCTGCCTCTCCTCTAATTTATTCCAGCCCAAATGGGCAGCTCAGGCAGTCCAGGCTGGGTTCCAGGCCAGGAGGGGCCAGAGCACCACTGTGCTGCTGTCTTTCAGCTGGATTGAGTCATTCTCTCTGGCAGTTTCTTTTTACTCAACACTTGCAAATATAAAAATTAAGATAATAGCCAACACATATTCAATTGCTTACCATGTACTAGGCACTGTTCTAAGATTTTACGTGTCGTAACTTATTTAATGTCTCATGACAACTCAGCAGATTTCTTTCTTTTTGTTTAATTGATGTTTCCATTCCCCCTAGAACTGTGGCTGACACAAAATAAGATCTCATTAATACTTGCTGAATACGTGAATGGGTGGAATGGCACTTCATAGTTTGCAGAAGCTCACCAAAGTCCTGTCTGTATCACAAAATGGAGTTCAGGATAGTTAAGCACTTTAGATACCTCATCAAATGAACACTACTCTTTGTGTACTCTACTGTGTTCTTAATATAATTCTGACATCTTATTGCCAAAAAGTCCTGTTTGATCTTTTTATGTAAAACAGATTTTTGTAAATTGACTCCTGCCCTCTCACCACTGACTTAAAGGTTTTACAAATACTCTATCTGCATTTCTCATGAATCTTACCTTGACGGTGAGTTCTAATACGTCAAGTGGATGTAACCTATAAATAAATACCTTGTATTTCTAAGGGCATGGCTTATTAAAAAAACACATTTAGAAATGAGGAATAATTTTACCACAGAATCCCTATTTCTTAATTTATCTTCTGGGCCACTCTGAGTTTCTTATATCAGATTTTCTTAAGACCTGTGAACGTGGAAGCCTTTCTCAGAACCCTTTTGCAAGCAGACATGAGGGTATGATAAAGAAGAAGAAGAGCCACTGGGTGCCCCTCTCCATCTGGCAGATGGAAGCTCTCCTCAGCAGGGCCCATGTCCCTCAGTCTTAAGTAAAATCAAAGGCCAGCACTGCAAAGAAATCTCACCAGATCACTGCTAAGGGAAAGTCTCGCGATTCTTTCTTTTCTTAAAGCCTATTTATTTTTTTGTTTCCCACCCATTTCCACCTTGGAGAATGCATAGGGCTTTGTGTGTTTGAGTGTGTATATGTGAGTGTGTGAGTGTGTGTGAATGTGTGTTTGGGGAGGTTGGCGGGGAATCATATATTCATTTTTTTAAATGACCAGATGTGGGATTCCCTGAGAGTCGTTGCATTGCAGTCATAGCCCAAGGCATGGGTGACTATACCATAGCATAGATTTGGAATGGTATAAACTTACTTGGGGCACTGATGAGTACATTATTTATAATGAAAAGAGCACAGTGTTTAGGACTAAAGATCCCTGAGTTGGAATTCTAGTTCTGCCCTAACAGAGACCTTGACTTAGGTATGTAACCTCAGTTGAGCCTCCGTTTTCCCATCTGTAAAGTGGGGATATGATTTCGTACTTAACAGGGTTGTTGTAAGGACTAAGTTAGATGATAAATGTACAAGCTCTTTGCTTGTAGTAGTTGCTCAATGCAATTAGGTTTCTTTTCATCCTAGTGCCAATTAAACAAATGATGGTTTCCATGTTCTGTCAACTTGCCTCAGCTCAATGGTTTCAGGTATGTGGTTGGATAGCAGTCTTTCCTGTTTGCTGTAGGACGAGGCCGAAAGCAATATCCTTTGCATGTGCAGGTTTCATTGAGGAGACAAGGATATTCAGACATTACATGATTATTTTATGGCCAGATGAAGGTAAATACCTTGAGCCAAAATTGATTTTTGTCATTAAGGAAACAAAAAGGCAAGCCACAGAACGGAAGGAAATATTTGCAATACAAATATCTGACAATGGGATGTTATCTAGAATATGTAAAGAACACTAAAAATAAAATTCAACTGAAAATAAGATAAGAAAGCCAATAGAATATGGGCAAAAGTTTTAAATAAACACTTAACAAAAGAAGATATATGAGTGGTTAGCTAGTAGACACATGAAAAGATGCTTATGATCATTAGTTATCAGAGAATGCAAATTCAAACCATGGGGATATACCATTACGTACCCACTAAGATAACTAAAATCAAAAAGACTGCAAAGGCCAATTGTTGGCAGGCATGCGGAACTGCTAGCATTCTCATACACTGCCGGTGGGAATGTAGTATTGCACAATCACTTTGGAAAATTGTTTGGCAGTTTCTTAAAAAGTTAAAAATACATCTACCGTATGACCATTCATTTCACTCCTACATATTTGCTCAAGAGAAATGAAGACATATGTCTCCTCTAAGACTTTTACATGAAATTTCATAGCAGTTTTGTTTGTAATAGTTCTAAACTGGAAATAACCAAAATGTTCCTCAAGTGAATGCATAAACGAAATGTAATGTATGCATTGCATAGAGTGGATTCTGGGCAGCAGTTAAAAGGAACAACTTCTAATAGATGTTACAATATGGATGAATCTCAAAACAATGTGCTGATTGGAAGAAGCGGGACATACATATTGTATAATCATATTTACATAAAATGCAATATATAATATAGAATATATATAACATATAATATTACATTTTATATTCATATATGTATATAAATATATATGTATATACATACATATATGCTATATATATAAATGCATATATATATGTTATGTGTATATATATAATCTCAACAGTGGCACAGTGGATGGGAGAAAGAAATGAAAGTATATTGTTGTATTGTTGTAAGGGTCTTACATTATCTGTGAAGTGGTATAACATTATTTGAGGGAAAAATGTTATGTTAAAGATGGATGTTTTAGACCATAGAAAAATCACTTAAAAAAAATAAGAGTAGCATAGTTAAACATCTACAGTGGAATACTAAAAATTATTCAATTAAAAGAAGACAGGAGCAGCGGGAAAAGAGAACAAAGAACATATGGGATAAAGAGGGGAAAAATTTGCAAGATAATAGTTTTAAACTCAATCATGTTGATAATTATATTAGGTGTGAATGGTTTAAACACTCCTATTTGCAGATTGTCAGATGTGATAAGTCAAGACTGATCTAGATGCTTTCTACAAGAAACTCACTTAAAATATAAAGTCAGATAGGCTAAAAGTGTGAAAAGAAAAAATTCACACTTTCGAACACTAACCATAAGAGAGCCGGAGTGGATATATTAATTTAGATAAAGTAGACTTCAGAAAAAGGAGTGTTACCAGAGAGAAAGAGGAACACTTCCTAATGATAAAGCAGTCTACTCATCAAGAAGACGTAACAGTCTAAATGTGTGCAGACTCAACAAAACAGCCTCAAAATACGTGAAGCAAAAATGGAAAGTACTGAAAGGAGAAATTAACAGATCTAAAATTATAGTTGCAGACGTCAGTCCTTCTCTCTGAGTAATTGATATAATAAACAGACAGAAAACCAGTAATGATACAACAGATATGAACAATATTACTAATGAACTTGACCTGAATGACATTTGTTGAACACTCCACCCAACAACAGCAGAATACACATTCTTTTCAAGTACACATAGAACATTTATCAAGACAGACCAAGTAAATTTAAAAGGATTGAAATCAGACAAAGTATGTTCTCTGAGTAGAATGAAATTAAATTAGAAATTAATAACAGAAAAATATCTGGAATGATCCTCAAATGATCCTCAAATATTAGGAAACTGAACAACACCATAATTCATAGGTTAAAGAAAAAATCACAAGGGAAATTAGAAAATACCTTGAACAAAATGAAAATGAAATACAACATATTAAAATTTGTGTATACAGCTAAAGGAGTGCTCAGAGGAAAATGTAAACCTTTAAATGCTTACATTAGGAAAGAAGAAAGGTCCAAAGCCAATGGTGTAAATTTCTATTTTAAGAAGCTAGAAAAAGAGGAACAAATTAAACAATTAAATTGAACAAATTAAGAGAAAGAATAATAAGAATGAGATCAGAAATCAATGAAATAAGAAGTGGCCAAATAATAGAGAAAAATTAATTAAGCCAAAAACTACTTTTTCCTTTCAAAAGATAGATAAAATTGATCGACCTTTACTTAGATTGATTAAGAAAAAAAGAGACAAAAGAGACACAAACTACCAGTATCTGGAATAAAAGAGAGGACATCGCTACAGCTCCTGTAGTGAAAGGATAAAATTAAATATTATTGTTACTATCGTTACTGAGGCAACATCAATGTAATGCCGACACATTTGACAACATATGTGAAATAGACAAATTCCCTGAAAGATATGTATTACCAAAAATGACTCAAAAAGAAATATAAAATTTGAATAGCTTTATCTGGCATTACTGATGAGATCTACAAATATTTAAAAAAAGAAAACACACTAATTTCACATAAACTCTTTCGGAAAAATAAAGGGGAAGGGTAAACTTTCCAACTAATTTTAGAAGCATTTCCCTGACACCAAAAACCAGACAAAGACACTGTGAGGCCCTTTTTCCTTATGAACAAAATGTTAGTAGATCACATACTGTAAAATATAAAAAGGATGATATACAATGACCAAGTGGGGTTTATCCCAGGAATGTTAGGTTGGTTTAACGTTTGAACATCAATCTGTATAGTTGACCATATTAACATAAAGAAAAGCCGTATAATCACCTCAGTAGTTGGTCCTGAGTTGATGGAGAACAATCCATGAATCTACACCTCTGACTGCTGTCACTGTTATCACTCTCCAGCGTCTGGGGCTTTGGTTGAGAAGACCAGTGAGGACATGCTTCATGGTACTTTCCTAGATCCTGTCAATAAGTTTGAGATGCTTAGAGGAGAGTACCCACCCTGTGTGTTGACCACCCTTGACTTTAGTGCTTGGTCCTGGGGCTGCCTCTGTGTCCTGGAGTTTGGCTGAGCTTAGAAAGATTTCAGTCAAGCTTTTATTCCTAGCAGTTGTTAGACACTAACTCATTTTAATTTCCCCCCCGCAAAGCCCCAGCAGATAGTTGTATGTCATAGCTGCACATCCTTCTAGTTGCTGTATGTGGGACGCGGCCTCAGCATGGCCGGAGAAGCGGTGCATCGGTGCGCGCCCGGGATCCGAACTCGGGCCGCCAGCAGCGGAGCACGCGCACATAACCGCTAAGCCACGGGGCCGGCCCGACGCTAACTCATTTTAAAAGAGACTTTATAAACAAGGCTAATAGGAAGGGGTGTTCAGAAGAAAGGAGAGAGGGGGAAAGCTGTACCCTCCACTGTGGTGGTTTGAAAGATGGCAGAGAATAAAACCAGAACTGAGGAGGGAGGCGTGCAGATGGAGGAAGGCCAATAGACATTGCTATGCACTGCACAGTAGTTGAGCCCACAGGTGGCAGAGAAAGGAGGGGAAACAGTGACTCAACATTTTGGAGGAAGAAATGGTTCATAATCTGTATTCATTTCCTATTGGGGCTGTAACTAATTGCCACAAACTTCGTGGCTTGAAATAACACAAATTTATCATCTTGCAGTTCTGGAGGTCAGAAATCTGAAATGGGTCTCACTGATTACAAATCAAGTTGTCGGGAGAGCTACACTCCTTCTGGAGGCTCTAGGGAGAATCTGTTTCCTTGCCTTTTCCAGCTTCTGGAGGCTGCCTCATTACTCGTCTCATGGCTGCTTCCTCCATCCTCAAAGCCAGCAATGGCCGGTTGTCTTTCTTGTGCTGCGTCACCCTGACTGTTTTCTTGTGTCTCCTCCTGCCTCCCTCTCACTTATAAGGACCCTTGTGATGACATTGGGCTCACCTGGATAATCCGGGCTAACCTCCCCATCTCAGGATCCTTAATTAAATTACATCTGCAAAATCCCTTTTGCCAGGTGGGGTAACATACTCTCAGGATCCAGGGATGAGGACCTGGACATCGTTGGGGGCCGCTATTCTGTCTAGCACACAATATATTTCAGAATTTTCGATGGCAGTGGAATTTAAACAATTAAAAATACAAGAGATGTGTGAAAGTTTTTTTGTGTGAATGGCAGCAGAGAGTAGTTTGGAATATGATCCTATATGTGTAGACTAAAAGAGGGAGAGAGTTAAGCCGAGTGCTCACATTTAGTGGGGTCAAGGGGTGTCAAGACAGATGCCCACGTGAGCCATGAGGCCTGTGAGGGACTGGCGGAAAAGTACACTTGGACAGAAGATGGAGGAGGGGTTTCCCAGGGGGAGGATGGTGCCGTGGAGCCTCACGGTGCGGGGTGAGGGTTCTGAAGGGCACGTGGAGGCTTTGGCAGTGAGGGAGGGAGGAGCAGATTGTAGCCCAGCGTTTGCCTAAGCCGTCGGCTGTGCTTTCGTTCCTCGCCTGCTCTCTCACACCTGTGCTGGGCGCTGCTGGGTCCATCACCCGTCTCTGCTTGTCTCACAGGTATGCTGGGGTCCTCCTGGACGAAGACGTCTTCCACGGGAAGGAGCTCGTCGACTGTCGCCCGCTGCAGGCGCTGGTGGCAGGGCTGAAGGCCTACAGCACCTGGGAGAACCTCAGATGCCTGCAGGACTGCCGTGAGTGCACCGGAGGCATGGTGAGCCCCTGCAGCCCCGAGGGGCGCCAGACCTGCAGGGCCCCAGTGTTATAGCAAGCGTGGAGGGAGTATCGTGTGCCAGTGGGTGGAGCACTGGCTTTGGAGCCAGGCGGAAATCTCCACTGCCCTCGTGACCCTGGGTGCATTACTTAGCCTTGTCGTCTGTGTGTGTCCACCTCGTGTGATGCCTCGGCGATACAGACCATGTTTGTAAATGCTTGGCCAGCAGTGCCCGGCCGGTGGAGGCCCGCAATAAATATCATTAGGCTCAGTGGTCGTGGTTGTGTTGACAGTATGGGAAAGAGCTGACAAAGGTCAGATGATCAAAGCTCTGCTCCGATGTTTGAATCCCTAGGGGAGAATGCAGGAAATGACTCCGGGGGTTTCTAGCCTGGGAAGGAGCAGACAGGGTCGTGCCAAGCACTTAGAGACTGCTCAGTGTGGCCCCAGCCCCGGGCCTCAGACTGGCCTGTGTGGTGAGGGGTAGGAGGTGTGAGAAATCCCGGTAGGACTCTTTGGAGAGTGGAGGGAGACTGTGAGAACAGCTGGGGTCTGTGCCCTATCCCCTACAGCCCTGAGAGCAGATGTGCCGCAGGATGCAGAATGCAGGAGGCAGGCAGTCTCTGCATCTTGTGGGGGCCCAGCGCTGGTGAGAAGGGTATCCAAGTGGGGTCTCTAAGGGCAGGACAGGTGGGATGTGGGGTTGTGGACCTGTGACTAGGTGGCACGGCAGGACTACAGGCATTAGCTGTGGTGGCAACTGGGGTTCAGCCCCAGATGGCAACCCTACGTCAGCAACCCCCAGGGACTGCCCTGCTCCCTGGTCACGCGGGCCGGATGCAGGCACTGCAGGAGGAAGTTGGGAGGAGGGAGCCCCTTTTGGGCCTTTGGCCTGAGTTTAATCCTGAACTTGGCTGAATATTTGCCTAAAAACAGCGGCTCTGAACCTGAAAGGGAGGATGAAGAGTTTTAGCCTCAGTGAGAAGGTGTCAAGAGCAGGTCAAGGGCAGCTGTAGAAAATAAACGGCGAAGGATGAGTTTCTGGAAAGCCTGACACCATGCCTCTCTGCATCAGAGCTGGTGAGGGGCGAGCGGTGAGGAGGGGCTGGGCCTTCACAACAGACAGAGCCCGGGAGTTTCTGTGGATTGGGATGAGAGCCTCCTGTGTCCTCTCATGTGAAGGCCAGCGTGATCATTTCTCTTATGGTGGCTGGGTAAAGATGTGCCCGTGATGAAGGGGCCTCGGATAGGCAGGCGTGCACTCCGTGTCCATGATGGTGGTGGTGGTGGGCATGCTTGCTTTGCCCCTGTGGGGATGTTGTGTGGGGGTCCACATGGAAAAGAAGGAGAATGGAGAAAAAAGTGACAACTGGCACTGGGGCGCAGCTGGGCCAGGAGCCAAGGTCTTCTGAGGTAGGCAGGGGCAGTGACTCGTGACCTTCCTTAGTGACCTGACAAGTCGGGAGGCCCCTGCCAGGTGGCTGGTGTCCACCGGCAGCTCCAGGAAGGTGGCTGCTCTTCAAACAGGAGTCTGCTGGCATCAGTAGGACCAGAACTCAGGGATTCCAGGGTAGAGCGAGAAGGTTTAGGTCAGCAGTGGGCGGTGCGACTTGAAGTGACCCCTCAGGCAGGGGCAGCCCACACAGGGGAGGGTTGGGGCACTGCTGGGGACACTGAGCAGATGCAGATCTTGTAGCTGTGACAGATGAGTCAATCCGAGGGTCTGATCAAAACCACCTGTGGTCTTCTAGTTTTCCTCCCTTGGCTCGTCGTTTCCTTTGACGCATTTCATGGGCGGCATGCCTGTGGTCTCCTGCCCCCAGGCCTCATACCCTCCCTACACAGAGGCCTTCCTGCACTCCTCTTGGCCTCCATGACCTGCCGTCCTCAGACCAGGCCCCACTACACCATTCTGGGAGACCACGTTCTCCCTCGGTCAATCCTGAGCCCTGGCAGGGATGCCCAAAACAATCAGCCCTTACCCTGCTGTCTGGTGACCTGACTAGTCATACTCTCCTTTACTGCCCAGCACCACCCAGCAGTGCAGAAATGACCCCTCTGCCACCATATTATAGAAGAGACACGAAGCTGGAGGGCTGCTCTTCTGGGCTGAGATACCAGCCCTGTGATCCCACCAGGTCCTGCTGCCTCACATAGCTGTGCTTCCCAGGAGCTCCCAGCAACCTGGGTGCAGAAGACCTGATTTCCATTTTCGTTCCTTCCCTTCTCTTCCCCACTCCTGTATCCACCCAACGCCTACCACAAGGCCATTTGTACAGACATAATATTGGTTGAAAGAAAAGCATGAGCATCTTCTAATTGTTTTAAGTTCAGATTTCCATACACTGCATCTTCTTCAGGCAGGAGGTCTCCAGGAGCGGAAAGTGTGGACTTGAGTCTGGGGGGTTGCTCAGATGATACCGAAAAACTCTTCTTTTATGGCCTGTAGATCTAAGTAAGTCTTGCTTCTAAAAAATGTATTTCAGCACACACTTACTGTCTTTGGAGCCAGCAGCTCTGGGTGTGATCTTGGGCAAGTTATTCCCCTCTCTATGCCTCAGTTTTCTCATGTAGAAAGTGAGGTTAACCAGCCTTCCATTGTCGAGGTTGGGAGGGTTAAATTATGTGAGATGCTGAGCATAAAACGCTTCACACGTGAACGAGGAAGTGGCACTTGATACCCCTATGATGTGCCTAGCCTGAGGATTTGGAGAAAAAAAGATCCCACTTGGTCTCTTTTGCTCGCCATCCTTCAAAGTGGGTGCAGAGCCCAGCACGCTGTGGCAGGCCCTGTGTGGCAGCCGGGCCTGGAAGGACTCAGTGAGATCTGAGGAGGGTCCCTGAGGAGTTTTTAAGTTCACTTTAGCAGTTTAAGTTCACTTTAGCAACTTAAAAGTGAACAAGAGCCTTCCAGATGGATGTTGGAGGACCTACTGGGGAGGGGATACCCTGCACCCGGGGGGAAGGTGTGGGAGTATGTGGCACATCTAGGAACACCAGGACAAGCATGGGCTGGCTCCGAGTGAGGCTGCAGGGGAGGAAAGGATTGAAGAAAAAAAGCCAGAATTAGTCCCCAGAGAAGGGACTAACCCAACTGCACAGCTGCCTGAGGCAGGCACTCAGATGGCACCTTCAGTCCGCAGAACCATGGGGTGCGCTGACTGAGTTCATAGAGACAGAGCCTTCAATACAGTGCCTGGCATGTGGTAGGCTCTTGATGATGTTACTGATTCTAATTTATTGCCATTTTACAAATGAGTAAACTGAGGTTGGACTATGAAGGCAGTGAGGGCAGGGACCAAGTCCTTGATCACTACAGCCCTACTTCTGACTATAGTGTTGAGTATCAGTAAGCACCTGTTGACTGACAGACGGATGGACAGATGGGGTGTTGGACAGACAGACCAATGGACAGCAGATTGATGGACAGATGGGATGATGGACAGACACCCATGATGGACAGATGGGCTTGACTGAATGATTGCCCTGTGCATCCATTTTTCTGTCTTACTCTTAGAATTTGGGACTGATCCACAAAGCTTGGCCCCCTTGGTCTTTTCTTGCTTTATTATTATTTTTTTTTTACCCCAAACACTTTTAACATCAGACTTTACTGTCATTTTTTGGAGAGAAAAAACACTGTTATTGCCTATAGGCTACTCATATTCAGAGTGATGGTGATATTTATTAGCTCCAAAACCTGCCCATGCCCATCTTGATGGCTCATTTGTTATGTAGTTTAGGAGAAAGGGACTTGAGAAGAGGGCAAGGATGGGAACTCATTGTACAATTTATCAAGATATGAGTACATTTGGCACCTAATTTTTGCCTCTACTCTCAACCTACTGCCCCATGAAGTCCTGTTTCTCTCGACTGCTAACTTGAATGTTTGTCGCTATTGCCTAAAGTGAACATCAGCTGTGGAGGGCAGCGTCTTTGCTGAGTAAAGCACATTTGGAATCACATTTATTGTATTATTTTTACCAATTTCAAAAGTGATGCATATTCATTATAGAAATTTTTGAAAATACAGGAAAACACAAGGGAGAAAGTAAGTATATCCCAGAATTATACTTCCCAGAGATGTTTATCATGTGCACTATATCCTTTCTATACATTGTGTGTGTACGTGTTTAAAATTTTACCACCTCTCCTTTTCTCCTAAGAGTTGATATGGATACTCCTTCAGATCCCTCCTTTGCAGTCAAGTTTTAATGGCTAGTATCATCTAGATGTACCATAATTTATTCAACTAATCCTTTAGTTTCTGTCAAGTTTTTCATTATTATAAATGACACTGTAGAAAACAGTCTGGTAGCTAACTTTTTCTTTTTTTGCATACCTGTGATTGTTTCCTTGGGATGAAGTATTTAAATGATATTTGTATTGTCAGCAAAGATTATACCAGTTCCCACTCCCACCAGCAGCTGAACACAGAATCTTAATAGTTGCTGGACCAGTGGCTTTCAAATTCTTTTGACCATTGACCGAAAGTAAAAGGTACACTTTTTATTACTACCCTGTATTCACAAACATACATATATGAAATCAAAAAAATAAATTTCATGAAACTTACCTCACTATTGTGATGTGCTCTAGTATTTTCTTTTTAGTTTATGTGATTTTAAGAAAAGTTAGTCATGATGCATTCAATTGATTTAATGACCTGCTGGTGTGTCACAGCCTGTCATTTTCAAAACACAGCCCAGACTCACTGATCAGACAGAGAAGGTCTTGCTCTATGTAGCTGAGAGCTGTGGGTCAGCAGAGTGTGTCTACGGCAATAACAAGAGGCTGGGGTTTCAGGGGAATATATTTTCTAGCTCAGACTGTGGCGTGGCTTCTGCTGAGACCAGGACCTCTGATAATTCGGTTTTCCCTGGAATGTTGTTAATTTGACCCTTTGGGTCTTACGATTATGTATTTGAAAATGGAAAAGAGATAAAGGCCTTTAAATGTCTCCTAAGCATTGACACTTACAAGAAGTGATCAGTTCTCTTTATCTGCTTGGCTTATCTTGGATCTGAGAGGAAGATTCACTGCACAGCGGCCTGCAGCGTTTGGTCTAGGTGAGAGTTCATGATCCCAGAACTGTGGCTCTTAAACTGTTCTGTGGAAACCTTGGATTCTGAGATTCTCTCTCTCCACAGATCAATGTTTCCAAAGCACTTCGTGGTCGATTTTAATAACATTATCACTCTGTGTCAGAAAATCATGAGAAAGTCTTAGGTTGGCTGTTTCTACAAGAGCATTGGCAACTATTGCTCTCTTTGGGTGATAGGATGAATGTTGCAAGAATAGCGCTTAGTTGTTTAAAAAACATTCTTAGCAGTGAAGTAGATATATGCAGAATACAAATAGAAGTGAAACTTTGGAATTAAATCATATTTTTGTCTTTTAACTCCTTTGTTTCCAAGCTCAAATTTTTTCTAACTATTTCTACCTTTTGAGCATGGTCTATCACTTTTTGTGCACAAAGCTTGGAATAAATGAGATTTCATACAAAAAAGAAATTTTTTCCAAAATCAGATCATCAAATGAACAATACTGGTTGGAATTTTCATAACTTATGTTTATGCAAGCACTCCGTTGCCTTAATGACTGCTGATTGAGTCATTGTTAAGTATGTCTGAGTTCTTTCTATGTGTGGAGCATTGTACTAGGCACATGTTCCCCATCCCAAAGGGCAGGAAATGTGAGGGGGCCGCTGCTCTACCCCGTGCGTGAAGGCCAGGAAATGTGACGGGGGCGCCGCTCTACACTGGGCATGGAACTGGGAGGCCCTAAGAATTCAGTCAAATGAGCATTAGGGGACTTCTGCTTCTGACCACGTTGAAGGAACATGCAGCTGATATGTCCTCCTGACTGAAACAACCAAAAAATGGACAATAGGTATGAACTAAGCTGTTTGCAAGACAAAATATGGGTTAAAAGGATGCGAAAAGGTATAGCCCGCTAACACTCATCAGAAGAGAGCTAGAGTGATTGTTCATATCAGGCAAAGTAGACCTCAGAGCGAAGACTACTGGCAGGGTTAAATAAGGTCGTTTCATAATGACAAAGGGGCCAGTTCAAGAGGATATAATAATCCTAAATCCAGTAACAACCCTAGGAGCTGGCTGCTTTGATTGTCCCTATTTTGCAGATGAGGAAGATGAGGCTCAGAGCAGTTGGACTTGCCCGAGCTCCCGCGGGTTACTGGGGGCTCCAAAGCCCGATTTGTCTGATCCCAGAGCCCATGTTGCTATGGTAAAGCTATGCCCAGAGGAGGAGGGTAGGAAATCACACTGGGGTGTCAGGGGAGGTTCCCCAAGGGGGCGAGGCTCAACTTTGCTGTGTGGAATGAGCAGATATCCCTGGGTGAATGAGACCCCATCACACCCTGCATTGCACACAGGTCCTACTTCAGCTTATCAAGCCTCTTAGTGTCAGGAGGTCCACGCTTACCAAAGATGAGGGGCTGAACTCCACGGGGCTTTGTGCCTCTGGTGCTCCAGACCTGCCCCTCTGACTGATTCTCCGTGCTGATGAAAGGGCAGCCTTTTCCCACGTCAGACGCAGAGTATGTGGGAGCCCAGGACCAGGAGCTGCAGGGTCTCTTTGCTTTTTGTTTGTTTTTGTTAGCAGTCATTAAGCACTTCCTATCTACGTGGACACCTTTATAAGTGCTTTGCATAGAGTAGTAACTTAGCTAAGTCTCAAATTAATTGAGTACTGTTATTAGATTTACACAGGAGGAAACTGAGGCCAGAGAGAGCTTAAGTAACTTGCCCAAGGTTAAGCAGAGCCAAACTTCCAGCCCAGAGAGTCTATCTCCAGAGCCCATGCACCAAACCACTGTTCTGTCTGCAAACTGAGTGTGCTGGCTTCTGCCCTCATGCTCCAGAAAATAGCTGGCGTCATTTTAGTGGGATGAGCTTAGTTTGAATTTAGCCTGTCACTTTGGTGACCTTGGGCAGGTCGCTCCCCTCCCTGAGCCTCAGTTTCCCGGTGCCCATGGATGCAGGTTGCTGAGCCACCCAGAAGTTAGTGTGAGTTGAACTGGATCTTCCCATCATGGTGGAGGCTGGCTCGCAGGACCAGACCCTTCCTTTCCTATCAGACGCTCTGAGGTGGTTCCCTGCTCTTTCTCTCTGTTGTAGAGCTGAGGGAAGGGAGGCGGTACGTGGTTCAATTACTGACCCCAGACATCTTTGGTGAGTCAGGGAGGGGCTGGAACAGGAGTTGGGACAGCAAAGCCTGCCTTTGGCGTGTAGCCGGGTGCCATCCCCAATGGCCAGGGCTTTATGCCTACACGTGTTCTGCATTTTGCCTTCTAATCTCAGTATGTAAGTGGAGAATCCAACTGGCCTCGCTTGGACATGATGAAAAGTCTTCACCTGCCCACGTGGGAATGCTGAGAGCACAACTCTGTGGGCTGTGTTTAGTCACGTGACTCAGGCCTCGGCTGCTTCTCTTTGCTTCCCACCTTCTATCTTTAAGGATTGACAGGGTCAACCAAGTTTTTAAGACTGTTGCTATTTAACTGTACTTGCATATTGCCTCTTTTCTCCATAGTCAAGCAAACCCAGATTGAATTTCCTACAATCGTCTGGGAGAAGAGTAGGGAAGCAGAGCCCTGGATCTTATAGTTTTGCCTCATATGGGGCTGCATTGTGGAGAGGGCGTTCTGAGAAGTGGGAGGGGCACCTCGTCACAGAAAGGGTGGAATCTTGTGGTCAGGACTCTGTGAACTTGGACCTTACCACTGGGACCCTCAGTTTCCTTAACTCTTAAAGCCTAGTGCATTGTGGGCACTCAATGTGTACTTGACTCTCCTTCTCTTCCCTTTTTCTGGATGTGCTTACAATGAAGGACCCCAGCTCTCTCCCTTTTCCTCTCCCCTTCCCTCCTGACCCATTAGACAGGGAGCTGTCTGGTTGGGGCTCCTCAGGGTGCAGCCTTGGACCATGGAGGCAAGTCATGTTCTGAGCAAATCTGACTCCAAAGCATCAGGGTCTACAAAGACAGACTTGGAACCTGGACACGCTGTATGGTTACCAATGTCCCCCCACCCATTACCCCCGCCTCCCCCACTGGGATAGAGCTGTATCTAGTACCCTAGCTGCTGACCTTAGCCCTGCACGGTCAAAATCTTCACAGGGAACTTCTATAGTATCCCTTGGCCCTTGAGTGTTACCTGTACCTGGATGCCATGGCCAGGGGCTGTGCCCTCCACACTGGCCCCTTTGATATCAGCACCGGAAGATACCACTGCTGGGCTCACTGGGCTCTCAGGATCAGTCTCTACAGCAGGATTTTAGGCCCCCTCCATCAGGGCCCCTCCATGAGAGCCTTCTCTTCTTAGTCCCTGGCTGCTCCGTTTTTCCTTAATGTGTTCCAGAATCCCACAGGGAAGAGTAGAACTGGCCAAAGCAGAATAAGAAATATCTGGACAAAATTGGAGCAGGAGAAATTCTCAGAAGAGCTCTACGACCCAGCCTGATGATAAGGTTATCAGCAAACACGTGTTGACCATCCCTTTCATGTTAGACACGGAGCTGCTGTTTGCTGTTTAGAGATGCAGTCCAGCTGGGCAGTGACTGAGTCATTATATTTTAAAGATTGCCTCAGAGGACGCTGAAACAACTACAAGTGTTTGTGAATTAAAATAAATAATAAGTGGTGTGATGCCGAGTCTCCTGGTTATTTAGAAGCCTTGGTCCCGAGACTAATTCCCCAGGGAGATTCAGCACCACTTCATTTATCTGGCGTCAGCCATTTCTTGGAACAGAGCCAAGGCCTGAAATAACCAAAACAGAAACTCTGGGAATCCCAAAGAGATGACCTGAAGTCTGTGTGCTGAGGCTGAAGCCCTTACTCCACTCCTGAAGGAGTCTGGCCAGCCTTTGCGAGGATGCTTGTTGACTGTCACACACGGCTCCCGGTTTCTGGGGTGCTGCAGAGTGGTAAGGATAGAGGGTCTCTGAATGTAGACAGCTAAGAGTGCTGGTGACCAGAGAAGAGCCAGAAGAACTAGAAACATCAGACTCAAAAATCCAAGAACTCAGTGGGCCCCTGCCCAGCCCTGAGGAAGAGTCGAAGCTCCTCGGGAATACAGAGTCCTCCAGGTAAAGTGGGCTCTGTGCAGGCAGGCTGGCTGGTGCAAGGAGGAGTCTTTGGAGAGTCACCCCTCAGTCCTGGATGCTGCAGATTCCCTGGAATAAAATAGATAGTATTGGTGTGAATGCTCAGTTTTTCACAACAATCCCCCAGACAAGTATCTCTCAAAACAGATCAGTAGGTCAGCCTGGCTTGGATCTAATATGGCAGAGACCGTTTTGCTCCCTATCCAATTTCTTGAGAAGAAACAGAGCCAAGAAAAATCCTGGGAGGTGCCTGGGCCATGTGCAGCTAGTGATGCTGGGTTCTAAGTCTGAAGGTCAGGGGTCCAGCTGGCTAGGAATGCCTATGTGGGCAGAGTAGGGGCAAGTTGGGCTTCACCATAATGCCAAGTAACTGGGTAGCAGAATGGAAGGGGTTCAGGTACAGCCCATGCTAGGAAAGAGTCCAAGGCCAGATCTGGCAAACCTCCCGAGAAGGGACTGGCTGGGGTCCAAGTGTTGACCCCAGGAGAAAGTCTTCTCAGTGGTTGCTACGACAACTTCATCAGCCAGACCCTTTGCTCAGCCCCATCCTGTTTTTTTCTAGGGCACCGTGGGTCTCTGACCAACTCCCTCCCTTTTCGTTTCATCAGTCAGAGACCCCTTTCTCTGGACACAGTGAAGGCCTTCAAGAAAAATCCCAACATTGTGGGGCTCCAGACTAAATTCTAGGCTTCTTGTCATCTCTGCTGTCACTTTCTGATCATTATGAGGACAATAACCTGTTTGGTTTCAGGGATTTAGAAAGCACAATAAAAATCACTTTGTGATGATAAGTTATTTCTCAACTTTGAAAGAACTTTGCTCCAAGATTAAAGGAATCAGCTCTTATTTTTCAAAAGAGGTTTTCATTTTTGACCGCCTGACGTTCTCTGAGTCCCTGCTAGGTCAAGTGTCAGGGGCCTGTATGGATGTGGCCACCTTTAATCCTCCAACAGTCCTATGAGTAGGAATTATTATCCTTATGGTTTTCCCATGGATGAGAGAACTAAGCCCAGAGGTGAGATGCTATTTCTTCAGATACAGCAAAATGTGGAGGCAGGGGTTCTAATTCAGGTCTTCCAAACTCAAGGCTCTTGTCCCTAATTTGAGACCTTGCTTTTTTTTCGGAGGGTACGGGGATGATAACTTTGTTTCTGGCTGCTGGGTTCCATGTTAATCAATGTTATACGTTCAACCCTCATTTAACATAATCCACAATTTTTAAACAAGCCTTTGTGTTTTGTTGTTAACCTGTGGTCACTGGAAAAAATCATCTCCCAGTGAGAAAATCCGTGTGTCATATTTGTGAATATCTTATGTTAGTAGGTCTTATCTTGTCAGGCAAATTAGAGTGTGAGAGTAGCAGGCAGTAAAACTAACCCTCATCCCTGATAAAGAAAAGAAGGATTACTAAAATGACCCAAGGACAATCTATTTTGTTGACAACATTCCTTTGAAGGTCTCAGCCCAAACTTCTTAAGGGTGTAAAGAAGGTGATTATAAATTTTGTATGGAATGGGTAGCATCCAGATATATGAGAAAATAATGGATGGAGCTGGCATCAATCCTGGGCCAATTTGCCAAATTTTGAATCTACTGTATTCTCTTTTTCCCTCCGTCGAGATGGTTCGTAACTCTCCAGAAGGATTCACCCATCACATCAAGGAAATAAGGAGGGGGAGAAATGAAGCTTCACTAGTTGACTTCTAAATTTGTAATCATCTTGGTTAAAATTCTTTTGGATGCAAGTAAGAGAGGCCCATTAAAAACTTGTTCAAGCAGCAAAGGAGAACACATCTCAAGGAGAGAGAGAGAGGTATGTTCTGGAATCCTCATGAGGACCAGGAACTGGGAAGCGGACTAGAGTCGAGGCAGCTCTGCTCTTGGTCTCTCCTTCCCTGGGGAACCATAGTCTCAGCCTTTGCATCTCTGGTGTCTGCCCATTCTCCTTGCTCCTCTGCATTTGTGGTTGTCCTTTGGCTATGGAGTTTATAGCATCTCCATTCCAGCTGCACTCTGAGATGATGTCTCATAGATCCAGTGCTAAATCCCCGGCTCAGTTTGAGTTGGAGTCCTTCCCAACTCAGTCATTTTTGGTTAGGGAGTGAGGTCATGTATCATGAACATGCCTCCTGACGCCCTACTTGTACGGGTGGTGAGAGAGTTCTCAGAGAATAGTAGCTGAGGAATATCTATTAAAGTATATATGATAGCTTTTGAAATATTTTCTAACTAATCTTTTCAGGCTGGTGTAGAGAAATGGAGTTGAATTTTGTATATTGATCTTACATCTGGCAACCTTGTTAAACCGTCATAGTAATTCTAATAGTGTTTGTAGTTCCTTTGCATTTCCTGTGAAGATAATCATATCACCTGCAAAAAATGATAGCTTGTTTCCTCCTTTACAATTAGGTACATTTATTTCTTTGTCATATTATTGAAGTGGCGAGGACCTCCAGTGCAATGGTTAAAAGAAGTGGTTGATAACAGCACCTGTAGTTTATTCTTTGCTTTTCTTTTTTTTTTTGCTGAGGAAGACTCGCCCTGAGCTAACACCCATTGCCAATGTTCCTCCCCCCACCGTTTTTTTTTTTTTTGCTTGAGGAAGATTAGCCCTGAACTAACATCTGTGCTAATCTTCCTCTATTTTGTGTGTGGGTCGTTGGCACGGCATGGCCACAGCATCCCCAGGATCCAAACCCGTGAACCTGGGCCGCTGAAGTGGAGCATGCCAAACTTAACCACTACATCATGGCGCCAGCCCCCAACCTGTAGTTTATTCTTAACTTTACAGGACGTGTGCTTACTGTTCCACCATTAAGGATATTATTTAGAGTGGATATCCTGCAGATGTTCTTTATCAGGTTAAGGCAAGTATGTTTTACCCTTAGTTTATGAAGAGGCTTTTGTGTGTTTGTATGTGTGTGTGTTCATTTTTTTGTTTGGTTTTAAAATAGTGGATGGATTTAAATTTTATGGAATTACTTATGTGCATTTATTTTACTGAGATAATCACACCCTTTCCTCCTTTTAATCTATGTGGTGTATTTACATTAACAGTTTTTCTAAGGTTTAATAAATCTTGAGTTTGGGGATAAATACTTCTTAGTCATGATGTGTGTGTGTGTGTGTGTGTGTGTGTGTGTGTGTGTGTGTGTTTAATACACTGTTGATTCTGTCTGCTAATACTCATTTAGGATTTATCCATCTGTGATCATGAGTGAGGTCACCCTGTGTTATTCCTTCCTAGTACCGCCCTTGTCTAATTTGATATCAAAGTTATAACTCCCTCATTAAGTTACTTGGGGGGTGTGTTTTTCCTATTTCTGTTCTCTCAAAGAGTTTATATAAAATTGGATGATCTGTTCCTTGACTATTTTGTACACATGCCTGTAAAGGCATATAAGCTCACAGTTTCCTTCTGGGAACATTTTAAATGATTGATTCTCTTTCGTTAGTGGTTATAGCTATTCAGATTTTCTATTTCTTCTTGAGTCTTTTGGTATTTATGTTTTTCTAGTAATTTGTCCATTTCTTCTTTGTTTAAAAATTTATTGGCACAAGGTTCATAATACTCTCTTATCTTTTTATCCCTGCCGTATCTGTAGTTAGGTTCCCTTTGCCACTCCTAATATTGTTTCTTTTTCCCATCCCTTTATCTCTTGATCTATTTTCGTATTTTTTTCAAATAATAAACTTTTGGCTCTGTTGACTATCTCCAGATTGTACCTGGTTTTTCTATTTTATTGATTTTTATCTTCATTATTTATTTCCTTCTACTTTCTTTGGGTTTATTTTCCTGCACTTCTTCTATGACCTTAACTTTGATGTTATCTCATTAATTTTTGCCATTTCTCCTTTTCTATTATAAACATTGAAAGTTATAACTTTTCTTTTTAAATACTGCTTTGGCTGATCAACCATGATTTGATATATAAGATGTTCTGTTTATCAATTCTAAGTATATTTCAATTTCCATAATGATTTATTTGAACCATGAGTTAGTTGAGTAGTTTTTTAAATTTTCTAATGTCTAGTATTCAAAAATAATAACAGCCAAACTCTGTTGAATTCTTACTGTGCCAGGCACCAGTCTTCACATTTTACATTGATTAACTTATATAATCCTCACAACCCTACAAAGTAGGACTGTTATGACCTCAATATTATGTATGTGAAAAATGAGGCACAGAGAGTTTAAGTGATTTGCCCATGATCACACAGCTCCTGAGTTGGCAGAGCCAAGATTCAAACCGAGGCAGTTCAGCTACAGAGTATATTCACCGTACTGCCTTCTTTTTAGTAACTTCCTGTTGTTATTGTTGTTATAATAATAATAATTATTATTATATTGGTTTTTTTCCACTTAATTCCATTGTAATCAGAGAAAATGGCCAGTGTAATACAGATTTTTAAAAATTTATTATGACTGACTTTGTGGTCTAGAACACAGACAGTTTTCATGTGTCTTCACGCTTCAAAGAAGCGTGCTGTATGTGTATGTGTGTGTTCTGTAATTGGGTGCAGGGTTTTAAATGTGACCAGGAGATCAAGCTTATTCATGGCATTGTTCAAATATTCCCTATTCTTACTGAGGTTTTGGTTTTTCTGGTCTATCAATTATTGAGTGGGCTAACACCTCCCACTGTTGATGGTAGATGTGTCAGTGTCTCCTTGTAATTCTACCAATTTTGGTCTCATTATTTTGAAGTTGTGTTATTAGATGTTTACAATAGAATTGTTCTATCATCCTAGTGAATTGAATCTTTGATCCTTCTGGAGTGACTATCTTTCAGTCTAGTAATGCTTTAAAATGTATTTTGTCCAAAATTAATGTAAGGACAAAAGCTTCCGTTCAGTTGGTGTTTCTCTGTTATATCCTTTTACTTAAAATTTTTCTGTGTTATTGTATTGAATTTATGTTTCTTATAAACAACATTGATCTGGTGTCTTTAATTTACTCTAATAACCTCATTTTTATCTGTTTAGTCTAAATACTTTTTGTCATTGCTGATATGTTTGAATTCATTTCTTCCATCTTACTCTTTGCTTTCTAGTTGGTCTGTCTTATCTCTGCTTATTTGGGCTTCTTATTTTTTTTCAGATTTATTATTTTTTTCCCGTTTCCATTCTTCCCTCTTCTGGTTATCATTCTAGTTTTGTTCATTTTGTGGTCACTCTAGCAATTGTAGTGTGTACACTTAACACACAAAGTCTAAAGTTAATTATTGTGTTTCCTTTCCTCCAACAATACAAGAGCTTAGATTGCTTTCGCTAAGCGCCAGCTCCCACCTTCTGGCGTATCATTGTCCATTCTTTCAGGACTGCGTTTTTTTAGTCCCGCAAATTAACCATCATATTTATTATTATGTGGAATCAGGATTTCTTTAGAACTGCCACTGTTTGCCAATTTCTTTGCCCACAGGTCCTTCTTGCATCTCTTAAGTCATTTTCCTTGTTCCTAGAGTACCTTCTTCAGGATACCATTTAGTGTGGGTCTGTGGTGGTAAACGTAGTTTTTATTTTTCTGGGTATGTCTTTATTTCATGCTCGATCTTGAAAGGTTAAGTACTGTTAAGTATAGAATTCATGGTTGACAGTTATTTTCTCTTGGCACTTTGAAGTTTTTACTATTATTCTGGATTCCCTTGTTGCTGAGGAATCAGCTGTCTGTCTCATTGTAATTTTTCATGGCAGTCTATTTTTTCTCTCTACTTTTAATATTTTTTCTTGTTTTTCTGGTGGTCTGTGGTTTCACTATAGTGTATCTAAGTATGAATTTATTTTTTATTTTTGGGGTCATTTGGGTTTGCCGAAGTTGTGGATTTGTGTCACTTGACAATTCTGGGAAATTTTAGGGCATTATCACTTTCAATCCTGTCTATCCATGTGCTTTATATTATCTCCTTCTAGGTATTTTAGGCTGATATCTGTATCTGCTGCCTCTGCAGATTTGATTCTGTTGATTATTGTCTGTCTCTTCTGATTGTCTGTTATTTCCCCTTGGGTTTTGTGATCTTTTTTTCTTGAGCCCGTGATTTTTGGAACTTTATCTGGGTAGTTCTTTCAGGCCAGAGAGGATCTGCATTTACTCTGCCGGGTACCTGGAGACCACAACAGACTTTAAACTGGCCTCTCTGCTTGGGGCTTTGAGGGCCTCAGGGGAAGTATGGATTCTGGCCTCAGAGCCATATGAATGCAGGCTGTGGTTGAAAAGCCTAGGAGAGATGTTTTCCCCTTCCAGCCACCGCCAGAGCTGAAAGTAGCAAATTTTCTCACTATCTTTTTGGGTGACGAGTGGTGTTTTCTTATTTCACCCATGGTAGGCATTGTTTACCAGAGGACTGTGTTTGTGTGGGCATCTTTATATGACCTCTTACTTTGCCTCAACACCTCCTACCCTTTTGGAGTCATGCTCTCTCATTGTGTTTGCTCTCAGAGTATTTCTCTTTATCAGCTTAATATGCATTCAAAATGATTTAAAACATATTTTATCAAGCATATTTTCGATGGTTTCTACTGGAGAGTAGTGTTTTTAAAGAATATCTGGTCTAGCATATTGCCAGAGACAGATGTCCCAAGCAAATCTGGCCTCTCCTCCTCCTTGCTCCCTAAACTGCTTTTGTCCTGTCGCCATTGATTCCCTGTGACTCGGTCCAAAGGACCCTTCTTGGTCCTCACCTGCCTGAGCTCCCAACCTCAGTCGTCATGGTAGACCTGTCCCTCCTGGACACACCCTCTCTCAGCTTTCAGGGCCCCAAGCTCTCGGGCTTTCTTTCTCCTTTCTCTTCTTAGTCTCCTCCACCAGTTTTACTCTACCTGACCTCTGAATGTTGGCATTTCCCGGAAGGTGAGCCTGGGTCGTCATCACACTCTTGTTGATTCTGTCCCTTCCGGAGTTTTTAAATACTACTTATGTGGTGAGGACTCTCTAATTTATATCTCCATCCCAGACATCTTTCACATCTCCCGAGTCTTGTGTCTAACTTTCATTTTGACCAATTGTCTCACCAATTCTCACATCTAACATTTACAGATATGAATGTTTGATCTTTCCCCACAAACATACTCCTCCACTGTGATCCTCCAGCTCAGTAACCACCACACTATACACCTACTGGTCATGTGGCCCAGCCTTCCTTCTTCTCATGCACACACCCAACCCTCTCCAAGCCTTCTCCCTCTATCTCCGTGCCACCCATGTCTCCCGTTTCCATGCCACCAACTGGTCCACTCCTTCTCTCTTGCCTCTAGTGGGCTGTGCTCACTCAGCAGCTAGAGCCACCTTTTAAACTCACAAGTCATCTATTCCAAAGCTTCAAATTATTTTACAACTTTACATTGCAACTAAACTAACGTAAAATGAATCGTCAAGATGGCTCCTGAGGCCTCGAGTCACTTGACCCCTGTCTGCCTCTTCAATCTTTTCTGTGGGCCCCTCTCTCCCCCACTTACTACCTCCAGCCCAACCTTCTTTTCAGTCCCTGAAATTCTGTGCTCTTTCATGGCCTTAGGGTGTTTGCACATGCTGTTCTCTCACCAGGAGCAAGCTTTCTCCCACTCCTAGCTTTGCTGACATTGCTTCTTTAAGATTCCAAGTTGAACAAGCCCTCTGAAAACTTTCTCGGGCATCTAGGTTGAAGAGGTCTTTCTTGTTATTTTTTTCTCATGGAACCCAGATCTTTTCTTTTCCGGCACTTACCATAAATTTTTTAAATTATCTGTTTCATTTGTCTACCTGACCAATGCCTGTCTGTCATCTGAGGACAGGACCATGTCTCTGGTTTGCAACATGTGGCGTAGTGCCTGTGACGCGAGACCCTCAGTATACATTTGGTGATGGGACCCTTGAATGAATTCCTTCCCACGCGCTCGCCCCAGTTCATAAGCCCTGAGGGTGCGGGGTCACCTCAAAGCATATAGGGCCGGGTGGGACAACTCGCCATCACCTCCATCAGAACATCCATCATCTGCTGGGCCCTGAACTCTGGCTGTCAGAAGACCCCACTCAGATCACGGCTGTCACAGGAAAGGATGCAGTGAATCTCACACACATCAGCTGCCAACACCCCATTCGGGGTGGTAGAGATACAGGTATAGGTATAGAATTAATACAGCTCTAAGACACAGTTCCTCCTGGTTGGTGGGTCGGTGTCTATATTTTCTATTGACCCTCCCCTAACAAATAAAATAAGATTGATTTTGTCTGTTTCTTCTTCTTTCAAATTAACAAAATTTACCCTCAATTTGCTTAAAAGGGGGGAAGAAAGCCTGTGTCTAATTTGTTCTGATACATTTATTAAATGTAATCATACAGTAAAAAAATTCAGAGATGTTAAAAACAGCGGGAAAATATTAAACTTTCAGTGTACAAAGTTTGAATCATCAAATATGTTTTGTGGGGCTCTCTCTGAAATGGGACACAACCCTAATGACGTTCACAATTACTTGCTACGAGGCTCGACGTAACGCAGAAGGCAGAGATAGAGTAACACGTCTTCCCAATGTGCTCTTTCTTCACGGAGACCAGATTCTGGGCTGCATCACCGCTGAGGATTCTGCTGGCTTTAGGAGCATGGAGTTTAGAGTTCTTTCTTCCTAGTCCGCATTTCTTTTTTTATTAGGACTGAAGTAAGCTCATGGAAAATATTATTCACTTTTTGGGAGATGAAACCTGTTTCTTCCCTCATTCCCCTCTTTTTTCTCATCTCCCCCGCACCCCAACCAGAAACGTCTAAGCAAATGCCCCCACTTAGGAATCCAGTGTGGAAAGAAGAAAACTTCTGGGAACTACCATTTCATTTTTTAACGAAAACCCAAGGTGCTATTGAGTGCCTTGAGATGATGGCTCGGAGAAGGATTTCCTTAGACTCCAAAGGATTCGTTCATGTTGGAGAAGCAGTTCACATTGATTTATCTCTGGTCGTGAACAAGCAAGATTCAAGATAACACTTCACACACACACGCGCTGTATTAGTCATCTTGGGCTGCCATAACGAAGTACCTTAGACTGAGTGGCTTGAACAACAGAAATTTATTTTCACACAATTCTGGAGGCTAGAAATCCAAAATCAAGGTGTCAGCAGGGTGGGTTTCTTCTGAGGCCTCTCTCCTTGGCTTGTAGATGATCGTCTTCTGCTCCCTGTGTCTTCACATGGTCTTCCCTCTGTGTGTCCTGTTCTTATAAGGACACCAGGAAATGCTATGAAGAAAAATAAGTTGAGGTAAGGAGATGGGGAGTGATGGTGGTGGGTGGGGCAGCTGTGTTAGACAGAAGGACCAGAGACGGCCTCCCTGCAGTGGGAACTTCTGACCAGAGACAGGAATGAGACAAGGGAGAGAGCCCCATGGGGATCTGGGGGGAGTGCTCCAGACAGAGGGAACAGTGTCACAAAACCCCAGGCTGAGATGTTGTTGTGAAGAGTGGAGATGATACATCATGTGTAACACGGAACATAAAATTGGTCGTCAGTAATGGCCTCTGTGACTGTCCCTTCTCTTGGCACTTCCTGTGGTACTGGTTTATTAAGCCATGTGAAAGTAACAAGTGCTGGGTTGTGACCTGGTGTGGGAAGTGCCTCATGCAGCCATGCTCAGTCATATCCCTCCTCCCTCCAGAACACTCCATGGCTCCCTTTGCCCACATCTGCTCTGTTGGTTTCTGGGTCTCTCCCCATCTGCCTCCCCCTAACACCTACCTCTGTCCTTGCAATCCCCCATTCCTATCCCAAGCTTTTTTCTTGGGGTCTTTCTTTCTCAGGCACCCTTTTGTCTCCCACATCATAAGATTATGGATGACTTTATCTTGTTTCCTTTTGTTTTTCTCTATTTTCTGATTTTTTTAATGCTTATGTGTTGCTTTTAGAAATTAATTAAAAAAACCCAAAAGTTCATTTTTAGTTAGAAAATGACACAGACACGTACACACACAAACTGTTTATAATCATTTGTCCCCAAAGATAGGGGCCCCAAATTTAGAATTTAAGTTCCTCAAGAAGATGGCTGCAAGTCCCCGACTGGTGACTTCTCTCTGTCGTGTGTTTCTCTAAACTCGCATACGGATTCACACAGAACACGGATGCCCAAGAGTTTTTGAACCTTGTCAGTTTCTAAATGGGCTGCCTCAGATATCCCAAGGATGTAGACTTTTATGAGCATGGGCCTCTCTGGCCTTTTCTAAGGGAATTTGGTCATAAATGTGCTCCTGGCAGTTTCAGGAGATTGGAAGCGACAGCCGTTGCCTCGCGCCTGGTTGGCCTTGGAGTTTTCTTGTTGCTGTTTCCTTTTCAGTTGCCTGGAAGCCCTGTGAGGGCTGTAAGCCTTGTTACCTCAGCTCTGTCAGGGATCTGGAGAGGCTAGAATTATCAGGAGAACAGACATGCAGTTTTACTCGATTTTCAACCTAGAAGAGGTGTTCAAAGCTGAGTGTCACTACCTAGACAAGAAATAAATTTTCTTGCATTTGAAGAACTAATTAATATAAGATAGAACATCTTTATGTTCCCAGGGCTCTATTGCCTGTTCTCTGAGAGACTATTGGTATTTGTTTGCTGATTCTTTTGAGTAAATTATCTCTCAGGCCCTGATGGCCTGGTGTCCAGGGCAGAGTGTGAACAAGTTCAGAAGTATCAGAGAACAACAAAGAACCCATTACTCCCTCTCTTGCTGGGGGAGACCAGAACAAAATGCTCAAAGAAAAAGTATTTTGGTTCTTCAAAATTATTATTTTGAGCACTTAGCAGCAATGCTTCTTATGTATAACTGCTTCTTCCCAACACTGAGGTGGTATATTTGGTGCGAATCTTTTCCACACCAGAACCTGAGAGATTATTCGGGAACATTCCAACATAGCCCTCAAGCCTCACTTTCTTCATCTGTAAAATGGGGTAACGCCTACCTCACAGGGCTGTTGTGAGGATGAAAAGGATTAAGTGAGATAATAAATGAAGTTTGGGTAAAGCATCCAGCACAGCATCTGGCTTGTGGTGGATGCTTGTTAAATGGTAGAATTATGATGATGAAAATGAGTCAGCTATGGCCCTTGTGGGGGAAACACTCTGAGGCATGATCACATTCATTCAGAACCTAATTTCATGTGGTTTGCCTGTGGGGCGGGTTTAACCCTGTGGTTACTGGGGGGAGAGGGGTGAAGGGGAGGTTGAACTTCTCCAGGTTGGAAATGTTACTAATTTATTTTTCCATAAATACAATGAGTTTACCTTTATGAGAGGAATTCAGTATCCCTGTGGGTTTGTGAAGACACCTTTGCTTCTGTAAACTGTATATGATGACACTGTGGGGGAAGAGGGAGAATCTCCCTCTGCCCTTTTCCTTCAGGTTCTTATGGCTGGCCAAATAATTAACAAGACAGGTTAGCAGGTGAAAATAATACCAAGTTTAATAACATGTATACATGGGAAAAACTCAGAAATGAGCAACTCGTCTCTCTGTCTAAGCTGCTTGCTTAAGTATTGCAGCTAAAGGCGAGGAACGTGTTGGGGGTGGATAGTGGCCTGGGACTTCAGAGGGCAGGAAGACAATTCTTTTCAGGGTCATCTATAGATAATGTGGTCAGGGAGAGACAGAGTTTTTGATAAAAGAGGCTTGGTGCCTTTCCTATTGTAACCTCTATCCTACATTATCTTTACAGCCACCATGATAGAAGATCTGTTCCAGGAAGGAGCCACCATGTCAAATTTTTTAGGCAGTTAGTAGGGGAGGTCAAATGTCCCTCAGAGAAAACAATCAAGGTAAAGAGATGTATTTCAGGGTGGCCAAATCTTGGTCTCCCACAACACTTTCCAGTTGGACTGCCCAGACCACCGTGATGCTGAGGAGGAAAGGGGAAGTGGAGGGGCGTCAGAGGCTGGCTCTCAGGGCAGGAGCGCATGCTCACAGGACTTGAGGGCTCTGCAGGCAGCGGTACCCCAGAAGTGCTGGCTTCTGTGACTCTAGTGACTGTTTTCCGAAATGAAGTAGGTCCCCCCAGGCATTAACAGTGCCTGGAGTTGGAGTATGTGGCTGCTCCTAGGAGCACCCTTCTGTTCCGTACCCTGTGTGGCTTGAACATTCTTACAGGAGCTAAATCTTGTCGTTCCCTGGCACTGCTAAAGTGCTCAATGCAAATCCTCCTGGGAGAAGTAACAGGACAGTCACCTCCGATGTTACTTACTTAGGCAGGATTGATTTGTGCAAGCAGATTCTGAGAGTGGGAAAGGTTCTGAAGATTTAATGGGGAGAACAATGAGCTGGAAGACACAGAGTGCAGGGGCCTCCAGGAGGGGAAGAGCCTGAGGCCAAAGGCAGACTTTGCTCCCTTCAAGTTTGCCTGGGGCTGGTCGCCTTCCTCTTGAGTGGCGGATTCTCCCAGTTTGTGTGCAGAAACACTATCAACAGTTTGAAAAGGAGCAGCAGGTGACTGCCATTTAAATAAGGATTTCAGGAAGTGAAAAAGGAAAAAAACGACCCGGAAGCTGGAGTGTGAATTTATGATGCAGAGTATTTAATGATATTAAGATGCAGAGTGGCAATTTAGGATTTCTATGTTATCTCCCAAGAATCATAGGTATATTTGCTAATTTTAAAGGAGTTTTTGGGGGTTGGAGGTGGGGCATCATTCTCCTGCATATTACAGGTGTAATTACTAATACCTTCACATTTATTAGAATTCATAAGATTTGGGAGAGAGAGAGGAAAAAAATCAGTGTAATTTGTTGAAATATTTTGGAAAAATGTGACTATTTTCAAATGTTTGTACTACTAATGAAGGCAACACCCAAAATAGTATTTATGCACCAAAAGCTAATGTGATGAATCAAAATTCTTAGACTGGTTCTTCTGGGTAGGAGAAATATGGTTATTTTCTTCTTTTCGATTTTCTGTATTTTTTTTAATTTTGAAGAAAATGTTAGTCCTTTTTAATGATGGGGTTGCAAAGTTAAAATGTATTTCTATTCTTTTTTTTTTTTTTTTTGCAACAGGGTTACATGGTGGAGAACCGAATTGCAGGCTTAAAATGTGACACAGATGTGTTTGTAACTTTTGAAGGTGACAATGTTGTTATGCTGCAGGTAAGATTCAGGAAATGTTTATTCTTCTTAAACGGCATAATTTTCAAGATTAAGAGTTATCCAGAAATCTGAAGTCTTTCATACGTTATATCTTCATCTGATGTCTTCATTTAATTGGCAGGTGTTTTCCTGTTAGGCACTTGATTTTTGCAGTAGTGAATGGGAGGATTAAATTATTTCTCTCTGCTGATCTTTGACATTGAACTATATATTTTGTGGTTTAAGAAAACTACTTCTTGTACATATTGAGTTAGATTCTTCTACTGGGAAGGCTATGCCCAAAGAGTATGTAAGGGCCTGGAAGATTAACAGGCAAAAGACACAAAAAGCCAATTTACAAAATGAGGGCAATTGATCAGCCTCACCAGTGATCAGAGAAATGCACGTTAGGGCATACTGCGATGCTGTTTTCTTCTCTCTATCAAATTGGCTCATGTGTAAGAGCGTGTTGAAGTCCCATGCTGGTGAGAACAAAAGGGGAACTCTTCCCTGTTGTTATTGGGCTGTGTGTGATTCTACTTCTGGGACTGTCTAGGGTAATAATCCTAAACACAGAAAAACTTTGGGGCGCAAACATTTTCATTAGCACATTATTTATTGTAGCAACCGTGTTGGAATCTCAATTTTCAACAGTAGGAAAATGATGATGTAAATCATGCTCTGGCCACTCGGTGGGGAGTTAAAGAGCATTTAAAATTGTACTTAACAAAGAGTTTAGTACAGAAATTAAAAACTTATGATTTACTAGGTAGAAATAATATAAAATTGTATGTAGAATGTGATCGCAATTTGGTGTTTTTGAAAAAGAAGAATAAGGACTCCCGGTTCCACGAAGATGGAATGGCCCCATCCCTCCCAGGTCCTCCACCCTGGACGTAACACAACAAAGAAGCACAGGAAGGCTCTGAAAGGGGGCAAGAAGAAGGCAGGCTGCCTAGGAAGCTTGGGACTGAAGGAAGGAAATGGCAGGAAGTTCTCTGAGCTTCCTTATGGCCTCCCATAAATCTTGGTCAGGGCATATATGCCCTGAATCTCTAATAGGCACAGACAAAATAGCCAAAGGACAGGAAAGATGGTGGCCTAACAACGGAAAACCTTTTAGGCAATACTCACTCTACATTAGTCACACACACACACACACACACACACACACACACACACCAGTTTCAGCAGCGCCTGGCAAGAACTGATCCTTCACCTGACCCCTGATCCAAGGAAGTAGGCAGAAGCAAGTACCAGGTGGTAGCTCTCCCACACCGCCCCCCGATGGTGTTGGTGGGGCTGAGCAGGCAGCTAGTCTTCCATCCCCTGCCTGATGGAAGCAGGTGGAGATGATTCTCCCATCCAGGGTAATGCCAGCAGGGCCCATTGGTGAGCTAAGCCTTCACCTCCACACAGCAGCAGCAAGACCCTATGAGGTGATGTAAGCTGGAGCTAATCACCAGTATGCTTCAACCCTTTACCCCAGTGTCAGCAGGGTCCAATGGGGAGTTGAGCCCCTACCCCCACCTGGCATCAACTAGGCTAAAGCAGGGGGTGTGAGTCAGGGCTCGTCACCACTCCATATTCCCCCCATCCAGTGCACCCAGTGAAGAGCTGAAGCTACACACCCACACTGCAGCAAGAAGCCAAATCAGACAGTGTGAAGCAGGATGAGTGGGCACTTTTATCCCTCTCTCCCTGCCCTCTCACTCCCACACCAAAGGGGCCCAGTGGCTCCTGCTGAGGTCTAGCCTCACCTGGCATCAACAGTGGAATGAAGTGGTATGAGCTGGGGTAGTTAATATTCTCCTCCCTGCTCCTCTAGTTTTAGTGGGAGCCAGTAGGAAGCTCAGTCTCTCCCCTCATCCAGCATCAGTGAGGTGGAAAAAGGTGGTGGGAAATGGGGCTAATTGGCACTTTGCTTCCCCATCCCCTTCCCCTGGTATTAGCAGGACCAAGAGGGAGCTGAGGTTTCACCCCACCTGTCTGCAACAAGGTAATTCAGGTCAGTACACCACTCTTGCCAGGGTGCTGTTGGTGGCAGCACTGGGAAGCTGAACGTGAACACCTATCCAGACCTTGTGCTATACCTCAAGATTAAATAGACTCTCGTAGTATAATATCCAAACACCCTGGATACAGTAGAAAGTCATTCCTTATACGAAGACCCAGGAAAACCGCAACTTCAATCTCACGATTGAATGTGAAAATCAATAGATGACGAGACTGAGAAGAATCAGATACTGGAATTATCTGACAAAGATTTTATAGTACCCATCATAAAAATATTTCGAAGGTAATTACAAATACTCTTGAAACAAAAAAAATAATAGAACATTTCAGCAAAGATAGAAGAAATAAAAAGGGACCAAATGGAAATTATAGAATTTAAAAATACAGTAACCGAAATAGCAAGTTGGCGGAATGACACCAATAGTAGAGTAGAGATGATAGAAAATAGAATCTGTAAAATTGATTCAGATCAGTAGAATTTATCCAGTATGAACAGAGTGGAAGAAAATGAACAGTCTTAGGGACCTGTGGAACAACAGCAAAAGAGCTAGCATTTGTAACATTAGAGTCTCAGAAGGAGAGGAAAGAGGACGAGGATGAACAAGTATTCAAGGAAACGATGCCTGAAAACTTCCCAAATTGTTGAAGGGCATGAAATGGCAAATCTGAGATGTTGAGCAAATCCCAAATAGGATAAAACAAAGAAATTCACAACAAGACACATCATAATTAAACATCTGAAAACTAAAGATAGAGAAAAAATCTTGAAAGCAGACAGAGAGAAATGATGCGTTACTTCTAGGGGAACATCAATTCAAATGACGGCAGATTTCTCATCTGAAACCATGGAGGCTAGAAGGAATTGGCACCACATTTTCAAGTATTGTAAGAAAAAAATAGTCAATGTCAAATTCTGTATTCAGTGAAAATATATTTCCAGATTGAAGGGGAAAAAAGGTTTTTAGCAGATTAAGGAAAACTAAGAGAATTTGTTGCCAGCAAATCTGCTCTTTAAAAAATGGCTGAAGGATCCCACTACTGGGAATCTATCCAACGAACCTGAAATCAACAATCCAAAGAGGCTTATGCACCCCTATGTTCATTGCAGCATTATTCACCATAGCCAAGAAGTGGAAGCAACCTAAGTGTCCCTCGACTGACAATTGGATCAAGAAAATGTGGTATATATATACAATGGAATACTACTCAGCCATAAAAAAAAGACAAAATTGTCCCATTTGCAACAACATGGATGGGCCTGGAGGGTATTATGTTAAGTGAAGTAAGCCAGAAGGAGAAAGAGAAACACTGTATGATCTCACTCATATGTGGAATATAAACCAACACATGGACAGAGAAAACTGTATTGTGGTTACCAGGGGCAATGGGGGTGGGGGGTGGGCACAAGGGGTGAAGGGAGTCATATATATGGTGATGGACAAATAAAAATAAACAACCCAAAATTTCACAATGTTAAAAACTATTAAAGCATCAATAAAAAAAAATGGCTGAAGGAAATTCTCTAAACAGAAAAGAAAAGGATAACAAAAGAAGGCTTGGAACTTCAAAACTGAAAGAGCATTGGAATGTATAAAAATAGGAGTAAATACAGTACACTGTCCTTGGCATGAGTTTTTAAAATCATATTTGATATTTGAAGCAACAGTTATAACACCTTTCGGTATAGTGCTCAATGTATATAGAGGAAATACTTCAGACAGTTACGTTTTTTTAAAAAGGGAGAGTACAAAGACCTAAACAGAAGTAAGGTTTCTAAACATGGCTCAAAGTGATAAAATGTTAATACCAATAGACTGTGTTAAGTTACCTACATACACAGACATGTGAGCATGTACGTTTGCGTGCACACACACACACAGAGTCATACTGAAAGCAACCACTGATAAAATTATACAAAGTGATATACTAGGGGAAAAACCTGATAGAGATGAAAGGAGAAAAAGACAAATCAATAATTATAGTTGGAGACTTCAACACATCACTCTGAGCTATTGAAGAACTGTGAGACCAAAAATCAGAAAGGATATGGAGGAACTGAACAACATAATAAACCAACAGGACCGAATTGATATATATAGAACACTATACCCAACAAGATCAGAATACACCTGTTTTCAAGTACTGATAGAACATTCTGCAAGATAGACCATATCCTGGGCCATAAAACAAACCTCAACACATTTAAAAGAACTAAAATCATACAGAGTATGTTTTCTTACCATAACAGAATGAAACTAGAAATCAGTAACAGAAAGACAAGAGGAATATCTCCAAACACTTGGAAATTAAGCAGCACACTTCTAAATAATCCATAGGTCAAATTGGAAGTCTCAAAGGAAATTTAAAAAATACATAGAATGAATGAGAGTGAAAAAAAAACATATCAAAATATGTGGGATGCAGGGCTGGCCCCATGGCTTAGCGGTTAAGTGCGCGTGCTCTGCTGCTGGCGGCCCGGGTTCGGATCCCAGGCACGCACCGACGCACCGCTTCTCCAGCCATGCTGAGGCCATGTCCCGCATACAGCAACTAGAAGGATGTGCAGCTAGGAGATACAACTATCTACTGGGGCTTTGGGGGAAAAAATAAATAAATAAAAATTATAAAAAAAATATGTAGGATGCAGATAAAGCAGTGCTGACAGGGAAATTTATGGTATTAAATGCTTACTTTAGCATTTAACAAATAATCCATGTTTCTACCTCAAGAAAATAGAAAAAGTAGAGCAAAATAAGCATAAACTAAGCATAAGAAAGAGAATGATAAAGAAAAGAGCATAAATCAATGAAATTGAAAATTTTAGTGAAAATCCATGAAACCAAAGTGTAGTTCTCTGAAAAGAATCAATAACATTGACAACACTTTAGCAAGAACGACAAAGATAAAAAAAGCAAGAAGACTCAAATAACCAATATTAGGAATGAAAAAAGATAGATACATCACTAGATATCCTGTAGCAATTAAAAGAATAATGAGAGAATATTAGAAAATAACTTTATATTAATAAATGTAATGACTTAGAAGAAATTGACTGATTCCTCAAAACCTGCAAACACCCAAACTCAACCAACTTGAAATAGACAACCTAAATAGCCCTATAATCTCACAGTAATTGAATTTTTAATAATAACAAAAAAGATCCCCCAAAGGAAATCTCCAGGCCTAAGTTTCATTGGAGAATTCTATCAAACATTTAAAGAATTTTACGCAATCTCTTTCAGAAAATAGAAGAGAAAGGAACACTTCTCAATTCATTTTATACAGCTAGTATTACCCTGATATGAAAAGTAGACAGAGAGCATGAAAAAGGGAAAACTATATATCAATAATCTCATGAACTTAGATAATCAAAATCTTCAACAAAATATTAACAAGTTGAATCTGTCAGTATATAAAGTGAATTATACACCATGACCAAATGGAATTTATTCCTGGTATGCAAGACCACTTCTACATTCAAAAATCAATCAATGTAATATATCACATAAACAGACTACAGGAGAAAAAAATCATATGATCATATTGCTTTACACACAAATCATTTGACAAAAACCAACAACTGTTCATGATAAAAACTCAGAAAAGTAGGAATAGAGGGAAATTTTCTCAACTTGATAAAAAGTATCTACAAAAAATATAGCTAACATCATACTTATTGGTGAAACACTGAATGCTTTCACCCTAAAATCAGGAACGCATCAAGGATGTCCTCTGGCACCACTGTTATTCAACATAGAGCTGGAAGTTATACCAGTGCAATAAGGCAAGAACAAGAAATAAAAAACATAGAGATTAGAAGAGAAGAAATAAAAACTGTCCCTATTTGCAGATTACATGATTGTCTACATAGAAAATCCAAGGAATCTACCAAAAAAAATTCCTAGAACTAATAGGTGAGTTCAACAAGACTGCAGGATATAAGATCATTACACAAAAATCACTCACGTTTCTATATACTAATAATGAACATGTGGAAACTGAAATTAAACATACAATATCATTTACAATTGTTCCAAAGAAAATGAAATACCTAGGTGTAAATCCAACAGACATGTGTAGAATCTATATGCTGAAAATTACAAAATTCTGTTGAAAGAAATCAAAGAAGTCCTAAATAGATGGAGAGACATACTATATTTATGGATCAGATGACTGCATAGGAAAGATGTCACTTCTGCCCAAATTGATCTATAGATTTAATGAATTCTTAAGAAAATCACAACAGAGTTTTTTTGTAGACATAGACAAGCTTATTCTAAGACATCATCAAAATGGTGGAATAGGAGTTTCTGGCACCTTTCCCCCAACAGCACCAAATTTGACAAAAGGCACTCAAGGACAAGAGTGCCTTTGTGTAAGTCCAGGAGTGTAGCAGAGAAAAGTTCCAGTACACTGTTGGAGCAAAAAACAATCTGAGATTGGACGCATTGAGGAGGGTAAGAGAAACAGTTTCATCTTACCTGCATCATCCCTCCCCCAAGGTGGCACAGCTCAGTGATAAGAGAGATCTTTTGGCCTGTCATTTCTTCCACAGGGGAAAGTGAGAGTGTGAGAGAGAGCACCCAGCTTCCCCAGCTGTGCAGGACACTGCCCAAGGGGCCCATTTCTTTTTCCCCTCACCTAGATTACTGAGGTGTATTGCATGACTTAGGGGGGAGAACAGCAGCCAGTGCTCTTGGAGGGCATCAATGGGATGTGGATCCTACAACTACTTCACACACTCCTTCAAGAAGCCCACCTATGAGGCACTGGGGACAGCTCACCTACAGATCCTCCATGTTGGGTCACAACACTCCGTATGCCTCACTCATACATATCCCTACTCCATGGCCAGTTTCCTGTGTGCACCCCCAAGGGCAGCGAGAGCAAGCCTTTGCAGACAGCTAGTGAGCACATGCTGGAAAGCCAGCCCAACTCTGTGGGATTGGGAGAAAGCATACAAACTTGAGCATTCAGCACCACACTCAGGAAACAAATGGGAGGCTTTCAGTACTAAGCCTGGTTTTGCAGGATCAAGAGAAGGCATACAATCTTAAGAATTCCCCCCAAAGAGGGAACAAGAAGTGTGGAGCAGGTATATCCGTAGAAGATTTGAGAAAGCCTCAGAATCCATACCAGGGCTGAGGGGATGTATTTGTCTCCCAAAGCCAGTCAGTAAAGACTGGAGGAGGTGACACCTTCAAATGTGAAGACAGCAGTGCAAGACTTCAAGGAACATGAAAAATGAAGAAAACATGACACCACCAAAGGAACACAATGATTTTTCAGTAACTGACTCCAAAGAAATGGAGATCTGCAATTTTCCCCAAAAACAATTCAAAATAGTTGTTTTAAGGACACTCGATGAGCTACAAGAAAACACAGAAAGACAATTCAATGAAATCAGGAAAACAATACATGAACAAAATAAGAAATTTAATAGATAAAAATCATAAAATAGGGCCTAACAGAAATTATGGAGCCGAAGAATACAATGAGTGAAATGAAAGATGCAATAGACAGCATCAACAGCAGACTTGATCAAGCAGAAAAAGAATCTGTGAAGTAGAATACAGGCCATTTGAAATTATCCAGTGACAGGAGAACAAAGAAAAATGAATGAAAAAAGCGAAGAAAGCCTACTTGAACTATGGGATAACATTAAAAGAAGCAATCTACACTTGTTAGAGTCTCAGAAGGAAAAGAAAAGGAGAGTGGGGCAGAAAGTTTATTTAAAGAAATAATGACTGAGAACTTCCCAAATCTGGGGAGAGATTTGGATATCCAAGTTCATGAAGCTCGTAAGTCCTCCAAAAATTTCAACCCAAAAAGATCTTCCCCAATACATATTATAATAAAACTGTCTAAAATCAAAGACAAAGTGAGAAATTTAAAGCAACAAGAGAAAAAAATGCCTCCAATACGAGGAAACTCCCATAGGGCCACTGGTGGATTTCTTAGCAGAAACTTTACATGCTAGGAGAGAGTGGGATGATATATTCAAAATGCTGAAAGAAAAAAATTGCTAAACAAGAATACTTTACCTGGCAAAGTTGTCCTTCAAAATGAAGGGGAGGTAAAGACTTTCACGAACAGCGAAAGCTGAGAGAGTTCATCACCACTAGATCTGCCTTACGAGAAACAATGAAAGGAGTTGTTCAAGCTGAAATAAAAAGATGCTAATTAGTAACATGAAAACATGTGAAAGTATAAAACACAATGGTAATAGTAAGCATATAATCAGATTCAAAATACTCTAATACTGTAATATGGTGGTATGTTAAACATTTAACATTAGTATAAAGGTTAATGGACAAAAGTATTAAAAATCACTGTAGCTACAATAATTTGTGAATTGATACACAATATAGGTGATGGGTTGTAATTAGTATTTTGGTGGTGAACATGATGTAATCTATGCAGAAATAGAAGTACAATGATGTACACCTGAAACTTTTACAATGTTATAAACCAATATTACTGCAATAAACAAAAAATTAAAAAAAAATAATCTGAAAAAAAAAAAAAGATGTAAATTGTGACATCGAAAACATAAAATGCCAGAGAGTAAAAGGGTAGAGTTTTTGTATGTGATTGAAGTTTTTGTAAGCTTAAAATAGATTTTTATATCTATAGGATGTTTTATGTAAGCCTCCTGGTAACCACAAAGCAAAAACCTACAGTAGGCACAAAACATAAAGAAAAGGGAATCAAAGCATATCATTATGGAAAATCATCAAGTTACAAAGGAAGATAGTAAGGAAGGAAAAAAAGGAACAAGGGAACTACAAAATGGCCAGAAAAAAATAAAGGCATAGGTAAGTCCTTACCTATGAATAATTACTTTCAAAGTAAATGGATTAAATTCTCCAATCAAAAGGCATAAAGTAGCTTAATGGATAAAAAAACAAGACCCAATTCTATGTTGCCTACAAGAGACATTTCAGCTTTAAGGACACATACATGCTCAAAATGAAGGGATGGAAAAGATATTCCTTGCAAATGAAAACCAAAAGAAAACAGGGGTAGCTACATTTATATCAGACAAAATAAAGTTTAAGTCAAAAACTGTAACAAGACGCAAAGAAGGTCATTATATAATGGTAAAGGGGTCAATTCATTAAGAGAATATAACAATTATAAATATATATGCACCCAACATTGGAGCACCTAAATATATTAAGCAAATTCTAATAGATCTGAAGGGAGAAATAGACAACAATACAATAATAATAGGGGACTTCAGTTCCCCACTTTCAGCAATGAATAGATCATTCAGACACCAAATCAATAAGGAAACATTGGACTTGAACTATACTTTAGTCCAAATGGACCTAATAAACATATACAAAACGTTCCATCCAACAGCAGCAGAATATACATTCTTCTCAAGTGCACATGGAACATTCTCCAGGATAGATCATATGTTAGGTCACAAAACAAGTCTTAGCATATATCACAAAATTGAAATCATAGTATGTATCTTTTCCAACCACAATCCTGTGAAACCAAATATCAATAACAGAAAGAAAACTGGAAAATTCACAAATATGTGGAAATTCAAGAACACACTTCTGAATAATCAATGGGTCAAAGAAGAAATTTAAAAATATCTTGAAAACACAAGATACCATAAACTTATGGTATCTCCAAAAAAGGGAAACAGCATACCAAAACTTAGAGGACACAGCAAAAGCAGTTCTAAAAGGGAAGTTTATAGTGATAAATGCCTACATTAAAAAAATAAAGATTTCAGGGGTTAGCCCGGTGGCGCAAGCGGTTAAGTGTGCGCGCTCAGCTGCGGCGGCCCGGAGTTCGCCGGTTCGGATCCCAGGCGCGCACCGACGCACCACTTGTCAAGCCATGCTTTGGCAGCGTCCCATATAAAGTGGAGGAAGGTGGGCATGGACGTTAGCCCAGGGCCAGTCTTCCTCAGCAAAAAGAGGAGGATTGGCAGATGTTAGCTCAGGGCTGATCTTTCTCACAAAAAATAAATTAATTAATTAAAATAAATAAATAAAGATCTCAAATAAATGATCTAACTTTACATCTCAAAGAACTAAAAAAGGAAGAACCAACTAAGCCCAAAGTTAACAGAAGGAAGGAAATAACAAAGATTAGAGCAGAAATAAATGAAATAGAGACCAGAAAAACAATAGAAAAGATCAATGAAACTAAGATCTGGTTTTTTGAAAAGATAAACAAGATAGACAAACCTTTAGCTAGACTAACTAAGAAAAAGAGAGTAGAATCAAATAAATAAAATTTCAGAAATGAAAGAGGAGACATTACAACTAATACCACAGAAAATTGAAAGATCAAAGAGACTACTGTGAACAGTTGTATGCCAACACGATGGATAACCTAAAAGAAATGGATAAATTCTCAGAAATATACAACCTACCAAGACTGAATAATGAAGAAATAGAAAATCTGAATGGGCCAATAATGTGTAAGATTGATTCAGTGATCAAAATCTCCCAACAGAGAAAAGCTCTGGACCAGATGGCGTCACTAGTGAATCCTACCAAACTTTTACGGAAGACTTAATGCCAGTCCTTCTCAAACTCTTCCAAAAAATAGAACAGGAGGGAACATTCTCAAACTCATTTTACAAGGGCAGCGTTACCTGATGCCAAAGCAGATAAGGACACTACAAGAAAAGAAAACTATAGGCCATTGTCTCTGATGCATATATACGCAAAAATTCTCAAAAAAATTCTAGTAAACTGAATTCAACAGCACATTGAAAGGCTCGTACACCATGATCAAATGGGATTTATCCCTGGGATACCCGGATGGTTCCACATATGTAAATCAATAAACATGATCCACCACATTAATAGAGTGAAAGATAAAAATCATATGATAATCCCAATAGATGCAGAAAATGCATTTGACAAAATTCAACATCTTTTTGTGATAAAAACTCTCAACAAATGGAGTATAGGAAGAACATTCCTGAACATAATAAAGGCCATATACGACAGGCCCACAGCTAATATCATATTCAAGAGTAAAAGTTTGAGAGCTTTTCCTCTAAGATTAGGAACAAGACAAGGTTGCCCACTCTCACCACTCTTATTCTACATAGTACTAGAAGCCCTTACCCAAGAAATTAGGCAAGAAAAAGAAATAAAAGGCATCCAAATTGGAAAGGAAGAAGTAAATTTTTTTCTGTTTGCAGATGACATAATCCTATATATAGAAATCCTAAAGACTCCACCAAAAAATTGTTAGAACTAATAAATGAATTTAGTAAAGTTGCATGATACAAAATCAAAATATAAAAATCAGTTGCGTTTCTCTAGACTAACAATAAGTTATCTGAAAAAGAAATAAAGCAATCTCATTTTATGACAGCATCAAAGACAATAAAATACTTAGAAATAAATGTAACAAAGGAGGTGAAAGATCTGTACACTGAAAACTATAAGACTTTGATGAAAGAAATTGAAGAAGGCAATAAATGGAAATGTATCCCATGTTCATGGGTCAGAAGAATTAATATTAAAATCTTAATGTTAAAATTAATCTTAGAATTCATGTTAAAATATCTGTACTACCCAAAGCCATCTATAGATTCAATGTAATTCCTATCAAAATTCCAATGGCATTTTTCACAGAAATAGAAAAAACAATCCTAAAATTTGTATGGAACCACAAAAGATCCCAAATAGCCAAAGTATTCATGAGACAGAAGAACAAAGCTAGAGGCATCACACTTCCTGATTTCAAACTATATTACAAAGGTATAATAATCAAAACAGTGTGGTAGTGGTATAAAGGACATATAGACCAATGGAACAGAATCAAGAGCCCAAAAATAAACCCATGCATATACAGTCAACTAATGTTTGACAAGAGAGCCAAGAATACTCAGTAGGGAAAGGATAGTATCTTCAATAAATGGAGTTGGGAAAACTGGATATCCACAGGCAACAGAATAAAATTGTATTCTCATCTTATACCACTCACAAAAATTAACATGAAGTGGATTAAATACTTAAACATGAGACCTGAAATTGTAAAACTTCTAGAAGAAAACACAGGGCAAAAAGCTCCTATACGTTGGTCTTGTCAACAGTTCTTTTGGATATAACACCAAAAACACAAGCAACAAAAGCAAAGATAAACAAGTGGGACTGTATCAGACTAAAAAAATGTCTGCACAGCAAAAGAAACAATCAATAAAATGAAAAGGCAGCCTAAGAATGGGAGCAAGTGTTTGCAAACCATATATGAGGGATTAATATTCAAAATATATGAGGAACTCATACAACTCAATAGCAAAAAAGAAAATAATCCAATTAAAAAATTGGATTTTTTAGGCAAAGGACCTGAATAGACATTTTTCCCGAAGAATATATACAGATGGCTAAGAGGTATATGAAAAGGTGTTAATCATCTAATCATCACTAATCATCAGGGGTGTGCAAATCAAAATCACAATAAGATACCTCACACCTGTTAGGATGGCTTTTATCAAAAATGCAAGAGATATGGGGAGGATGTGGAGAAAAGGGAACCCTTATGCACTGTTGATGGCAATGTAAATTGGTACAGCCATTATGGAAAACAGTATGGCGGTTCCTCAAAAAATTAAACGTTGAGCTACCATATGCTGTAGCAATCTCATTCCTGTGTATATATCTGAAGAAACTGAAATCAGTGTCTCAAAGGGATATCTGCACACCTGTGTTCATTGCAGCATTATTAACAATAGCCAATATATGGAAACATCCTAAGTGCCCATCAATGGATAAATGGATAAATATATATATATATATACATACAGTAGAATATTATTCAGCCATGAGAAAGAAGGAAATCCTGCCACTTGTGACAACATGAATGGACCTTAAAAGCATTATGCTAAGTGAGATAAGTCAGACAGAGAAGGACAAATATTGTATGATATCACTTATATGTGGCATCTGAAAAATCTGAACTTATTAAAACAGAGAGTAGAATGGTGGTTACCAAGGGTTAGGGGATGAGGGAATTGGGAAGATATTGTTTAAGGGTACAAACTTACAACTAGTGGATAAATAATTTCTGGAGATATAGTGCAAAGCATAGTGATTATAGTCAACAATACTGTATTATAAACTTCACAGTTGCTAAAAGACTAAATCTTAACTGTTCCCAACAAAAAAAATAAATGATAAATATGCGACATGATGAAAGTGTTAGGTAATGCTAGTGTAGTAATCATATTGCATTGTATAAATGTATCAAACCAACACATTGTACACCTTAAACTTACACAATATTGTATGTCAATTATGTCTCAATTTAAAAAAAGAAATGGGCAGAGGACCTGAATAGACATTTTTCCAAAGGAGGCATACAAAGGGCCAACAGCTACATGAAAAGATGTTCAATATCAGGAATCATTAGGGAAATGCAAATCAAAATCACAATGAGATATCACCTCACACCTGGTAGGATGGCTATTATCAAAAGTACAGGAGATAAGAGCTGTTGGCGAGGATGTGGAGAAAAGGGAACCCTTGTGCACTGTTGGTGGGAATGTAAATTGGTGTAGCCATTGTGGAAAACAGTATGGGGGTTCCTCAAAGAACTAAAAATAGAACTACTATATGATCCGGCAATTCCACTTCTGGGTTTATATCATAAGGATATAGCACAATAGCCAAGAGATGGAAGCAACCTAAGTATTCATAGACTTGTGAATGCATAAATAAGAGTCCACACAATGGAATAATATTCAGCTGTAAAGAAGAAGTCCTACCATTTGCAACAGCATGGATCAACCTTGAGGGCATTATGCTAAGTGAAATAATTCAGAGAATGATAAATACTGTAAGATCTCACTTATATGTGGAATCTAAAAAAGCCAAACTCACAGAAACAGAAAGTTGAGTGGTGGTTGCCAGGGGCTGGGAGGTGGGGGGTGGGAGATGGGAAGTTGTTGGTCAAAGGGTACAAACTTCCAGTTATAAGATGAATAAATTTTGGGGATCTAGTGTTCAGCATGATGACTGTAGTTAATAATACTGTATTATATACTTGAAAGTTGCTAAGAGAGTAGATTTTAAGTGTTCTCACCACACTCACACACAAAAGGCAATTACGTGAGGAGATGCAGGTGTTAACTAACCTTATTGTGGTAATAATTTTTCAATATATAGTGTATCAAATCATCATGGTGTCCACTTAAACTTTCACATTGTTATATGTCAATTATATCTCAATAAAACTAGAAACAATGAAAATTTTAGGAAGAGGCACTGGACCTAGAGTAGCTAAAAAACAATTTTGATAAAAAGAGTAAGGTAGGGAGACTCTACCCATGTTAAGGCTCCTTGTATAGCTACCGTAATCAATACAACGTGCTGTTGGTGGAGAAAAAGACACATGGATAAATGGAACAAAAAGGAGAACCCAGAAATGGATCTGGATAAATATGCCCTACTGATTTTGGACAAAGTTGCAAAAGCAATTCAGTGTAGGAATGATAGTCTTTCAAACACTAGTGCTGGAGTAATTGAGCATCCATAAGCAATAAAATGAACCTGAACCCGAGTCTCGTACCTTATAAAAGTTTTAACTCAGTTATTACTAACTTAAATATAAAACATAAAATTACAAAAAAAATAACTTTTTGGAAGAAGACTTAGAAAATCTTTGAGAGCTTGGACTAGGAAAAATTCTTAGATTTGACATCAAAAGCACAATTATAAAAGGAAAAATTGGTAAACTAGACTTTATCAAAATTAAAACCTTTTTCTCTGTGAATGACTATGAGTGGAGATGAAAAGACAAGCTAAAGACTGGGAAAAGATAATCGCAAACCACATATCAGACGAGGTACCTGGGGCTAGAATATATAAAGAACTCTCAAAACTCAACAGTAAAAACAATTCAGTTATAAAATAGGCCAAAGACATGAGCAGACATTTCACTGAAATGGATATGCCATTGGTAAATATGAGCATGAAATGATGTGTCACATCAGTAGCCATTAGGGAACTGCAGATTAAAACCACAATGAGATAGCACTATACACCTGTCAAAATAGCTAAAATTAAAAAACATTAGGGGGCCGGCCCCGTGGCTTAGCGGTTAAGTGCGTGCGCTCCGCTACTGGCGGCCCGGGGTTCGGATCCCGGGCGCGCACCGACGCACCTCTTCTCCGGCCGTGCTGAGGCCACATCCCACATACAGCAACTAGAAGGATGTGCAACTATGACATACAACTATCTACTGGGGCTTTGGGGAAAAAAAAAGGAGGAGGATTGGCAATAGATGTTAGCTCAGAGCTGGTCTTCCTCAGCAAAAAGAGGAGGATTAGCATGGATGTTAGCTCAGGGCCGATAGGGCTGAACTTCCTCACACACACAAAAAAAAAATTAGTAATATTTTTTGTAATGCTGGCCAGGAAGTAGAGAAACTGGATCGCTCATTCATTACTAGTTGATATAGAAAACGTTACGGCCACTCTAGAAAAATGTATGGCAGTTTCTTAAGACACTAAACATGTGTCGACCATAAAACCCAGCAATTTACTCTTGGGCATTTACTCTCAGAGAAATGAAAACCCACGTTCATACAAAAACCTACACATTAATGTTCATAGCCACTGTGTTCATATAGCCAAAAACTGGAAACAATCTAAATGTGCTTCACTGGGTGACTGGTTAAATAAACTGTGGTACATCCATACCGTGGAATACTACTCAGCAATAAAAAAAAACAAAGAACTGTTGATACTCTCAACAGCTTGGATGCTGAGTGGAAGAAACTAATCCTAAAAGGACCCATACTGTATGATTCCATTTATATAAGATTCTTGAAATGACAAAATTATGGAGGTGGAGATCAGATCAGTGTTGCCAGGAGAGGAGGAGGGAAGAGAGAGGGAAGTGGTGTAACTATAAAAAGTAGCATGAAGGATCCTTGAATAGAACTGGTCTGTATCTTGACTGTGGGGGTGGTCACGCAGATCTGCCCATGTGATAAAATTGTATAGAGCTACACACACACACACACACACACACACACAAACATGCACACACCTCACCTGCATTTAAAACTGGCAGAAGCTGAATAAACTCTGTGGATTGTTATCAACATCATTTTCCCCAGTTGTGATATTTTACTCTAGTCATGCAAGATGTTACTTTTGGGAGAAACTGGGTAAAGGGTACATGGGACTTCTGAATCATTTCTTACAACTGCACGTGAATCTACAATTATGTAAAAAATAAAAAGTTAAGGGCCGGCCCTGTGGCTTAGCGGTTAAGTGCGTGCGCTCCGCTACTGGCGGCCCGGGTTCCGATCCCGGGTACACACCGATGCACCGCTTCTCCCGCCACGCTGAGGCCGTGTCCCACATACAGCAACTAGAAGGCCGTGCAACTATGACATACAATTATCTACTGGGGTTTTGGGGGGGGGCAAAAAAAGGAGGAGGATTGGCAATAGATGTTAGCTCAGAGCTGGTCTTCCTCAGCAAAAAGAGGAGGATTAGCATGGATATTAGCTCAGGGCTGATCTTCCTCACACACACAAAAAATAAATAAATAAAAAGTTAATAAAAAAGAAAACAAATGAAAACTTATGCATTGATAAATTTAGAAAGAAATATATGAAAATATTAGAGACACTTATCTCTATGTTGTAAGGGCTCTGGATGATTGAAAAAAATTTTATATGGAAATGAATTTTTATAATGAAAAAAATTACTAACAGAGTCATGCAGACATTTTTAGAATGCTAGTCAGGTATAAGTTTAGTCCATTGAAAACTAAAATGTTACGTGGTACTCAGTGGCACCTCTCCCCTACTTGCTTATTATTTTAGCTTTTTAGATATCTATAGTAAAGTAAATTATTTGAGAGGAATTATTTAAGAATTGCCATTTAATTTTAGCTAGATTTAAAATTGCCTGTTCTTTTGTCTCCCTCCTATCTAACCGTTGTTTTAAAAAATCCACTCTTAAGAATATTTAGTAATCAGACATTGAACTAACTCACATTCTCCCTCTCGGCTGGTGATCCAAGAATGTGAGGTTTTCAACAACTTTCTCTTAGAGAGTTTATTTTAAACCCAAGCATGTGGTTCAACATTGCTTGAGCCTAAAGTTGTGATTCAATGCTTTAATTACAAGCTCTAGCTTGTGGATACTATGGAAAGGTTGTTTAATTTAGTTATGGGAATTTAGTTATAGTCACAATTTCTAACTATGAACGGAAGGGACTGCTTGCTTTTGTCATATAAATGGGAGCATGGGCAATGAAAGGGAGGGACTCTGGACCACAGAGGGCAGTAATGCAGGGAGGCTGGGCTGCAGGGAGGCTGGAGGATGCGTGCCAGCACAGAGGCAGAGCACCTGTGCAGTGAGAACCCATATAAGGGCTTTGAGAGCCAGGTGAGGAAGGAAGCCAGGGGTGGTCTGGTTTTACAGTCTTCTAGAAAGGAGATCACCAGAAACCTTAAAACCAGATTGTGTAGACCTTCTTTGGCCAAGTTTTCAGACAGACATCTTCCAGGTATGTGCTGGAAAGTACTACCTCAAGCCTTGATGGAAACTTATCAAGAGCTGGAAACACTTATTTTATAAGTGGTGTGTGTCAGGGGTCCCCAAGACCACCCTCAGGTTTGACAGTTCTCTAGGAGGACTCACAGGACTTAGCATGTAGCCATACTCATGGTTAGCATTTATTGTAGCAAAAAAACCACAAAATCAGCAAAGGGAACAGGCACACAGGCAGAATCTGAAGGAACCCAGACATGCGCTTCCAAGACTCCTCTCCCACTGGAGTCACACAAGACATGCTTAATTCTTCCAGAAAGAATTGTGACAGCCTTTGTGAAATGTTGTTTACCAGGAAAGCTCATTAGAGACTCAGCATGCAAGGTTTTTACTGGGGGCTTGTCATGTAGGCACTCCCTGCCTAGCGCGTATCAAAATCCCAGACTTTCAGAAAGGATACAGATTGTCAGCACAAACCATATTGTTTGCAGTTTAGACACAGTGAGCCACACTTATCAGTCAGGGAATGGTCAGAACCCTCTGCAAATCCAAGTTCTCTGATGCCAGCCAAGGGCCATCCATGCAAGCGGGCCTTTCCGAGAGTAGCAGTCTCGGGCCTGCTATGTTAACTCTTTTCTGCAATGATGCCAGAGATAAGGCAGATGCCATTCCTGATTCTATTGCTAAGAAGAGGGAAGATGAAAGGTGATGGATGGGGAAGTAATCCCGAGGCATCCAGAATTAGAAGGAAAGAAGATACTTGACACTGCAGCATGAATAAGAGGACTGAAAACCAAGGGGAGGACAGTGGTTCAGGATGACGGTATGAGCACCCAAGTTGCTGCTTCTCCCTCTTCAAATCCTCTTGTGATAACTGGAAGAAAGAATAGAAGGAAACACATCTGCAGGGGCATTGACAGTGGGAGAGGGGCCATTCGAGGACCGAGGAGTTTGATAAATTTCTCGAAAATAGAAAGCAGATAGGGTAGACTTGAGGGATCAACCCAAGTGGGCACAGCTGGAGGTGGGAGTTGTTTCTTTTAGATGTCTCAGGAGAGACGCTGAGTCACAGGGATTGAAAGCAGGAGAGGGATTTGGGCACAGAGCCAGGCGTTTCTGTAAAGGCCCGCCTAACAGCAGGACAGCCAGCCTCCCACGTCGGCGCACTTGCCTACAGCAGTAGCATCTGCCACAGCTCTGGAAACCTGATCTGGGAAGGACACTTGACAGCCTGCCCACGGGGGGATTGGTCTTCTGGAGTGAGAGTACATTAGCTGTGTGCTGGGGATGGAGTCAGCCTGCCTGCTGACTGCCTGCAGCCCCAGGTGACACACCCTACAGAAAGTCTACCAGTTGAGGTGCCCTGCTTTGTACTCAAAGCTTTCAGGCTGCCTGGCATCCACGCAGTGACAGGGAAGGTGGCACTGGCTGCCTGCACTGGTCAACCTGGCCTTCCACTTGAGTGTTGGAATCTGCCCATATTGGGGAGGCTACCCTTTTCTGGGCTGGATTCTTCTTTGATTCTACTTACAGAAGTAGAGTTAGAAATTTCAGGAGACTAGGGAACAGAAACTGGTCAATGAATTTCACAGTCTTCTGGTATTCCCTACAGTGCTTTCAACACTCTGCCTGAAGATGAGACTCTAGCAATCCTGAAGGTACTGGGGCTGCTGTCCCATGACTGAGGAGACGTAGACAGAGCAGGCATGTGCTTTAGAGTTTCTTCAGGCTTCACATATTTCCCTTTAAGCAAGATGGAAGGTCTTCTGACCCTTTCATTATTTTCCTGGGGCAGAGGTTGTAGGCCTTTGGTGAAATTTAATAACATCCTCCACCAAATCCAATTACTACCCACAGCCATGAAATCCCATTATAACTTTCTTTTGCTTCATTAAAGATACACCAGGACAGGTGCCTTCCTAATCCACTCTGGCAGAGTTCCTAAAGAGCAGCAGTCAGAGGCTTTGCATACCTTGTTCATTACTCTGCAAGCAGAACAAAAATGCAAAAATGCAAATGACCCGTCGCCTAACTTGTTTAAAGACCGTGTAGGTTTCCTATAAGAAAGCTGATTCCTTGGGAATTTCAGGCCCCCAGGGGTATTTTCCCAAAGATATTCAGATATTTTTGTTTTGTTTTTCTTATTATTTCCAACTTTTACTATGAAAATTTTCAAATAGAAATTTCAAGAGAAAAATTGGAAGACTAGTACAATAACACTTGGGTGTATTCTTCACTTCCAAGTGTTAATACTTTGCTATATTTTAACGTTCTCTTTCTTATTCTCTGTGTGTGTGTGTGTGTGTGTGTGTGGATGTGTGTATGTAACCATTTGGAAACATATATGAAAACATACATGTAAACTGCAGATATCAAGACACTACATCCCTAGAAACTTTATTTATTTTCTAAAATAAGGACATTTTCTTACATAAGCACAATACCATCAACACACATAAGCAAATGAACAATAATTCCGTCATATTATCTAATAAGGATGATCAGACTCATAAGGAAAATCAACAACATGAAAAAAGAAGGAGCAAGATGAACAAACAGAACTACTAGCACTGGAAGAAAGAAAATAGAGAAACAAAAACAAATCAGTATCCCTAGAGATGCATGACCACATGGCAGCCGTAAAACAAAAACAGTCTGCTCTGAAAAATGAGCATTCTGGGGCCGGCCCAGTGGCTTAGCAGTTAAGTGTGCGCGCTCCGCTGCTGGCGGCCCGGGTTTGGATCCCGGGCGCGCACCGACGCACCGCTTCTCCGGCCATGCTGACGCCGCGTCCCACATACAGCAACTAGAAGGATGTGCAGCTATGATATACAACTATCTACTGGGGCTTTGGGGGAAAAAAAGGAGGAGGATTGGCAATAGATGTTAGCTCAGAGCCCGTCTTCCTCAGCAAAAAGAGGAGGATTAGCACGGATGTTAGCTCAAGGCTGACATCCCTCACAAAAAAAAAAAGAGCGTTCAGAGAACCACAGTGCATTAGACCATAGTAACCATAATGCAGAGAAGCGCAGTAAATTAAAATTATATGTTTGCAAATTTTTAAAAATCTAATATAAGGGCTAAAGGCTAAATTTGAGAATATGAAGATAAGAAAAATCAAGTGAAGGGAAATAAAAGGGAAAGGCTAAGAGATACGGATGATCCATGTAGGAAATCAGTGACATTCCTGAGAGGGGGAGCAGAGAACACAGAGAGGCAGCAAAATCAGAGAAATAAAAGAAGAAAATTCCCCAGATCTGAAGAACAGCACAAATCTCGAGATTGGCAGGATCCACTGGAAAAAGTCGGAGCCTCCAAACAACCTGGAGAATTTCAGACCACCACGTGAACACAAGGAGAGGGCCCCCAAACCTTAGACTGAACAAACATCAGATTATTTACTAAGAAAAGACAGTCACATTGACCTCAGCCGTCTCAGCGGCAGAGCTGAAGGCTAGATCAGCACTTCTCAACTCTAACACACCCATGCAGCCCTGGGGATCTTGTTCACATTCAGATCCTGGGGTGGGTCCCGGGATTCTGCATTTCTAGTAAGCTCCTAGGTGGTACTGAGGCTGCTGGTCTGTGGCCCACACTGTGAGTGGCAAGGGTGTAGAATAAAATGGAACAATGCCTGTTCCATTCAGAATTCAGAAGAATGTTATCTCGAATGCAAAATTTCATAGCTAGCCAAATTACTGATCAAATATGAGGCAAAATGAAGACTTACAGATATGCAAATGCTCAATAAGTTTACCTGCCATGTACTTTCTGAAAAATATTACTTGTAGATGAACTACAGAAAAGCATGAGAAGAATTAAGAATTAGAAAGACATGTCTGCTTTCTGGAGCTACCCCAAGAGGAGTATGTGTAAAGAAACACCTGGAGAGTGGGGGAATGGCAAGCCCAGGACACAGTTAGTCCAAATTAGAGCAGAAGTCAGATGAGTGAAAAGAATGACTGCAAGGAGGAAATGATTTTGATTCAACAAATAGAGCGATTAAGAAGCAGGAAGGTCTTAGCGATGTGATGGAAAAGGCATATGTTTCTTCTTGAAACAAGGGGAAAAAAAGTCCAGTAAGACTCCAGGAAAAAGCCACTCAAGAGAGCATGCTCCAAAAGTGAAGTAAACTAAAACGTGACATGAGAATCTGTTTAACCTTGGAACTTGGAAGCTTCTCCTTCCAGCAGAACCAAAACTACATAAGAATGGTTATTTCTGGAGTGAGGTCCCAGGGGCAAGGGATTACTTTTTATTTAAGACCATTTAATATGGCTTGAATTTTAAAAATCAAGTATATTTAAAAACCGCTAAAAACATAGTCCCTCCCTTAAATATAAAAAGGGAGAGAGGGAAGAGAGGGAATGAAGAGTAACAAAGAAAGGAAGGCCTCTCTGAGAGAGAGAACAAAGGCCAATGTATCACACACACACACACACACACACACATACACACACACCCCTCACCCTCCAGCCTTAGTGTTCTCCCCACCCCCACTACTGGGGAGAATTCCAGATTCTTTATCCAGACAAGCGGGACCTCAGGTGCTAGAATGGGGCCTTGGGACCAGGATAGTGGTGGGTGAGGACTGGACCTCGGTCTAAAGAACCTGGGCTCTGTCTGCTCCAGGAAGGAACCACACAATAAACCTAAAGAGCATTCTCCCTGGGTCTGGCTATAGGTGAGCCCCAGTGAGCAGCAGGTGGAGATGTTGAGATGCCAGAAGGAAAAAAGTGCACATACCACTAAAATCAGAGGCAATGGTTGAGTCAACCCAATCACAGGGCCACGGAGCGTCAGTTCTAAGGGGTCTGAGATCCGAAAGGCCACAGCAGGGGTATGAGGAGCAGCCAGCACAGGAGTGATGGGGCTGTGGGCCACAGCTCTGCTTACCTGAAAGACCAGCTGCTTCCTCTTCTGAGGGCTTCTTGGAAAGAAAGAACAAGGGGGCAGGCTGAGGGCCTGCCCAACCCAGTAAAATCAGGGGCTAATAGTTCAAGAGCTCTTCCCTGAGACCTTCGGATGGAGAGTTACACCCAGAATCACCCCCGATGATGGCAGAAAAAATTAGGGGAAGGTGTGTGAAATGAGACCAGAGAGACAGGCAGAGGCCGACCTAGTGAAGGCCCTGAAGGCCAAGGGTGGAGCAGCCAAAAGTGGACTTCGGACTGAGTCTCAGTCTAGAGGAGGGAGGTGGTACTCAGGCCACGGTGGTGGCATTGGAAATGGAGTGAGGAGGACAGCTTGAAGATCTGCTTAGGAGATAGAATTGATACCGAGTGTTTACAAAATGTGATCATTTGGGGGAACTTGGCGGGATTTGGGGATGATGCACTCTTAGAAAAGCTGACCAGGGTAGTTCGAACAGCCATTCTATTTTTCTCTTTCTAAACCCATTGACCCATACACAAAGCTGGCACTCATTTTTTGCAAACCAGATGTTGCAGCATCTAAACGTTGAAAGCTGTCCTCAAGGACTCAATGTGTGAGATTTTGGAGAAAGGGAGCCTCCTGAATCTGGCACACTTGTTCATCTTTACTTTTCTGCTCCCCAAAGTGACCTCTTCATTTTCTGTACAGCAAAATTGATTTTGGCGTTGTTTTTCAAATTGGGATCTATGAATTCTTTACAAGAATATGTTAACCATTTTAATTTTGATGATAATCTAAACAGAAATTGTCTGAGTTATGTAGATCGTCTGGATAACAACCATATAATCAGAGACTGCCGTGGGCTTCCAGCCCTGATCTTGGTGTTTTTAAGCCCTTTGGCACCAAGTAACACCACCTTGATCACCAGGAACCAATGAGGAAAGAACAGTTGCAGGTTTTCTATGACTAAAAACATGTGTTTGTGCCAAGTGAAGGCCAGGGGATGGTATGATGCGCTGATGGAAGGAGGGTCACTGGCCCACAGAGAGACTGGAGGGAGGAGGGCCTCTTCCCCCAGCCCTCGGAGGTGTGGGCATGACCCACCCTAAGGAACCCCCATGGGCCGGGGAGGGCCGAGTTCATGCTGCAAAACACAGTCTGCCGCCTGTTATTAGGGCTGTAGATTTGAATCTCACTGGCTTTGTAGTTTTGCTTGTATTTGATTTCATAGTTTATAGTTGAACAAGAGCTATAAACATAAGGTGTTTATATCTAGTTTTATGTTGGAACATGTTTAAGTAACATTATAATTTGAAACAACTTAAGTCAACATTAGGGGTTAAAGAGAACATTTTTTTTCCCTTCAGAAGGGATTTGTATATTACTTGAGATGTAGAAAACTTCATGGGCGTTCTTTTTTTAACATTCTTCTCATTGCTGTTTATTTATTTATTTTGTGGCAGATTTAAAACATTGATTACTTTCTTTTTTTAATTAAAAAAAAATAAGTACACAACCAATATCTATTCCAGCTACACTGAACATTTTGTTGTTGGGGCTTCATGGGGCTTCAGCTTTAGGAGGGGCCTGAGGCACGTGCGTGCATGTGCTGCGGGGAAACTTGCTGGGGGTGGTATTGAGGGATGGAGGAGGATGGGAGAGGGGGATGGGGCTGAGAAAACCTGGGACAACAGCAGCCGCCGCCCTGCGCTGGAGAGAGGGGGCAAATTAGCTCCGGGGAGTCCAACTTGGACCCAGTTGCTTATGGGGGTCTCAGTCAGGACACGGTTGGCTGTGTGTCATTGAACACCCAACCCACGTGGCCCAGACCGTAAGAACTCTGTCATCCTCCGGGTGACCCCAGGGCTGGCCCAGTGGCCTGTCTGCCCTCGAGGCCCGAGCCTCTTTCCAGCATTCTACTCCACTGACATCGGCGTGGTTCCTAGGTGGTCTCCTCACCGTGTCACCGAACGTTAGGGAAACCTTTCCCAGAAGCCCTCAGCTGCATTCCTCCTAGGGCCAGCTGGCCAGGACTGCACAGTTTGCCAATGCCCCAGCTGGACGGGAGTAGCAGGTGAGCGCTGGGCATTTTCCACTTCTTTAGTGAGAAAAGTTGTGGGCCAGAAAGAAAGGTCTGTGTGGGACACGGGAGTTGTGACGACCAGTAGCCGGCAGCCAACCAGCAGCGGCTGCCCCGCAGGGCAGGTGTGCTCCTGAACCGGGCCCCACCTTTCAGGGTGAACTGGGCCAGTCACAGATGGCTGATTCATTGGGACAGTGGGGAGGGGCAGGGGTGGGCGTCAGGGGCTCCTAGGCTCCTCACACCAGCTTCATGGGATCCTTGGACTAGGCCCACCCTAGGGGTCACCAAATCGATGGTCTTCAGGGCCAGGCAAAGACCTCAATAACTGTAGCAGGTCCATGAAATCTCAGAGCACCACGGGGGCTGGGGCAAACACAGGGGTCCCTGCCCCTCTTCAGGGAGCCGCTACTGCTTACCTCCCTCTGACTATTGCCTCAAGGGAACATGGGTTCAGGCTTCCCAGAAATACCTACTTTTCAAGAGAAAGGGAACACACAATTTGTTTTCAGTGTTACAGGGCTGGAGGTGGTCAAACAAAACACGTCTGTGGGGTGGGCTGAGCCGCAGAGCCTGGCACTCAGTAGATGCAGCCCTCTCAACCCTAACCTGCTCACCTCCTTGGAAAGTTTCTGCTCTAGAAAACGTGGCTCTAGAGGCTGATGGATGAGGTGGGTGCGCCTCCCTGGGAGGAGTGAGGAGAGAGGAGGAGCATCTTGAGGTCCCTTCCTGCAGTCTAGTACATTCTGGAGAATTTGCCCTTCAGACTTCAGGGTTTGGGACTGACCTCTCGCTACAGGAAGTGCCTCCATTTGAGCCATCACTAAAAGAAGTTCTGGATAAGGATGCCCATGTAGGCCAGGGAGGGAGGCCTTGTGCTCATCTTTCCCCCACACTGACTGATGGTGAAGCCCTGGGTCTAGCCTCTCTCAGAGTTAGAGGCTCACCTGTACAACGGGGCACCATCCACCCATTTAGAGAGAGAGAGTGAGAGAGGAAGAAGAGGAAGAGAAAAGAGAAGGGATGAGGGGAGGGGAGGAGGGAAAGAGAGAGCAAGAGCAGGGGAGAAGAAGATAAAGGGTAAGAGAGCCTGGAAGAATTCCCTGTTCCGTTGTCTGTTGTGTAACAAACCACCCCAAACTTCCAAACTTAGTGGCGGAACACCACAACCACTTTATTGCGCTCATGGATTCTGTGGGTCAGGAATTCTGACCAGAAATAGGAGAGATGGCTCATCTGGTGGCCTCCTGCCTCTCTCTCAGCCTCCAGGGGCTGACATTCTGGCCCATCCCCGGGCTCACCATGACCTGTGGATGAGTCAGCTCCTTAGGCTGGCGGCCAAGGCCCCTCACGTCTGGCCCCTGCCCCTAGCCTGCCTGCTGCACAAACCTGGGCGCCCATGATTCTCCATGCACCTGTGCCTTTAAAAGTGATCTTTCTGCAGCGGGAAAGCCCTTGTCTCCCCTCCCAGTGCCTTCCCAGAACTGAAGGCAAGTGTGAGTGGCTTGGTTCCTAGTGCCCCCCCCGCACTGCCCCTCCCTGTACCCCCTGAACTGTGGATTTACCTCCGTCACCCTCACCATGTTATACTGTTCTGCTGTCTGTCCCTGCCTGTCTCCCCAGCACACTGTGGGTTCTTGCATTCTCCTTGTACCCCAGTGCCCAGCAAAGCCCTGCCCACAGTAGGTGCAGTGAAGGTGTGGAATTATTAAGAGCATGGACTCTGGGTTTTTAAGTCCCAGCCCCACCACTTCCTGACTGTGTGACCCTGGCAACTAGCTTAACCTCTCCAGGCCTCAGTTGCCTTATCTGCATGGGATGATTCTGATAACTACCTAGAGTTGTTAGATATTCCATGTAAAGACTTTGGAACAGAGCTTAGCCTTAGTAGATGCTGAAAGAGAAAGTCAGTTGTTACTATTAGGTGTTGAATAAATGAATGCACAAATGAATGAAACTTATCCGTGAATGAGGCTTCCTCCAGTTGCCTTCCCATATCCTCATAGTAAAGGGATCTCCTTTGACTTGCTGTGCTTCTGTGCCTGTCGTGTTCCTGACAGCTGCCACCCAGTGGAGTTGTTTGTGCGAATGCTGATCTCCTCTCCAAGAATGGAAGGCCCTAGAGGGACAGATGTTTCTTATTCATCTTTTTAATCCCCACTGTACTCAATGTAGACAGCAGGTGCCTTGTACATAATAGGTGCTCCATAAATGTGGGTGGAATGAAGGAGGGAAACCACAAAGATGCACTTTATTTTCTATTGAGAAGAGACATTGGGAAGGTAAGTTAAATTTCGTCCAGATTTAACTAAAAAACAAACAAACAAAAACTAACCTCTCTTAGGTTCAGTTGAGTGGTGCATGAATTTTTGCTGGGCTTAAATCACTGTTTTGGACCCATCCATCCTGCTTAGGATAAAGTTCGAATCCATGTGTAAGGCCCAGCAATTACCAGAACATTGTACATGCTGGTTTATGTGTGAATTGAAAGTCGTTCTTCCTCGCCTCTCCTCAGCTCTCCTTTCTTTCCCTCCCTCCCTCCCTCCCTCCCTCCCTCTCTCTCTCTCTCTCTCTCTCTCTCTCTTTCTTTTCTTCTAGCCAAGGAATCTTTACAGATTCTCCTCAAAGAAATCTTACCTTGAGGGGATGTCCAGCATCTAAAAGAGGCAAAAAGTTAAAATGCTTGGCGGAGACTCATGTTCGCTTGGTCTTTTTTTTTTTGTTTTGCCGTGGGCCTCAAATTATGTAGCTAGTTCTGCCTCGGGCATGATTTGGGACCCCAATGCCTTAAGGACTGCCACTTTGAATGACTGTCGGCCCACGTGGTACAAACCTGAGTGGGCCTGGCTGCCTGGCTCATCCTTGTTACAGAGTAGATGACGTCTGGTGGCTTTTCCTTAGACACCACGTTTTTTCTGTTCCAATTGGCTCTAAGTGTTTCTGCCTTGGCAGCAGGCACTTCTTGTTAGACTTTTTAATCCAAGTTTCACTGTACCTGGCATAAATCAGTGAAATACTTAGTGTGTAGAAATGCTGGATGCTTCATAGATGCCTTGAAAAGCCATTTGACCTAAAATATAACTTTTATTGATGTTACATAATCAGCGTTGCCTGATGCATATGAGAGTCATTATGAATGCATGTTTATGATGTCATTATTCTGCACAATTGCTTAGACTCAGAGTTTCCAAATGTTGGCTGTAGATTGGCTTGATTCCTCTCACAGATGGGAATCTTTTTTTAAAAGGAAAGAATATAGCTGTTCTGACTGCTCAGTCCCCTAGAGTTCTCTTAAGAAAGGGGCTCCAGAGCAGGTGCACCAGGACCCAATCACTGTGAATTAATCAAGGATATAGAAGTAAAGAAAGAGTCTTCCCATTTAGAACTGGAGAACTACGTAAATAGCCACAGAAACACCACCATCACAAAAACGATCACCTAGAAAGAAATGACGTCACAAGTGATCCTAAGAAAATCTGGTTTATGTAAGCATTCAAAACACCAGACTTAGCTAAGGTGTAATTATGTATTGCAAAAAATAATATTTCATTTTCAAAATGATCTACTACTGGGTTCATTTTAAAATAATGAAATCTCTACTATAATTAAAACATTCAAGGTATAAAAATTTGATTGAATTTCTTACTTTTGATAATCACTGTTGCTGTGTATGATATCACTTTTGGGGGAATCTGGGTGATGACTAAACAAAACCTCTCTGTACTATTTTAATTTGGCAAATTTTTGTGTCTATAATTATTTTAAAATAGAAAGTTTAAAAATTTTATATGTAAACGTATATATAATATAGTATACTATAGTGTGTTCAGGGACACACCTATGAGGTGAAAACAAGCACATCATCGTTGCACACTCCATCTGGATCGTGACTGCTCTCTCAGTGCTTCTCCCTGGTCATTTATCAAATCAACTATTGGATTTAGAGACTGTAATGCACAAGCCCCGTGGTAGCTGGTAGCTTCAATCACTTAATCTTTCACCCAGGAGGCATCAACAGCAGAAAATCAACTCATTTTTAAAAGCATGTTTTCTAGTCTCATGACCTAGAAATGGAAGAAAGATGCCAAAAGCAAGGAGCACAAAGGAAAGAAAAAGGAGCAAAGATCCAAATTGAATGATCTGCTTTTGTGATATTAGCCAGTACCCAACTTGTCTTTTTTTTTTTGAGGAAGATTAGCCCTGAGCTAACATCTGTGCCAATCTTCCTCTATTTTGTACGTGGGTCGCCTCCACTGCATGGCCACCAACGAGTGGTGTAAGTCTGCGCCTGGGATCCAAACCCGTGAACCCGGGCTGCCAAAGCGGAGCATGTGGAACTTTAACCACTTGGCCATGGGGCTGGACCCTACTTTGTCTATCATTTAAGTTCAGCACCGGAACTGGATTATTATGTTCTTCTAATTTTAAATCTAGTTAGAGTGAATTAATTTTCCCAACTTAAGTTTCTTAAATTGGAAAAGTAGATGTAGTGACAAAAGTTAAAGGAAATAATTAAGGAGTTGAACAGATTGGATAAAATATTGAAAAGAAGAAGGGAATTTATTCATTCATTCACTCAGTCATGAAAGATTCCTCAACTCCCGGCTCTGTCACACATTGTTGAACAGCACAAGGATCAAGGAACTTCAGCCTCCTGACACTGACCTCCCAGGCAGCAGAAGGACAAGAAACCAATAAACACGTTGTGTGCTCTGTCGTCAGGTAGCAATAAATGCAATTCAGAAAAATAAAGCAAAGTAAAGGAATGGAGGGGTGGGAATCCGAGAAAGGAATTTTTAATGCTGGGAATGATGTTGCTCTTGTAACAAGAGGGAGCTAGAGCTAGAGCCATCATAAATTGAATAGATTTGCAAAGACAAAGAATGTAAATACTAATCCTATTGATGTGTCAGTGAAACTGAAGTTGATTGCTCTATCATTTTAATTTTAATTCTAGTCAAAGTTAGTTAATTTTTCCCATTGCCAGCAGTGTTTGATTTTCACACTTATTTTGTATAGTGGCAGCCTTAAAAATATTTATGTCCTTTGACCCATAATACAGTGATTCTTGAGCTCATTGTCTAATGCCCTCTTTTTTATAATAAATATTTTGTAACACCCTCTTTTCTATCATAAAATGAAATCAAGGATAATATAACCTATGTAGAGACATAATTTCAAGAATTCAAGACACTCCTTCAAAGAAACAAAGGGAAAGTAATTTATAACAACATAGTAAGACATAGCAATGCCTGCATCTGTATGTGAAGTTACTGTGGTAGCCTCCAATGCAGACTATGGACCAGTCACAACTGGGGACACTGCACCAGCCTGCATGTCACTGGCCTAAAGTGAGTCCTATGGCCACCTCTAATTCAGGGGGAAAAGGAGAGTTTAATCCTTTCACAGGCCCAGGTTGGGAAGAACCCGAAAACTTTGGCATAACTGAGTTAGGCTCTGGGCTATCAATTGGCTGCTTGTGTTTGACCACATGACATTTGACAGGATGCTGTATGTGGCACAGTCCTCTATTGGTTGAGACTGTCCTATGCATTGCACACCTGGCTCTGCCCACCAATGCCGATAAAGCCACCCCCCGCAAATATGCGTTGACAAGTTTCCAACATCCCTCTTGTAGGCAGAGTGGCCCCTAAGAACCTTTGCATCAGTCAAGCTCATGGGATTTATTCTCAGGTAATAATCAAATAAAGGGCAATGCTATTTGTCTGAATATATTGATATCAAGGTTTCAATGACAGTATAAAATTGGAAACAACCTGAATATCTAATTGAATGGAAGATTTAATTAGTGATTTTTCCAAACAAAGAATGTTATACAGTCATTAAACAGAGAAATAGAATCCAAAAAGCCCTGCGAACCAAAAATATCACTTATGGTGTACTGTTGATTGAAAGCATATATAACATATAATCTACATAAAAACATGACTGTGTATGAGACAAAGAAGGAAATATTCTAAAATTGGTAGTCATATGAGACTGCATCAGCTATTTATTGCTATGGAACAAACCACCCCAAAATTTAGTACCTTGAAACAACACACAGTTGTTAGCTCGTGGTTCTATAGGTCGGCAATTTGGGCTGGGCTCACACCGAGGGATTCTTCTGCTGGTCTTGCCTGGGCTCACTCATACCATGATAGTCAGCTAGAGGCTTGGCGGGGCAGGTTGGTCCAAGGTGGTCCCACTAACATGTCTAGCAGCTGCTGCTAGCTGTCAGCTGGGCCTCTCTCTGCAGCAGGCTAGCCATGGACATCTTTTAACAAACCTGGAAAAGTATGCTGTATTTTAGGTCCAAATTATAACTTTAAATCTGCTGAAGGAAGAGATTGATGGAGATTATTTTATGTGTGCATTTTAATACTATTCCCTAAAGGCCTAATTAACCGTAGAGTATCAGAGGCAAAAAAGAAAACAGACCAGCCATTTATCTGGTCCATCTGAAGTGTCAACTAAATGAGTTGGTCCTGGGACTGGCATTAGAAGGTGATGTCTCAAGGAGAGAGAGAGAGCAGTAAGCAGTTAGCTAGTTAGCCAAGTTGGCCCCGGGGGGAGGGATTGAGAGTGGTAAGGTAAGACTACACATTTGCCATGGGAAATGGAGGCCCCTGGAAGTATGAGGTCATGTATTTGACTCCTTCCAAGGAGTTTGCTCGAAGCAAATAGACCTTATCTGGCTGCAGCATTTAAAGACACTCTGGCATTTTTTACATTTTTGACAAATGATAAACTCTATGCACAGGTTGTGGTGCGGGAACTGCTGGCTCAATACACCAAACAGTATGAAGAAAGACCATTCATTACCCTGCTGCAAAACTGGGCCGAGTCGGGAGGTGACAAGCTGAGAACCAGGTATGTAACTGCTCAGGCTGTCACCATCCTTGGCCCTCAGTGTCTTCTTATTGAGCCTGAGTACGAAGAGCCTTGACATGGCACAACTCACTCTTGTTTAAATTTTAAATATTTGATATATACAAAAGATAGACGAATATGTAACATCGATGTTCATATGCACCCACTCCCCAACTTAAGAACCAAAACATTGCTAATTCTGTTCTTTCTACTTGTGTTCCTTCTTTATTGCCTATTCACTGTTCCAAGCACTTTATGGGTTTTAATCCTAAAAACCCTATGAGGTAGGTTATTATTTCCATTTCCCAGATGAGGAAACTGAGGCACAGAGGTTAAGTATCTTGCCCAAGGTTACATGCTAATGAGTGACAGAGCTAGGTTTTGAACCCAGATAGGCTGGCTTCAGAAGCCGTGCTTTTGGTTGTTTCTATTGATGTTTTAGTATTGTCTTTAAGCTTGATAAATAAGGCGTAATGTATGTGGTATTCTGTAGCTTCCTGTTTTCACTCAATATCTTGTTTCTAAGATTCATCCAAGTTGTTATGTGTAGCTGAAAAGCTGTTTTCTTTGCTCACAATATTTCATTATGTGTATATACCACCATTTACTTATCCATTCTAATCTCTAATATCAGTAGACATTTGAGTTGTTTTGGATATTTTGCGCAAAGCTCTTGTGAAAAATCTTGTACATGTTTTCTGGGGAATGTGTGCAAGCGTTTCTACAGGGCTTTCAAATTTAGTAGCCATGACTCAGAGTAAGAAATAAATTTTGCATTACTGCTGACACCCACACATCCTTAGAGGTCCCCCTCACCCAATAGACACAACTGAAGCAAACGCTTCATAAAACAATTTCTTATCCTGTTACTCATAATGCTCTCTGATATTTTTTAATTTTTTTTTTTTTAAATATGGATCTCAATCCTTTAAACTTTTCATGACCCATTAGTGATTTGCAATCTGTTGTTTGAAAAACACTCCTAAATAGTATATATTACCCAGGAGTGAAACTGCTGTGTTATGGGGTATGCCAACTTAATTAAATAGTGCCAAATTATTTTTCAAAGTGATTATACAAATTTATAATCCCACCAGTGGCATGTGTCCCCCAGCAGCATGTGTCTTGTGGAACCATATCCTCACCAACTCTTGGCATTATCAGACCTAATTTTTGTCAATATAATATAAAAAAAAATTTCTCACTGTGACTTTAAATTGCATTTTCCTTATTACTATTAAGGTTGAGCATGCTTTCGCAAGTTTGTTTGCCATTTGTATTTCTTCCTATGTGAAATGGCTGTTCATGTATTTTGCCAATTTTTCTATTATTTTTGTCTTATTGATCTTTAGGGGTTCTTTATCCTTTGTTGTTATAGATGTTACAACTATCTTCTCCAGATTTGTGGCTTGTCATATTTTCTTTATGGTGCCTTTTGATCAATATAAATTCTTAAATTACAAGTGAATTTATCAATCTTTTGTATTCTACACTTTTTTTTTTACCTCATCTACTTTGAAATCATGACATATGTATTTTTTGAAGTTTGAGAGTTTCACCTTTCACGTTTAATTCTTGAATCCATTAGGTTTAGTCTGTGGTGTGAGGAAGGGATCTCATTTCATTTCTCTCTCCCTTAGGGATTGTCAGTTGTTCCAGCACCATTTACTGATTGACTGTCCTTTCCTAGTGATCTGCAGTGCCCTCTCTGGCATTTACTAAATTTCTATATATGTGGGAGTGCATTTTGGGGCTATTTTGTTCCTAGTCTATTTGTGTATCTTAATCCAACAATACATTGGTGCAATTATGCTAGATTTATAATGATAATATAATAATATAATATATAATAGCTATTCAGAATTGTGTTGGCTATTCTGGGTCTTTTTCACTTCCATATAAGTTTTGATATCAGTTTATCAAGTTTCTCAAAAAAAAAAAAAAACCCAAACTTGCAGTCACAAAAGGAAAATATTCTATGATTGCACTTATATGAGGTCTCTAGATTCGTCAAATTCATAGAGACAGGAAGTAGAATAGTGGTTACCAGGGGCTGGGAGGAGGCACAAATGGGGGGTTGTTGTTTAATGGGTACAGAATTTCAGTTTGGGATGATGAAAAAGTTCTGGAGATGGATAGTGGTGATGGTAGCGTGATAACATGAATGTACTTAATGCCACTGAACGGTACTCTTAAAAATGGTTAAAATGGTAGACTTTATGTTATGTATATTTTACCACAATTTAAAAAAATCTGTAATTTTCTTTGAAAGTATATTAAATCTATAGATTTGCAGAAAAATTGCCATTTATAAAACTGATCTTCCTCTCAAAGATTTTAATCTTTTAAATGTCTTCCAGAAACTTATAGTTTTCTCCATGCATAGTATATCCTTTGATAGATTTATTACTAGGTACTTTATAATTGTGTGATGGTTAGAAAAAGAGGTTTTTTTAAAATTATATTTTTTCTTGTTGCTGGTTTATTATAAATGCAGTTGACTTTTGTATATAAACCCTACTATAAAAAATTTCTTCTAAATGTGTCTATAGATTCTATTTTTTCCGTAGACAATTGCATCATCAGTAAATAATCTTTTTATTTCTTCCTTTCCAGTTGTTATTCCTTTTATTCTTTTTCATGTAGAAGCTGTTCTTTTGTCTTATTCCTGGTTTTAAAAAGAATTAGTTTAACATTTCACTGTTAAGAATGATGTTATTGGGCTGGCCCCATGACTTAGCGGTTAAGTGCGCGCGCTCCGCTGCTAAGTGTGTGCGCTCCGCTACTGGCGGCCCAGGTTCGGATCCCGGGCTCGCATTGGCGCACCGCTTCTCTGGCCATGCTGAGGCCACGTCCCACAAACAGCAACTAGAAGGATGTGCAACTATGACATACAGCTATCTACTGGGGCTTTGGGGGTAAAAAATGGAGGAGGATTGGCAATAGATGTTAGCTCAGAGCCGGTCTTCCTCAGCAAAAAGAGGAGGATTAGCATGCTTGTTAACTCAGGGCTGATCTTCCTACCAAAAAAAAAAAAAAAAGAATGATGTCATTGCTAGATGATGAGTTTTACTTCAAATGATTTTTTGCATCTATTGAAATGATCTTATGATATTTCTTCTTTAGTCTGGCAATTTGATAAATAACCCTTGTAAATCTTCTAACGTGAAACTACTCTTGCATGTCTGAGAAACACTCAATTGTGTTATGCTGCGTTATCAGTTTTATATTTTCCTGGTATTGGTCTGCTAGTACTATTTCTTAGGATTTTTGTTTACTTATTGGCTTATCATTTTCCTTTTTTGTACTTCCCTGATTTGGATTTATCTCAAGTTTTACTGGTCTCATAAAGTTATTTTAGGAGTAGTTTCTTATTCTATGAAAGAATTTGATAAGTTATTTGAAAACTCTCTGGGCCTGGGGGAATGTTTAAACTGCTGATTCAATTAGTTTAATTGTTTTAAGGCCATGTAGGCTTTGTCTTGTGTCAGTTTTGGTAAATGGTATTTTTCTGGGAATTTATCCATTTGGTGTTGAATTTATTGGTATAAGGTTTTTCGTACTATTCTCCAATTATCTTTTTAACTTCTGCTAGATCTAAGTTGTGTCCCATTGGTCATTCCTAAAATTATTTCTTGTGCCTTCTCTCTTTTTTATTTTTGTTGTTTAGTCTCACCAGATGTTTGTCTAGTTTATTATTTTTTTCAAACAACCAGCTTTTCCTTTTGTTGACCCTCTGTCATACCTTTGTTTTCTACTTTGTTGATTTACGCTTATGAATATATTGCCTCCTTTCTTCTGCTTTTGAGACACTTATTATGCTTTTTTCTTTTGCGTTTTTTTAAAAATTATTATTTCCATTTGAAGACAGGTTATTGGTCTCCATAACCCAAATGTATTGAACTAATTTCCAAGGAAACTGTTCATTAGAAAATACAATATTACAATCCTGATTCAGAACATGGGAAACACAATAAATGAGAGTATGGGACTTTTCATATCTGTTGGCGTGAAGTGAAATTAAGAAATCTGTAATCTGTCCTCTCCCCAACCCTTTTTTTTTTTTTTTTTTACTACTGCTTAGGTTCCTGTTTATTCAAACTGTACTCTATCTCGGAGCTTGAAAACATCAGCTCCCACATCCTAAGGCTGTTTCACTTAAGTCTCTCTTAGTTTGAATGTCTCAATTTGTCTTTGCACAAAGCCAGTGCATCTTTTTGATATTTCTAGCCCTGAAAGCACATTTTATAGTACTGATAGCTTCCCCCCTTCCAATTTATTAGTTTGAGAATTTTCCAACATTTAAGGAGTTTAAAGAACAGTGCAATTCCCCTCAGAATCAGCTTCATCCATTCAGGAAACTTGTTTCCAAACTGTCTGCAAATCATCTGTCCTTTCGTTTCTTTTCCAGATAGCAGAGCAGGGCTTCTTTCCGTCATTCTGAAAGCATAACAGACTCTCACCCATATGCAAATCTCTATTCCTAGCAGATTTTCCAGGGTAGACTTGAGATGTGCCAAAGGCAGTATTCCCATTGTAAATATTTGCAAAGTTCCAGTCCATTTATTTTTGTCTCGGTTATTAACCTCCGAAACAGTACATATCTCTCTCCCACACATCCAGGTTTTACTGATTCAGTCTGTCTGTGTTTATCTACTTAAGTCCCAAAACCTTACTTGCTCTGATTTTTATGTCTATTAAGAACAGGCTTTGTCATCCAACATGTTTTCAGCACGCACTGTGTCCTGGGAACTTCTCTAGACACAGATGATACGGCAGTGGCTGTGGGTTCTCAGTCTTCATGGAGCTTATGCTCTAGAAGAGCAGTCGCATGGCAGTCATATCGACGACTCACAACAGAAGTACCCGTGAGCAGGTGGGGACATGAGGAAAGACGGGCTGAGAACTTCCTGGTCCCCTGAAATCCTTCCAAGTAGGCAGCCGTTTGTGTGGACCCTCAGCAGCTACCCCTCATATGGACTGTGGGAGGAGTCAGTCATGGTCCTGAAAAGGCTCCCTGAGACTAGGTGAGGAGGGCAGGGGCTCTGCTCTGCGAGGGGCGGAACCTGGTTCTGCAAGCAGCTCCATTCTGCCCCTTCCTGTCCCAGTGAGTCTGCCTCTCCCCTCTCCCAAGGGGCTGCCCCTGGAGCTCCCACTGCTCTCCTCAGCCCCGGGATCCTTAGGAGGCTGTGGGGGTTGAGGAAAGTCAAGATTCTGCACTGTGCTTGAATGTTTTGCCTTATTATGTTATGAACATTTTCAAATATTTAGCAAAATTGAAAGAATTTTAGTGAACTTTCCTATACCTACCCTGTAGATTCTGCTGCTAACATGTTACTGTAATTGCTATACCCATGTATCAGTCCCTCAACCCACCCCTCAATTCATCTGTTTTTTGGTGCGTTTCGGAATAAACTGCAGACATCAGTATACTTCTAAATAGTTCAGCATGAACATCATTAACTAGTGTTCAAGGTTTGGTTACAGTTTTTTCTTCTTTTGTAGAATTTACATACAATGAAATGCACAAATCTTTTTTTTTTTTTTTTTGTGAGGAAGATCAGCCCTGAGCTAACATCCATGCCAATCCTTCCTCTTTTTGCTGAGGAAGACTGGCCCTGGGCTAACATCCCTGCCATCTTCCTCCACTTTATATGGGATGCCACCACAGCATGGCTTGACAAGCAGTGCGTCGGTGCGCGCCTGGGATCCGAACCGGGGCCGCCACCAGCGGAGCGTGCATACTTAACCACTAAGCCGCGGGGCTGGCCCCAAAATGCACAAATCTTAAGAGTGCATTCACTGAGTTTTGACAAATTCATATACCTGTGTATCCAAAACTATTATTAAGTTGTAGGTCATTAACAACACTCCAGGAGATTCTCTGATGTCCCTTTACAATCTCTGTGACCACGACCCCAGATGCAGCCACTATTCTGATATTTTTCTACCACAGATTAGTTTTTCCTTTTATGGAATTCCATATAAGTGGAACGATACAGTACGTACTCTTTTGTAGCTGGCTTATTAACTCAGTATAATGCTTTTTGAGATTCATTCACGTCATCATGTACGTTAGTTTGTTCCTTTTTATTGCTGAGTAGTATTCTGTTTTGTGGATATACTAGGCTTTGTTTTCCATTCTCTTATTGATGGATAGACACCTGGGATGTTTCCAATTTTTCACTCCTTTGAATAGAGTTGCTGTGAACATTCGTATACAAGCCTTTTTGTGAATACGTGATTTATTTCTCTAAGGTAAATAGTAGGAGTGGAATTGCTGGGTCATAGGGTATGTGTTTGTTTAGTGTTGTGAGCAACTGAGAACTTTTTCCAAAGGGGTTTTGCCATTTTACACTCCATCAACAAGTGTGAGAGTTCTGGTCGCTCCATATCCTTGTCAACGTTTGATGTTGTCCATGTATTTGATTTTAGTCAATCTGGTGGATGTATAATGCTCCCTCATTGTGGTTTGCATTTGCATTTCCGTGATGACCAATGATGTGCGTTTGAGTTTAATTTAAATTTTATTTAAGTTTAGAGTCATTTTGACCTTCTTGTGAAATACGAGGAGGTTGCCTTTAGCGATATTCCTATTTTTAAGAGAGTCTGCACAGTTTTCCATGCTGGGTGAGTCCCTAGAGCCATGTGGTGTGGTCGAGCTTGACATGTGACTCACACTAGGGTGGGTGGGTGAGATCCACTTCGTGTAGCACATGCAGTTCACAATTTCAGGTGGACAGTGTTCTACGATAAACATCCCAAGAAAGGTAGTTTCTAATAACAACATTCACAGTCTCCAGGTTTTACAGTAATGGTCCCTGGAATGCCTAAAACATACTTTTCTGTAAAATATGAAAATTCTTTACACTTTTTGTTAAAGGGACTGAGACAGAAACTCAACCTTCTAAAGACCAGATTCAGAATAAGTATTTATATAATTTAAATTTCTTGATAATTGGCATGTAAATAACCTCCCATCTTTCCTGTCTAAATGGAGAGCAAGTATTAATTCAGAGCTGGCATTCTCAAAAGCATATCGTTTGCTTCTTAATTTTCTTTCGTGGCTTCTGATTAAGCACCAACAACAGCTACTTGTGGGTTTTTAATTTTAATTAATGAGAATCTTTTTGGGTCTTATAATAACTTACTTCCCAAGGGCAAAGGGGTGGCTCAGCTCTGGGAAACTCTAAGTGTGAATTAACCCTTTAGCTGTCTATCTAAGTTCTAAAGACAGAAGTTTCCTGGGGGGATGGGTGTTGTTTGGACAAAATTGGCATAGAAGGCAGAGTTGCATGATGCAAAGCCTGTAGGGTTTTGAGGGAGACTTGGGTAATTTGAGTTTGTTTGTGCCTAAGTGTCTTAACCCCCTTGTGCCTCAGTTTCCTCATTTGCCAGATGGGGAAGATGGAAATTACTACCTGCTGAAGAAAGCCACCATCTCTGTGGCACACTCTGCCCTGTGCTTGCCCACACCCCTCTCACTGCCCTCTGTGGCTCCTCTTCCCTTAAATACTGGTGTCCCTTAGTGTCCCTTAAGACAGATCCCAATCTTGAGCATGTTCTGCCTGTGTGACCTTGAGCAGGTCACTGAATCTTGCTGACCCTCAGTTTCTCAAACTGTACATTGGCTAATTATAGTATCTGCATCATAAAATTATTGAGATTATTGAATAATTCACAGAAAATACTTTTAGTATAGTTCCTGATACATGATGTGTTTAATAAATATTATTCGTTTACAAAGACTTTGTGACAGATATATTTGATTACCAGTTCATTTATAATCATTATTGTAACAAATGCCCGACAATGGTTGAGTAAATGATTATAAACCTACTTGACGGAAATTATATACCTGTTAATGAAGAAAGACTATGTAAAATATTGAACACTCCTTTAATAAAATAGTAAGTGAAAAGCAGGAAACCAAGTTATCTTTATACCACAAGGACAACCATGTAGGATAAACTGGAGCCAAGCGTTCATCAGAAAAATCCCGAAAGAAGCATGAACACGGCAAGTGAGAGGAGAGTGATTATGTGTACTTGCACTGCTTTTCTGTTGGAAGAAAATTCTTTTTGAAAAAACAAACCCTGTCTCTTTCTTTGAAATGAAAGTTTTTGGTGAGGACAAAATAATAATGATGGTCACTGTGTTTTTCCTTCAGTTTCCTGGCATTTAACGTGGACACAGTCGGTAATCTCACCTTTCTGTTGAGAGCAGTGAATTTTCGTGAAAGGGTTCTTCAGCGGAGTTTGGTGGCCAGAATTTATTATAAGGTAAAGATACATTGTATTCTATTTTTTCTTTTAACGTGTGTTTAGGGCATATTCTTGCTGGTGAACTATCTGCTAAATGTAGTGGAGGATGAGTCCGTGTAATTACAAGCTTCTGGAAATGGCTACAGTTCCTACAGGCCACTTTGCAAGACAGCCTTGCTTGCTTTGGAGGTGTCAGATGCTGCTGTTTAACCCTTTTGTATCATCTTTTAGAATTCCACCCTCAGATGCTGCTGTTTAACCCTTTTGTATCATCTTTTAGAATTCCACCCTCAAGCATCGTTTGGCTGCCATGGGAGTCGATGAGTGGAGTAATGTTTAGCCTTTATTGGAATTGAAAAAGCATTGTCTACATGTATAACAAATACATTTTTCTCTGGTGGGGGGCGGGGAGTGCATCAGGAATATGTAAAAATTAGCCGTTGGATTAGGCTGAGATGCACTCTATTTCCTATTAAAACACCCAAGATGTTTTAAAACATAAAACTTTGTACAATATCAGCATTGATAGAAATCTAGAGGGAATATCCACCAGGTACAGTGCCAATGGGGATGGTTTGAGGAAACACCCGCCCCCCCACACACAGCAATATCTTTCATCTTTTAATCCCAGCACAGAATAGCCAACAAGAACCCAAGACAAATCTTTGCTCATCCCACTCTCTGCTCAGGCTCAGGGGCTCAGAGCTACTGTAACCTGAAACCAGAGCACTGCTCCCCCTCTGCATGGGAATTAGGTTCCAGGATGGCCAGAATTGGGCCCCAGGCAACTCTCCCCCTTCAGTTCATCTCTTTTGATATCAGTTCCAAGATCACCTCTCCCAGGACAAGACAGAGGGAGTGGAAGGGAAGAGGATGAATGGCATGTGGGGATGGGGAGTCTCTTAGGAAATGCTTTGGAGGCAGAAGAGTCCTGGGAGGAGAAAGTGCCTAAGATCCACCCTGGTGGAACAGAGCCAGACAGATGAGTACCTGCTGGAAGCCAGGCCAGGGTTGTACAAATCAGTCCATCCTCCAGGTTTAGAGAGAGGTGAGGCCCTGCCAGACACAAAGGGCATATCCAAGTGGGTTTAAGTCACTCCATGTTCCCTGCCCTTGTCAAACATGGAGCCAGCCAAAATAAAAGAAGGATGCAATCAGCGGTGAAACTGCTATAGATGTGCTAGCAGCAGAATTAACAATGGATACAATGTTATCTATGAGCTAGCTTTCCAAGACTGTAGAAGTAAAGGATAAAAGATGAAATGGCAAGAGATAACAGAGTGAAAATAGTAGAAATCCAACCTATGGATGACAAATATTCCTTAAAATGCTGAAGAAAAGGAGCAAAAGTAATAATCACAGACATGAAAGAAAAATATTTTCTTTAGTGTGAAAAAAAAATCAAGATTTTGGAAAAAAAATAATACCCATATCTGGATATAGCCTGCAAATCTAGAGTAAAGAGAATATCGTATAAGCAACCAGACAGAAAATAAGTTTACCCACAAAGGGAAAAAAATGAGGCTGTCTTCAGTCTTTATTCACCAACTCCAAATGGAGTAATATCTGCTTCTCTAAAGAGGAAACTTCATAATCTAAGCATACTATTCCAAGCCAAATTTCACTCATGAGTACAGGCAGTGGAAAGATATTTTCAGATATCTAAGAATCAGAAGCAATTTCACTCATGTGGCTTTCCTTAAAAATTATTCAAAGACCTGGGCCGGCCCAGTGGCTTGGCGGTTGGGTGCACGCGCTCCGCTGCTGGCGGCCCGGGTTCGGATCCCGGGCGCGCACCGACGCACCGCTTCTCCGGCCATGCTGAGGCCGCGTCCCACATGCAGCAGCTGGAGGGATGTGCAGCTATGACATACAACTATCTGCTGGGGCTTTGGGGGAAAAAATAAATGAATAAAATCTAAAAAAAAAAAAAAATTATTCAAAGACCTACGCTATAGAACATTAGAAAGAATCAAAATTAGTAGCTTGAAAGTAAAGGGGTCAAGATATAAGAGGATTTGTGGTCCCTGTGAAGCCAACCAATAGGTTTGTGTTTTTAAAAAATAGTTACAGAGTTCAGAAGCTAAAAATGTTTTTTGGGAAAAACATGAATATAAAAAAAAACTTGAATTGGTTCTATAATAGATTGGGTTTATAATATATTTTAAGGTAGGAAAAAAAGCTAAAGTAAAGTAAAAAATGCTCAATTTCCTACTTTAATTGCAGGATAGGCAAAAGACGCTATTTTGTTCTGACGTTGATCATCAGAGAAACATAGATTAAAATATGTTTCATTAAATTGCAAGTCAACATGAGTACTAAATACAATCCAAATCACTACAGAAGACACAGCAAAGATAAATAAGTGACCAGAAGTTTGTGTGATGAGAGGCGGAGCAAAGAACAAATCAGAAAGCAAGGTCTTTGAGTCCTCCAAGGCCCTCCAGTGCTGTTCCTGTCTTAAGAGTTCCCAATGCTAGTTGCTCCTTGAGTTGAGAATTTCCCCAGGAATTGCTTCCCAAAATCTGCTTCCTGTTCACTGTGATATCCCCTTTGTCTCTTGTCAAACTTGCCTAAGTACAAGTCCCCTTTCCCTGGCTGTGGAAGATTAGTGATTTGATCTTGGACTGCACTGATCTGGTAATTCCTTGAAAACAACATTTCCATTACAATAAGATCCCTTAATTCAATCTACAATAAGTCATGGAGTGGCATCTTCTGACACATTTCTGTCCTAGAGGACCATAAATTCCTCCAGCTTCCACCTCTAGAAAGTGGAGGATTAAATTTAAAATGCTCTATAATATGAAACAAAAGAGGTTTCGATTCTCCTAGTGAAAGCATAGACCATCATATTAGATTAGAAACAAGTCTTATCATATACATTTTATATAGAAACAAATCTAATTATATACATTGATGTATAGTTATATACATTAAAACAAATGATTTTTTAAAAGAAGAGTAAATAGAGACCGGCAACAGTGAGATATTTTCAGGTATCTTTCGGAAGATTGGCGTCTTAGTGCACTTGGGCTACCATTACAAAATACCGCAGGTTGGGTGGCTTGAACAACAGGAATTTGTTTTTTCACAGTTCTGGGGGCTGAAAGTCCAAGATCAAGGTGTCAGCAAGGTTGGTTTCTTCTGAGGTCTTCTCTGTGGCTTGCAGGTGGCTGCCCCCTTGCCGCCTCTCCGCATTGTCTTCCCTCTGTGCTCTCTTTCTCTTGGTGTCTCTTTCTCTTCTTATAAGGATGCCAGTCAGGTTGGATTAGGGCCCCACCCTGGTGGCCTCATTTTAATATGATCACCTCTTCAAAGACCTTATCTCCAAATATGGTTACGTTCTGAGGTGCTGGAGATTGGGACTTCAAAGTTTGAATTTACGGAGGGACACAACTCAGCTCATAACAGTTGGCAATGTTGATCTTAATTTTAAAAAAATAATTTAAAAACATTAAACAGTACAAAGATAAATTAGTGATACCATAACCATGAGCTTTTATATGCCACATTACAGATCATCTGTGGTAACCCCCTGGAATCCCCACCTCCTGAGATTCATATGCAGTCCTCTCCCATATTGTACCAGAGTTGGTCTGTGTGACATACACCAGAAGTGATGACAGGTCCCCTCCCAGATTACATTATTTAAAAAAAATATATATATGACTTCCATCTTGGTCACTCTGTTGCTCCCTCTCTCTCTCGGGTCACTCACTCTCTGGGAAACCTTGTCATAAGCATGCTCTGTGGAGAGGCCCATGAGACGGAGAACTGAAGCTTCCTGCCAACAGCCGTATGAGTGAGCTTGGAAGTGTGTCCTTCAGCCGCAGTCAAAGCTTCAGACACTGCAAGGACTGGGGCAGTCAACAGCTTGCTACAACTTCAAAAGGCCCTGAGCCAGAACCACCCTGCTAAGCAGCTTCTAGATTCCTGACTTTCAGAAACTGTGTGAATTGAACGATGTTTGTTGTTTGAATCTGCTGAATTCGGGGGCAATTTGTTAGACAGCAGTAGATACCCAATACAGATTTGGGCACCTCCAAGTTGGGTGCTGAGGTAACAAAAACCTAAAATGTAAGTGTGCTTGGAGAAGAGTTTTAGTGGAAGCCTAAAATGCCTTCAAGAAATTGTTAGAAGAAGCCTAGTCTTTGATAAAAAGCTGTGGATGGGGATGTGCAGGAAAGTGATGTAAATACTTTTGGGATCTGGAGGAAGGAGGATCCTTGTTACGTAGTGGCAGAATGTAGTAACCCTGTTGCCTACGGTACCTGGAAAGGAGGAAATGTATGTAATCAACTAGGTGATTGAAAGTGTTGAAAGTGTTGCCTGCTTTCTTATGGTCACGAGTCGCTTAACGAAGGGCATACATTCTGAGAAATGTGTGGTTAGGTGATTTCATTGTTGTGTGAACATCATAGAGTGCACTTACACAAACCTAGATGGTCTAGTCTACTGCGCACCTGGGCTACGTGGTACTGATCTTATGGGACCACTTTCGTGTATGTGGCCTGTCATTGATGGAAACGTCGTTATGTGGTGCATGAAGTAAAATGTGAGAAGAGAGAGAGAAGCTAAAGGAAACAATGTTTAACATGAAGGAACTGGGACTTGCTGTGGTTTTTGAAGATTTCCAAGCTCTATGTGATAAATGTATTACTTTCCTATGAGTGTTGTAACAAAATACCACAAATTAGGTGGCTTGAAACAACAGAAATTTATTCTCTCACAGTTCTGGAGGCTAGAAGTCTGAAATCGAGGTGGCAGCAGGGCCACACTCCCTCTGAGACTCTGGATAGAAGCCTTCCTTTCCTCTGTCTAGCTTCTGGTGGCTCCTGGCTACTTGGTGTCCCTTGGCTTGTCACTGTGTCACTCCGTTCTCTGCTTCTGTTGTCACATGGCAGCAGGCTGAGAAAACTACCCAGCCACAAACATGTGTACCTTCCCTGATAATGGAAGGATGCCTCAGAGGGAAGAACCAAAGCCCGGAGGAGGGAGCCAAGAGCCACAGAGAATAAAACTCCTAGGCACGGGTAGGACTGAATCCTAATCAAAGAACTTCTGACATTGCTCAGCTGGATTTCAGAATTTCTATGGATTGCTAACTCCTATATTCCTCCCATTTTCTTTCTTGTTGAGCAAGAATACATATAAGTTGTTATCCTATTCCTATCTTACTACTATATGTAGGGGACAGATAATTTGTCTCTTTAGTGAAAAGCCTTCAAAGCAAGAGGAACTGTACTTAAGGGATAACATCTGAGGAACCTTTTCTGTACCTAAACTAGACTTAAATGATGGGATTCTGGAATTTGAGCCAATGCTGTAATGGGATGAGAATTTTGTGGACCTTGGGAAGAGGTGAGGATGGGCTGTGAGGGCCAGAGTCCAAGATGGCCTTCAATGATCCCCACCTCCAGGTAGTCACACCCTTATATAGTCCCCACATTGGACCAGGGCTGGTGTGTAACCAACAGAATACAGCAGAAGTGATGATGTGTCTCTTCTGAGACTGTGTTATAAAGACACTGTGCCTTCTGCCTTCGTTTCTCTCTCTCTCGGATCCCTCTCTGGGGAAGCCATGCCATGAGAAGCCCACGTAGCAAGGAACTGAATCTTCTTGCCAAAGGCACTGTGAATGAGCATGGAAGTGTTTCCTCCAAACCTATTTAGATCTTCAGGGATGGCAAGGACTGGGGCAGTCAACAACTTCACTGCAACCTCATGAGAGAGCCTGCGCTAAGCACCCAATCAAGACATACCCAGATTCCTCACCCTCAAAAACCATGTCAGACAATAGAAGGGTTTTTTTGTTTTAAGATGCTAAATTTGGAGATAATTTGTTGCATAGCAATAGATGACTAATATAGCATCTGAAAGCAAAAATTGTTTAGTATTTTTGGCATTGATACATACATTTTTTGAAACAAAATACAAAAGGAGATTATAATGTTTTTAACCAATATTTCCACTTAATAACATAAGGTGGCATTCTTTCTGTGTCAATAAGAATATGATCACACAATTATTCTGATGCTTCTAGTTGTTCAGTTATTATAGACAGTGCCACAATGAATATTCTTAACAGTGTACCATTTTTAGACTTTACATACTGCCAAATTGTTCTCTACAAATGTTGAACCAAAGCGTACTTCCCCAGGGTCCACATTTTTCCACACTCATTTTTCTAACACTCTATTCCTCCAAGTTTCTATCTTTTTATCTTCAGGATTTGGGAGTCTGTCATCTTCTTTTCATATTTTTATTTTATTGACATTAGAAAAATAGGTCCACTGTAAAATACTTTCAATTCTATTTTCAGCATGATATTAGATGCTCTCTGGTGCTTATTAAATATTCAGAACTATTTTCTGCTTATAATTGTTTTCTGCCAGAGAACAAATTGTTCACAAGCATTGATTTTCTGGTTTTGAGAAAAGAAAACCTTTATAGAGGAGTGTGTTTTCTGGACATTAAAAAAAAAATTAGGCAAGCGATGTGGCGAAGAAATACAAGGGTTTTAGAATGAGACAATTATATTTTACCACTTCTGAACCTCTGCTTCTGTATCTAGAAATTTGGGATAATGAGAGTAGGCACAGTACAAACTTGTTGCGAGGATGAAATATGATAGAATATGTAAAAGAAAAAAAAAAGCAGTTTAAAAAATGATAAACCTTGCACTCATGTTGATTATCTTAGTACCACCATTAATGTAACCATTTTAATGGTCAATTCTATTAAATATTCATTGAGCAATAGTTTTCTAGGGCTAAGCCTGGGAAGACCACAAAGATTATTAAGATATGCTCCTGCCTTGGGATAAATCCACTAGTTTTAGCCCAAGGCAAACTGACATAGTGCTAAATTATGACAGAATCTACAAGCTTAGAGGAAAGAATGTTGACTTCTACATTTTAGTTTGTGTTTTGGGCTTAGCTTTTTGTTCACCTTGCTATATGTTGGCCTACGTCTACTTACGTTAATTTGGTGTATCTTCAAATAAAATGATCTGTTCAGCATTTGAACATCTGACCTAAACAGTCTGGGCAGTGGTCTTTGGACCGTGTCCAAAGGTGGGTGATTTCATCTTGAATGCCAGGATCTCATAAAAATAACCATGTGGTTTGGTTCAGAATCTTTTAAAGAGGCAAAAACGTAAGTGGGCTTCAGAAATCTGCTTTGCTTCTCAGTTTTTCAGTAATGCTCTTGAACTTTCTTCAAATGCACATTTTATTTTAAAGACATTTGGCCAACCCTTCTCTGCACATTAGATAGCCCGTCTGTCTCTTACCCTAGAGGGAGTGCTAAGGGCTGGTAGTTCACTGTCAGAATTAGCAAGTCAAGACCACTAGGTCCTCAGAAAGAATAAGCCTTTACTATCATCTGATAATGCCTTTTCCCCCTTGGTGTAGCCAGAATTTAACTCAAAATGGGGCTGGGAAATGTGCTTTGGTGTGCTGGTGGCTGTGGAGGGAGCCCAGCTCCATAGTTTCCCTTGGAAGCTCCGCTTCTCCAATTTTCCAAAATCGTGTTGCAAATGTTGCTCGTCAAGGTCGCTACATCATTTCCCCATTAGTGGGAAGAAAAAATAAACCAATAAACAATGGCGTGTCACTTTGAGAGTTTTCTATTAAGGACTTCTGTCGTTTTATGGTGAAAAGTCTGTGGAAAAATGTATAGACCTTCAGTCCTCAAGATGTTTAACAAATGACTGTTTGTTTTCAAATTTTCATAACAAATTGGGCAGGTAGAGGGATGAGAATACAGATGGGTTGAAAATAGTTCTAGTTAACCAGGAGTGGATTCATGTTCTGTCTCTCATCATCTGTAATATTCTTCCATCACACTAATGGTTCCCCCACTTCGGGGTTGTAAGAGTCACCCAGGGAAGAGTGATTTTAAAAATCTGATTCATGTTACCCTCTGCCACACTGCAAGGCTGAGTGGAAAGGAAAAGGGAAGTGGTTTGCAAATGAACATCATGAATCATCCTCAAAATCCAGCGGCAGTAAACTAACTTGGAAATGACTACCCAAAGTTGTTTTTTTTCTTATTCAGGATATGAGATTTGGATGGGGAAGAATTGGTGGAGGCTGGAAATAAGGTTATCAGGATGTAACTTTCTTTTTTTTATAAATTTTTTTTCTTAATTTTATTTATTTATTTTTCCCCCAAAGCCCCAGCAGATAGTTGTAGGTCATAGCTGCATCCTTCTAGTTGCTGTATGTGGGACGTGGCCTCAGCAAGGCCGGAGAAGCGGTGTGTCGGTGCACACCCAGGATCCGAACCCCGGGCCGCCAGCAGCGGAGCGCACGCACTTAACCGCTAAGCCACGCGGCCGGCCCAGGATGTAACTTTCTAGAGTTTTCTGTTTAGAAAAATTACTGTCCCCTACAGTTTTTATTGTTGTGGTCAGTGTGCAACCTGACTACTTGTTTCTGTGTGTCTGACTTTAAAGCTCTTAATTTAGATCTTTAAAACATAATAAAACCATAGTACTTCTGTAAAGGCTGTCTTTCTAATAGATGATGCCAGCTGTTTTGTTTCTTATAATTTTAGACTGACAGCATCTTTGCTCGGGTCGCCTGGTTGGGATTTGGAATCTTGTCTGAGTTCTTGTCTGTAGCAAGTGTGAGCTGTGTTGGCGATTGGATGGCACACACGTGGCACGTGCTGGAGGGAGGGCCGACAGAATCCTCATCAGTCGCAGGTCTTCGGGAGCTTTAGTCAGGTGGTAGCTGGTAGATCCAGAGAGGAGCTGGGAAATGCCATGGTCAGTGAACCCAGAGAGAAAACCTGGTGCTGGCTTGTTCATACTTATCTGAGGGTTTGAGGGTGGGGACAGGGAACAGCGAGTAACAGCAGCTGGGTTGTGTTTGTTAATATTTTTAAAAGCCAATACAGCGGCCTGAGTAACAGATGTTTTGCTAAAAATCTCGTGGCACAGAAATGCCAAGAGCTTTGTTCCAGAGACAGACCATCAAAGACAGGAAACAGGATTAGAAATCACATGTCCTGAGTTCATAGTTTGCATTGATCTTGGTGCATTTCCTTACTCCTATGGTCGAGTTGGGTTGGGGAAATGACCAGAAGACCAGGGCAACCTGAGGGAGGGGACTTTGTATCTTCAGAGCATGGGCACAGCTTATGGAAAGGCCACCTTGTCCAAAAGTGAGGCACTCTCTCTGCTGACTGACTTGACATTCCTTTAATGGGGAACATATTCCCACTCCTCAGTGAGAGATAAGGCTTAAACTCCTGAAACTCCAGAGAGAGGGAAAGGGTGACTGACTGCCACCTCAGAGTAAGCTATACTTGGTGGCTGGGGAACGGGTAGTTGGTGGTCTGGAGAGACCCAGGAGTAGATAGGCGGGAAGATCCGAGGCTGACTCTGCCCGCCTCCCAGGTATGTGGTGCTTCCCAGCCTTAGCTTGGTGCTTTCCCTTTGTTGCTGGTCATAGGAAATATTTCTGTTTTGTGATGTTTTCCTTTCTCTTACTCCCTTCTCCACCCCATAGCAACCCAGTTAATATTAGCAGTTGCATTTTCACTTTTTCTCTCACTTCTAGCTTTCTCCATTTTCTCTCGTAGAGAGCACCCTAAATTCTCTTCCTGGGAAACCTATTATGGGTAGGGAATGGAAAGGAAAGAAGGAAGGGAAAGTGAAGAGAAGGGGGAGGAAAAGGGAGTTATATCCCTGATAACTACACGGGAGGTACAGTCAGTTTCCTTGGAGTGTGAGAACTGGAAGGGTCCCTCGGCGTCATCTAGTCAAACCCGCTCATTTAGAGATAGGCAACCTGAGGATCAAGAAGGTTAGTGGTTTCTTCAAGATAACACCATCACTAAGAACAAAGATGACACTGATATTTGATTATGCAAATATCCTATTTTTCCTCAAACTTTTGCCCACTATTTTTGGTATCCATCTATAGATCTTCCTGGAAACAATTAATACTGTGGTGGGCCAGCTCTGGTGGCCTAGTGGTTAAGTTTGACCCACTCTGCTTTGGCGTCCTGGGTTCGGTTCCCGGGTGCAGACCTACACCACTCATCAGCGGCCACGCTGTGGTGGTGGCCCACATACAAAATAGAGGAAGATTAGCAACAGATATTAGCTCACAGCGAATCTTCCTCAAGCCAAAAAGAGGAATATTGGTGATAGTTATTAGCCCGGGTGAATTTTCCTCAACAACAACAACAAAAAAAGTTAAAAAGAAACACCAACAATTAATACTGTGGCATTTGCCTGGTGGGGATTTTCTATTTCCCTCATTCCTACTACATTTATTAATTAGACGCAAGAGTTGTCCCTTTTCCAATTACTTATATATTCAATTAATTATAAATTATATCAGTGTGGATTTATAGATATTTATTCTATATTTCAGTTACAATCCAATACTATCATTATTAATTTTCTTGCTCAAATTCTTCTGGCTTCGGCCATTGAGAGTTCCTCCAGGTTAGCCCCTATGTTCCTTTGATATGTCCCCATTCTTTTTTTAGCACTTCCTTATTTTCTGATAAATATTCCAGGCTCATCTTATATTTTGTCTGCCAGACCTTTAGTCAACCATTTCTCTAAGAATCCCTTGTTCCTTTTATTGGAAAATGGTATTTAAAAACCAGTATCTGGTTGCTGGGTGTGCTAAATGCTACTGGGGGTGTCACTACTTCTAGGCCTGTTCTGAGCTAGGAAATATATGTGTGTTCACTCACTCACACATTCTCACACAGACTGTCTCTATATGTATTAGAAACCATGAGTTTATACTGGTAGCTCTGATTTCAATCCAAAACCACAAATCTTCCCACTTTCCTATTTGTAACTTCTTCCTCTGAGGAAGTGAGAAACCTGATTTTCATTGTCTACTATGTGTTCACTTATTTGATCATCCCTAGCATAAACATTAAGTAGTTTCAGAATTGCTAATCCATACCTCTGTGAGAAACGCATTTACTAACTATAATACAGTCTTTTTCTTTGTGAATTTAGCTTACAGTATCTAATCAAAATAGCATTTCAAAAGTTACTATGATTTGTTTTTTCCCTCTCCACACCCTTCAGTGAGGTTATGTTATTCATTTGCAACACAGTTAGGTTCATTTGTTACTGTTTGTATTCTTCTTTGGGAGCCCACTACATACTGGTTGATTTTAGTCCATTCTATTTTGGCTATATGAAACATTACTAAGTTTCTAGGACTCGAAACTGTGCAAAAAGGTATACTCTTTTCCCAACATACCTCCTATAGGTATCCAATCTTTTTAGTTCTTGGCTTATCTTTCCTTTATTTCTTTCACACAAATAAGCAGAAATGGGTCTTTTCTTATATTTCTTTCTCTCTTACACAAAGGATGGCATACTATAGATACGCTTCTGCACTTTTTTTCCACTTAACGGTGTGTCTTGGAAATAACTCTGTATCAGTTAATAGAGATCTACCTCATTCTTTATTTTTCAGTAGCAGCAGAATAATACACTGTGTAGATATACCATAGCTTACTCAGCCCCTCTCTAATACATGGATATTTAATTTTCCTCCCAATATTTTTCAATTAGAAATAATGCTACAATGAATAACCTTATGCATATGAATTTTGGTATTGGTTAAGGTGTATCTTCAGGGTGGACTTTTAGAAATGTGATTGCTGGGTCCAAGGGTAGGTGCATATGTAATTTGGTTAGTTATCATCAAATTCTCCTTCAGAAGGGTTGTACCAGTTTGCATTCCCCGCGAGCAATGTTTGTTTCTTCACAGCCTCATCAACAGAATGTGTTCTCATACTTTTTTATTTTTGCCAATTTGATAGGTGAGAAATGGTATCTCTGTGTTGGTATAATTTACATTTCTCTAATTATGAATGAGTTTGAACAGTTTTTCATCTGTATGAGGGCCATTTTAACATTAATTTTCATGTATTGTCTGTTCATCTCATTTTTCCATTTGTCCACAGGGTTTTGGTATTTTGCCCATCAATTTTTAAGAATGCTTTCTATATTAAAGATCCTTTCCCTTTGTCATAGTGCAAAACTTTTCTCCCAGTTTGTTACTTGTCCTCTGACTTCGCTTGTGGTGATTTTTGCCATGCAAAAAAATTTTTTAACTTCTGTGTAGTCAAATGTGATAATATTTTCTTTTATTGCCTCTGGATTTTAACGGAAGGTTAGAAAGCCTTTCCCTACATTTAGGTTAAAGAGGTAGCTACCACATGGAAACCTCAATCTTAATGTCCTGAGTAGTCAGTGGATGGAGTTTCAGACTGTCAGAAAGATTGAAAATTGAAGAGGAAAATCAGAAAAGAAGGAGGGACCCACAGAGAGGGAAACTTCAAAATATGTATATGAACCCCACTCAGATGCTTAACTGATGTCTGAAATATGCACCGGTGGACAAGACTTCAAAAAGCTCAAGGGATCTTTAATTTGGAAGGCTTAAAGAGCTGAGCAGAGAATTCAGCTGTTGCCTATCACATAGAAAGCAGAATTTATAGTTCCAATCCTGCCAAGTTAGAGGGGTATGGGTTTTCCACTGAAACCCCAGAAGGGCCGTGCCTTAAGTATAACGCTATTTCCCAAGAAAAGGGATTTGCCCAAGGACCAAATAATAAAAGAGACTAAAGGCAAAACCAAAAAGATTCTTCCTCACAAAGCATGAAACCAAGTCTCCAAAAATTCAAGTTTGTCTGCTAGTGAATTAACTGCATGCTGGAATAAAACTCAACACTCTTTGGAGCAAGATAACCAGATTCAGAATGAGTATACTGTACAGTGTGCAATATACAATAAAATATTACCAGACATGTGAACAAACAGGAATATGTAATCCATAATCAAGGGAAAAATCAGTCAATAGAAAAAGGCTCAAAAAATTACCCAGATATTGAAATTAGAAGACAAGGTCTTTTTGCCCAGGACCAGACAGCTTCCCTGGTGAATTCTACCAAACATTCAAAGAAGACTTAATACCTATCCTTCTCAAACTCTTCCAGAAAATTGAAGAGGAAGGGAAGCTCCTTAACTCATTCTATGAAGCCAACATTACCCTGATACCAAAACCAGACAAGGACAACACAAAAAAAGAAAATTACAGGCTAATATCACTGATGAACATCCTCTGTGCAAAAATGATGCAAAAATCCTCAACAAAATACTAGCAAATCACATACAGCAATACATTAAAAAGATTATACACCATGATCAGGTGGGATTTATTCCAGGGACACAGGATGGTTCAACATTCGCAAATCAATCAACGTGATACACCACATTAACAAAATGAAGAATAAAAATCACATGATCATCTCAATAGATGCAGAGAAAGCATTTGACAAGATACAGCATCCATTTATGATAAAGACTCTGAATAAAATGGGTATAGACGGAAAGTACCTCAACATAATAAAGGCCATATATGACAAACCCACAGCTAATATCATCCTCAGTGGTGAAAAACTGAAAGCTATCCCTCTAAGAACAGGAACCAGACAAGGATGCCCACTTTTACCACTCCTATTTAACATAGTATTGGATGTCCTAGCCAGAGTGATTATGCAAGAAAAAGAAATAAAAGGCATCCAAATTGGAAAGGAAGAAGTGAAACTGTCACTGTTTGCAGATGACATGATTTTATATATAGAAAACCCTAAAGAATCCACCAAAAAACTTTTAGAAGTAATAGATGAATACAGTAAAGTTGCAGGATACAAAATCAACATACAGTTGCATTTCTATACACTAACAACAAAGTAGCAGAAAGAGAAATTAAGACTAAAATCCCATTTACAATTGCAACAAAAAGAATAAAATACCTAGGAATAAACTTAACCAAAGAGGTGAAAGATCTGTACACTGTAAACTATAAAACATTGCTGAAATAAATTGAAGAAGACACAAAGAAATGGAAAGATATTCCATGCTCTTGGATTGGAAGAATTAACATAGTTAAGGTGTCCATGCTTCCTCAAGCAATCTACAGATTTAATGCAATCCAACAAAAATGCAAATTTCCAACAACACTTTTCACAGAAATAGAACAAAGAATCCTAAAATTTACATGGAACAACAAAAGACCCCAAATAGCCTAAGGAATCCTAAGAAAAAAGAACAAAGCTGGAGGTATCACACTCCCTGATTTCAAAATATACTGCAAAGCTGTAGTAACCCAAACAGCATGGTACTGGCACAAAAACAGACACACAGATCAATGGAATAGAATCGAGAGCCCAGAAATAAACCCACACATCTATGGACAGCTAATTTTCAACAGAGGAGCCATGATCATAGAATGGAGAAAGGAAACTCTCTTCAACAAATGGTGTTGGGAAAACTGGACAGCCACATGCAAAAAAATGAAAGTAGACCATTATCTTATACCATACACAAAAATTAACTCAAAATGATTAAAGACTTGAATGTAAGATCTAAAATCATGAAAATTCTAGAAGAAAACATGGGCAGTATGCTCTTCGACATCGGTCTTAGTAACATATTTTCAAGCATCATGTCTGACCGGGCAAGAGAAACAATAGAAAAAATAAACAAATGGGACCAAATCAAACTAAAAACCTTCTGCACAGCAAAGGAAACCATCAACAAAATGAAAAGGCAACATCTCAACAACAAAAAAACTAACAACCCAATTAAAAAATGGGCAAAAGACCTGAACAGACATTTCTCCAAAGAAGATATACAGATGGCCAGCAGGCACATGAAAAGATGTTCAATATCATTAACTATCAGGGAAATGCAAATCAAAACTACAATGAGATATCACCTCACGCCCGTCAGAATGGCTATAATTAACAAGACAGGAAACAACAAGTGTTGGAGAAGATGTGGAGAGAAGGGAACTCTCATACACTGCTGGTGGGAGTGCAAACTGGTGCAGCCACTATGGAAAACAGTATGGAGATTCCTCAAAAAATTAAGGTTAGAACTACCATACGATCCAGCTATTCCACTGCTGGGTATTTATCTAAAGAACATGAAAACACCAATGCGTAAAGATACATGCACCCCTATGTTCATTGTTCACAATAGCCAAGACTTGGAAGCAACCTAAGTGCCCTTCAAGGGACAAATGGATGAAGAAGATGTGGTATATATACACAATGGAATACTACTCAGCCATAAGAAATGATGAAATCCAGCCATTTATGACAACATGGATGGACATTGAAGGTATTATGCTAAGTGAGATAAGTCAGAGGGAGAAGGTCAAATACCGTATGATCTCATTCTTAAGTAGTAGATAATAACAACAAACAAACACATAGAGACAGAGATTGTATTGGTGGTTACCAGAGGGGAAGGGGTAGGGAGGAGGGCGAAAGGGATGATTAGGCACATGTGTGCGGTGATGGATCGTAATTAGTATTTGGGTGGTGAACATGAGAGCATGATGTACTCTATGCAGAAATAGAAGTATAAGGATGTACACCTGAAATTTATACAATGTTATAAACCAATGTTACCGCAATAAAAAAAAAAGGGCTTTTTGAAAAATATGATGAATTTATTAAAGAGTTGACAGGATATATTAAATGAAAATTTCAGGAGACTTTTTGAAACTGTAAAAAAAAATATAAAGAACCAAATGGGATGGAACGGAAAAATACAATATATAAAAAACTCATTGGATAGGATTAACAACAGAGCACAGGGTCAATGAACATGAAGACAGATCAATAGAAATCATTTGAACTAACACACAGAGAGAAAAAAGATTGATAAAATGAACAGAGCCTCGATTTGTGGGACAAGATTACACACTCTAATATACATGTAACTGGAGTCTCAAAGATGAGGAAGAATGGAACAGAAAAAGTATTAGCCAAGTGTTTTTCCCCCTGAGGAAGATTCACCCTGAGCTAACAACATCCGTTGCCAATCTTTGTCTTTTTTTCTTTTTTACGTGGGCCGCCAGCACAGCATGGCCGCTAACAGACGAGTGGTGTAGGTCTGCACCCAGAATCCAAACCTGGGCTGCCGAAGCGGAGCGTGCTGAACTTAACTACTAGGCCACTGGGGCTCGCCCCCAAATGTTTTTTTAAATGACAGCACACAAATCCAGAAAACTCAGCCAGATTCAAGCAGAGAGAATTAAAAACAAACGAACAGGGCCGCCCCGTGGCTTAGCGGTTAAGTGCGCGCGCTCCACTGCTGGTGGCCGGGGTTCCGATCCCAGGTGCGCACTGACGCACTGCTTCTCCAGCCATGCTGAGGCGGCGTCCCACATACAGCAACTAGAAGGATGTGCAGCTATGACATACAACTATCTACTGGGGCTTTTGGGGGGGGGGGGAACGAACAAACATAAAAACAGCAGCACATCATAGTAAAACTGCTGAAAACCAAAGGTAAAGAATAAATTATAAAAGTAGCCAGAGAAGAGAAAACATCAGAAACAGAGAAGCAATGATAAGAATGATGGTTGAAACTGCAGAGCCAGAAAGACAGTGGAAAAGATATCTCTAAAGTGCTGCTGAAAAAAAACCCCGTCTATCTAGAGTTCTAGATCCGGCAAAGATATATATCAAAAATAAATTAAAGGCATTTTCATCTAAAGGAAAGCTGACAGAATTTGTCGTCATCAGACCTGTACTACAAGAAATGCAAGGAAAGTTCTTATAGAGAAACAGAATGAAATTACATGGAAATTCAAATCTAAAGAACACTGAAATTGCAAAATGTGTAGGTAAATATTAATGATACTTTTCCTTCTTGTCTTGAACTTTTTAGAATTCAATTGGCTGTTTAAAGCAAAAATAATTGTAATTATTTTGGATTTATCATGTACATAAAATTAAAATATATGGCAACAAAAGCACAAAAGATGGGATGTAGTGTTCACAGAGTTATATGATTATAAGTGTCTTACATTATACATGCAGTGTTATTAATTAAAGGCAGACTGTTATAGGTAAAGAATATATGTTGTAATACAGAAGGTAGACTGAGATCAAAGGAAAAATCCTTAGTGAATCCAGAAGAAGGCATAGAAGGAGGAACAAAAATTAAAGACCTAAGGAGACAGACTACAAGTAGGGGTATGGTAGACTTGTACCCAACTCTATCAATAATTACATTAAATGTAAATGGACCGAACATTCCAATTAAAAGGCAGACGTTGTCATGGAGAGTTAAAAATAAGCAAGTCTCATCTACATGCTTTAAAGATGACACAGACAAGAAAAGATACAGCATGCAACTAGAACATAAGAGAGCCTATATTAATATCAGATAAAACAAACTTTAAGACAAGGAGTATTACCAAGGATAAAGAGGGTCATTGCATGATGATTAAAAGGATTAATCTGAAATGAATCCTTTTCGGATTAAAAGAACACTCTGAAATAGGTATGCACCATAACAGTCATTTAAACATGAAGCAGAAATTGACAGAACCAAAGAAAGAAACAGACAACTCCAGTAATTGATGGAACAAGTAGACAGAAATTCAGTATGGTTATAAAAATATGAACAACACTGTCATCCAACTCGACCTATTTAGCATTTATAGACATTTATGGAAAACTACACCTTGAACTACATTGCTGTCCATAAGACGTCTCAATAAATTTTTGAAAAGATTGAAATAATACAGAATGTATTCTCTGTCGACAATGGAATTAAATTAGAGATCAATAACAAAAAGATATCTGGAAAATCTCTCAAATGTATGAATATTAAGAAATAGATTTTAAATAATCCGTGAATCAGAAGGAATCAGGGGAATTAGAAAATATTTCAAACTGAACAATAATGAAAATACAACATATCAAATTTTGTGGGATGTAGTGAAAGGAGTCCTTAGAGGGAAATTTATAGCTTGAAATGCTTATCTTGGAAAATAAAAATAGTTTTAAATAAATAAAGTAGGCTGCCACCTTAAGAAGCTATAAAAACAGGAGCAAAATAAGTAGAATAAAGGTAATAATAAAGGCTAGAGAGAAATCAATAAAGTAGGAAAGAAACTATAGAGAAAATCAGAAAACCTAAAAGTTTGTTCTTTGAAATGGTTAACAAAATTGTTGGATCCCTAGCAAGATTTATCAAGAGGAAAGAGGTAAAGCACTAACAATATCAAGAATGAAAGACAGGGCATCATAACATGTAGTACAGACTTTAAAAATACAATAAGGGAATATTATGAACAACTTCATGCAAATCGATTCAAGAACTTAGAACAAATTCCTTGAAAAACACAACTTTCAAACCAAGCAAAAAGAAAGGAAGATCTAAAAATATCTATTAAATGAATTTAATTTGTAACGGAAAAATCCCACAAAGAAAGGTCCAGGTCCTGGTGGTTTTTCCGTTGAGTCCCGTCGAATGTTTAAAGACAGAATAACACCAGTCTTACACAAAACTCTTTCAAACCAGTGCAAGACTGATACCAATAACTATACTACAAAGAAAAAATTATAAACCGATATTCTTCATGAATATATGTAGAAATGTGTAATAAAATATTAATGATTGAATCCAGCAATGTATAAAAATGGAAAATTTATCACCAAGTGGTGTTTATTCCAGGAATGTAGGGTTGATTTAACATTCAAAATCCATCAGTGAAATTTTCAATATTGACAAAATAAAGGAGAAAAATTTATGATTATATAATGTAGAAAAAAATTTTGACATCTAACACCAGTTCCTGATTCAAAAGTTTTAGCAGACTAGGAATAGAAAGTAATTTCTTCAACTTTGAAAGAGCACATCTACAATAAACCTATAGTTCACATCATATCAAATGGAGAAATACTGCTCACTTTCCTCCTTAAGATAGAGAACAAGGCAAGAATGTCCCCTTTCATCACTTTTATTTGACGTTACACTGAAGGTCCTAGCTGTGTAACAAGGCAGAAAAAAAGAAATAAATGACATAAAGATTGTAAAGCAAGAAATAAGGCTGTCTTTAATTTGCAGATGCAATAATTGTTTACATAGAAAGTATGGAAGAATTTACCAAAAAAACCCAAAACACTACAAGAACTAATATATCAATAAAGATTACAGGATACAAACTCAACATCCAAAATCAATTTTATTTTTATACACTATCAATAAACAATTGGAAAATAAAATGTAAACTTAAAATAAATTTACAATATCATTAGAAAGCATGAAGGTCTGAGGAATACATTTAACAATAAAAATTCAAACAATGCAAGATCTGTACATTGAAAACTATAAAACGTTGCAGAAAGTAATTAAAGAAAACCTAAATGGAGGAGTATACCGTGTTTGTGCATGTAAAAACTCAATATTGCTATGACGTTCATTTTCCTCAGATTGGTCTGTAGATTCAACACAATCTCAATTGAAATCTCAGCAGAAATTTTTGTAGAAACTCACAAGCTGATTTGACAATTCATATGGAAATGCAAATGGCCTAAAATAACCAAAACAACTATGAGAAAAGTTGAAGAAATGTGGAGGCCTTGCACTACCTGATTTCAGAGTTTATGCTAATGCAATAATCCAGACAGTGTGGGATTGGATAAGGATAAACAGTAGATCAATGGAACACTATAGAGTCCAGAAATTGTCCCACACATATACGTTTATTTGATTTTTGACAAAGGTATAAAGGAAATTAAATGATGGAAAGATATTTTTTTCAACAAATTATGTAGGAAACTACTAGATATCAGAATGGAAAAAAGTGAACCTTGACCTATTCTCCATATAATACACAAAAATTAATTTGAGATTGATCATAGACTTAAAGTGAAAACTATAACTTTCAGAAGAAAACATAGGAAAATATCTCTGTGGTGTTGGAGTAAACTAAGATTTCTTAGAAAGAAGATAAAAAGCACTAACCATTAAATTAATCGATTGATTGGATTTTTTGCAAAATGGAAAAAATTTTTTGTTCTCCAAAAGACACCAGTAAGAAAAACAAAATGGCAAACCATGACATTGGAGAAATTATTTGCAATACATGTACCTGACAAAAGACTTTTATCCAGATATATAAAGAACTCCTACGACTCAATAAGAAAAAGACACAACCCCAGAAAAATTGCGCAAAAGACTTGAAAAGACACTTCACAAAAGAAGATGAAAGAATGGTAGCGAGCACATGAAACTTTGCTCAATCTTATTAGTCATCAGCGGAATAGAAATGGAAACCACAAAGAAACACCATGACACACTCACCGAAGTGGGTTAAACTAAAACAATTGATGACGCTCAATCCTGGTGAAAACTTTCATCACAAGAACTTTCATCATTGCTGTTCATAGTATAAAATGGTAATAACCACTCTGGGAAACAATTTGGCAGCTCCTTATAAGGTTAAATATATATCTACCCTATTCCCTCCCTAGCTATTTACCCAAGACAAATGAAAACATGCTCACAAAAGGACTCACACAAGGATGTTTATAGCAGCTTTATCATTAATGGTCAAAAACTGGAAACAACCTGAATGTTCATCAGCATGAGACTGGATAAACCAGTTGTGGTATATTCATACAACGGCATTCTACCCAGCAATAAAAAAGGATAAACTACTGTTACATGCAACAGCATAAGTGAATTTTACAGACATTATATTTAGTAAAAGAAGCCTGACACAAAAGTGTTAATAATGTATGATTCCATTGATATGACATTCACTCAAGAAGGGGTGAAATTAGTTGATGGTGGTATGAGAATCAGAGAGTGGGAGAGTGTGGTATTGATTGGGAGAGAGTACAAAATGGGGTGTGGGAAATTTCTATAGCTTGGTCTGGGTGATTACATGGGTATATACATGTGTAAAAAATTCATATAATGTTGTAAACCAATGTGACCTTAATGAAAAATACATTTATATTCAAAACAAAGGCAAAAACAATCATCAAGCTATGAACTTAAAATTTATGCATATTATGCATCTGACTATGCATTTTATACCTCAATTAAAACATTAAAAGATAAATAGTGCCTCGCAGCATTTAGACAGGTTGTTTGCATTACAAGCACTTCACCATCTTTTTATATATAAAATTGGAAACTTAGAAATTTCCAGCAGGAGGCCACAGCTGCTGAATCTTGATACACTAATTGGGGAAAAGAGGAAATGACTAATGACAACAAAGTTCACCAAGTGTCAGTTCTGTGCTAGACACTTCTCAATGTCATTACCAAAACACAGTGGTGGGTGCTCAGGCCAGCCAGCGGCATGGAGTCCAGCGAGCATGGTGACAGATGACAGGCGGTGGTCCAGGCCAGTGGCCAGGGTCACAGGAGTCTGGCAAGAAGGTGGGCTGTCGAGGGCTGGCCCCAAAGGCGGGCAGATACACCCCTAAAGATTCTGAACTTTGTGTTCAGAGATCTTGACATCTGGGAGGCTGGACCACAGGAAGTAGGCCCTGGCCAAGGTGGTGAGGGAGGCTCAGTTGTGGGCAGTTGGGCAAGTCAGCCAGACAGGACAAGGGGACAAGGCAGAACTTAGTTTCAGAGACAGGCAAGGCTATGGGGATGTGTGCCAACTTTGGGCTCATGATTGAAGAGCATACCATAGAAATGACATTTTTCTAGTTTATGGTACACTAATTACTGTTGCGTTAGACTTGGTGTAAGCGACTGAAATCTGAACAACAGTTTCTTTTGTTTTTTTGGTCTCTGCTTTTTTTTTCCCCCCCCCGGCTTTACTGAGATATAATTGACATATAACTGTGTAAGTTTAAGGTGTACAATGTAATGATTTGATACACATAGATATTATGAAGTGATTACCATAACAGTGTTAGTTAACACACCCATCACCTCACATAATTACCTTTTTGGAGGGGGTGAGACATTTAAGATCTACTCTCTTAGCAACTTTCAAGTATATAATAGAGCATTGTTAGCTGTAGTCGCTGTGCTGTACATTAGATCCCCAGAACTTATTCATCTCATAACTGGAATTTTTACTCTTTGACCAACATCTCCCCATTTCCCCCACCCCAGCTCCGGGCAGGCACCCTTCTACTGTCAATTTCTGTGACTTTGGCTTTTTTAGATTCCACATATAAATGAGATCGTATAGTATTTGTCTATGTCTGGCTTATTGTACTTAGCATAATGTCCTCAAGGTCCATCCATGTTGTCGCAAATGGCAGGATTTCCTTCTTTCTCATGGCTGAATGGTATTCCTTGTATATATATACACATCTTCTTTATCCAGTCATCCATAGATGGACACTTAGGTTGTTTCCATACCTTGGCTACTGTAAATAATGCTGCAAGAACATGGGGGTGCAGATATCTTCTCAAGTTAATGTTTTCATTTTCTTCAAATAAATACTCAGAAGTGGAATGGCTAGATCGTGTGGTAGCTCTATTTTTAATTTTTTGAGGAAACTTCATGCTGGTTTCCATAGTGACTGCATCCGTTTACGTTCCCACCAATAGTGCACAAGGGTTCCCTTTTCTCCACATCCTTGCCAACACGTTATTTCTTGTTTTTTTGATAATAGTCCTTCTAACAGGTGTGAGGTGATATCTCATTGTGATTTTGATTTGTATTTCCCTGATGAATAGTGCTGCTGAACATCTTTTCATGTATCTGTTGGCCATTTGTATGTCTTCTTTGGAAAAATGCCTATTCAGATCCTCTGCCTATTTTTTAATTGGAATATTTGTGGTTTTTTGCGATTGAGTTATGTAAGTTTCTAATATATTTTGGATATTAACCCCTTATCACATAGATGGTTTACAAATATTTTCTTCCATTCCATAGATTGCCTTTTCATTTTGTTGATTGTTTCTTTTGCTGTACAGAAGCTTTTTAGTTTGATGTAGTCCCACTTGTTTATTTTTGCTTTTGTTGCTTGTGCTTTTGGTGTCATATCCAAAAAGTCGTTGCCAAGACTAATGTCAAGGAGATTTTTCCCTATGCTTTCTTCTAGGAGTTTTATGGTTTTTGGTCTTATATTTAAGTCTTTAATCCATTTTTAGTTAATTTTTATGAGCAGCGTAAGATAGGAATCCAATTTTATTCTTTTGCATGTGGTTATCTAGTTTTCCCAGCCCCATTTATTGAAGAGACTATCCTTTCCCCACAGGGTACCCTTGGCTCCCTTGTCAAATATTAGTTGACCCTGTATGTGGAGTTTATTTCTGGGCTCTTGATTGTGTTCCATTGGTCTATGTGTCCTTTTTTATGCCAGTACCACACTGTTTTGATTATTATAACTTTGTTTGAAATCAGGAAGTGTGAGGTCTCCAGCTTTGTTCTTTCTCAGGATTGCTTTGGCTGTTCGGGGTCTTTTATGGTTCCATATGAATGTTAGGATTGGTTTTTCTATTTCTGGGGAAAATGCCATTGGAATTTTGATAGGGATTGCATTTAATCTACAGATTGCTTTGGGTATTATGGACATTTTAACAATATTAATTCTTCTGATCCATGAACGTGGGATATCTTGCCATTTATTTGTGTCGTCTTCAATTTCTTTCATCATTGTCTTATAGTTTTCAGTATATAGATCTTTCAGCTCCTTGGTTAAATTTATTCCTAAGTATCTTATTATTTTTTGATGCTATTGTAAATGGGGTTGTTTTTATTTCTTTTTCAGATATTTCATTGTTAGTGTATAGAAACACAACTGATTTCTGTGTGTTGGTTTTGTATCCTGCAACTTTACTGAATTCGTTAGTTCTAACAGTTTTTTTGGTTGAGTCTTTAGAATTTTCTCTATATGATCATATCATCTGCAAATAGAAACGATTTTACTTCTTGATGCCTTTTATTTCTTTTTCTCGCCTAGTTGCTCTGGCTAGGACTTCCAGTACTATACTGAATAGGAGTGGTGAGAGTGGGCACCCTTGTCTTGTTCCTCATCTTAGAGGAAAAGCTTTCAACCTTTCACTATTGAGTATGATGTTAGCTGTGGGCTTGAACGACAGTTTCTTGAAGTTCTCTGTGATGAGGGGGTAGACTTGTCCTGGGGCGTAATGCTATTGGAGATGGTAGTATTGGGGTAAATAGGAATGAGCCTATTGTTCTATTTCGTCCTGCCCTTCCATAAGGCCAGTGGGTGGACACTCATGGTCAGCTGGGATCAAGGACATTTATTAAGTTGCTGCTGTGATGAGGGGCAGCCTAGGGCCCAGCACTTTGCTATACAGCCAACAACCTGATTGCAGGACTAGGAAGAGAGAGATGATAAAGTTGTTGGGCTGCAGGGGCCTCCATCGGGATGAGGCACTTGGGACCAAGCACACAGGTGGTGTATGACTTTAGGACACAGCATAATGCAAAGAAGGGAGTCAAACACATCTCTCTAGAAGACTTAACACCTCCTGGCCTGGCCTCTCCGCTGAGGCAGTGCTAAGTCCAGCCCATCCCCCTGCCAGCTTAGCAGCCTGGTGGTGGGGACTGACAGCCACTTATTGACTTAGAATTTCATGTGGCGGTTCTTGGTGACCTGCCACCCTTCCTTCCCTGCTCACCAGCACTCAGGCTGTTTGAATAGGCTGTTTTGTTGTTGTTTTTTGTTAATTCCCGGTGCTAATTCACCCCTCACTCCCAGGTATCTCAAACCTCTCTCCATGATGAGCACACAGAAGCTCACACAGAAGTGGCCGTGATGTTCTGAAATGTGTGCTGTGTGACAGTTCCTAAAAGGTTAGCTGAAAAATCGGCCTTCTAGTGACAGTGAAATAAAAATGCTCCATTGGAGCTTCAGATATATAGATTTAAATAAACGATTAAGAAAAAAAGAAGACGACCTGTAAACGTTTTTATTTTTACTGAATAGTTCCTTGTTTAAAAGATGTTGCACAAGTCACTATGCGAGTTCTGGTGCTGTGATGATGAGTAAGACGCAATGGCTGTCCTCTACCGACTCTCAGACTGGGAAGGATGGGTGGCAGTAATACGGGTCACGGGGGAGGTGCGATGGGAGGGGTCTGGAGCAGAAGGAGGGCCGCCCCATCCTGTGGGTTGTGGTGGCACATGGAATGGAGCATCCTTGAGCATCCATGAATCTTGCATGATAAACAGCAGAGCGTGCCATTTCACACCAGCCCCAGGCAGAAGTGGGCAAGACCTTCGAGGCAAGGCATGGGATGTGAGCGAGTGATTGGCATGTTCAGGCTGAGCCTCAAGCCAGTCAGCATCCAAGGTCCTGGGCTAAAGAGGCTGATGAGAGGGTAACTGTGGCAACCAGCGAGTCCCCACTGCAGTAAGCCTTGTGCACCCTGCATGCGGAGCTGAGAACCTTCCACCATCCCTGCAGGTGATAGGACTGTGGCCTGAGCACACTGGTGTCAGGAAGATCATTCTGGAGTCAGTGCTGAGACGGTGACCCTTTGGAAGGCCGCAGTAATCATCGCCCTGCAAGACTTAGGATCCAGCCTGAGCTGTGGGGTGGTGGCAGTGAGCGTGAGGGCCGGTTGGTGACACTTGGGAAGAAAGCCGAAGGTGGAGTCAAGCGTGGCTCAGGGCTCCAGCTCACGCACTGGGAAGATAGAATGCCATTAGTGGAGATGGAAACGCAGAGCCCTAAGCAGTTCCAAATGGCAGTGGGTTCGGTGCTTTCCATCCCAATCTCCTCATTGGCTGGATTACCTCCAAATCCCCCATGGGGTGGGATTTCTGCGTGTTGTACCCGTTGTTTTTCGCTCACAGCCCCAGGAATGCCCCCTCCAGCTGTCTCTGGGGCCAGGCACCAGCTGAGTTGCTGCAGAGATTCAGGAAACTAGGATCTTGAGCCTAATTTCTTTCACATATTAAATGTACATTATTCTGCCTTATGTCAGCTTTAAGCAGTCACTAAGGGCAGTCAGGTTCCGTAACGTAGTCTTCAGCTAAATGTGAAGATCATTATTGTTGAAATAAGATCTTCCTAGCTGACTGTACTCCAGATGCAGGCTTTGGTGCCTGTAAAATCTATTTAAGCCCTCCCGATTTCCCCCTTCTGTTCCTCCATCCACCAGAACAGTTAGAAGGAACTTTTAAAATAAGGAAGCTGTTAAGAAAGGGAGCAGGTACCAAACATTTGTTTATTTATGTGTCTGTTGTTGAAAATTATCGAGATTGGTTTCAGGAGACTAGAGTTCAAAAGTACGCTAAATGACCAAAGAGAACGTATCATCCAACGGTCATTTTCTATTCTGAAAGGCTCAGTAATGAAAAGCAGACTCTTAATGTGACATGAAAGGGGAAAAGGAGGAGAAGTTAGGAAGTAATATATTCAATTATAGGAGCCCTTTGCCAAGACCTGATTGGTTTCATGTTCTGACAGTTGCAGTTAAGCGTTCGTGGGGAAAAGATTCAGAAACAGAGCAGATCAAAGATGTGCTGCCCTCCCCTCCTGACCCTCTCATGTGTGTGACAGAGATAGTCAGGACTTCACTAGGAATGGACTCCCTCTTTGGGGTCTGGTGGTATTGCCAGGCCCCAGATCAGAGCTTAGAGGACAGTGCAGGTGAGAGAAAGGCGGCAGAGACCCTAGCAGACCCCATAACTTCCACATAGCGAGAGGCTGACTGGGAGCCCCATGCACGTCTTTGCATATATCCCTCTCTACTGAATTCCCTCTCGCCGTTTCTCTGCCCTCCAAACCCAGTTTCTTTCCCACTCCCTCCCCGTGTGTCCACTTCTACTCTCACCACGCGTCTGTGCTAGGGGGTTCCTCCATGTGGTCATTGCCCTGACCACCGTGCTGGGTGCTGGGCTGGTCGCAGTCCTGCGCTGGACGGGCAGTGCTTACACCTCAGTGTGGCAAGGGCTTCGATGGAGGGACGTGCCTGCTTCATGGGAGCCCAGAGGAGGGCACCTAGACCGGATGGGGGAGGAGGAGCTGTTGGGAGGCTTCTTGAAACCAGGAGGAGGCAGTCGGGTGGAGGAGGCGCAGGGCTGGTGGAGAGAATGGCACGTGTGGGTATCTGAAGCAAGAGAGGGAGTGTGTTCTGGGACCGGACATAGTTCAGGGCAGCGTATGTCTGTGTGTGCGCGCATGCACACGTGCGTGTCTGTGAACGCACGTTTATTGAGAACCTGCCCCCAGCACTGTTGGGGAAGATGCTCTCTCTGCTGCTGTGGACCAGGCTGTGTGCAGGGGAGGCCTCTGTGTGAACAATGAGGGCCACGTGGGCGATGTCTGTGCTAATGCAGCTGTGCTGATCAAGCTCTGTTGGGGACTGGGGAGGAGGAGGGCCAGCGGGAGTCCCCCCAGCAGATTGTGCTCTGGAGCCAGACACCTCTGTGTTCGAGTGTGTGACGTAGGTACCGTGACTGTACTTTCCTGAGACTCAGTGTAAAATCGAACATCTTCCTTACATGGGGACAAGCACTGCAGGGCACATAGATGGGCTCGGGAGGTCCTAGTTGCTGGACTCCGTCATACTATAATGCCATTCAGCATTCTTGTGTTGTGTTTCTCTAGGAAAATGTGTGGTGAATCCCAGCCTTGCACCCCAGGGGTTATCTCCCCAGGCAAGGGATGTTCCGCCCGCTTTGCCCTGCAGGGCTGCTACCTGCCACCTCAGGGAAGGGGAGATTCTGGCACAGGGGCACCTGGTGCAGAGCCGGGGACTGGCAAGGGTCTGAGGGTGGGGCCGGAGGTGGTAGACAAAGGGCCCTGGGTTTAAACTCTGACCGAGGCTCTGAGACCAGACACGAACCCAGCAGCTGGCCTTCCCTTCTGGCCCCCAAACCAGGACACAGCCCTCTCTGGGGCATTTTGAGCATATTTACTTTTCCTTCTCATAGCAAGCAAGCCGGGACAGTAGACATAAGGGTGTCCTTCTGTGGCCTTTCTCCCAGGATGTAGGAGGATGTTGAGTGAGATTTGTTAGATGGCTGTCCTGGAATCGCAGCTCAGGTTCAGAGGGCAAAGGTGCAAAGAGTCCTGTATTCCCAGCGCTGAAAGCCACCAGTGAGCTGCCAGCTCTTGGACCCAGCCACCCTGCTTTCTGCGAGATGCTGTGGAGGACCGAGCAGCACCCGCCCATCGATGCGGGAAGAGGGCAGCGGCTTTTGGAGAGGGCAGAGTTCAGGCAGAGAAGCGCTGGCAGAGACGGCAGGGTCCTCTTCCCAAAGCCAAGCAGAGGAAACCAAGTTAAATCGGGGAAAAAAATCTAAACAGAAAAGGGAGAAATAATTTGGCGTGCAAACACACAAGAGAAGAGTGAAAGAGGAGACAGTTGAATTAGCCCAGGAAAAAAAGACAGAAAGAAAGCACAGGGGAAAAAAAGAAAATAGAAATAAAAATGTGAAAGGACAGAAAAAAACTGGGAAAACAAAAATCCCGGAAGGATAGAAAAAATACAAAAAGATTCAAAATATAGCAGAGTGAAAACGTAGTTGAGTAAGGCTAGAAAAAAGACACGCAAAGAACTCCTCTAGACAGAGAAAGAGAGAGAGAGAGAGGGAGAAATATAGAAAGATTTAAAAAAAACACAAGAAGCAGAAAAATACATAAAGACCACACATGTGCGCGCGCGGACACACACACACGCAGAAAGAGAGAGAAAGACGAGATAGACAGTCACACAGGCGGAGAGATAGGAAGGCAGAGATGTGGGCTGAGCAGGTGGGGAATGGGCCGTCCTGGCCCTGGCCCAGAGTGGTGGGCCATTAGCTCTGTGAGGACCGCCGTGAGGACGCAAGAGCACCCAAAGGGGCTGGTGAGGACTCTGGAGAAAGATGGTCTTGTGCTCTGCCCATGCAACAGTGCAGTCGTAGAGAGATGCGGACGGGACCCAGGGTGACCCCCAGGGCCCCCAGCCTGGGCTGATCTGCAGCAGAGGGGAGGGGAGGCCAGGTGAGCATCTGCTGGAGGGCAGCCCAGCCTGAGGAAGCCAGACCATGGGCTCTGCCAACTGCAGAGAAGCAAAAGAAAAGGAAGAAGGAGAAGGAGAAAGAAAAAAAAGACTGTGGCCTGCGATGATTTGACTTACAATATTTCCATTAGGTGGTTATCTATTGGGCAGGTACAGGGCTTATTCCCTCCTGAACAACAGGCCCAGAAGCCTAGGGGATGCGCAGCTGGGGGCAGTGGGGGAAGCTGTCCTGAGGGGGAAAAGGGAAACTTTTACTTCTCTATAAAAATTTTTTTTTTTTTACAGTTTTATTTATTTATTTATTTATTTTGTGAGGAAGGTCAGCCCTGAGCTAACATCCATGCTAATCCCCCTCTTTTTTGCTGAGGAAGACCAGCTCTGAGCTAACATCTATTGCCAATCCTCCTCCTTTTTTTTTCCCCCAAAGCCCCAGTAGATAGTTGTATGTCATAGCTGCACATTCTTCTAGTTGCTGTATGTGGGACGCGGCCTCAGCATGGCCAGAGAAGCGGTGTGTCAGTGTGCACCCGGGATCCGAACCCCGGGCTGCCAGTAGCGGAGCGTGCACTCAACCGTTAAGTCATGGGGCCGGCCCCTAAAAAATTTTTAAATGTCGTATTATACTCTTTATTTGATGGGCATAGTTGAAGACCTAGCATGTGTCATGGTATCTGATATCCAACCTCAGCAAGGTTCTTTTACCCTCTAGGTGTGGGTACAGTTCTTGGTCAGGATTGGGCTGTTTCCTTCTGGTTCCACCCTCTATCCACAGTGAGATTAGAAGGAAGAGCGCCGATTTAAGAGTGAGCACAGAAAACTAATTCAAAGGACACTGCGCATGGATTTGGGGCTGAACACAAAGGGGAGAATCTTTAAATGCTGCTCAAGACAGGAGCTTAAAGAGTGTAGAAAGTGCTGTGGCTCCATGACTGAGGCAGGACCTTAACTCTTGCTGTCCTTCCACTCTACTCTCCTGTTGTGGGTTGAATTGTGTCCCCCAGAAAGATATGTTCACGTCCTAACTCCTGGTACCCATGAATGAGACGTTATTTGGAAATAGGGTCTTTGCAGATGTAATCAAGTGAAGATGAGGTCATACTGGAGTGGGGTGGGCCCTAATCCAATATGACTGGCGTCCTTATGAGAAGAGGAGCAACACAGAGACAGAGACCGAGGAGAATGCTTTGTGAAGATGGAGGTAGAGATTTAGTATTTGAGTGATGCATCTACAAGCTGACGAATGCCAAAGATTGCTGGCAACCACCAGAAGCCAGAAGAGGCAAGGAAGAATCATCTTCTAAAACCTTTGGAGGGAACATGGCCCTGCCAAGACACGACTTCTAGCCTCTAGAACTGTGAGAGTGTACATTCCTGTTGTGTTATGTCACCAAGATTGTGGTAATTTGTTACAGCAGCCCTAGGTAAATAATATAACTCCTTAGCACGGGCTTTTAACTATTCTTACACTCACATGATGGCTAAATTCCAAGCAGGAAGATGGGAAAAGGACAAAGAAAATAGGGCACATGCCAGCTCAGGCTATCTTTTTAATCAAGAAAACAATAGCTTTCACAGAAGACCACCTGGTAGATAGACATCTGCCTACTCTCATTGGCCATGCGATTTACCTGTCTAGCCCTAGCTGCAAAGGAGTCTGGTGAGCTGAGCATGTTTCAAAATCAGCTTTTATAGGGCCGGCCCCGTGGCTTGGCAGTTAAGTGCGTGCGCTCTGCTGCTGGCGGCCCGGGTTCGGATCCCGGGCGCACACTGACGCACCGCTTCTCCGGCCATGCTGAGGCCGCGTCCCACATACAGCAACTAGAAGGATGTGCAGCTATGACATACAAGTATCTACTGGGGCTTTGGAGGGAAAAAATAAATAAATAAAATCTTTAAAATCAGCTTTTATAAATAGATGCACACACACATGCATATATATACTGTACATATGTATGTGTGTATCTATGTCTATATTTATATCTATTATGGTGGTCCCTCAGTATCTGTGGAGGATTGGTTCCAGGACCCTCCTCGGATACCACAATCTGCAGATGCTCAAGTCCCTTATATAAAATGGTATAGGATTTGCATATAATCTACCCACATCCTCCCATATACTTTAAATCATCTCTAGGTTGCTTATAATACCTAATACAACGTAAATGCTATGTAAATAGTTATTATACTGTATTGCGTAGGGAATAATGAGAAGAAAAAAAAGTTTGTACATGTTCAGTACAGATGCAAACCATTGTAGGCCTTTCGATCCTCAGTTGGTTGAATCCGAGGTTGCAGAAGCTGTGTATACGGACGGTCGACTGCGTGTGTGTGTATGTAAATTATATATATTAAAGTTTATATATGTTAAAATTCCCCAGTGTCAAGTGTACAATCAGTGAGTTTTGACAAATGCATTTGGTCCTATAATCGTCACCACAATCTAGGCATAGAATATTTCCATCACCCCAAAAAGTTCCTTCATGCCCCTTTGCAGTCAATCCCCTCTCCCACTCTGACTCCTGAAAAACCCTGATTTTTCTTTTGCTATAGGTTTGCCTTTTTTATAATGTCATGTGAATGGAACAACATAGTGTATAGTCTTTTGTGTCTAGCTTCTGTCACTTAACAGAATGCTTTTGAGATTTTTCCAAGTTGTTGCGTGTAACACCGGTTCCTTGGTTTTTATTGCGGAGCAGTATTCCTTTGTATGGATGTACTATAATTTGTTTATCCATTAACCAGTTGGTGGATATGTGGATTGATCCCGGTTTTGGCTATTATGAATAAAGCTTCTATGAACATTCTCGTACAAGTCTTTGCGTGGACATATGTTTTTATTTATCTTGTGTAAACATCTGGAGTGGAAGGGCTGGGTTCTACAGTAGGTGTGTTTAACTTTATAAGAAACCGCCAAATAGTATTCCAAAATAGCTGTACCATTTTGCATTCCCACCAGGAATGACTTCTGGTCGCCCCGCATCCTCACCCATGCTTGGTATTTGCAGTCTTACTCATTGTAGCCATTCTAGTGGATGTGCAGTGGTATTTCATTGTAGTGTTAATTTGCGTTTCTCAAATCTTTTTCATATTTTTATCTGCCATTCATTTATCTTCTTTGGTGAAGTGTCTATTCAAATTTTTTTGTGCATTTCTTAAGCTGGATTTTGTTTTCTTACTAAGAAAACAAAAGTTGTAAGATACCTTTATAAATTCTGTACGGACATCTTTTATTATATACATGATTTGCAAATATTTTCTCCTCATCCATTATCTGCCTTTTCATCTTCTTAACAGTGTCTTTAAAGAGCAGAATTTCAATTTTGATGAAATTCAACCTTTTTACGTCTTGTCTCACAAAATCTTTCCCTAACCCAATGTCACTAAGATTGGCTCCCATAGTTTCTTCTAGAAGTTTTGTAGTTTTAGCTCTTACATTTAGGTTTCTGATCCACTTTGAGTTAACTTTTGTACATGGTGTGTGTAGGGGTTGAGTTCACTTATTTACTTGTTTGCTTTTGCATGTGGATGTTCAGCTGTCCCAGCACCATTTGTTGAAAAGACTGCTTTTTCTCCAATGATCTTGATACCTTTGTTGAAAATCAGTTGACCTTACATGTGTGGCACTATTTCCAGACTCTCTATTTTTTTTTCCTTCATCTATATTTTTATCGTTATTCCAATACCATGCTGTTGTGTTCACTATAGCTTTATAGTAAGTCTTGAAATCAGTTAGTGTTGAATCCTCCAACTTTTTATTCTCAAAATTGTTTTGACTATTCTAGGTCCTTTGTATTTCCATATAAGCTTTACAGTCAGCTTGTTAATTTCTACAAATGAAGTCTGCTGGGATTTTGACTGGCATTGTGTCAGTTCTATAGGTCAGTGTGAGAAGAAGTGATGTCTTAGCAATATAAAGTTTTCTGACCTATAAACACAGTAGATTACTCCCTTCGGGTGCTCCTTTTAAATTTCCTTCTGCAATGTTTTTTAGTTTTCATGTACAGATATTACATGTATTTTGTAAAATGTATTTGTAAGTATTTCATATTTTTGTTGCTATTGCAATGGCATTTTTATTTCAAGTTCTAGTTGTTTGTTGCTAGAATATAGAAATGCAATTGATTTTTGTATATCAAAATCTTGTATCATATGACTTTGCTTAATTCAGTTACTAGTTCTAGTAGCTTTATTATGTATTCCTTAGGATTTTCTACATAGAAAATCATCTTGTTGGATGATTCCTTTCCAATCTCTACACCTTTAATTTCTTTTTCTTGCCTTATTGCCCTGGCTGGAGCCTGCAGCACAGTGTTGAATAGGGGAAAGCACTCAGTCTTTTACTATTAAATGTGATGTTAGCTGAGGTTTGTTAGTGGATCCTTCGTAGGGAGGTAAGTATTTTTAATTGGGTATCTTGCTGCCCAAAGCTGTTTGGGGTTTTTCTAGAAGAGAAGAAGAGGGAGTGGGCATGGGCATCCAGCCAAGGTGAGGCCAGCAGGGGTTTCTGTATGAGTTTAGCTCTGTCTTAGCTGTGTGATGATTTATTAGGAAATAAGCATTTATTCCCATCAGAGGCTTTAAGTGTGGGGCGTGGTTCACATTAAACATGACCGTGTGTTGCAATGCATCTTTATAAACTGTGTATTTGGGAGGGACAGGTGTTGCCAGGGGACTAACTCCCCAATAGTCCATTGGGAGGCAGTGTAGCCTGTGGTTAGGAACATGGGCTCAGAAACCTAGGTGCCCAGTCTGAACCCAGCTCTGCAACGTTGGGCAAGTTCCTCAACCTCTCTGTGTCACAGTTTTCTACCTGCAAAATGAAGATATCAAAAGATATCAATAACACCTACCTGCAGGGCTTCTGAAGACTAAATGAGCAAATACAATGAAGGGCTTAAAACAGTGTCTGTTGACTGGTGCATTTTAAGAAGGATTTAGTTTGCATAAAGATAATTTACATACAAGTTTTCAGTAGCAGTTTTACTGCTTGAGGTAAGGAACAACTATACCATTTAAAAAATCCTCTCTCCTGGGGCCGGCCAGGTGGCGTAGTGTTGAGTTTGGTGAGCTCCACTTGGGCAGCCCGAATTCGCGGCTTCACATCCTGGGCGTAGACCTACGCCACTCCTCAAACCATGCTGTGGCGGCAACTCACATACAAAATGGTGGAAGATTGGCACAGATGTTAGCTCAGGGCCAATCTTCCTCACCAAAAAAAAAAGGAAAAAATAAAGTAAGCATGCTTACCTAATCCAACTTTCCAATTGATTAAAAAAAAAAAACAATCCTCTCTCCTGAAGCCTTGTATGAAAGTTTTGTAAGGTAGGAGGGTTAGATATTTGATTTCTCTCATTTTACAATGTTGTTGATGCAGTAAATACATTTTAATATCCTATGCATTGCACAGGCTATTATCAGCTGCGTTACAGTTGTGGGCAGTGACACTGTGGAGTTAATACTGAGTCTCCACTTGGAGACTGAACCAGAGTTGGACGTTCTGATCTGCTCATTTTGACCACTTGACAGTGGGATGGAGTGTGACCCCACACACTGTCCCTGGGCCATCCCACCTGGATGTGTGGACCACTGTTCAGCCCCCTTACTATTTCCTGCCAATAAACTCCAATTCAAGGGGACAGAGGCTTCTCATCAGTCACTTTCCTGGGCATCTGTCCAAGTAAAGCTGCCTTTCTGTCATCATGTTCCAAGTCCTAAGTGCCATCCTTCAGTGGGGGGTGAGTCACACCAGCCTTCCTGCCTGGGGAGTGGGGAGTGAGGGGACACTTGCCAGCAGGCATGACGTTACACTGAGCCTGCTCGAGCGGGTCCTACAGCAGTGCTGGGATGTTGACATATAAGGAAAAGCCCTTAGGAGCTGGCTAGCAGGCTTCCAAGGGGCCTTTCCCCTTGCTTTTTCCCTTTTGCCTTGTACTTTTTGGGGGGTGCAGTCACAGCAAGTTTTGCAAAGGGCCCTCTGCGAGGTTTTCCCACCTGACGTCCCTTCTTCAGACACCGTTCTACATTGTCCAGCCAATTGTCTGTCCCTGGTTCTCTCTTGATCAGGCCAGAGAAAGACTTATCTACACATTGAGTTTTTCAAAAATTTAAAAGTGCCCTTGATTCTGTTTGGACACAGCTGCACAATGGTTTATCCTTCCTCTCTCCTTCCCATGCAATGGTGGGGGACAGCCGACACACATTAAGGAGAGCCTGTCCACAGGCCCTGGTGTGGATCTCCCAGCATTTTCCTCTACAGGGTGATGGGTAGGGTTTTGGGGCTGGAGTATTTGGCCTGCTCTTGTCCTCACCTCTGTCCTCTTGTCCTCACCTCACAGATGTTCTGCAGGCTGTTCCTTGAGACTTGCTTGTCTCCACCTTGCCTTTTCAGTTGTAGTTGTGACAGCAATACAGAGAGATACTGATTCAGGGAGCGAGGCAGACATTCTCCTCTCCCTTGACTGTCATGCGGTGCCCCGGTGAGGTGGGGACTCAGAGGCACACGTGACGTGGTCCTCCATGCTGTGCCTGCTGCCCCAGGTCATCGTGCTGAATTATACATGGGCACAGGCTTTCTGCAGTGCTGTTTTTCCACTGGAGACAAAGCACTCTGTTCCAGGAGGGATTTTACAAAGCAAGTCCTCCAGGCCCTGCAGGAACTGAGTAGCCGCAGGAGGCAGGCTACCTTCCAACCATAGTGCTCAGGGTGTGAGTTTAAAACAAACGAGAAGCAGATACATAGAGGCGAACTTTCTATTTGAGTGTTATTTCTTTGAGCAAAGAAAATTGCTAAAAGTTTAAATATCAAACCATTAGGTTTTCGAAACAAAGAAAGGCAAGAAGTAACAAAGAAAAGTCAGAAGTGCCAAATTTAACACTCTTCTCTGGTCAGATAAGAATCTGCCTTTAGCTCCACCCCGATGACTATAACTGCCAGCTTCGTGATTCGGCATCTTTCTCTTCTCCGTGCACTTTCTTCATTCTTATTTTATTCTAGTTATATTTTCTCACTTCCCTCCCACTAAAAAACAAAACAAAGCAAAAAAACTCCCTTCATCAGAGTGATGGAAAGAGCGTTGTTCAACGAGTAGACCCGCAAAAGCTATTCGTTAGGTGAATAATTGACAGAAACGTCCTGTGAGTCCAGATTCCGTGTTTATGTGAATTCCTCACACATATCCAACACGGCTGCTACCAAATGCCAATTCTGGAGATGTGACAGGTGTTCCAGAAACAACTTGAAAACAAATGGAAGTACCTGCCTGCAGTGAAAGGAAGGAGGGAGGGAGATGGGTTGGTTTTGTTGTGGATTAGATGTAAGCAGTTAGTCGTGGTATTTAGAATTCTTCAGGCAACGAGTGACCCGATTAAAACAGCCTCCCTTTATCTGTGCGTGCACTCTCCCCTTCAAATTGTTTCTGGAACGCCTGTTATATCTCAAGAATTGGCAGCTGGTAGTGGCCATGTTTGTTTGATATGTGAAGAATTAATATAAACATATAAACTGGGCTCACAGTACATTTATGACACTTCTTCATCTAATGAATAGCTTTTGTGGGTCACAGGGGCCAGGCTTGCAACATGCCCATGCTGAAGGTTGTATTGTAAATGTGCATATTTGCCATCTGCCTAACTACTAAGTTTGATTCTCTCAGAATATCATCAGTGGTTGTTTTCCTTTTGTCAATTTGACAGGTGATGACCAAGAAGGAGGACTTTTTCAGGGCCTGGAACTCGTGTCTTCATCACGTTACCTCCCTGTCGCTGGCACACATCCACAGAGGTCAGTTGGCTCTGGTTGCGTGTTCATAATTGAGTGACTCAGAGGGTGGCAGGTTATCTGAGAATAAGACTCTGCAGAGAAAGAACAGTCCCCACCCCAGTCTGAGCCCTCATGTTGAATTTAGGACCCCCAAATAACATAACTCCTGACTTACTAGGAACATTGACCAAACGACAACCACAGAACCCAGCGCCAGAAACAGCACACCTAATGCAACCCGACAGTTGCCAGCCGCACTTGATAGGAGCCAGCAGGCAAGTGGTGGGCCCCTCAGCAGTGGCCCTCTGCCCAACAATGGCTGCCATTCCCAAGTAAGCAAGTGGGTGGGTGTGTATGCAGATAAAGGGGGATCACTGCCTGATGAATTTCAAGTACCAGAACTAACTACTTAAACCTAATCCCCAAATTAGCAAGAAACTGGTTCAGCCTTTGAAAGATGTGGTTTTCAACCAGAGATGACTGTGCCCTCCAGGGGACATTTAGTGATGTTTGGAGACATTTTTCGTTGTCACAACTAAACAGGAGTTGCTGGTGGGTAGAGGCCAGGGACTCCACTAAACATCCTATGGTGCAGGGACAGCCTCCTCAACAAAGAATCCTCCTGCCCCAAATGGCAGAAGTGCTGAGGGTGAGAAACCTTGAATGTTCATTTTGACCTCAAAAGAACAAAATCACAGAAAATAAAATGAAACATTGAAAACAGAGTGAGATCCAAGAAGATATGGCAAATTTTACTTGAAATTATTGTTTAACCTCAAGAATCATTAGTTTCTTCATCATGATGCCCTTACTCCATGGGGGAAAGTATTCAAGGAGAATGGCACTCGCTATGCTTGTTGGCTCTGCAGGTTTGTCATCACACCAGGTGCACTGCTGGCCCTGGGAAGGCAGGGCCAGGTTTGGTCACTCCCATGGCTCCGAGGCCAGGCTCCTAGTCCTGGCTCCTAGTCCTAGTGCGTCCCCGGGCATGTCTTATGGGGTGGAATTCGTTGATGGGTTCTGTTAAGAGTCAAGCCAGCAAACGAGGAATGCATGCATCCCACCCAACCTCCCAGCCTGCCCCCCACTGCCCCCCAACCAGGCAGTTCCAGAAGAGAAGACTGTCACGTTATTAATCGCTGTGGGGACACCCAGGACCCTCCCTCAGAGGTGACAAGAGCTGGATTGGAGTGAGTAGTTTAGGTGCAGACCGAGCCTGGCCTCTTTCCTCCCTCTAAGCACAATCCAGCCTTGGGACCTTGGTGAGCCTTGTGACCCAGATTCTCGAGAGTAAGGACCGGAATGAGAATGTTCAAGAGAATGTACCAAGAGCACAGGTTCCTTGTGGGATGGGACCCCCCAGGAGCACCACACCCAGGGGCCAGCCTTTCTACACAATGGCCACACCTTGTAATAACCATGGCCTCATTAGCATCCCAGGTTCTGATTGATTTCCACCTTCTGCTCCCTGGGGCAGGGAAGGAGAAGCAATGAGAGGGGCCCAGAGGGTCAGAGGAAGGGCAACAGGTTCCCTCTCCACAGGTCATTAAGGAATAGGATTGGGTTCCCTTGTTTGCAGATCCAGAAATTTTAATTTGTCTGTGCGCCCACCATGTATAAGGCTCAGGGGAATTGACTCACCTTAACTGAACTCAAGTGACAGATACATAAACCAGAATGCCAGTTTATTCATCACCAGTCAAAACCCAACTGCTGAGTCATCCGTACATGCTCCATCCTCTCTGGGGGGATCCCCAGGTGGAATTCAATGATAATCAGAAGGGTGGACTGTGTGGATAGCTCTTGGTGGGAAATCTGAATGTCCACGCTGGCCTGCCTGCCACAGAGGCCGGGTCCCAGAGCCACAGGGTGTCTGCTTCCTGGGTGTCTTGGTGTGCTCAGCACTAACCTCACCCTCTGAGAAATTTATATAAACTGTCCCTCGTCTGTTGGTGGGTTATTTTTTTCAGATTTGTTGATCAGGCTGAAACTTATCTGGAATATGAAACCACATTCAAGACACTCTTATTGAAGGCAAGTGTGTCCCAGGCCTTCTCATCCCCTCTGTGTGGCCTTCTATGGCTCCACTCTCAGGGGTGCTGTGGCCACAGTGCCCAGGCTCCTCCTCTGTTCCCCTGGGTACTGACCACAGATATTGCCCTTCCTGGGACACATGGATTCCAGGTGAAAAGCTTCCAAACATTCCAAGGTGGTATTAAATTTGAAAGGGGCCATCAAAGAATCACTGAACTCATGCCTTTGCCTGAGAAACATTGACCGTCACCCCTCGAGCCACTCATCCCACTTGTTGAGAGCATAATTAAGCTCAATGTGAGGGCTGAGAACTCGGGCTCCAGAGTCAGGTTGTCTGAATTCAGAGGCTTTATTTACCCCTACCAGCTGTGGGACTGTGAGTGAGTTAATCAGCCTCTCTGTGCTTTGGTCATATCTTTGTCTGCACAATGTAGATAATGTGATATTTACCTCATGAGGCTGTTGAGAAGACACTTGAAAGCCCTGACCTGTGGTTAGTGTTCAGTAAAAATTTTTTATTACTGTTAATTACTACTCTACAAAAACCTTAGTTCCCATAACCAAACTGGAACATTTAGATCTTTGTTTCATAAGAGGAAGAAAAAGAGAAAGATTAAATAGGTTAGGTTCCAGTGTAAGAAGTCTTAACACCAGAAGAAACATCAAGGATCTGATGTTGCCACAGCATGAAAAAAATCCAAATCCATTCTGAATGTATCATTGGTTAATAACCACAGTAGCAAAAGTGATTATTTTCAGGAAATTGGCCTCCAGTTCAATGTCAAATGAAGAGGATTTGGCCACGTAAAGTAACGGAAGGAAAATAATAAGAATTAGTTCAATGACAGCGTCTAGAAATCCCAGGAACGTTTTGAAGTAGAGAAGTCCATCCATGATGAGGAGGTCGGTGCAGTTACAGAGGTGGGTCTAGCGGTAGGAATGCTGGAGCACACAGTACCTGGGGAGAATTTAGTGGCATTGCTCCATTCAAAGCACTTGCGTCCCCTCCAGCAGGGGTCTCGAGGGGATGGGACGGGAAGGAGAAGGAGCCCATCTCTCTTCAGTGACCGGGCGCAGATAGTGCCTTTGGAGCCTTCAGGAGTGCAAAGGAGGAGTGCAAAGCAGTCTAAGAAAGCGCAGACCTCAACGTCACCCCAGGTGAAAATGAACTCAGAATCGAGCCGTTTGTATTAGGAACAAATGGAAGAAAGCCTTCCGGCGTCTGTGCCCGTGTGTCACCTGAGGACTCGGGAAACATGTTTGAAATAAAAATGTGAAGCGGTCTCTAGTGGTTTCTGAAGTGGGATGTAACCATTACAATGATAAATTGTTCTTTTCCTATGATACCTATTTTTATCTTGCTCTAGAAATAGCAGTTCTGAAGTGTGGTGCTGTCTGAAGCCCTAAGGGCACACCAATTCCTAAACAAAAAAGAGAAACGAAGCATTTTTATTAAATAAGTTATATCCCCCATTCTCCGGCTCCGTGCAGAATTATCTCCTGATTTTCTCCTTCTCAGGGCTGTGAGAAGTTCTCATTATTCTGCAGGAAGTCTTTTTTCTGGTTCTTAGTAAAGGGACTAATCATTTGGAATGTTCGCATTAAGAGCAGGTTGTAACTATAATTAGAATATATAAGTAGTGTGGATTTCTGCCTGTCAGAGGATTAATTTCAGACTCCTCTCAGGATGTTTTGTTTCCAAACAAGACTTCCTTTGTTAATAAAAATGTGATCGCGTGCGTTATGAGAGCATTATTTCTGTGTTTTATCCCAGAGTGCTTGTTCCAGTATTCTTCCTGGGATCAGCATTTTCCTCCCCATCGTTAATGGGGCTGTTCTTTACACAAACTACGCTTGATTTGGTTCTGGCTTTGGCGTTCATCTTCTAGGAAATGAGGGCAATATACTTATCACCTCCTTGATGTGCATTATGTTATGCAAGCTCAAAAAAATCAAATGCCACTACTTCATCCAGAAGTCCTGTGTGAGTGTAGGTCCTTCTTGTGCCCTTACGCTCAACCACAGACGTCCCCCAGGACACTGAGTTGTCCCAGCTTGAAGGGCAAACCTGGGGTGGACCCAGAAGTCGAAAGTCAACACATCTTCTTGGAATAATGGGTTCTGCAGTGTTTTGCTGTTACTGCTGGAGGTGGAGGTCTGGCAGGTGGGGAAGGAGGGTGAGTACCACAGGTACTATGTTGGCTGTGACAACCTGGGTGCCTTCCTGTGCCCTCGGTCCCTCTGCTGGGGGGGATGAACTTGAGAGTAGTCCCAGCGTGCCCTGCGTGGTGGTCTGAGGGAGGGAGGAGCTTTGGGTACTGTTGCTCGTGCTGCTGACCTCTCTCTCTGTCTAGTACCCATTAAATACGTGGGTGGTAGAAGCAGGCGATGATGGTCTAGTGGTTAAGAGTCAGCGCTCTCACCACCGTGACCCAGGTTCGTTTCCCCCTCAGGGAACCACACCAGCTGTCTGCTGGTTGTCATGCTATGGTGGCTGCGTGTTGCTGTGATGCTGAAAGCTATGCCACCGGCATTTCAAATACCAGCAGGGTCACCCATGGTAGACAGGTTTCAGTGGAGTTTCCAGACTAAGACAGACTAGGAAGAAGGCCCTGGCCACCCACTTGCAAAAAAAATTGGCCGTGAAAGCCCTATGAATAGCAATGGAGCGTTGTCTGATATAGCGTCAGAAGTGAGAGGATGGCACAAAAAGACTGGTCAGAGTTCTGCTCTGCTGTACACAGGGTTGCTAGGCGTCAGAATCCACTTGACAGCGCTAACAACAAGAAGGAGGCAATGGGGTCTAGAGAGCCAAGAGTGGGCAGGCGTGATTTGCCAGCAGACCAGTATCTTGGGGGCCGACTTTGGGGAAAAGAAGGAACATTTCCTGTTTTTTTCTGTGTCCCAGTCACCTGGCTGAACCTCAGACCCATCAGTTCTTGAGAGCAAAAGGTGCAACTGAAAGTTGAGGGTCTCCATTTTAGAGTGCATGATGGCCAGGAGAGGCCCACACGAATGTTCTGCACGAGTCTCTGGGCCCCGAACGCCTGAAGTCTGGGACAATGGAGAGGCGCCCTCTGGAAACTCAGGAGGTGGCAATAGCTGAGGAGAAAAGAAAGTGAGAACTTGCCTTCCGACTGCACTTGCACAATGTTGCTTGGAGGGAGAGAGGCGAGAGTACAAGCTAAATGGAAGTCTGAGGGAGGCGCCTAGTGAAATGGAGACCATTTTAAGTAGAAGCATGGTGGTACTTTGTGCTAACATAAATGATGGCTCTTAAAAAAAAAGAAGAAACGTAACTGAATGGGAAGCATTGCAGCATGTAAACCCTTGGCAGAGCGTGCAACTTTTCCACACTGGATTTTAATTTTGTGCCTCATCAGCAAATAGACACAAGAAAAGAGAAAGTTCCAAAGTGCAGACTACTCAACCTCGTACCACATTCCTGGCCTTTCCCCTTCTGGGAAAGCTGGTGCGACGGAGCTTGGCTCCCGGTTTGGGTGGTCTGTGCGTGTGTCTAGGGAAGAACTCTTCCCGACATCATCCAGGTTGCTGCCATCATCCTTACAGTGGGGTCTCTCCCCTGAAGCCTCGCCTTCTCCCTGCAGCCACGTAGGTGAATTCAAGGTTTGAGTCGGACAGACCCTAAGACCCCAAGTGCTGTTTTCTCAAGAAGTGCTATCACACTGCGCTCGCTAGAGGCCTGAGCCCCCGAGGACCTTAATCACCCCGGAACCTGGGAGCTTGTCACTGAAGAAAGGTGTCTTGAGAGACCCCTGCTAACTCCCTCTCCTTGGAAGGAGGTGACAATTTGTGATAGTTTAATGACAAATGACCTGAGGATTCTGTTGCACTAGGAAGAGGGGGACAAAAGGAAAGAGCGAAGTCTGATTCCTGAGTGCTTTTTGCTTTGTGGAGGACTGTTACAACGGAGTTTAGCTGCGGTCCTTGACCCAGATGCTAATCAAATGTCACTTATCTTTGGTCCCCAGGATATCAGCCGACTGTAATGACCACTGCCGTCTGCATCGAGTGAGCGTCTCCTCTGTGCCAGGGCCATGCAGAGTGCTGGCTCTGGTTATTTCTTTATCTCCACAACCTCACAAAGCCCGCTGAGGAAACTGAGGGGTGAACGATTGCTTTGGGTCACATACAAATAAGTTGTGGAGCTAGGACTTCACCCCAGGGCTGGCTAACCCCAAAGCTTTGCTCAGAAAGGCTTTGTAAGCATCAGATTTTGAGGGAAGCCCTCCCACCCCAACTCCCCCAACTTTCCTTCCTACAGATAAACACCGGATAATGGGAATTCTATCGTTCTGGAACTTTCGGAGGCTTTTCTTTATTTATTTAACACATACTTTCCTACATTAAAGTTGGCCTGTACTGGTGTTCACTCCTCTTACTGGGTTTGTCCCTGAATAATGCTTCTTATTCTTTCTATCTCAGAGGCATTCTGTGAGCATTAAATGAGAAAACACGTGCAGAAGCAGTAGGGCCTTAGAACCACCAGGAGAGCTAACTCACAGGAAGGGAGGGCTCGGAGTATCAAGCCCTGTGTAAAATGTGATAGACGGAGCACTCATGAGTTCCTCACCCTGGCAATGAGGAAAGGACGACTGTCTACCCAATTTCCATCTTAGGAGGCTGAGGCAGAGAGAGGTGAAGTAAATGGCCCGGGGTCCCAGAGGAGAAGGAGGATTCAAATCCCGGCAGACTGCTGCCATCCGCCCACCTTGTGGGCCCATAAGTGCTCGTTGGACCTGAATTTGGTAGCTCAGCATTGCCAAAGAGGCAAGAAAAGTAAGCCCTCCCCACTTTTTAAACGTGTTTTTTTGCTCTTTTCTTTCCTACTGCGTGACAAAGGTACATTGAAGGCGTATTGAAAAATGAACCTTATATGATGTCCTGCAAAGATCTGATCTGTGGTCCACACTGACGTGACAGCTTCTGGCACCTAAGTCGTTTCAAAATAAGGTTAATCAGTACCCAAGTTGGCTGGTGAAAGTAACGCAAAAAGTAAAAAAGAAATCATTTGTACTGCATAACTCGATATGGTGACTTTTTTGCTAGGAATATAAATAAGAATAAGACCTAAGCTCTGAATAAAAATAGAAGCAGAGGAACTCTTGTCTTATCATAGCAATTCTAGGTATGATTTTATGTAAAAAATATGATCCCATATCCCATATTATAAAGTTAAACATATTTGCAATAAACATAAATTTAAATTTAGATGTTAAAGGACAGCGTGTTCTAATCTCACAAAACATTTAGCAAATAACCTTTGAGTTCACATGAGCCACCCACACAGAAACCAAAATGAACTACAGAAAAACATAGAAAAAGCAACTGTCTGTTGACAGCCAGATTTCTTTCAGCTCTTTGAGTTTTTTGTCTATAAATAATCTGTGTGTTTCAAATGTGGCCATTTTCTTTAGAGGTGTCTCCTGGCATGTTCTCACTTCAGTATGTTTTAAAAATAAGAATTAAATGTGTAAATAATGGGAACTACTGAGTTTTGGGAGGGGAGATTGTCAATATACATGCTTTTTAGATACCAAAAGTGTCAAAACAAAGCATTAAGATGAGGGATTCTTTCTTCAGGGCATCTGTTTATCTTTTATAAAATCTGGAGTTTGATAAGTTGTCAGAGATAAAAACATCATTTTTAACTGATTGTGGATCCCAAATGTCAGGAGGAGAAGTAGTGCTGTGTCTCCTCTTCATGAATTTACCTCTCTCTTTGCTGATGAGTTATGGGATTTTATTTGCCGAGAAAATATAATGCTCTATTAACTTGAAAATGATGGCTTTTACTCAGGAACGTGAGAACTGAGAAGAAAAAAAAGCATTTAATCTCTTGAGATATAATCATTTAACAAGTTTTGCTCTATGCTTAAAGTGGCATACAATGTTAGATGGGAAATGATCACAGGATAACCAAAAGTCAGGTTTTCATTGGCATTTCACCTTCCTTTGCTCACCCCCTGAGCTGGGATAATAATAAAAGGGGATATTTTATTTAACATCATGGAAGTAGAGATTGATGAATCGATTTATTGTGATTTTTTTCCCCTGAAAAATCACGTAGAAATTCTCTCTTCGTTGGCAGCCTGGAAAATAAAATTCCCACACATTTCTATAACTATATGTGAAGATTATTCTGTGTCCAAGAATGAGCCAAAAGGACTTGTAGTACAGATGGCATCTGACCTTTTCTTGCTGTGAACTGGAGGATAAAAGTGCATAAACAAAAAAAGTAAGTTAGTCAAGTAAACATAACATGGCAGAAAAAAAGCCTTTTTAAAATAGCTGATTATTAATATGTAATATAGTTTCTTGATGCAGTGACTATGACAGTTTCTTGCCTTGTGCATGTTTTATAGTTCTTAATTCCTGAGAAGCTTAAGACAAATTAAGTTTTATGCAAACCCATTCCAGGCCATGGACGTGTGGTTGAGTTTTTCTGATAATTGCTGCAAAAGGCTTTTGTCGACAGCTGGTTCAGGAGACGCTCGGGGTCTGTCCGAAGCATCAGAGGAACCTCAAGTCCCAGCTACACAAGGCAGTGGCAGCTGTGAGCAGATGAGCTCGCTTTGTTCTGGTCTTTCCTCTTGCACGGAACATGCAAATCATGTTGGTCCTAAGGCGTGGGATCAAGGTATTGCCTCAGACTGTGGGACCAAAATGCAGGATGTCCGGGGGAAGTGGAGACTTGCTCCGTGTCTCAAATTCTGAATGCCCCATGAAGAGCAAATCTGGGCCTGCTCCACCAGAATCTAATTGTCCCTCAGATGTAATACTGATGTAGAACACTCTTCGTTTACTCCTTTATTCACCCGTTCTCATCCGATAAGCATGTGTTGAACACCAGCTGTGTGCCAAGAACTGTGTTAAGTGCTGGGGATGAGAGATCCGGTAAGAGATGGCCCCTGATCTCAAGGAGCATTAGTCAGAGCTGGGGTGAGGGTTACCGTAGACCAGGTGCTCTGGGAGAACACAGGAGAGACTGAAGTTAGACCCAGCATGTGAGGTCCACGTGGCTGCCCTTTAAGACCCAGGCAGGGCAGTCAGCAGTAGAAACCTTGCCTTTTGAAGGATGGACTACGTTACCTGTCTTGGAAAGGCGGAACACGCATATGAGCGGAAGGGAGAGCAAAATGGGAGGCATGGAATGCACGGATGGTTTGGGAAAGTGCTTGTGGTTTGGTGTGTCTGAGGTGCAGGGCAAACGAGGGACATGAGAGTCAGGGTCCCACAAGGCCTGTGTGAGCCAAGTCCAGGCACTCTCATTGCCGACCTCCAGTCAGTGGGGGTCCTGGAAAGACTTAGAGCAGGGGGAGTCATGACCACATTGGGGCTGTAGGGAGATTTCCCCAGCTGGGGTGTGGAGGTGAATTGTGACCAGGGAGGCCAGGTGAGCCTGTCCAGGAGGGAGCGATGAGGATACGAACTGAGAAGCAACGCTGGCAGGACTGGAGCCGCGGGTTCTGGAGATGTTATGGGAAGGAATCTACAGGACCTTGAGAGTGATTGGACGTGAAGGGTGAGGTAGTAGGAAACGCCAGGGGTGATGAGGGAGGGTGCTGGCACCAAGGTGGAGACGAGCAGAGGGGATCAGGTTCAGCTTGGACACGTGGAGCGTGGGGGATCTGGGGCCTGTAAGTGAGATGCCGTGACAGGGGAATGGCAGAGAGCCCTGAGCGACACAGAGATCTCCAAGTCCTGGGCATAAGCACTATGTTAAATTGAGAGGTGAATTCCCAAAATGGAACATCAGAGTCAATTCCCAGACAATTGCTCACAGCCGTCCTGTCCGTTACCCTCCTAATTTAAGTGCTATATCCAAATTCCCCCACTCTTGGTTTTCCCAAGTTGGTGCACTCCTGTTCTCCTGATGGATCAGTGGGTGGCAGGAGGTGACCTCCAGATTAGTTTCACTGTTAGAGTTCTTTCCAGGCAGGTGTGAGGGGATCTGCAGTGGGTGGGCAGTGCCATGGGGAAGGCATTCTGCCGGGGAGAAGATAGGGCCATAGTGGCCACCACCGATGGACACCTCTCGTGCCCGGCCTCCTTGTCTGGAGTGGGCCCCAGTAAGCAGCCCTTGACCATGGTGAGCGAGGGGCCATATTGAGTGATTGAGAAAGTGCTCCGTCCATCTGAGGATAGGCAGTCTGCCTGCACGTGGGAAGACCGCAGGTTCCAGAGAGCAGAGTCCAGATGAGCTGGGCCCTCATCTCTTCCTGAGTGAACAGCCATGTTTGCCCCAGGATGAAAGGGCTCTACCTGGAAAGTCAGTGATGAGTGTGCTCCCTCTCGTTGACTTTGTACCTGAGCCAAAGACCACAGATGGCTCTCTTTCATAACCAGCTTCGTAGGAAAGAACCCACGGGAGGAAGATCAGATGGGCGTATGATGCTGCATGCACGGAGAGCTGGAAGCCACTCTCCTCCCGAGGCCCTGACACTGTAGGGCCTCTCACAGGCCCGCCCCCTCCCCACGGGAACTGCCCAAATCTAGAACTTGGCAGCCAGTTATCCACATCTCCTCCCATGGCTCAGACTAGGATCAAGCCTTCCAAGATGTCAGCGAGACCCTATTACTGTTCCCATCTTAGAGCCCGGCCAAACTGGCTTCTTGCCTGCCTAGAGAAGTGCAGTCTCTGCTAGTCCACACTTTCTCCCTCTGTGGGCAGAGTTCTTACAGATTTCAAAGGAGTGGGAGAAAAATACTTGTTAGTTTATTTGCTTACAAAGTTTTTAGGACCTCCTATTTGCAAGACTTTGGGCGAGGATTATAAATGACACTTTCCAGTGTAGTGGAGGGAATAAGATGTGAACACAAGTGGAATGTGATGAACCTGTGAGCGGTACAAAGAGCTTACAGATATCACAGGACTCTGTGACGGTTTCACAGAAGGTCCCTCGGTACTAGGTCTTGAAGTATGAATAGGATCTCAAAGTTGGAAATGTGGCAGTGCATTTTGAGAGGAGACTACATTGTGGACAAAGGTGAAGGCAGCAAAGTGAAGGGGTTATTCAGGGAATGCCAAGGCCCCTGTTCTACCAAAGGGCAGCATCGAGGGGAGAGGCCAGGAAACAATATTGAGAGACCCAGACTGGAAAAGTGGGCTGGGGAGGGTGGTGGGTGTGCCAAACATTGCATTACAGAGCTTGGCCTTTGCTGGGAAGACAGTAGGAAGCCGATGAAGGGACCGAGCTAGAAAGTGACCCTCACATCCGGGCTGCCTTGAGGGAAATCTTCCTGGCCCCAGGGGCCACAATGCATTGGAGAAAGAGACCCAGGTGGGGATGGGTGGAGGATGAAGACCAAAGCAAGTGAATGTGGCCAGCAAGCAGAAGGACAAAGATCTGCAACGCGGCAGTGGCAGTGGGGGTTGACAGGGTTTGAGGGTTGAGTGGAGCTTTGCCTTAGAGCAGCAGAGGTCCCCATCCCCATCCTGGAAGAGGCTGTCCCTTTGGAGGTGCTGTGGTCCCAGTACTCAGGCAGAACACGTGCTGAGACTTCTTTACAGGGACCCAGAGCTTGCCTGCCCGGAGAAGAGACACCCTCTGAGCTCCTGTCTTGCTCCCGGACATGGTCATGGAGAGGGGGGAGTGTGGTGCATGCCACACCCTGCCTGCTCTCTGGAACGGATCGTGGGAGCCGGAGCGAGGAGCAGGCAGGCACTGCAGGGCTGGCGGCCACAACAGAGCAGGCTGGGGGCACTGGGCAGTGAGCCGCCGCCGTCGCCTGGCCTAGAGGGCCCCCGAGGGCCAGCCCCACGTCCTTTCATCACATCTCAATGGGCAGGAGGCTGGAACCGCGACAACTACTAGTTGCCAAGAAGTGAAAAGCCCCTGTTCACCCTCTGTGTTGATTCTGAAAACAAAGTTAGAGTTCTTTCTGCAAAGACAAGCCTTTTGTTGCTCTCTCGCCCGCTCTTTCAACATTTCCCTGTTATGTTGTGAAAAAGAGGTGGGTGGGGGACTTCAGAAGCCTGGAGTGACAGACAGTTCTGCAAAATGAACTGAGAGCACCGCTGTCACACATCGGTGACAGGAGAGGGCTGAGGGACAGCCACTGCCGTGCTCCACCTTGTGCCACAGAATAAGTGGAGGGCCCTGGCCAGGAGCTTCAGGTGTGGGCGCCAGGTGAGCCTGACCCTCAAGGCTCCCAGGGGAGAGGCAGGCCTGAGCCAGAGATGTGGGACCCGCTGCCCGTGGTGCCAGGGAAGCCTTGACAAATGTAGCTTCATTCATCCAGAAGGGCAGGTTCAAATTTAGAATTCTGACTCCTGGAAGTTTTGTGAACTCTGCACATGGAGAGAAGCATCCCCTTGCTTACCCCTCACTATTCCCACCCCCAGCTCCATCCCACTGTGTGCATCCTCCAGTCTAGACACGCCTGTCTGTCTACACGCCTGCCAACAGCTGCCCCTTGGCCACCCCGTGGGTCTAGGGGTACACACACCAGGAAGAGGCTCAAGCTGTTTGGGCTGGGAACCCCAAGATCCTGGGTACCTGGAGTGCAGGCTCCAGGTGGGCACCCCCCATGAGCCCATGGGGTTAGGTACAGCCAGAGAAATGCCAGAGCAAGGCTCTTGAAACCTTGGTGCCTGGGGTGGACCCCTATTTCCCAGTGCCCTGTCACAGGGATTGAGAGAAAAGCTGAAAGAATGTTCTGAGACAGGATTTCTGAGCAATACAGCCCCCTAGGTCATATGTCAAGGTCACTTGTGCCTGCTAACTTACTGATAGTTCCCCAATATTACCAACCATATTTCAAAGAGAACAATAAGTATGATGCTAATGTGCATTTGGTTTGTCTTACTTTTCCCCTTATTTGCATTGACATGTCATAATGAAAGCTATTCTAGGTACGACCATTTCCTTGCGTTTTAGGCATCTTCCATGTTGCAAAGTCCTGTCTACCTTTCAATGGCTGAAGGAGGTGAGGCTGTTGTGCAGAATTTATGTCCCGGCCCCTTGCAGCACATGTTCAGGAGGAGAGACATATGTCTTTCATGCTGGCCTGTAATATTTTTCTCCCAAACTACCATTTTTTTTACTTCAATCAGGTCATTTTTTTCTCTGCTTCCCCTTCACTTCCCTCCCCAACCTCAAAGCGACTTGTTATCTAAAAATCTGTTGTTCTCCCTCTAGTGTCAGGCTGATATTTTTGTCACACAAGGTGGAAAGGTTGAACCAAAGAGAACCAGACCATCCAAGGACAGTTGGACGCCTTGGCGTCCCTGCCAAAATGAACGGCCCTGGGACACTTCTGAGCAGGTAGAACAATCGATGTTGAAGCAAGACAACGATCCGGAGTCTCTTAGGGAACAGTGCGCCCCAGTGAGCCTCGCGTTCTGTCGGTGCTGTTTGTGGCTCATCTTATTCTCAGGAGGCAGGCAGCCCCTTGAATCAGCAACAAAGGTAGAGGAAAGTAGATACCACAGATGCTTTCATTTTGAGTTTTTTTTCCTATTTAAGTCGAGAAAGGAGCAGGGGGAGGGGAGTGAAATGTCAACCTTGTGAGGCCTCTCACCACGAGCTGTCACTGAATAAGGCGACCCAGGCAAGGTGACCACTCAGGCCTGGCAGAGAGCAGCTGCCTGATGGTGTTCGTGCCCTCTCTTTCCTCTGTCAGGATTCGGGGTAGAAATCAGAGTGGGCGAGGTGAGAGATAACCCACTGTTGGCATCAGAGCACGTGTCACCCTGACATCTCAGGCACGGGGAAAACATCCAAGAATTCGGTGTGCTCTGCTTCTGTTTGGCCTCCACTTGTCAAGGTTGGCTTTTCTTGTTTGTGTAGAAAGGGTGAGAGGTGCTCACCCTGTGAAACTCATTCAGCCAACTAAGGGAAAACTCCATCTGTGCGGCCCCGTATTCCCACAAATGCACATCAGTCCAGTTCCACAGAACCGGGTCGTGACTTTGGGCATGTTGGACATGACGCACATAGAACGGAGTTCGGGCCAAGACACGGGCTGTCTGCTGGAGCCCACAGACTCTACAGTCTCACTCCTGAGACAAGGGCAGCGTGTGCACCTAAAAACCAAAGGATTTGAAGAGAAAAACCTGATGTGTAATGTGTCACACGAAGACATCAAACGGAATAAATCAGTGTGACAGGGAAAAGTTAGAGAAATCTTCCTTCTCGGCACAGGATGGAGTGTCGATGCCATGCCAGGCACTGTTTGCTGGCATACGACCTCTCCACTGGTCCTCACGCTAACTCCAGGAGGGGGGCACCTCTCTCCACGTGTGACTGATGAGGACACTGAGGCTCAGTGAGAGTATGTGACTTACCCAAGGACACGTGGCTGGTAGTGGCAGAGTGAGGATTTCAAGTCAGGACTGTCTGACTCTAAGCCTGTGCTGGTGGCCTCTCCACCAGTTGGGTCCAGCAGAAAGGTAGACTTTGAGCAGATGGGAAGGAGACAGGGAGGGGATCACATGGGCTGAAGACTCAGCCATGGATTAGTGATAGTGAGTAGCCATTGGAGAGGGTGGTTGGCACCATGGAAGAGGGGCTAAGACTGGGGAGGTGAGGAGAAGCCTGTGGAACTCTGTCCATGCCAGGTTTCCTATGGTGGCAGCAGTGGGCGAAGTGACGGGAGAGAAGGGCTGGGCATCAAGGCTGGGGAGTGGGTTCGAAGGGTTGTGCTGGCGTCAGAGTGGCAGCTGTGTCAGGGGAAAGGGGTGCATTTGGGAGACATTGTGCAAGAAGAGTCAACAGACTTGGTGATGTGAGGGAAGAATCAAAGATTTGGGCCTGGTAGCTGGTGGGTGATGATGCCACAGAAATGGGAAAATTCAGGAAAGGGTTGGCTAGGCATGGAAGTTGATTGTTTGGATTGGATGTACAGAGTTCAAGGTAACAGCTGCCCCAGCTAGATGCCACATCTGGTGAACAACTAAAAATGTCACAGCAGAGTCCAGTCAGGGGCAGCTGAAGATATGTCTGTGGGGTCACCACAGAGAAGGGAGAGGTGAGGGCGAGAATCTAGTAGCCCTCTAAGGAGGCAAGTAGCAAATGTTCAGATTTCCATGGCCTGTGCCAAGTAAGATTCCCAGTCATGGCATAAACCTTTACCAAATAAAATAGCCACCTTCTAAAAGATCATCTAAAGAAAGCCAAACACCTGAATTTGTAGATTATTCTTTACTCATCCTCAGATAATAGTCAGAGTTCAACATTTTATCACACCAAATTATGTCACAGCAAAAATCCAAAAGAGAACTAATGGGAGTGGTTGCTTCCAGGGTCTTTCATGGGCTGGTGTGTGCTGAATGGGTGAGGGCAGGCGCCTTTGTATAAACTCATCATGGCTCAGGCTCTTATCTTGTGCTGCGAATTTCTACTGAACCCCTTTTATGGGCAAAGTATCGTGCTTCGATTCTTAACTCTTTTAAAAATCTTTAATTTTTTAAAAAAATTTAAGATTCCATATAGTTAATATTGGCTTTAGCCAGTTGATGACTAGATGGACATATACACGTAAAGCTGCCAACTCTGATCCCTCTATTGATCCTGAGCACATTTTGACTGGATAAGAGCAAAAATTTAGACTTGGAAGAAATAATCAGCACAAGATACATCTGATGACAGTTAAGCCTGCACAGATAATGTAGTCATCGACAAAAACTGTCTAAAGAATTGTATTTTGTAGGTAACACTGAAAACCACAAAAAAAAATGACCCAGACCATGCTTACTTGATGAAAATTCATTATTGCTTATATAATTCTCTGTAAAATACCTGCATTTGTAAACGTGACATCCAGATACATCGCTGGGGTCAGAACAATGGAAACAGACTGTCCTTCAATCTGGAGTCTGGGAGTAGCTCTGCCGCCATTGTGGGCTCTGTGGAGGTTGGGCTGGACCCGGGGCCATCAATGGCTTTGAGTGGTGAGATGGGCAGGCCCGCGGGATTCCGGTGGAGGGGTGAGCTTTGCTCTGCTCTAAGGCAAGAGGTGGGACGGTGCCCAGCAGTCAGCAGTGATGGGTTATTGACAGGTAAAGAATGAAGGCAGCTTTGAGTCTGAAAATAAGAGACTCATCTAGATGGGTTAACTAAGTTAAAGCCTTCATGCCTGTCGGAAGAAGTGGATTTAAGCTTGAGCGTGGCAGGGACTCATGGGAGCATTTTCAAGAGTGAAACAGTACAGTCAAAACAGCGTGCAGGGAAGGCAGTCTGTGGGTTGGTGCTTATTTAGACCAAAATAAAAAGGGGCGCTCACACAAGTGGGCTTTTGATGAGAGCTGAGCTACTGATGTAGAGAAGGGAGTGTAACTTGTGTAAATGGTCTAGATTAAGATTCCTAGAGCTCTCCTGGCGGATTAAAATGGATCATTAAAATATTTTTTGCAAACCCTCTTGGGTTTCTCTCCACCATTCTGTTAGAGAAGGATGCTTGGGGAAACATGACTTGAAATATTTTGGGGAGTCTGTGAGTTTGCTTGAGTCAACACTCGGGACCATATCATTCGTATGAAGAGAAGACGTAAAGCTGTGGGAATCATGATGGAAGATTGAGATAGGAAATTTAGCACTGCCGGATTTACAAAGGCAGGTGGAGTGCTCTCGATGGAGGTCACAGGAAATGGGCGTACAGTGTGGTCTTGGGGGACAGGATGGCCACATGGTGGCTGAACCCAGGACCTCCTGAAGTTTGGGATGGAGCTTTGCTGATGGTAATGGCCCTGTAATCATCCCAGCTGACAATGGTAGAGAAGTCACTGTGTGCTGGCCCTGCCCTACACCGGGCAGGCTCTGTCCCCTCGCACGTATCGGCAAGGAAAGATGGATAGCGCGCCACCTGAATCTGCTATGACCACAGTGTTCTCCTCCATACCAGGGGTGCTCGAGGTCTGGAGGGAGGTCGTTCACCCTTTCTGTTTCTTCCTTTCCAGTTACTTTAGAGCAGTTCTCCCTGGCAGTGAAGAGCTGTCCTGACCACGAGGACCAGACTTTGTTAATGAAGGTAGGTTATCAGACAAAGTACTGATTTCCTTAAAGGCTTGCAGCATTTTTATTGCCCTGAGGAGAGTTTCATTTTTACAAGCAGGAGTATATTTATCATCTCTGAATTTTGTGCTCCGCGGGGATCAACTTGTCATCGGTGGGTAGGAAGGTTGCTGGTTAATGAGCACAGCCGCCGTCCGTGGAGCGAGCACAGCGACAGGAGTGTGGGTGTCAACTGCTGGTGAGGAATCTGTGTAATTCTCCAGAGGGGCCAGTTGGTTCTATTGAAGCTTATCTGACAGAGACTTGAATCTGTTAGCAGATTTATGAGGTTTGGCCAAATTCCATGACTCTCACTGTACTTTTTAATTAAGACAAAGGATTCCATACATTCTGTGTCTGCCACATCCTCACTTTCGTCGCCATGGGGAATGCTACACAAATTAGGCTGTTCATATTAACCACTGGAATGAGCATCTTATGTCATAGATTCCTTGCCTTTGAGTGGAAGACAAACTTCTTTTTTTCTTGGCAACAATTTGTTTTATTTCCTTCCAAATGACAAAGGAGCACAGGTGTGCTCCTTTAAGGTTGTACATCTAGGGGAGCCGAAGATGTGGGCAACCCGGCCAGCAGCCTGCATACATTTAATTAAAACTTTGTCTTTGAAGGTAGAAAACAGTGGATACCAACAAATCACAAACATACACACACGCTTTTCCACCAATGACTAAGACTCATGTTTTCACCTAGAAACTGTACTTAGACTGACCCTAAGGCTTATGCATTTCCGTGATGTCATTTCAATTCTGTACCATCAGGAAACCGCGTGTACCAGGAATTGCATTTCTTTACCTAAACACCATACCAGGTGTCCTCTGACTTTAGAAATGGGTGGAAAAAATAAGGTGTCACTATAAGGGATTTTCAACTCATTTGCCTAAGTTGTGGTATTTTTGGTCTGTCTTTTTTTTTAAGCTTTCAGTGATGTTAATTTTGTAATAAAGAAGTGCTGGTACCTAATATTGGGTTCATCTGGGAGACCTGGTCCACCAGAGTCCTGGGTATAATACACCACTTTGAATGGCATAAATTCAGTCACGTGAGCTTTTCTTGGTATTTTGAGGTTTTCCACACTTAGCTCTCAGTTCCCCACCCTGAGGTCCATTCTGGAAGGACCTTTCCTTCCAGGTACAGGCTGTATTTCTGTGGCCTTGAAGCAGCTCTTGGGCCCCAGACACTCACCTCTTTACCCCTAGTTACTCTTCAAGGTGACAGGGACACAGGCCTTTGGCCCTTTCTTGCCCTTGTTCTGTCTAGCATTTTCTCCTGCCATCTGCTCCTTCTTGATTCCCTCTTGTTCTTCTCCTACTGTCCATCTCTGCCCCATTTTCCCTTCTCCACTGTGCTTCCGTGTGCTGAACACACGCCTGTGTGCTGTTTGGTACTGCTGGTGAGCGCTGCGTGGAGATTAACGTGGGTGTCTCAGAAGCAGTGTGGAGTAGCAAGGGCAGAGCATGGAGCCTGGCATCAGGAGACCAGAACTCCCAGTGCACCTTCTAGCTGTACCTGTGGCCTACACGACTTGGGATGCCACGTCACGTCTATTGTGAGAGGGTGGAAAGAGAGGCCACCGAAAGCCTCCTTCTCCTCTCAGTTCCCCACCTTCCTGCTGACTCTCATACTGTCCCCGGCTGGCTTCTCTGGAACATTTGGTTAGAAACTAACAGTTGGGGGTGGGAGAGGAAGGTTCAGATAGCCTGAGGTGTCCTGGCATGTGCATGATCTCCAGGGACATTCAGTATTTTATGTCTTCCTTCTTGGTTTCTGCAGACTGTGTGACTGTGGCAACTGAGGACAATGTCTGTGGGTGTTTTCTCAGTGTTTGTAGATATTTGAACAGGCGTCATCAAAGAAGTTTCACTGAACAAAACTGTGCTCAGTTCACATATACTGAAACTATTTTATGATTTGTTTTCAGGAGACTGAGGTTTTTTAATGTCACATATCAGAGAGCACCGTGTGAGTTGACAGTGGTGTGCAGGACTTTTGTAGATGTTACATAGATGTGGGAGAACTTGCTCAGGGTGACAGTAGGTCATTTTGACTCCAATCAGCCCGCAGTCCAGTATATGCTTACTTAGGTGAACTATTCACTTTGCAGATTATCTGCCACAAACTTAAATCTTTAACTCAACCTATGGGGTGAAAAGTTGCTGGAGGCAAAAACTGCAGATCTGGACCACATATAATGTTTTAAAATGATATTTTGCATGCATACTGTTGCATCTCTATATTGTCAGAGATAATTGAGACCTGAGGACAAATATTTCATTCAGATCTGTGAGGATGCTCTATACAAGGGCTGTAGAGAAGATGCAAGAGATGAACACACAGCTAAGCCAACATGAGATACAGGTTGAGCCAAGGTCAGATACCCCTGGGAAAACAGAACCAAAGAGTGAGACTTTGGAGATAGCAGAGGCCAAAGCCTTCATGTGACAACCAAGAAGAGCAGGGGAGAGGAAGAACAATGACTCTCCACCATCGCACTGCTAGTTAGCAGGCAGTAGAACTGGGACCAGTAAGCTAGGGTCTCTGGATCCTTAAGCTGGGCTTCTTCCTGGGACCTCCACCCAGTAGATTCACAGAAAAACCTACCACCTTGCCCCTCCACCACACCAGAGCCACATGGGAGGTAAGACGCGATGAAACCACAAAATGTATTGTATGTGTTGTGGCTGGTGTGGAATCACTCTCGTGGCTTGTTGTTAATCACACCCCGTTTGCTGAGAGTGCCATGAGACAGGAGGGAGCTGGCTTCTCTGTCCCTCAGTTTTCCCATGTCGAGGAGGTCGAGGCTATTACTGACTTATGATTTACCCACCATTGCAGCCTGGTGAAGGGGATAGGACAGAGATGCTGAGGGGTATGAAAGTGTTGGCTTTGCCTTTCAGCGAGATTGCACTACAATTTGAACCACAGAAAAGATTTAGATTCTATAAATTACTTATTTGACCCCATTCACTTTTCATCTCCACGTTTACCTGTTTCTTCACTCCTTCTTAGTTGTACTGGCCAATTAATCTCTTCCGTCCCTTGCAGTCACTACCTTGGAGAACCTGTTTAACCTTTGGCTCCACCCGCCACTCCAGACCCAAGCTCCAGCCCCACACCCGGGTGTGCTCAGCAGGTCTGAACCTCACCCGCCGTTGTCCTCCCCTCCTCAGCCTCAACCGGGGGACAGTCTGTGACTCTCCCCTGCCCCAGGGCTGCCGTGCTAGATGTGTGCTGTTCATCCTTTGCAGCATCTTTCAGAGTCATCCCTTTCTCTCTGTCCCAGGCTTGATCCCCCAGGGGCGAGTCTGGTCCCCACTCTGCCAAGAACCAGGGGTGACCTTAGATCTCAGGTCGCTTTGATGTTTTTAGCCCAGGGTCCTCTTCTGGTAAAAGAGGAAGTGAATTAGATCACTCCAAAGACCCTTCCAGCATCCATACTCTGTGAATCTTTGCCGGGACATTGTTGATAAGCCTGTGATTCTAAACATGCTTGAGAAGGAACCAACCTGGCTCTCTACTGCCTGTCTCTCTCCTTCCAGCTCAGCCAAATGAACCTTCTCGGAGCCCCATGTCCTACGTGTCACTCTCTGGATTAGTTTCTGGCCGTAACTCTCTCCCTTGGAATAGGGTGATCATGGACTTATCATCCACACCTGGACTTTTTTGAGAGTGGAAGGGTCACCATTACATGTTAAGCTTGCATGACAGGCATAAACCACGACTGTCCCAGGCAAACCAGGGTGTTTGGTTAGCCTATTTTTGAATCAAGTCTAAAATCCCTCCCTCAATCAAATGGCTCCACCTCCACTTCCAGGCTTTGCTCTCAGTGCTTGGTCCAGTTGGTCCCTGCTCCCACTCCCCCAGGATTGTCTCCTCTTAGATAATGTGCCCTCTTTTCAGTGATGGAAATTGGCAGGAAGCCAGGCCTCTTGGTGCCAATCTGCGTTTGAACCATCATTTTCTAAATCAAATGTAAATGATCACACTTCCTCATTCTGTTCTCCAGGGAGTTTCTTACACACCTGGCAGCAGTCATTTCCAATTTGGGTGTAGGCTGCAGCCCCAGCAAGGATCCTCACTGCCACAAAAACTTCCTGAGGCCGGCACCTGCTGGGCCTCCCTGCCTCCTTTGGAAAAGCAAGTAGGGTGTTCAGGGGAAAGTGGCCCTTCCTGGTAAATGCTGCTCCCCCAGGTCAGAAGACAAGAGTTGGTCAAAGGAGCTTTGGCTCATCTGTTGTAACTGGAGCAAGACAGTAGAACAAGGGTTGGCTCAGAGCAGGGCTTCCCCACTCCCATGATGCTGAATGAGTGCCCAGAATGTTCCCCACCCTGCAACCCCCAGCACAGGCCTGGCTCAGCCACTCTGCCTAAGGGCTCTGGCTTAGAGGCACCACGTGAAGGTCAAGGTAGGCCTTTTTGTAGGTGGGGTCTGATATCATACCACATCCACTGTAGAAAACAGTAACAAGAACTGAACCACCTGCGTGAAAATAAATAGTACCTTCTTGAATCTCTGCTCCCCAAACTGCAGACCTTTGGCAGGGCTGTCACACCAGCAGCAGCAATGATGCTCCAGCCCATGTGGACTGCTGGCAGAGAGGGCAGACTATCAGACTGTCTGTGGTGAGGCAGATGGTACCTTGGTCTGAGGACACAGCAGAGCAGTTGTAGTATCTGTGTCTGCCCAGCTGGCACGTGCAGGGGCCCATCGGAGTTGGTGGGCACAGTTGCCAGGTGCTGAGGCCCAGGTGGAGAAAAGCTTCAGAGACGATTCCCCAGCTCCACTGACGGGAGACGTGTGGGGCTGGAATGCTGCTGGAAGCTTCTGTAGCATTTCTTACCAGCCTCCAAGTATTAATGCTGCCCCGAAATGCACAGGGGAAACTGGGCAGATATGGAAGGAAGCATGCCAAGCCTCCCTCCCACACGTCTCCTCACCACTGTGGTCTGGCCAGATCGGGCCCTTTTTCTGTCTAGTGATATTCTAGGAAATTGGACACACTTGAGTCCTTCTTGAAACCAAAAGTTCCCCAGTGAATGACATGACCCAACCCTTCAGTCCTCCAAGTTTACAAAATACAACTTCTTCCCAGAAACAGGCATTTTCTCCTAGCCTGAGGGAATCCTGGTCTGTTAGGAATGAGAGTTTTCACAGAAAAAAATGACTTGCCCTGAGCATGGGAAGGGCTGCGTGTTGAGGAGAAAGGGAATTTTCCACATGACCGCTCCACTGATTCACCTCCCCTCAGAAGGTTTAGAGACACCCCAGCAAGCTGGTTATCTAGTGTTCCTGAAATTGTCATTGTCACAAAGATTCTTTCTGCCACACCCTGCCCACTCCCCTCCGTGTTGTTCAGCCCAAGGAGCAGTAACTGAGTCGTTCAGTTTCGGGAATGGCCCTCACATCCTTGTGGGATCTTTGTCTGCTTTTGTGCTTTAGAGAAGGCCTCAGCTCCTTCAGCTCTGTTGGGGTGCTCACCACGGCAACCCCAACTTCTAAGCAGGGGACTGTCCCCACCTCACAGGCGCCCGGCAGCAGCAGTTTGAGCCTGTCAAGTGGGCGGGGTGGGGTTTTTCCCTCTTTCCTGCATTCTAACTGCTCTTTCTTCCTTTTCTCAGTGTGTGTAGGTGGTAGCTAGTTTGAGCACCAAACCTAGCCGCCAATCGTTAATTATAAGCACGTCCTATCAAGTGCAGAAGGACTATGATGCCCTTTCTGCAGGTGGCCCTTTTCATACCCACGGACCCCATCGTGGCCCCTTGCCTTTGAGAATGTCCTGGGCCCCTGAGCAACCGGCAGGAGCAAACATCCTGTCTGTACCACATGTGCCCACAGCCATCGCTCAGTCATCTGGGGCTGGTCATGGGATTGGGCCTCCCACACAGAAGAAAAGGTTGTCATTTTGGGGCTTGACTGCATTTCCAGTCCAGGATGACTAGTGTCAGTCCTTGTCTGAATTCCATTAGCATAGATCATGAAGGGTGGCAGGGGTCTGCGGAGTTGAAATCTGGTCCATGTCTCCTGTTCTTTTCCTGCCACCTTCTCTGCTCCTTGCAAGCTAGAGCCACCTGGAAAGAAGTGTGTGTGTGACTGACAATGTCCCTAAGGTAAGATGTTGCACAAATGTTACTGAATGCCAATTATATGCCAGGTAATGTTTCTCTAGTACCTGGCTCACTTGAAGAAAATGTTTCTATTTTTTTATATTTAATGAGGGAAGAGAGCTACTAGTGACATAGAAATCAAGTTTCAGATCTAGTCTCCCAGCAGTAAGTGGTTTTCTCTCATTCCTGTACCTCTGTGCCATTGAGACCTGGGAATGCCTCCCTCCTTCATTCCTGCTATCTTCTCACAACTTCCAAGCCTGTGCCAAGACCCTTCTGCAGGGCTCATCTCAAACCAATCCCCTAAAATCTCATGACAATTATCCACCACCAAAGAAACTTTAATTTCGGAAAGTGATTTTTGGTGCATAGGACTAACTTTCTAACTCAAAGGAATAAATAACTAACGGTAGACTTTCAGGCTCTGCAATAAGTCAACAGAAGGGTTATTTTGGTGACTCTCTGCACATACCTGCCATGATCCCTCTTCACAAACATTTAGGTGTGCCTATTGTGTGCCAGGCATTGTGCTAGACACTGGGGTGCTAATATCAGTAAGACCTGGCCCTCATCCTCAAGTAGCTCCCTAATAGGTGAGGTAGGTACTTCATTGCACCCCAATAAGCAAGCACATTGGAGTGAGCTAAGCTCTGAGAGGGAGGAAGTTTGGGTTGCTAATAGAGCATTCAGCGGGAATGCCCGACTTAACATGGATTTAGAGAAGACTTGCCAGAGGAGGTGGCATTTGAGCTGAGTCTCTGTGTCTCTGCAGGAAATTAAATTTAACCAACTGTGTGGGTTCCACTGTGCTTACTGGTGGGGTCAATGTGAGAAGCTGTGTTCTGAGTTTTCCATTTATAGAGTGTTTCAGGTGCACTGATGCATGCCTTGAGAGCTGGCTGCCAAAGTAGGGGGCCCAGACAGCTGTCTCTCCAGGGGAGAGGTATCCAGAAGCTTCCATTCTTGCTGTACTGTGTACGTTTCCCCAGTGTACTATAGCTGTCTCAAAATTACAGCATTCAATATTCCTTTCTCTAGCTTGGAAGACTTCCTTGACTTCCAAAGGTTTGTGTCAAAGTCAGCTGTCTCTGAGAAGGAACACAACAGCAGCCATCATCAGCTAACAGTTGCTCTAGAATTGTTCTGAAAGCATGGTCTCCAAGACCAGGGATGAGGGAGATAGAGTGAGATGGGTGGTATGGGATTAGGAAGAGAAAGGCAGAAGGATTCCCTGTGCTGCAACAAGAGGACTTTCTCTGCTATTTGAGAGTCTGCATTTCATCCATCTTCACAAAGCTCTCCTATTTGGGAAAATGGACCAATGTCTTTCCAGGCCAGATATTATCAGGTGCAAGCACTACATGTGCCTGATCACCTAAGAGGAGCATATGATCACACGGATGGATGGCAGCAGCACATGAGAGCATTACACCTGCTCTGCCCCTTGACACTTCTTTGTCAAGCATCTAATAAATATCTAATTGGAGAACCAGCTAGAAAGCAGAAATCTCAGTGTTCAGAAAAGCAGTGAGCTTCCCCTAGAATGGAGAACACATCCCTCTGGGTATTCCTGGCCCTGCAAGTCTGGCACATGACGTGTGGAGGGGTGCCCCTCCCTGAACACTCTGCCTTCCATTTCTTCCATGCACATCTCTAAGGGGCAGATTTCATTTCAAGCTGTTCTAGAGGCCAGGGCGGACGGCAAGAGAGGAAATCGCTTGAGACAAATAAGAAATTAGAAGGATTTGGTGAAAGCCATCTGTGGGAAAATGAGAGCAAAATTTGGCTCTAGGGGACTAAAGTTAACAGGAGAAGAGAACAGGGCCTGGTTCAAACTTTTCATTTCACCATTTAAATAAAGAGGTCAAGATGCTGAAGTGCCCAGGAGACTTTTCTTGAGTGACTTACCCAGAATATGGAGAAATTCCGTTGAGAAGTTTCAGTGATAGGAATCCAGGCTACCAGACGTTAAGAGAATTACCAAGTGGCTGGAGGGATAACAGATTTCACAGCACACGGTGAAGGGGACATTAGCACTAGAGTTATGTGGGGAGTCATGCTGCCTGGGGCCGCATGGGGCTGATGGAGGCGGCGGAGCTCAGCACTCACACTGACGCAGCTCCCCCGCCTGTAACCGACCACATTTGCGCCCTGACTGAAAACTGGAAATGTGATGAGACTTGAAGATTTCTGTTCCCCACACTTGCCCAACTCTTCCTCTTGCCCTCACTAAATTTTAGCTGCTGTCTTTTTGGTTAATTTTACAATGTTCACAAGACTACTGAAACACACACACAGACACACACACACGCACACACACTGGATTTCAACTTTGAGATGGGAAAAAAGAAAAAGATCAGTTAGCTCTACCCCTTCCCTCTCCTAGGACCCATACTCATCCCTATTCTTTCTGCTAAATTCAACTAAAAACGCTTAACATTGTATATAAAACAAGCATAAGGAAACTGAAAGCAGACCAGCCGGGGAGCTCAGGACCTGAGGAATGATATGGCAGGAGTCCCCTAGATTTTCTCTATGCCTCATATATCCCAGATTTGGAGCTGAAGAAGTTGGCAACCTGGAAAGGGCTAACAAGAACAGACCCCTCCAAAAAAAAGTCTGCTCTAGCCAAACCCAAAGGACCAGGTAATGGCTAGCCTGGCAAGACAGCAAACTTTTAGACCATGATCACTCTAATCCAGCCAAACACCACAGAAAAATCTGTGGCCTTACCTTCATCCATGCTGGGAAAGGCCACGTGGGAAGCATAGATTTCCATGTTCACGAGACTGTAAGGAGGCTGCAGCCCCACCACTGGGATTGTGTCAGAAGAGACCTAGTAGGGAGCTGGGCTTTTCATCTCCACTTGGCAGTAGGGGGCCTTCCCCACTCCCACCTGACAACAGTGTCGTTGGAGATCACCTGGGGAGCCTGGACTTCTTTCTCACCCAGCAGTAACAAATCACCCCTCCCCCTCCCTGCTATGGTGGTGTCAGAGAAGGCCAAATGGAAGTTTAGGACTTTCACCACCACCCAGTGGTAATGAAGCCACTACCTGCCCCCACCTCCCTGCCAATGGTGTCAGTGGAGGCCATGTGGCGAGCAGAAATGAGGAATTCTTATCCTCCCAGCTAAGGTGATATAAATGGAGGACTAGTAGGCAACCAGAACTTCCATGTCCACCTACCAGTAATGAGGAGCACTTCCCCTACTTGGTTGTCAACAAAGGCTGCAGTGTACCCCCCTTTCTCTGATGGAGCAGTCTCACAGAAAGTTAGCTGAGACAAAGTTTAGATAAGAGCCAGAGTCTCATAATATAATACCCCAAATGGTCAAGTTTCAATAAAAAAATCACTCATAATACCAAGAACCAGGAGGATCTCAAACTTAATGAAAAAAGACAATCATTATACACCAACACCAAAATGATAGTGATATTTACATTATCTGAAAAAGGTTTTAAAGCAGACATCATAAAAATGTTTTAATGAGTAATTACAGACATGCTTGAAATAAATAAAACAATAGAAAATCTCAGCAAATAAATAGTCTCAGCAAAGAAATAGAAAATATAAACAACCAAATGGAAATATTAAAACTGGGAAATACAATACCTGAAATAAAAATCTCAATAGATGGGCTCAACAGCAAGATGGAAGGGACAGAGGAGAGACTAAGTGAACTGGAAGTCCCAGAAGGAGAGGAGAAAGAAGACAGGACTGAAAAAGTACTCAAAGAAATAATAGCCTAAGATTTCCCAAATTTGGCAAAAGACAAACCTGTACATTCAAGAAGCTGAATGATAAATAGGATAAACCCAAAGAAATCCATACCAAGATACTTCATAATTAAAGTTGTGAAAATTAAAGACAAAGAAAAAATCTTGAAAGCAATTAGAGAAAACACCACCTTTCTTTTTGGTGAGGAAGATTGGCTCTGAGCTAACATCTGTTGCGAATCCTCCTCTTTTTGCTGAGGAAGATCAGCCCTGAGCTAACATCTGTGCCCATCTTCCTCTATTTTGTACGTGGGATGCCACCACAGCACTGCTTGATGAGTGGTGCATAGGTCCACGCCAGGGATCTGAACCTGCGAACCCTGGGCTGCCAAAGTGGAGCACACAAACTTAACCACTATGCCACCAGGCTGGCCTCCAAAACACCACCTTTTTAATAGGGGAAAACCAATTCAAGTGATGGATTTCTCATCAGAAACCATGAATGCCAGAGGTAAGTGGCACATTTTTCAAGTGTTGGAAAATAAGAACTGTCAACACAAAATCCTATGTCCAGTGAAAATATTCTTCAGGAATTAAGGAGAAATCGAGATATTCTTAGATGAAGGGACTAAGAGGATTTGTCATCAGAAAATCTACACCAAAGGAATGGCTAAAAGAAGTTCCCTAAACAGAAAATAAGGAATCATGGAACGTCAGGAAGGAAGGAGGAATACAGTAAGCAAAAATGGTAAATTCATTCGGCTTTCCTTCTCCTTTTGAGTTTTCTAAGTTATATTTAACAGTTGAGGCAAAAATTATAACACTGTCTGATGTGAATCTAAATAAATGTAGAGATAATATTTAAAACAATTATATTGTAAATAGAGCAGGGTAAAGGGGTGTAAACACTTCACTCAAACTATTGACACCTGCAAACGGTGAGACTGTAATAAGATACATATTTTTTCCATTGTTTTATTTTCTATCTATTTATATGATTTTGTAGACAGCATATAGTTAGTTCATGCTTTTTAATTCACTCTACCAATCTCTGTCTTTAGTTGTTGCATTTAGACCATTTACATTTAATGTAATTACATTGATATAATAGAGCTTAAGGCTGCTATTTTATTTTTGTTTTCTGTTTGTTCTCTCCATTTTTGATTTCTGTTTTCTCTCTCTTGACATACTATGCATTACTTGAACATTTTTTTGAATATCATTTTGATTTATCTATGGCATTTTGGGGTGTGTCTCTCTGAATAGCTTTTTTTAATTGTTCTAGTAATACCTGGAAAAATAGATCATGCAAACGTTAATCAAAAGAGAGCAAAAGTGGCTTCATTAATATCAGCTAAAGTAGACATCAGAGCAAAGAAAATTATCAGAGACAGAGAGGGACATTACTTAATGATAAAAAGGTCAATCCACCAAGAAGATATAGCAGTGTTAAATGTGTATGCAGCAAATATCAGAGCTTTTGTGAAGCAAAACCTGATAGAACTGAAAGTAAAAACAGACAAATACACAATTATAGTTGGAGATTTCAACACCTCTCTCTCAACAATTGATAGAACAATTAGACAGAAAACCAGAACGTACAGAAAAACTCAACAGCATTGACAAACAGGATCTAATAGACGTTTATAGGACAGTCCACTCAACAACAGTACATTATTTTCAAGTGCCCATGGAACATATACCAAGATAGACCATAACTTGGAATAAAAGCAAGCCTTGAAAATGTCTAAAGTTTCAAAGGAAATAAAAAAATACATCAAACTGGATGAAAATGAAAATACAATATATCAAATTTGTGAAACACGGATAAAACAGTGCTGAGAGGGGAATTTAAAGCTTACATTAAATAGAAGTAAAGTCTCAAATCAATAACCTAAGCTACCACTTCAAGGGCCTAAAAAATGAAGAGCAAAATAAACCCAAAGAAAGCAGAAGGAAGGAAATAATAAAGATAGCAGCATGAATCAATGACATTGAAAACAGGAAAAAATAAAGAAAAACAATGAAGCAAAGAGTTGAACTTTAAAAAGATCAATAAAATTGATAACCTTCTAATAAGACTAATAAAGAGAAGATATAAATTACTAATATCAAGAGTGAAACATAATATCAGTACACACCCTGCAGACATCAAAATGATAATAAGGGAATACTAAGAAAATTCTGTACACATAAATTTGAAAACTTAGATGAAATGGACCAATTCTTCAAAAACACAGATTACCATAGTCAATATGAAATAGATAATTTGAATAGCCCTATAACTATTAGGGAAATTGAATTTTTAATTTAAAAAATTTAGAAGAAGAATACTCCAGGCCCCAAAATTCACTGGAGAATTCTACTAAACAGTTAAAGAAGACTTAACAACAATTCTACATAGTCACTTCCAGAAAGAGGAGGAAATACTTACCATTCATTTTATGAAGCTAGTATTCTCCTAATACTGCAAAGACAGAACAGAAAATGAAAAGTACTAACCAATATCTTTTATAAATATAGACATAAAAGTTCCTAACAAAATATTAGGAAATAGAATTCAGCAATATATAAAAGGAATTATACACCCCAACCAAGTGTGGTTTACTCCCAGGATGCAAGACTGGTTCAGTTTTCAAAAATCAATCAATTTATTTATCAGTATTAATAGGCTAAAGTGAAAAGAAAATCACATGATTATATCCACTGATATAGAAAAAGCATTTGACAAAATTCAATACCCATTCATGATAACAACTCTCAGACAGATAGGAAGAGAGTGGAACTTCCTCAACTTGATTAAGAGCATCTACAAAAATGCTATAGCTAACATCCTACATAGTGGGAAAGAATGAATGCTTTCCCCCTAATATCAGGAATACGGCAAGGATGTTTGGTGTCACCATTCTTATTCAATATGATACTGGAAGTTCTAGTCAGTGCAATAAGGCAAGAAATGGAAGTAAAAGGCATGTCCTTTCAGGTGAGAAAGGAGGAAATAAAACAGTCCCTATTTATAGATGACGTGATTGTCTACTTGGAAAATCCCAAGGAATCTACAAAACAAAGAGAAAACAAAGAAAACCTCTAGAACTAAATGAGCTCAGCAAGGTCACAGGATACAAGATCAACATACAAAAATTAATTGAATTTTTATATACTAGCAATGCACACCTGGACAGAAAAAAATTTTTTAAATCTTTGGGGTGTGTACAATTTTTCAAAAATAAGAAGTTCTTAGGTATACATCTAACAAAACATGTACAGCCATGTGTGTCACTTAATGACAAGGATACACTCTGAGAAATGCACCGTTCGGCAATTTCATTGTGCAAACATCATAGAGTGTACTTACACAAACCTAGATGGTATAGCCTACTACACACCGAGGCTATATGGTACTAATCTTATGGGACCACTGTTGTATATGTGGTCTGTCATTGACCAAAACGTTGTTATGCAGCATGTAACCGTATGAGACCTGTATGCTTAAAACTACAAAATGCTAATCCTCAACAAAATACTAGCAAGCCAAATTCAGCAGCATATTAAAAAGATTATACATCGTGACCAAGTGGGATTTATTCTTGGAATGCAAGGATGGTTCAACAAACAAAAATTGACCAACGTAATATACCACATCAGCAGAATGAAGGGAAAAAACACATGATTATCTCAATTGATGCATAAAAAGCATTTGAAAAAATCAACACCCTTTCATGATAAAAACACTCGGCAAACTAGGAATAGAAGAAAACTACATCAATGTAATATCCATATATGAAAAACCCACAACTATCATCATACTCAATGGTGAAAGACAGAAAGCATTTCCTTTATGAGGAAAACAAGGATGTCCACTTTCACTTTCTATTCAACATAGTATTAGAAGTTCTAGCCAGGGTAATCAGGCAAGAAAAAGAAATAAAAGGCGTCCAAATTTGAAAGGAAGAAGTAAAATTATCTCTGTTCACAGATGATATGATCTTATATGTAGGAAACTCTAAGATTACACATGTATACATACACACACACACACACACAACTGTTAGAACTAATAAACTAATGCAGCCAAGTTGCAGGATATAAAAGTCAGCATGCAGAAATCAGTTGCATTTCTGTAAACTAACAATGCATAACCCAGAAAAGAAATTAAGAAAAAAATTCCATTTGCAATAGCATCAAAAAAAATACAATACGTAGGAATAAACTTAACCAAGGAGGTAAAAGACTTGTACACTGAAAAGTATAAAATAGTGCTGAAAGAAATTAAAGAAGACGTAAATAAGTGGGAAGAAATTCTGTGTTCGTGGTTTGAATAGATCCATGGAATCTATTCAATGGACTAGAATAGAGAGCCCAAAAGTAAACTTTTGCATATTTGGTCAGATGATTTTTGACAAGGGTGCCAAGATCGTTCAATGGGAAAAGGACAGTCTTTTCAATAAATAGTGCTTGTGAAACTGGATTTCCACATGCAAAAGAATGAAGTTGGACCCTTATCTAACATGATATACAAAAATGAACTCAAAATAGACCAAAGACCTAAATGTAAGAGCTACAACTATAAAACTTTCAGAAGAAAAATATAGGGGAAAAACCTCGTGACATTGGATTTGCAGTAATTTCTTGAGGACATCAAAGGCACAGGCAACAACAACAAAATGGACACATTGTATTTCATCAAAATTTAAAGCTTCTGCACCAAATCACATGATCAACACTGTATCGAGAACTCCTAAAACTCAATAAGAAAAAAAAACAAACATCTCAGTTCAAAAATGGGCAAAGAACTTGAATAAACATTTCTCCAAAGAAGATCTACAAGTGGCCAATAAGCACATGAAAAGATGCTCAACATCACTGATCGTTAGGGAAATACAAATCAAAATCACAGTGAGATACCACCTCACACCCATTAGGATGACTGCTATCAAAAAACAAAATAATGCGTGTTGGCAAGGATTTGGAGAAAGTGGAACCCTGGTACACTGTTGGTGGGAATGTAAAATGGTGCAGCCGCTATGGTAAACATTATGGCGATTCAACAAAAAATTAAAACTAGAACTACCATGTGACCCAGCAGTTTCACTCCAGGGCATATGCCCAAAAGAATTGAAATGAGGGACTGGAACAGATATTTGTACACCCATGTTCATAGTAGCACTATTCGCCATAGCCAAAAGGTGGAAACAACCCAAGTGTCCATCAATGGATGAGTGGATAAACAAAACATGATATACACAGGCAATGGAATATTATTCAGCCTTAAAGAGAAATGAAGCATTGACATGTGCCCCAATGTGGATAACCCTTCAAGACATTATGCTAAGTGAAATAAGCCAGTCACAAAAGGACATATATTGCATGAATCTACTTATATAAGGTATCTAGAATAGTGGAATTCAGAGACACAGAGTAGAATGGTGGTTGCCAGGGACCATGGGGAGAGGAGAATGAGGAGTTATTTAATGGGTACAGAGTTTCAGTTTTGCAAGATGAATAAAGTTCTGGAGATGGATGGTGGTGATGGTTGCAAAGCCAAGGGCAGATGGGGAATTAGGAATGGCAGGAAGGTGGGATCAATTCTAGGTTAAAACAAGTCGGAGAGAAGAGCCTAGCTGAATGCTTTTCCACAAGTTGTCTAACCTGTCTGCGTAAAGTAGGGGTATGGTTCTGAGCCAGTCTATATACTGGATCATGTAAGGAGCTCCAGAGGGAATAGCCTCATCCCTGCCTGCAAAGCTGTGCTTTCTGAAGTTTCCCGCTTGCACTGAACGTGGTAAGGCCAGTGCACTGCAACACCACAAGGTAGAGTGGGTTTGCCAGAGTATGGCAATCACTGGAAAGCTTGGATTCCACAGCCAGCTGTATGACACCCAAATAGAAGAAACAGCATTTCCCTATCAGTCTACCCCCAGGGTTCAGAAGCACCAGAATCCCCTCTGCCCTCTGTCCACGCACTGGTATTCAGCATGCTGGTAAAAAGATGTCTCAAGGTCTGAGGATTACCTTCTCCAGAGCTTTCCCTTCTGTCTCCTTTTTGGCTTATCAAGTTTTTGTTTCCTGCAGATGAATTTTCTGCACTCTTCATTTCCTGGCACCCAAGGAGGCCGGGATATAGCTATGTCTAGGCTGTTCCAATGAGGCGTGAAAGAGGACATGCCTAGGGTCTGGCTGACTGTGGCCCATCCCTGACTTCTACCATGCCCTCTGTGTCTGATCCACCATGACAGCAGCACGGGGCCCACCATCACTGTACTGTGATACTCAGCTCCCATGAAGAGACACTAGTTCCCCTGCCACAGAACACGAGAGAGAGCCATCCTGGGCTCCTCACCATCCAAAGCTTCAGAAAGGATCGTCTTCATCCTCAACCCTCCTCTCCCAGAGCACTCCGAGCTACCAGAATGATCCAGCTGCTACTGCCTGTCACCTTTCTCAAGAAGAGAGGCTTTTAAGACACCAGAAATATTAAGCAGGTTGGACTTAAAAACGATTTTTTTTTAATTAACATCTCCGGGCAGTTTGGAAGAAAAAGAGACTTTGATCCTGAACAACTTCCTCGGGTGATGAAGAAAAAAGGCGCTAACGTTGACGGCTCCCCACTTTTCCAGTTAAATATAAATAAGACTTCCTTACCTGTGGAAGGTGATGAACTCACACCTGGAGCAGAGGGCTTGGAGGAGACTGGGCAGGTGACCTATAAGAATTAGAGATGAGCATCATTCCAGACTGGTCCAATTTTTAATCACTTTCCTATTGCAACGAATGCCCTCAGAAATTGCAAAACCAACGCTTTTTGGTAATGTGGGCAGAAATTCCTTAAACTAAGAGATGGTGCCACTGCCCATCAATTTTACAAGGCAGTAATGCAGATCCCAAGCGGCTAAAGTCTGAGGCAGAAGGCCGAGCACTTCATCACAGTGAGAGAACTGGGTTGTTGCGGGGGGAAACTGTTCTGATGTCCCGCTGGTGTTACCGTGAATTAATAAGCTTTGTTCATCTTCTCTGACACTAGAGGTCCAACTCAGTCCTTTTGCTTCATATTCTTGCTTATTATGCAGCTTGGGCCATGGATATGGGCTGCCTGCTTGTCATAAATTGCAGGCAATCTCCTGTCTTTCTATCTTGGTCCCAGTGGGCTTATGCTCCTAGGAACCAAGGCTCTCCGAATTCTTCAGTTCCACAAATGCATACTGAGCCCTGATGCTGGGTGAGGCAGAAATTCCGAGATGCATGAGCCACAGTTCCTGCCTTCCTGATCACATTGTGGTCAGGGAGAAAGTCACAGGGGCAAATAATTACACCAACAGGCAGAATGTGTAACAGGGAAAAACATACAGCTGTGGGAACCCAGGAAGGGACGGGGTGACTTTCCAGGGAGGATATCAGGGAAGGTTTCTTGGACAAGATGTCAATACCAGGAACCCTTAGAGAATATAGACATGTCAGCTTGGAGTTTGCCCTAACAAAGGAGAAGGAGCCTGGACATAGGAAGAAGATGTATTTTAATTATTATACAGCAAAATGACCTCTTTTAAGGGTGTATACTTCTATGAATTTTAACACATGTATAGAATTATGTAAACACCACCACAATCAGAACACAGAATAATTTAACCATCCTAAAATAATCCCTTACAGTATTGCTTTATAATCATCCTTTCCCCCTTCCGATAACCCTAGCAACCAATGATCTGTCGTCCATCACTATAATTTTTTTGACAATGTTATATAAATGGAATCATACAATATGTAATGTTTTGATATGGATTTCCTTCCCTCAGTGTGTTGTCTTTGAGATTCAGTGAAGTTGTTGCACACGTCAACAGTTATTCCTTTTCATTGCTGAGTAGTCTTCCTTTGTATGGCTGTACCACTATTTGTTTATCCATTCACCCAGTGAAGGACATTTGGGTTGTCTCCAGTTTTTGATGACTGTGAGTAGAGCTGCTATGAATATTCATGTGCAGGTTATTATATTATGTAAACTTCAGTTTTCTTTCTCTAGGGCAGAGTCTTGGCACTATTGACATTTGAGACTAGATACTTCTTTGTTGTAGGGGGCTGCCCTGTGCATTGTAGGATGTTTAGCAAGATCTCTGGCCTCTACTTACTAGATGCCAGTAAAAAATCCCCAAGTTATGACAACCAAAATGTCTGCAGACATTGCGAAATGTCCCCTGGGGGACAAAAGTCATCCACAGTTGAGAACCACTGCTCTAAGGTAAATACCTAGGAGAGGATTAACTGGGTCATACGGTAAATGTCTGTTTAATTTATAAGAAACTTTACGTTCCCAATCTATGAGAGATCCAGTTGCTCAGGATCCTCAGCAACACTTGATATTATCAGTATTTTTATTTTTGCCATTCCAGTAGGCATGTAGGGGTATCTCATCACGGTTTTAATTTGCATTTCCCTAATAGCTAATGATATTGAAAATCTTTTCATATGCTTTCTTGCCATCTGTATATCCTCTTTAGTGAAGTCAAATCTTTTGCCTATTTTTAAATCAGATAATTTGCTTTCCTACTGTTGAGTTTTAAGAGTTCTTTATAAATTCTAGATATAAAATCTTTCTTGGATGTGGGTGATTTGCAAATATATTTCCCAGTCCATAGCATTTATGTTCATCCTCCTGACCATGCCTTTGGCAAAGTGAAAGTTTTTGGTTTTGATGAAATCCAATTTATCAATTTTTTTCTTTTGTGGATTGTACTTTTGGTGTCATATCTAAGAAATATGTTTAAACCCCAGGTCATGAAGGTTTTCTCCCATATTTTTTCCTTAAAGTTTAGAGTTTTATACTTTACATTTAGCTCTGTGATTCATTTTGAACTAATATATGAATAAGGTGTGAGGTTTAGCTCAGGTGTGTTTATCTTTTGATCATAGATATCTGATTGTTTCAGTATCATTTGTTGAAAACACTATCGTTTTTCCTTTCAATTCTTATTATATCTTCATCAGAAATCATTCAGGCATATTTGCCTGAGTCTCTTTCTGGGTTCTCTGTTTTGTTCCATTGATCTACGTATCTATCCCTTGACAATACCATGCTATCTTGAATACTGTAAATTTATAGTAAGTCTTAAAATAAAATAATGTGATTCCTCCAACTTTTTTCTTCTTTTTCAAACTGTTTTAGCCATTCTAGTTTCTTTGCCTTTTCATATAAATTTTAGAATTAGTTTGTTATATTTACAAAAAAAATCTGCTGTATTTTTGATTGGAATTATGTTAAATCTATGGATCAATTTGGGGAGAATTGACAAATGTACTATATTGACTCTTCTCTATTTTATTAGTTCTTCCTTGAATTCTTTCATCAGCATTTTTAGTTTTCAGCATAAAGATAATGTACATGTTTTTGTAGATTTATACCTAAGTATTTCGTTTTGGGGGGAGCTATTGTAAAGGATATATTGTTTTAAATTTTGGTTTCTACTTGTACATTGCTGGTGTCTAGAAGTACAGTTGATGTTTTGTGTGTTGACCTTGCTTACTATTAATTCTAGAGAATTTGGTGGGATTTTTTTTGTAGATTTCTGTGTAAGTAAGCATGTTGTCTATGAATAGGGACAGCTTTATTTTTTCCTTTCCAATCTGTATAGCTTTTTATTTCTTTTTTTGCCTTATTGCATTGACTAGAACTTCTAGTATGATCATGGGTAAGAGTGATGAGAACAGATATCCGTGCCTTGTTCTTGATCGTAGGCATAAAGCATTTAGTCTTGTGCCATTAAGTATGATATTAGCTGTAGGGATTTTTTGTTTTGTTTTTTGATGTTTGTGTGTGTGTGTGTGTGTGTGTGTGTGTGTGTGTTTGTCGTTGTCTTTTATCAAGTAAAGAAAGTTCCCTTCTATTCCTAGTTTCCTAAGCGTTTTTATCATGAATGGATGTTGAATTTTGTCAGTGTTTTTCATGCTTCAATTAACATGATCATATGGGTTTGGGTTTTTTTTTTTTACCATTTTAGATTGTTAATACGGTGAATTACAGTGATTCATTTTTTTTTCTTGTATCCCCTCATTTCTTACATGGAGGATAGTACACTATAGTTTCTTTTGTAAATTTACTTTTTCAGTTGAAAGCATGTCCTGCAAATCACTCCATATCAGTTCATACAGATCTTCCTTATTCTTTTTTGCAGCTGCATAGTACTCCATTGTTTGGATGGACCATGTTTTATCCAATCACTTTCCTATATATGAGTATTTAGTTGTTTCTGATATTTTTAAATTACAAATAATGCTACAATTACAATGAATAATCTTGTACATATATATATTCTTATTTTTTAAGATGTATCTTTAGTGTATATTTCTAGGAATTTCTGGATTGAATGGAAAGTGCATATGTAGTTTTGTTATGTATTACCAAATTTTCCTACGTTTGGGCTCTACCAATTTGTTTTCCCATTAGCAATATATGAGAGTATGTGTTTCCCCATGGCCTCCCTGAGAGAATTTAATATTTATATATATCATTTTTGCACATCATATAGGTGATAGTATCTCAGCATTGTCTTAATTATTATTTTTCTAATTATGAGTGATTTGAATATTTTTTATAAATTTGAGGACAATTTTTTATTTTTTGTGTATTTTCTCTTCATGTCTTTTTCTCATTTTTTTCTGCAAATTTTTTGTCCTTTATCCATTTACTTTTAATTTAATTTATGTTTTTCTATTGAGGTAGAATTGACACATGCCATTATATTAATCTCAGGAGTACAACTTAATCATTCAATATTTGTATATATTGCAAAATCACCACCACAATTAAGTCTAGTTAACATCCATTACCACACATGGTTGCAGAATTTTTTCCTGTGATGAGAACTTTTAAGATCTACTCCCTTAGCAACTTTCAAATATGCGTTACAGTATTATTAACTATAGTTGCCGTGCTGTACATTACATCCCCATGATTTATTCATTTTATAACTGGAAGTTTGTACCTTGTGACTACCTTCACCCATTTTTCTCACCCCCCCTCCTCTGCCTCTGGCATCCCCACCAATCTGTTTACTGTATCTACGAGCTTGGCTTTTTTTTTTTTTCCAGGTTCCACATATGAGATTAAATGGTATTTGTCTTTTTCTGTCTGATTTATTTCGCTTAGCTTAATGCCCTCAGGTCCATCCATGTTGTTGCAAATGGCAAGATTTCATTCTTTTTTATGGCTGAATAATATTCCATTACACACACACACACACACACACACCACATTTCTTTATCCATCCATCCATCAATGGACGCTTAGGTGGGTTCCATGTCTCAGCTGTTGTAAATAATGCTGCAATGAACATGCGGGTGCAGATATCTTTTCAAGTTAGTGTTTTCTTTTCTTCAGATAAATACTCAGAAGTGGAATTGCTGGATCGTATGGTAGTTCTATTTTTAATTTTTTGAGGAACCTCCATACTGTTTTCCATAGTGGCTGCACCAATTTACATTTCCACCAAGAGTGCACAAGGGTTCCCTTTTCTCCGTATCCTCGCCAGCATTTGTTATCTCTTGTCTTTTTGATAATAGCCATTCTAACAGGTGTGAGGTGATATTTCATTGTGGTTTTGATTTGCATTTCCCTGATGATTAGTGCTGTTGGGCATCTTTTCATGTATCTGTTGGCCATTTTTATGTCCTCTTGGAAAAATGTCTATTCAGATCCTCTGCCCATTTTTTAATCAGATTATCTGGGGTTTTTTTGCTATTGAATTGTGTAAGTTTCTTATATATTTTGGATATTAACCCCTTATCAGATACAGGATTTGCAAATATTTTCTCCCAGTCAGTAGGTTGCCTTTTCATTTTGTTGATGGTTTCCTTTGCTGTGCAGAAGCTTTTTAGTTTGATGTAGTCCCACTTATTCGTTTTTGCTTTTGTTGCCTTGGCTCTAGGTGTTCAAATCCCAAAAAATCATCACCACAATGATTCATTTTTGAGTACTGAACCAGCCTTGCATTCCCAGGATAAAGCCCACTTGGTCATGGTGTATTATTCTTTTTATATGTTGCTGGATTCAATTTGCTGATATTCGATAGGGGATTTTTGCGTCTATATTCATGAGAAATATTGGTTTATACTTTTCCTTTCCTGTGCTGTCTCTGTCTGGTTTTGGTATAACAGTAATGCTGGCCTCAGAAAATGAATTGGGAAGGGTTCTCTCTTCTTCTATTTTCTGGAAAAGATTGTGTAGAATTGGGGTTATTCCTTATTTAGATGTTGTGTATAATTCACCAGTGAAACCATCTAGGCATGGAGATTTCTTTTTCACAAGGTTTTTAACTACAAATTCAATTTGTAATAAGACTATTTATGTTATATATTTTAACTTGTGTGATTCTTGGCAGCTTGTAGTATTCAAGGAATTGCATCATTTAATATCTCAAATTTACGTGTGTAACGTTCATAGTTTTTCCTTCTTAGTCTTTTACTTTCTGTGGAGTCTGTAGTGCTATCTCATTTTATTTCTGATTTTAGTAATTTGTGTCTCTCTGATTTTGCCCTGTAAATTTTAATACAACTTTATCAATTACATTCATCTCTTCAAGAAACAAGTTTTGGTTGTCATTGATTTTTCTCTATTATATTTATATTTTCATTTTTGTTGATTTCTGCTTTTATCTTTTTTTTTTTTTTTTTGCTGAGGAAGACTGGCCCTGAGTTGACATCTGTTGTCAATCTTCCTCTTTTTTTGCTTGAGGAAGATTAGCCCTGAGCTAACTTCCACGCTAACCTTCCTCTGTTTTGTCTGTGGGTTGCTGCTACAGCATGGCTGATGAGTTGTATAGGTCCACACCTGGGATCTGAACGGGCAAACCCGGGCCACCAAAGCAAGGCATACCAAACTTTAACCACTATTCCATGGGGCTAACCCCATGATTCTGCTTTTATCTTTTATTGATTTCTGCTCTTATTTCCTTTCTTCTGGCTTCTTTAGGTTTATTTTTTTTCTTATTTTTCTAGGATGTTTAGTGGAAGCTTACATGATTTATTTTAGACTTTTCTATTGTAATCATTTTATGCTATAAATTTGCCTCAAAGCACTGCTTTCTCTATATCCTACAACTATTAATATGTTGTATTTTCATTTTTATTCTGTTCTAATTTCCCTTGAGACTTCCTCCTTCACCCATGAATTGTTTATAAGTGTGTGGTTTAATTTCCAAGTGTCTAGAGAGTTTCCTGTACTCTTTCTGTTATTAAATCCTAGTTTAGTTCTATTATAGCCAGAGAACATACCATGTATAATTTACATTTTTTTAATTGTTAAAATTTGTGTATGACCCAGGATATGGTATATATCTTGGTGAATGTTTTATGCGTCCTTGAAAAAAAATGTATATCCTGCTGTTGTTAGGTAGAATGTTATAATGTCAATTAGATCCAGTTGGTAGATAATGTTGTTCAGTTCTTCTGTATCTTTGCTGATATTCTGTCTACTTGTTCTATCTACTACTGAGAGAGCAATGCTGACATCTCCAGCTATACTTGTGGATTTATCTATTTAGCCTTTTAGTTCTGTCAAGTTTGTGCTTCATGTATTTTGATGCTCTGTTAAGTGCATTCACATTTAAGATTGTTACATCTTGGCTCACTAACCTTTTTATCATTATGTAATTCCCGCTTTATTCCTGGAAATGTTCTTTTCTCTGAAGTGTACTTTGTCTGATATTAATATAGCCACTATACATTTCCTTGAATTAGTTTTTGCGTAGTATACCTTATTCCATCCTTTATTTAATCTATTTCTATCATTATGTTTGAAGTGAATTTCTTGTAGACAGCTTGGGTTTCTTTAAAAAAATCATTCTGAAAATTCCTATTTTTTGATTAGTATGCTTAGACTATTTCTAGTTAATATAATTATTGATACAGTTAGATTTAGATCAACCATTTTATTGTTTTCTGTTTGTTTCCTCTGGTTTTTATTCCTTTGTTTCCTCTTACATTTTGTATTAGTTTCCTAGGGCTGCTGTAACAAATTACGACAAACTTGGTGGATTAAAACCACAGAAATTTATTCTCTCGTGGTTCTAGAGGCCAGAAGTCTCAAATTAGTATCACTGGGCCAAAATCAAGGTGTCAGCAGCATTACATTGCCTTTGGAGGCTCTAGAGGAGAATCCATTCCTTGCCTCTTCCAGCTTCTGGTGGCTGCTAGAATCCATTCCTTGACTTGCGGCCACCTCACTCTAATCTGTGTCTCTGTGGTCACATTACCTCCTCCTCTTCTGCCTGTGGAACCTCCCTCTGCCTCCTTCTTATAAAGATACATGTGATTGCATTTAGGGCCCACCCCATTAATCCAGAATTCTCTCCCCATCTTAAGAATCTTAACTTAATCATACCAGCAGAGACTCTTTTTCCTTATAAAGTAATATTTTCAGATTCTGGGAATTAGGACATAAGATCTTTTGATGGCCATTATTCAGCCTACAACACACCTTTTTTTGGATTCTTTGGGAATTCTTTGGGATTTTATTTTGAGTTATCTATTTTTTTTTGTGTAGTTTTCTTTTTCTTTTGAATTGATGCTCTAGGAATTACAATATACATACATAACTTTTTATAATCTACTTAAAATAAATATTTTACCTCTTCAAGTAGAATGTAGAAACCTTACCACCATAGAGTTTCTTTTACCCTCTCTGTAGGTCACAGGCATCTTACAAGTACATCTACGTACATTGGAAACCACATCAGACAATATTATAAGTTTTGCTTTCAGTCATTATACACATTTTAAAAGAATTTAAGAGAAGAATAGTCTATCAAATTTACCCAGATATTTACCATTTCTGTTGTGCTTCCTCCGTTCCTGATGTTCCAAGTTTTCTTTTAGTATCTTTTTCCTTCTGACTGAAGAACTCTTAAAAGTTCTTTTAGAGCTGGTCAGCTGGCAACAAATCCTCTCAGTTTTTCTTCATCTGACAGTATCTTTATTGCACCTTCATTCCTGAAGGATATGTTTACTGGATATGGAATTATGAATTGCTAGTTACTTTAAGCACTTAAAAAGTGTTGTACTGCCTCTTCCCAGCCTCCACGGTTTCTAATGAGAAATCCAGTCATTCAAATTGTTGTTCTCGGAAGGTAACGCATCGTTTTTTTCTCTGGCTGCTTTCAAGGGTTTTCCTTTGTTTTTGGTTTCAAGATGTTTGATTATGATGTGTCTGGGCATGGATTTCTCTGTGTTTATCATGCGTGGGGTTCACCAAGCTTCTGAAACCACGTTTGTGTTTTTTGCCAAATTTGAGAAGTTTTTTTAGCCGTTAAATCTTCAAGTACTTTTTCAGCCCTACCCTCTTTCTCATCTCCTTCCAGGACTCCCGTGACATGAAGATTAGATCTTTTATTATGTCCCACAGGTTCCTGAGGCTCTGTTCCTTTTTTTTTTTTGGTCAGGCTATTTTCCCTCTCTTGTTCAAATAGGGTATTTTCTGTTACGCTATCTTCCAGTTCATTAATTCTTTCCTCTGTCTCCCCTATTCTGCCGTTGAGCCCGTTTTTATTTTGATCACTTTTCAGTTCTAAAAGTTCCATTTGGTTCTCCTTTATATCTTCTATTTCTTTGCTGAAACCTACTATTTTACCATTTGTTTCAAGAGGGTTTGTGATTGCTTTCTTGAGCATTTTTATACCAGCCGCTTTAAAGTTTTTGTCAGATAATGCCCATGTCTGTGCCATTTTGCTGTTGTCATCTGTTGATTGTCTTTTCCCATGTAAATTACATTTATCTCGTCTTTCATATGCTGAACTTTTTTTTTATTATTTCCTAGACATTTTGAATATTTTGTTATGAGAATCTGGGTCTGGCTTAAATCCTATGGATGATATTCATATTTTTGTTTTAGCAGACAGTGTACCTGGTTGTTTGGGCTGCAAGTTCCAACTCGCCTTCTGTTCACTGTGTTTCCAATGTCCATTTAGTCTTCATAGCCTTTGCAGTACTATTTTATTCTGTCCCACATATGCACCGTTCAGTGGCCAATCTGGCACTTGTATTCTCGTCTATCTGCTAGTTCTCAAAGTATTACGTATCCTAATTAGCATTAGACTTATGTGTGCACACCTGGGGCTGAGCCCAGAAGTTTATAAACAACTTTATGGGGTTCCTTTCCCAAGCCTTTGCTCTCCATGACCTCCTTGATACGTTGTGTTTCCCTGGGGCTCCCTTTTTCCATCCTTCAGTCAGAAATCTGGGGTTTAGTTATCCCGGTCTGCTGCATATGCCTCCAGGGACAAGCAGCTTGAGGACTAGGAAAAAAATGAAACTCGCCACTAATTTGGTGGTACTTTGAATTTTGGTCTTCTTCCCCAATCTGCCTACTACTATTTATTTTTCAGATTCCTCAGATAGCTTCTCTGTTCAGGTCCAGGAGTTATGGCCACATTCAATGGGAGAGACAGGGGGAGTCATTTACTCCATCTTACCCAGAATAGAACCTATAGCTTCTATTTTTAGAAAAGAGTTGTCTGCTTTGTTTTTTAACTTCTGGAAGGTAGAAGTGCTATGGTGTGGTAGATAGAAAAATATGTTTTAATCTTCAAAGACTTAGTTCCAACCCTGGCTCTATAAGTTAACTTTTTGAGCCTCTATTTCTTCATGTGTAAAATGGGGCCTGTGTTGGGGGTCCTCAAGACCACCTTGAGGTTTTATGATTTGCTAGAAGGACTCACAGGACCAGAAAAGCTATTGTACTCATAGTTACAGTTGTATATTTATGTATGTATATATGTATAGAGAGAGGGCGCAGAAGGATATAGATTAAAATCAGCAAAGGGAAAAGATGCAAGAGGTGCAGTCCAGGAGAAACCAACAAGGCTTCCAGTTGTCCTCGCCCAATGGAGGCGTACAGACAGCGCTTAATTCTCCCAACGATGGTGGGTGACAACATGTGCAAAGTGTTGGCTCCCCAATCCTTGGTGTCTCGCGTTTTTATTGGGGTCAGTCACACAAACATGCAGCACTGGCATGCCTGACCTCAGCTACTCAGAGCATGGCCCCCCAGAGGAAAAACTGATACAGCATGGCCCAGGGCCCAGGCGTGTAAAAACAGGCCTTCATCATAAATCTGTTAGCATAAATTATCTGGCATGGCCCAAGGCCTCAGGCATATAAAGACACTCTTATCAGGCAAGATAGTCTAAGGGCTCAGAGGTCATCTCCCAAGAGCTGGGCCAAGGGCCAGCCCTGAAGATTTTGGAAATGTGCAGGGTTTGAGCAGCCCAGACCTGCTGAGTTAACCCTTTCCTGCACAGGCCTACAACAGCTACCTTTCAGGATAATTGTGAGGACTACATGAGGGGGATGTAAAAGGCACCTTGCAGTGCCTGGCACATAGTAGGTGCTTCATAAATATTGGCTATTATGATTCTATGGGCAGAAATTGCAAAGGGGCATATGGGCCTAAGAGGAAGAAAAACAGTAAAATATTATTCTGACAATACAATTGATGCAGGAAAAATGGTGTGGCTTGGGACACACTAGAAGCCAGGATAAGAGAAGAGGGGTCTAAGGAAGGTCTGAGGAAGCTATATACAAACAATGAGGAGTGGGGTGATTGGGGGGGACACTTGTCCAAGGATAAACACAAAAGGGTAGCATTTGATACATGTCAGGATGGCCAAGTCCTGGCGTAACATGTGGCTTGACAGATAATCTAAAGATTTAAAAGGCCATTTTTAATTTAGCTACATTTGGAGTTTGAAGAGACAAGCACCTAGTTTGGGGAGGAAGGCTTTGATGTTAACAGATAGTGAGAAGAAAGCAGAGCTACTCGTCTCCTATAATGTTCCCATCTTCTCTCTGAAGAAATATTGTCCTCAATTGGGAAGGACTTGTAATTGCGAGAGATTTGAAACCCAGGAGGACAAAAGAGATGTCATAAAATTATAAATGAGCAAATATCCACATTTTTAAAAAATAGGGAAAATGTAGATTTGGAAAACTATAGAATTTGAGGTTGATATAAATCCAAGTTAAAATTCTAGAAAAGGCTATTCAAGATAGTTTATGAGCAACTAGAAAAGAAAGAGATAGTCACTAGGAGCCTATCTGTGTCCACTATGGCTAAGCCTTGCAAAACTAATCTTATTTCCTTTCTTAACCAGGTTACTAGAAGAGAAAAATCTGGGGAAATTGACGTATCTCGATTTTGGCCAACACTTTGCCAGGCTCTCGGGATATTGTTATGGACAAGATGAGAGATATGAGTTAGATGATGTCTCATTAAATACATTCTCAGATACTTGAATCAAAAGATGTAGGGCTATCAGGGGCCAGCCCAGTGATGCAGCAGTTAAGTTTGCGTGCTCCACTTTGGCGGCCTGGGATTCGCAGGTTCGGATCCTGGGCACGGACCTACACACTGCTTATCAAGCCATGCTGTGACGGCGTCCCATATAAAGTAGAGGAAGATGGGCACAGATGCTAGCCCAGGGCCAGTCTTCCTCAGCGAAAAGAGGAGGATTGGCAACAAATGTTAGCTCAGGGCTGATCTTCCTCACACACAAAAAGAACCTCGACCTATCAGCGGGGTTCTATGGTACAAAGACATAAATGAGACCTGACAAATTTGTAAATGACATAGACAAATAGGTTATTAAAACAAGATTCAGAGGCCGGCCCCACGGCTTAGCAGTTAAGTGCACGTGCTCTGCTACTGGCGGCCCGGGTTCGGATCCCGGGCGCGCACCGACACACCGCTTATCTGGCCATGCTGAGGCCACGTCCCACATACAGCAACTAGAAGGATGTGCACCTATGACATACAACTGTCTACTGGGGCTTTGGGGAGAAAAAGGAGGAGGATTGGCAGTAGATGTTAGCTTAGGGCCAGTCTTCCTCAGCAAAAAGAGGAGGATTGGCATGGATGTTAGCTCAGGGCTGATCTTTCTTACAAAAAAAAAACAAACAAGATACATGGAGATTTTTGAGGGTCCAAGGTAGGTCATATCAACAAGACAATACTTTAAAAGAACAAATTTAAAATTATCCCTTTAGGGATGTGTATATGTATGTATGGCTTGGTTGAAAATAGTTCATGGGGGAAAAGGCAAATGAACAAACATTTGATGTTAACCAAATGTGCATAATATTCTTTCACTCATTTATTCAAAAAAAATTATGTGGCTGTCACAAAAGCAAATTCCATCTTACTTTGCATATAAAAGTGTAGAGTCCCAGTCCAGAACAGTGATGGTACTGCTGACACTACAGTGATGAGAGAACATCTGGATACTCTGTTCAGTTCTGTGAGATGCTTTGAAGGAGAGAATTAAGCATCTAGAAGAGACCATCAGGTCCAAGATGGCATGAGGCTGGAAGCCATGTAGTGAGAGGAAGATGACAATCTGTGAAGGCTGATCATCTTAAAGAAAGAACGACTAAGCAGAGACGTGAAACATATCTTTAAATTTGTTCAGGGCTATTATCTGGAGGCTTTCATAGACTCCTACTTTACTCCTTAGGCAGCAGAAGTTACAGGATTAATAGCTATGCGTTATAGGAAATTGGATTTCAGCCAACCTCTTACAGTGTGTCAGCTCCTTTACCAGACCCTAGGCATACAGAGATGAGCAAGACAAGATCCCTTTCCTACAGAGTTAACAATCCATAAATCCATATTCCATATAGAGAAGTGGCTTGATATGCAATGGCTGTTCCAACAGTGAGACTCCTTAGAGATTCGGATGCCTCTTAATGCACTGAAATCCCATCTCTGGAAGACAAAAAGAAAGACGTTCAGGTTCTGTTTGAGGGTCTGAGGCTGGGCTGATTGTATCTGGACCTAGATGTAGTATTCTGGTAGCCACCAAGAACCAGGACACGTGTTTACGAGGACAAGCAAAGAAGGTAGCCTAAGGAGAGTCTGAACTGTGTTCAAGGAGAAAAGCAAAAGTTCAAAGCCAGAAAAGTGGCCCTGAGCATCAGAGACACAAGAGCCACAGACTGGCAACAGGAAGACAACTCAGGAGTCGACAGAAGAGAAGAGCAGGCATAGTTAGGAAGTACAATGTGAGACTGGTTGAAGCCAGCAGTCTTTATTTTTATAAGAATTCATTTTTCAGGATGTATTACAGTATTTTTCAGTTGCTCTCACCATGTCTGTAGGGTCAGCTAACATCTTTACTGCTGTTATATAAAAGAGCCAAAGGAAGCTTACACTGGCCAAGCAACTACTGCCCAGAACTTTGGCAAGTTCATAAAAGAGCCATAATTAATCTTAAATATCTTTTGTAGACAAGCTGCTAAAGCCACACTGTGACCCTTTCTGGGAAGACTGAATAGTTGAGGCTTTTCATAATGATGCTATTTCAAGGGTGTCCCAAAATCTCAGGAAAAGAAGGAAGGGTCTCTATTGGCTACATGACTGTGAACTGTGTGATTTCTGAGTCTGACGATCCACAGAAGACATACTGTGTTCTGCTTTGAAGGTCATCTCCATTTGACTCTGAATAAGAGGGTTTTGTTGTTGCTGGGTTGACTTTGAGATTGTCTTACTTCTAAAGAGTCGTTATCTTTTAGAGATACACGATGAAATGCTCTTGGATGAAATGATGTGACTGAACTTTGCTTTGCAGTCATACAGAAAGGGGGGAACAGGTGGGAGTAGAGATAAAACAAGATTGGCCATGAGTGGATAGCTATTGGAGGTGGGTGATGGAGACATGGAGGTACTTTATACCGTTCTCTCTACTTTTGTGTAATTTTGAGATTATTGACTATTAAAAGATAAATGAATAGTTAATTTAAAAGTTACTTATTGATACAGGGAAACTCATTATTGCTTGATGCCACTGATGTCATGAAGGAGTTGTGTGTGTAGGTTTCAGAAACATAATGGGAAAAAGTATTGAAACAAAATGTAAATGAGGAATTGCTATTTTTATGAAAGTTTAATCAAACCATGCTCGATGGAAAATATCAAGATGATATTATTCAGAATGTGCATTTAGAGTATTCTTTCATGAATTAGGAAGGAAAGCAAACAGAAATATTACATTTATGTTTTAAAATACATTATGAGTGGACTTTTGCTTCTGAATAATCTGGGGTGAGGGAGAACCAGATGAGGGTACAGATGAAACAAGAGTGGCATGAGTTAATATTTGTTGCATTGTGGGGATGGAGACATGGAAGTTGGTTATGCTATTCTTTCTACTTTTATATATTCTTTAAGTTTTCCATAGAATGGTTTTTAAAAATAAAATATATACTGCACATCTAAAATGTGACCATTTTACATTAAGGAAGTGGTAACTTTTATTATTTTATGGAATATAATATTATGCTATTTCTCTTTTACCTTCTTAGATTCTACGTTTTCTTATATATTACTATTTGTCTGTTTCTCACCTCTTCTCCCAACCCTTAGTTTTGTCTGTTATATGGAACCAAGCTGGTGTTCGAGGAGAGAGCCTGGTATCTAGAACATAAATATTTGACTCCCATGGCCAGCATGAGGATCAGGAGTCAGGTAAGAGTCCCTGGTGTGCAGAAGAAACCCTTGTGCATCAGCCGTCAGCTCTTTGCTTTCTTAGAAAACAGTCCTGCCAATCTTTTATCAGTCTCCACTCATGGATTTTTATGCCTCTGGGACTTCACATACATGTTTTCATTGCCTACCATGATCATATTACACTAAGGAGTTTAAGCGACAAAGAAATGATTCACTGTGAGTGAACTTTCTGACATGAAAAGCAGAGGAGGGAATCAAAAGTGTTTTCCTTGTCTTGGCAAAAAAAAAAAAAAAAATGTATTAAGTGATTTTTCATTTTCCTACTTCTTACCAAAACCTATTAACTCATTATTCATATGAATACCTGTGGTGTTTTTATGTCAATGGTAGCAATGGGAATTCAGTATGACAGCTGTAGAGTGCCTGAAAATGAAGGTGGATCCAGTGAATCACCACAAAAATGCTGCTCTAAAGAAAGACTATAAACAGCATAATCATCTATAAAACACATTTTCTGAGTAGCTCCTCTCTTCCAGGCCTTCCGGTAGATGCTGAAACACCAACAGGTGTGTGCTCAGGCTCTGCCTTCAAGGGAGCTCATTATATTTGGGGACACAAAACTGACTTTAAAAACACAAATAACAACACAAGGGAGCAGAGGCCTTCCAGTGAACTTGGCCACAAGATTATGTTCAGAGTTCAGAGGACAGAGGTCACTTAGGAGTGAAGGTCATTCTTGTGCTAGACTTTGAAGGGGGAAAATTCAGACAAAGAGGAGGTACTGGTTCGATTGAGGTTGGGGGAAATGCAGTTGAGCCTCTAGACGAGGTTGATGAAGTGAGCAAAATCGTAGGAATGGGAGTACTCAGGACAGACATGTTAAAAAACAGTGAAGAGACCAGTTTGGCTGAAGTCTCAAGTGACAGAAAAACCTGGAGAAGTCTGCAAGCGCAAGACTATAGTGAACCCTGAAGAACCTTGAAGAATCTTTTTCCTTTTCAGGAGAACGGTGGTTATGAAGAAAAGCATATGTAAAGGTGTTTCAGTTATCTATTGCTATATAGTAAAAGACCCGAAAAATTAGTGGCTTACAATAACAACCATTTATTATTTCTCATGATTCTGCAGTCAGGACAGGGCTCAGCTAGATGGTTCTTCTGCTCCATGTGGTGTCTGCTGGGGCTATGTCCTCAAGATGGCTTCTTCACTCTCATGGCTGGCACCTCAGCTGGGATGGCGAGAACAGCTGGGGGCTGCTCCGCAACTGTCTCTTTCTGTGTAGCCTAGCGTGGTCTTCCTCACTGCATGGTAGTCTCAGGGTGGCAGAATGTTTTACATGATGGCTGGCTTCCAAGGAGAAAGTAGAAGATGCCATCATGAAGGCTAGACAGAGAAGTAACATAGTGTTACTTCAGCTGCATTTTCTTGGCCAGAGGAAGTCGCAAGTCCAGCCTAGATTCAGGCTGGAGAGGAGACTTCACCGCTCACTGTGAGGAGTAACATCTACATACAGGGAAGGAGAGAACCGATGGCAGCCATCTTTGGAGACTACCTTCCATGAAGAAAATGTCCCCTTTGGGGAGAGGAAAGGAGAATACTTTTTAATTAAAAAAAAAAAAAAAAAGACTACCTGAGGGAATACTTTAAATCCATGTGACCAGGTATTTCAATAATATATAATTCTAATACCTCAGAAGAATGTTGAGTAAAAGAAACCAACTTTCACGTAAAACATTGAAGTACTTTTGTATTCTTATAGTGCAACGTGCTTTCCACACTTTTCATTTACTGGGTCCTCATAGCAGCCTGGGAGATAGCAGGGAGCAGCCAGCCACTTTGGAACAAGCTTTATCTATGGGGCTAGATCTGGGATGCTCAGTCCTGTGGGACATCTCAAGCCCTTTTGCAGGTCTCTGAGCTGCCAGCCGGGAGCACTCGCCCCTTCTCTGGGCTTTCCTGGAGTTCCCAAAAGGGAGAGAGTGGGGGAGCTGACACAAATGCTTCCTTTCCCACTTCTACCACACCTCTTTGCAGGGGTCTCAAGGCCTTAGAGATATTATTGGCAGTCTCTTCACTAAAATGTCTGGGACCCTTGGCCAGTTGGAGGTGCTAAATAGGAGTGTGCTTGTGAAGGACTGAAAAGGGAACTGTGATGATTGATATTACTGAAACTGATCTAGATGCTTTCACACGATAACTCTTCACAAGTTTACTGATTCTTTCTTTAGGTGCATCTAATGTGCTGGTTAACTCATCCCATAAATTTTTAATCTCAGTTTGGATTTTTATTTTTAAAATTCTTTTTTGTTTTCTTTTTTATACCACCCATCTCAGTTTTTAGTTTCCTATTCCCCAAAGATATATTCAATATTGTCTTTTATTTCTTTATGCATTGGAGCATAGTTTTATAGTCTATAGTCAATAATTCCAATATCTTAAGTTTTTACAGGTCTATTTCTTTTTGTCTGTTGCTTCTGCTATGTATCTAGTTATCTTTTAATGTGTGCTGGTCATTGTTGTTGAAAAATGATTTGTAAGACTTACAAGAAGGCCAAATTGAAGGCCCCTCCTGCAAGGCGTCTGAAGGTACTCTGTTTGAGATCCACTTTAACCAAATTCAAGGCTTGAGGTTTTCTGGAAGACTCAGAGAGTTCAAATAAGGACAGTAATTTCTTTACCCTCCCTGAGGTTTATAGGTCTTTGGCATCCAGCTTATTGTAGCAAGGGTCTCCTATTAAATTTCTTGCCTAGTGCTGGCCCGGGTTTTGACTATCATCCCTTCCTATCTCCACCCCAGCCACCATGAGGCCGTCAAAGTGAAAATTCAGATTTTTTGGAAATGGCAAATGCCTTCAGGGCAAATGCAATTTTCTTACTTGTTTATTTATTTTGGTTCCCAATTCTCCTGTAATTTTTGGCATTATTGTTTTGTCACATTATTAGTGCTTTGAAGATGTTTCCAATATATTCTCTAAGAATTTTGGTTGTTTTCAGCAGGAAGGTTGGTTAAAAAAAATCTAGCCCTCTAGTATCAGAAACAGAAAGTTCCTTTACTGCTATACACTTAACCCCACATCAGCCCTTTGAGTGGTCTTCATTATCCTTGCACATAGATGAGGAAACTGAGACCCAGCATGGCAAAAGAACTTGCCCAAAGTAACACAGTGAGTAAAAACCCATCTCTCTCTGACTCTGAACATTTTTGTTTATTTTATTTGGATAAAGATCAGCATCAGCTAGTAAAAACAAGCACACCCAGTGCCCAGCTCTTGGTTTCTAATATGATTCTCCAGTAAAGGGAACCAGGGTCTCTGGAGAAATGGCTGATTCTAGGGCTAGGGCAATGAATATATAAGATGAGCATGGAGCGTCTTCCAGTGCCAGAAAGTAAGAAAGCACTTAAAACAAAAATAAACAACAAAACCCCACAGTTGTGGGGGTATGTCAGGGGGACACTGGAAGGAGCTAACCGAAAGAGCTCCCAGTGGCCAAAGCTGGAACAATCTAAGCAACAAAATAAATAACGTAGTGTTGCATTATAACCCAAAGTATTAAACAGATAAATAAATGGGGTAAAAGAGACAAGTCTTGCTTACAGAAGAATTCCAGCTACTATATGTAGATACACACCCTTCAGGAAGTAAAACTTAATTCCCTTTCCCTTGAGTATGGGTTGGACTTAGTGATTTTCTTTTTTTTTTTATAATTTTATTTATTTATTTATTTTTCCCCCAAAGCCCCAGTAGATAGTCATATGTCATAGTTGCACATCCTTCTAGTTGCTGTATGTGGGACGCGGCCTCAGCATGGCTGGACAAGTGGTGCGTCGGTGCGCGCCCGGGATCTAAACCCGGGCCACCAGCAGCAGAGCGCGCGCACTTAACCGCTAAGCCACGGGGCCGGCCCAGTGATTTTCTTTTATTTTAAAGAAAGAATAGAGCATTGAAAGGGAAAACTGTTATTTTACAGTGGAGAATCCTGGCAGATCCCACCTTAACCAAGTGATTAAGGATAATATCACCAGTAATAAGTCATGTTGATCACATGTACCTCTGATATTATGTGATAAGAAGAGCACTTCACTCTCCCCCAAAAGCATAACCCCAGTCCAATCATGAGGAAAAGTATCAGACAGAACCAGATTGAGGGATGGTCTACACAACACCTCACCAGTACTCCTCAAACTGTCAACTTATGAAAGACAGACTCAGAGACCAACACAGACCAGAGGAAACTCAGGAGACATGAAGACTGTGTGAGATCCTGGATTGAGTCCTGGAAGAGAAAAAGGACATTAGTAGGAAAATTGGTGAAATCTGAATAGGGTCTGTAGTTTGTTAATATAAATGTACTAATATTGGCTTAGTTTTTACAATGGACCATAGTTACATAAGATGTTGACATTAGGAGAACCTAGGTGAAGGGCATACAGGAACTCTCTGTACTATCTTTGGAACTTTTCTGTAAATTTAAAGTATTCCAAAATAAAAAGTTTATTTAAAAAAAAAAGTCAGGGGCCGGCCCCATGGCTTAGCGGTTAAGTGCGCGCGCTCCGCTGTTGGCGGCCCGGGTTCGGATCCTGGGCCCGCACCGACGCACTGCTTCTCCGGCCATGCTGAGGCCGCATCCCACATACAGCAACTAGAAGGATGTGCAACTATGACATACAACTATCTACTGGGGCTTTGGGGAAAAAAAAGGAGGAAGATTGGCAATAGATGTTAGCTCAGAGCCGGTATTCCTCAGCAAAAAGAGGATGATTAGCATGGATGTTAGCTCAGGGCTGATCTTCCTCACAAAAAAAAAAAAAAAAAAAAAAAAGTCAGCATCAGAGAATAGCAATCAGCCTGGCCTGATTCTAAGTAGTAAAACTTTTCCGAACACCCAGGAGTTATACTGAAATTCCAATCTAATGATAATTGGCAATGCATATATTTATACTAAAAGAAAAAAAAATCTCATTTCATTCTCATAAAGATCTTCCAGGTAAGTAAGACTGATATAATCCCCATTCAACAAATAAGTAGAATTAAGAAACAGAGAAGTTAAATGACTGCCCAAGATTCTAGCTGAGCATAGAAGCCAGAACTCCTGATCTCACATGGAGGTGGATTGAGCACGAGGCATCATCCATATGTAGCCTGCTTGTCTACGCGGAGCACTACAGAGCACCACAGGAGCCGAGGTCAGCCGGTTCCCAGAGGCCTGCCTGATGTCCCAGAGTAGCTAAAATCCATCCACATACTCCGAAAGCGACACAAGTGCCCAGTGGCCAGCTGAGGCCCACAAGAGAGGGGGTTGGATTGGCGTTTGTTTTCTTTTTAACTTCAAGCCAATGCCCCACAGCCCTTCATGGCTGTGGTAACTGACTCTTTTCTGTTGTTTGGAACTTCAGTGTTGACAGAGCTGGTCTACCTTCATTATGCTGTGTGATCCCCACAAGCACTCTTTAAGTGTGAATAGCTGTTAATCCACTTTACGGATTGGGAATCGGCGGGTGACTTGCTGCTGATTTAGTGAGTGGTGAAGGTGAGGCTTCTGGACTCCAGCTCACCGCTGTTCTCGTGTTCTGGGGCCTGAATTATGGAGGGGGCTGGCTTCACCTTTATGCCCTCAAAGTGGGGCCTTGGCTCAAAGGCAGTCCCATGACCGTGCCCCCGGGGCTCCATCAACACAAGGCCTCTAAGTAAAAGGTTTCTGTGCCCTTTCCATTAAGTACCATGGCAGGGGTCTGTGTAGAACAACTGTGTGCTTTGTTCTTGGAAAATTTAGTGTCCAGGCATTATCCTGTTTCAGTCTTCGTTAACCCAGACATTTGTATTTATTTTGCTTCAGATAATTATCAGCATTAGAGAGTAACACTCAGCTCAGGCTCATTTTAAGGAGGAAAGCCTTTCAAAATAACCTAACAAGTTAACAATCATGTATCTCCATTAAAACCAACTTCATTTTGCTTTAAAAAAAAAAAAAAGGCAAAATAAAACAAAACAAAAAGTTCATCTCCTTAAATGGTATATTTTAACTCAAATAAATATTTGGCCTGAGTCCTCTGCTCTATTTTACACCAGCCCTTAGAGTAAACTTAAGTTTTAGATAGAATAGCCTCATTTTTCTCATCAGAGCGTTTGCTTCCTGAACCCCCCGGGCACAGCTGTCCTGCTCTGTCAGTGCCCACCAGCATTGGAACAGTGGCTCTCGGCGACATTCGGAGAAGCAGCAAATGCATGTGGACGTGTGGTCAGCTCACACTGAGAAATCAACACAAGAGGAAGCTTTAAAGTCTGTGTGTGTTGAGAGAACCACAGCCCAGCTGTGGGTTGCAGATCAAAAAAGACCCTATTCAGTGTGGTGAAAATAATACTTAGCAAAATGTTGAATCAGGTTCTCTTTCCTGCGCTCAACCTGTGTCGTGGAACCACATGAGAATGCAGGTTATAAACGACCTGCAGGGAGGTGAGGGAGGGCTGCATAACCCAGCGCAGAAGTGAGGAAGGCCACACCTCCCCACCTTCCAAAGGCCATGGGAGCGTGCCTGTAAGAGTAACAGTGTTAAAAACCAAAAACATTCAAGAAGAGAGAAAATAAATACTGATCGTGAAATATTTGATCACGTTACACCCATAGCTGGTACCCCTTCACCCAAACATTGCCTTAATTCCTGTTTGAGTCATGACCTGTCAATTCCTTGCGAAGTGCACTGTTTCTCTTGGAGCAACAGATGACTGGGGCCTCATCCCCTTTGAGTCATTCTCCCGTGCCTCTAAAACCCTGTTTATTTTGGTGTGTCCACTGATGTGCTAGGATGAAGGCCAGATTCACCAGCACAAGCCCAAGTCCTGTTTTGCACCTTTGCCAGCAAGTGGACACAGGAGGAGACCCGGCACCTCGTAGCCTCGCTCTGCCCCACTGCAAGGAACCGTCCCTTTTCCCCTGAGTGAGCACTGCTCAGGGACCCAACTGCAGCCAGGAGGCCATGCGAAGTCTGTTGACGGCAATTGACCTTGGCTGTTAGGTTGCATCTGCTCAAGTCTAAAACAACCACTAAGGTTTGGGTTTTCGTTTCAGGTTAGTCAATCAAATAGTTAAATCATTGAGGTGGAAAAACATTGAAGCCCATTGACTGATGGGTCATTCAAGTAGTATTGAGTAGGCATACCCGCTGACACGTTGATTTATTCTTAGGAAATGTGGCTTGGAATAACAGTGTTCACAAGTGTGGCAGACACCAGACCCCAAAAGCCAGGACGCTACTTGGCTCCTTCGAATTTAGAACACGGGTCACCCTCATTTACTATTTTGAACTAAGCGTAGAATATAAATGTAGTCATTGCCTTGTGGTAAAAGACTTGGGGTGGAAGAAATAAAACAGGAGAAAAACTTAGGGGACAGTTCTAAGCTGAAAAGATGGTGTTGGGCTATTAGCTCTTCTTCTCCTCAAATCTCAGCTTCAAGAAGATGTCCCCCACACCCCTACCTGTGAGGCTTAGAAACGGTACACGTGCCCTTCACTTCCTGCAAATACAGTGTGGCTGTTTTCCATGCTGTTTCTTTCTAGTGGACACTCGGATTTCTCCTTCCATTTCCCTTTTCCCAAACCACCTGGATCAAGGCAGCTTAAGGATTTCAGATATGGGAATCAAATGCAATATGAACTGAGGTTTTAGGCACAGGCTGTTGAAAACATTCTCGGATTGGGAAAGGGAGGTAGAGTTTCCCAATCTTGGCCTCACCTGCTACCCACAAACTCTTGCTTTTCTTTGTAAGGAATTTGAGAAGAGATCTTTGGTTCTCCCACCCCCATCACACCCACCCAGTCAGGCCCATCTGACTTGGCTACAAGCAAGTGATGAGGCTGTGAGAACTCTTGGTTGTGTCCTCCAGGCTGAGTGGAGGAGCTGGTGTGGGGTGTAACCACAGGCACCCATTCCATCCGGGAGGGGAGGGACATCTCCTTTTTGGTGGCCATGGCCAAGAAGCCAGGAGTGTTATTGAAATCACATCCAATGGAGTGGTCATACAGGGAATGCAACTGAGTCAAATTTTAAAATGTTCTTTGATTTGAAAGCATTCCCAGAACTGGTTTTAACCTCCTTTCACTTCTACAGGACGCCTGATTCACTTCCAGGCGACAGTAGGGACCAACAGAATACATGTGTATCCTGGTCTACCTTCTCTTCCCAGAGCCAGAGACCCTCAGTGAGAGACAGGAAAAATAACAGCACTGACAGATATCAGAGTGCAGCTGGGAAAGAAGGAAATCTCTTTTCCCTCCCCCTCCCGTTTCCCCTGGCCCAGCTCCTCAGTGGCATAAAATACATTGTTGAACCTGTAAATGCAGGCCATTCAACTGAGGTTAAGAAAATAGGAGTGGGATTTGGTTTCTTCAGTTTGGTCAGTAAAAAAGACCCTAAGGTCACCACCCCTGCAATCCTGGTTTCCGAGTGGCAGCCACCTGGTCAACCCTCATGCTTTGCCCCACAGTGTGGCTTTGTGTATCTGGGGAAGGCACCAGGATCATTCTATTTCCTTCATTCAAGGATAACTTCTTATAACAATACGGGAGAGAGGACCTTGTTTGCTGAGCTCCAGCCTCTGAGTTCTGACAGCTGCATTATCCTGGGCTCCTTAGGGAGATGCTCGACGTGCTGGGTAACTGGGGCATCCTCCACCAGAGGTTCATCCCCTGACTCCGGGATGCACAGTGAGAACTTCCCACTGGTGAAACTTGTTCCTGAGAGTAACCGTGCGACACAAAAAAGACATTTCAGGAGATGGAATTCAGCTGTGTGCAAACAGACAGCGCAGACCCCAGTCGCAGTTAAGGGCAAGGTGAATTTTATTATGATTCTATAATAATAAAATCTAAGTGAATTACTGAACTTGAAACAGAAATGATCCCAACCGTATCCATTTTGGTAGAAATTAATATTCTAGCTAGAAATCAATATTTTTTATAAAATAAAATGTGGTAGTAATTGCTTTTCTTTTTTTCTGATGCTAAGTTACCCTTTTTCTTTGATTTTAGAGACTAGATATTGCTGTGGCCTGCTCCACTTCTTCCCTCCTCTGGGGGACCCAGAGCACTTCGTGCTTAGTAATCATACAAAGACAGCACGTAGAGGTGGCCCCGTTTTAAAGCATAGAGAAGGGACAGGACTCACTTGTGAGAAACCCTAGGTCTGTAGGAAACCAAGATTCCTCTGTCTGCTCCTTCCCTAGTCAGCTGGTCATTTGCATCACAGACTGTGGCCTCGAACCACCAGGCATAATTCTGTAACTCAACTGACTACTGCTGAGACAATGTAAGAAAAATATCCAGCTCAAGTGTGTGACTTTTTGCAGGGTCTTTTGGGATACAAGTGTTCTCTGTCTTAATCTGGGTGATGGTTACATGAGTATGTTCATTTTGTGATAATTCAGCAAGCTGATATATACTTATTATTTGCGTCTCTGCCGTGCACATTATGCTCCAACTAAAAAGAATAAAAAGAAAGAATCTTCTGTCGTGCTTATATAAAATCCCTTTTTTAAAACCTAACCTGAAATTTGAAAGTTCTTAATTTTGATGAAGCCTAGTTTATCAATTTTTCCTTTTATGGATTGTACTTTTGGTGTTAAATCTCAGAACTTTTCACCTATCCCTACGTCCTGAAGATTTTATCCTATAGGTTTTTTCTAAAAGTTCTAAAAAGTAGAAGTATACTACATTTTACATTTAAGTCCGTGATCCATTTTGGGTTAATTTCTGCCTAAGGTAGGAGACTTAGATTGAGATTCATTTTTTTGCCTGTGGATGTCCAAATGGGCAAGCACCTGTTTGTTGAAAGGTTATCTTTCCTCCACTGAATTGCTTTAACACCTGTGTATAAAATCAGTTGAGTGTATTTGTGTGCTTCTGTTTCTGCATTCTTCATTTTGATCCATGGATCTATGTATCTGTCCCTCTGCCAGTATCACATGGTCAGTGTTGATCACTGTAGTTACATAAATCTTGAAATCTGGTTGATTCCTCCCACTTTATTCTTTTTCAAAATTATTTTAGCTATTCTATTTCTTTGCCTTTCCATGTAAATATTAGAATAATCTTGTCTATGTCTACAAAAAAATCTTGCTGGGATTTTGATAGGAATTATGCTAAACCTGTCTATCAATTTTTGGAGAAATGACATTCAATACTATGCTGAATCTTTCAATCTATGACTATGGTATGCCTCTCCATTTATATAGATCTCCTTTTATTTCTTTCATCAGTATATAAGTACTGTACATATTTTGTTAGATTTACATCTAATTATTTCTTTTTATTGAGCTATTGTAAATGGTATTGCATATTTGATTTCAAGTGTCTACATGTATGTTGCTAGAATATGGAAATACAATTGATTTTTATATGTTGATCTTATATCGTACAACCTTGTTGATCTTACCTAGTAATTCTAGGACTTCTTGTAAATTCTTTGGAATTTTCTACATAGACAAACATGTCATCTGAAAATAGGGACAGTGTTTTGCTGGATATAGGATTCTGGGTTGACGGTTCTTTTCTTTCAGCACCGGAAAGCATTTCTGGCCTCTACGGTTTCTAATGAAAATCTGCTGTCATTCAAATTATTTTTTCCCTTACAACTGAAGTGCCATTTCTCTCTCTCTGCTTTCAAGATTTATTTTTATTTTTATTTTTATTTTTTTTGTGAGGAAGACCAGCCCTGAGCTAACATCTGATGCCAATCCTCCTCTTTTTTGCTGAGGAAGACTGGCCCTGGGCTAACATCCGTGCCCATCTTCCTCCACTTTATATGGGACGCCGCCACAGCATGGCTTAACAAGCAGTGCATCGGTGCGCACCCGGGATCCAAACTGGCAAACCCTGGGCTGCTGCAGCAGAGCACGCGCACTTAACCACTTGCGCCACCTGGCCGGCCCCCAAGATTTTTTTTTTTTAATCTTTAGTTTTCGAAAGTTTAGCTATGATGCGCTGTGTTGTGGATTTCTTTGGATTTATCCTGGTTGAAGTTTGCTCATCTTTTGGAATTTGATGGTTTATGTCTTGTGGCCAAAATGAGGGAGTTTCCAGTTATTTCATCAAGTGCTTTTCAGCCCTGCCCTCTTTCTCTTGTCCTTCCAGAACTCTGATGACACTCAAGTTAGATCTTTTGTTATAGTCACACAGGGTCCCCAAGCCTCTGTTTATTATTTTTTTCAGTCTATTTTCTCTCCATTGTTCAGATTCAGTAATTTCTATTGTCCTGTTTTCCAGCTCACTAATTCTTTCCTCTGCCTTCTCTATTCTGCTGTTGAGACTATTCACTGAGTTTTTATTTTGGTTATATTTTCCAGTTCTAAAATTTCCATTTAGTTCTTTTTTACATTTTCTGTTTCTTTGCTGAGATTTTCTCTTTTTTTCATTTGTTTCAAGCATGGTCTTAATTGCTTGTTGAAGCCTTTTTATGGTGGCTGCTTTAAGATCTTTGTCAGATAATTCTAGCATTTCTGTCCTCTCAGTGTGGGCGTCTATTGACTATCTTTTTCATTCAGTTTGACTTCTGATTGAAACCTGCACATTTTGGACATTATACTGAGACTTTGGATCTTATTTAAACCTGTTTTAGCTGGATTCCTCTGACAAGGAAGAGGACCACACCACCTCATTACTGCCCTGTAGAGATAGAAGTCTGTGTTCGTGTTCTCCATTCAGCTTCTGCTGATATCCAAGGGGGAGTCCTTGTTACTGCTGGGTGGGGCTGAAGTTCCAGTTACCAACTAGGCCTCCACTGATACCTCCCTGGTGGGGATGGATAGGAGAGCCTCATTGCTGCTCCCGTGTGGTTTCCATTGATACTGGCAGTGTCTCTGCTACCACCATGTGATCGTTAAGTCCTGACTCTCACTAGGTCTCCTCTACAGCACCCCATCTGGAAGAGGAAGGAGTGCTTTGCTACTGCCAGGCAGAGGTGGAAATCCAGGCTCCTCATGTGGTCTCCATTGACACCGTGGGGTTACCTCATTACAGCCAGGTGAGGGTGGAAGACTAAGCTCCCACTCAGCCTTGAGAGGTGTGGGTGCTGGGGTCACAGTTTTTCTGTAGAGTTTGGCTGGAGTAGAGCAGTTCTTGTCTAAAAGTTTTCTGTCTTGCTAGGCTGCCCCTTTCCTTGCCCTTTGGGAGAGAGAGCAAGTTGTGTTGGGATTTTTTTCCGCATCTGTTGATGTTCCTGAGTTGCCAGATTCTTTAGCTCTAAGTGTGGGATATATGAGGTAAAAAGAAGACCCAGAGAATTCACCACTGTGTCATTCCTCATGTTCCAGCATCCCTAGACAGTCTGTCTTCTTCTCTTCACCTTTCAGAGTCTTCTTATGTTTGTTTTCCATGTAATGTCCAGGGTTTTTAGTTGTGCTTAGTGGGAGAAAGGGAAAAGAACATCTGTTCTCCCAGAAGTGGGCTTTGACTATGATTTTTGAGAAGAGACAATGGTATCTGGTGATTTCTGGAGAGCTTTCTGAGTCCACTTGACCTCAGATTGGTGGTCTCCCTGGACCTTCCATTTTTTGAGTCCCTTTTCACTTCAGCCATGCCCAGTCCCCCTGTTCTCATGCTAAAGTCTTCCTGCAACTGTTTCATCCAGTGACAATACTTGACTTTATCTGGAGGATCCTTTCCAGTCTTTGCTGGCCTAAGAACCATACAATCCTGATTCCCATAAGCCCAAGCAAGGAATTTTCCTAGGAAAAGAGTTGACATTTCTATGGCAAAGTAAGGAAAATAAAATGTATTGAGTTTTTCATAATGAAAAATAATTTTTCATTAAAATTTTATTATTATGTTCTTCCTACTTTTTAGGTGCTGAAAGTTACCGTTTATGTAAAATAATGGTGGTAGACAGTACTTTTTTTGATATCCTCACTGGACAAAAAAAAAAAAATATGTTGGCGATCACATGTTGGTTCTCCCCATATTGCTTTTTCCATTTCTTTTTCTCTTTAAAAAATTGAGATCTATTTTACAGACATTGAAGTGCAAAAATCTTAATGGTACAGTTCAATGAGTTTTGACAAATCAAATAGGAGACTGCGCAATGCACACTTCATCACCCAAGAAATTTCCCTCAGCCCCTTTTCCATCAATCTTTCCCTTTGGGCCTCAAGGTTCTGACTTTGGCACTACAGCTCAGTTTGCCTGCTCCAGAGCTCCAGAGGAATAGAAGCAGATAGACTGACTCCTTCTGCTCAGCATGATGTTTATGAGATGTTCAGTAGTGCATTCCTTCTTTTTTATTCTGAGTAGTATTTCTGCTGACCTCTCCCAACCCCTTCTCCCTCCCAAATGCTGATCTCTCTAGGCCTCTGCTATATCAGTCTCCAGGAATTGGCCTTGTTATCTCCAGGTGACCTCAGCTGCATCATTCCATAGGTATTAAGATACAATGTCTTATTTACACTCACCTGTGGGTAGGAAACTTAACTGAAGACTTAAGACTTTTAACTTTCTTTTGTATTAAAAAAGTTTGTGCTGAAAAGATTGTTTATTCTCCTGTTGATGGACAATTAGGATGTCATGGATTGGTATTATTATGAATAAGATTGTCAGGATCATTTTTGGATGTATGTTTCCATTTCTTTTGGTAAATACTTAGTGGGATTAATGGATGGTATGGTAGACATTTATTTAACTGTCTAAGGAACTGCCAATAAACAGTTATCCAAAAGTGGTTGTGCCATTTTACACCTCCACTAGCAATGTATGAGAGTTCCATTGTTCCACATCTTCACCAGCGTTTGGTGGTGTCAGCCTTTTTAATTTTAGCCATTCTAGTGAGTGTGTAGTAATATCTCATTGTGCATTAATTTTCCTTTCCCTGAAATGGTATTTAATGGTGTTGGGGACCCTTTCAAGTGCTTATTGGTTATTCATATGTCTTCTTTTTTTATGTGTGTGAGAAAGATTAGCCCGGAGCTAACATCTGTTGCCAATCCCCCTCTTTTTGCAGAGGAAGATTGGCCCTGAGCTAACGTCCGTGCCCATCTTCCTCTATTTTATGTGGGACGCCTGCCACAGCATGGCTTGATAAGTGGTGCATAGGTCCACACCTGGGATCCAAACCTGCAAACCCTGGGCCACTGAAGCAGACTGTGCAAGCTTAACCACTACACTACCGGGCTGGCCCCATATGTCTTCTTTTGTGAAGTGTCTGTTTAAGTTTTCTGCCCATATTTAAACTGTGTGCTGCTGTTGTTGTTTTTAATATTGAATCGTAAGAGTTGTTATACATTCTGAATACAGGCACTAGGATTTTTCCCAGTCTGTGGCCTGTCTATTCATTTTCTTAACAGTATCTTTTGAGAACCTCAAGTTTTTAAGTTTGATGAAATTAAATTTTTCAACTTAAAATATTTTATTAGTATCCTTGGGCCTTGTTTACTAAATCTTTGCTTAATCCAAGTTTGCAAAGATATTCTCCTATGCTTTCTTCTAGAAGCAATATGATTTTTACTTTTTCATTTAGGTCTATGTTCTATCTCAAATTAATTTCTGAGTATAGTATGAGGTAGGGGGTTGAGGTTCATTTTTTTAATATAGTTATCCGGGTGTTCAAGTATAATTTGTTTAAAAGATTGTCCTTTATCCATTTAAATATTTTGGCTTCTTTATCAAGAATAATTGACCATGTAAGTAGGGGTCTGTTTCTGGGCTCTCTATTCTATTCCATTTATGTACTTGTCTACTGTTTTGCTAATTCTGTCTTGATTGTTGTAGCAAATCTTATATCAGATGATGTGAGTCCTCCAGATTCTTTATTCCTTTTCAAAATTGTTTTGCCTATTCTGAGAACTGTGTATTTTCATACATAGTTTAGAATTAGCTTGTGAATTTCAAGGAGAAAATAAGGGGGCAGCTAGGATTTTGATTGTGGTTGAATTAAATTTATATATCAATTTGGAGAGAATTGATGTTTTAAGAATCCACGAACATAGTATATCTCCCCATTTATTTAATTCCCTCCAGTAGTGTTTTGTAATTTTCAGTAATAGACTTCTTGAATATATTTCATTAAATTTATCCCAAGGTGGTTTTTTTAAATGTCTTTAAAGCTATTGCAAATGGTATATTTTAAATTTTAATTTTCTACATTTATGCTCTACGTATATATTCCATATTTAGCACACACACAAGTAATTTTTGTACATTGACTTGTATACACAAGCTCACTAAATACACTTAAATATTTCAAGTAGTTTATTTGTAGGTTTCCTGAGACTCAATCATGTCATCTGAGAATGAAAAGTTTTACTTCTTTTTTAAGGTATTTTTCTTGCCTTATTGCATTGGCTAAGACCTGTGGCTCAATGTTGAAATGAAGTGTTGAAATGAGGCATCCTTGCTCTTCTCAGTCTTAGGGGAAAGTGTTCCATATTTTGGTGTTAACTGCAGGTTTTTCATAGCTGTCCTCTATCAGATTGAAGAAGTTCCCTTTTATTACTGGTTTATTTTGAGTTTCTATCTTGAATATTTTTTAATTTTATCAAATGCTTTTTCTGAATCAATTGCTTTTTCTGCACATTGATCATATACTTTTTCACCTTTATTCTATTAACGTGATGAATTACATTATTTTTGAATGTTAAATCAATCTTGCATTCTTGGGATAAATCTCACTTGGTCTTGATGCTTGTCCTTTTCATACATCAATGATTCTATTTGTAAACATTTTAAGGATTATTGCATCTATGTTCATAAGGGATATTGGTCTTTAATTTTATTTTGTTTCTTATGACCTTGTTAGCTTTTGGCATTAGGGTATGCTGGCTTCATAATATGAAAAACAAAAATGTTCCCTCACCCTCTTTATTTTTTAAAAGAGATTTTGTATAAAATTGTAGATTAGAGTTTATATCCTCTGAGACTAAAGAAATTTGGGGGAATGTTTTTTTGTAGCAAATGTCTATGGCAATAAATCTCTCAGTTTTTACTTATCTTAAAATTTTTAATTTCATCTTTATCTTTAAATGACAGTTTCACTGAATATAGAATTTTAGATTGATATCATCCCATTGTCTTCTGTCTTGCCTTGTGTCTGATGAGAATTCAGCTATCATTCTTCTAATTTTTCCCATGCATGACATTAACTTTTCTCTGACTTAATCTTACAATTTTTTCCTTATCTTTGGTTTTAAGCAATTTTACTCTGATTGCCTAGGTGTGGGTTTTGTTTTGTTTTTAATTTATCTGTTTGGTGTTCATTGAACTCCTTGAAAATGTGGAGGATGTTTTATATCAAATTTGAAAACATTTCAACCATTACATCTTCTAGAATTTTATTTTTCATTCTCTTTGACTTTTGAGATTCCAACTGCATGTATGTTAGGTTGCTAATATAATCCCACAGGGCACTAATGCTCTCTTTGTTTTTAGTTTTTTTTTTCTTTCTTTTTTCCTCTCTGCTCCACTTAGAATAAATCTCTACTGATCTGTTTTCAAGCCTACTGATCTTTGTTCTGCAATGTTCGTTCTGCTGTTAAACCCATCAGTGAACTTTTATGTCAAATATTTCATTTTTTAGTTCTAGAATTTTCCTTTTGTTTTTAAAGGTGACATTTATCTCATGAACTATCCCATTTTAATCCATTATATCCATTTTTTCTTATAAATTCTTGAATACATTTGTAATAATTGTTTTAAAATCCTTGTCTACTAATTCCAATAACTGGTCATCTATAAGTCTGCTTTTACTGGTTGTGCTTTCGCTAGATTTTGGGTTACATTTTCCTGCTTCTTTGCAGATCTTATCACTTTTTATTCTACTCCAGACATTGTGTATAACAGATTTTATTTTCTTTTGCTAATTTCCCCATTCTTTTCTCTGGTAGTTAGGGTGAGGGGCTGATCATTAAGATTCCACCTAGAGTCAAGTTGAGCAGGGGCTGCTTTAATTAGACTGAGTTCACTGTGCTTAGACCAGCCCTCACCCCCACTCCTATTCTGCCTTTTTGGTCCTGTAAGCAGTTGAGCTGAGGGGATGTTGGACCACAATCCCAGATATCTTTGATTCACCCTTGGGTTCAATTTCTGGCTGTTACCATGGGATCAAAGTTCTCTTGCATCTTTCTACATCCTAACTAAAAGTAGAAGTCTTCCCAAATTGCTTTTGAAATTGTTTGGGTCCATGAAATTCAAAATTCCAGGACTCACTGACACATAATTTCTCCATAATAACTTCGGACTCTCACTGTATATTTAGTTTTGGCAGTTTGTGGGGTTTCTGTTTCTGAAAAAAATTTTTGACTGAAAATTATTCTTTCTTGTGTATGTTCACATTTCTTTGAGTCTGTAGTTACAAGGCTGAACTGTCAGTTGATTAAAATACCATATTCTTTTGTATGAAAAGGTGTGAAGCTAATAGTGAAGCTTTATTATAACCACCTAATTTAATATTCTCTCTGGTTTCATGTAAATGTCTTTGTAGAAAATGCTACCACGAGTGGCATTGTGGTTACTTTAATTCCATTGCCAATACTTTTATATGGTTTCCTGTATTCTAAAGGGAAAGCTGTATGCACTTCTCTTCTTTTTAAATTTTTCCTCTTATGAATCAGTGGCAGTATGAATAAATGTCAGAAGTTCTTATTAAGTGGTTAATGTTGATGCCTCTGTCCCAGCATTCTTGTTTTAGGTAATTATGATTAAGCAGACTTTGTAATGGAAAATGCCAGAGTTATAAAGAAAGTGTTTTCATTACTAACTAAAGAACACGTGATAATAATAATATTATAAATACTCTGTGTCAAACTCACTTAATTCTTACGTATGAGAAATGAGGAAAGTATTATGGCTTGCAAGTTACAACATCAGGGTTCAAAGTCCCCCTGCTTTACCAAAATGGGCGTTTTCAGTAATACTTAGAAAAGGACAGAATTGTTTTAGGGACGGCCCGATGGTGTAGTGGTTAACTGCGTGCACTCTGCTCTGGAGGCCCAGGGTTCACAGGTTTGGATCCTGGGTGCAGACCTACACAACTCATCAAGCCATGCTGTGGTGGCGACCCATATGTGAAATAGAGGAAGATGGGCACGATGTGAGTTCAGGGACAATCTTCCTCAAGCAAAAAGAGGAAGATTGGCAACAGATGTTAGCTCAGGGCCAATCTTCCTCACCAAAAAAAGAGAAAAGAACAGAATTGTGTACTCTTTGGTTGAAAAACGTCGCAATAGGAAGAACGTTTTGAAGGTAAATTTGTCTCTCCTCAAAGTATAAATGAAGGTGTTTTTGTTGTTGTTGTCATTGTTTGGTCAGGAAGGCAATTTCTCCATTCTAACATTTCAGATTATGCTAAACATTTTTATCAGCTGAGGAACTAATCAACATAAAATATAAGTTATATTGATTCAGAGAAAATATTATTAAGCTAGAGTCCTGAGTATTTAATGGAACCACAGAATTTCATTTCATGCTAATGAAACTTGGCTATAGAGGAAACCATGAGAATGTATGCGTTCTTGGGACCAGGAGGCCCAACAAGCTAAGGTGTGGCCCTGCCTTGAGGGGCTGGTCAGTGATCAGTAAAAACAGGAGAAGAGCTTCCCTTTCTGGTGGTTGTTGGGTAAATCAAGAGAGCCAGAATCACAGCACACAATGTGTGATTGTGCCTCATGGTAGTGTTTCAGGTATGTTTTTCTTTATGCTGACCACTAGACAGACATTTGGGGCTAAGGCAGCAAGTTAGCTGTTACAGACCTAACACTCTGACCCTTTAGAAAACGTTTGTCTACAGAGGTAGGCACTTCTTCAAAGAGGTGATTGGGTGGGAGAGAAGTAAGACCAAGGCCTCTGTGTATTTGTTTGGTGAGTTGGGAAGTCTTAACAAGAAGTGGTAATCGCTGCAAGTAAATTATTTGATTGTGGCGATTTCCACTGGTTGCTTTTGGACAATCAGCATGTTGCTCTTTTGAAGGAATTTGAATTGTGTTTGGTGACTTAAACTGTGGACCAGAGGAGCAGGAAGGGCCTGCAGACCAGTGCAGAGAAGTTCATCCAGCGCCACGGGAAGAGAATCCATTGTTTCTTGAATACCCCCCTACCTGAGCCTCATCAGCCGGGCATATTCTCTGGAGAGTTGAGGCCTTGTCCTTCTCAGGAAGAGCATCTGAGGCTGACCCTTTGCATCGTGACAGCTGGCTCTGCAGCCAATGTACTCGGCACCTTCCTCCAGTGGCAACATCCTACAGGCCCCCTAGGCCAGCTATTACTGCCCTAGCCCTTTTGGAGAATGTGTGTGGCTGGGCAGTCCCACACCGGACACACACGGAACATCAATTCTGACTTTGGGAGAACATCAGGGGTCATGCGTTTGCTATGGTGGCAGAGGCATTTCCTCAGTGCAACATCCCATACATTCCAGGCGCTGGAAACAGTGAAGCACTGGGGGAAAGATGGAGGCAGAATGGGTAGACAGGGCTGTGGAAACAGAAAGCTCTGGATTAAAACCCTGGTTGTGCCAGTTACAGGGTATGTGACTTGGAATTCTTTAAGCCTTGGTTTCCTCATCTGTAAAATGGGGTGATACCTGACAGAGTTGTTGTGAGGACTGCATGACGCAGTGAACGTCAAGATCTCCTCTGTCACCTGGCACACAGTAGGTGTGCAGCAAATGGCAGTCCCAGGCAGCAGGGAGCAGAGCACAGAAAACCTGGGTTACATATGTAAAGGGCTGTTTGTTGCTGCCGGATGCTGTTATGAAGATGTTGAAGATGCAGTTAGGCTGCCAACTCAAGGCAGCCAAGTGGCTCCCTCCGTACCTTGTTGCCATTACAAGTCCAGCCATCTGGGATGGGGTGTGGAAAGCACAGACAGACACTACGTGGGAGAGATGGATCCTTGGCAAAAGCTGGGGTACCAATCTATGAAATGTCCACTGGGGACTAGGGTTGGAAAACACAAGCATAGAATAACATGGGGGAGGATGCAGGCAGGCAGAGGTGGCCAGAGGCACCTGACAGGATCTCAGTTACATGTCACAGCCAGCAGTAAAGGCCATAAATGACAGCCACAGGCAATACGGAAACCTCATTTCACCAATCACTTTAATCTTATTCCCTCATCATATCTTTTAGATTAAAAATTATTTGTTGATTAATTATTTTAAGGTTCTCCTTCTTTTAAAGTTTCTGGCTCAATATCTAGTTAATCCAAAATCAAGCCAATTGAAAAAGAATGAGCAGAAAATCACATGACTAGCCCACCAATATATAACAATCCCTTAGAAAGTAAAGATTGGCTGCATAGAGATTCCTTTTGGAAATTAGGTATAATTGATATCTTATAGCAAGTTTATTTGTTCTTTGGTTTGGTTTGGTAAGGGTAAAAGTTTCCAGTTCTGTGCTTTAACCAGCTAACGTGATTGACACCAAGAAGGGCACACCTGCTGGGCACCTTTGGGACACATCCATTATGTCATTTCACACTTGAGGAAACAGGCTCAGGGAAGGTTATTTGCCCACAGTCACAGGACCAGGGAATGTGGAGCCTAGTGCCACATCCTGGCTCCCTGGGTGGCTTTTGTGAGAGAATTCTCTGCAAACCCATCACTCCTGATTTCCCAGGCATCTGGGGGTCAGATTCCTTTATAAACATTTTCCTCTATCATCCCCCCACATTATATGCTAGTCATGTTACATCTGGCTGTACTATCTGAGGAGCATCTATGTGGTAAGATGGCATGTAAGAAGAGGTATGACTCTTTTATTTTACCCAGTCCAGAGCTCCTGAAAGATGTGCTTTAAAATATCACTCTTTAAAATCAATATTTTTCCAGTGGGTTTAGCACCCTTCTGTAAGGCAGGTTGTCCTTTCCTCAAGGACACCTTAGGCCCGGAGGCCATTCTGTAGACCGTGGGTGAAGGTGATGGGTGGACCGCCCCTGGTCCTGGCTGTACTCCTCCAGGCAGCCAAAGCCAGAGGAGGTCTCAGAGTGCAAGGGGCAGCCACTCTGCTACTGCTCTCCCTCAGCAAGCAGTGTGAGAGCCTGGATGGTGCCATGCCATCTCCCAAGAGCAAGTGTGTTCTTCTCCTGTGCCCTGAGCTCATTACCAACCCAAGAGAGAGTTTGGAAGGGATTTTAATAAGCACCCAGAAAGATACATTCTTTTACTGCCTGACACTGACAAAGCACTGTCAGAGGAAGCCAGTAAAAACAAAAGATTTAAATAAGAACCAGAGTCTCATGACATAATAACCCAAAATGTCCAAGTTTCAATTGAAAATCAGTCATCATACCAAGAACGAGGAAGATCCCCAACTGAATGAAAAAGAACAATCAATAGATGCCAACGCTGAGATGACAGAGATGTTAGAATTATTTGATTTTAAAGCAGCCATCAGAAAAATACTTCAATGAGCAATTATGAGCATATTTTAAACAAATAAAAAATAGAAAATCTCAGCAAAGAAATTGAACTTATAATGAAGAGCCAAGTGGAAATTTTCAAGCTGAAAAAAAATATATATATATATTTGAAAATATATATACAGTCATGTGCCACATAACATCGTTTTAGTCAATGATGTACCGCGTATAGGACAGTCGTCCCATAAAATTAGTATCATATAGCCTAGGTGTGTAGTAAGCTATACTATCTAGGTTTGTATAAGTACACTCTATGATGTTCACATGATGACAAAATTGCCTAGTGACAATTTTGTCACTCAGAACATATCCCCGTCGTTAAGTGACTCACGACTGTATATATAAAATAATCATATATAGATAGAGAGATAAGAACTAGGTGTTCAGGGAAAATAAAAGTGTTAGGGAAGCAAATGGAGGAAATTAATATCTAGCTAGTATCTACTATCTTTGACAAGGTCAGTAGTGTTAAATGACTTATTATAATTATCATATCAATATATTATTACATGTCTGTAATTTAATCCTTACAAAACCCTAAGAGAGAGATAATATTCCCTTTCTACAGATGAAGAAACTGAGGCTTGGCGAAGCTAAATGACCTGTTTATGTTCTTTCAGCTAACACAGTGACTGACTATTTCAGGATGGCTGTACTGAGGCAGTAAATCTGTAACCAAGAACTGACAGCTTGAAAGAGACCTAATGAAGTCACAGTGCGTCAACTGAGGAAGAAGGGCAAACGTGGTGATTCAGTTAAAGAGAATGAAGAGTGTCAAGTGGAAGGCAAGATAAATGTCCTTGACCCGAGTAGAAAGTGCAGATTGTACTTGAGTGGTAGATAATGGATTATGGGAACTCAATCAATCAAGTGCTGTTAAAGGACTCAAGTTCACAATCAATAATTTTACTTGAACCTGAGAAGCAAGTGGAAGTGATTCTGGGCTTTTGGGAAGAAGAATGATCAGATCAAAACAATACTCGAGGAAGGTAATCTTGTGAGGTGAGAATCTAAAGAACTTGGTGAAGGTCTGAATAAGGGGGCTACAGAGGAGAGTGGAGAGGAGTCTCATACCCTATTCTAATATGAAAACAAATAGAGCAGAGGAACTCTGGATGACTTTTCCGTGGATGATAAAGACAGACAACAAAGATGAGAAATGTTCATAGAAGTATGCCTGAGAGATGCACGCTGATACTCATTTTATTTAACACCCTCAACAACCATCAACCTCAACAACCTCAACAACCACTGAAATGAAGCAATACATTTAGATATTGTTTCACACACACGCAATCATTGTGAAAGGTTTCAGACACATAAAAGGAGTCAAATCATAAAATGAGAAATATCTCTGTATCTATTCCCCAGCTTGTCATTTTCAGGCTGCCATCCCATCGCAAGTGGAGCCCAGCAACTCAGCTGATGAAAGGCTTATGTGTTGATGTATACCTTCTTCTTTAAGGAGGATACTCTTTAAAGCTGTCTTAAATGAGAAGTACCTTAGGCATCATAGAATAAGAGAAATCCAGTTGGAATGAGTGGTGAGTCTTGCATCCACGTACACGTGCCTTATTCCGCATACCGTCACACTCAGCCCCCAAGTGTCTGTGAAAATGGACAGATTCACATTGAAACTTATTGGATATGAGTTTCTTAGCAGTCTTTAAAGGCCTTGATGATGGCATTTTGGGGATAAAGAGTCGACAACTCTTGGTTTTGCTCCCTTGCAGTGTGGCCTTCACATAATTACCTCACTCTATCCTCCCAACCACTTCTGAGGTCAGACTTCGTACCCACACTCCGTAGTAGACAGACTCCAGGTCTTGGAGATGAACCCCTGTTGGCCATCCTTGTTTAAGAAGTCTCTAGGAGTAGGGAAACACTGCAGTCCCCATGAAGTAAGGTGACAAAGCTGTGCCAGTCCATTTCATGACACCAGCTGACTCTGGTTAGGCCTGACCAGGCCCTATCCGTTTCTCTCTTTTAGTGGTAGAGGAGAACCTTAGCATTTATAAGACTTGGGACCCCTGGTTGTGAATATCTTCTGCTTTCTTTCCCCATCCTTGACACTTTGATTTTACTGAGTATTTTTGTTGGAAGCTAAAGCCCCTCATAGAGATGACAAAGGGGTGGCAGATGGTTATAAGGCAAGTCTTGGTGACGTGCCTTCTAAATTGGATTAGGGAAGTGGGGTGGGTGGTGGCCTGCAGTGGGACTTCCAGCCCGCTATTCAAATTTTCTCCCAAATGCCCCACCAACTGGACAGTCATTTTTTTATAAACTCTTTTAGGACTGAAATTCCCTCTTTTAGTTAAGCCCATCAGTCAACTACACCTCACTGTTAACTGTTTTAATTATAATTATAATTAATTATAGTATAATAATAATATAGTATAGAATTATAATTATAGAATTGTCCTCAGATTATTAAGGGGAGAAGTGCAGCTGAAGATGACCCCAGTGAATGACAACTTGGATTTTTTAAAGGAAGGTGGCTGTTTTAGTTACCTATTGCCATATAACAGAACACCCTAAAACTTAGTGGGATAAAAAAAATTGTTTATTTCTTGCAGTTCTGTGGGTAGGCAAGCAGGGCAGTTCTTCAGCTAGTCTTAGGTAGGATCGCTCCTCTGGTTGCGGTTAGCTGAATTCAAAAGGACTAGGAGGTCCAAGTTGGCCTCACTCGCATATCTGGCAGTGGGCCTGGCTGCTGGCCGAGGCACCTTGGTCCTTCTCTACGTGGCCTTTCGCATCCTCCAGCAGGCTAGACCCGCTTCTACAGAGCAAGTGGTCTCAGGGTCCCAGGAGCGTGAGAGTGGCCATTACAAGGCTTCTTAAGGCCTAAGCTCTGGAACTCATGCAGTGTCACTTTCTCCACATTCTATTGGTCAGGGCAAGTCACAAGACAGCCCAGATTCAGGGGATGGAGAAAAAAGACTGTATCACAGTACCCAAGCAAGAAAGGGGCTAACTAAGGGATGTTTCAAGTTGGGGTAAGGGACTTGACACAGAGAACAGCATGATTTCACCTGGTGCTGGGAGCAGAAGTGGGGGATGTGGGAAGAGGCAGGAAAACCTTCTGCACAGAGTCTTAGGAGTAGCTGGGGTGTTGCTATAAGTGCCCTGGACACCTTGCACCTTGAGCATCTGTTGTATAATGAACACCAACACATGGAAAAGTAGGGTTTGTTTAGAAGGCTGTAAAGCTTAGCCACTGCCCATGCTAGGCCATCCTAGTCTCCCAACTGGAATTAAGGAAAATGCAAGGAGAGTCAAAAAGAAAAAGACAAGACATGACCTACTGCAACTAATTGGGGGTGGGAAGCCAAACTGATGTTATCGATTCCGCCTGAACATCCGCATATTAACATACCCACTGGCCCTCAAGGGCTGAGGGCTTCCTCTTTCTTTAGATTAGATATACTCAAATCGCACTCACTGGATAGTTCCAGTGGATCTTATGTTCTTACTGTTTTTAGAGCAATACTGCCCATGTTTTTGGGTCTGCCCTTTTAAAAATTTTCTGCAAAAATGTACAACTTGTTCATACTCTTTTATTTCTAAAGGGCACCTGAAAATTGGTGTTTTTGACCACCAGCTGGGCTGGTGAGTTTTCTTTGTAAAGAGATGAGTGGGCTAGGGGTGCTTCATCCAGCACAGTTGGGTCACATCCTGGCAGCGCAGGAGGCCCCCTACAATATGTGCCATTTTTATGCTTATAGTATGGAGGCATATCTTTGGTAATAAAACTAAACTTTAATAGTACTTCGCTTAGTCCTATAGGGCTCCCTGGTAATAAAAAATACTATAACTGTATATTAATAAAGGCTATATTAGCTACCTCAGTTTATCTTGTATTAAGGAGATTATATTTGTAAAAAGTCTTTAAAACTCCTCAGCAGCTCTATGATGTAGGAGGCCTGTGTCTGCAGTGTGCACCACGAATCCACTAGTGCCCAGCTCAGCCTCTCCCAAAGGGAAAGACTCCAGGACATACTTTGTAATGAAAGGGTCATGATTATTATGATCGTCCTCACAGGCAGAGGTAGGGGAGTACCTGGGGTCAGAGTCAAACTTGTCATATCAGGAATGACGCCTGATCCTTGGATCTAGACACTAATCGTTTCGGGGTTCCTGTTGCAGTCTCTGACAAATGGAGAAAGCAAGGAGGAGGACTATTTTAGCCCCAGAAATTTAGCTTTGGAAAGAATCTTAGCAGTCAGCATACAGTCTTCCTGTCAATACAGCATTCCTCTTTAGATTGTCATTGGATAGGTCACTCCCCGAACACTTATGAGCAAGGAAACCCTCCTCTTCTCCAGCCACTGGATTCATTTTATTTATTTATTTATTTTTTGGTGAGGAAGATTGGCCCCAAGCTAACATCCGTGCCAATCTTCCTCTATTTTGTATGTGGGTCACTGCCATAGCATGGCTTAATGAGTGGTGTAGGTCTGCGCCCAGGATCCGAACCTGCAAACTCCGGGCTGCCAAAGCAGGGCATGCGAACTTAATCACTACGCCATTAGGCTGGCCCCTGGATTCCTTTTTTTTAAAAAAATCTGTTTTATTCTTATTTTTAAAGTTGCAAAAATATTGAAGAGAAGTCTGCCTCCTATAATTTCTATCTCTGTGCCCTTATTGTGTGTTCTGCACCAGACATACCAAACTCATACTTTTCCACACAACATTCATTCAGATAATTGAATTCCCCCCCTCCTGTTGAATATATGACAAAATCAGCTGAGTTTCAGACCTAATGGAAAAATTAGCTTGCATGATGATATTACAATATGTGGAAGGTTTAAGGACGTGTACACCATCTCATGGTTTTGAACTGTGTGGTTAAAGACACTGAGAGTTGACAGATTAGTCAAGGATTTGTCGAGTATTAATTACAAACTTTGAAATCTTGGTCAGTGAAAGTTCATCGTAGTGCATCTTGCAAATATGATCAAAGTCTTTTCAGTACTGATTTGATGATGCTTAACCACAGTGTATAAAGAATGAAGTTTTTCATAGAAATTACTGATGTAATAGAGCATATTCTAAAGGAAGAAGTATTGGTGTTAAAATTTATGCTCTTCCCCGACCCTACCCCCACCCCCGTGTGGGGACCCCCTCTCATTGCCTCCAAACACCTGAAATGGCATTTTGGACAGCTACAAAGGAGCTGTGATCTGAACAGCATTAGTGCATGCAGCTTAGGGATGACCACCACTGTGAGGGCAAAGGTGGGGCTGGTGTAAGTGATGTTTTCAAAACCATGAAAATAAACCATGAAAACCTGGGGGCTAACTGTCATTGGGTAAGAAAAAGAAATTTATGGCTGGCTAAAAATTTGAAAAATGGAGGAGTAAAGTGTTTACAGCTGGTTATGGGAAAGGAAAGGAGTCCCTCTGCCCTGTCCTTGTTGAGTTCTACAAAAACAATCTATTATTTTTGGTAGCTTTTTTTCTTGGGAATAAAAAAAAAATGCTCTGGCACCTAAACCACAGAAAATAAAATAAAAATACACCCAAATGTAGCTCTTCCAAAATCATTGGCCTGCATCTTCCCCTCCGTTCTGCCGAGATGTCTTATCTGTGCGTTCCAATGGATATCAGAATACACGGAAAGCGTCAGCCGGGTTCCTTGATGTTCCAGTGAACTGCAGGTCGATTTCCTGCAGCAGCCAGGTGGAAGGTGTACAAAGTAGCCAGTGCCTGGTCTGGGTGGCCCGTCCCCCTGAGCTGGCGTTTCAGGAACCATAGCCTGCTGCCAGCCAGGGATCAGAAGACGCTAGTCTGGGGAGAACTGGGGCGGTCGCCACTAGTTCACCTGTTCTGACGCTCTTCTGACGTTCAGTTGCCTCTGTGCGCCAGAGGGTGGCACCCCAGGCATTCCAGAGGTGGAGAGAAGGAAAAGGGAGGGACTGGAGGCGAGGGGAGGAAGGGAAGGAGAACGCTGATCAATTCTCAGACCTTGGTCTTAAGCTTCCCACCGAATTTGGAGCCCATGCCTACCCCTTTGCGGAATAAGAGGGATTCTGCCAGACTAGCTGTCACCGAGTTAGGAATTTCTAAGCTGAAAACGGCATGCGAGGGTTATTCATGACCAAGGGCCTCTGCGCTCCTGGGTCCCAGGAAATCCAAAGCGAAGTTAGTCTGCAGCCACTGGGTGTGCGAGTGCTTGGGGGTGGGCGCAAAGCCACCGGCACCTGATGCTGTGAGTGAGCCAACATCTGACCTGTCCCTTTGTGTCATGTTTTGCAGTTGCTGGATTTGTGCGACTCGGTGAAGGATGATGCCCTGAGGGTGATCTCCGCCTTTAACATTCCACACACCTTCCTCCACGCACCAATTGCCGGAATCACCAACCCGCTGGCCGGCTGGGCCTTCTACCCTGCGCCGCTGCAGCCCCTGGCCCGGGAAGGGGCGCGCTCTCAGCGGCCCAAACTGGAAGCCAAGTTATAGCGGGCGTGGCGGGAAGGGTGGTGGCCCGCCCACAGCTGCCACGACGCTCGCTTTTCTGACGCCTGGAGCTGGGGCCGAGGCCCGGCTGGCACTCGCTGGGCCGCGGCCCTCAGGGATTTTGGTCGCGGAGCCGGGGTCTGGCTGACGCTGGCGAGGCGCACGATGGGCTGTTGGGAAAGGGAGCCTGGCGGCCGTCCCGGGGTGCCAGGCTTTATCCTCTCCCGCCTGGCCCGGCAGCGACCTCTCTCGGTTTAGGCGCTGGATCGCACTAGACAGAGGGGGCTCCTCTAAGAGCGCGCCCCACAGCCGGCTACCACCGAAGGTCTCCCGCTGTCAGCGGTGACTCAGATTCCCAGTGATTTTGAAAAACTGTGATGCTAGGTGAAAAAAAAAAAAAATCAAAGCATAAAAATCAAAACACACCCGGGCAAAGTTTCAGTTCAGCAAAGTGATGTTTTCCCAGTGAATCAGACCCTTTCGGGCTCTGCGAGGAAACGCACGGGCGGGGAAAAGGGAGTGTGAGCCTGGAGTTTTGCTCTCGGCAGAGCACGAACTTGAGCTCGTCCTCCCAGGCAGGCGGCTTCCGGACCGCAAGCCAAAGCACAGAAAACAACTTTACCATATGAAATTGTAATCTGATCTTTAGAAGAGCTTAGATACATAAGTTTAATAAAGAAATTAAGCAATGGGAAGGCGCCCCTGCTGCTTGCAGAGGACGGGGAGGCGGGCCAGGGCAATACACTGCAATAAATTGGTTTCGGAACTTGGAGAGACCACACCGGCGACGCCTGTGGTCCCGACGAGGGCTGTAGAGTTCCCATTTCTCAGGTCCCGGTTGCCCGACTTCATTCTTGCTCCTTTCTCTCAGTCCGAACCACTCTCCTTCTTCCCTCTCCACATCTCGTGGCAGAGGCAGGAGTGGGCACCGCTCTGCTCGTGTCCGAAAGGGCGACCTTCAGGACCGCAGCGAAGATCTAATACCTACCTGCCCTTCCCACTCTGCCCCTCCACTGGACTCGGGCCCAGGTTCAGGAGGACCTCTGCCCTGCAGGAGAGGCCGGGAAGGGCTCGCGGTCCCCCGACTCGGGGCGCTCGGCCGAAGCTCACCAGCACAGTCTGGGGTGCAGGAACAGCCGCCTCCGAGCCCACCTCCTCGTTGTGCTCCAAATAAGAGCGCTTCACCGGTTGCTTTCCCCGACGCCTTTGTTTTTTAAAGTGTTCACAGGGTCGCTAGAGCGGACGACGCGGGGGCGGCAGAGCTGCACAGAAGCAGACTACAACTACCAGGGCTTTGTTCTGCGCGGTTCTTTTCCGGTCCCTGTCTGCATCGTCCAACCCCACGGAGAGCGCGAAGCAATCGGGAGCGCGGCTGGAGTTCCCAGCCGGCGCAGCAGGTTCCGTTGCTTCCCCGAGAGTGCCACGCCGGGCGGCGAAGGCGCAGAGTTTGCCTGCGGCCGCCACCTACGGTCGCGGGCGGGAGCTCCAAGCGGAACCGAAGTCAGGGTAGACCTCCGGCCTCGGTGTCCACTTCGCCGCGTCCACGCCCATGCCCTTTCCCTTCTGCAGCGAAATCCCCAGGCGGAGCCCGGAGCGCGTCCTCGAGCCCCTCCAGGAACCCCTGATCTCCTTCACTTCGCTCAGGACCTCCCGGAGGATACACTGAGAAGACTTTAACCTGGGGCTTTGCTGTCACGTTGACGTTCTATTTCTGTTTACGCAACACAAAAAGTGACCAAGGTGGCCAGACGGCGGGACAATGCCTCGCTGACTTGCTCCTCTGCACCGAGGACCCTTCCTTCTCCCTTCCAAGGTGCCGGTTAGAGTGGCCCTTAAAATGAGTTTCTTTAATTCGTCTAGCCTGGTCTCCCCCGCGGCGGAGTGTTCCATCTCCCGACCGACCTTGCCCCCACTCACCCGCCGCGGCTGTCTCAAAGCCCGACGAGCGCGGGGAGGAGTAGGGGTGCGGATGCCGACACGCATTGGGAGGGCAGATGGGGGAGCGCACGGAGTTTGGTCCCGCAGGGAAGGAATGGGAGTGGGCCGCGGACTCCAAGGAGGAAGATGATGGGGCGCGCAGGGAGGAGGAGTGGGGGGTATTGCGCTCCCCACACCGCACTCCACGCGCGGTCCGAAACCTCCTGCGCCGCCTTCACCGGCCTCAGCACGCCGAGGCGACGGTTCCCGGGCGGGTCTCCGAGAGCTCAACAAATCTCGAGGACCCCAACCGACCGGGAGGCACCACTCTCTCCCACTTGGAAGCCGCGACTCCTCTTGGTCCTTTTTTTTTTTTTTCGTAAAGGGATTTTTTTCTAATTCATTTTCCATTTCCCTATTTTACCTGCTCCGCGCGCACTCGCTTCCCGCCTCGCACTTGGGCTACGACTCCGTTGATCGCTCCTTGCCTTTTTCTCGACTCTCCTCACTAAGGGCTCTGCCTCTTACGGCGCGAGAGAAAAGCTAGGTGCCACTGCGGGGTGGCATAAGTTCTAAGAGTACTGCGTGAGGCGAGGGCGAGAAACACGAGCAAAATGCAGATCTGGGGTCCCGCCGGGAGCCCCGGACTCTGGGAGGGAGGAGGGCTCAGAAGCCCCTGCTCAACCTTGGATCCGCGCGTTCTCAAGGACCAGCCCAGTTCCCGTGCCTGCCCCAGAGTGGCTGAGAGAGAAACTCCCGCAACCGATCAAGGACTCAGGGGCGCCTCCCGAGCCTTTCCGCGGGCGACAGAGGCCGGGCCCGGCTCAGAGTATGCTCTGAGCCATCCGCGGCCGCCGCTGGATGGGGAGAGGCAAGGGTACACTCTGGGGTGGGGGATGGGTGCGCACCAGCCGCCAGCAGCCCAAGTCGCTCCAGTAAACACGCCCAGCTGGGGCAGGGCTGGCGGCGCGCGCAGAGGGGAACCCGGCGGGGCCACCCCCGCCTTTACCTGCCGGAGCCTGCACGCGCCGGCTGCCGCGGCGCCGCGGGGGCGGAACTTGCCTGCCCGCGCGCTGGGGCGGGACTTAGCGGGGGCGGGGCCCGCGGTGATTGGGCGCGGGCGCGGGGCCGCGAGCCTGAGCTGGGCTGCCCGGGCGCGCAGGTTTCACTTCGCTCCGCGCAGCCTCCAAGTCTGGATCTTGTAGGAGCTCTCCGGCCGGCGTCGCCGCCACCGCCGCCACTGGATTTTCGCAACTGCCCCGCGCGCCCTGCCCCACTGCGGTCGGCATCGTCTCGGGCTGCTCGGTTGGCCCCGCTCCCGCCGCCACCGCCTCGGCGCTCTTCCCCTGGCCCTCGTCCCCCCAATGTCTGACTCTGATTCCCGGACTGAGAAACGCAAGGTAAATACCTCCGAATCCCGGGGAGCGGGCCGGGTACGGATGGCACACCAGGCGCCGGAGCCAGCACGACTCCACCTCCTGCCCGTTTCCCGCGCACGTGCAGGCGGAGACGCACGTACCCGTCCCGCGTGTCGCCGGCGGGAAGCGGCGATCAGTGCGTGTCGGGTGTCCCTCCCTGGGCAGGTCCACTTTGGGAAGGGGTCTTCCGCGCAGAGGCTGCGGGCTCTTGGCCGAAGCGCGGCTCGGGCCGGAGTTCCGCGCGCGGCAGTGGTGACGCGTCTCGGGGCCGGCTGGGAGAGGCAGCGCGTGCTCTCCGCGCTGGCCCGGGAGCTGGGGTTCCGCTTCACCGTAACGGGCTGCGCGCCTGGCCGGGAAGTCTCGCCACCCGGCGGCCCCCGAGTAGTGGCCGCGCGGTACGAGCGGGTCTCGCGTCTTGGCTTTTCTCGGGCGCGCGGGCCTGTTGCGGAGGATTTGCGGAACTGTGGTGGTGATTTAACTGACGAGATTCGGCTTTTCCCTTTACTCATTCAGGCCGAGGTTTCGGGGCAGCTGCTGCGTTCGCCTTCACGGACATGTCTGGGGGCCCTGCGCGGTCTGCGGGCGCCCTGCGGACGATGCCAGCCGCACGATCTATAGACGCGAGAGACGGAGGGCCTCCTCCTACCGCCGGGCCCCGCGGTAGACGAGCCGCCGGCAGCAGAACCTGCTCTGTCCTTGGGCCCGGGCTATCTTAGCAACTCGGTCGTGCCCGAGCGCACCCCGACCCACTCGCAGTGGTAGCTGGCGGTGCCGTGTCCTCGGCGGCCTGTTACTCGGGGTTGGCCCTGGTAATGGAAGGCCCACGGGACGCGGGGGATGGCGGTGTGGATGTGTTCGTTGTCTGTCGTGGTCACGGGCGCGCGCAGATACGCACGCCCGTGGCCAGTGGTGGCTGCCCAGATTTGGTGCGTGTCCGCGGCGCACCGGGAGAAAGAGGAGAGGTTGGAGGAGGATGGGCGCTGCAGCTGGGGAGGGGGCGGCCTTTGGGGTCCTCACCCCAGCGGGCCTGGGCAAGGGTCTGTGGCCAGGACTGAGGTCTGAGGACGGCCCTGCGGGTGCGGGGAGAGCGCGGCTCCTGCTTTGTCTCCAGGTGACCCGCTGCTTGGGGCGGCGGGGGCTGCTGAGGCGCGCGCGGCGTCCCGTCGGGCACAGGGGCGGGGCGGGGTAGCCTGGGCAGCCCCGGTCCCCGAGGCCTGCGAAGCCCTCGCCGAGGCTGCCGCCGCCGGGGCCGGAGCCGCGTTCGGAGGCGAGTTTGTCAACAATCGCCTCGCCTTTGGCGGCCTGACCCGTAGGCGCCGCCCCCGCCGCCGCCGGCGATTGGCTGCGGCGCGGAGCGACCGCACGCGGGCCAATTGGGAGCGCGGGCACCCGGCGCCAGCGGCGCGGGGAGGTCGGTGGTGCCGGCGGGCGCAGTGCGCGAGGGGAGGAGCGGGAGGAGGCGGAGGATGTTCCCGGCGGCGGCGGCCGGGGCAGCGCGGGCCAGAGGCGCGGCGCGCGGAGCCCTCGGCTGCCCGGCGGCAAGTTGCAGGCTCTGTGCCGTCCCGGGGGCTCTGAACGCGAGTCCCGGGCTTTGTTTCCCGCGCTGCCTTCGTGGCCACAGTCACGGGGCTCCGGGTCGGCGAAAGGCGCGGGCTGGACGCCGCGGGGCCGAGGCCCGGACTCGACGCTCCGAAGGGAAGGGGCGGACGTGAGTTTCGGCCTGATTGCCTCCAGTCGGGGAGGGCCTTGGGGGTGAAGGAGCCGCGCGCCGGGTGTCGCCTCGCGTGCAGAGTTACTTGTGGACTTTGCAGGGGGCACCAGGGGACGGCTGCGGGGACCTCCCCATTTGGAGGTGTGCGCCTAACTGCGGGTGTACTTTGGAGAAGTTCTGTCCGGTTCGGTGCGGCGCGCTGGCCCCCGCGGGAGGAGGGGCGCGCGGCCCGGGAGCGGGAGGGACCGCGGGCGCAGAGCGCCGGAGCCGGGCCGAGCCGCGCTCTGAGTTACAAACTCTATTGTGACGCACTTACTACGACTGACGGCCCTTGCCAAACCTTCCCCAGACTTGCTGCCCTCAGCACTTTCGGCAGAACAATGGGGCCGGAGCGGGGAGCGCGGCCAGGCGCTTGCGAGCGCTGCATCTGCGCCCGCTCCTGTGCTCCAGAGCGGCTTCTGATCCCGGGAAATCAGAGCCCGCTGGGAGTTTCAGACTTACGCGAGTTGGCCCTGAGCAGAGAGCACATGTGAATAGACCTCAGAAGAGCTGCTTCTCCTAAGACTTGAGAGAGAGAAAGAGAGAGAGAGTGTGTGTGTGTGTTGGAGCGCTAGTTCGCAAGTAATTGACGTTGTTTCTGTGTTTTGTTTGGTGGCAGGAAGTTCAGCCCCCCTCCCCCACAAAGATAATGATACCTTTGTTATTTTAGGTGTATTTTTATTCTTATTTGGAAGATTGTCAGAGAAGTATACAAAGTAATGACAGAGTATTTAGTATTAACTTGAACAACTTTCAACGAATAGGGGGAAGTTAGCTAATTTATTTATTCGTTGTCGTTATTATTTTGCTGAAGATAATCTTAGTTTTTATTTTACTTGCAGAAAAAAAGGCCAGATGGCAAAGCAACCTTCAGATGTAAGTTCTGAGTGTGACAGAGAAGGTGGACAATTGCAGCCTGCTGAGAGGCCTCCTCAGCTCAGGCCTGGGGCCCCTACCTCGCTACACACAGAGCAGCAAGGTAATCCTGAAGGCGAAGGGGACCGCTGCCCCCAAGGCAGCCCTCAGGGCCCGCTGGCCCCACCGGCCAGCCCTGGCCCTTTTGCTACCAGATCCCCGTTTTTCATCTTTGTGAGAAGATCCTCCCTGCTGTCTCGATCCTCCAGTGGGTATTTCTCTTTTGACACAGACAGGAGCCCGGCACCCATGAGTTGTGACAAATCAACACAAACCCCAAGTCCTCCTTGCCAGGCCTTCAACCATTATCTCAGTGCAATGGGTAAGCATTGCCCGGGTAAGAGGCAGTTGATGTGCGGTTGTTTATCTGTTTAAGGCTGTGTGTAGGATTTAAAGCCCCTTTTTAGAACCCTTTTACGGATTGATTCCACATCTTGATGGAAATGGAGGATATCTCAAATAATACGTCAAACCAACATTTTTGAGAAATGTTACCAAGTTTTGTGACAGCGATGAGTTGAGGTCCAAGCATTGGCCTTTTGGGCAGTAAAGCTGGAATCCTGACTGCCTTCATGAAAGTGTGTAACCGTGGCAAGTTGTTCTAGCCACCAAGACTTACTTATTAATGACATTCCTCTTGAGGGGGACTCAGTCAGTTACAGCAGATAGCTTAATAACATAACCAAAAGTGTAAAGAAAGAGATGAGACAGGTTAATCATTTGCAAAAACGACAGTTTAAAAAAATGAGCTAGTTCATATAGGCAGGGCCAACATAGAGCCATGAAAATGGTTTGTTTTCTACTCAGATTCTTCTTTGGGCTTATTTTGTTTGCTCAGAGAGCTTGGACATAGTGCTGATAAGATTAGCCTGTGGGTTTTTGTTTCAGGGATTAAAGACAGTTTTAGGGTCTGAACCAGAGGTGGTAAACACAAATGCCCAGAAAAGCCTGGCGATGCCATCAGGGAGGGAACTGACCTAGGGGGCGGGATCGTGGCACATTGGAGAGCATTTGCCCCATCTACATTAGGGCTACTCCCAATTGTGGCTGGGAGGGTGTGTGGTCTCAGAGTGGTAGGTTTTCCTATAGTGCAAAATAATCCAAGAATGCAGATTTTGATGCCAGATATCCTGATGTTTAAACATTGGCACTAATTTAGAACTTTGAAAGCGCTGTTCAAGCCAGATACAAACATCTGCAGGCCTGATTTGACCTTTGAGCAGTTCTCCGACCCTGGTGTAGGGGGTGAGACTATATTGGTTCAAATGACTGTTCCCCGCTTATGGAAAAGGGTCATGTCTTTATCAGGATTCACCAGAATCTTATTTACCATTTTTCCATATTTGCCCTTCCTCTATTAACGAGATATAAGTAATTCAGCAGCGTTATTGATTAAGAAATCCAGTATAGGTTCTATTAAAGTGTAGATCACACTTTCCGTGCCAAAGTCTAGCTAAAACAAAGTCATCAGGCTAGACACTTGACTGCTGGAACATGATGACAGATCTTGCATTTGCAAATACTGTAGGGTTCTGTCTACATGGCCTTCAAGGATGTAAACCATGCAGGTCTGCCCCCGTGTTACAAAGTTAGAACCTTGCAGGGTTGGTTACTTGTCAGTTTCAGCACACCTGAGAAATGGCAGAACACCAGTGCTCTACATGTTGGTTCTGCATCTCCTGCTAAATGCTTTATTAGGACCCTCCTTAGGGAAGGGAGCTAGAAGTTTTATTACTTTAGTTTTTGCTGTTACTGCAGCTCCTGAACTCATTTGAGCCTTAGGAGTTCTTGGTGCTTGCAAATGTTTTTCTGCCCGTGAAAATGCTCCTGAGTATCTGAACCTACAGCATTCTTGCTTACCAAATGAGTTAACAGGGTCTTATCAGGTGTATATTTAAAAATCTATGTATTTTAAGGATCTTTTGGAAGCTATTAGAGTTTTTCACTGCAGACCTACAAATCAGGCTACACGTGGTGGCTTAATGCACAGTAATAGTGGGTGAGTTAGTGTATTTTTTAATGTAAGGACAGGCATGAGTGCTTTTTCTGGTGACATACTATTTAGCGAGCTAATTATAAGGTAAGCACTGTTACCTGAGATGAGCTTTAGAGATCACAATCTGAATTATCAAGCAAAGTTATGGTTATACTTGTGAAGTACAGTAATGGATCCTGAGGTGTCATTTTATAGTATTAACTACATTCCAGTAGATTGGTGTGATAACTTAGAGCTTAATGCAGAGGATTAAATGATAAGTTATAAGGAGTTTGTCTGAAGTTAATGCACCAAGGTAAGTTTCCAGTATATTAAGTTCTTGGGAGATTTGCTTGGGGAGGGGATGAATGCGGTGAGGAGAGGGGGAAATCATTGGGGGCGGGGGAGAGGATTTAGTCATATGTGAGTTCATTAAATTGAGGAATAAAATTTACAATCTTAGTAGTCCATGACTTTTTTTCCTGGCTATTCTTACAGTAGTTCAGGGCCTGAAGACTGCTCAGATATGCTGAGTTGATAAGTTTTGGTTGTCTTCTCTTTGGCCATGTTGAATATTCCTTTTTCAACTGTATCCATTAAGATCTTCAATGAAGCTTTTGAGAATTTATTGCAGAATACATTTTTCACAAAGAAGTGTTTATGATTGGTTTCAACCAGTGCAACACGAATGTGAGATTATAAAGAGGTTCTCCTTAGCTGGGAGCTCCTTCATCCACAGAATAGTTTTCTGCTCCGCAACTTTGGGTAGAGAACAGTGTATTTGTCAGTTCTGTTCTTGGCATTTTTGTTCTAACGAGAAAGTAGATTCTCGTCTGGAATGTACAGCAGTTAGATATTGGTACTAGAAGCATCTTCATGTTTTCCCCCATATCGCAGATGTTTCTGAAGATGTGTTCAAAGAATATTTGTCTGTGAGAGAGAATAGTTTTTTCACTTTTACCGAATTTTAGTGTCCTTACACTCTGGGAGGATTAACTTGACCGATGCTCTCTTAGTCAGTGAAGGACTGATTATTTTTATCAAAATCACTGGTGGAGGTGTTGATTTGCTGAGGGCCTTTTCTAGTGAGTGTGCATATGCCATGTGTGTTTTTAATACAAACTGTGTACTAAATTCCGTACAAATTCGTACTTTGAAGGTGTAGTCAGTGCAATTGGAAATAAGAGTTGGGAAAGGCGAGGATATGGGTGAATTAACAACTCCCACGTTTCATTTTGATAAATGACTTAAACTTTATGCTTGCTCTCTGGCACATCAGAATCCAGGGGTGGGAGTTGGATGTGTTGTTCTTTGCATCCCTCAGTGTCTTGTGTGTACTCCTCTTGTAGTTGGTAACTGTCTGACCTCTCTTAGATTGTGAGCTCTCTGAGGGAAGGCATGATGTCCTGCAAATCCTAACGAGGGCCTGACAAAGAGGAGCTGCTCAGATGTTCACAGTCATTGGAGCTCTCCCCATCAGTCTTTCCATAGGGCTAACTGAGGACAAATAAGATTTCAAAAAAAGTCTGGTAGCAAGAAAAAGACCCTGCCCCCCGCCCATGTATTTTTAATTATTTGGATCTAGCTATAAGGTTTGTCATGTGGGGTGACAGGTAAGTTCAGCAGAGGCCCAGGAGGGAAGCCACATGTGGCTATTGAGCATTTAAAATGGGACTGTCCAAATTGAGCTGTGCTGTCAGTGTCAATTCATACTGGAGTTTGAAGACTTAGTACATAAAAAAGAATGTAAAATATCTCAGTCATTTTCATATTAATTATATGTTGAGATATTTTGGGTATATTGGGTAAAATAAAATATTTTTTTATTGTAAAAAACTCATAAAACTTACCATCTTAACCATTTCAGTAGTGTTAAGTATATTCACATTGTTGTGCAACCGATTCCCAGAACTTTTTCATCTTGCAAAACTGAAACTTACTCGTTAAACAACAACTCCCATTTCCCCTCCTTCCAGCTCCTAGCAACCTCCATTTTATCTGCGTCTGTGACTTTGAGTATTGTAGGTACTTCGTGTAAGCAAAATCATACAATATTTGTCCTTTTGTTACTGGCTCATTTCACTTAGCATAACGTCCCCAAGGTTCATCCATGTTGTCGCATGTGTCAGAATTTTTTTTCTTTTTAAGGCTGAATAATATTCCATTGTGTGTATAGACCACGTTTTATTTATCCGTTCATCAATCAGTGGACACTTGGGTTGCTTCCATCTCTTCGCTAGTGTGAATAATGTCACTATGGATATGGGTATGCAAATACTTCTTCGAGATCCTACTTTCCATTCTTTTGGATAAATACCCAGAAGTGGAATTGCTGGATCATGTGGTAGTTCTATTTTAAATTTTTGAGGAACCTTCATACTGTTTTTCTGTAGTGGCTGCCCTGTTTTATATTCCCACCAACAGTGCACAAGGGTACCCGTTTCTCCACATCTTCACTGACACTTGTTTTATTTTTGATAGTAACCATCCTAATGGGTGTGAGGTGACATCTCATTGTATTTTGATTTGTGTCCTTAACGATTAGTGATGTTGAGCATCTTTTCATATGCTTGTTGGCCATTAAATAAAATACATTTTTAATATTAATTTTACCTGTTTCTTTTAACCTTTTGAAGTGTGGCTACTAGAAAAATGTCAAGTTAGATCTGTGGCTGGCATTCTGGTTTAACTGGACAGGCTAGCCTTGCAGATACAGCAGCTGGGATGTGCAGTGTACTTTAGCAAGCCAGACCTTCCTTTCCCACTCAAAGCTCATCGTTTCCATGGAACTTACTCCTTTGGTTGCTTTTGTTGATTTAGGAGAGTGAAAGTAATTAACCTAAAATCTTGTAAGCATCTTAAACATCGAATGAACTTGTAGACAACTGTATTCTCCAGGCAAATATGGGTATCTGTTTTGTTTTACCTCTTTAAACTCCATGGTCCCTGCTGGCTTTGAAAAAGTAGAAGGTGGCATGGTTTGCTTCCTCAGGCTCCTCAAGGCTGCCCCAAGATGAAGACTCACAGTTCTGGTCTTCAAGCCCCAGGGTCATAGCTTGGACACCAAGAGAAACAGGTACACTCAGGAGTGGGAATAGAAAATGACAAAAAAGAAAAGGAAATTTTCTTTATTGGTTCCAAACAGAATTTAGTAATTGATAGCTATCTAGATAGTTTTAAATTTTATATCTTTAGAAAAAAACTTTTTATTTTGAGATAATTATAGATTCACATGCAGTGGGAAGAAATGATACAGAGAGGTCCTATATGCCCTTTACCCAAGTTTCCCACAATGACCAAGTCTCGCATAATAGAACAGTATCACAACCGACAAATGATGTCGGTAAAATCCAGTGACCTTATTCAGAGATCACCATTTCCACATGCACTCCATTCTGTGTGCGTGGGAGTGCGTGTTTAATTCTGTGCAGTTTTACCAAATGTGAGGTTTGTGTGACCACCACCACAGTCAGGATACAGAACAGCTCCGTCCCAGAGATTTCTTGTGCTCCTTTCCATAGCCACAGCCACCTCCCTCCCGCTCCCGAACCCCTGATAACCACCTGTCTGTTCTATGTATCTATCCTTCTGTCATTTCAAGTATGTTATATAAATAGAATCCTACTATATGTGACCTTTTGAGGTTGGCTTCTTTCACTCAGAATAACTCCCTTGAGATCCACCCAAGATGTTGTGTGTATCAGTGGTTGCTTGGTTTTTATTGCTGAGTAGTATTCCACAGTATGGATGTACCACAGTTTAACTATTTGCAGGTTCTGGCAGGGACCTGGCACAGCCAGCACTTGGGGAGGGTTTGCCAGCCTGTACTGCATGTCACACATTGTCCCCTGGTACGTCTTCGGGCAGCTGCCAGTTGAATGCCAAGGACACAGGCTTCCTGGTGAAGCTTCCCATCAGTGGACTGTTGCTGTGAACAGTCCTGTACAGGTTATTGTGTGAACATGAGTTTTCATTCCTCTGAGATAAATGCTCAGAAGTGCAGTTGTTGGATCATTTGGTAGTTTAGTTTTTTAAGAAACTGCTGAACCGTTTGCCAGATGGCTGTACCATTTTATATTCCCATCAGCAGTATATGAGAGATCCAGTCTCTCCACATCTTAGCCAGTATTTGGTGTTATCACTATTTTTTATTTTAGCCATTCTGACACGTGTAATAATATCTCATAGTAGTTTTAATGTGCATTTCCTTCAAGCCTAATGATGTTGAATATTTTTTCATGTGTTTATTTGCATCTGTATACCCTCCTCAGTGAAATGGCTGTTCATCTCTTTTGCTCATTTTCTAATTGGACTGTTTGGCTTTTTTATTCTTTTGAGTTTCAAGACCTTTTGTATATTTTAGATTCAACGCCTGTGTCAGATATGTGATCTGCAAATATTTTCTCCTAATCTGTAGCTTGTCTTTTCATTGTCTTAACTTCATAGAACTAAGAGATTTTAACTTGGATGGAGGTCAGTTTATCAATTTTTCCTTTTATGCATCCTGTTTTTGGTGTCCACTCTAAGAACTCTTCACCAAGCCCTAGGTCCCAAAGGTTTTTGTCTAGTTTTTTCTTTTTCCTAAAAGTCTTATAGTTTTACATTTTGCATTTGGATCTATGATGCGTGTTGAGTTAATTTGTGTGTAAGGTGTAAGCTTTAGAGCAGTGTTTATTTTTTTTGACTACAGGTGCTCAGTTGCTCCAGTACCATTTGTTGAAAAGATTATCCTTTTTCCATCTAATTGCTTTTGCACCTTTGTCAAAAATCAGTTGGCATGTTTGTGTGGGTCTATTTCTGGGTTCTTTTTTGTTCCATTGAACTATGTGTCTCTCCCTCTGCCAGTGCCACGCTGCCTTGATTATTGTCGTTATATCCTGGGCCATAATAATGGGTAGAGTGAGTCTTCAGTGATTCTGTTCTTTTTTAATTGTTTCAGCCTAGGTCTTGTGCCTTTTCATATAAATTTTAGAATAAGCTTGTCCGTACCTACCAAAAACCCTACTGAGGTTTTGATAGGCGTTATATTAAACCTATAGATCAGTTTGGGGGAGACTTTGCATCTTTGCTATGCTGAGACTTCCAGTCTGTAAATAGGTTTGTCTCTTCAAGTATTTAAGTCTTTAGGTTTTGTAATTTTCAGCATACAGATCTTGTACGTGTTTTGTTAGATTTCATTTACTTTGGTGCAATTATGAATGGTATTGTATTTTCCATTTCAGTTTCCACGTGTTCGTTTTTAGTATATAGAAATGCAGTTCATGTTTGTGTGTTGATCTTGTATGCTGCAGCCTTCCTGAGCTCATTAATTATAGAAGTTTTTTGTAGGTTTCTTGGGAGAGACCTATCTAGACGATCATGTAATTGGCAAATAGAGACAATTTTATTTGTTCCTGTCTGATTTGTGTGCATTTTATTTCTTTTTCTCGCCCTTTTATGCTGGCTAGAACTTCAGCGCTATGTTGAATAGGAGTGTTGAGAGCAGACATTCTTGCCCTTTTCCCCAATCTTAGGGGGAAAGCTTTCAGTCTTTAGCCATTAAATATGATGTTAACTGTAGGTATTTTGTAGATGCTCTTGAAAAAGATAAAGTTTCTCTTTATTCCTAGATTGCTGAGTTTTTATCATAAATGAAATAGGTGTTGGATTTTATAAAATGGTTATTCTGCATCATTTGGTATCATCATATGTTTTTACTTATGTTAGCCTTGTGGTGCATTTCACTGAATAATTTTCATTGTTAATCTGCCTTGCATGGCTGGGATACATCCTACTTGGTCAGGGTATATAATTCTTTTCATACATTGCTGGATTGAATTTGCTGATATTTTGTTGAGGATATTTGTGCCTAAGTTCATGAGAAGTATTTATCTGTTGTTTTCTTTTAAGACTGTCTAGTTTTGATATGAGGGCCTTAACAGTGATTTGGGAAGTGTTCCCTCCTCCTCTCTTTTCTGGAAGAGATTGTATAAAATTGGTATTCATTCTTCTGTAAATATTTGGTAGAATGCTCTAATGAAACCCTCTGAACCTGGAGATTTCTCTTTTGAGTGTTTTTAAATTACAAACTCATTTTCTTATGTGTTTATAGGACTATTCAGGTTGTCTGTTTCATCTTAGTTGGGTTTTCGTGGTTTGTGTTTTTCGAGGATTAGTCCATTTCTTTTCAGTTGTTGAATTTAAGAATGTATCAAGTATCGATGTTGTTCCCTTATTATCCTTTTAAATTGATGCAGAATCTGTTGCCATAGCCTGTTTCATTCCTGCTATTGGTGATTTTTTTTCTTACTTCTTATCTTTATCAATCTTTGTAGAGGTTTATCAGTTTTATTTTTTTAATCCAGCTCTTTGTTTCATTGATTTGGCTGTACTGTTTTCCATTCTATTGTTTATCATTTCTTTCCTTCTGTTTACATCGTGTTTATTTTCTTTTTCTGGTTTCTCAAGGTAGGAACTGAGGGTAGTGTTTTGAGACCTTTCCTCTTTTATTGTAAGCGTTTAGTGCCATAAATTTCCCTTCACTGCTGCTTCAGCTGCATCCCACATGTGGTGTATTGTGTGTTCATTTTCATTGAGTTCTTTGTGTTTTTCTTTTTATTTCCTTTGAGACTTCCTCTTTGACCCTAGATTGTTCAGAAGTGTGTTGTTTCCTTTCCAAGTGTATGGTGATTGTCTTGTCTTTCTGTTATTGTTTTCTTGTTTGATTCCGTTGTGGTCAGAGAACATACACTGTATGATTTCAATTCTTTTAAATTTCTTGAGGTTTGTTTTATGGCTCCGGATATGGTCTATTTTGGTGAATGATCCGTGAGTGCTTGACAACAATTTATGTTCTGCTGTTGTTGGGTGGAGTGTTCATTATGTGTTTGTCAGTTAGATCTTATTGGTTGATTGTGTTGTTCACTTGTCCTGTATCCTTGCTGGTTTTCTGTCTAGTAGTTCTGTCAATTGCTGGAAGTGTGGTGTGGAAGTGTCCCCAACTGTAGTGGTGGATTTGTCTGTTTCTCCTTTCCCATCTGTCAGATTTTGCTTCATGTATTTTGAGGCACTGTTGTGTGGTGTTTATGTGTTTGGAGTTGTTACGTCTTCCTGTTGGATTGGTCCTTTTACTGTTCCTGTAAGGTCTACTTTACCTGATATTAATAAAGCCACTCCTGCTTTTGTAAAAGAAATTAATGTATTAATGTTTATGTGTTATATCTTTCCATCCTTTCACTTCCAGCCTACGTGTTGTATTTGAAGTAAGTTCTTTGTATACAGCATATCTTTAGATAATATTGTTTTATCTATTCTTATTTAGACCATTTACATTTAAGATAATTATTGATATGTTAGGGCTTAAGTCTGCCATTTTGTTATCTTCCTGTTTCCTCTGTTTCTGTGTTTCTCTGTTTCCTCTGTTTGTTTTTTTTTAACCTTACTGTGGGTTATTTGAACACTTTTTAGGATTCCATCTTGATTTATTTATAGTATTTTTAAGTGCATTGCTCTGTGTATTTTCCTTAGTGATTGTTCTAGGTATTACAGTATACAAGTGTAACTTAATAACCTACCAGTATCAACAGTATCAAGGTTTTATGACTTCAGCTGCTGTGTAGACACTTGATTTCTCTTTAGGTCCTTTATCTGCCCCGCTTTTCAAACATAATTGTCTTAAATATTTCCTCTATATACATTGAGCACCCTATCAGATGATGTTGTATTTTTTGCTTCAACCATCAAATATAATTTAAGAAACCCAAGAGAAGTAGGCTAGTTTATTATAGTTACTCCCATATTTTTCTCTCTTCTATATTCTCTCCCCTCTGAAAGTTCTAAGCCTTCTGTTATCATTTCCTTTCTGTTTAGAGGCCTTTCTTTAGTCATTCTTTAATGATAGTCCTGCTAGCAATAGTCCTGTTAGTTGTCCTTCATCTGAGAATATCTTTCCAGAAGGATATTTTCACTGGATATAGAATGCACAGATGACACATTTTTTTTTTTCAGTGCTTGGCAAACATGCCACTTCCTTCTGGCCTTCATGGTTTCAGATGAGAAATCTGGTGTCGTTCGAATTGTTATTCTGTGTAAGCAATGTGTCATTTCTGTCTGGCTGCTTTTAAGATTCTTTCTTTGTCTTTTTGTTTCCAGAAGTTTAATTATGATGCGTCTTGGATTTCTTTGGGTTTATCCTTGTTGAGGTTCACGCAGCTTCTTGTATTGTGGTTTTATGTTTTGTGCCAAGTTGGGGAAGTTTTTAGCCATTATGTCTTTGAATACTTTTTCAGTCTTTTCCTGTCTGTTTTGTGACTCCAATGATAAAAATGTTAAAATTCTTGTTGTAGTCTCACAGGCCTCTGAGACCCTACTCATTTTTTATTATATTTTCTCTGTGTTCAGACTGAGTAAATTCTATCAATGTGCCCTCATGTCCACTGATTCTGTCCTTTGTCACTTACACTCTATTACTGAGCCCATCCAGTGAGTTGTTTGTTTATTTTTTTAAATGTATTTTTCAATTCTAGAATTTTTGCCTGTTTCTGCCAGGTGGGGTGGAAGTTCATATTCTCTCGGCCTTGCTTATACTTCCTAGCAAAAGAGGGGCACCGATTTGCACTGCTTCATGGTGTCTGATTGGGGGTGTACACTCGACTCCCCTGGCCCCTGCTGACACCTGGCAGAGGGGAAACAGTAGAGGACTGACTCACACGGCAGTGTTTCTGCAGAGTGGGGGCTGGAGCTCAGCTTCTCTCTGCCCGCTGTTCACCTCTGGGTGGGGGAACGGAATGCCAGTGAGCCCCCCCTCCCACCACCCTGTTCCCCTCGTTGATGCTGGGTGGGAGTTATCCTTCATTCTCCTTAGTGCTGATGGGCCCCACTAATGCCACCTGCAGGGAATTGGGGCATCATCTACTTCCACTGGCTGGTGAATAGAAGATAAGCTGCTGGTGCAGTCCCTCCAACACTTCACTGGCAGGGCCATAGGGTCCACTTTGCTTCTGCCAGGCAGGGGCTGAGAGATCGGCAACCCGCTTAGCTTGCCAACACCACCTGGTGGCGGAGTCAGAGCACCAGCCACTTGCGCTGAGCTGAGGATGGGTGGAAGATTAGCTCCCCGCTCGGCCACACTGAAATCATGGGGTGTGGTGTTTGGCTGCAGTGGAGCAGGTATTGCCAGAAAGGTTTTTGGTTGTGAGACCATCTCTCCCCAGTCCTTTGGCCAGGAGGAACAGGCTTTCCTTGGGGCTTTTTCTCTGTGTGCCTGTCAGAGGGCCCCACTTGGAGACCTCTTCAGTGCCCCGTCCTGGGTGTGAGGAAGGTAATGAAACCAGGGAACTAAGCTATGTCATTCCTCAAGTCCCAGGGTCCCCAGGCAGCCCAGCTGCTGCTGTTTCCTTTGACTCATCTTTGGTTGTTTGTCATGTTATGTGCGGGGTTTTTAGTAGTAAAAGTGAGGACCTGGGGGGAACGGGGCTGCCCCACCTTAGTGGAGCTAGAAATCTGTATCTTCTCTTAGCTAAATCTTTATGATTGGTATCAATTGACTCTGGCTGCAAAGTACTACTCAGAAGTTCAGAAATCACCTCTTTTACCCTCTCTATGGAATAATCGACTTTTAACATTGGGAAGAGATTGAGCAATAATCCTAGCCGCATTTACCAGATAATAGCTGCAGTATCTATTGTTGTAACTCCCCTATGTGACTCTGCTGGTGTGCCCACAGGGGGTACACTGTGCTCCTCCCAAATGCACTGCCTGAAGACATGTGGGTAACTCAAGTCTGATGCCACGTGCTGTAGGGAACTTCTGATTAAAGAAAAGAGTAAGTCCTGTAGTTCTGTATCATTGGACCGTCGGGCAGGAAAAAACAGGTTAATCATCCCTTGATTTGTCTTGTTTTGTCTTTTAGAGTGTTAGTGGTGGTGGATTTGAAGACACGTGTGTACTTACTGCCCATTGAGTGCTGGGCCGTCTGAGGCCTTGCTTCCTGACCCACTTTAAGAGCATGGGGGTGGAGCGCTTGCCCAGTGCCCGAGTCTCCTCACCCCCTGGTCCGTGGTCATCCCGCTCGTGCTGGGACCTGACTCCCCGTGGACCACCGCTCCCTGCTGCCGCCTCCCACACCAGAACTCAGTTGTCTTCATTCCTTCTCTGTTGGGTCAGCCTCAGTCTCGTGACACAATTCTCATGTGACAAAATTTCCAGCCTCTCTCACCTTCTGGTCACTGGCCTCTGATCGTTCTGCTTGGTCAGTGGCCAGGACCTGTGCGGGAGCATGTGACCTAACACCGCTTTCCTTCTCTCTGGAGATCCTGTTGCCACAAAGCAGGTGTCTCTCCTTTAAAACCGGGTGGACTCAGTCCTGTGCTGTGCACCGGGCTGTCAACACTGTGCTACCCACCCTCTGACCCTGCTCTGCAGACACGTGGGTAACAGAGCACAGGACCTGACATGGCTTTCTTGTGCAGGAAATGCTAGCAGAAATTTTGCACAAGGGGGTTCATCACAGCAATATTTATAGTAGCCAAAAAACTATTGACAGTTCTACTGGTATGGGAAAATCTGTACATTATCAGGCATCCTTTTGACAGACTGTAACGCTGTCTTCTAAATGGTGTGAAAAAGAATAATAACATGGGGAAATGTTCTTGGCATAGTGTTAAGTTAGAAAAGGTTACAAAATTGTTGATGATACCCTAGATCTTAGTCCATTTGTGCTGCTCCAACAAAAATACCATAGACTGGGTGGCTTAAACAACATTTATCTCACACAGTTCTGGAGCTGGAAGTTTGAGATCGTAGTGCCAGCGTGGTCAAGTTCTGATGAAGACCCTCTTCCTAGCTTGTAGACGGCTGCCTTCTCACTGTGTCCTCCTCACATGATGGAAAGAGGACCTCTTCTTATAAGGGCACTAATCCCATTAGTGAAGGCCCCACCCTCATGACCTCATCACCTCCCAAAGGCCCTACCTGCAGATACCATCACACTGGGGATGAGATTGCAACATGAGTTTTGAGGGGGGACACAAACATTTAGTCCATAACACATCATTTGGTGTTCAAGAGGTTTATAAGCATAACAAAAAGATTAGAAGGAAAGTATATCAAAATATTAATAGTGGATATTTCTGTATTCAAGTTACAGGTGGTCTTTTCTGTATGCCTTTTTATATTTGCAGAATCATCATAACTAGCATTTATAATAGAACAAGTCTAATAAGTAGTATATATTTTAAATTTTGCTCTTAATTTTTTTTATTCTTTCTATTTTATTTTCTTTTCTTTTGTGAGGAAGATCAGCCCTGAGCTAACATCCAATGCCAATCCTCCTCTTTTTGCTGAGGAAGACTGGCCCTGGGCTAACATCTGTGCCCATCTTCCTCCACTTTATGTGGGACACCACCACAGCATGGCCTGACAAGCGGTCCGTCGGTGCGCGCCCAGGATCTGAATCCGGGCCGCCAGCAGCGGAGCGCGCGCACTTAACCGCTGTGCCACTGGGCCAGCCCCTAAATTTTGCTCTTAAGTCTTATCTTCATTTTGGGCCTGCCTAGCAACTTGTCAGTAAGGCACATATGTCTTATTTGTATGCATCAGTGTTAACTGCCACCCGCTTTCTGTTGGTAAAGATTTTGTCCAGGTGAGATCAAGCATTTGACCCATCACCAGAAGTACTCCATTTGGACATTAGCCCCCTAATTTACTCTTTTAGGGTCTGCTTTTTATTTTAGCAAAGGGAATATTTTATTGTGAAACATCTCCCTGCGGTGGGCTTACAGATGGAGTCAGTGCCCGTGGGCTGCTGCTGCCTTCCCTGCTGGGCCGTGCAGGGATCTGGAGCACGATCCGGATGGATCTCCACCGAGTGACCTGGGCAGATCTGTTAGTCTGTCTGAGCTTCAGTTTCCTCATCCGTCGGATGAAGACAAAAGTGCTCCCCTCTGAGGGCTGTGGGAGCTTTCACATAAGCTAGTAGACAGAAGATGTCTGACAGGAACTCGGTCACTAATTTCTCTTTGCTACTCCATGACCTGTCGCAGCCAAGGCGGGTCACTAAGCATGACGGTCATGAAATGCTCTCTCCTACTTCCATGGAAAGGAACTGTCATTTCAGGAGTTTAGGAAACTCTGACAAGGAAGTGAATTCACCTGGAAATGCTACTATCATTCTGACCCCCCAGGTTAGAACAAACAAGCAAGCAAAAGAAGAAAATCTTTTCTAGAAAGTGGCCTGGTGGGGGAGGGGAGGTCCGAATCTCCCCTAACCTCTGGTGAACCCGCGCACCACTCGAGAACCGTGGCTTCATTGGCGAGTCTTTGGACCATGGAGAGACGTCTGGAGACCCACATTCTACCCCAACTCTGTCTGACCTGGGCTTGTGTCGGGGGCACCTGTGGGGGACGGCCCATTGGATTTGGCAGAAACTCGACCAGAGTTCAAGATGTGTATTTGGAGAAAGAATGGTCCTAAGACATAAGACAGTAGCTGAACTACTTTTTCCTGCAATTAAAAGTTGGGCAACTTTTTTCAAAATAAGGGGTAGATTGGTTGCTCATAGATTTAACATTAGAAATATTCTTTGAGTAGAATCAAGAATTTTAAAACAGCCTTTTTCTTTGAAGGAATTACACTCCTTTGGCCATCATTAAATTTTGGTTTTTACTTCTGAGTTAGTGAATTGTGAATCCTTGGGAACTTCTTCGTCATGTGCCGTGAGGTGACCAATGCCAGCAGTCAGTACAGACAGCATTTCCCCGGTGGACAAGTTTAAGCCCAGTTTGTAAGAGGCTGGGCCTTCCTGGTTCAAGTATTTGCTTAGACTGAGTTGGTATCCCCAGTGCCCTGTAGGAAACCCAGTTCACCTTGTGTTTCCTCTTTCTCTGCCCTGGCCCAGATCCCATGGTTCGTGAGTAGAGTTGTGGTTCACGCAGACAGTGATGGAGAGGACTGGCCCTTGAGGAGGCGCTGCAGGCGCGTCTCGTCTGCCGTTGCTGCCTCGGCCGCATGGGCCCTCGGCCGGGAGTGAGCGCCGAGGCTGCGCCTGGGCTCCGGCCTGAGCCTGTCTCCCTTCCTCACACGTCTGTCGATTCATGGGTGTGTCTGCAAACCTGAGAGTGGGGAGTTCAGGTCATTTTCAGAAGGAGGAAACAGAACTCTGGGGTTGGGAAACGGGCTGAGGCCACATCTGGTCTTGGAGCCGGGGCTTGAACTCAGGCCTTCAGCTCTGCTGCTCTCTGCACCGTGCACGATGCCTGCTTTAGTGTGGTTTTGCTGCCCTTCCCTAGGAGTGAAAATGGCTTTGAAGCTCAAATTTTTTTAAAAAATGGGATCAACCATTTCAATCCGAGAGGGCACATATGTTAAAATGGAAACAGGTTCAACATGATGATTCTTAACAGTGTGACTTGCTCTGGAACTTTATTTTTTTTCCAAAATATGTCACATTCCTGGCCCAGACCATGCTTCCCATTCCAGTTCCTAAAACATTTTAATTTAAGCAACTTACAGATTTAATGAGAAATTTGAGCCTTTTCAAAGAAGCTTGCTTACACGGAAGGGATCTATTTTTCTCCTATGAATGTGTGTCTGGGAAGGTGTGTGAGGTGAGCCAAGCTTGACAACCGTAGTTTGTTGAGTGAGTGAATTTTCTAGGGAGTAAGTGTGCTGAGAAAAGACTAAAACGCCTCTTTTCTTGTTTGTCTATGCTGAGAAAAGACTAAAATGTTTCTTTTCTTGTTTATTTGTCTGTGTTTTAGTCCATCAGAAGTTTCTTAACCCAAAGTAGTCTAGATAGGAATTCTAGATATATACTATGTTAATTTATATTTGAATTTAGATCTCAATTTTATTTATACCTGAGCACGAGTTCTGTTAAAATAGTCAAAACAACTCACAAACTTAAGATGGTTTGGTACATAACAGGCGCACAAGTATTTGTAGATTTAATGAGAATTCAAGCGATATTTAGTGCAGTGTGTGGGTACCCACACTTCCCTCTGTTTTTTCACTTGGATTTTATCATTGTGCTCATTTGAAGCTTAGAACTGTGTTTTCTCTGTCAGGAAAGCCTGGCATAGACCATACACCAGCTTGTTTTCTCTCCAGTTCTTTTTTCTTATAGCACTGCAGGAACTGTGGGAGTGGAAAGTTCCAGCAGGGGACACAGTCGGGTCTTGGTCCTTCCACTGACCCGTTACAGCCCCTGGGGCAAGTCCCTCCACCTGGCTAGGGACCAGCGTCAGGAAGGCAGTGCAGCCGTTCACTAGTGCTCAGAGCACCGTAAGAGGATCAGGGGCAAGGGCGTGCTTGCAGTAAACTAGACTAACCCCAGTTGAACCTGTATGGCGCGGTGGGTGTCTAAGTACAGGAGTAGCCAAGCCATTTCGCCCAGTTTATGAACCCACTAGGAATCAGAGCTGGGCCAGCAGCCATGTCTACCCTGGAGGGATAAGGGAGGGATACACTGTCTGTCCTGGGAGGAGGGGGAGAGCGTGTGACCCTGAACAGATAAAAGACCTTCCAAACCACCAGACCTGACAGTCTTTCAGCGCAGAATCCTACACATCTTACACTTGAACTTACGCTAATGGTGACTCTAGTCTCCAGTCCTTTCCTGTGTGGGAGGACGTGGCGCATGGGATTTTTCTGGCTTGCAGGCTAGGCCTAGAATCCTCCCCTGGAATTGCCGAACTGTGTGAAGGTTAGGTGGTGGCTTGAACCGTTAGTCCAGGCTGGTCAGTGGATGAAGGAACTGAGCTAACTGTCTTCCCGTTGACTGTTCACTGTACTGCTCTGATGCTCTGCTAGCTTTGCCTTCCAGTTTTCTTATTTCTTTTGCAGTGTTTAATTCTCGTAACATTTCTTTTTATTATTTTTCCTACAAAAGGCTGTGGGGCTCGTGTCACTTAGAGGTGGGATACCCGCTTTTCAGCATGAACATAGTCGGTCGAGACGCACAAGCTTTGTGGGTTTTCTAGGGAGAGGAGTCAGCCCAACTGTGACAGACGTTATGTTTTGAGGACAAATATTTAAACCACTGAATGTCTAAACACAACAGTTACATTTTTGATTATCCAAAATAATGTCTGGAATTGAGGTGTAAAGTTTGTTTCTCTTTTTATGCCGTGTGGGGTGAAAAGAGACAGCTGCCTTTTGTGAATTTAAGTGGGAAGCTTTTATTATGCCTCCTCCTTCTGGTGTGTTATCGCTCACCATGTGTCTGTGTTAACAGATCAGTGCTTCACTTTATGTGAAACCGTTATACATTTCAACTGCATAAGTAAAATGGATAGACTTTTATGTGTTTTAACTTTAAAACTATTTAAGATGTAGCTTTTTAGGATTCTGTTTTTGTCCCATGCCTTGGTCTTCACTATTGTTAAGATGAAATACAGTAATAGTTAAGACCTTAATGTGAATTTAGAAGAGATTTTCGTCACCTATTTCCTGCCAGTGTTAAATTTCATAGAGGAAACCACACTTTAACTCTGTAGGCAGAAATTTTTATATTTTAATTCTCATTTCCTCCCCAAGATCTGATTTTTGGCTAGAAACAACATAACAGTTACTGAAAGCCAGTAACTTCAAATTTTTTAACACTTTACTTCTAAGGAATGGTCTTAACTGAATTAATGTGTAGAGTTGTATATTTAATTTTAAAAGTTCTCTAAAAAGCATTTCTGTTTTACAGTTTTGATGGAGTAAATGGTGAAATTGTCTGAATAGGAAATTGCCTACACTGTCAGTAGAAGGGGTCTGGGGCTTATGTCTCTTTCTTAAAGCAAGTTGGTCTTCATCTGACTGTACTTAATTTTCAGGGTATTTTTGCTTTTCAGAATAAGATGGCACAGTCAAATCCTCTGTATTCCTCTGAAAGGAATCTAAGACTGTAGAAGTGGAGGTGCGGCCATCCTAGAGACCTACTGGGGCTGGGATCAGTGGAGGGAAAGTGCGGAGCAGAGTAGTGTGCTGTGTCCTGCCCCTGGCCGGACCCAGTGCAGACCCCCACCATGAACTATTCAGAGCAGCACATTTCTGGAGCGTGCTGGAGGGGACCAGGATGGTGGAGGGTCTTCCCAGGGGACGTCTTCATCATAAAAGGCACATGGGAGGAACTGGTTCAGGACCTGGTCTGGGGCGTGTAATGGCAGCTTCGTTGATTAAAAAGAGGGATACATGATTGAGAAGGATTACAGATTGTCTTTATAGCCCCAGGGGACAGAAGCAAGATTGGAGCTGGGGTTAAAGGGAACACTTCAGTTCCCTATGAGGAGGAACTTTGTAGCACTGAGTGCCCTTTAATGAGGACTGTAGTGCCTTAGGAGAAAGTGTGCACCTGTCTGGGAAGTGGGCACGCAGGCCAGGCAACTGCGCCTCATGTTGCAGAAGGCTCCTGTGCACGTCTCCCACCTGGTGTAAGATGCAGGCTTCTGCTGTGGCCACGAGTTAGCTGGGTATGTCCTTGGACGTAGACGTAACAACTCGGGGTCTGGTTTGCTCCTGGCATGTCACTGGCTTCTAGTAAATATGTGTTGTGGGGACAGATCAGGTGAAATGGATGACGAGGGCTTTTGACGTTGAATAGTAAATGAGTAAAAAAGCATAGCACGTTAATCTTAATGCCTTTAGATTAGTATTTTATTGTAAGAAACGATAATGGTGAGAGAGGAAAATATCATGAATGTCAGTTTCCAGACTTTTGTCCAACTTCACAGCCTTGGTTTACTGGCAGTTTCCAAATGGTCAGACTGGAAATTGATGAAAGCAGCTCATTTTGACTTTGTTACCCATGGCCACATGAAAGCAATGGGCAGCAGGCGTCGAAAGAGTCAGTATAAAAACACTGGCTCCATCACATCAACTTCATTATTTGTGGTATTTTATCCTAGCAGCTGTTTGTAAAGCATTGTTTTGAATTCATGCGGCTGCCCAGGCTTGACACAAATATGTACCAGGGAAAAACAGATTTAGGAATGTTATGAGTACTAATGCTAACTCCTACCACTTTATTTTATTTCTAATCGCTTTCATTTTCATCCAGTGGCTCGGTGGACTTGATAGAGGATTTATCAAAAAATAAAATGATGCAAGTGAGAAATAGACCCAGAGGGCGGGGTGCATGTACGTGCAGGCGTGTGTGTGGGTGTGTGCATGTGAAATTGGGTTCTGGCTCATTGATTTCTGAGAACCGTCAGCGTTTCTGAAGGTGATCCTGATAGCATTTACTGCAGTACAGCTTAACTGTGATAGCGGCAGACCTCCTTCCCCTGTGGCAACTGGGAATTCTGGAGCAGGTGAGATAGCCTGATCACTCAGGTGGGGTTCCTGAGGAAACCTTAGCGGGCTGGCTGGTTGCTTCCTTCTTCCTCCTGTAAGCTGTGGATCACTCTGGTTACTGGAATTGGTAAAGATATTTCTGAAAATATTCGCTTAAGTAAGGAGACTACTGGGTTGAATAAACATTCTAGAATTTTTATTTCTCCAAATGAATGCTGAGCCACCTGCAAAGGCAGTGCTTTCCCTACACATTTTTGGAGTATTTCTTTTGGAATTAGTTTAGCACTGGTTTCAAAGCCTACAAAGAAATGGTCCTTTAGAGGGCCCCTTTTGGCTTTTGGTTAAATCAGACTCTCTTCAGGGAATAAAGATGGAAAACCCTGAGATGTCAGGAAGAAGGGCCCCACAGTCCCTGGTAAGTGCCAGGCAAAATGTGCACTTCTTTGCCTAAGTATGTTCTGTCGTGTGTTTAAAATAAAAAGAGTCAATTCTTCAAAGTCACATATCCTGTGTTTCTTCGGGGACCGAGAAATCCTTTCTCAGCTCTGAGTTGAATACTGATTCATGCTGATGACTTTAAAATCTAATCTTGATTCTGCCCAAGTGTTTGTAGATTGCTGAACGTCTGACAACAGTGTAGAGTGAAGTGTTTCCGTAAATTCTAATTTGGTTTCTCGTTCCGTGCTCCAAACTCCAGTAGTGACGTGATGGGAGCTAAAACAGTGGCTGCCCCTCAAAGTGAGAGCTGCACCAGTCCCGTCCCTCAGAATGAGATTGCAGTGGTGTGAGTGTGTGTGTATGACACGACACCCCCCGGCATGCACGCACGCGGGCCCCATAGATGGCATTTCACAGCACCCTCACAGGGCGAGGTAGCGGGGGGTAGAAAGAGTGGCATTGAATGTCACGACGTGATCTCGGTTCCTTTGAACACTTGTTGTTGGTATCAGTGGGGTAGAAGCGGTTGGGCGTTCAGGAAAAATCAGAAGGTTTGGCTTGACTGATGTTGAGCTCATTATGAATTGACGATCTCATTTTTTTTATTTTCCCACCCTAGCTGGCGGTGCAACAGAAAGCCCTTTCCAAAAGCCCCAGCCTGATTTCACTATCAGCCACTTAACCACGATATTAATTTTTTCAATTGCTGAGCTTTTAAGGTTTGAAATTACCATATGGGTTGGAAAATATTCTGTCGCTGAACCAGAACAGTCTGTTAACTAAAAAACGCACACCTTTTAGTAACTTAAAGTTCTTTGGCGTTACAAAATGCCCTCCTTTCCACCACCACCCCCCACTGGTCTAGAAAAATGGGTTAATTATACCTTATGGTATTTTTTCTATTGGAAATAATATGACCAATAAATTCTGGATTTCAAGAAATTATTTGTGAGAATTTTGATAAAAATTCAACTTTAGCATATCACACTTTTGATGAAACGGCCTGTGTCTGACACAGTTGCGTTGTAAGTTTTGATTAGTGGCTTTGGTTAGAAAACCTGGACCTGGCAAGTTCCTCTGCTCAGTCTGGTGCCTGCTGATTGGGGCTGGCCCTGGGTGGACTTCAGATTACAGCTTTGGAGTAGCTTTGCATTAACAGCAGTTTATATTTCATCGTGCTTTTTTTTTTCTTTTTTTTTGTTAGAGCTTTAGTGCCAGGTTTATGGAGTGAAATGCTTACTTAAATGCTGAAACTGCGTTTTCAGTGGGCAGAAATACACCTCACCAGAATTTTTTGTGTTTGTGTAAAATTGCCTTATAAGTTAAAAACTTGATCTTCTTACATAGCAATAAGAGCTTTTGTTTCACGTAAAGACCCATTTTATTGATCAGGTATCAACATTTAAGGTAGTCAGGCACATTGCAAATAGCATAATAAGGTGTTTATGCTTGATACCTTTCTTGTAGACTAGAATGTAAACGAGAGCTATCTTTTCGATAGGTGGACTGTATTATTAGAATGGGAGTAGTCGGGTCGAGTCTCTAAATCTGAATATACGAGAGTAAGGGTGTGTTTTTCAAGTGCCTCCCGCCCCCGAGCTCACCGGCTCCAGGTGCACCTTTGGAAGACCGTACCGTACATCCCTTCACCTTTGTGGTGGCCCGTGCTCTGGGTGACAGTGGGGCACAATTAAGCAAACTTAATTCTGGCTCTGACCAGCACCACCACTGTGGGCTGAGGGGCTAATTCTCTAGAGTCAACCAGACCCCATTCTTTTGTTCTGGTGGGTTCTCATGTGATAGGAGACCAATATGATAGTCACTAAGATTAAACTAGTGGTGAAGTTAAGAAGAAGCTTCCCCCAAAAGAGAAGATATTTTGTCACTTCAGAAATAATCTTTCAGATTTATGTTGAAAAATGTATTGCATTAACTGAAATAAAGACTATCCTTTTTAAATATAGGAAGAGAGTGCCTTTTAAAATATTCAAGATGGAATTTTTGTCTTATAATCTTACTTTATAACTGTGTATTCTGTGTACATTTTAAGTTTTATTACAAGATGAATACTGGTCATTAATTTTAGGTTTACAGATTCAAAGAAGAAGAATAGTATTTGCCTCTCAAAAAAACCTCCTGTTCTGTAAAAGCAAAACCGCGATCGATGCTGTGTTAGAGTAGCCCAGACCCATCAGTCTCCTTTGCAAAAGTTCATTTATATTGTATATTACTATTCTATAGCAACTTTAAAAAAACACCTACGTACAGTTGACAGCTCTCTTATTGGCCTCTTGTCATTGCCAGTTAGTATCTGCTAAGCCTGGTCTAGTCTATTCTCTTGGGTTACGACAACTCTCCTAACTCTTGACTGTTCTCTGAAGACACACATCTGGTCTCCAGAGTTTCTTACTCTCTGCTCGGTATTTCTCAGGGTCTGGTCTGTGGGCCGTCTGCACCAGAGTTGCTCAGGGAGCTTGTAAGCGTGCAGCCTCCTGGGCCCCCACAGACACACCCTGCCACACCTCCTGGATATGTTTATATCTATGCATTTATTTAAGCTACTGAACTTTTCTTTCCTGTGGAAGAAATGTCTGCTTATCTCCTTCACCGCCTTCCCCAAAAAGGCATTTATCTCAGAGGTGACTAAGTTGGATTTGGCCACCAAGCTTCCGTGTTTCCTTAGCTCTGGCTAGGTTGGCACGTTCACTAAGTGCTGGTTTTGGTAAGCTGACTGCTGACACGGACTGGCACCTGCCATGGTGCTTCTGGCTGCCAGCCCGAGCATGAGCCAGGTAGAACCTTCTAAACCACACATAAGTAAGGGTGTTAAATAGAATTCAGTAGGTTTCATCTACAGGTTGGGGGAAATTAAGCACGGGAGTTATTTTTGTTTCGTGTGATAAGAACTATAAAATATACTTAAAAGTATCCTTGCCCAGAAGAAGCTTATCATTTAGTTGAAATGTAATCCACAAGAACGTCAGCTCTGTGGGAGCAGGGCTTGGCCTCTTTGGTTGATGTGCCCAGAACACCTCCTGGAACAACGGCTGGCACGTGGGTAAATTAGTGAATATCTTGATTTATTAAACATCAGATAACTTGCCAGCAGTTTTGACCACTCCACCATCTTTATGAAAAACAGTCTGTATTTCAGGTTTTCTTTGGATAATTGTCATTTTCTTCATTTCTGACTCTAGGATTGAAAGCATAGTACTCTCAGAGAGAGCCATATGTAATGAGAAATGAGCAGGGCTCTGAAGCCCCAGACAGGTGGGTGATGGTGGGTCTAAGCGGCCACGTGGTGTCCTGCTTGCTAGGCTGGTCACCTGTATATATGGGCAGGTGTGTCTCCTTGCAGAACTGTTATTAGGAGGATGAAACACTCTGTAGGTTCTGATGCGGGGTAGGCATTCTAAACAAAGATACTTTCCTTTCCCTCAAGGGTCAGTTAACTTTTTAACAGCTTCTGAAGGAACGCTTGATTGCTGATAGCATAAAAAGAATGGTAATGATTTGATACCTGTCATAGAGTAAATCCTTAAAGAGCTGTAAACCCAGGAAAAGGAAGTGAACTACTGCATCATCGCCTGACATCACATCTACCCTGAAATGTTATTTTCTGCCAGTTTAGTCATTTAAACTTTAATTTTGATAGACTTTTACAGAGTAATGATAGAAGTATTTGTGTGACAGAGGTACAGCCAAAGTAATCTTTATGTGATTGGATGTGTATGTATTCAGGGGAGGTGCCTGGATGATCCTAAAAGTTTCCCCATCCTCAGCCTTTGTATTCTCCACCAGAGCTTCCTTTAGCAGTTTCGCTGGGGCTCATTCAGAGTGCAGACAATTCTGGCGAGGACCCATGTCGGCTCTTCTTTGTTCACGCCCCCCTCAGTACACACACACACACACACGCACGCACGCACGCACGCACGCGCGCGCGCGTACATGATGCCCTGCCTCTCAGACACTCAGTCTTTGTGAGGTCATTGTTGAATTCACTTGAGTGGGGGCTGGGGGACAGAGAAGAAGGGGCAAGAGTTTTAAGAAGACTTGGTAAAAACTCTTTATAGAGTTCACTTTTAAGTGCTTTTATAGAGCCATGAATCAACAGTTTTATTTATAGTGATAAATAAAATACAAAATACAAAACAGGAAGCTATGTTCATGTTACTTTGGAATCTGATTATCATAGCTTCTTAAATACTTGGCCGTGGTTAAAACATAACACGTGTGTTTAATTGCGAGTACAGGGTGCCCATTTTAACAATAAATTAACGTAAGTTGCATGTATCAGTTGAAATCCAAGAATCTTCTCTCTTTTCGTGTACGTCTTGCTGAACTGTTCTCTGAGTCTGGAAAACACTTTTTCTTGTGGCACGTGGAGAATACCGTCCTGATGCCTGATGGGGTCTTCGGATGTGACAGCTCACATTTTTGTTGCCCTTCATTTTTGCCTGTCACCTGGCTTTTAGTGGTTTCATTAACATACGAGTGAATGTTCTGGGTGTGAATGTTACTGACAGCTTAATGAAAGGGCTAACCTCCCTCTTTTTTCTCTTTTCAAAAATGTCTTTGCTCTGCCACCCGAAACGTTTCCTCTCCCCGTGTGGTTTTGCAGACTTGAATCCATCTTTATTGGCTGCATTAATATTGAAACAAAACATGCAGTTATGCTATAATTTGGCCCCGTGGTAGCACTGTGAAGCCTCGAGGTATCCCTGTAGCTGCTTCCACAGACACGCACTCGTGCAGGTAGCCTGTTGATTCTCGGGCTTTCATTTATTTTGCTTTGAATAAGACAACCATTTCATCTCATATTCCTATGTGGTGTTTGAAATTTTTCTAGGAATTTTACCTTGTATTAAGATCAAAATAGTTATTTGACTGACAACCGAAAATTTTTGTGTTCTCATGTGTTTCGGTGTATTTCTTTGGTGCTATTTATGATACCATTTTTGTATTAGTTTGCCATCTTCAAATGGAAGTATGTCATTAATTGGCCAGGATGTTTTTCAGTTGTGCAATTCTGAATGTCCAGTTTTGAAAAAGGAAATTATTCTAGGTCCTTTATTCCTTAACCAAAGTTATGCAGCAGATCGTACCACTATGATCTTTAATGCATTTTTGTAGTTCTTGAAGTTAGTGAGCTTCCAAAAACATGGCGGCATGTGTGAGATGGGCTTGCTCCTAGAGACTTAACTTTGGAACTTTCTAAATGATCCACAACGTGATTTTTGTTTTGTTCTGTTGCAGCTTCGATGAGGCAGTCTCAGGCTGTTCCTGCAGATATGCGCCCGGAGATATGGATTGCGCAGGAGCTGCGGCGTATTGGAGACGAGTTTAATGCATATTACCCAAGGAGGGTAATGATGTTTTCTTTACTCCTTTTTCTCCTCACACCCTCCCCGTCCCCACCATATTTAAAAAAAAGTCACTAGTGATAATTCTGTGCTAATTATGGAAATGAGAGGTATTACCTATGTGTGACCTACCATTGTTTCTCCTTTCCCATTTTCCACTTCTTTTATGGCTGAATTTAAGTGATGCTAATTAAATAGAATACAGTACGAGGTGGCAAAGGGATTTTATGAGCACAGACCTTGAAACCTCCATGCTAAAAAAGGGATTATTTATATAAATGCTTCGAAATAGACCGATATAAATATTAATGTAGTTTTCCGTCCATATAGGGTATTTCTGCACTCCTCTTAGGCAGTTTGGGTCAAAGTTAAAGATGTTTTTAAATTTCCCTCTTCACTCAACCAAAGGGCACAACGCCAGCACACGTGTAAAAGACTCCCCTGCTATGTGGCCGGCGACTTGAGTCAGAGCAGGACAGCCGTTGATTCAGCCCCCATTGCTGTCCGTGGACGTTCATCTATTGAAATGTATTCGGAGGCCATTAATTAATACTGTGTGATTTAGGGTGTAAAAACTCGCACTCCAAATTGACTGCCACTTAAATTTTGAGGTGTGCCATTGATTTTTAAAAAACAGAAATCTTGCCCTATAGCTTTTTTAAGTGTATTTTTTGTCTGTCTGTTTTGCCTGGTGGCAATATATGTTACCGTCTGGACACCTTTTGCATGGCAGACATGTGAAAGTATGTAGCCTTTACCTCTGGAGTCAGGGCTGTCTTGAGCCTGTGTGACCACCTGCTGTAAGGGGTGCACTAGCAAAGGTGTGATGTAGTTTTGGCTTGTTCACATTTTTTCAAACATTGTGTATGAAGATACTCTGTTGATTTTCCAAAAGGAAGACACTTAAATCTGATTTTGTAGAAAATAAAATTCTTTCTTATTGTGTCATTTCTCCTCTGGCTTTTCTGAACATTATTGTTTCATATAAGTACATCTTAAAGACTTTTTTTTTAATCTTTTTCTTCTCCTGGAGGGAGGTCATGCTTAGGACACTCCAGTATTTCTATCCTTTTAATGTTTTATTCTTTTAATGTTAGTCTCTTTTTTCCTAGCTGTTGCTAAGTAAATGGACATTACCTGTTAATTGCTTTCAGTCATTCTTGTTTTCCTGTCTATATTCAATGCCTTTCAAGCTTTTTTCAACACACATGGAGACGTTTTTCCCATCACAAGGGGGTCTTTCATTCCTTCAGTATAGAATCTCCATAAAGGGGTTAAGGACTTTCAGGAAACTCACACTAGATCCTCTTTATACCTTCCTATGGGGTGTGTATGAGTCTGTTTGATGGGAAATGTGCTATAGTATGATTCTGTCATTGAATGGGAAATGTCACATTGATGAATGGCCTTAGGAATTTCTTATGATACTGTCTTTAGCTGGCAGAATGCCTGGCATCCTACACCTGACATGAACCAGTTCAGGGAACATAAATTCCTTCTCAGCCTAGATCTGAAATGGTGATTGTCTTTGCAAGGTTGGTTTTTGTAATTTGCCACTGAAGTTACTGTTCCCCCCAATTCCTCTGCCTTGGTTTTTCTGAAGGGATTTCGGGGTTATTCTGTGTGGCTGGACTTGGCTCTCCTGCTGGACTAGGAGATACTGATGAGAAACAGGGCCCCTGTACGTTCAGGATGTTGATCCTCATGCTGAGGTGGGGAGGACACGTCCCTTCAAGAGGGTAGGGTGAACACATCTGAGCCCTGATTCTGGGATTGTGTCCATAATCCAGCAGGAGAAGATCGCTTCTGATGGGCACGGCAGCCTCTCAGGGTGACCCTCAACAAGGAACTGACCGGGATACTGGGTCTGCCTCCTTTCCCCGGCTTGAAGGGGGTTAGATGTCCTTGGGGCCAGATCTGACTTGGTTGGGGCTCCCCCAGAGAGAGGCGGCAGTTGGGCCCTCGTGCCTTCAGAGTCCGGAAGCTCTGGACACCAAGATAAATCAGCACAGCTCTGTTCTCTGGGATTGGATCAGAGCCTTTGGCCACAGAGCTGGATGTGTTTAAGGATATTTTGGAAAAGTTTGTCTTTAACTTACGTGAAGTATCAACAACTCTTCAAAGCTTTCCCCTGAGCCGGCCCAGATGAGTCTGGTTGATACACCTTCATGGTGGCCTTGTGTGGTCAGTGACAAGACATGAGCTAAGGGTGGCATGGGGGGTGGAGCACAGCCTCACATAGGCTGTCGAGGTGGTGAACAGCTTAGTCTCACGTGTAAATGAGACATGGACCATTGGGTTGTTTTCAGTACCTTGCCCCCCTCCATTGACGGTGAGATAGTAGCATCTAACAGGTTCATATCCTCCCTTCCCCTCCTCGCCTCCCAATGTTATTTCACAGTTAAGTGTTTAAGAGGGTCATATCTGTTTTTTCAAATGAGATGTAACCTATTCTCAATGCTTTTGGTAAATAAATGTAAGTTAGTCCCATTGCAGTATTTTGCAATTGTGAACCTTATCTTGTATCTCTCAGAAAGTGAACCAATGTGAAAATGCAGGGGCTAATAAATTAAAAGACTCTAGATTTCTCAGTAGAGTGGGATACCAGGAGGAGGAGTAGGGACAGACTGTAGGTTATAACCTGATTTTTCTAAAACAGAGGCAAATATATTCTCCAGATTTTTATAAATAGCCAGTTCAAAACACCAGACTGAAACTCGGGATAGTGACACAGTGACCCCTAAAGCCACAGATCTCTGTCTTAATAGTTGTTGGAATAAAAACAGTCCATTGTCTGCAGTCACACTGATGGTCCATTGTTGAGTGTTGGGGGTAGGAATCTGGGGAGGAAATGGGAGGCCATTTTTGGAAAGTAATGCCTTCAAATTACGTACTGTCTTCACTGGGGGAGTTGTTACCTCCTGGCGAGTGCTGCTTTATGACGGATTTTAGCATTTTAAATACTTAGTGTCTTTATTTGCTTAATACCATTACAGTACCTTTTCTAAAGTGTTGGTCTTTTATTGCCATGAGCCTTGTGAAGCCTGACAGGATATTTTCCCGTTTTTTCAGTTAGAGCAATAGAGGAAGTTGTCGTGTAGTTGTCATGTGTTCAGTCCACTTCAGGGCAGTGGGGAAGCGTATGACACGGAGCTGTGGAGTCTGAATCCTTGAAGGAGGAGGTGAGAGAGGCACAGGTGAGCACAAAGTCCCGGTGCATGTTCCCTTTCTCTCCTGTGACTCGGTGTCATTGCCCCCAGTGGCCCTGCCGGGCAGGCTGCCCCTTCCCCTGTATCTGATAGGAGTTTTACTGCTCCAAGTCTTCGTGTATTTTTGTAACTTTTTGTTTTGAAATAATTTCAAACTTACACAAAAGTCACAGAATGGTACCAAGAACCTTCTTCAGTCTGCCACCCAAGTTCCCTACTGTGAACATTTTGCCACATCTGTTGTAACATTCTCACTCTTTAACTCTGTGTACATGTTTTCTGAGCTATTTGAGAATGGATTGCAGGCATGATACTCTGTTACTCTTAAATAGGTCAGTGTGTATTTTCTAGGAGTAAAAGTATCCTCTTACATCACCCCAGTGTAATTGTCAAAATCAGGAAATTAACAATGTCTGCTGTGTCTTCTGTGGACCTTATTCAGACTTTACCAGTTGTCCCAACAGTGTGATGTTGTGTCCTCCTCAGTGTGTCGCATTGGGAGGCACAGGATGTCGATTTGTCCCATTACTGGGGCTCTGGTCAGAGGTGGTGTCCTTCACTATAAGTCAGTATTTTTCCATTTGTAATGGAAGGAAGGCATGTGTAATGGGGGAAGAGCTTTCTTTCTCCCCTGTATGTTTATTTCATGGATCAACTTAAGTTCCTGGGGCCCTGTTTAATTCAACGGGTTATTATGCATTGCTCTTCATACTTATTTTGTTGCTCAAATTGTCACAGACTTGGCCGGTGGCAGCCCTCTGATGCGTTTTCACGTCATTAAGCATTGAAGTGCCTTGGTAGAACATGTTGCGGGACAAATCCCAAGGGACTGTAGAGGTGATGGAGCTCTTGGATTTGTTGCTAAATGATCTACACGCACTCGGTGTCCTGACTGTTAGAGCGTCCAGGTCCAGCTCTGTGAGACTCCCAGGAGAGAGGACGAGGGCTGTCGGTGAATGCTGGGCATCGCAGGGATGTCAGTAGGCCTGCAGGGAAGAGGATTCCTCAAAGAAGCTAAATCTCTGTTTTGGGCTTTATGAAGAGGGTGAGTAGCTTGCAGGGAGATGAGGGGTGCCATGTTGTCTGTTTAAGCAGCCTGCACCTGGAAGCCTCCTCTTCATGGTGGGTGCATCCACACAGCCAGCCAGGTTTCCTTTTATTCTTTAAGAGCCTCTGCTGGTTTCTTTCACCACTGAGAAATTGTGTGTCGCGGGTTTATCTGCTGGAGGGAGTGGCAGCAAGTGTAGGCCATGGTCCTCTGCAGGCGAGATTGCTGTGTGCTTACCACCAGCTCTCAGGGGCTAGTGTCTGCTTGGATGAGATTCTTGGCCATAGGCTGAGGCTGTAGTCCCAGGCTGTGAAGGATGTACCAGACCCTTCAGAACATAAAAACACATGCTCTTGTGGTAATTAGGCCCATCTTCTAAACAACGTCCCTTCCCCACTACCGAGACTGAGATCATTTACCTTCTGTGGCCTCCTCCCTGCCTTGCAGTCAGGTTATCCAGCCTAAGTCGCTCTGTGTGCAAGTAGACTGCTCGTGGCTAACAGTGACTCAGGCGTGCCCTGGTGGTGGACTGTAGTGGACAGCATCACATGAAGCTACGACAGACTCTAGATGGGCCGAGAAGTGGATGAAAACCCTTTCAGTGTTGGATCACAAGACACAGTGTACCTTTTGTTCACGCTGCCTACTTCCTGTTCTGTCCCAGGCATATGCAGGCATGAATGGACTGAACCGCATGTGGACCGCAGCATAGCACCAAACCAAAGTAGAGAAGAAAGGTGGCTTGCAGACTGATTTTGATGGAAACAGAAGTTTAATTGAAGTGTCAACATGTTAGCATTTTCATATGCTGTGTACGAACTTGAAATCTTTATGTGCTGTCTTTCCTAACAAGTGAAATTCCCTGTGCTATCTGATTCTTGCTTTTATAAATGAGATTCTTCTATAGATAATGCACAAGGGAAAGGTCTAAATTGTAGCTTGTTTTGTAATAGCAAAAATTGAACATAGACCCGGAGATGCATGTTCTCAGGTAGCGTTCTTTTGAGGCCTTCGTTAATCGAATGTTGGAGTTTAATAAGATAGGCTGCTTTCTGTTACTGTCTGAGAAAAGAATAATGAAAAATCTGCATATCAAATATTAAATTACAACTAGACCTATCTCTTGAAATGGTGAGTTGCCGCACACGTTACTCACGGAAGTTTACAGAATGACAGTTTTCATAGCAGTAGAGAAATGAAGTGGTGCCTGCCCTTCACTAGTGATAGAGTTTTCAGGGGTGTAGTGAGTGTGTTCCCTGGAGTTGGACGAGGCAGTGGAGTGTTTTGGTTTTGAGTGTTCCACACCTTTCTCATGCCACACCGTCTCCATGTCCCAAGAACAGCGACCCCCTGACGGAGATGCTGGAGCCCGTGTGATAGAAGAGTCATCCTATGTATGACTTCAGCACTTTGTCTTTCCCCGAGACCTTTGAGAGAGCATGTGGTTGTGATTATCTCGATGGAGACGGCGACTGTGGATGGCAGGTTTCCTGAAGGAGGGCTTTCCATGACTTGTGGAGGATGAAGCATGATCTTGTAGGAGAACCCAGCTCACGGACGCATGCGGGGACTTCGGGGTCAGACCTGGAATCCTGCCTCTATCCATTAAGCTTTGGGATCCCCATTTTCAGTCTGTCTCTTAGGGGTGTTGTGAACTTGAGAACATTTAGTGATGGAGCTAGGAGATACTGTCATCCCTTGTCACCATCATTCTGTTTTCTCTCACTTTGAGCTATAATTGAAGCATTTCCAGTTGGTCTTCAGAGTTCAGGAAGAGAGATGCTAGTGCCTTTGTTCCCCTGTCTGTCTTTTAAGCACTCTGCTTGGTAAACACGTCGTGTGTTTGACCCTGCTGACGCATGTCTGTCTGGGTGTACGCAAATGTGAGCTGAGATTGAGGCACTGGTGTGTGCTTAAATGGCTGGGTGGGCACCACGCTGGATGTGGTTGTGTTTATTCACACCGTCTGCGAGTGCTCCGTCAGTCTATGGCAGGTGGGTACACCTGCACGGCTGCCTTGCCTTTGTGGCACCGTGGGCCATTAACACTTAACCATTCGGAGGTGCAGGTGCCTGGAGGGGGACTTCAGAGAGGTCTCACTGGGGTTTTTTTTAATCTCTTGAGGAGGAAATGAAGATGCACATGAGGCGAGGCTTGGCCCTTCTGCAGAGGTACAAAAATAATGAACCTCTCGCATCATCCTCCGCTAGACTTCTCCTAGCTGAACCAAAGCAGAAAGTTTGAGTTGTGGTTAAAGTGCGTTACGTCTCATTAGCATTTTTCTGAAGCTGGGGCATTTCGGAACAGTGTGTTCTTGCTCTGAAGCTGATGTTTCATCTAAGGGTGCCTCACTCGGGAGAGGTGAGAACCGTCCCTGGCGTCTCTGTGGTTGGCCATAGTGCAGCAGCACGCCTCACAGGTAGTGGTGGAGGCTTCTTCATTTTAGCCGACGTGGGACCTGGGGGCTGGTGAGTTAGAGATCCACCAGGAGGAAGTGTGTGTGGTACTGCCTGAAGAAAATCCAGTGCACGCCAGGCCCGACTGGAGGGTAACTGGAAAACTGGCTATTTGTCCTATGAAAAGCCTTAACTGGAATAGTTTCTTTGAAAGGATACATCAAAAGTAGGAGGCAAGTTGGATTCGTACACGTGAAGTTTTTCTGTGACATTTGAATACATTGTCACTATAGGGGGTCAGCTTCAGCTCAGGGAGCTTGGCGAGTACCGTGGGAGAGCTGGATCCTGGCTTTTGTGTGGGAGCACCGCATCCGGTAGAGGGGCTCCCCTGGCGCCCTTTCCACAGCTGTGTTGACATCAAAGCGTGTTAGGCACAGGCTATGCAAATGCCCGTGTTGCCCTGGTGATAAATAGAAAGTGAATTTGGTCTTGGGGTAGCGCTGCAGCAGCATCGTCTGACACCTGAAAACAGTAGTGGATGTCGAACCCTCGTGAAAATCCGAGCTGGGCTGCCGTTTGACCGTGGAGAGAGACCAGATCTTCATAGAGATCTCCACACTGTGCCCATCACATGGGGCCCTTTTCCTCTGACCTTTGTCTGACTCATTTATCATTTAAAATATTGTTTAGATTGATGGGTTGTGAATGGGTAGAGGGGGTCTTCCATCGGAATCACTGGGGCCAGTCTGTGCCCTGCCCCACCCTGTCAGCACTGTCCCAGAAGATGCCTTGACAGCCCCTGGGGGAGCAGACACCATCCAGACACGCACTGCATCCTCATTTGCCCGAACTGGAGCAGAGGTTCCCTCTTGGTCAGAGTTCTTCCTGGTCTCACAGTCTAGAATTCAGTCTCCTTTAACATGTTCCCACTTAAATATATATCTATTTTTTAAAAAAGTTGAGGACATCTTAGGCATTCAGTGTTGAAATTCTGTAAGAAAAACATTGCTCTGAGTCTCAGAGTTCTGTAGGTATACCTTGCCCTTAGGTTTGTCTCTTAGAATTTGGTATTGAGCTCTCATTGATATGGTGATGAAGATAGTGTCATGTTTACCTTGTTACTTTGACTGCCAGGAAACTCTTACCTAGACCATGGCTCTGTTGCAGCAAATCTCAGCCCTGGTTCCCAGGATAAGTCTCTTTCTTGATGTCATTTCTGATCTCTTTCAACTTTTGTCTTTACTGCACTGTAACATCTGGGTGTTCTTTATAGTAAGCCCCCTCGACTTATGACGAGTGTATGTGTGTTGTAATTCTGAGACATTTGGCCCCACGGGTTTGGCCCTGCCCTTGGAGCACAGGTCAGTGGGCTTGTGCTCTGTGCTGTGCTGAAGTCTGGGCAGAGTTGTTGGGGTCACTTGGTGGTTCTTGATTCTCGCTCTACACGCTTGGTCTGTGACCTCATCTGGGACACGGCGAGGAGAGCTGCATGGGCTCTGGGGTTATGAAGACTGAAAAGGCGTGTGCCAGTGTGGTGGCAGTGGGTGATTGTTCTCATCCCCAAGCTAGGGCACACAAAGTCTGAAGGCCTGGTGTGTCCCTGGGCAGTGTTTCCAAGGCTGGCTCGTCTCTCTCTGCGGGAGAGCAAAGCCAAATCTAAAGCTACCCTGGGCAGATGTGTGGTGGTCAGCTTGACCAGTTCCCCAGGGCAGCCTGGGGTCAAGGCCTCTTTTGTTTTCCGCACACCTGCTTCCTTGGATTGGGCGAGAGAGCATGCTTTGCCGTGATTGTTTTGACGTTAAAACGTAGTTAAATTCCCTATACTTGGCTGATTGTCCCACTGTAACTTGGGACATGTTACTTGGGATGTAGCTTGAAGATGGTCCTGGTGCTGAAGCCTCGGTGGTGGCTGGTGCTGTGTGCAGTCATCCTTCCTCCTCTTGGTGCTGCAGAGGTGGGCGGCCTGGCCCCCAGCTGCATCCCCATGCCCCGTGTCTGGAGCGCCCCATCCCCACCACACGCAGTCTTCTTGGCTGCAGGTCAGCGTGGACCCCGCTCTAGGGCGTTCCCTTGGCCCAGCCACTCCCCCAGCTGCCGCCCAGGTGAGCCCCTGTTGAGTGGGCACATGGGGACAGGGACGATGGAAGCATTCCCTGCTGACTGCTCTTGTGACTGTCTCCAGGGCTGTTTTTCATATCTTCAAAGAAAAGTGCCTAAGTGTGTCCCAGGGAAACTTGGAGAACTTAATCCTCCCTCCTCCTACCTCTAAGGCACTATTCTTCAAGAGAACGATCCTGGAATTTGGCATCGTTTTTCATTCTGGTTTATGATGAGAAATCAGATACTTATGCTGCATCTGAACACGGTTTTTACTGAGCTGACTGCCCCTTCTCCAGTGCATGCCCTTCAAGCCTCCCTGCTTGACTCACGTTGGTCTCTTCTCCCGGGATGCCCTTCTCCTTTCTTGCTCCGAGGAACTCTTCCTCCTTGGGGACTCGGCACGGGGATAGCTCTGTGCTTCCTGCCCGGGATCTCCGCTTCTCTGGCAGATGCTTCTGTCTCTGTCATTTTATTTACGTCTTGTCATATGACCTTGTTTATTTGTATGGCCCTATCCCTCACCGAGTGTAAGCTCCATAAAAGGAGGTGCTATCACATTTCTCTTTCAACAGGAAGGACCCTCCCGTCTTGACTCCATTTGGGCATAGGCCCGGTATTTTGCTGGAGCGTGTAGTCTTCGGTCCCTGAGGTGGGCACCTGCGCGTGCATACCTCCTGGTTCCAGCGGAGTGCTTGCTTATGGCCATCCTCAGTGCTGGCAGCACCTATAGGTGCCCCTTAGGCTGGGCTGGGCATTGCTGCTCTGCACTCGGTGCTGGTGACACAGGCATTGCCCATGAGACCTAGTGGGTGCCGACACATGCTTCAAAGTCAGGCTCTCTCTGCGTGCAGGCAGGTTTGGGGCCACAGGAGCTCCTCGCCCAGAGAAGAACACGGACCGTTGGTTGTTGCCTGGAGGGAGACACAAAGCTGAAAGTTGAAGGAGTCATCTTCTGGACCCGGGGGGTGGCCGTGAAAGTCAGTTACCCCAATTAATACAGTTCCTGATCCAGATTGTGGAGATGAAAATACCAGAAGGATGGGGTCCTACAGCTCAGGCACCTGTGATTTTGTGTGTGTTTGTGAGCAAAAGAAGAAACCGTAATACATACATTGTTTGTACTTAGCATATTCAGTTTTTTTTAATAATCTTCGTAACTCAAATGAGTCACTGTAATATCTCTTTCTAAAGTATTTTTATGACTTAGACTAAAACAGCATTAACGCAACTCTGGTCTAAGTTGTTTTTCACTTGAAGGATGAAGGACCAAGAATGATAGGCATGAGAGGGTGTATTAGTTTGCTGGGGCTGCCATAACAGACTAGCCCGGACAGGAGGGCTTAAGTGCCAGAAATGTGTTTCTTCGCCGCCCTGGAGGCCAGAAGCCTGAGATCTCGTGCCGGCTGGGCCCACGTGGACCGCACAGCGTTGCTGGCTGGGGCCTGGTTGGGCATCCTCACCTGGCCTCGGCTCCTGTGCCACCTGCCCCACGTTAGCGCCGTCAGGCCTGTACTTCGTGCTCCCATAACTGCCATAAGCAAGCAAGTTTGCATGGCTGCAGGTGTTAGAGGGCAGGGAGTCTGCCGGAAACAGGAGCTGCCCGTCCTCCAGCTGTTTCTGAGGTGGGGGCTGTACCCTCTGAGCCAGCAGCAGCCTCAGCCGGCTGTGCCAGCTGTCAAGGGTTTTCTGGGCTGGCACGGCTCTCGGAATCAGTGGTAACGGCTTCCTCTGTTGAATGTTGTCCAAAAGCAATTGTTGGCTGGCTTAAAAGCATGTGCCAAGTTGTCAGGCGTGCTGTCTGAGAGGGCCGGCGTCCTGGCGTCCCTGCTCACTGAGATGCTGCAGCATCTTCCCAGTTGTCAGGGGATTGGGTGTTCCTCTTGCGAAAATTCCTGCATTCCTCCCTCCACTCCCCAGCTTTCTTTGAATACGTCCAGATCCTTTACATTTGAGATGAAAGTGGAACTCCAGAAAACTTGAGGAGACATCTCTCGTGATGTGACTTTTCCTTACTAACAGTCACAGCCACCCTTGTCTGCCTGCTGTCCCCAAAGGATGGGTGGAAGATTTCTCCTCTCAAACGTTGTCAGTTCTGGAGTATAAAGTGAGCTAAGTGTAAGCAGTTGGGGTCTGACCCTAACGTGACCCAGTCTCCTTGTTGGTGTCATTTTGACCCCGTTCTCTGGTCACGCTGAGGCCGGCATTGACACCCTGCTGGCGTGAGATGTCCCATGTTGAAGTGATTGCTTAGCCCAGCCCTGCATACACTTTCTTCATTTTAGTAAGTCGTGGTTTTATTTTGAATAAGCCTCTTTCAACCTATTAACATAAGTCTAAACTAAAATTAACCTTCCCCTAAATTATTCTCACACAGAAGAAGCAAAGTAATTTTGAAAGTTAAATCAAAACAAAGCAATCTTGTGTGTAAAACAGATAAAAATCACAGACTGTGGTTACGGAGTGCCTCTGCAGGAATCGCTTACATAAAGCCGATTTCCTCCAGTCTGGTTCTGGAAGGAGAAAGGGAAATGCCGGGGCCTTATCGCAATCCCGTTCTGTCAAGCAAGTGCTGGAGAGCTTGTGTAAACAGTCTCGGGGGGGAGCTGTACTCGCAGCTGGTGTCTGTGGGCATGTTTGGGTCTGAGAGGGGACGCTGTTCTCAGCCTGACTCGTGGCCAGGGGTTCCGTGGCGGTGCATGGGAAGCCTCCCCCGCCAGAACAAGAGCGGGGTTCGTGGAGCGCTCTGGACAGAGCAGAGAGCTAGTCTCAGGTGTGGGTTACTCCTGAAGGCAATGGCCAGGGTGGTTTCAGACCTGAACGGTGGAACAGGCTATAGCTCCCGGTGTGGAGGCAGATGTGTTCTGTTACCACCTTTGGCCGCTCTGAATTTATACCTTGCACGTACTCACCTGCAGAACTCGAGGGTGGGCATCCCGGAAGACCTGAGCATCTCTGAGACTTTTAAATAACCTGGCAATTTCCTTTGAACAGTTGCTCGGCTTGTCATAACACGTGATGGTCACTGATGAAGAGGCCTCTTTTATTTTTAATCGCTCTTTGCTCCCCACACCAGGGGGCAGGGGGCAGGGGACAGGGGCTGACTGTGCCTATGTCTGCGACCCTGGGCACAGCACTGAGCCAACAGTGCTTATCCGGTGGAGCCACCCGCAAACAGCCGAGGCGCATCAGTGCTCCACTTGATTTAGCTTCTTAGGGCAAATTACCCCAAATCACTGGTTTCTCAAGTAAATTACAGCTACCAGAAATTCATCCTTGGGGGAGTCTGAAACATCTCTGAATGTCGATAATCTGGTAGTGAGATAGTCACTTCATATCTATCTACCGAGTTCATTCTTTCCTCTCTCCTGTCCCCTCCACTGCTGCCTCTTTTCATGGGACACCAACTCTGGTGACCTGGGATGGCTTTTCTCCAGCACCTGCACGGAGGTGGTGGGACATTCGTTTTCCAGTGGTTGATGTATTTCCTGATCAAGGCAGTTCTGGCCAGTGATAGCATCCGCCTGTGAAATGAATATGTGGTTTTTAGAGGGGCAAGCTGAGATTCAGGGGTTCTCTTTAAATTTTCCAAACGTTCTTTCCGTTGCTTTGTTTTTCTTTAAGAAGGTGGAAATCATTTGGTATGCCTGCTCTTTATGTAGTGATATCTTCCTTTGCAGGGGAAATGGGAAGGACTTCCCTTCACAGTCTCAGGGAAGAATTGCTGCTTCGATGACACAATGCTCTTTGAGAGATGCCTTCCATAGCTGTTAAGATGAGATTGGTTGTTCACTTAAATAAGGGCATCCCCCACCCCCCTTTACCCCCAAAAAAATTAGGGCTGAGAAGCTAAGAAGCTTTCTTGTTGTTGTTTCAGGTTGTTGTGAATAATTACCAAGCAGCTGACGCCCAGCCCCAAATGATCATCTTACGACTGTTACGTTACATCGTCCGTCTGGTGTGGAGACTGCAGTGACACTGGGTTCCGTGCGGAGCCGAGACGTGTGCAGACATTTCACTTGTTGAAGCCGACAGGCCCCCGCACCACAGCCCCTGGGTGCCATTGCCGTGCAGCCCGCAGTTCTCTTCCAGAGAGGGCGTGCGGAGAGGCCGGCCGCCACGTTCCCGAAGACACCGAGCTGCACGTGGACTCGCCCTTGCTTTTCATCACCACATGGCAGAATTTCGAATGGAAGTTTGTTGTGAATGTAAATGAGGGAGGATTCTTTTTTCCAAAAGAAAAAATGTACAAATCATGGTTCTTCGGAGCAGGATTTTATGCAAGAATGGTGTTTACATGCAGTGTGGGTTTTTCCCACCTTCTTTAATAAGAACAGGTTTTTCAAAAAGGAAATGGAAACTTTTTAACCAACTTGTGAATGAGTTTTGTACTAAAAATTTAAGAACTATTGCCTACTGTCAGAGGATTATGTAAACTCTACAGTGGAAGCCGAGCCAGCTAACTTATAAAGCTGCCTTAGTTTATTTTTAGAGGTTACTGTACAGAATTTTTAAATGGGAGAGGTATGATATGGCCCCTTCCTTCCCTGCCATTGCCTCTTTGACCTATTTTTTCATTATTATTAATACCAAAAAAGTTCTTATGAAACAGAACTGATGAAAGGGGCCAAAGGGTTTGTTATCAACCTGCTTTGGTATGCCACTCCTGTCTTGTAAATACTTACCTCCTTAAATTCAATTGCATCTGTGGCAATATTCCAGACTCTGTGTGTTTTTCCTTATGTTCTTTGTGATGCTCCTCTGGTCTGCACAAATTTGGTCCAGTGTGTCAAAATGCGGTTGTGTCAGAATGTGAGTTGTTATCTGCCTATATCATCCATGGCTCAGTTGGTCTGTCTGTTGGTAGCTTACTCGCTGGGAAGATCTTGGTGTTGGTTTTCCTTGCTTTTTGATGGGCTTGTCATTTAGAAGTGTTTCAAAGAGGTAATAGCAGTAGTAACAGAGTATTATGCCCCTTTACGCTGTTGACTTCTCCGGGTTCAGGCTGTCCCATAGTCACAGGATGCACTCTCAGCATAAGGTCCTGGATGGTAACATACCCACTTGCAGCTAAGTTCGGCTGTAGGTGTGCGAGCCCTCGTGGGAATTGGCACAGGCAATGGGCTTGAAGCGGCTGTTTCCCAGGCATCCTGGCCTTTCCTCCAACTCAGAGTTATCTGGTCTTTGATGCCTGACACTTGGTTCAGACTCCTCTCAAGTCCCCTTGAGGATTTAGCTTTCAGCAGGACCGTAAGAAAACTCCATTGGGCACAAGTCTGAAATGGTCCCTCAACCTTCTGGCAGGCAGCTGGTTTACTTGCTCCGTGTCTCTTGGGACAGTTGGACTTTGCAGGCACCCTCCCTGCATCTGGTTCTGTGAGGAGTCCTCTTCCTCCGCACCTGCCTGTGAAGATTGCAGCGAGTGGGAAGCCCATGAGTTGGTCAGTCATTTCAAAGGCAGTTCAACAACTGGGGAGACCCAAGAAGGAGACAGAGTGTAGGGCTCAGTGAGAGACGGGGGATGGAGATTGTTCTGTGAACCCTGTAACTCTTACAGTTGTTGAAACCTCAGATCACTAAATGGCTTTTTAAAAGAAATATGTGATTTTTCAAACAAGTCAACCGTTTCAGCAACTATCGTGTTTGCATTTGGCCCATTGAGGACCAGTGTTTTCACGTTACTAAATTAAGTGGAAAAATCCATTCATTTGTACCTTCCTAATTTTATATGAATATATATTATATATATTGCAAATATACTTCTTCCTTTAGGTAGAGATATTTGATTCCAAATATTCCTTTTTTAAAATGTTCCTTTCCCCAAATATCTTCTTGGGGTCTTGAATATTTTTAAAGCTGTGTCGAGTGTCAGCTTGTGTTCCTGACGGGTCTTGAAGCCCTCGGTAGGGCCGTCAAGTCCACAGGGCTGTGGGGTGGTGGTAGGATGGCAGCGGGGACCTACTGGACACACACACCAAAGAGGTATTTGGTTCTGGGCCCCTTCTCACCCAGGACCTCCGTACTCATGTGCCAGTCTCTCTGACTGGAGCACTTTACTCTGTTTCTTCAATCCTGCGGCTCCCCGGAAGCGCAGGACGCAGCCCCGGCTGGCGTCGCAGGGCTGTGTGCTCGCCACGTGCGCAAGTTTACCTCTGGCTCGGTGGCCTCCGGGCCTCCAGGCTGGCCGTGGAAGCAGCTCGTGAGGAAATAAGAGGTTCTATGAATTGTAGAAGTATTAAAGAACAGGATGTTGCACCAGGATTTCGGAGAGATGACTGGATGTCTCTGTACTGTACGTGTCTGTTTATCGAGATGCCTCTCTGCGAAAGTGTACCTCCTGGGGTATACCTTTTACTTTGTATATTTTATTTCTTTTATATTTTGTAGAAAAAAATAACGATCCCTTTTTGGAAACGTAATGCGGGTTTTGTGCCTTCACCACCTCTTCTCACGTGAGGTAGAAAGTGTCCTGTGACTTATCACAGAAATGCAATAAACACACACAAAATTAACTTCATCAATGATTTGTCAAATGATCTGGACTCCTGCCTAGAAATGAGTTCATGAAGAACTTTTTTTTTGGTTGTGGAGAAACCAGGTAAAAATTCCTTCTGATGAAAGAAAATGTATATGGCAAAATACAACCTTCTCCTGTTTCCCCTTCTTGATGTTGTATATATTTTGACTATTTATTAGATTAGGAAGTCATATTTTACTTATCAACTGAGCCAAATGTCTCTGTGCAATTGTGTTTCCTTTACTTTTCCTGTAAAATTTTGTACAGCCTAAATGAGTAAAAATCACTGTTTTTACTAAACTTTTTCAGAATTGAGGATTGTAAATATTGTAGATTCTTTTTCTGTGTAATGTGTCCTACTGTTTCATAATGCTGTAACTTGTAGAAATATTGTATATTTATTTCTTGCTTATTTAATGTCTTAAGTTCTGAGAAGTGTTGACCTCCCGGACCCCACCCCTTGCTGTCCCATTAATTGCTTTAGCTCTGAGGTGGTGACTGGTCAGCTGTCTGCAGGCTATGTGGTCTTCCCAGGGTGGCCCTCCAGCTTTGGTTCCTGGTACTTCTGGTCAAATGAGTTTAAATTCTTGGGGCTTGCTGTCCTTATGATGAAGTTCGTGTTTAGACTCCAGTGAGATCTCGACTGTAAATCTGGCAGGCTACAAAATTCTAATCCAGGAAATACCCGGTGACTTTCTTTTTGTTCCAAAATAGCTAGTTTCTCGTGGAGGCAAATTATATTAACTCCAGGCCATATCTTTTTAAAAAAAAAAAAATGTATTATGGGCACTTGGGATGGATTTTCCTGTTGAAAATTTATCCCTGACAACTAGCGTTCAGAGAAATAAAGCGTGCCCCTTCTGGAGGTGCTGCCCTGAGAGTGTTCTGGGCGAGGGCCAGGCAGGGTGAAGGCACAGGTGGGATGCGTTGCTCCTGCTTGGAGAGCAACCTCAGGACCACCTCATGCCACTAACCCCCTCTTGGCGACTGGTGAGTCGTTGAGTTTTGCCCACCCTCTGTGTGGCGTCCTGTGCTGTGAGGTCTGGACTAAATTGGCTGTCTTCAGGAGCTAATCGTGCAGCCCCCCAGCCGGGAACCATTTGGTCCCTGCGTTTGATCAGCCTGCTTCTTCAGGTCGATGCCCTCCTTTTGCTTTTGCATCGCCTTCGAGAGAGGTCGGGAGCCCCGCTGGACTGGGTGTTAAGATGTGAGAGCTGGTGGAAGCTTTAGAGAGACTTCCTAGTGGTTCCGTGTGGATGGTTCTGTCATCCTGCTGATTTAGCCTGGTGCCTGTGTGTGTCCATTTCATGCACACGTGTGTGCAGGGATGTGCCCACACGTGACGCTAAACCAGCTGGGGTTACTCCTGTTCTGCTCCAAAAGGCATTGTGTGCAAGAAGCGTCCTCAACCTCCTTGCTAAGTACCTTGACTACTTTTATTTGGGAATTTCAGACTTTAGAACCTGTCTTTTTATGTCCAGGTCCTGTGACTCATCAGGTACTCATTTATGAACAGCACTGATCTGTCTGTATCCTGCCCCATCACTAACTTCATTCCTAGGACCCAGCGTATGTAGCATCTATATCGCGGTTTCCCTGGCTTACTTGTGTTTGCACTGATGAATTTTGACAGGGTAATTGCCACTTTACTTGTGCAATACTGCTGTAAATAACTGCAGATTTTTTTTTTTTAAGAAACGCAATCTTTTATGTTCTTAATGAATTTTATATAAATAAAACTTTGAACTAGTTTTGGTGAGCTGTTTGGTTTGATTTTGAACTAGTTTTGGTGAGCTGTTTGGTTTGATTGGTTTCACAAAATCATGGAGAAGCAGCTGAAATGATATATAAATATATACACACCCACACCTCTGCCCTTTATCAGTCACAGATAAGTGCATTACCCACATGTAGATTTTGTGAATTCTCGCTTGAAGACGGTTCTGTGTAGTCTACTTAAAAGCAAACCACTCTTTAAAGTTTTGAAGTGGCTGGGGAGAGCGACGCCACGGTTGTCTGCCCACGTAGCCAGATATGACTCAGCACCTGGGAGAGGGGATATTAGGTGACGGCTCTGAACTGTATTGATTAGCGATTACGGCAGATACCCTGCCATCTTACCTGTCTCAGAGTTTGAAGAAAAACCCAAAGATGGAAAGTCTCGTTTGACTCTACAGAAAGGGCTTATCTGCAGGGCCTGCTCAGAGCTGGGGGAATCATCAAGTGCCTGGACCCCTGTGTGGGAACTGATCACTGCCCCCTTGTAAAGGACCCACTGAGTTTCAGGGGCCCTGTGCTGTGCAGTGGGGTGAACTGGTTTAGGAATGGCTGAGAGAAATTAAAGCTTGATTTGAGGATATAGGTTATGAAATCCTAAATTAGTAATTTGCCACTTTTACTCTGAAATAAGTGGTGGGAAAGTTAAAGATTCACTGACTTGTGGTAAACTGGTGTTCTGTTAATGCTTTTCATTTTAGTTAGGTGAGCAATATATGAATATGGTCTTACATATGTAATATGTATGTATAATATGCATGTATGTGCCTATATATGTATCTGTGTGTATATATACATTTATTTCAAATCAAGTTGTTCTGGCTCCCATCCCCAATCCTGCTTCCTCACCAAGGCTGGAGTTTGAATTTCTCCAGACCCTTTGTCTGCAGTGTGTGTGTGCGCGCGCTTCGGCAGTTTTGCTGTTCCTATAACTGCTGTAACAGTGCGTGGTTCTGACTTAGCAGTAGGTCGTACATCTTTCCGTGGTGACTCCACTTCATTCTGACCACTGCATCAAGTGCACACAGGTGTAAGATCTCACTGCCTGGTGTCCTGCTCGTGGCGTTTCTGCGTCTTCAGTGCTGCCGAGGGCTGCCTGGTCCACCATCGCCAGCATGCGCGAGAGCTGCTTGGTGGGGGGACAGGGAGGTGGGACAGTAGTTTCAACAGACTCCCACAGATGCCGCCCAACTGGCTGCTCAGGTTCACACCCCACCAGTAGCACGTGAGAATGCCCGCTCTCCCTCTTAACACTCTGCCAAGGGTACGACATTGATATGAGCCCGTGGGGTGAAGGGTGGTATTGTTGGTTGAACGCAAATTTTTCTGTTTCCAAGCAGGATAATCTTTTCAGACATCGTTGGCATCTGCCTTGTTTCCAAAGGCCCTCGCTTATTTTCAATCGGGTTTTTCATTTTTTCCTACTGATGACTAGCTCTTCATATATTCTGGGTAAAAATCTCATATGTGGGAAATAGTTTTCCTTCAGTCTGTTGCTTATCTTTTTTCCTCAATATTTTATTATGAAGATTTTCAAACATACAGGAAAATTGAAAGTGTTTGACAGAGAACACCCATACACCCACCACCTAGATTCTACATTTTACAGTACTGGCTTTATCATGTATCTCTCCATCCATTAATCAATCTTTTTGATGCATTTCAAAGTAAATTGTAGTCATCAGCACCCTTATCCCTAACTACTCCAGCATGCATAGCATTTAGAGTTCATTAATTTTTTATAAGTTTTTTCTTTTGGGATACAATTTACACACAATAAAACATAGTAGTGCCCGGGTTCGGATCCTGGAAGCGCACCGACGCACCGCTTCTCCGGCCGTGCTGAGGAACGTCCCACATACAGCAACTAGAAGGATGTGCAACTACGACATACAACTATCTACTGGGGCTTTGAGGAGAAAAAGGGGAAAAGAGGAGGATTGGCAATAGATGTTAGCTCAGGGCTGGTCTTCCTCACAAAAAAAAAAAAAAAGATAAAAAAAACAAAACAGTAGTCTTAAGTGTGCATTTGCTAAGTTTTGACCAAGGATTTTGCTGTCACTCAAACCCCTATTGAGATAAAGAACATTACCATCACTCCAGAAAGTTCCCTCATGCTCCTTTCTAAACAATCCCTCCCCTCCTGCCCTCGGGGGTGACCTCTGTTCTGATTTGATTTTTTTCCACCATAAATTAGTCTTTATGTATAGTTGGAATGGGATCATGCAGTGTGTGGTCTTTTGTATCTAGTTTCTTTTTTGCTCAGCATAATATTTTTCAGATCCATGTTACAATCATCAGTAATTTCCTTTTTTATTGCTGACTAGTATTCCATTATATGAACAGACCACACTTTGCCCGTTGTCTTACTGTTGAACACCTGAGCTCTTACAGTTTGGGGCTAGGATGAATAAAGCTGCTCTGATTCTTCTTGTACACATCTTTTTTGTGAACATACGTTTTACTCCTCTGCATGTCTTTTAACTGCTTGTGGTGTAATTGATGTAGTTGTCCCCATTTTATAATTTTATTTATTTTCCCCCCAAAGCCCCAGTAGATAGTTGTATGTCATAGCTGCACATCCTTCTAGTTGCTGTATGTGGGACGCGGCCTCAGCATGGCCGGAGAAGCTGTGCGTTGGTGCGTGTCCAGGATCTGAACCCGTGCGCTGCCGGCAGCGCAGCGTGCGCACTTAACCGCTAAGCCACGAGGCCGGCCCTAGTTGTCCCTGTTTTAGAAGTCAGATTTATCAATCTTATGTAGGTTTCTGTATTTTGATTTTTAAGAAGCTTTCCTATTCCAAAGTTGTAAATATATTTCATATTTTATTCATATAACCCTACAGTTTGTTTTTTCATCTTTAATCTATGTGGAACTTATTTTTTTAATGATATGCATATGAATCTAACTTTTTTTTGCCCCATAGACAGCCAAGACTGGCCTTTCTCCACCAGCCTGAAGTGGCACTTTGACATCCAGCAAATTCTGTACATGGGGTTCTGTTTCTCAACTCGTTCCTTTTCCATTGATCTTTTTGTTTAATTGACATTATGCTAATTACTACAGTTTTATAATATGTTTTGAATTTCTTCTCCTGATTTTTCAAGATTGTCATGGCCATTCTACCTTTTGTCTTTCATGTACATTTCCGAATCAGTTTGAACTTCTTGAATAGTTCTTTGAGGGTCTTATTTAGGATGACAGCGACTATATTAATTTAGGGGAGCATTGCCGATTTTCCAAGATGTTTTCCAAGGTGGGCAGTATTTTCACCCATCTATGAGGCTTGTTTTTTGATGTTTGTAGTACACTGCACATTTCTTGTTAGCTTTTCTCTAGGGGAGTGATGGGGTTAGCCAGTATCTGGCCCACCCAGTCCCTCTTCTTATCTCCACCACAATATTCCTTTGTGGGCTGCCTCCCACTGCCACCTTCTACCTTTGAAACTTTCCCTGTCCCCAGTACAGCTAAAGGCGGCCGATAGCCTAAGCTTGGCCAATCCAACGCTTTTTCCCAGCACTTTGACTCTGGAGCAAGGGAGGCAAGGAGGGGCCGTTGGGAGGGCAGCATTCTTGAGGCTGCAAGAGCATGTTGGCATTCCCTGGCCGTGGCGCCTCACTGCCCAGCCACCAGCAGGCCGGTGCCTGGGCCCCCAACTTCCTGTTTGTTCTGAGAGCTCAGCACCTGCCTCTCCAGTAAGTTCTCTTTGTCCTAAGTTAGCCAGAGTTGGTTTCTGTTGCTGGCAGCCATAAGCGCTGACTCATTCCTACCTGTCAGGAAGGACTGAATAAAAAGGTTGTAAGGAGTTCTCTATAAACAATACAAATTCAGAAGGGGGGCCGGGGAAGGCCGCAGGCCCCAGGCCTCACTTGCATCTCCAGCCACCAGGGCATTTCAGCTTTACCAAGGGCTCACCTCACTGTGGTGGCGGCCCTAATCCTGCACGTCCTGCCTCAGACCTCCTGGCCTCTTGCTGACCTGGCCCGAGGGCCTCCTGTTGACACGTGGGTTGTCCCAAGCGTTCTAGGTATTGCCTGAGGTTGCTGGCTGCTGCCAATTGCCCTGTAAGATGTGGCCTCTGTCTGAGGGAAGGTGTGGTCCCTTTCCTCTGCCTGCTGCCCCTGCTTACTCCACCACTGGGGAGGAGCAGCTTTCAGGCATTTGTTCATATTTAAGTCCATTTTAATGGGAGCATCCCAGTGCCAAGGTGAGGGAGCAAAGGGATCCACAGACCCCACGAGGATGGTCTCCCCGCTAGGAACGTAGAGAGAGGTCAGTCGGGGAGGACTTGGTGTGTATCCATGGGAGCAGGACCTGCTCACCCCCGTTCACATCTGGCCCTTGAACTTTTCTCCCCAAACCTGGAGCAGGGAGATGTTCCAAACCCAGAGCCTCCTCAGCCCTCAACATCCTGCCACGTTTACCAGGCAGCCCTGGAACACTACCCTGTGTCTGAGCCCAGAGCCCCAGCTGTACAAATGTTTCTCTTGCTTGTCTTATCCTGGTGCACACCCCTGGGGTGCCAGACCAGGGCAGGATTTGGGGTTCAGGCTGTCTGGTCCCGCATCCACTCCACTCTCCAGTAAAAGTTATAGAGCAGCGGTCAGGACCGGGCTCCCTTGGGGCTTGGGCAGGCCATCCTCAATAGCTGCTGCCCTTTTGGCGAGCTGGGGCTGCTCCAATTTTCTTCTTTTCTCTTTGAAATATGTCATGGAGATACAATTACAGTGAAACAGTGTATAGCTCGCTTGATACATGTTTAAAGCCAAGAATTCATCTCCCTGATGAAGATGCAAAGCCGGTCTGGTTTCAAGTGAGAGCAGTTCGGCCCCGCCTGCCCAAGGCCCAGGCTCATCCCTGACCTGTCCTCTTGCTCCGTGGGCCCCGGGCCAGGAGTCATCTCTGCAGAGGCATGAGGAGAGGCTTGGGATCTGGCTGGGGTCCTCCAATGGTGCTCAGGGGCGTCTCAAGGCCCTTCTGACAGGAAAGGGAGTCAGCTCTGCTCCTTGAGTGGGTTCCAAGCTGCCTCTGGCTCTGTCAGAAACTCTTCCCCATGTTACTCAACCATGACCTTCATGTCAATATGTGTCACTTATTTCTGCTGAGAAGCCTGACACAAAAAGCCCTGCATCTAGAAGATCTGGCATATTTTCTTAAAAAGTAAATCAATTCTATTACCTTGACATCTGGACTGTTAGAAGAGGAGAGCCGTGTGCCAAAGCTTCCTGGGTCATTGGATGACAAAAGCTATCTGGGGAAAAAAACATTTTTTTCTTCTTCAGTCAGCTGCTATAAAATCTCTCTCCCATTTAAGTGTAGGTGAAAGGATTTTATTGTCTTTAACCCAAATAGTCTGAAAAAACTTGCATTCATTCATTCATTTATTCACTCATTGAACAAATGTTTATTGAACGTCTGTTATGAACCAGGCACAATGTATTCCAAGTGCTTAGGACTCAGCAAGAACGAGACTTTCGAGGCCCTGCCCCTTGGGGCTTGTGTTCAGTAGAGGGGAGGGATGTAAGAGAATCAGGTGAACAGATGAACAGACATCGAGAGGTGAAGGAAAGAAACAAGGGCAAGTGGGGTGAGGCAGGTCTGGTGGTGGAGCTACTGCGAGGATCTCAGGGAGCTCAGGATGAGCAAGGAGCAGCCAGTCAAGAGCTGGAGGAGTGGTCCAGACAGGGACCAGTGCAGGCCAGGTTCTAAGGAGACTGGAACAGGGGCCGTAGGGAGCAACTGGGGGTAACGGGCTTGAGCAGCAGGCTGGGCTGCAAGGTCAGGGGGGCCGTGCCCAAGAGACTGGGCTCCCTCTAAATTCGCAGGGCAGTGGAGGGCCCTCGCCGCAGAACCGACGTCCTCTGATATCAATTATTTTAGAAAGATTCTTCTGAATTTCAGGCTAAAGGAGACTGAAGGGACATGACGACTGAATGTGATGCCTGATCTGGGATTTTCTTTTGCTATAAGGCACATGATTGGGACAAGTGGTAATATCTGAATAAAATATGTAGATTAGATAGTAGTATTGCATCAAGGTTAATTTCCTGATTTTGATCATCGAACTGTGGTTATGTAAGAGCGTGTCCTTACCTTTAGGAGATGCATACTGAAATATTTAGGGGTGAGGGGCACTACATCTGCAATTTACTCTCAAACATTCAGAAAAACATCTAATGTGCATACGTGTGTATTATATCTTGGGGGCTTGGGAGAAGGATAAAGCAAATGTGGCAAAACGTGAACATGTGGGGAATCTGGGTGATGGCCGTAAGGAAATTGTTTATACTACTTTGCAAACTTTTTGTAAGTCCAACTATTTGTCAAAATAAAAAGTTAAAAATTTAAGACCCTGTGGCTGTGCCTAGATAGTGGTAGTGAGCATAAGTGTAGACAGTGGGGACAGGAGTCCTTCCAGAGTGACTGGGACCTTGGTTGGGGGAGAGATGCTCTGTAGGAAGAGGAGACAGGACCTCCCCACATGGAGGGAGGGAGAACAGAAGGACTGGAGGAGCCTAACTGAGGACGTTGGCCAGAGCGATTGAGTGGGTTGGGGGGACTTCCCGAGAAAAGAAACGGGGTGGGGTGGGGGTTGGGCAGAGGCTGGGGTGGAGAGAGGGCTCATCTAGAGTTCTGTTTGGTTGAGCTGCCAACTCAACTCACGGCTTATCCAGAAATAGTGTTATCAATTCGTTTTCAAGGGAAAATGTTGGGTTTGGGAAAGAAATCCCAGCCAGTTGGACTGTAGACCATCGGCTGACGGAAGAAAGGCTGCAGTGTAAATATTCAGGCCTTTACTTTAATGAAACACTTTCTTACAAAACACTACCCGAGGAAACGGGGTCTTTAACCGTGGGAGACGGAGGGCAGACAATGCCACCCTCAAGACCTGTACAGAGCATCTATTGAACATGGGCCCGACGCTGCACGGGAAGGGGGTCTTCAACACTGAGGATGTTAGACTCACCCAGGGGGCTTTTACAAAATACCCACCTCCAGGATCCACCTCTTCACAACTCCGGTGAGGCTCCAGTATAGTCTTTCTAAAGCTCCCTAAGTGACTCCAGTGGGTGGCAGGGCTTGGGAGCCACCGAATCAGCTTACTCAGGACTCCCGCGGATGACTCCAGAAACCGTGGGCCAGCGGCAGCATCATTGGATCAAGTGCCTCACCCCAGGGAGAATGCTCTGAAGGACAACACTCAATAAGGGGCTTTCTGTTTGTTTAAATTTGTGTTGTAGTTGCAAAACATTCAGTTCTCATTTCAGTTTCCCTCTGCCAATTTGCCCTGGCAGAGGCATCCACGCCTCCTGCCAAATTAGAGGTGAGTGAGAGGACAGAGTGGGCTGGAGGGCCCAGGGCCAAGGCCACGGCAAGGCGTAGGTGAGGCAGCCCCAGGCTGTGTGCCCGGGGAGAGCCCGGTCACTCATCAGGTGGGACAGAGCCTCCATGACACAACAAAAGGGCTCAGCGAGGTCACAGACGGGAGAAGGGGCCGCTGGCTGCGCTCCACAGGGCTAGAGGTGGAACAGGAGGGGTGTGTGGACCAGCTAATAAATGAAGGTGTGAAGCACGGTGTGCTTGATCCCAGTCTTCCACAGCTCAGGTGGCATGGCGTGTGAGGGGCTCTCAGGATCGGGGTGGGGGGGGGGACAGTATCATTGTCCCTTGAAAAGCAAGGGCGGGAGGACACGCAGCAGGCCCTGAGGGTATGCGTTCAGGACTGAGTACTTAGTGGGGGGCGTGGTCACTTGCCCTGGGGAGCAGATCACAACCCACATTGCCCCTAGTTGGAAAAGGAGCTCTTCAAGGGAACGTCGACTTGTACTTGCCCAATGCTATGCAAGGATGCTGGGTCAGTCCAGCCAGAAACTGCCTCTGGGCCAGCCTCCACGGGCACAGCCCTGGCTCCTCTGAGGGCCTCCTAGGGCAGGACTCCCTGTTGCCCACTCAGCCCGGTGGGGGTTCAGGACAGTGGGGCTCGCAGTAGACTCTCAGCCTGACTCAGGATCCCAGTCACCAAGCTCTGGGGCTGGCTTTCCGTTGGCCTGCAGGTAAATGCTCTCATCCCCACCAAGGGATTTTACTAATTACATTTGGAAATGTGTCTCTCTGGCCCCTCGACTGTAAGGGCCAAGGCAGTATCCATCTGGGTCAGCAGGACCTACCATGGCGTCTGGCACGTAGTAGGCACTCAGCACAGGACCGTGGGATGAGTCTGAGCAGGATTCCGTGGGGAACAAGTTTATGAAGGCCGAAGTTTGTTCTTGGCTGCTTGACTATGATGTGCACTTTTTGCCACTTAAAAGAAGAATAGTGAGAACACTGGGCCTATTCAGATTACAAACTTCTTTCTTAAGAGGCAGGTCCAGCCTTTGGCAAAATGGTTCTCCTTTTTAGGGCCCCTCTTTTGCTTCACGTGGCCCCTTCCTCCTTCCACGTCCACCTTCTCGGGCCCCAGCACCACTAGGTTTCCCCTAAACCCCGTCCTTTAAAGCGGCTGCCCAGAGCTGTGAGGGTCTTAAAAATACATTCCCCTAGAAGACAAATGACCAATAATGGCAGCCTCTTGCAACTCTGGTGGCATGTGCATTTTGGGCAATTAAGTTGCTATCTAAACTTGGTGGCTAGTTTAAAACAAAAGGCTTCATTAGTGTGTGTTAGAACTTGGGGCGCTGGAACTTGGGGTGGCTGTGGGACAAGTGGAAGGGACTCAGGTCCTAATCTCGGGAGCTCCAGTGACTGGCAAGGCCTGGGCTATATACACTGTGAGAACAAGGACTGTGTGAGCCCCATTCCTTGCACCCTCAGCATCAACACACAATAGGTGTGCAAGGAACATCTGTGGAAGGATGTAGGGAAAGAGCATGGCTACCCTAGCACCCTGGACACGTTAAGAAAGTACTAAACTGAGTAGGAATGGGAGAGGCTCCCCTTCTCCCTCTAGACTGCTGGTTGCATCCCTTTGAGGGACCCAGTCATGCATGGCCTTTTACTATCCACAGATGGGGAGCACCCAGGCAGAAGTTTCTCAAAATTTCCTTCCAGAAGAAATCAGGCTTAAAATACTTGCCCACCACATGGCCAAGACAGCCCTGGGGCACTGAGTCTTATCTGAGGGTTATCTGCAAGGAGGCCTCTGGGAGCTGTTCTCAGAGCATCAAAGGGACCAGGCTCTCTGCTGCCCTCACAGAGCACAGCCCTGTTGCCTTCACAGGGGACCGACCACAGAACTGACCTGGTTAGCGGGGCCATGAAAGTTGAGACAGACAGGCTGAGATGCGACACGACACACTTGCCCTGCATGGCTGAAACTCGATGCGTGGCCAGCGAGGCCGATTACGCATGGACCAGGGGAAGGAGAGAGGGCTGGACCTGCAGGTAAGGTCTAACACCCGAAGTCTGAAACAGCGGGAAGGAGCCCTGTTTGGATTAGCTGAACACGTTCCTGGCCTGCACATCCCCATTTGTTTTCTTTTCTTTTCTTGTTTTTCGGTGAGGAAGATTAGCCCTGAGCTAACATCTGTGCCAGTCTTCCTCCATTTTGTATGTGGGACACCGCCACAGCATGACTGACGAGGGGAGTAGGTCCGTGCCCAGGATCTGAACCTGTGAACCCGCGGCCGCCAAAGCGGAAGGGGCGGGACTTTAACCACCCGGCCATGAGGCCGGCCCCACGTCCCCTTTCCTAAAAGTATCAACACCCAAGAAGGCAGATGTAAAATCTAAAGGGCACTGGCCTCAGAGAGTTGTGTATGTCAACTTGCATAAATAACACCACACTGACTTAGAAATAATCCACAAGGCAGCAACAAAACACTTTCATTGTTAGAAAACCAGACTCAGATTACGTATTTTCCCTGAAATTACTTTTCAGAGTTTATAAATATACCTGACGAGGAGGAAGGAAACAGCATTCATAAAACAGAGTACAACATTTTTAGGGATTGTTTATGCCTTTTTTTTTGGTCTGATTCCGAGCCCTTTGAAGAACTGAAGGACCATATAAAGTAAGTTAAATGATTTCTTTCCAAGAAACGTCAAATAAAACTCCAGTTCCAGAGAGACAGAATTCTTTACCAGTGTTCCCAAATGCCGAGAACCTTCTTTTTCATGTTTTCTGTGACTGAAAGTTATTTTCCTTAAGCCTGCCGTGATTTCCAGTCGAAAATATCCAAAATGGAAGCAAGCCTTGCCCAGTGTGAGTGTACTTAATGTAGGATTCCCATTTCCCCATGACTCAGGGAGGAATGAAAATGATGACCCATTACCGCTCAGTGCAGAGTCAAGGTTGGCATTTGAAACTGACAAGACACTGACCTGTGTGGATTCATCAAACAGCCTGGAGCCACCTACTCTTCCTCCTCTGGGCTGCCTCTCCCCACCCCAGCCCCTTTCCGTGAGTTTAGTTCTCATTAAAGCTATTGGATGACATGGAGCTCTAAAGAGGGCCGGCCTCTCTCCCCCAGTGCTGTGCCGGGCTTCTTCTGAACCTGGACCAGCCCAGCCTGGGGCCAGCAGATGAAAGGAAACCTCCTCATCACGTTGTCCTCACAATGGCTCACAGTCTGAGGACACACCACCCTCTCCTTCTCCAACATTATCTTGTATGATATCGGGGGCTACTTTGGACATTTGTCGCTATCATATTTTATATATCTGTGTGCGTTTGTGCCATTTGCGTATCTGTGATCCATGGTAGCAGTGTCTCTTAGTGAGTCCCAAATATGCTGAGCAGATGCTATGCGTAAGAAAATAGTAACCAACAGCACAGAGCAACATTAATGCCAAAAGAATGTGTGTGTGGGGGGGGGGGGGTGGGTGTATGCAGGCCGGTGTGGTGGAGGTTGGTAGGGACACCCCAATATTTATTGGTCACCTTCATTGTACCTGAAATTTTCATTCACTTTCTTCTTTAAGGCCCACATCAGTCTCCAAAGGCAAGGATTATCGAAGCCCAGATGCATGAGGAGTATATTAGTTTTCTAGGGCGGCCTAACAAATTACCACAAACTTGGTGGCTTCCAACAACGGAAATGTTGTTCTAGAGGCTAATCCAAATCAAGGTCTCAGCAAGGCTGTGCTCCCTCCAAAGGCTCTAGGGGAGAATCCTTTCCTGCCTCTTTCAGCTTCTGGTGCTCCAGGCATCCCTTGGCTTGTGGCTACATCACTCCAATCTCTGCCTCTGTCTTCATAGGCCTTCTCCTCTGCGTGTCTGTGTCTTTTCCTATTCTGTCTCTTATAGGACACTTGTTAGTGGATTTAGGGCCCTTTTGGGTAATCCAGTATTATCTCATGTCAAGATCCTTGACTCAATTACATGCAAAGACCCTTTTCCCAAATAAGGTCACATTTACAGGTTCCAAGGGTTAGGACATGAACCTCTCTTTTGGGGGGGGCTACAATTCAACCCAGGGGTGATATAACCAGGGGTGATATTGAAAGCTTATTGGCATTTAATCTGCCCCAGGAACTGTTTTAGGTGCTTTGTCTGAATTACCTCCTTTTGTCTTCACAAAACTGTAAGAGACAGGTACAAATTATTGTCCCCATTTTTACAAGGGAAGATACCAAAGCTCCAAGAGGGGAAATAAGTCTCCAGGGTCACTCATCTAGAAAGTGGCAGAACCTGGGCCGTGCTGCTGCAGAGCCTGCTGGGAACCCCAGGTGCCCTGCCAGGCTCTCAGAGCTAATGCACGGCAGAGCCATCGGTTGCACCTCCCTCCTGGTCAGACCCTTCGTCTCCTCCCCCTTCTGTCATCATCCTCAGTGACATCCACATCCAGTCAGATGAACCATGCAGCACTGTAACCTGCCCTCCTCTGGTGGCCTCTCCCAGGGCTCCTCAGGGGCCCATTCCTGCAGGTACACTTGGACCACCTTATCCTTGCCATCCTCAGATCTAGATTCCAAACACCTCTCCCCTTCCTCCCAGCCCAACTCAAGCTCCCCCACCGCCCCATTCCTTGGCTTCATTGAGAACTTCAATGCACTGAGCCCCCTCTCCCACCCCGGCCTCCCTCCTGACTTCTCTTCCCTTCCCATCCAGCCTGTGCTCCATGGCTTGTGGTAATTTCTCCATTGTGAATTCCCTCAGCAACTCCACCTTTCTCTCTTCTATCACAGCCCCCTGTCAAAATCCCAACCCTGGATGAACCCTCCCATCCATCTTCTCCGTGTGGGCACCAGAGCTGTTGACTGTTTTTGGAGGTAATTAAACCATAGGGCTGGCTACTTTGCCCTAAATTCACCATCTCAGTCTGCACATTGGCCTTCAGTGCTGCTGGGCAATCCTATGGTTCTCTACTAGCCCACTGCCCCAATCCCAAGAACAATTTTACTTTCTTCCCTTTGCTCTCACACCTTTTCCTCCCCCCGCCCTCCGCACTTTCCTTTCAGTTCCCAGTGACCGTGTTCCTTAGCTTCACTGAGACCTAAACTCTCCTCTTCCCAACACCAAACTCACAAACCTACCCAGACTGACACCTCTTCTGCTTCTTCCTTCCTAGACTGACGGAGAAAAGTCTCTCCATTTGGACCCTGGATTCATCCCCTCCAGCTGCTCAAGAACTTCGCCGTCTCAGTTGTGTCCACTCCCCCTTTCACATCAGTCTCTTCCTTTTTCTAGGCAATTTCGATCAGCACACAGACATGCTCGCCAATCCTCACATATCCAGCCCCTCCCCTTGACAGCTACCCTCTAATTCCTCTCTTCTCTTTGGGAGTCAAATTTCTCCAGAGTTTGATGTACACACACGGTCTCCACTTTCTCAACTCCTTGCACTTCAGGACCCACTGCAGCCTGGCTCTGCTCCCAACGCTCTCCTGACACCGCTCAGTCAAGATCACCAATGGCCCCCATCTTGCCAGGTCCAGCCCCAGCCCTGCTCTGGGACTTCTTCTTAGTTTTTTGTCACAGTTGACCACTCCCTCCTTCTGGAAACACTCTCCTCTCTCAGTGCCTAGCATGGAACACGCTCTAGGTTTTCCTCTGACTTCACTGGCTAGTCCTCCTTCACAGGTCCTCCTTTTTCTGACCCCTGAATGTTGGTCTTCCTTAGACCCCCTTGGGCCTGCTTCACTTTCCACACTCACTTCCCAAGTGATGCCATGCAGTCCCATGGATTTAAACACCATTCTTACGCCGGTGATCCCAAATCTATATCTCCAACCTGGACTTCTCGTTTGAGCTTCCTTCGGATTTGCAGATCTCATTGCCCACTGGCATAGCCACGAGGAGATCTCAGACATTGTAAAATTAGCACATTCAGAGCAGATGCAATTTCCCTCTCCAGACCTGTCCCATCCTCCCCCAAGCCTTTTCCATCTCAGTACATGGCACCTCCTCCCCAGGTTACTTAAGCCTCTTTTTCTTCTTCTCCCCTTATCTAATCTATCAGTAAGTCTTGTTGATTTGTTCTCTAAAATATATCACGGATCCACTCTTAACATGGCCTGGAAGGCACAGCTCTACCTCCCCATCCTCAGCTCGGGATACTCTCCAGAGACGCTGCTCTTCTTTCTGTGCCTACTTCCTCTCCTGACTCAGGCTCTTTCCCACTTAAAGGTCTTGCACACACCATTTTTCTTACCTGGAATGTTCTCCCCTGTTCTTTCTGTCAGTGTCATTTTTAAATGCTGCCCATTCAAAGTGACTGTCACTAACCAACCCATCTAAAGCAGATCCCTCTGGTATTCTTGATCTCAACCCCTTGTTTATTTTCTTCCTGAGCATCACTACTTCAAATTGTTTTCTTTTTTGTGTTGTTATTGTTGTTGTTGACTTTCTCCCTCACTGGAATAGAAGATCCGGGAGGCCCAGGGTCTTGCTCCCAATATATCTTCAGGACATGGAACAGTGCCCACCACACTACAGGTGTTGAATGAGTGATTGGATGATTGAAGAACGGAAACCAGGATTCAAACCACATCTGTCTGATGCCAGAGCTCTGCTCTCTTTTCACACCCCACATGCCTTCCTTCCTTCAGAAGACAGAGGACTGGAGGAGTTCAGGGGCAGGAGAAGCTTCCCTGGGTGGGCTGGTCAGAGCAGGCTTCCTGAAGGAAGGGAGATGGATCTAGAAAGATGAGAACTCCATCCTCTGTCCCCTGCCTTCTGAGCACACCAGGTCCTGTGCCACTCAGCCCCAGGCATGACAAAATGACGTTGAGTCTGAGAAGAACTTGTCTCTCACATACGCGTAGCCTACAGAAGAAAGAAATTGGATACCAACTCTTTTAAAACCATGGCAGTACCTCGTCTTCCAGGCATTCACAAGTATTTTCAGACACCTCTATCCTCCTCCCTGCTTCCACCTCCAGCCACCTCCAGGGATACCTCCAGCACATCTGGTCCATTCCTTAGCATCCTCCAGGTCCTGTTTAGCCCTCAGGGTCCAGCCCAATCCTCCTCCAGGTGCCCTTACCCAGCCCTCTCTGAGGACTCTTAGTTGCTCAAGCATGTCCCTACGGTCTGGTGTCTGAGGACTTTGTTTTTCTCCTACAGACTATTTTGTCTCACTACCTTCTCAGGGCGAATGTGGTTTACTGCAGTAACAAACAAACCCCAGCACTCAGTGGCTTACACTGAGTGACAGGCATTAACAGGCAAAGGGATGAAGTCTCATACTACAAGTCCACCATGGTTTGGTGGGAAACTCTGCTCCCCATAGGGCGCACAGGCTGATGGAGCCTCTACCAGCTGCAATCTTAGCAGGCATCAAGGTGGGAGGAAGAGAATGTGGCATCAGCTCTTCACAGCATCCTTCTAGAGGTGCTACATGTCACTCCTGCTCCCATGACACAGGGCAAAGCAATCACACGGCCACACATAACCTAGGAGGCAAGGACAGGTGGAGAGAAGAAAGTGTGATCCTACGATGTGCTCTGAAGCAGAAGCAATGGAAACATTAGTGAATAACCATTGTGGCCACCACTCCAAATAAGTTGGACGTTCCAAAAGATCAGAGACTGTCTCCTCTTACACTTTCTCTTCCTCACAGTGCCTCACCTAAAGCTTGGGCGGAGCTGCTGAGAAGCAAGTGTCCCACCTTTAGACCCAGCAAAGACTCTCCCTTTCCCCTAGAAGGGGTTCTGGTGCTTGAGGTGATTTGACTGAAGCTGTCAAGAGAGCCTCCCGCAGAGTTTTGGATAAAGTTTATGGGAGCTTACCTCTCACTGAGCTATGATTTTTAGCTGCAGACCCCAGTTCTTTCCCTGGTAGTGTTCACCAACTCCTCCTCTACTCCCACCCCCAGCCCTGCCTTCCAACCAGATCTCTCTAGAACCTGGGCCAGTTCCAGCTTGTGCCACCTTAGATGCACAAGTTGAATGGTCTTCTGCCTGACCTGAGAACACAGTGTGACAACCCCTTCCTGTTGCCTATAACGGGATGAACACTTCTCAGAGGCCAGGCAATGGGTTAAGCGCTTTACCATATCATTTGATTAATTCTTGTCGCAAACCATTGAGGAGGCTCCCATCATTAAGTCCATTTTCCAGATGAGGATACTAAGGTTCAGAGAGGTTTAAAAACTTACTCAAGGTGCTCAGCTGGTGGGCAGGATCTCTGGACTCTTCTCCGCCTGTCTGACTCCCCACCCCAACTGCCTTGTGACTGGGCCCATGGCTGAAGGGGTGAGTGGTGCCGAAGGTCAACCCTTGGAGCCTGTTGCCCGCTCTGTGGGGAACTAAGTGTTCTTTGTGGAGGCTGAAGGGCATAGATAATGGTGGAATTTACCACTCAAGACAGCAGGGCTAAGTGTGACTTTTTTTGATAAGCTTGGATTTTATGTCTTTAGGAGCCAACAAACAAACCATAAAGTGGCAGCATGTTTTCATGGACACTTTGGAGTGCACCCCAGCTGAGCCTGCACCCAGAGGGCAAGGCTTGAGGCTCTGCCCAAGGGGAGGAGGGAAAGAGGCAGGTACACGGGGAGGGCGCTGCATAGTGCTTCCCACCAGCTGCCTAGGCTCCCTAGCTGGGCTGGCTGGACAAGTGTCTTTGCTTCTTAGATCTTCCCTTTCCTCATCTGAAAAGTGGGGAGGAGTCAGTCTCACTTCCACTCTGTAAATCAGGTACTATGGTGATGATACAAAGCATCTCCACTTGGAAGGCTCATTAGCGATAAAAATAAGAACAGCGACACCAATAGCCCACTTATACTGACAGCACGTGCCAGACAAGATGCTAGGAACTTTATCTGTATTATCTTTTTGAATTATTCCACTTTATATATGAGGAAAGAGGCTCAGGCAAGTTCAAAAATGTGCCCAAGCTTATACAGTTAGTGAATGATGGCACTAGGCTAAGACCCAGCATGACTTCTCAGGCCAACTCTTAGCCACGAAGCCTTGCTGTGGAGTATTGATGATAATGATGCTGGAGATGATGGCAAAGATGATGATGATGATGATGATGATGGTGGTAGTGAAGAAGATGCTCATGGCTGATGGCCCCAAACTCTTTGCTAATTAGTTCACCCATTCTCAGCCTCTTCCAGAGGTCCAAGCCTCCCTCTGCTGCCTAGCTACAAGGGATAAGTGGGTTTACTTGTAGGGGAAGGTACTAGGTGAGCATGAGCAATCCCTCCCCTGTCCAGTCCCATTTCCTCTCTAGAGAGCAGTATGCAGCACCAGCCTGGGAGAAAACCCCTAAGCAGGTTTGCTAGAGGAGGACCCCTCCCAAGACCCCATTGAGGCAAACTCTGCTGGCACAGCCCCTCCTGGTCTGAGGCATCTTCCCAGCACTCTGTGCTGGGCAGCTCTTTTTCCTCCAGCCGAGCATAGTTCCTTGTGCTTCGTCTCATCTACCCAGCCTGGACTGTGCTTTCTCATCCTCTCTGCCCACTTAAAGCCTAGTCACACCCCAGGGTCCAGCTCAAGAACATGGAGTTGGTCAGTTTGTTCTTCCATCCGTCCGTCCGTCCATCCATCCATCCATTTATTCATCCTTATTTTTCAAGCCATGTGTATTATGTGCCAGGCATGTGTGGTATAGAGGAACGAGCATGGGAGGGGTCAGACATAGGTTCAATCTGTCTCTTCTCAGCTGTGTGACTGGGCAAGTCACCTCCCTGAGCTTCAATTTTCTCCTCTGTAGAATGTGGATCATGGATGACACTGTGTGAGCTGAGTGAAATATTGGCCCACCGCAGCCCTACCATGAACACTAACTCCCTCCCTCCATCCCCTTCCGTCAATGATGGATGTTTCCTTCCCTCTCATGCCCTCTCACCCCCCTCCACATTCACGGCTTTCCCCGACCACGTGCGTGGATGGAGCATGCCAATACATCAGGGCAGTCATGGCCATAAGGAAGGTTCTGCAGGCCCTGGGTTGGTCTTCCTGTGACTCTATGGCACAGAGGCCAAGGCTCGGTTCAAGGTAAAGGCTCAGCAGAAGCTGGCTGGTTTCCCAGACCACTGAGCCCTTCTACCTGACACAGCCCTTCTTGGGTGTCCTTTCCAGAAGAGGGGAAAGAATGAGCTGGGCTCAAGGTCCTTCCTTCAGGCCTTACAGGGGCCAACATGGGAGGAGACTTGTGAAGAGATCAGCACAGGTCCCCTCCACTCTCTGTCTGAGCCAGGCCCGGGCAGGGCTGGCACTCGGTGATGGTGACATGCCCAGCCAGGCCGAGTCAGGAAGCCCTCTCTCTGCAGCATCCTGTGCAGAGATGGTGTGTGTGTGTGTAAAGGATGGAGGCCTGTGGTGGCAAGGGAATGCTGGGGCTCCATTACGGTGAGCAGAACCTCCTCGCCCATCCTGATTTGTTCCCTGTAGAGTTTGTGGAGGGGATAGCCCACCTTGAAGGTGCTGCCCTTGGCCGGGGGAGCCCGTCCCCCTAAGGGGCTGCCTTTGCACCTGGCGGGGCTGAGCACCCTCATTGGGATGTTGGGATGAGACCAGTCCTGGGGGGCCGAGGCAGTTGGACACCACCCAGCACCGGGTGTGTGTGTGTGTGTGTGTGTGTGTGTGTGTGTGTGTGGCAGGGATGGGGGTGGGTGCAGAGGCCTAGAACAAGCGGACCAGCAGTCAGGGCCCTTTCACCATCATGTCCTAGAGCTGACCACCGGGAGGAGGTTCTACACGGCCTCAGACTTTTGGGGAGTGAGAAGAGATTAACCAGATTGGTATTTTTTGTCTAAGCCTCCAGCTAATCCAGAAAAAATTTTCCTGCAAATCTGGCTTCCTCTAATACACAGACATACAAACGTGCCACCACCACCCCAACTCCAGAGTCTCTTGAGTGGAAACCACTGGGCGGGAGACCTTGGCCTTGACCTCACCCTAGAGCCACTGCTGTTCCCTCCCAGGTCAATGTAGCTGGGGCAGCTGTCAAGCTGGGATCCCCTCCGCTATGTCACACACCAGACGTCCCCTGCCCGACTTTCAGTGGATGAGCTTTGTAGGAAGAGACCCTCAGGCAACCCAGACTGAGCTCTCCTTTCTCCCGCGTTGGTCATCATTCTGATTTCCACTTAGAGTGGTCGCCTGTTGCTTCGTCTTTCCGATATGCCCTGCCCTCCTCTCCATGTCAGACCCTTGGGACAAAAGCACTGGGCAGCTAAGAACTAATGAAAAGTGTGCAGACACAGGACAGGGGGCCAGAAATCAGGAGCATCAGGATGTGCTCGTTTTTTCCGAGAATTCCTTCCAAAATAGAGAGGGAGAAACGGGGCAAAGACGGAAGGAAGGAAGAAAAAGGAGAGACCAAGACAGGAGGCGACCAAGAAAGGGAGACAGCAGGCCCGTGGTGCAGCCAGAACCTTCCGCATGGGCTTTGCTGATGAAGCCCTGACCTGGCAGAGCAGCCGCCTTGAGCTTGTGAGGAGAGGAGGGAGAGGCGTTCGGGGCAGCCCTGGGGCTCTGAATCGGCAGCCTTGTGCCCTAGCGGGGTCCCCAGCCTGGGAGGAAAGAGGAGCCAGGGACAGAGGGGCAGGCAGAGTCTGTGGCCAGGGCACCAGGGCCTGTTGACCCCATTATCAAATCACACACACAAATCACACACTAGCAAAAGTGTGTGTGTATGCGGGAGGGGAGGTTCCTTTAAAGGTTTATTCTCTCTTCCTCATTCACTGAAAGCGCTGACCACTAAAAGTGAGGAATGCACACGTACTGCGCTGACTTCCCTCCAACCCAGGCCCCAGTGTGCGCAGCCCGGGATCCACAGGCCTGTGCCCTTCTGCCTGGGGTCCCAATACGGCCACCCTTGTGCCCGTCATCATTACCCTTCCTCTTGGAACAGCACAGTGAAAATGCTCTGCAGGCTGCAGACTCGGGTGTGAGCTCTGCATTCACTCCTTAGCTTCCTTCTCTATAAAATGGGCACGATAACTTCAGCCCTCAGGGCCACCGAGTGGGTGAGATGAAAACATGTCGGCAAAACACTCAGCATGTGGAGAGCGTCTAATGTGGATGGCAAATGGGCTGGGCTCCCCACCCCTTTGCGAAGTAGACCAGGCGGGCATTATTATTCCCATCACCTGCATTCTGCGCAGGAGAAAAGCCAGGGCTCCCCTGGGTCACCGACTTGTCCTGGGGGTTTTCTCCCCGGTCAGCAGCCTGGCTGCTCCGCCCCGGTCCCACGTGCTGGGCGTTGTGCCCGGAGCTCCACGCACAGCCAGAGAGCTGCCTCCTCGGCATGTCATGTCGAGCAGGGACCCGGCTGGTTGGCCTGCCCCACAGGAACGGCTCAATACAAGCGTGTTGAATGGAAGCGCTAAGTCCTCCGAGGCAAAGATGTCTGCTTGGGGAGCTCCCTGGCTCTATACGCAGCTGCTGGGGGGCTCCTTTCCAGAACGGGCTCCATGGAGGGAGTGAAGATACTAATCTTCAGGCTTTGCTTCTCAGGCCACAATTGCTTCATACTCAGGTCTTGCCAGGACTGTGTCAGTGTCCAGGAGAAGTGAGACCAGGCAGGTCCAGGCAGAAATCATCATCTGGTTTTAGTCCTGGGGATGCCTGATACCTTTCCGTGGTCCTGCCACATTGAGCCACCTAGAGAATTAAAGTACAGCTTCCTGGGCCTCAAATCCTCCAAGAACATGATTCAACAAGGGTATATGGGGGGGTAGAGAATGGGGGTGGACATCTACCCGTCATATCTCCCAGAGAACGTTGGGGCCAGCCAGGTGTGACAACCCCGGGCCCACCGTGCACAGGAGCACAGCAGCCTGGCAGAGTGGCACGACTGTGGGCTCTGAGGCCCCATGGCCTGGGTTGACTTCCTGGTTCCTGCGCTCTCGGTAGCTGTGGCACCTAGGCATGCTACTTAGCCGCCCTGTGCCTCCATTTCCTCATCTGTAAAATGGAGATAATGATGGCAGTGCGATCAGATCAGAGTGCTGTGACAATAATGGTATGAGTTGCTACACCTGAACCTCAGCTCACCACACGACATCCTCCAGAGCAGGGGATGGGGATGGGGGATGTCTTTATTTTTGGCTGCCTCCTGTGGGTTCCTCGGGATAATGAAGCCAGAACCTTGGCCCCACCTGCAGGAGGAAGCCAGGAACCTCTCTCAGACTCCCCTCCAAGACTCAGATCCCTTCCCCTAGGAGCCCACAATTCGACGGAGACAACATAAGCCAGATAGACATACAGGAAGGATTTTTTCCAAAACACAAGTGAATGCAAAAGAGGGTTTCTATGGTTACTACACACACACTTAAAAAAAAAAAAGATTTTTTTTTTCATTTTAAAACACAAGACAGAATGCAGACACAGCCTAGAGACTGCTCACAGTAGAGGCCACAGGGAGGGCGGGAGGCTGGAAGCCAAGGCAGGGTGGGCTGCCCGCCATGGCCCCTCGGCATGGCCTTGACCTGCAGCCACTTCCACGGCTGAATCTGGAAGCGAGAAGCCTCATCCAGTGGTCGTCAGCCACACTTACGATGCCAGAGGCCAAGTCCCTGCCAGGCCAACCCGCAGAGAGGGCTGTGATTCTCCGGTTAATTTTAGCCAGCTCTGAAACCTCAGCCCAGCTCTGGTGACAGGGGAAGAAATTAGCATCTGTGTGGCCAGCGACCATCAAACATTTCCTAAAACGTAACATGTTTACTTCTTTGCTCTTCAGTTTAAGTGACCAAAGGAAAAGCAATCCCTTTCCCTGGAGTAGCTCCCTGGGGAGGCGAATGTCAGGGCCCCAGGGGGACAGCGAGAAGCCCACTGCGGGGCTGGCTCGGGCTCTGCTGGGTGTCAGCACTTGGTGTGTTTTTTTCCCAACGTCAGAAGAATTTCAGAACATTTATCTCACCATTAAGACACATGCAGATTCAGAAATACACCGAGGCCAGTTTCCCAGCCCCCTGGCAGTTTCCCTGCATTGGTTGGAGTCAGGAGCTCTCTCCTTGGATGGGTCCCAGAAATCTTATGACTCTGCTTCTCTGCACTCTGGAGAGATGTGTTTGCTCTTAAACCCGTCAGCCTCTCTTCTGAGAATGGGCTGCGATTCTTCCTAAATAGACTTGAATTAACTCCGTAGGTAGAAATCTTGGGAGAGTTTCACATCCGCGGCTGCCCTATTTCCATTTTCTACAAATTACAGACCCACTAATTCAGTAGGTTTCTAATTTACTTAATAGACAAGCCACAGGTGTGCGGCTCTCCATCAAATCTGGGAAGGATAGTCAGAACGTAGGCACAGCCCTGGAAATTCCAATGGCAACTGCAGTCTTTCCGCCTGCCCAGACGATCCGGGGGAACCACTGCACTCTCGTTTCCTGGGGTGTCTGCATCCCTCTGCACTGACTCATCACATTCTGAACAACTATGTGAGGTTGGCATGGCGACCAGCATCCCATTTTCAGATGGGGAAATGGAGGCTCAGAGCGGGTGAGGGACTTGCCCAGGGTTGTAGAGTGATAGTCACATTTTGCACGCAGCCTGTGGATTTCTGTAAACCTTAACCCCTGGGCCTCCTAACCCTGGCTCTGCCTCCTGTGACGGCTAAGAGGGGAGAGGCAAACCTTTGCAAAGTGTGGCATGGATTCCTGCTGATCTTTGCACAGAGCGCATGCCCGTCTGTGGACTCAATCTGAATGTGTCCAATATAGATCTCGGCCACGGATACCATAAGACAGTGGCTCGCAACCCTGGCTGCTCATACAAACCATCTGGGAGCTTTTAAAATTTCCAATGCCCCAGACTATTCATCAAACCAATTCAACCAGAATCTCCGGAAGGAGCTGGGGATCAATGATTTTTAACATTCTCCAGGTGATTCCTGTGTGTAGCGAGATTAAGAACCACCACCTACGGCCAGCCCCGTGGCTTAGAGGTTAAGTGCACTCGCTCTGCTGCTGGTGGCCCGGGTTCGGATCCCGGGCGCGCACCTACGCACCACTTCTCCGGTCATGCTGAGGCCACGTCCCACATACAGCAACTAGAAGGATGTGCAGCTATGACATACAACTATCTACTGGGGCTTTGGGGGAAAAAATAAATAAATAAAATTATAAGAACCACCACCTAGTGTGGAATCAGCAGCTCTCCACAGGATGTAACTCCCTTCTTACATTTCAATAACCTGATACCCCTTGTAGATGAACTGGATGCTGCCCTCCTGCACTAGGGAGGGAAGTGTGTCTTGATGTTTGCCCGGTTTTACCATCAGAAAGCAGTCGTAATGCTTGTTTAACCACCATCGGAAAGTGCAACTCAATGACGGCTTTGTCAAAGCCCAGAGGATCATTTCTGGCAAACATTCTCCAATCTGTGATCAGAGGGTGCTAAGTAACATTGTCGCCACAGCTGTACTTTCTTGGTACTCAAGGATGGGTGACCCCACGGCAAACTCTGCCTTAAACCTTCCACGGCTCTGCCGTCCAGTGGCATGGAACCTAGAGGCTGGGGATCTACTTGAGCTGGGAGGGCAGGTGGCAACGGCAGCTCTCTTCTCAGACGTAAGCAGGGTGAGTGCCTTCAGCCAGCTACCATATACATGCTTCCCGGTGCACGGTGTAATGGAGGCGGTCTTACTTGCTTAAGCTCTTTTTGGGAAAAAGATTTTGATGACAAAATTTAGAGGGAAGAAAAATCCATCAACTCTCCCTCCTTCCAGGCTTTTCCCAAAAACATATTTTATGGTTGCACTTATTGTACACAAACACTTTTAGCATCCTCCTTTTTGTTACTTACCACTTTGCTACACTGCTACACAGGCCTCAATAACCAGAAGCTAGGTGACCATCCATTATTGTTAGCCACTCAGACTGCCTCCATTTCTTCGCTGTTATAAATTACATTTCAAGGGATATTTTATACACACAGCTTTTTCTGGATTAGTTTAACATAAATTTATAGAATTGGAATTACTGAGTAGGAACTTCTAAATGACTCTATTACTAGTTTGTTTTCCAAAAGAGTTATATTAATAACTATGGCTATTAATACTAGATACATGGCAGATCCCATAAAATTTCGCCAGGATTGTGTATTTTTCATTAAGCTATTTTTTGGCAGCTTAATATACAAAATAACGCCACACGTTGTAGTGTGCATTTCTTTGATTACTAGCAAGTTTCGTTCATTCATTCATGCACTCAATGATGAATTTATTTCTTGGATGTCCATTCTGTGCCAGGCACTATTCTAGGCGCTGGAGAGACAACAGTGAACAAAACAGGCCAAAATCCCCACCCCGGAGGAAGTTTCCTTCTAGTGAGCATTTTCCTGTTTTGTCTGTAGTCTGGCAACTGTGTGACTCACTAACAGTAGGGGCTGGGCATTTGGGCAATTTCCGCGTATACCTTTAATTCGTGCAGCCTAGCACAGCGAGGCCTTCTCTAATATTGTTTTTTGCAGGTGATAAAGTGAAGGCTTGCTTGCTTGACATTCCTCCACCCTCCTCTGCCCCACCCTGCTCTGTGGATCCCCAGTCCCTGCTCATTCCGGCACTGGCCGCCCTTCCTGTGTAGACGGAAGGCAGGCAGAGCTGGGGGAACGGTGGCTTGGCCACTGTCTGAGGGCTGTGATCCCAGGGGCGCCATACCAGCCCTGCCAGTTGTCCAACACCCACTTTCTAGAAGGCCACCATCTCTGCCGCCTCAGAAACAGCAGTAAGTCGCAACCTCCCCTGCAGATAAAAGCTGGATGGTGATGGGAGTGATGTCTGTTTGCAGGGTCACCAAAGGATTAGCCTGCCGAGGGTCTGTCCTGCCTGGGTGCAAGCTAGAGTTTCCTTAATCTCCTCGCCTAAGTGGACTGCCCTGTGTGGTGTCTAGTTCTGACTCCGCCAGTCCTTGAGTTGTGCTTTCTCTCCAGAAAATGACTTGAGAAAACACGGATGTGAACACATCAAGAATATTCTCAGTAACTGATGTTGATGGTTAGAGCCAGGAGGGTGGATCTCGCCGCACACTCACGTCTGGGCTTGGGATGGTCAGGGGAGCAAGTGGCTCTCCTTGTGGGCTGCCTGCCTGAGAATTTGGTCTGAAAATCACAGTAGTGTAGACGTACCAGCTGGCTTACTCCCCTGGGCTTCTTGGCTCCTTCAGTGTCTCCTGGTATTTTTTTTTTAAACCTTATCTGACTTCACACATCTCTTATACTAAACCTACAAAATAAATATAAACAAGAAGAAGGAAATAAAACAATTGGCATTTTGGTGTACGTCCTTTAAAGGTATTCGTGTATGCATGTACGGATATAAAGATGGATAGATAGACAGATATGCAAAATGGGATCATTGCAGTGAACACATTAGGAAATAAACATCTTTTCCACTCAGCATTATACTGTGAACAATTTTCCATGTCCTTGAATATTCTTCAAAGCTGCATAGTATTCCATAGAAGGGAAGACTACAGCATATTCAACAAGGCCCCTTTGCAGAGCCTTATTAAGATAAGGATACACGGCAGCTTTATCCACAAAAGACAGGCTGAATTAAATCAAAAGGCTTTAATTTTGTCCCCAAATTTCTTGGGACAAAAAAAATAAAAGATGATGATGATGATTACCGGCTAATATACTTGTTCTTTAGAAGGTTCTAATTCTCACATTGCATTAATTTGCCACGGAAGCACCAGGTTTGTACACAAGAACCCTCTTGGATCTGGAGACGTGGGCAGCTTTGAAAATCTGTCATACTGTGTACCCACACTATGAGTTTGCTAGTGGTGGGAGATGATGTTGTCGCCAGACACAAAAGATGTTCGTTCCTTCCTGACTCTTCCTGAGTAAGCCAGTGCCTTGACCTGATGTCCTCTCTCTTTCAGGAAACAGCATCTCTTGATAAGTGAAAACCCTTTCTTTGCCTCTAGTAAAGAACCCGATGCTCTAACATTGTTACAAAGTGTTTTGTTTCAATTTCGCCTCAAATGCAAGTACTGTATAGAAAGAACACAAGAACTTGGCAAAAGTGAGAAGTAAAGTTTGGGCTTGTTTTGAAAATAACTTTAAAGAATAAAATATGTGTCACCATAGTTACAAAATTTTTTTTTGTGATCATTTCATAGTATTTCGAATCATTATGTTGTACACCTGAAACTAATATTATATGTCAATGATACCTCAGTAAAAATAAAGACTTTGAGCATTTCGCAGAGGTTGATTCTTAGAATTAAAAATAGTAAACAGCGTTTACATTACTAAAATAAATAAATAAGTAAAATATGAGTTTTGGAACAATAAAAGTATTGATCAAGTCACAAGGCTGAATGAAAACACGCTCCTCCACCCCGCCAAAGCTTCCTGTTTTGGTTAACACATTTTAATTTCCTTCTTCGGGATTTCCGCTGTGGCTTCTCCACCTGCACATCTGGACTGAGCGCCACACACACGCTGTCCAGTAACCAGAGCCCCCGGGGTTCCCGCAGAGCCTGGAGCTGTTGCCTGTCTGCTCACATATCACCCGTCTCAGCCAGTTACTACCAGGAGCTGGATAGCCCTGCAGACCTGGGCTATCATTTCTCCGGGCCTCTGGTTCTCAACCCTGGGTGCTCACTAGTCATCAGGGGAATTTTCGAAAAGTCTGGGACCAGCCCAGCCCAGCCCAGCCCAGAGACTGGGCTTTGGGGGTCTGTCGTGGGCCTGGCATTGAATTGGTTTAGCTCCCCTCATCAGGACTCTCGCTCTGTAACATGACACCTTTCTCCAGCACCCCGGAGAGGGACGCCCTGTGTCTGTGGTTGATCAGCATTTAAGCGATTGTTTGTTATGCTGCTCCATTTTGCTACATGACTATTCACCTTGTCTTTGTTGCCCACGGTAACACCGTGAAAAGCTTACTTCTCTTGCAAAATAGATATAATGGTGTCACAATAACAGCAGTTCCTGCGTATTGAGGGTCTCCCATTGGCAGGCCCTGGCTCCCTTCAATCAAGTGGAAATACTCTAGTCAGGGCTGGCTTCCCCTTTCCGGGCGCGCAGGAACTCGGTGCGATGGAGGCCCAATTGCAGGAATGATTTTAGTCAAGATTTTATAGCATTATGTCTTTTTCCTATCTCTCCATGGCTCTTTACAATCTTTTATTTTCATGGAAACAGTACTATTACTGCATTACATTCACTAAAAGTGGACTACACATCCTCTTTGGAAGTGGGTGGAGAATAAACTGCAGATAAAGAAATACCTTTAATTATTCCCCGAAAGACATAAATAACATAGCGATGCTTATATATGGTTGGGGTTTTTTTAGGGCAAAATAGGGGAAATATACTTTGGTGTGGTTGATAGTTTCCAAACACAGCCACCATCGATTCTCTCCCTCTACACATGTGCTACTCCCCCAGTGAGATGGAGAATCGATTCCCCTCCACTGCCTGAGTCCGGGCTGATTCCATGACTGTCCTGACCAAGACAGTCCTGTAGAAATGTGTTCTGGAACTTCTGGGTCCAGGCCCCAAGTGGACTGGTGGCTTCTGCTTCCTTCCTCTTGGACCCCAGCCTCCACGTTACAAGAACCTCAGGTCACAGGGAGAGGCATATGGAAGAGAACCAGGCACTCTAGTGACAGCCCCAGCTGGTCCCAGCCAGCAGGCAGCGCCCACTGCCAGCAACATGAGGGATGAGTCCTGTTGGAGACTCCAGCCCAGGTGAGCCCCAAATGACTGTAGCTCCTGCCAGCATCATATGGAACAGAAAACCTGCCCAGCTGAGTCCAGTCAACCCAAAGAATCATGAAAGACAATAAAATGACTGCCATTTTAAGCCACTACATTAAACAGCAATAGATTAAAAACAACAACAAAGAAAACACTTGGTGCTGTGGCTCATTCCAGTTATGGCAATTATATTAATTGGGGTTCTCCAGAGAAACAGAACCAAAAGGATGCGTGTATATAGGCATACATGTAGATAAATAGACAGATAGTCTGAAATCTGCAAGGCAGAATGGAAATTCAGGTGGAAATCAATATTGGAATCTTAAGTCCAAAGGCTAAAAACTCAGGCAGAATTTCTATGCTGCCGTCTGGAGGCAGAATTCTTTCTTCCTCCCAGGGGACGTCTTTTCTCTTAAGGCCTAAACTGATTTGATGAGGCCCACCCACATTATGGAGGGTAATCTGCTCTGCCTTACTCAAAGTCTACTGATTTAAATATTAATCACATCTTAAAAATACCTTTAAAGCAACATCTAGACTGGTTTTGACCAAACAACCGAGTACCATGGCTAGCCAAGTTGACACATAAAATTCACCGTCACAGCAAGGAAATCTCCATGAGATGCCCTGGCATTCAGGCCCGCACGCAAGACCATTGCTCCTCTGCTATTGCTAGAAACAATGAATATGGGACGCCCAGGGCCAGCCACAGGCCAAACGCTGTGGGAGAACCTGGCTTCAGTCCCTCAAATGGGGAAAAGATGGAGAACTCACCTCCTTCAGATAAGCCCCTTGGTCCTCCGAGTCAATGACATAATAAACCACAGTCAGAGCAATCTCCAGTTCCCTCTCTGAGTGAGTTCAGCCCTCAAAAGAGAGGAGAGATTTTTGCTCACTTCCACACCCAGAGACCTTGGAAAGCCTGGATTCTAAATTCACCCCTGAAAGCTGAGGAGCCTGCAGACCAGGCAAGAAGTGGGTGGACCATTTGTAATAAAATGACGCTTTGTACCAAATGGCCATTTTCACAATTCCCAATTGCTAGGAATAGTGTGTTTCTAGAAGAGGATGCCCAATTTAGTTTTAGATGGAATTTAGTTTTAAGGACATATAAACAAAAAATTTTGCTTTTTTTTAAGGACATCTGTACAGAGTTTGTAAAAATAGACAACTGATTAACTGCCTTCTCCTCTGGCCTGGCGCTCTACTGGTTCACCACCCTCTCAACAGACTGGTCTTTTTAAAACACAAATCTAATTGTGTGATTCCCTTGCTTAAAATCCTTTCCTGGCTCCCGGTTGCTCATGGCAGTTTTCCAAAATGCAGTGTATAACATACCAGATGGCTTTAGGTGGCTAAGGGTGAACGTTTTTTATTTTAATAGTTATATTTCTATTTTTATGGTTTTCTTCTATTTAGGACAAGTAAGACAGTTTGCCATTTTTGGTAGTAGAATAAAATTTATTTCTTAGTTGGTTTGAAGAAAAATATTAGGTTAATAGCCATCCAGGTCGTGGAAAATGGCAGTGATCGTGCAGGTGGACTCACACTGAATTAGGGGTGGCATGACCGAGGGGGGTCTGCCTCCTGCCCTCCTCTCCTCTCCTCTCTACGGGAGGCCTCGGCTTTACCTCCCACAACAGCAAAGAGCCAACAGTTCCCAAGACCCTACCTACTGTTCACGTGGCCAGTCCCACCGCCTGAAAGGCTCTGCCCCAATCCCATCACGTCCAACTGGAAAACTCCTCTTTATCTTTCAAAACCCAGCTCAAGAGTCACCACTTTCATGAGGCTTTCTTCAAATCCCTCCCACGAGCCCTAGCGGAACTGATCCCACCCCTGTGAGCCTCATTCCAGGAATAATGACCTTGTGGGAGATGTCCTCAGAAGTTTGGGTACACATAGCCCGAGAAGAAGACTCCTACATACTGGGCTGGCAACTGAAGCTGACACCAAGGGCAAGCCTGTAGGCTTGTAAGACGGGGCTGCTTATCTTCTGCCATAAGCCCCCAGGCGTCTGGGCCTTGTCTGAAGGGGCTCCCTCTCAGTGTTTCCCAAACAGGGAAAATACTACCTCTCTTTTCCCCAACTCCCCCTCCTCACCCCTAACTTCTCTTCCCAGGAGAGCGAAGACAAGCAGAGCCTGTGTGTGGTGTGCGTCCCCTCCTCTCCCAGCCAGGGTCCCCTTCCCCACTGCGGGTACTTCCCTCGCAGCAGGGGAATCCTTTCTGCTCCTGCCTGAAAGGGAACCTCTACCCTTGCCTTTAAAAAGAGCTCAGATCAATATCACTGTTTTCACGGAGAGAAATCCACCTATTGTGGTTACCAGCAAGTGTGGGGGGTGGAGAGGGGAAGGAGTTTAGACCAGGACTGTGTCTTCTCCATGGCTTCCGTTCCAGTGGAGCAGGGATACCACAAACTGGGGGGCCCTGGGTTTGACCTCTGTATGTCAAAGTGGGACACGGACAGGCTTCCAGGGGTTTCCAGTTCATGCACCCTGATCCCTGTCATATCATATGACAGGTCTCATCCCTCAGTTCTACCACTTAGAGCTACTCTATCTGGGCTCTGGGCTCAGGCACTTGGTTGCCTGTCTGTGAAACGAACGTAAGGAATGGACACTGGTAACTTCTCTGCGCGTAGGGCCTCACTTTCTATCTAGCTCTGCCTTTTCTCCCACTGCAGGGGGCGGGACTGCCAGTCAAGGGAGTGAGCCCATAACCCAACAGGCCAATCAGAAAGCCCCATGCCGAAGCTGCAGTGATTGGTCCTGGGGTGGCCCAATAGCAGTCCTTTTGGGGTAACTGGTATGGCCCCGGGGAGAGAGAAGGTCTCTTATTCTGAAATCAAGAAAGCAAGATGAGGCAAGAAAGTGGTCCAGAGAATAAAGTCAGCACGGGGGAAAGTAGGGTTGAAGAGAGAAAGGGAGGGAGGGGAGGAGGGGGAGGTTTGAACCCACGGACGCAGCCCTCTAGTGTGAATGGCTTCTGGCACTAGGAGTAAGGGTCCTGACTTAACACTGAGGGTTAAAGGCACTAGCGCATGAGAAGGAAAGTTCTTGATTAGAGGCCTGGCTCAGAGTAGCCTAGTAAGAAAGAATTGTCTCACTGCCGCTGCCCCCCAGTTCTGTCCAGAAAGACCAGTGGGGGGAGGTGGTCCTGGCTCAATGCACAGAGTCTCAAAGCAGGGCCACCTCTCCCCTGCGAGGTCACCCTGGTGTTATCTCATTACAGTCAGCCATGGAGAGTCTATCAATGCCTTCTGAGACCTGTGGAGGCTGGCCAAGGAGGCGACCACACCGTGAAAGGAAGGAGCAGACTTCCAGCACTTTCCACAGAGAACCTGTCATCACTAGCAGGCCACCAAGCTGGGGCTGCGCTGCTGAGTCAAGTGGAGAGAGGCCTTCTTCCCTGTCACTGAAGAAAAGACCAGCCAGATATTGGTTCTAAGCCAGCTCTGGGCCTGGACCAGTTATCCAAGCTGCCAGAGCCTCAGCTCCCCGCCCCCAGAAAAGCTCCCTTCAGGCACATGGTGGAAAATGGAAAAAGCATAGCTCCCTGTGCCCCACCTTTGTTTCATTCTGCATTTTCTAAAATTGGCATATAAATTACAGACAGTAAAATGCATAAATATTACTGATGTATTCTGCCCCTCAACAACCACTAAAAGATCAAGATCCAGAGCATTTCCATCACCCCAGGGGTTCCTTCCTGTCCCTTCCAGTCAACATCCCCCCAGAGGTAACTACTATCTGACTTCTCTCATCATAGAATTGGTTTTGCCTGTTCTTAAACTTCATAAAAACAGAACCATACAGTAGATAGTCTTTCTGTGTCCAGTTTCTTTCACTCAACAGAGTGTTTTTGTGATTCATCCAAGTTTGCATGGATCGGTAGTTTGTTCTTTTTCGTTGCTGAGTAGTTTTCCATTGTATGGCTATACCACAATTTGGATTGTGTCTTGATAGACAGTTAATAGACATATGGGTTGTGTCTGGTTTTTATCTCTCTCAAATAAAGCTTATGAACATTTCGGTGGACATTTACACTCACTTGTCTTTGATAAACACCTAGGAGTGGAATTGCTGGGTCATTCGGGAGGTGAATGTTTAATTTTACTAGAAAATGCCAAACACTCTTCCAATGTCACTGAACCATTTTGCATTCCTACCAGCAGTGAGAATTCCACTTGTTCTATATACTTACGTACATGTGGTATTGTCTGTCTCTTTAACTTTAACCATTTGAGTGGGTGTGTAGTGATATCTCATTTGTGGTTTTAATTTACATTTCCCTGATGAATAATGGGTTGAGAACATTTTCATGTGCTTATTGGCCATTTAGATATCCTCCTTTGTGAAGTGTCTGGTCAGCTAAGTCTTTTGCCCGTTAGAATTTTTTTTGCCAAGATAAATTGGCGTGTTTATTACTTTTCTCATGGCAGCAATATGAAAATTGCTTGGAGTTATACTTTTTCCCTTCCACGTTATCAGCATTAAAACCATAATTTTTCAAATAACTACAAAAAAATAACAAACAGAATTCAGTGTTAGAAAAATTTTCAAAGCAATTAGGTATCAAAAATAAAGGCACAAATTTCTTCTATTATGATGAGAAGAAACAAGAGATAGTGTAAGCAAGATCTGACATTAAAAAAATTTTTAAGCATATAACCGGGCAAAAGATCAAAAGCTAATTAAAACAATTTTCAGATAGAGAGTACCATTCGTGCATTTTTTAGATCCATTTCAGTAGCTATATTTCCGGCAAAACCAACAGGAATTCTGAGATACAAAGTCAGATGATGAAATTTGAGCAAGCAACTATTAACCTCGCTTTTACTTAATATCTATTTCATGCATATGTTGCAGGTGGGGAAGCTAGGCGTCCACAAGGTGGTCTACAGATGGGCGCCATCAGCAAGTGGGCGTTGGGCCCCCAACTTCCCTCCTCATCGGCCTCCTGGCTTTCTTTGCAGTTTTCCTTTTGCCACTTTTGCCAGTGCTCTGCTGAAACATCTTATAAGCCCGCAAGGAAAGGCAGATCATTAGGTTTTTCCTGACATTTTCAATCTTACATCATGTTACCTTTGGCTTTTCTGCAATAGCATCTGGTTTGGGGCAACCTCTGACTGAATAGCACTGAACGTGTTCCTGTCCCTGGTTCCTCCTCTGCAGGTTATCTCGGTCATTCATACATCATTTTCCAAGTCGGACACCATCAGGGTAACCATCAGGTTAAATCTAATTTTGTCTTCGCTATACTTTTATACTCTTTTTTCTGAGGACCTCACTAGCTCTCCAGTTCTCTTGATTGCATGTCCCTAAATCAATTAGTCTTTCCATCAATCCACCTGATTCACACAGCCTTCCACCAACAGGAGCACATCTCACAAAGTGAAAAGCATCTTCCCTATTGGCTGAGGTCAGCCTCAACATCAGGCATTTGCCCTCTGGGAAAACGGCTGTGAGCTTGTCAAATCCATGCTGTGCTGCTCATAGTGGCATCCAAACTTTGTGTAAAATCTTCAATCTCTGATTATGTTTCTCTAGGTGGGTACAATTCAATAGCATGCTTGTTGTGTGCAATGGTTAATTTTGTGTCCACTTGGCTGGGCCACAGTACTTAGATATTTGGTCGAACATTATTCTGGATGTTTCTGTGAGGGTGCTTTTAGATAATAGATAATATTTACATTTAAATATATTTAAATATTTACATTTACATTTAAATTGGTGGACTTGGAATACAACAGATTGCCCTCCATAATGTGGGTGGGCCTTATACAATCAGTTGAAGGCCTGAATAGAACAAAAGACTAATCTCCCTAGAGCAAGAAGGAATTCTGCCTGTGGGCAGACTACCTTCAGACTTGAACTGCAGCATCATCCTGTAGATTTTGAACTTGCCAGCCTCCATAATCATGTGAACCAATTCCTTAAAATAAATCTCTTCAAACACGTGTTATTGGCTCTGTGTCTCTGGAGAATCCTGACTAATACACTTAGCAAAGAATGTCAGGGCAAGTCTAAAGTCCTGAACCACAGAGCCTGCTGGTTCTTCTCCTGGCTGCCACTTGAAAAGAAAAACAAATCTATGAACTGGCTTTAATTTTTCAAAATTCTCCAGCCCCAAACTCCATATCTCCTTGGGAGCAACATGGCTGAGGGAACATCCTTTCTCCATCACTCAGGGGTGCTCTTCTCAGGCAGAAGGTCCCTTCTCACAGCTGGAACAGCTCCTGCTTCAACTTGTATGGTTTCCCAAAAGCTGCCCCCTTTTGAAAATTTGTTTTAAGAGGGAATTGGTTTAGGGGCATGCAATCAAGACAACTGGTGATTAACGTGGAGGAATTCTTTCTATATTCCAGATCTGAGTCCTCAGTCAGATATATGTATAGTGAAGAGTTTCTCCCAGTCTGTAATTGGACTTTTCTTTTTCTTAATGATGCCTTTTAATAGACAGAAGTTTCAATTTTGATGAAATCACATTTACTTTTTAATTTTATGGTTACTGGTTTTTGTGTGTCCTAAGAAATCTTTGCCCACCCCAACATCATAAAGACATTTTCCCATGTTTTCTTCTAGCATTATAGTTTTACTTTTCTCACTTAGGTTTATGACCCATCTCAAGTCAATTTTAGTGTGTGGTGTGAGGTAGGGGTCAAGATTATTATTATTATCATTTTTCTATATGGATATCTACTTGCTCTAGAAACATTTATTGAAAAGAATTTTCTTTCCTCCATTGAATTATTTTGGCACCTTTGTCAAAAATCAATTGACTGAGTGTAGCCACTTTTATCTAAGAGTCTTCGGGTGGGTGACAGTGGGCATTTGGCCTGGAGCTGCACTTCCTGGACAAGAGGGCATCAGGCTTGTCCTAAGTCCATCTGTATTTCAGATGAACAGTCCTCTTAGTGCAAACATGCCTGGTCATTGGCCATTTCCCACTCACCTCTGTGAATGACTATTTGGAAGTTTTATGTTATAGTCAAGGCCTGGTTTTGTCATTGACTACCTGAGGCATATCTTGACCTCTCTCTGCCTCAGTTTCCTTGTTGATAAAATGGGAATAACTGATGTACAGGGTTGTTGCAGGATCAATGGGATAACAATGTAATGAAAACACTGGTTATCGTCTCTTTCTTCCTCTCCACTGTGAACTCCTTGAGAGCAGAGACCATGTCTTATTAATCTCTGTATCCCAGTGCCTGAGAGAATATCTGGCATATGGTAGGTGCTTATTAAATGTATAAAAACTGAACAATATTCTTTTAGATAGTTTAGATAGAACAATTTACATGGCAGCCTGCCATGGTTTATTGGTGCCAAATTCAGTGGACATGTTTGTCTTCCTCTTATTTGGCACAATTGACTACTCCTTCTTCCTAATGCCCTTTATTCTCTGTGCTTCCAGATCACCAGACACTCTTTGCTTTCCTCCTATTGCACTGACTGCTCTTGTGGTATTCTTGGCCACATCTGTTGCCTCTTCTCTAAGGGCTGCCCCACCCGGGGTTCATTTCCCACTCCTCTTTTCTTCTCTATGCACACTGCCTCTCTTGGTGACCTCATCCACTCTCGTGGCTTTAATTACTATCTATATGCTTACGACTCCTGAATTTCCATATCCATCCAGAGTCCATACTCGGACACCGTGGTTGACTCTACTTCAATCTTAACAGGTATTTCAAATTCAAATTTGTCCCAAACAAAGCACAAGATTTTGCAAAGTCTGATTTTACCTCACTCTTTCATGTCTTGGCTTTTCAAATTTCTCAAGACCAAATCTTACAAGTCAGCCTCGGTTCTCTTTATCCTCACTCCCCACATCCAGTTCTTCATCAAGTCTAGCTTAATTCTACCTCTAAAACAATATCTGGATGTATCCATTTCTTTCATTCTTACTAGCACCACTCAAGTCCAAGTCACCACCCTCTCTCACCTGGGCTACTGCAAGGGACTCTGGGCTGGTCTCTAAGCTTCCTTTCTTGAAGGATCTGACCATAGCACTCCCCTGTGCAAAACTCTGTCTTAAACTAAAGTCCAAACACCTTGCCCTAGCCTAAAGATTCTATGTGAAGGGTCCTTGCCTTCCTCCTTGACTTTGTGGACAAATGGGTTTATCTACAGGGAAACTTGGTGGATAAAAACACAGTGTTCCTGACATCTAGGAGGCCCAGCCTTCTGTATAGTTAGGTAACATCTCAGAAGATTCCAGAGGCATCCAGTTGAGCCTGGGTTTGTCAGCTCCTCCAGAAAATATCAGTGGAAATTGCATATATCTTGCAACTGAACATCTAAAGTATTAATTACCTAGAAAATACTGATGAGCAAAATCTACCAGTGGCTATAAAGGTGATTATAAAGCAGTAGTGACCCATAGAAGTGAGGAATAGTGACTTGGCCATAGGGAAATGGGACCCAGAGGTTGTGCTGAGTGGTGGTGACCAGGTAGTTGTGGTGAGTGGTAGTGACCTGGCAGTCATGGTGAGTGGTGGTGACCCAGAGGTCATGGTGATTGGTGGTGACCCGGAAGTCACGGTGAGTGCTGGTGACTGGCAGTCATGGTGAGTGGCAAAGTCCCATCAGTTGTGGAGAGGCAGCATGCTGAGTTGAGGAGAGCATGTGGGTCCTCTGGCCAGATTGGCCTGGGTTCAAATCCTTGCCTTGCCCCGCCCTACTGAGACCTGGATCATGTGAGCTGCTGAGGCGCTCTGAGCTTCATCTGTAATATGGGGTGATACTGACCTCAGAAGTTTGCTGGAATAGTTCTCTGACATAGCACCCTTCTCAGCACAGGGACAGAATGCAGTCAGTGCTCCCTTCCCCTTCTACAGATGCAAAGTCCGGTGGTTCCCTGCAGATGTTACAAAACAGGGGTGCAGTACAGAGCTGATGGGTTTTAGAAATTGGGGCCCATGGGTGCTCTGTCCTTCCTCCTCACCTCACCATAGTGTGGTTAATTCTAGAAAAGACTGTGCAGAGGCACAACATTTTCTGGCAAGAAGTAGACTGCTGCTTTAGATGGCTGTGCCCAGGTGGGGCCACATTAGTGACAAGACCTGGCACATTTGGGGTGTCAAGAACAGCCCTTAAATCTGGGCCCCTTCACAGCAGTTGGGTTGGAAGTTCTGCTCGGGGAAGCAGAAAAGGGAAGGAGAGACTGAGCATAACGTTGGAATCATTCTCTAGTGAGAACAAGATCTCCCACAGAGTGAAAAAAGAAAAATCTTAAAAGCTAGGAAATTACAAGAACAGAAAAGAAGTATATCTTATAGATTATTTTAAAGTGATCAAAATGAAGACCATGGGATTTATTTTTAAAACAAACAAGCTAGGGAACAGTAATTGGCTTTGACATTGATATAGCTGTAGGGAACTCTAGTTTGTGGTCAGCCCTAGGTACTTTCCGCACCCATGAACCACCGCACGGACTTAACTCTAGCAGAGCTCAATTTCAGATTCTCTAAACCAAAAAGAAAAGCCCCAAGTTGGGTTAACTGGCAGCCACATGCTAGAGACAACCCAGATCTGACAAACAAAAAAAGTGTGTGGAAACAGCTATGTTCTGGTGGTTTCTAACATAATTATTCTCTCTTTCTCACAGGGACTTGCATAATGTTTCAGAGGTGTTGTCAGGCAGACTCCAGTTAAATGTGTAGATTTTATGTGCACCTGTTTGCAGGCCAGATAGAGAATGGTCATATGAGGGTAAAGTCTTACTATCTTCCAGTGCCTTATTTATTTTTTTGGAGCAGATTTATTGCAGTATAATTGACATACAAAAAACTGCACATGTTTAAAGTGTATACGTTTTCACATATGTATACATATCCATGAAACCATCACAACAACCAATATAATGAACATATCCATCACCCCCAAAAAGTTTCCTCATGCACCTTTGTAATCTCTCTCCCAGGCCTCCCTTCCCTTTCCTCCTCCATCCCTACTTGTTTGTTTCATGTCACCGTAGATTTTCATTTTCTATAGTTTCTATAAGTGAGATATACAATATGTTGGGTTTTTTTGATCTGACTTCTTTCACTCGACATAATTATTTTTGAGATTTATCCATGTTTTGTTTATCAATAAATCATTTCTTTCTTTTTTTGCTGAGTAGTAGTCCATTGTATGGATGTACTGCCATTTGTTTTTCCATTCATCTGCGGATGGACATTTGGGTTGTTGCCTTTTTGTGGCTATTACAAATAAAGCCACTATGAACATTTGTTTACAAGTCTTTGTATGGACATCTGCTTCCTTTCTCTTAGTATGGGATGGCTGGGACACATGAGAGGTGCATGTTTAAATTTTTAAACTGTTTTTCCAAAGTGGTCGTATCATTTTACATTTCCACCAGCAGTGTATGAGGATTCCAGTTCCTCCACATCCTCACCAATACTTGGTATGGTCATTCTTTTTAATTTTAGCCATTCAAAAATACCTGTATTAGTATCACATTGTGGTTTTAATTTGCATTTCCCTGATGACCAATGATGTTGAGCATGTTTTCATGTGCTTACTGCCATCCACATAACGTCTTCGTGGGAATGTCTGCTCAAATCTTTTGTCTGTTTTATTTTTAATTGGGCTGTCTTGTTTATTATTATTGGATTTTGAGAGTTCATTGTATAGTCTAGATAGAAGTTCATTATCAGATACATGGTTTGCAAAATTTTCTCCCAATCCATGATTTGTCTTTTCATTCTCTTAATAGTGTCTTTCAAAGAGAAGAAGTTTTTCATTTTGATAAATTCCAATTTATCAATTTATTTTTTATGGATTGTGTGTTTGGTGTCATATCTAAAAACTCTTTGCCTAATCCAACACCACAAAGATTTTTTTCCTGCGTTTTCCTCTAAAGGTTTATAGTTTTAGATTTTACATTGAGATCTTTAATCCATCTTGAATTTTTTTAATATGTTGCAAGTTATGGACCCAACTTCAGGTTTTTATTGCATTGTTCCAGAGTTGTTTGTTGAAAAGACTGTCCATTTTTCCATTGAATTGCTTTTGCTCCTTTGTCAAAAACCAGTTGTCCAAATGTGTGTGTGTAAGTGCATATTTCAGGTATGTGTTACATAAAAATATAATGGTATTTTATATTTTCCTGAGTCCTGCAACATTGCTAAATTCACTTTTCAGTATTTTATTTGTAGATTGCTGACAATTTTGCACATACATGATTGTGCCGACTGTGAATCTTTCTAGCCTATGCCATTTATTTCTTTTTCTTGCCTTATTGTGCTGGATAGCACTTCTAGTACTATGTCAAATAGGAGTGGTGAGAGCAGACAGTCCTGCCTTGTTCATGATCTTAGAGTGAGAAAATTCTTTCACCATGAAATATGATATTAGCTATAGGTTTTTCATAGCTTCCCTTAAATAGAATGAGAAATATTCTTCTATCCCTAGTTTTCTAATAGTTTTTAATCAGGAATGAGTGTGGGCTTTTATCAAATGTATCTGTTGAGATGATCAGATTTTTTTTTTGTAGTTAATATAGTGACTTACATTGATTGGGTTTTACATATCAAACCAATCTTGTATTCCTGGGATAAATCTAATTTGGTCACGATATTTTATCCTTTTTATATATTGTTGGATTGAATTTGCTAAATTTTCTTTAGAAATGTTGCATTTTAGCTCGTAAAGGTAATTGATCCATAGTTTTCTTTGCCTAGCTTTGCAATCAGGGCAATTCCTGGGCTCTTTAAAATGAGTTGGACGCATTCCTGTCTCTTCAGTTTTCTCAAAGGGTTTGTGAGGATTGTTATTCCTTCTTCCTTAATGTTTGGCAGAGTTCACTAGTGAAGCCATCTTGGCCTGGAGTTTTCTTTATGGGCACATTTTAACTACGAATTCAATTTATTCCATAGATAGAGGTCTATTCAGGTTATTTATTTCTTTTTGAGTGAGCTGTGGTAGTTTGTGTCTTCAAAGGAATTTGTCCATTTCATCTAAGTTTTCTAATTTCTAGGCATAAAGTTGTTTGTAATATTTCCTTATTATCATTTTACTATTTGTAGAATCTGAGTGGTGTCATCTCTATCATTCCTGAGGGGGAGGAGAAAAGGAGCTTTTTTGAAATAAGCCAGAGCATTCCGTTCTTCACAAGGTCACCCTCGAGAGAAACTATTTTACCAGAGCCTAAACTATTAGAGTTTCATCAGAGCCTAACCAACCTGGGGGAAGGGATCTACCCAACTCCAAGCCACTCTAGCCATCCTGTCCCACCTAACAGGGAAGAGGGTCTGAGAAGCTCTTGTGAAGTTCACAGTTCAGAGGCGCAGGCTTGCTAAAAGACTGAGACCTAATAATAGGGCTGTAGCATGCTTCCCCTCCCCCTATATCTTACCACCACTTTACTAAAGGCCTATTTACCTCAACTCCTTTTATCCAATACATCATGTCTGGCTATCAAGAAAACATTACAAGGCATACTGAAAGGCAAAAAAAAATCACAGTATGAAGAGACTGAGCAAGCATCAGAATCAGCCTCAGATATGGCAAGGATAGTTTTGCTAGATATCGAATTCAGAGTTGACATTTCTTTTCCATCAGTACTTGTAAAATGCTGTACTGCTTCTTTCTGACTTCCATGGTTTCAGATCAGAAATGGCTATCGTTTGAACGGTTTTAGAAGTAATATGTTGTTTCTCTCTAGCCTCTTTCAAGACTTTTTAATTTGTCTTTCATTTTAAGAAATTTAATTATAATTTGTTTTAGCGTGGGTTTCTTTGGGTTTGTCCTGTTTGGAATTTGTTCCACTTTTTTAATCTGTAGGTTTATGCCTTTTGCTAAATGTGAAAAACTTTTAGCCTTTATTTATTTGAATATTTTTTCAGCTCCACGCTTTTTCTCCTCTCCTCCTCATGATGCCGATGTTATCATCCCACAGATCTCTCAGCCTCTATTCATCTTTTTTCAGTCTATTTTCTTTCTATTATGAAGATCAGGCAGTTTCTAATTATCTGTCTTCAACTTCACCTATTTATGCTTTGTTGTCTCCAAACTACTACTGAGCCCAACCTCTGAGTTTTTATTTCAGTTATTGTATTTTTCAGTGTTATAATTTCCAACCATTTTTTAATATATTCCTTTGCTTAGATCTTCTATTTTTTGTTTTGTTTCAAGAATGTTTTAGATGGCTCATGAGATACATTTTATGATTGCTACTCTAAAACGCTCAACAGAATATTCCAACATCTGAGTCATCTTGGTATTGGCACTTGTTGATTGTCTCTTCTCATGCAAGTCATGATTGTCCTGGTTCTTTGTAGGATAAGCGATTTTTTATTACCTCCTGGACATTTTGGCTACTATGCTGTGTGACTCTGGATCCTAGTTAACCTTCTTTTTTAGCGGGCAGTCACTGTGTTGAGGAGTAGTGCCTAGGTTCTGGTAGGGGTGGGTGTTCAATTCCCTCTCGGCCCAGATGGCACCTTCCTAGTGAAAACGGAGCATCAACTCTCATCCTCTTGTTGCCACAAGTGGAGTGTAAGCTCAGCCCCCTTCAGGCCCTCACACTGCCTCGTTCTAGCTCATTGCTGCCAGGCAGGGATGGGAGCTCAGCTTCTCTCCGGGCCCTCCCTGCTGACACCAGGGATAGGAAAGCAGAGTGCCAACTGGCCCCAACCCACACTGCCTGAGTCAGTCTTACTGATGCCAGGTGAGGGGTGGGGGCTCGACTTCTCCTGAACCCTGACAGTGCAACTCCAGTGGGGGAATTGGAGTGCTGCTGCTTCTGCCACACAGGGAATGAACCGTAAGCTCCCCACTCAGCCTTGCAGAACCCTTTGAGCAGGAGCAGAGGGCAAGGTTGGAGAGGGCACAGGCATTCCACCGGTGTTTCGCTGGAGTAGGGCAAATATAATCAAACAAGAGTTTCTGTTGTTATGTCACCTTTTACCAGTTCTTTGGTTAGGGGAAGCAGGCTTTCCTTGGAGCCTTTTGGGTCTATGCCTGTTGACAGTCTTGTGTTAGAGGTACCCCATCTAGGATGCGTAGGAGACAAAACCAACAAACAAAAATTTTAAAAAACCAAACAGGGAACCCACTGCTGTGAGTCCTGTGGTCCTTAGGCAGTCCACTTGATTCTTTACCCCTGTCACAGTCTTCCTATGCTTGCTGTGTTATGTTATGTCCAGGGATTTTCAGTCATAAGAGGATAGGACCTGGGAGGAATGGGGCTACTCCATCTTGGCTGGAACTGGATGTCCTCAAAGATCTTTTAAAGACATTAAATAATAAGGTAAAGTTCCTATGTGTTTACTCACATGCTTACCACTTCTGATACTCTCTTCCTTTGTGCAGATCCATATTTCCACCTGATGCCACTTTCCCTCTTAAAGGACTTCTTTTAATGGTTCTTTTTTTGCTGAGGAAGATTTGCTCTGAGCTAACATCTGTTGCCAATCTTCCTCATTTTTTGCTTGAGAGAGATTAGCCCTGAGCTAACATCTGTGCCAATCTTCCTCTATTTTATATGTGGGATGCCGCCATAGCATGGCTTGATGAATGGTGTAGGTCCGCGCCCGGGATCCAAACCCATGAACCTCAGGCCACTGAAGTGGAGGGCACCAAACTTAACCACTACGCCACGGGGCCAGCCCCCTGTAACGTTTCTTATGGTGTGACTCTGCTGCTGAAGAATTCTTCCAGCTTTTGTATGTCTGCAAAATCTTATTTCATCTGCATTTTTTTGAAAGATATTTTTGGATATTAAAATCTAGGTTGACAGTTTTTTCCTTTGAGAATAATATAGGTGATACACTTATATGACATTATTATGGGAATAATGTGGAGATAAAATTATGCCACAGAATTTTATAAACAATCACAGATATATAAAACAAGAAAAGTTTATACCTAGAAGGAAACAAAATTTTAACTATTTTTCCCTTTGTGCGGTGGGACTGTTAATTATCCATTTTCTTTCTATTTTTCTATGTCTTTTTTTCCCCTCGACATTTTCTTTACCATGTACAGCTCTTATAATGGAAATAGTTTTATTATATTAAAAAACAATAAACAGAAGTTCCAGGACTCCATTAACTGTGGTGAAAAGTCAGAACAGTGGTTGCCTCAGGGGAAGTGAGGTGGAGATTGCAAAGGGGCACAAGGGCACTTTTTTGAGTGATGGGAATGTTTTGTATCTTGATGGGGGGTGGGTTACACAGGCGTATCTATTTTCCAAAATTTTAATGTTAAGGTTTGTGTGTTTCATGGTATATAAATTTTACCTCAAAAGCAAAAGGAACTATCCATAAATTAATTTGATGGAGGTGGGGGTGGAAGGTAGATGAAGGTGAAGATAAACCAGAATGACAGAAAGTGGATGATTGTGAAAGCTGGTACAGGTGCTTGGTGGTCACTGGGCTCTTCTGCTGCCTTCGTATATGTTTGAAGTTTTCACAATACAAAGTGAGAACAAATGCACAGCCCCTCTGATCTAGAGAGGATGCTGACTGCGTTCTTCATTTCCAGGAAAAACAAACACCAGGAGGAAACGAGAATAAATTGTCATAAGAGAGAGTGGATCTCACTGAACTAGGAAGATAGTTTATCGCAGGGAAAACTCCCCATGCAAAGAGCATCTTAGTGCCTGATCATCTTTGACATTCCATCTTTTTGGTTTCCATGGCAAAAATAATATAAACTCAGTGTAAAATCACATAATAGAGGAAAGCAAAATTTAGAAAACGAGTTTCCTCTATATTCACAGATCTAGAGATCACTGCTCCCAATGGTTTAGTAAGCCATTCAGATTTGTGTGTGTGTTCACGTGTGTGGGCGTGTGGTGTCTGTGTGTGTGCATGTGGTATGCACGTGTGTGTATGTACACGAAGTGTGTGTACGTGTGGTGTGTGTGTGCATGTCGTGTCTGTGTATATGTGCATGTGGTGTGTGTGTGCGTGTGGTGCGTGGTGTGTGTGCTCATGTGGTGTGTGTGTGTGTTGACAGAATCGGCATTATAGAATACCTATTATTCTGCTGTTTCCTCTTTTTCACTTGCGCGTTCGATTTGGACATCTTTATAAAACAGAATAAACAGCTGTTCAGAAACAGAAGGTAAAACCAGATGAAAAGGAGGGTTTTCGTCCTTGGATTGCAAGATTATGCCAATTTTATCCATATTTTAAGATCTGGCATAATCTTAAAAATGGATTTTTACCTAAATATGTGATTTTACATAAATATTGTGCTTTTCATCTAAGGACAAAACAAAACAAAAAAACCTGAGAGCTGTGAAAACAACCCCAGGAGCGAGATCCTGAAGTTGGCGGTGCAGTTGCCGGCCCCCCGCGCCGCTGGTGCGCAGATGGCAGCTGGGCTGTGTCTGAGGGCCTGCTTAGCGGAATGACTCAGCAAAGCGCTGGCCTGGGGAGCACAGACGAGGCTGACCAAGATTAATTGCTGTCAGGAGGAACATTCTTTTCAGCTGGCTAATCGCTCTTGTAAGATAATGAAAGTGTTTTAGGTTCCTCTTTGTCCGTATGCAAATAAACTGGTGAGTTCAAGTCACTCCCAGTGCAAACAAGAGTGTAGAACACACACCATGAAGATGAAATGGTTTCCCCCTAACTTTGCATATTTTCCTGTCTACACTTAACTCTAAAAGATATTTGCCTTCATCTGATTTACATTCAGATTCTTTACTATCCTACCAGGCTTAGCTCTAAGGAGCTCTAAGTGTCTCCATCCATGCTTTCTGGTTGATTGATAAATCATTTAAGAAAATGTTTTGATGTTTCTAAGAGCTAGGTGTAGTTACACATGGCGAGTTCTGATTGGACAGTGTCAGATCCAGTTGAGACCATGCTACTGCACCCCAATGCTTTGCATAAAGCCTCACGCATTCACTCATTCACCCATCCGTTTATTCAGCTAACTTTTACTACACGAAGTTCTGATACCAGGCTCTGGGCTATGTGTGAGCCCTATACATCTGGCCTGGTGACTCCTTCAACTCGAGCCTGCTCTCTGAAGACACAATCATGAACACATCTCAAAGCCACGTTCCACCTCCTTCCCACTGGAGGACTAGGATGCCTTCTCCAGTTTCCCCAAGCCCAGGCACTGTGTCTGTCACTGCCCATGAGAGCCTCAAAGCCCACCCCCATCCCTTCTCCTTGGCCTCCTTCCTTGCCAGTTCCTTGGAGCCTCTTCAGAGTTGATGTCATCACTTTCTCAGGTTCTCCCTGGCGTCTTTATGGGCCCAGGCCAGATGTGTTCAGAGACTGCTCATTTCATAGCCAGAAGGCTTCCCAAAGAGGCCTTATGTGAGGTCCCCAACCTTTCCCCAATTAAGATCAGTTTGTCACTTCCCCAGACTTCGTAGGATCCCAAGAAAATGCTGGGCAGCAAAGGCCTGTCCTTGCTTCTGTGCCAGCCTGCACCCTGCCCTGTCCAAACCAAAGCAAAATCCTGTCCCAGGGAAGTCAGACCACCCTGCCCTTCCTGTAAGGCTCCTTCCTGTCCCCCTGGGGAGGCTTCTCAGTTGTCTTTTTTATCTCCACTTGGCAACCCTCAGGTCTCTAAAAATATATTTTTATTGTGATACCACATTCTCCTAAATTTGAAAAAGAAAAAATAACCCTCATCCCTCCCAGACCCAGACACAACCACAGTTCTCCTTTTGGTGGATTTACTCAGGTCACTCTTTCCTATGAAGGTTGTTTCACTCACTTGTCATCCTTATCTACACACTGTGTTGTGTCCTGTTGTTGTCACAAGCACTCCGCTATGTTGCTACATTGTTCTCACACCCACCATTTCAATACATAACACAATATTAAAACATTTGTCAGGAGCTGTAATTTGAGCCCTTGATATGTCTATCAAAATGACAATTAACACTGATGAAACTTTCCTCCATGTCTTGGATTATTTTGTTTGCAGAGAGGGTCATGAACTCTTGCAATTCTTGACACATAATGATAAATTGCCCTCCATGGGAGATTGTACAGATATATACTGTCGAGAGCAATGTGTGAAGATAGCAGTTTTACCATATCCTTGCCAACATTATGAATTGTCATTAAAATGTTAATTGTTGTTAATATATTAGACCAAACATGGTTCTTCATTGATATTTCAATTTGATTACTAATGTGAACGTCGAATGATTTTCCATAGACTAGTTAAGTTACCACAGCTTCAAGCCAGTTAAGTGCTCTGCTGTCTTTCTCTCTGGTTTCTATACCTTTGAAAGCTATTGTTCATAGAATTTTTGCAAGCTCATCACCTCTAGCTGTTGATAACAGGCATGCCATGCTTCTTAGAGCCTTGGCAGGCTCGTCACTTCTAATCACTGATGCCAGGAGCGCCGTGTTTTATAGACCTAGCTTTATTTTTATTTTGAAGTGGCTTCCTTCTCTCTCAAAGAGGACTTGGAAGGGTTCTGTCCTGTCATGGTGAATTAGGTACCTGTCTTCTTTGTCTTGAGAAATTGGCCTATCGTGCTGGACTTGGGCACCAGGTGCGACCTCCTTCTTGGCTGCCCTCTTGGTGACATCTATACCTGGAGTGCCCAATAGGCACTAGCCCGGGAAGCATTTGATCTGCCTGGACTGTGTTTGGTCACAGGTCAGTGGCGTTTAAGGAGGAGCTTAACAGCGAGGCCCTTTGAGGGCTGGTGGCCTCACCAAAGAAGGCTCAAAACTACTTGTCCCCTCCAACTGCCACCACAGCACTATGCATGGCCCTTGGTGCTAAGAGGTAGGCCAAGAGGGGGCCAGCGTCTCTCTAATTCAAGCATGATGGGGCAGAGGGGGTGGTCTTGGAACAAAATGAGCCCCTGCCTTAAGGCAGAGCCAAATGCACTTTGTGTGTGCAATCAACAAATGTTTGTGGCAGCTTTATGCTGTCTAGGCCCCTACTGATGACCTTCACAGCAGGACAGACCCTGCCAGCAGAACCACCTTCACTTGCCAGGGCAGCAGCCTCCTTGATCAGAGTCCTGGGAGACAGAATCATGGAAATTACATCTTCTCCAATTAGCAGGAAAGGCTGCACTCCCCCCAATTGCCCCTCAGAAGTCGCTCGGCCACACTGTGCCTCCCTTGGACTTTTGGGATTCCCTGTAGGGCTCCTTATCTCGCCTTCCCACACATTGTCAAGGTTGGTGGTGGGACATCATGAGCTGAGAAGGCTGAGATTTTCCTGCTTTCTTTATCATACTTTATTGAATGCCTACCACGTGCTAGATTCCAGAGAGATGAAGCTCAGTTAGACTTGGCCTGTCCTCTAGGAAGTCACAGATAATGACGTCTGTGATCAGAGTAATGTGGGCTGAGAGATCTGCTAGCTAGGCACAGGACACCCAGCAGGAGTGGGGTCAGACAAGTTTCCCAGAAGACATGGAGCCTAAGCTGAATTTTGGAGCTGGAGAGAGAATTTAAATTACTTTAAATTATAAAAGGCTCTGTGTACTTGAAATGTTATCTTGAAAGCTCTGAGCCACATGAAAGATTTCAGGCAAGTCAGGGGAGGGAGGGCATGGTTAATTTTGCATTTGGGAAAGATCCTTTTGGCAGCCATCTTGGGTGTAGATTAGAAGATGGGAAGGCTAAGGGCAATGGTCCTACCCCAAGGAAGAAGTGATGAGTGTCTGTGCCAAAGCAGGAGCAGTGGGTGGGGAGGATGGAGTGGATTTCAGAGGCATCAAAGAGAAGATGCTGCCCAACTTGGAACTCGTGGTGGTGTGAAAGGGAACTTCCTGGTTTAGGCAATGGACACATATTTGAGAGAAAGGGGTTGAGTTCAGTTTCCTTTGTGTTGATTTCTAGACACCGAGGAGACGTTCAAGTGTTGTCCTGAGTTGCCCAGAGTCAAGGACAATGACCCAAGACTCCAAAGCAGCATATAAGAAGTGGTTAAGTCCACAGGTAGGTGGGACCACCCCAGGGCCTGCTTATGGCAGAGGTGAGTCCTAAGGCCAGAGCTAAGGTCACTGACCTCTAAGAGGGTAACAGGAGAAAAGGATGGTGCAAAAGAGATTGAGAAGCCCTGACCAGAGCGGTTGGACAGAGAAGAGTTTCTGGAAGGCGGTGTCTACTGTGTCAAATGTTGCAAGGAGGTTAGGTAAGAAAAAGATCAGGAAGTGTCCACTGGTCAGAATAGAGGAGAAACAACGAGTATCAGCATCTGGTCCAGGAAGCCTGGCTGTGAAAAGAAGTCAGAATGAGAGGGCAATATGAGGTCAAGAGAGAGGTTATGTCACGATGGGCGACTTCAGTGCATGTAGATGCATGGAGGATTTCTTTAAATTGCAATTTACAGAAATACAGCCACCTTTGCCCCTGGTAGTGGAGTGGCGTGGTTTCTCTTGCTTGGCACAGCAACTTCTGAAGCTTGCTTGGCTCTGGAGAGTGAGCCTTCTCCCATCTGTGTGTGGAAATTAGAACAGGGCAGAATGAGAGGTGTTCTCCAAAAAAACTCCACAGGAGGAGCTGAAGAAGAACCAGAGAGAGGGAGGAAGAGGGAGCAGCAAGAAGGAGGGACTGACAAGAGAGAGGACCCAAGCAGCATGCCTGGAGGACAAAGGATGATGAGAACTGCCAGGGGCAGCCCGGCCAGGGCTGGCCAGAGCACAGTTGACTAGGATCCACTTGAACTTCGCTACTTGGCCAGGCAACCTCAAACCTCAGTAGAAGTCAGTCATTCCCAATCACTTTTTGAGAGTAGCGTTTGGAGGTCTTAATTAGGGACAGGGGGCGTTTGGAGGTCTTAATTAGGGACAGGGGGTCTTAGATCAATGTGATGAGAAGAGAAGAAAACAGCCATAAGAATTAGAATGTGAATGATGAGGAGAATTCGGCGGAAGTGGTTGCAAGGTGCCAGGTCGAGGTGCTCCCTGACCACTCAGTCGGTGCTGGTGTGGCGGGCCCCCATTTCTGGCTGCCTGGGAGGAGGGTCCAGCCCATTTCCTTGACTGTACCAGGAAGGAGGCCAGCAGGTTTGGGAGCCCCAGGTACCTGATGTTTGGCCTACAGAAAGAAAGACCCAGGAAAGATGGAGAGGCGGGAGAGAAAGGTCAATGTGCCAAATAACCAATTACCATTTCCCAAAAAGCAATTAGCTGAAAACCAATTTGTTGAAAATCAATTTGCTAAAGAACCAGTTTCCCTGATGAGTGATCCCTGGAATTCACCCAGAAGTTGTTTTGGTTAATTACTTTAAAAATTATGGCAATTTGCGTGCTACGATTGCTACAACTCTGAAGGTTTTCCCCAGGGTTTAGTTTTCTATTTCACTTATGTTCAGCAGTTTTGTTTGATTCATAAGTTGTCCGGTAAGTTTTCACCGGAAATTTTGCTATGGATTTCTCAATCCATCTCTGGTGAATGTCAGTTTTATGTAAGTTTCCATGTTTCAGGAGCAGGGCACTTCTTGAATGCACAGTATCTTTTTGGTGCCCATTGATGAGTTTTCCCTCAACTGCATTTACTGTCAACTCTAATTTCAAAGCCTTATGCCAAAATTGAACTATAGCTCCCACTTTGAGATTTTGCCATGGGGGACGTTGTCATGGATATGTGAAAATTAACACGCAGGAGAAACTTTTATTTGGCTGACTCCCAAACCACTTTGAAAAAATAGAGAAGATGCAAATTGGTGTAAAATTACACTTGAAGTGCAAAACTATCTTTTCTGCAAACCAAAGATTAAAATTTAAAAAAGGCTCCTGCATTACCAAAAACCTTTATCAGTAACTTTTGAGAACTCAGGCTCAGAAATGTAGGCCACATATCCATAAATCCAATACAAAACGGTGGTATAGAAACCAAAAGTAAAACTGCTAAACTAGATAAAAACCAAAGGCTAAAATGTTGAAAAACAACATTAACAGCTTTTGAAACTTCCTACACAACACATATTATTACACATTTTGTAGATAATTAATAGAAATAAGTTATTGGTGTTTTGGCAGTCTGTGGAACCGCTCACTTGGCAAATTGACTCTTCACACATTGGCTTTTGGAATTGGTCACTGTGAGATTTGGCATTTGGCATATTGTCTTTCAGCAAATGGCTCTGTTTCTGAAGAAGAGGGTGAGAGGGAGGCTGAAGGAGAGACTACCTGGTTCTGAAAGGAGAGGGATGTGATCCAAAGATTTAGATTCTGCTGGAAAAAAGGGGAAGGAGGAAAGTAAGGTTATGCACAGAGATGGGCAGGAGAGGAGTTAGTTCCAGAGGCTTAGAGAGCAGGTCCTTTCGATGAGAGGGGTGAGGACGTCAGAGGACAGAGGGCCTGGGAGAGGGAGTGCCTGGGGCCACAGATGAGGCAGCTTGCTGGGCGCTGGGGCACTGGTCCAGCTGGTCCAGCTGGTCCAGCTGGGACGGGGCCTGTGAAGCCCAGTCACACTCCGGTGTGATTTTCTTCAGCAGTGCTCCGCATCCTGGGTGACCAGTGGGGTTGCTCTTGGGGTTTGGGGTTTTTCTGGGCAGGTGCTGTGAGAAGACAAGGGAGAAAGAGATTCCAGGACAGTGGAGTGAAGCACCAGAAATGAGAATTTCCGGGAGACTGGATGGTGATGGTCATGAACACTACTAGGGCAGAGCATGTGGGGAGAGCGTGGTGTGGCCAGGACCGGGGCCTGTGCAGTGCAGGAGGGGTCTGCTGGGGGATAACACAGGAACGAGCTGGGGAAGAGGAGTGTGGCTGAGAAAACTGGGAAGAGAGTTTAAAGTTGCCAGGTGGAGCGGTCCTTGGGGCGCAAGGTTCTTTTGTGGCTTTGGGGGTTACTGGAGCAAGGGTGGGGTGGGGAGGGGGCCTGGCGCTCAGGTTTGGAGCACAGGAGGCCATGGTGTTGATTGAGTCGGCCACACAGACCCTGAAGCGGCCAGGGATAAGAACATGAAAGAATCTTTAGTGCTATTCTCAGGCCCAACCCCACTCGTTCCTACCCGCTTCTACACAACACACACACACACACACACACACACACACACACTCCACCACCTCTGCTGCTGCTACCACCAATAACTCTTCTCCTACAGAGAAAAAAGGGCTTTTAAACACTCCCCCCACATTCCCCCCTCCCCATCCTTATGTCCTTCCTCCCTGTCCCTTCCAGGATGGCAATTAACACAGTCACAGCTCTGGAACCTTGCTCTGTTTCTGGGCAGACATGGCCATTCATCCATGAGAGAAGAAGAAAATTAATCTATTTCTGTCTTCGTGCTGCCCCGTGTGTCTTTCCTCCCACTCCGGGGGGACAGCACCCCCACGCCCCACACAACTCAAGTTCCTTTCCAGCTTCTGCTCTGTCTGCCCTGGAGGCAGTAGCTCCCCTGCGAGGGTGACCGGGTGCCACTGGGAGCCTCTGATCCACAGCGTCTCCTCATCCTCTCTCCTCGGAGCTCAACAGCACCCTGTGGCACATCAGCTACTCCCGGGGCTGCCGGCTGGAAAGCCCTATTAAAATGCTAATACGGCATCTGGAAGGGGTAAAGCATTAAGACGGTCTGAATATTCAATGCTGAGGCTTCCTCCTGCTTTGATGAGTCTGGAGGGATAACACTCAGAGGGCAGCGCATCCGTGCAGAGTGACATTTCTAACCCGTCCTTCACCTGCCATGATCCACACTTGGGTTCTCCTGCTCTCACGCTGAAGGCCAGGCACCCCCCGGGGCTCACCGGCCCTCAGGGATCTAGCAGCTGCCGCTCCCAGTGGTGCCAGCTCCAGGAGTGCAGGCAGCTGAGTGGTTTTCAGCACCTTGAACCCTCACCCCCTGCCCAGCATGGCCCACCCCTCCACCCCCACCAGCCCAGCTAACACTTCTCATGCCTCAAGGCCCAGTGTCTAGCCTGCCATCAAGATACACCACACCCTACTACAGTCGCTGGTTTAATGTATACCTCCTCTCCAGTCTGCTACCTCTGAGAGATGGGGATACACCAGCCCTGTTGACCACTCAAATCTAGCACAACAAAACTGGCTGAATTAGTGATTTTAAAAGTGACTTTGAGACTCCTGCTTCTAGAAAGATGGAGTAGATGTACTTTTCCCTATTTTTGCCACTAAGTACAACTAAAAACCCTGGGCATTACACAAAACAAACATAAGAAGACTCTGAAAGGAATAGAGAAAAAGGCAGACTGACTAGGACCTCAGCACCCCAAAATCCTCCCCTACTGGGGTGGTGTCACAGAAGGCCAAGTGGAGAGACTAGACTTGGGACTTTCACCCTGGCAGGACAATAACAAGGTGCTGAACTCCCTCCCCAGTTGAGTAAGTGGAGAACACTTGGGGGAGATTGGACATCAACCCTCTGATGAGAGAGGCATCCAAAATATGTGAAGCAAAACGAATAGAACTGAAAAGAGAAATAGACAAAGTCACAGTTATAGTTGGATACTTCAATACCCCTCTCTCTACAATTGATAGAAAAACCAGACAGAAAATCTGCAAGGACATAGAGGAATTTGATAACATCCTCAAACAACAGAATCTAATTGGCATTTATAGAATATTCTACCCCAAACCAGTAGAATACACATTCTTGTCATGTGCCCATGGATCATATACCAAGATACACCATATCTCAGACCATACAACAAACCTCAGCAAATATAAAAGAATTGAAATCATGTAGAGTGTGTTCTCTGACTACAAGGGACTCAAGCCAGAAATCAATAACAGAAATATAATAGAAAAATCTCAAATACTTAGAAACTAAACAACCCACTTCTAAATAATCCATGGTTCAAAGAGGAAGTCTCAAGGGAAATAGCTGAACTGAAAACAAAAATGCAATACCCCAAAATTTGTAGAATGCACTAAAGCAGTACTGAGAGGAAAATTTATAGCATTAATGCCTTCATTAGAAAAGAGGAAAATTTTCAAATCAGTAATCTAAGCTCTCATGTCAAGAAACTAGAAAAAGAAGAGCAAAATAATCCCAAAGCAAGCAGAAGGAAGAAAGTAAAAAGGTATGAACAGAAAGCAATGAAAATTAAAAAAACAAGAGAGACAATCCATGAAACAAAAGCTGGTCCTTAAAAGATCAATAAAATTGACAAACCTCTAGCAAGACTGACCAAAAAAAGGGAGAAAAGACACAAATTATCAATATTAGGAATGAAACAAGGGACATCACTACAGATCCTGCAGATATCAAAAAGTTAATAAGAAAATACTATGAATAATTCTACATATACAAATTTGGCAACTTATGTGAAATGGACCAATTACTTGAAAAGCACAAACTACCACAACTCATCAACATGAAATAGATAATTTGAATAGTTTTATAACTATTAATGAAATTCAATTCACTATTTAAAAACTCCATAGACAGAAATTTCCAGGCTCAGAGGGTTTTACTGGGAATCCTACCAAATTTTTAAAGAATTAACACCAATTTTACACAGTGTCACCCAGAAAATGGTAGAGAAAGGAAGGGACACTTCCTAATTCATTTTATGAGGCAAGTACTATCCTGACACTAACACCAGACAAAGACACTACAAAAAATTACAGTCCAATATCCCTCATGAATATAGACATAAAAACTCTTAAGGAAATATTAGCAAATAGAATTCAGCACTATAAAAAAGAATAATACTCTGTGACCAAGTACGTTTTATCCCAGGGATGCAAGACTGGTTCAGTATTCTTCAATCAGTCAATGTAATCCACCATATCAATAGGCCTAAAGAAGAAAAATCACAAGATCATTTCAATTGATGCAGATAAGACAAACACAAAATTCAATACCTATTCATGATAAAAACTCTCAGAAAATAGGAATGAAAGGAAACTTCCTCTACTTGATAAAAATATCTACAAAAGACTTACTCCTAACATACTTAGCAATGAAAAACTTAATGCTTTTCTCCTAAAGACAAGGCTAATTAATAGTACTGAAAGTTCTAGCCAGTGCAATAAAGAAAGAAAGGGAAATAAAAGACATATAGATTAGAAAAGAAGAAATAAAACTGTCCTTATTTGCATATAACATAAAGGTATGTGTAGAAAATCCCAAGGAATTTACCAAAAAACTCTAAAAACTAATGGATGAGTTCAGTAAGACCACAGGATTGACATAACAGAAATCAATTGTATGACTATATACTAGCAAGGAACACTTGGAAACCAAAACTAAAAACAGAATACCATTTATAATCACACACACACAAAAAAAAAGAAAAGAAAAGAAAAAAGAAATACTAAGGTGCAAATCTAGGAAAATGTACAGGATTTGCATGCTGAAAACGACACAATACTAATCAAGGAAACCAAAGATGATCTAAATAAATGGAGAGACATACTACATTCATGGATTGGAACACTCAACATAGTAAAGATGTCAATTCTCCCTAAAATGATATACAGTTTTAACAAAATTCCTAGAAAATTACCAGCAACGTTTTCTGTACCTACAGATAAGATTATTCTAAAATTTATATGGAAGGTCAAAGGAACTAAAATAACTAGAGCAACTCTGAAAAAGAAATACAAAGTGAGAAGAAACACTCTACCCAAAGTTAAGGCATACTATATAGTAACAGTGATCAAGACAGTGTGGTGTGGGCAGAGAAAGAGACACACAGATCAATGGGATAGAAGAGGGAATCCAAAAATGGACCCACAAAAATATGGCCAACCGATTTTTGACAAAGGTGAAAGAGAAATTCAATGGATGAAGGAGAGCCATTTCAACACTGCTGGAGTAACTGGGGATCCATAGGCAAAAGAAATGAACCCGAATCTATACCTCCTACATTATAAAAAATCAAAATGTATCACAGACTTAAATGTAAATATAAAACTATAAAACTTTTAGAAAAAAACTTAGAAGAAGATCTTCAGGACCTAAGGCTAGGCTAGACTTGACACTAAAAACATGTTCCATAAAATGAAGATTGATAAATTGGACTTTATGAAAATTAAAAACATTTGTTGGTGAAATACCCTGTTAAGATGATGAAAAGACAAGCTATAGATTAGAAGAAAATATTTTCAAATAATTCCAATATTTGCTACCCAATAAAGGACTTATATCTAAAATTTATAAATAACTATCAAGTCTCAACAAGAAAAAAATAAATAATAATAAATAATCCAATTAGAAATTGGGTCAAAGATATAGAGAGACATTTCACCAAAGAGGATATATGGTTGGCAAATAAGCATGTGAAAAGATGTTCAACATCACTATCACTAGCTATTAGGGAAATGCAAATTAAGACCACCAGGGTCGGCCCGTGGAGCAGCGGTTAAGTTGGTGTGTTCCACATTGGCGGCCCAGGGGTCGCGGGTTCGGATCCTGGGCGCGGACATACTCACTGCTCATCAAGCCATGCTGAGGCAGCATCCCACATAGAGGAACTAGCAGGACCTACAACTAGGATATACAACCATGTAGTGGGGCTTTGGGGGGAAAAAAGAGAAAAAGAGGAAGATTGGCAATAGATGTTAGCTCAGGGCCAATCTTCCTCAAAAAAAAAAAATTAAGACCACCATTAGATATCACTGTACACTTATCAGAACAGCTAAAATAAAAATAGTGACAATATCAAATGCCGGTCCAGATGCTAAGAAAAAACCAGATCTCGTACATTGCTAGTGAGAATATAAGATGGTACAGCCACTCTGGAAAGTAGTTGGGAAGTCTCTTAACAAACTAAGCATACACTTTCCATACGACGTAGCAATTATACTCCAGAGAAATAGACACTTAGGTGCACACAAAAACTTGTACGTGATTCTTCATAGCAGCTTTACATGTAATAACCCAAACCTGGAAGCAACTCAAATGTCCTACACCAGAGGAATGATTAAACAAACTGGTACACCCATACCATGGAATACTACTCAGCAATCAAAAGGAACAAATTATTGATACATGCAACAGCTTGGATGTGTCTTACGTTATATTGAGTGAAAAAAGCCAATCTCAAAAGGTCACATATGGTAAGATTCCATTTATATAAAATTCTTAAAGTTACAAAATTACAGAGATGGAGAGAAGACTAATGGTTTCTAGGTGTTATTGACCCAGGTGATGGCAGGGGAGCAGTGTGTGTAAATATAAAGGGTGGCATGAGGGAGAACTTTGTGGTGATGGAATGGTTTTGGTGGTTACAGGAATCTACATCTGTGATAAAATAGCATAGAACTACACACACACACACACACACACACACACACATTTCACCAATACTAATTTCCTGGTTTTGATATTATATTATAGTTAGGTAAGATGTTAACCACTGACGGAAACTACAGATAAGGGTACATGAGACATTATCCTACAACTTCATATGAATCTATGATTATTTCAAAATAAAATGTTGTTCATAATCTATTCAGCTTTCTCAAGCACCCACATTCCTCCCACAAGAAAAATGTGCTCACTCTGGGCTACTGGCACCTCAGGAAACAGACTCTCCAAGTGGAGTGGCTCTGCCCCTTGCCACCACCTTTTCTTTCCTTCCTGTCTCCAAATGATCCTCCTCTTTCCAACTAAACTCTGGATTACTTCTTCTAGGATCTTGCTCCAAACTCGATTCTCTCTCTCTCTCTCTCTCTGCTTATTCTCTTCTGTTCCAGTGACTGTTTTTCTTCTGCGTGTGGACTTCCTCAGTCACCTCCCAAACTTAAACAACAAAAACAACATCATCATCCATGAACTTCTTTAACCCTGCTCTTTCTTCATGCTGAAGCTCTCCTATTGAAATTTTCCATCAAGACAAATAATTTCTCAGTCACCAAATCCAAGAGTCTCTCTACATTAGTCAGTGTTGCCCTTTTATTGAATTGCTGTTCCTCGAATTTCCTTGGCCTCTTACACTCCACTGTCTGAGTCTCCCAGCCTCCTTCTCTCCTCCATTGACTCCTCATTTCCTTTGTCTTTTTTTTTTTTAAGTTTTTATTGAGGTACAACATGCATACAGTAACGTGCGTATATAATTCATAAGGGCAGAACATGATGAATTTTTATACACATAAATATTTATGACCACCACCCTCAATGAGATATAGAACGTTTCCAGAAGCTCCCTTGTATTCCTTCCCGGTCAATCCACCATCCTCCCCTGCTCCTCAGTAATCACTCCTCTGACTTCTACCTTCGTAGACTATTTAGCCTTTTCCAGAACTTTATATAAACGGAATTAAATAGTATGTGCTCTTTTGTCTGGTTTATTTCACACGTGATGTCTGGTAGATTCATCCACGTTTTTGTGTCCATCTGTAGCTCATTCATTTTTGGTGGTAGATCGTGTTGCATTGTGCGAATGTGCCATGATTTGTTTATCCATTCCACCCCTGGTGGACATTTGGGCTCTTTCCCCTTAAGTTTTACAAATTCAGCACCCTTCGGTCTTCATTTTTCTTCAAGATATCACTTTTCTTTAAAATGACCCAGAACAATAGGCATTCAGCCTTCCATGAAACTTGCCCTTTCCTGAGGCCAGAGCAGCAGCTGACCCACTTTCTGACATCAGAAGGCAAAGTCAAGTTATCAGGCAAAACACACAAGGAGGGGAAGTGGAAGCAGAGTGTGATCAAGCAACTGCAGGCTTTGGGAGGCTTGAGGGGGAGTCTTGGGGCCTGTCTCAAAGCTGTAAGGTTCTGTAGGCCAGAGTCCTTGGCAAAGGGAAGCAGGCAGCAGCAGACAGCCCATCGCTGGCGCTTTCTGCAAATCTCTAGGCTGGGGTTGGGCTTTCTGGCCTTCTGCCCGGTGCCCTGAGGCAACCAAATGAGAGCCTGGGAGAGCCAAGAGCCACAAGGTTGTTTTTCTAAGACTTAAAGAGATTATGTCATCCATCCAGCCCCGTTTGCCCAAGGGAAGAACCTCGGGTCTCCTCCCTCGGGACCCTCAGATAGACCTTCCCGAGAAAGGAGAAGGAGCGGCAGGACAGGCTGGAGCAGAAGCGGACGGACTTCGGACAATAGTCCACCGGCAGCTGCGAAGGCGGCCCGACCAGACACTGCTCAGGGAAATCCAGGTGGGAAACTGAGTTACGTTTGAGAATGCATTCGGGCTACAAAGTCGAATGTTTATGCGAATATAATCAAAGGAAAGGGGAAAGATTTGGGAGAGAGACACCCGAGAAAACCCCAAGAAAGCCACAAGGCCTAGACCAGAACTGCCAATCTGGTAATGACCGGGTGTGCTGTGGGGTTGGTGTTTATCCCAGACAAAGCCAGCGCTTTCCCGAGATCTGGTGGCAATTTGGGGCACATATATTTAGGGGGAAGGGCAAGCCCTGGGAAGAGGTTTTGAATCAGGAGACCTGGGTTGAGCCTCAGCCTCGTGAGCCTCTGCTCTCCAGCCTTGGGCCTCCCTCTGTCCCCTGGGCCTGCAGAGTCTCTGCCTGTGAATGGCAGCTGGACCAGCCCAGCTTCACTGGCCCTTCTAGGCTTCTCAGGCCCAGGCTTGCTAAGGCTCTGGCCATTGTCACAATGACCTTCACAGTGTCAGCACACATGGAGCCACCTCACACTGCTTTAGAGATACACCCAAACCTAGGGCAAGGTTTGCTTTAGTTCCTAAACTCAGTGCAGAAGAGAGGAAGTCACTTGAGAGTCAAATCCTCATAAAACTTCTCATATTACAGGGCATTCATTTGCTCGATGATTTTGGACAATTTATTTTGAAGCACAAAGTTCTGTCTGGGAAAGAACCATTGGTTCCAACATCCTCAAACAACGCTAGTTGTAGATGATGACAGTGTCACTAATAGCAGACAAAGAAGTGTAACAGACAGTCTGGCAATTCCAAGGGTTGCATGTGGTAATCCAGCCTTTTGAGGATCCTTCTAAAAGCCACGCTGTAAGGTGTTGTCACAGTGCAGATAACCACTACAAACCCACGAGATGAAGGAAAAACTCAATCATCCCGTGTTTTGTCAGTGGCTGTGCAACTTGGTTTTCTTGGGGTGCATTCCTCAGACTCTGAGTCACTGCATCCTAAATGACGCGGCTGAAGTGAGCTGTTTGTGAACAAACTGCGACATGATCAAAAAAGGATCTAGTGATGACAAAGGTACTGGTGCTCCGAAGAATGTGAGTATGGAAAAAAGCAACTTTTCCAAATTCATATATCATTTTAAATATGTACATGTCACTATATCACTAGTTAAAGAGATATTTGACTCTTCTCTCCACACTCCTAAATGTTGATCAAAACATTGCTTTAAAAATTTCTTATTGAGAAAGTCAAGAGTTAATCTTAAAATCAGCCTGTACTGCTTATCTAGAAGAAACTGCCCAAGATATCTAAGTAGACCCAACCTGTGATGCTCCTTGGAATCCACCTGAATCAGCTGCTACCCAGGAAGATCACTATACACAAGGCAGACTGAGCCCGACCCACCCTTTGACCCAGCTCTTCGGTGTAGACCTCTACCTTGTCATCAGCTGCCTTGAAGTGGTCTTACAATCATGTCCCTGCAGTTTCTATGGCAGGCGCCACGCAAGCTGCTGTGGAAGCTATCCAGATGAATTGGTGACAGGTTCCTGACCACCCGGATCCGAGGTGGGCTGTCAGACAGATATCATACGGGGGCCACGGGACCAGAGTGCAGGTGTGTACATGTGAGGTTGGAGATGGTGAAAGGAAGGCAGATCCTTTTGGCTCTCCCCAAAGTGCCTGGCAACAGAGAATGTTCAACTCACATGTTAATTCTTTCTTTCCCTCTTCTTTCTCCTTCCTCCCTGGCTTCTGCCATCCATAAAGAGCTCCAAGCCCTCATACACAGAGGGTGTTCAATGGGTAAGGAAGGCCCAATCTGCACTGGGGGAACAGCTGCCTCCAAAGTTCAGAGACCTGCAGCTCATAAGACAAAGCTTGTCCTCCAGCTGTTTCTTCACCATCACCCAGTTGTCCCTGAAATTTGCTGACTCTTCCTTTTCATAGAGGGGCTTATATTCTGATTGGAAGGGAGTAAGGGGGCATAGGATTGTGAGGGGGGTTGTTCTCTATTTTCAAAATAAAGAACTTTAGTCTCTTCACTTCCCCAAGTGAGGCTTTCCCTGCAGGCATATTTTCTGGTTCAGAGGCTGCCCAAGAAGGACAGCGAGGGTCATCTCAAATCGCATCTCGTTGTTCTCTGAGATCCAGCTTCCCAGAGATAAGGACTGGTCATCTGGATAGGATCCTATTGGATAGGGGAAGTTCTACTGTACCACATTCCAAGGGAACTCTTCCGATACTTTACTCTTCTGAGATTGGTTCCCATTAGCAATTACTGGAAATAAGCAGACTGTCAACAGGGCACGGCCAAGAGTGTGGTGTGTAGTACAGGGTTTCATGGGGTAGACCATTAGAAATTAACCCAGGGGTGCAGAAATTAACCCAGGAGTCCAACAAGGCAACAGTGATGGGCCTGATAGGATCTGAGGATTTCTCCTCCAGGTGCTCCCGGCAGCACTAGGGCTCCCCGCATTGGTTTGCTCAGCCTTGAGAGAGCCCAGCTCAAGACTGAGATTCTTGGTCCATCAGAGGTGCATGGCAACCCCAGCTGCAGATAGCAGGGGGGAAAAGCTGCATTATGAGTCATGACAAGTTCTCTGGAAACATCTTCCAGGTGCTTGCTTCTAAAAAGAAATGCTCCTTTCAAAGCAGGGCTCTTTTGAGTGCACCCCAAGACCTGCCTGGGTGGGTCCTTCCTCTGTCTCTTTCTGTCTATTGCAGGATCTAGATGTCTGTAGCCACTGTGAGACACGCCCCTGCCCACTGCTGAGAGACTGTTTACAGCAGGGCAGCGCATCCTTTCTGAGGCCAAAACTGAAACAACAGCAACAACATAAAACCCCCTTTGTGAACCACAGCTGTGGCTTGGTGTGTAATTTTTGAGAATATACTTCTCCATTCCTTGAATGGTTACCTTTGTCTTTATGGTCCTGCTATTTATGTGCACTGAGAACTCTCTGGAAATCCCTCTTCCAAGAAATGAGCAGCTCTTCGGTGACCATGTTTACTGAATCTCCTGTTTCAGTCATATCTGGAGGGGACTGCAGGTCAGACCCTTCCAGCACAATCAAGGTTTCTGGGGAACTTTGTGGGTCCATGTACCTTGTTAACATATCTCAGCCACGTGGATTAACTAGCTCTCACATCAGAACCTCAAAGCTTGGCCCAACCTCTCACTCCTTGATATTTTCTCCCCCTTGCCCCAGTGCCATAGCTGTGGTCTGAGAATGGAGCTTCTACCCGGCAGCTGAGATGTGGAGATTAGAGAGAAGGGAGCTGGATCAAATCTCCTCTCCCAAGAGGCATTCAGGTGGCGACACTTTTCTTTCAGACCTGCCCCTGGAGCTACAACATAGGACATCTGAGTTGCAAAACAAGCCCCTTCTCCACTTCTGAGGCAGAGAAATAAACCAAAAAAAAAAAAAAAAAAAAAAAGATGTATCCTCAGGCCCATTTGAGGAAATGGCTGTCATCCTGCGGTTGTGGTCTGAGGTGGCATCCCAGCCCAAGGCGAGTGTTGTGGTACAGTGGGAAAAAGGGGGTTCCAGGGCCAAATGGACTGAATCTTGGCTCCATCAGTTGTGAGAAATGGTCATACACTCACTGAGTGTCAGTTTTTTCATCTGTAAAATGGGTTGTTGTAAGGATGGAGATATCACATAATCACATATTATGGGATCAATAGGTGGTGGCAGCTATTGGTGATGTTCACATCATTGTCACTGCTAGTAACCCTTAAAGATCATTGGAAAAAAGCTCCTGGGCTATAAACTGTCATTTCCAACTAAAATCTTGGCTGAATGAAAGTAATGTTAGGTCTAAGTTTTTCAGGCACTGTGTCTGACTATAGAGATTTTAAGTGCTGCACATCATTGTCAAAAAAGATTGACGTCTCTTCCCTGTGTATGAATGCACATATGTATGCACACAAGGCCTCTTGTAGACAACAAAACCAACCTTCTCCTGCAACTCCAGGGGCTAAATAAGCAGGATGAAAATTTTTATTTTCTGTTTTCAAGGCTCCTACCCTCAGATTAGCCACTATTTGATTCCCAAGAAATTTCAGAGTTTGAAAACACACACACACACAAAACACACACACATACACACAGAGCAATGTTTAGACTTTAGTCTAAGATCTTTAAAAAGACTAAAAATTTAAAGTGCTCATAATTTTCTTTGGGGTGAATCTTTAATTCAATAAAATATATAAACAAATTTTCTTGCTAAGAACGTTAAACTAAAACCAAGAACTTCCTCATAAGTGTCAAGATCAATGGCCAGCAGATTCTTTGTTTTATTCTTTAGAGTGAGTCTTTTATTTTAGATTTGGGAGCTAAAATGATCCAGAAAAGACTATAGCTTCAAAAGCAATGATAAGAAGTTTACTTAGCACCCAAAGAAACATCAAATCCTAAAGCTGATCTAGAACACAAGTCATTAAATGACTTAGTACTTCATTGACTCTAAATTGCTGAGGTCCGGAAATATGGGATTGGATGTGTCTGTGAAACTTTTTAGGTATGATGTTATCAGTTGTTGCCTTTTGTATTATATATTTTTTTAATTTGTAGAATTTTATTTTAAATGCTCTGAACCACAGATGTAAAAATAACATAAGCACTATGAAACTATAATCTCATTTGGGAGCTAAAAAAAAGGAACATCAAAAGGTATTTTCACCCACAAAGAATTGAAGGTGGCTTAATGAATGCAACAGAAGGAAAAAATAAGTGAGTAAGAGAGTTGGGAGAATATTTATATAAATGTATGTTTACATATGTGTGTGTATTCGTGTAGATAATAATAATGACTAACATTTGTAAAGCACTTTACAGTTTACAAGTACTTTCATAGGCATCAACTTCCCAACTCAGAGCTGGTTACTTTATTTATAATTGACTAAATGAGAATCTGTGTCCAAATGAGAAAAATTCTCATTTAAGGAAATGAAATTCTCCTTAAAATTCTCATTTAATGGAAATGAAGTTGTCAAGATCCTCGTTTCTGATATGGCAGAGTAAACCCTTACCAGACCAACCTTTGTGCATGTAACAACTGCATACCCTGGGGGTGGGGAGGACAACTATCTGAAGACACTGGATGGGGAATAAAACAGGTAGATTCTGAAGGAAAGTCAACAGTTGGAAGAAGGGAATGACAGATGACCCCTATGTTGGAATTAGCAGATACAGATTTTAACTATGCTCAGTCATATAAAGGAAAAGGCATTCCCATGAACAAAAGTTATGAAATCTCATCAGAGAAACAGGAACTATAAGAAAAGAACCAAATAAAAATTCTACACTAAAAAATAAAATATCTGAAAAAAAAAATCACTCTCTAGGCTTAACAACAGAATGAGAATGACATAAGGAAGAGTCAATGAACTTGAAAATGGATCAAATGAAGTGATCCAATCTGAACAACAGAGAGGAAAAAATGAGTGAGAAAAAATGAACAGAGTGAATGAGGCAGAAAAAAATTCCCAAATATGATGAAAGATATAAAATTTTAGATTCAAGAAGCTCATCAAACCCCAAGCAGAATAAACATATAGAAAACCACACCTAGGGAGATCATAGTTATACTGTTGAATTCAAAATTAAGGAAAAAAGTTTGAAAGCAGCCAGATAAAAATGACACATTACATTAAATAGAGGAATAATATCTGCTGACTTCTCATCAGAAACAACAGATGCCAGAAGATAGTAAAACAACATCTTTAAAGTGCCATTAAGAAGCAAATTGTCAACCCAGGATTCTATATACGGTGAAAATATCCTTCAAGAATGAAGGCAAAATAAAGGAAACTCAGATAACTAAGAATCCATCACTAGTAGATCTGCACTATAAGAAAAACTAAAGGAAGTTCTTCAGGCTGAGAAATGATACCATTGAAAATGATGAATTTCTGGAATAAAAGACTATCTTTTCTCTTAATTTATTTAAAATGCATATGATTGTTTAAAACAAAATTTATAATGTTATCTTGTGGGGTTTATAGTTATGTAGACATAATGCATATGGAAATTATAGTGTAAAGAATGATTGGGGGCATAAGTGGGTCTATATGATTGTAAGGTTTCTATGTTTTATGTGAAGTGACACAATCTTAACTCTCATAGATTGTAAAAAATAAAGGAAAAACATTGTAATCTATAGGCAATCAATAAAAAATGCAAAAAAGCTTAGTTAAAAAGCCAATAGATAAATTAAGAAGTAATTTTGAAATATATTAAAGTAATATTAAAAGAAGGCAGGAAAGGAAGAACAGAAGAGCAGAAACTAGAGGCTGCAAACAGAACACTAACAGTAAAATGGAAGATCTATCTCCAAATATATCAATAATTACATTAAATGCTAATGGACTAAAAACTCCAATTAAAAGCAAAGATTGTCAGAATGGATAAAAAAGCTTTCTGTAAGAGATGCATTTTAAACAGAAAGAAACAGATATGTTGAGAGAATGAATGGGAAAAAAACACCATGAAAACACTAAGCATAAGAATGCTGGAGTTGCGATATTGATATCAGATGAAGTTAACTTCAAGATAAAGAGTGATACTAGACATAGAGAGGGATACGTCCTGATCATAAGTGTCAATTCATCAGGAAGACATTATAATTATAAATGTGCATAGAACTAATAACAAAGCTTCAAAATTCATGATGCAAAAATGGCAGAGTTAAAAGGGGGAGCACACAATTCCACAATCATAGTTGGAAATGTTAACACCTCTCCTTCCCAGTCATTGATTAAAAAACTAGGCCTAAAATCAGTAGAGATGTAGATGATTGTACAAAACCATCACCACCTTGACCTATTGATAATTATAGAACCCTACGCCCAACAACTGCAGAACATATGTTCTTTTCAGATACATAGGAAGCTTTCATCAAGATAAACCATATATTAGGCCATAAAATAAGTCTCATTGAGTTGAAAAGAATTGCAATCCTGCAGAGTATTTTCTCTGACCACAATGGAATTAAGTTAAAAATCAATAACAGTAAGACATCTAGGAAGACCCTTGGTATTTGGAAATCAATCAACATGCTTCTAAATAACCCACAGCCCAAAGAAGAAATCACATGGAAAACTAGAAAAACTTTTGAACAGAATGATAATGAAAATACAACATATTAACAGTCATGAGCTGTAGTTAAAGCAGTGTTTAGAGGGAACTTTATAGTTTCACATACTTACGTTAGAAAAGAACAAAGATTTAAAATCAATGACCTAAATTTCTATGTTAAGAGTCTAAAAAAATGAGTAAAGAAAGAAAGAAGAGAAAGGTAAACCCAAAGTAAGTAGAAGAAAAGAAATAATAAATATGAGAACAGAAATAGATGATGTAAAAATAAAGAATAGAGAAAATTAACAATGCCAAAAGTTGGTTTTCTGAAAAGATCAACTATCACTAGACTAATCAAGAAAAAGAGAGAGAACATAAATTATCAATATCAGAATAAAAGAGAGGTTAACACTGAAAATACTACAGACACTAAAAGGATAATAAGTTAATACTGGTACAAACTTTACGTCAACAAATTTGACAACTTAGATGAAATGGACAAATTCCTTGAAAAATGCAACTTACCATAACTCAGCTATGATAAAACAGAAATCTGAATAACCCTATCTAAACCCTGTATATTTAAGAAATTGAATTTATTATAAAAAAGGTTACACAAAGAAAACTTTGTTCAAGATAGTTTCATTAATTCTGTCAAGCGTTTAAGAGAGAAATAATGCAAATCTTTCACAAATTCTTTCAGAAAACAAAGGAGATAAGAACACTTCCCAACTTACTTTATGAGGCCAGCATAATTTTAATACAAAAGCTGACAAAGAAATTAGAAAAAAATAAGAAGAATACAGGTGCAAAAACTTTTAACAAAATGTTGGCAAGTTGAATCTAGCCATGTATAAAAAGGAGAATATATCAGGCTTAAGTAAAATTCATACCAGAAATGCAAAGCTGGGTTAATATTAGAAAAATCAATCAATGTAATTCACTACATTAACAGAATGATGGAGAAAAATTGGATGATCATTTCAATAGATACAGAAAAAGCATTCAATACTCATTCATAATAACAGCTCTTGGAAAACAAGAAATAGAAGAGAACTTCCTCAATTTGATAAAAGATATTTATGAAAAACCTACAGCTAACATCATATTTAATGGTAAAATATTGAGTGCTTCCCCCCAATATCAGGAACAAGCCAAGGATATCTACTCCCACCAATTCCATTCAACATTGAACTGGAAGTCTTAACCATTGCAGTAATGTAGAAAAAGAAATATGAGCATAAATATTGGAAAAACATTATAACTAACCCTACACATGACATGATTGTTTATGTAGAAAATCCTAAGAAATCTACAAAACAACTATCAGAACTAATAAATCAGTTGAACGAGGTTGTAGGATACAAGGTTGATATTAAAATATCAACAGTATTTTTATACACTAGTAGCAAAAATTTGGAAACTGAAACTAGAAAAACCATTCCATAAATAATATCATTAAAAAGCATAAAAAACTCAGGAATAAATTTAACAAGAGTTGGGCAGACCTCTGTATTGACGACTGCAGAACATTATTGAGAGAAATTAAAGAAGATCCAAATACATGAAGAGATATATCCATATTCACAGATTGGAAGACTCAGTTGGAAGAGGTCAGTTCTCTACAAATTGATTTATAGAGTCACTGCAATCCTAATCACAATACTAGCAGGAATCTTTTGAAGAAATTTATAAACTGATTCTAAATTTTATATAGACATGCAAAGAACCTAGAATATCTAAAACAATCTTGAAACAAAAGAACAAATTTGGAGTGCTCAAACTACCTGACTTGAAAACATCATAAGACCACAGTAAAAGGCAGTGTGGTACTCGCATAAGGAGTGACAAATAAATTGATAGATCTGAAGAGAGAGCCAGGAAACAGGCCCCCACATATACGACCATTTGGTTTCTGACAAAGGTGCCAAAGCAATCCAGTAGAGAAGGAAAAGTCTTTTTAAAAAATGGTACTGTATTAAGTGGATGTTCATATGGGAACAAACAAAACCTCAACTCCTTCCTCACACTATATACAAAAATTAATTTGAAATGAATCACAGATCTAAATGTAAAGCCATAAAGCTTTTAGAGAAAACCATATGAGAATATTTTCATAACCTGGAACAGGCAAATGTTTGATAAATGGGTCTCAGAAAGTGAAAAACACAAAAAGAAAAATCAATAAATTAGTCTCTATCAAAATTAAAAGCTTCTGCTGATAAAAGATACAATTAAGAAAATAAATAGGCAAAAGTATATCGGGAGAAAATATTTGCAAAACATCTGAAAAAGGATGGTTATTCCGGGTATTTAAGAAGTCTTTCAACTCAATAATGAAAAGACGATCCAATTAAAATGGACAAGAGAGTTGAATGGACACTTGACAAAAGAAGATATACAAATGGCCAACAGCGCCAGGAAAGACACTCGGTCATTACTGATCAGGGAAATGAAAACTAAAACCCCAATGAGACACCACTACAGATCTATCTAAAATTAAAACAGACTGACATCACCAAATGTTAGTAAGGATGTAGCCTCTTCTTGTAAAACTATACAAACATCTTCCCTATGACTCAGCAATTCCATTCTTAGGTATTTTCCCAAGAGAAATGGAAACATATATTCAGAAAAAGACTCATAAAGGAATGTACACATAAAGACTCATACAGGAATGTTCACGGCTAGTCACTGGAGTGGAAAAACTGGAGACACGGCAGGTGTTCACGAATAGGAGAATAGACAAGCAAACTGTGGTACCTTCAAAAAACAGAATACTCCACAGCAATAAAAAGGAACAGGCGATGGCTATGCACAACAACAAGAATGGATCCCGAAAGCATTACGCTGAGCAAAAGAAGGCTTACACAAACACGTGTGTGCTCCGTGTGTTTACACGAAGCTTCAGAAGAGGAAAAACTAATCTATGGTGAAAGAGGAAAAACTAATCTATGGTTGCTCTTTGAAGAGGGAAGACGAATAGGAGAACTTTCTGAGACCAGAGAGGGCCCTGAGCCCATTCAAATGTCCACCGAGGCCGCATTCTTTATCTTGATATTTGTCAAAAGTCGTCTCAGGTACATGTAAGATGTGTGTGCTTCAGTGTATGTAAATTTCACATTAAAAAAACTCCCTGTAAACTCAACTCAATAAATATTTTGAAGTCTACAAAAACATGACAAAGAAGATACAAAAACAGGGAGGAAATTAAAAATTAGAAGAGAAAAAAATTAAGTTATAAAAAAGAATCACTGCTGATTTTGCCAACTTAATTCAAAAATTTTTTGTTTGAGAAATGAAGTCTGAGTCTTAACGGTGGCCCCCTCTGGGGAGAGCTCTCCAAAGGGAGAGCTTTGATTTTTCCACTTCTCTACTGCTTGTCCCCTTTTTTGTTTTTTTTACCAGGCATTTACTAGTTTCTAAAAAAAATTTATTTTAAATCTAAAATGTTGTGGTTCCCAGGTTCATATACAATGCATACTCTTTGGCCAAATCACCTGCCTGAAAATAGTAAGACAGTTTTAGAGTCTCAGGCATTCCTTGATTTATTTATTAAGTATCTATTGATTGTCTAAGACTGATAAGGCACAGTGAAGTTTGCACATACACACAGCTCTCCCTGCCTTCAAAGAACTTAACCGGGGGTGGAAAATGGTCCACAGCAAACTGAAACCGTGGAAGGAGTTTTGAATAATGGGCTTTATGAGTGTGTACACATATATCACGGAGAAAGAACCAAACAGCCTTCTCTCCTGCTCTCACTCACTCTCTCCCTTTCCCACCCATCTATCTACCCATCACCACCCAAACTTTCTGCATCTACACCTGTCACTTGTGATACAGGGGAGTCAGGTGTAGTGTGTGTGGTGATAGGGTCCTCCTCGGTGGACATTTGAATGGGCTCAGGGCCCTCTCTGGAAACATGTTAGGGTCTTTGAGGAACCTTCTAGGCCTGTGTCCACATGCAAGGTTACAAATTACAGCACAGCCTGCGGCTTTCCTGACCCTGCCTGCGGCCTGTGTGAGGAGGAATTGTCCTGGTAGAGATGTTTTTCGTTGTACTGAATATGCTTTTTCCTACGGCTGTTTTCTTCTGACATCCAGGTCAAAGGCATGATGTGGGTCTTCTCTCTCCCTGGGGACCCTGATGCAGGGGACTACGTGGTACTTGGACCCTCAGGCTGATTTTCTCTGGGGGCTCCCTGCTCTCCGTGGAAGGATGGTCTGGGAGGGCTCAGGAGATATTGAGGAAGGCTCCTCCCAAGGTCCTGAGGTTGAGGGCAGAGAGAGAGGCTGAAGCCAGGCCTGCGAGAGTTCAGGCCCAGTGGGACGAGGGATGTCACTGCCCATCCCTCACCACGATGCTGGCAGGCCCAAGCTCAAATGCAACCCAGGGATGGGTGACGAAATGGATACACTGAGATTAAGCTTCCACTGCAAGAAAACAAGGATCAAAAGCAGAGATTCTGTTCGTTGACACACAAAATAAAGAAGGTTATGGTTCTTACACCATCGAGCTGCAGACTCAGATCTCTGCATCCTACGCCTGCATGAGGAAGCCTCATTTAAAAAACAAACTCACACAAATAAAAACAAAAAGACAAAAATGGAACAGAACCAAACCAACAAAAGAACAAAGATGAAAACAAGAAATCCCCTCTGGTTTCCTTTTTAACTGTATTTCCAAGTCCTATGAGAGACTGACAGCCAGATATAGTAGAAAGAGCACTGGACAGGGAGTCTAGAGAGCCCATCCCAACGTCCTGTGGTGTGGCCCTGAGCAGAGCACAGCCTTGGGACCTCCATCTCCTCATCTGAAAAAGGCCGCCCAGGGGAGTTCTAGAGGGCTCCCGGCTCCCGTGGAATGCCGCGATTTACAAAGCTGCCTTTGCAATCACATGGGACACGTCTGTGGGATTCTAGAAGGCGCCTCACAGGAAGGACAAATTGTAACAGCAGCCGAGCACTTGTTGTATACCAGGCCTCAGGCTCACTGCCAGTAGGAGACAGGGATGCCATTTTACAGATGAGGAATCTGAGGCTTAGAAGGTAAAGTGACGTGTCTGCGAGAGTCCAGATTGGAACACAGGCCGATGGATTTTCACGTACTTTGGTCCAGGCACAGCTTGGGGCTGAAATTAACACACTGCCTTTCACAACATTTTTGCTGATCTGACGGCCGTAGCTGCCGCTTCTGCACTGTAACTATCATCCTGCTGGAACCACACAGCAGGCAGAAGGCATCAAACAAGCCCCGCATCGGTGTTCGCCCCTGGTGGACTTGCTATCTCTCTGAGAGGCAGGATGTTTTAACACAGAAACACAACTGACAGTTGGTCACCTTACCTGTGACTCATGCCTGGCCACCGAGTCTCCAGCCACACACTTCACAGCAAGATGAGCAAGAGCCTTGTGCTGACCTTAGAGCTGTAAACGCGGTGACTCGAGCTGCAGCTCCTGCCCTGGGTTCGTGTGGTTGTTTTCAGTCCCCGGACTTTGGAGCCCCACAGGCCCCACCCTGCTTCCCGCCTGGGGTGCTGTCAGCCCTGCCGTGGGCTCCGGCAGGTCCTTCCTGGTTAAACAGTATGACAAGCAGAGCACAGGCTGGTCCTCCGGCTTCTGGTGGCCAGAGTCCGGGGACTGCCCTGAGCCTCACTGTGCTCGTCCTGTCTGAGCTTGGGCCCGTGGTCACCTCACTGAGAGGAATTTGGAGCTCCAGCCCACACGTTCACTCCCTGCTTCTAGAAAACTCAGTCTAAGAGTCAGGCACGTTGCATACCACCTGTTCCTCACGTGACCATATCAGTGTTTGTTTCAGCACTAGACCCTTTCTCCACTCTGTTCCTCGAGGGCCGATTCTCCCGTTCTCCAGGCTCCCGATGGACAGACAAAAAGGCTGCCATGAGAAAGGTGAGCTTTGAGGGTGTCCTTTCCCCGAGGGAGCCGCTGCGTTAGACAGAGTCCTCCAGAGAAACAGAACCAATGGGGTGTGTCTATGTTTATACACATGCAGAAGAGGAGATTTATCATCGAAATGGCTTTACGCAATTATGAAGGCAGAGAAGTTTCACCATCCGCCATCTGCAAGTTGGAGAAGCAGGAAGCCCAGTGCTGTGGTTCAGTCTGAATCCACAGCCCTGAAAAGCGGGCTGAGAAGGGGATAATGGTGTAAGTTCTGGTCTGAGTCCGAAAGCCCTAGAAGGAGGAGCAGCGATGCCCAAGGGCAGGAGAAGACGGCTGTCTCAACCCAGGCAGAGAGAGCGAATTCGCCCTTCCTTAGCCATTTATTCTATTCAGGCCCTCCGTTGATTGGATGATGCCCACCCGCACTGGTGAGGGTGGTCTGCTTTACTCAGTCTACCCATTCAAATGCTAATCTCTTCCAGAGACACCTTCACAGACACACCCAGAAATAATGTTTTACCAGCTATCTTGGCACCGCTTAGACCAGTCAAGTTGACACACAAAATTAATCACTACAGCCATTTTGTATCCCTGGAAGTAAGAAACACCAACTGGAGAACAAAAATGATGTAAGTGGGCCTGCCTACATACAATACATTAAGACATAAAAATACAATATTAATCTTTAAAAAAAAAGTCCCCATTCATGGAGGGACTGTGTAGGAGTATAAGCATTTATAGTTTTAGTCCTTAATTCAACTCTTAAAAAGTGTAAAAATGCTCTGTGCAGTAAGGGATGGTTAGAGTCATTTAAATAAACTTACATGTGAAAACTCTGTCCGTGGCTCCAGTAATGATCTAAGGCCTTTTACAAAGAGCACAGGCTTCACCTCCCAAAGGAAAAGACAAGACTAGGGTCAAGGATTTCACAGCCTCCTTGATAAAACAAAGTTAAAGACAATATAATTTTAAAACCATCCTATCGACTTTATTGGATGTAGTTCAGATACGAAGTCATGGTACCGCTAAGAAAAAACAGCCACCAGACTCTCTACTCCATGGGCCCAAGAAATATAATAAATCATAACAAAAGATCACGTTTTGATTTTCCCCTCTCAGACTGACAGAAGTATATGCAGTTTCATGTTGGTTTTGGCTACACCAAATGCCTCTGCGGTAAAGTTAATGTTGAGGGAATTATAGATAGGCCTCAATATCAAGGGCACACAAGGAGGGAAAGTGAAGGAGAAAGGTCACATGCCAGGCCTCTTGGACAGTTTTCAGTGTGTAGAACCCAAAACTGTATGCAGTAGGCACTTATAACATGTTTGTTGATTGGATGAAAGGGGTCCTGCGTTTCCAATTTGGAAATGAGGGTGTAGTGCTAAGCATACAGTAGGCACTCAATAAATACTTTTTGTACTGAACTGTAAGCCCGCATAAACAGGCCTTGACAGGTCCTCTTACCTCTGTAACTCCCTTTCTAAACTGTCTGTGTTCCCCCAGTTGGTACTTCAGGTATGAGAGTCAGCTTACCTTATGTCATTGGAGCACAATGAAGCCGCCACGAGAGCTTAAGAAATTTGGCCCCTCTCCAAGACCACCAAGAGAAAAAGTAGTGCAAACTGCACACATGTGGTGCCTCCTGATCCAAGTCTCAGGTCATCCACTCTTGACCCAAGACCAAGGTTCTCGAGCACAAGCAGCAACTTCCACCACAGGGGTGGACCGTGCTGTCTGCTGCTGTTTGGCTCAAGAGCCTCTACACTGGCTTAACTTGTACCTCCACGATCCTCTTGCTTCCTCTGAAGTTTAAACCATCTTTCTTCTTCCTGATACAGTTCCCTTTGGGGTTTGTTCAAAGAACGCACAGTCACTGAGTCCTCTCACTCACTCATCTCACTGAGCACGCTCTTAGCGCTCATCTATGTCTCCTGTTCCCAGCCACTGACCTCTCTTCTGTATTCACTCTGATTGTAGCATGACAATAAATCCCAGATGTCAGCAGCTCCCTCTCTTCTGGACCCTGCGTCCATAGGGTCCGTCTGTTTTTAATCGCGTGCCTAACTCAACACAGAACTCAAACTCTCTTTGAGATAACCAAAGAGACCACTTTTCCAAAACTGTTAATGAGAAGCATAGATTTTACAGATGCCATTGAGGAGACCAAGGAAGAAGTTACCCTCACATACTCCAAAGCCAAAAAAGTCCCCTATTGCACAATTTTCTTCTTTCCCAAAGTTTTTTTCTTTTTTGAGACCTCATCCCTGACCTTCCTCCCTCTGGAATTCCCATCTTCACCCAGGAAAATTAAGTCCCTACTTTCCTACATAGAGTAGCTTCTCTGGCCCTCTGAAGCCCAGGTGCCCACCTCTGGCTCTTGTTTAAGTGAGCGCCTCAAAACGCCTGCCCAACAAAGTTGAGTCTGCCCTACAAGGAGCCCCATGAAATCTTCCTCGAAACATCTCCACTACCACCATTTATTGAGTGCTTATCTTATGTCAGGCAAAGGACATGGCGTTTACAAATATTATTACAACGATCTTATGACTTAGGTAATATAATTATTTCCACTTAATGAGTGGAACTCCACACTAGAGTTCCAAGAATCGCTTGCCAATAGTCAGTGTTCACTCCACTGCTATTCTCTAACCTCAAGTGGCTCCCTCTTGCAGCTGCCAAGCTGTTGGTTTCTTCCCAGTGGATTCCTTCTTGCATTCCCAGTAGCAGTTGCCCCAGACCCTCATCAAGTCCTTAATCCAAGGCCAGATGGCCTCTGTGGTTTCTGCAAAATAGTTCCTCGATGGGCCTTCTCTTTTGAAGCAGCTGTTTTGCTCCACCCTCTCGTTGCTAAGCCCAAAGTTTCTTGAGCAGCAACTGTTCTAAGCACATTTGGGGCGTGGCTGCATTATTTCATTTACTCGTCTCCACAAAGCTGTGGGGTAGGTTCTGTTAGAATCCAGAGCCTCCTACCTCGATTCTGCCTCTTCAGTTTTAAAACCCACAGCATCTTTGACTCCATCCCCTTCCATAGCCTCTTGTCCAGGCACGTGAGGGCTCCCGCATTTCTCTCCCGTGGGAATTACTTGACTCTACTTAGAAGAGAAAACCGCCATGCCTGCATGCTACTGGCCCCAGGGGTGTCAGGGCCTAGAGGGATCATCACTGGGAAATGACTGGAAAGCCCGATGAGAACACCACTCAGGGTACATGTCCTACTAACTTCATAACCAAAGAGTGAGACATTCGGGGACACTTCATGTAGAAGCCCTGACAGGAACAACAGCAGCAAGACTGCAGGGAGGAGAAGCTCCCTTGTCAGTGGTTTTTTAATATAGAAATTTCTACCAATGAACAAATGAATGAAAACAGCCCCAAGACCTTAATTCTATAAGATTTCAAGGAGTCCAGCACAATATTAGCAATCTGACCCCAGTGAGATCACCTGAGAACTTTGTGCTGCTCTCCCTCATTGACTGTGAACTCTGTGGGTGCCTGTGCAGGGCTGTAGTAACAACACATCCCAGACTCTGCAGAGCCCCGGGACGGTGTTGCCAAACGTGGTCCTTGGCTGTGCGTTTGGTCTTTGTTTACTGTGGCCCAAGGCAGATCAGTCCGTCTCTTTACCTCTCTAAGTCAAGTGAGCAGGTCCCTCATAAGTCTCCAGGAACAAAAATGTTCAGAAGAGTGAAGGCTTCCCTGACTGCACAGTTTCACCAGCAATCATGCAACCACAAACTCTGCTAAAAACAAAATCCCAGGCAAATACCAGGGTGCCCTGACCAAGAGCCAGATTCCCTGAGCCCAGATGAGACCAAATTTAATTCAAGCTTCTTGATCTGGATTGGGCTTGATAAAGACTGTTTACTGATGATCATGACACATTATAATCAGGTCTCACCACTACATATTTATCATAGATGGATATTTCATCTTAATCTGCAGGACATATTGTCTCAGAATGTATAATATAAAGGGACTTGTAGATTGTAGTCAAGAATAAATTCTTAAGAAAAAAACAAAATGTGAAGCAGTGTGTATAGTATAAAAAGGGAAAATATGTGCATAGAACTACATCTCGAGCAACAGAAAACGGATTCCCTGATGCGCATACATCCTAAGGGCCGCAGGGGCGATGGGTAGCTGCTCTCAGAGGAAGAAGGATGACTTTTCATTGCTGACTCTTTTGTGTTTTGAATTTTGAACCATTAGACTGCATTGCCTTTTTTAGAAAATTGAACTACAATTCACATTCCATAAAATTCACCCCTCTAAAGTGTACAATTCAGTGATTTTTAGTGTATTCACAAGGTTGTGCAACCATCACCACTATCTAATTCTGGAACGTTTGCATAACCCCTGAAAGAAACGTGGTACCCGTTAGCAGTCATTCCCCTTTCCCCTCTCCTCCAGCTCCTGACAACCATTAATCTACTTTCTGTCTCTATGGATCTACCAATCTAGGCATTTCACATAAATGGAACCATAAATTATGTGGCCTTTTGAGACTGGCTTCTTTCACCTAGCATAATGTTTTCAAGATTCGTCCATATTTTAGCATGCATCAATACTTTGTTCCTTTTTTTGGCTTAATAATACTCCATTACTGTGTTTATTCATTCATCAGTTGGTGGACAGTTGGGTTTTTTGGGCATTATAAATAATGCTTCTATGAACATACATGGACAGGTTTTTGTGTGGACATGTTTACAACTCTCTTAGAAATATATGTAGAAGTGTAATTGCTGGGTCATATGATAACTCTATGCTTAACATTTTGGGGAACTGCCAAACGCTTTTCCAAAGTGGCTGCACTAATTTTACATTCCACCAGCAATGAATTGAGGGATCAAATTTCTTCACATTCTCAACAACACTTGTGTTTATCTGTCTTTTTTATTTTAATCATCCTAGTGGGTGTAAAGTGGCATTTCATTGTGGTTTTGATTTTCATTTATCTAATGACTAATGATGTTGAGCATCTTTTCATTTGCTTATTGGCTATTTATATACCTTCTTTGGAGAAATGTCTATTCAGATCCTGCATTCATTTTTGAATTGAGATACTTGTCTTTTTCATTGTTGAGTTGTAGTAGTTCTTTATATATTCTGGATACTAGACTCTTGTCAGATATATGATTTGTAAATATTTGTTGATAATGTCCTTTGAAGCACAAAAGTTTTTAGTTTTTATGAAATTAAATTTATCTATTTTTTCTTTAGTTACTTGTGTTTTTGGTGTCAGATCTAAGAAATCATTGCTTAATCTAAGGTTACAAAGACTTATGTTTTCTTCTAAAAATTTTATGGCTTTAGCTCTTATGTTAGGTCTTTAATCCACTTGAAGTGAATTTTCATGTATGGTGTGAGGATTCACATGCAGAAGAGTGGATATCCAGTTGTCCTGGCACCATTTGTTGAAAAGACTATTTTTTTTCATACTGAATTGTCTTGGAACTCTTTTTGAATATCAATTGACCATAAATGCATGGGTTTATTTCTAGACTATCAATTCTGTTCCACTGATCTATATAACAATCCTTATGGCAATACCACACAGTCTTGATTACTGTAGCCTTGTAGTAAGTTTTCAAAACAGCAAGTGCGAATCCTTGAACTTTGTTCTTTTGAAGATTATTTTGGCTATTCCGAGTCCCTTGCGTTTCCACATGAATTTCAGAGTCAGCTTGTCAGTTTCTCCAACGAGGCAGCTGGATTTTGGTAGGGATTGCACTGAATCTGTAGATCAATTTCAAGGGTATTGCCATCTTAGCAACGTTAAGTCTTAACAATCCACAAACAATGCCTTTCCATTTATTTAGTTCTTTAATTTCTTTCAACAATGTTTTGCAGTTTACAGAGTATAAATTTTGCACTTCTTGGATTATATTTATTCCTAAGTATTTTATTCTTTGTGATGCTATCATAAATGGAATTATTTTCTTAATTTAATTTTTGGATTGTTCCTTGCTAATATATAGAAATACAGTTGATTTTTTAATATTGATCTTGTATCCGACAGTCTTGCTAAATGCATTTATTAGTTTTAATAGTTTTTTAGTGTATCCCTTGGGATTTTTATATATAAGATCAAAGATAATGTTACTTCTTTGTTTCCAATCTCAGTTACTGTTGCTTCTTTTTCTTGCCTAAATGCCCTTGCCAGACTCTCCAGTACAAAGTTGAATAGTAATAGCGAGAGTGGATATTTTAGTCTTATTTCAGATCTTAGGCAGAAAGCTTCCAGGCTTTCATCATTAAGTATGATGTTAGTTGTGGGCTTTTCATAGATACCCTTTATCAGGTTAAGAGAATTCCCGTCTATTCCTACCGTGTGGAGTGTTTTTGTCACAAAAGGGTGTTAGATATTGTCAATTTTTTTCTGTGTTTATTGAAATAATCATGTGGTTTTTATCCTTTATTCTATTAATATGATGTATTACAGTGATTGATTTTCATATATTCAACCAACTTTGCATTCCTGGGATAAATCTCACTTGGTCATGGTGCACAATCCTTTTTATTTGTTGCTGGATTCAGTTTGCTATTATTGTGTCGAGGATTTGTGCATTTATATTCATCAGGATATTGGTCTGTAGTTTTCTTGTGATGTCTGTCTGGTTTTGGTATCAGGGTAATACTGGCTTCATAGAATGATTTGGGAAATATTTCCACCTCTTCTATTTTTGGAAGAGTTTGTCCAGGATTTGTGTTCATTTTTCTTTAAATATTTTGTATAATTCACCAGCAAAGTGAATTATACTTCACTTCACTGAGTTTTCTCAGTGGGAAGTTTTCCTTGTGGGAAGTGTTTTTGATTTCTAATTCGATCTCTTTACTTGAGATATAGAATATGGGTTTATATTCTAGAGTCAGTTTCAGTAGTTTATGTCTTTCTAGGAATTAATTCATTTCACCTAGGTTATCAAATTTGTGGGCATAGAATTTTTCATAATTTCCTCCATTTTCCCAATATTTCCTCACAACTGTTTTTATTTCTGTAAGGTTGGTAGTAGTGTCCCCTCTTTCATTCTTCATATTAGTACTTTGAGTACTCTCTCTTTTTTTCCTGGTCAGTCCAGCTAAAGTTTTGTCAGTTTTCTTGATCCTTCAAAGAATCAACTTTTGGTTTTGTTTATTTTTCTTTATTGTTTTTCTATTCTATGTTTCATTTATTTCTGCTCTAACCTTTAATTTTCCTTCCTTCTGCTTGCTTTGGGTTTGATTTTCTCTTCATTTTCTAGCTTCTTGAGGTGGAAGATCAGGTTATGATTTGAAAACTTTCTTCTTTTTTAGTATAGGTGTTCCTATCCATTGATTTCCCTCTAAGCACTGCTTTTGCTGTATCCCATAAGTTTTGGTATGTTTTGTTTTCACTTATCTCAAAATATTTTCCATTTTTCCTCATAATTTCTTCTTTGATACATTGGTTGAATTTCCACATATTTGTGAAGTTTCCAGTTTTCCTTTTGTTATTGATTTCTTCATTTCATTGTGGTCAGTGAAGATACTTTGTATGATTTCAATCCTTTTAAATTAATTGAGATGTGTTTTATGGCCTAACATATGGTCTACTCTGGAGAATGTTTCATGTGCACTAGAGAATAATGTGAATTCAGCTGTTGGTGAAGTTTTCTATAGATGTCTGTTAGGTCTGGTTGTTTGATAGTGTTGCTCAAGTCTTCTACTTCCTTATTGATCATCTGCCTAGTTGTTCTATTCATTACTGAAAGTAGGGGTATTGAAGTCTCCAACTTTAATTGTTGAACTATTTCTCCATTTCTGTCAGTTTTTGCTTCAGTATTTTTGGAATCTGTTGTTAGGTGCATATATATTCATAATTGTTTTATTTTCCTGGTAGATTGACGCTTTTATCATTATAAATTGTCCTTTTTGTCTCTAGTAACAATTTTTGCCTTAAAGTCTGTTTTGTGTGCTATTAATATTGTCATTCAGCTCTCTTTTAGTCACTGTTTGCATGGTATATCACTTGCCATCCTTTACTTTCAATCTGTTAGTGTCTTTAAACTTAAGTGTATCTTGTAGACAGCACACAGCTGGATCATGGGTTTTTTTAATAACCCACACTAAAAAATCCATTAAATTTAATCCATTCTCTCTCTTTTAATTGATATATTTAATCTATTTACTTAAAAAAAATTTATTTTTATTTTTATTTTTGTGAGGAAGATTAGCTCTGAGCTCACATCTGTTACCAATCCTACTCTTTTTGCTGAGGAAGACTGGCCCTGGGCTAACATCCATGCCCATCTTTCTCCACTTTATATGGGACGCTGCCACAGCATGGCTTGACAAATAGTGCGTCAGTGCGCGCCCAGGATCCGAACCCCGGGCTGCCGCAGTGGAGCACACGCACTTACCTGCTACACCACAGGGCTGGGCCCTAATCTATTTACTTTTAATATAACTGCTGATAGAATTGGATCTACACCTGCTATTTTGCTATTTGTTTTCTATATGTCTTATGTCTTTTTTGTTCTTTTAATCTTCCATTATTGCCTTCTTTTGTGTTACATAGATATTCCTAGTGTACCATTTTGATTCCTTATCACTCCTTTTACTATTTTTTTTTAGTTATTTTTGTAGCGATTCCCTTAGGGATTATAATTAATACCTTAATTTATGACACTCTAGTTTAGATTAACACCAATTTAACAATACTTAACTTAATGCTTAGTAGTATGGAAAACTTTGCCCTTATATTGTTTCATTTCCCTTCCCCCTCCGTTGTGCTGTCATTGTCATACAAAATACGTCTTTATATTTTCTATACCCATCAATACAGATTTATAATTATGGCTTTATATAGTTGTCTCAAAGCAAACAGGAGAGGAGAAAAAGAGTTACAAACAAAATGTACATTCATATTGTCTTTTACATTTACCTATATAGTTACCTTTACTGTTACTCTTTATTTTTTTTGTAGATTCAAGTCACTGTCTAGTGACCTATTATTTCATGCTGAAAGATTCTCTTCAGTATTTCTTGTAAGACAATGTCTGTCAGTGACAAATTCTCTCAGTTTTTATCTGGGAATGCCTTAATTTCTCATTCATTTTTGAATGAATGATTTGCTGGATGTCGAATTCTTGGTTGAAAGTCTTTTTCTTTCAGCATTTTTAATATATCATTCCACCACCTTCTAGTTTCTGTGGTTTATGATGAGAAAATAGCTATTAGTCTTATTGAGGATCCCTTGTGTGTGATGAGTCACTTCTCTCTTGCTGCTTTCAAGATTCTTTCTTTGTCTTTGACTTTTGACATTTTGATAATGATGTGTCTAGGTGTGCATATTTTTTTAGTGTTTCCTACCAGGAGTCCATTGAGCTTCTTGGATGTGTAGTTTAATGTTTTTAATAAAATTTGAGAAGTTTATAGACATTATTTCTTCAACTATTTTTTATGCCCCTTCCTTTTTTTCTACCTTTCTGGGACCCCCCATTATGTGGATGTTGGTATGCTTAAGTGGTGTCCCACAGGTCTCTGCTCATTTTTATTCATTCTTTTTTCTTTCTGTTTTCAGTCTGGATAATCTCAATTGACCTCTCTTCAAGTTTGCTGATTCTTTCTTCCACCCGATCAGATCTACCGTTGAGCCCTTCTAGTGAATTTTCTATTTCAGTTATTGTACTTTTCAATTCCAGAATTTCTATTTGGTTCTTTCTTTATAATTTCTCTCTCTTCATTGATATTCTCTGTTAAATGGGACATCATTCTCATACTTTCCTTTAGTTCTTGAGACATGGTTTCCTTTAGCTCTTTGAACTAAATTTAAAGACTTTGTCTAGTAAGTCCTATGTCTGGGCTTCCTCAGAGACAGTTTCTATTGATTACTTTCCGCCTCTGTATGGGCAATACTTTCTTATTTCTTTACATGTCTTGTAATTTTTTGTTGAAAACTGGACATCTTAAATAACATAAGTGGCAACTCCTCCACTCCCCAGGGTTTGTTGTTGTTTGTTTAGTGACTTTTCTGATGTAATCCTGTAAAGTCTGTATCCTTTGTCCTGTGTAGCTACTGAAGTCTCTGCTTTTTCAGCTTAATGGTCAGATAATGATTGGACAGAGATTTCATTTAAGGTCTAGAACCAATAAGTCTTCCAGTCTTAGCTGAGGTGCTCAGCATTCTTCATGTTGGGGTATGCCTTCCACACTTAGCCATGCAGTTGACAACTTTACCTTAGCCTTCAGCTTGTGCAGAATCTCAAGGTAGCCAGAGGTGAGAGCTTAGGGCCTTCTTGCTTTTTTTTTTTTTTTCTCCTGAATATACACACTGCTCTGGGCCTGTGCAAAGCCCTACTCACTCCTGTTCTTGGCCTCTGGATTCCCCAAAATATGTCAGAGCTTTTCAAAGCCCCTAGGGACATCCTATTCCTCAGTTTTTACTTTCAGCTTTTTGTTAGCCTATTGTTTGTCTCAACTATTATCCACTGCTTCAAGCATCCGTGAAGTTAAACAATTGTCTCTAAAGGTTTGTGATAAATGCACTAGAGGAAATGGTTTTTCACACTGGGCAAATTCCAAGTCAAATTAAATAAGGGCAGACTTGCAAGTGGGATCTTCCAGAGAATCACCAGACTGGTTTCCCCACGACTGTAAACTGCTTTTCAAGGCTGCCATGGAGCCGGAGGGAGGATGATGGTCACGGGGCAAGTTGAAATGCCACAAAGCTCACTGTTCTTAGTGAAATTCAACTGCTTTGCTTGAGTAAACATTCCCTGGATGGCTGCAAGCCTTTGGTTAATTTCCAGAGTTCTGAAAAAGCTGATCCTGACTATTTTTATCAGTTTTGTCATTGCTTTTAAAGAGGATAGAATTTTCAAAGGTCCTCACTCCACAATTTTTGCTGATGCCACCAGATTGCCCTATCTTTTCAAAAATTGTGTAAATAAATTACAGTTTAAAATTATAAAGGCACATATCAAACAACCTTAACAAGATGCCTGGCTTATATAAACACACTTCTGTGGGTTTAAGTAGAGTTAAGCACCTCATCTACCTTTTATGGTCAGCATTCTTCAGGGGCTCTCCTGGCCTCTAATGCCTCTGGAGTAGCATCCCTGTGTCCCCTCTGGATGCCCATCAAGTGGCACCAAGCCCTGCAGGATGCCTCCACTCAGCTGTGAGTTATCAAACCCTCACAGATAGTAAAATCTGAAGATTTAAGATGGGAAAGTGCACCAGACATTCAAGAAAATTTCACAAACAGGACCTTTCATTAGAGGGGCACTCACCTAATTGTTAGCAGGTTTGAAATTTTCCATCCACTGTGGGCTGCAATGTTGATGCTGCAGGGGTGTTGGGGTGAGGGATAACGATGCTCACTCTTGGGGAGCTGGGTGTGGAGGAGGCCTTCAGGGTTTACCTTCTAACTCCTTGTCCACATTTCTCAATTATTTCACTACTTTGATGCACTTTGGTGCACTACTTTGATGCACCGTACTGATCTATAAAGTGTTACACAAGAGCAGCCTTGAGACAGTCTCACGCCCTCCCTGTGAAGGATTCCCTCCTGAGGTCTGCCATGTGTCCCTTTCTTTGAGAAAATACAGCCTGCCAAAAGACTTGTATTGATTAGTTATTGGTTAATTGTGTTTCACATCAATTTTAGCCAATTCATGTGGACTGCATCACTTATACACATTTTCATTGAACTAAATAAAACCTAATGAGGTTTCTGACCAAGGTCACCAGGCCTCTCACGAGTTCCAAAGAAAGAAATATAGCAGCAAACTGTACTACATTCTTAGGGTTAAAGTCACATTTTCTAGTTGGCATTTTTTAATGTAGTATTTCAAACATACATGAAAGCTAACCTAGCCTCCACATTTGTCAACTGGTGGCCCATCTTCTATGTCATCCTTGTATTAATGTCACCACCCACCTCACATCCTATTCCTGTATTATCTTGAAGTAAATTTCAGTCCTTAGATACTTTTGTTTGTAAAACATTCAATGTGTATCTCCAGAAGATAAGGGTTCCTTTTTTGGTCACAGCTTTATTGAAGTATAATCACCACATAATAAACTGCATATAAGTAAAATGTATATTTAAGAAATTTTGCCATTTTTATACATCTTCCAAGCCATCCTCACAATTAAGGTAATGAACATATGCATTGCCCCCAAAAGTTTCCTTCTGCCACTTTGTAGTTTCTCCCTCCAGCTCTCCAAACCCCTACCCTCAACAGGCAACCACCAATCTGCTTTCTGTTACTATAGATCAGTGGCATTTTCCAGATTTTTATATAACTAGAATATTGTAGAATTATATACCTAGAATATAACATAGAATCGCTTTTTTATATAACTAGAATCATATTATTTTTGCCTGTCTTCTCTCATTCAGCATAATTATTTTGAGATTCAATCACGCTTTTATGTATATCAATAATTCTTTCCTTTTTGTGGTTAAGTAGCATTCCATTCTATGGATATGTCACAATTTGTTAATCCATTCATCTGTTGGGGTTAATTTGGGTTGTTTTCTGTTTTTGATAATTTCAAGTAAAGCTATTACGAACATTTGGGTACAAGTTTTTGTGTGACTATATGCTTTCGTCTTTTGTGGGGTGGAATGGCTTAGTCATACGGTAGATATATTTTTAACTTTAAAAAAAAACTGACAAAATGCTTTTCAAAGTGGTCATACTATTTTCCATTCCCACCAGCAGTGAATGAATGTTCCAATTGCTTCACACCCTTTAAAACACTTGGTATGGTCAGTCTTTTTCACTTTATCCACTCTAGTGGGTGTTTGGTGGTATCTCATTGTGGTTGCACTTTGCCATTCCCTAATGATGTTGGGCTTCTTTTCATGTACTTATTTGCCAGCCTATACATTCTTTGGTGAAGTGTCTGTTCATATCTTTTGCCCATTTAAAAAAAGTTAAGTTGTTTGCCTTCCTATAAATAACTTCTTTATATATTCTAGATACAAGTCCTTTGTTGTATACATGTGTTGCAAATATTTTCTCTCAGTCTGTGGCTTTCTTTTTCATTCTCATAAGAGTCTTTTGAAAAACAAAAGTTTATTTTTTATTTTGATAAGATCCAGTCAATAGATTATTTCTTTTATGACTTGTGCTTTATCCATTGAATATAACAAATTAGTGCTAAACCCAAGGTCACTAAGACTTTTCTGCTGTGTTTTCTTCTAGGAGTTTTATGGTTTAAGCTCTTATATTTATGTCTATGATCTATTTTGAGTTAATTTTTTATATGATGTAAAGTAATAATTGAGTTTCTTTCTTTATTTTTTTGTACACGGCTACCCAATTTTTCCACCACCATTTGTTGAAGATTATACTTTCTACACTGAATTTCCTTGGTGTCTCTGTCAAAAATAGATTGGCCATGTAATTGTGGGTCTATTTCTGGACTCCCAATTCTGTTCCATTTATCTATATGTCTGTCTTGATACCAATCCCACTGATTACTGTAGCTTTATAATAAGCTACAGCAATTATAAAGTAAATTGTAGATCTTTATAATAAGCTTTATAAGAACAATGCAGGCTTGAGAGGTTCCTAGCCTGCTCCAAAGTGGCTGTCCCTACATTCTGGAGAGCCTTGTGCTCTTTTAGGTAGTGAGGCTGGAATGTGAGGGGACTGTTTGAGGACCTCTCCTACCCTGACACAGATGAGAAGAGAGCAGGGGTGTCTGACTCAGGAGAAAGGGTCAGAGAGTGTGGCCCAGATCACCCAGCACGACCAGTTATTCTAATTCTTTAGCGAGTGAAGCTGGAGGTGATAAAAAGTGACCAATGAAAAGCACCAAGGAGGTAGGTGTCATTGACTCCACACAAAGAAGACTAGGAGGACAGCAAAATAATGGCTTATGACAACCAGGTCACCTGTGGGTTCAGCCAAGGTCATAGCTATAAAATACAAGAGACCCAAATGCCCCCCTTTTCATCCCTGTCTCCCCACTAAAAATAAATAATCCCCTCCCATGGTTTGGGGTGTTGGAGGAAGGGACACATTTGAATTGCATTGAGGAAAAAACTTTAGCCCATGGCAAAGGATTTCTCATAGGGCTCAGATGAGAGGCCATGGCTGGTTTGTAGGGCAGGTAAACAGTTGGGAAAGGAGGTGGTGAGTCTGGAAGTCACATGACGAGTTTCAGGAAGGCCTCTGGAGGAGACCTGGAGCCCAAACTTACAGGAAGAGCAGAGTCACCCCAGGGGATCAGAGGAATGGGACCCCACAAGAAGGCCTGGATGAGGTCATGGTTAGCTCCATGGATGCCAGGCCCAATCTCCTGTTGGGAACAATCCCATAGAGGAGGATGCTCTTGAGAAGACGCTGGAACCATGAGTGGACTAGCAGATGGGCACTGCTTACCCAACACTCGGGAAATTCTGGCCTATGGTCTGTTTGGTTTGTAAAGCCCAGGACAGCTAAGACCTCATTACTACATGTGTTGTAATGTTGTGTTGGAACAGAGCTGAGACTGGAGTGTCCCTGTACCCCTGTGCAGCCACCTCTGTGAACTTGGAGTCCCCAGTCAAGTTGAGACAGCTCAGCATGACCAAGATGCTCAGCACCATGTCTTGGGCTGTGCCTGAGTCATTTCAGAGGCAGAAGCATCAGGACAATCCTGTAGAGATGGCCACTGCTAGTCACAAGAAGGAACACGTTGGGTCCAACTTTCTCAGCTCTCTCCACCAAACAACAGAATTTTCACAACTTTTCAAGGAGATAGATTTTAGTCTCTTTTTCTCATTTTGTTTTAGTCAAAATTACCCTTGATAAAGTTCCATGTAAAAGAGCAGAGAGTTAAGATTTCTTTACTGTGAGCAAAACGCGTAAAAGTAATGACCTAAAGGCGTTCACCAAACTCACATTGCCAGGCACAGACGGGCTTTGGGCCGATGCTTCCCAGCTTCAGGGTATGGGCTCGCATTCCGGGGAGCTGCCCTCAGCAAGGATGACCCCATGGTCCAGTGCTGCCCACTGTGTCCTCTTCTGAAGATTCACAAAGCAATCAACATATTAAATATTCCAAAGCACAGGAAAGGATGCTTAACATCATTAGTCCTTAGGGAAATGGAAATCAAAATCACAATGAGATGCCCTCTCACACCCCCTAGACTGGCTAGAATAAAAAAGATGGAGAATAACAAATGTTGGTGAAGATGTGGGGAAATAGGAACCCTCATACATTGCTGGTGAGAATGTGGAATGGTGTAGCTACTTTGGAAAACAGTTTCATGGTTACTCAGAGTTAAACATAGTTACCGAGTGACCCAGCAATTCCACTCCTAGGTGTATACCCAGGAGAATAGAAAACATATTCACACAAAACACACATGGATGTTTATAGCAGCATTATTGGTAATAGCCAAAGAGTGGAAACAGCCCAAATGTCCAACTGATGAATGGATAAGCAAAATGTAACATATCCACACAATGGAATACTATTCCTCCATAAAGAAGGAATGAAGTACTGATAGATGCTACAACATGGATAAGCCTCAAAAACATTAAGTCACAGAAGCCAGTCACAAAGGGTCACATATTGTGTGATTGCATGTATATGAAATGGCAAGGAAAGGCAAATCGATAGAGACAGAAAGTAGATTTGTGGTTGCCTAGGGTGGGAGGGAGGGGAAAGGGAGTGACTGCAAAGGGGCACGAGGTTTCTTTTTGGGGTGATGAAAATGTTCTGCAGTTATGTCATGGTGATAGCTGCACAACTCTGTAAATATATTAAAAGTTACTGAATTGGACTCTTAAATGGGTAAACTTTATGATATATAAATTCTATCTCAATAAAGCTTTTTTTAAAAAAAGATTTCAAGAAATCCTATGCTAAAGAAATCTGCCTAACCTGGTCTTGAATTCACCTGACCATCATATTTTTTTTTCCTCACATTAACGCCCTAAGAAACCAGCATTCTGAAGAATATGTTTTATAAAAAAACTGCTTTAGAAAACAAGGAGTTTTCTCCTTGTTTGGCAAGAGAACCTTTGCTTCTGTGAACATATCTTTGGCACAGTTGAGGTACATCATTTCATATTTTATTTACATTCCACATGGCTATGTCTTGTCTTCCTGGATGCTTTAGAAACATTTTGGGAAAGGAAAGTGTGATTCTGTTCTCTTTGAATCCCTGTCCCCTATCACCCATAGTGTAGTGTATACAGTAGGCACTCCATAAATACCCAAGTGGGACTTTGCATCTCTAATGAGCTAATACAACTATTCAACTAAGTCAAAAAATGCTCATTAAGGGTCCATAAGTCCAGGCACTGTCCTGGGCGCTGGGGGTACAAGAATGAGGGAGACAGCTGTGGAGGTGCCTGGAACTTACTATCCAGTGGCTGCGAGGTGGTGCCTCTACCTCAGGGGCCAGGGGGGAGGGGGGAGGGGGCAGGGGGTGGTAAATTCTAAAGTCATCCCCGAGGCCTATTTTTCATGAAGTAGAAACTTCTGATAACCTCAATGGAGGCACCACATTTGAGATTGACTCCCTTGCTGTGGAAAAGTCCACACAGCCCATTTTTTCTCCAGCGTTGGAAAAGGTGCTTTCTCTTTGGTTGAGCACCAGTTGGAGCCTTCTACTTAGGAGCTATATTGGCCCAAACTATGTCTCTTTAAAGACCAGTCTGCTGTTGCAAAGCCAGGTGCTCCCAGCCAGAGCAGCGAGCGGCAAGGTCAAGGCACAGACAGACCGAGGGATGCGCTAATTTACCCTCCGCTCCGTATCCACTTCTGGGTGTAGCTAGAATGGCCCACAGAATTATTGGCACTGTGCAAATAACTTTTCCTTTGTTTTAAAAAATGTATTGAATTTGTATAAGTGATGGTATGAACTTGTAATGCGACTCCCCTCTCCTGGAAGCTCAGCCTGAATTACACACACTGGGCTTTGGAGGAAGAAAGAGGCCCTGGAGACCAAAAGAAGGACAACCAGCTCGCGGCGAGGCTGTCCGTGGCGGGCAAAACTGGAGGACAGAGAACACGCTGTCCCTCGGTCTCCCAAGACAACCCAGGGAAAATACGGGAAAGGTACACACAGAAAACCACCCCCGGAAGGAATTTGAATGTGATCGGAGGACCCCGCTGAGAGCTCTCGGCAGCCGCTCTGATTCAGAAGCAGCAGGAAGGCTCCCCCAGGGGAGAGCTGGCTGAGGGTAAGGTTACCGGCTCCAAGGAGAGTACTTGGAAAACCGGTCTTGCCGGCTTCTGTGGGGTCAGAGGGCAGCCTTCCCAGCAGGCTGCCTGGCTCTCCAGAGGATTTTGGGGCCCATCCCACCCCCAAGGGACCCAGGCAGGAAGTTGCAGCAGACTGGGCTCCTGGGACACTCCCTGATGTACCTTTTCATCCCCCCAAATGCGTCTGAACAGAAGAAATGCGAGCCCCAGCCGGGCACTGACACTGAGTGCGGCAGTGCAGAGGCATCAGAGGGGTTGATGAGCAGCACCTGGCCTCTCACTGGCTCAGATTCTTGAAGCTACTGATTCACGTGTAATTAAAGACCTGAGTGCAGCCCAAGTTTCCACTCGCAGAGTCTGGGTTGGATACAGGAGGCCTTCCCCATCAGACGGTTTTGTTTTGCTTTTCCTCTGCACATGGGCCTTAAGATTTGCCAAGAAAGGTTACAGGGGCCGAGATTGTTTAGTTTGGAGATGAGAAAGCTCAAGAATGACTTAACTACTGTCTTCAAATACGCAGAGGCATTTATTACAAGGAGGGAACGGCTGGCTGTTTCCCTCTTACACTGCAAGAAGAGACAGCTCGGTTGGAATCGTAAAGCAAGGCCTGCACCCCGGGCCCTCCCTCAGAGTGCCTTGCCTAGAAGAGGTGCTCTTTGTCATAAAATCCCAGGACTGCCTGCCCTTGAGGGGAAGTTGTGGAAGTTTAGGCCTCAACGACCTTTGAGGAAGGGGGTCCCAGTTTCTGTTTTGGATAAGGCCAGTAGGTTTTGCCTGGCGGCTGGCAGCTAGGACACTGAGTCTATGGCAAAGAGGCATGGTGGGGCCCTTGGCCTCACTGCCCCTCTGCCTGTGCCTCTGACCCAGTGTGAGTGCCCTTTCCCCACATCTGTGGGCGGCAGGCTATGGGAGGGAGGCCTCGTTCGTGCTGACGGGTTGAGCATGCAAGTTCCAGGGCAGGGGCTGGGGCTGAGCTGAACTACTTTGAATGGTAGAGGTGGGAGGCATGGAAGCTTGCAGCTGTGGGGGAGGATGGGGAGTCCCTGCGGAGACAGGGGAGGCTGGTGATGGCAGAAAATGGGTCAGAGAAGGAAATGACATAAAAAATTCTGGTGGGCCACTGAGAAAGGACTTTGCACGATGGAAATGCTTAATAGGGATCCCTAGCAGTGTGATACAGCACACTGCCCCTAACTTTGATTTCTTCTCCCACGTAAGACCTAGTAAACTGCCACCAATTGTTACTACCTAGTGCAAAGCAGTTCCAGATCCTTCCTTGAGAGTGGGTTTTGGTGTGGATGGAAGAAGAGGGAAGAGTTTTATGAAAGCTGAGTCCCTCTCCTTGGCAGCTGCCACCATTGAGGCCCTCTATAAAGGGTTAACTTCAATGGAATCACGCAGGTGGCTGCTATGACCCACTAGGACAGCCCAGACATCTAAGTCAGAGGGGAACCCCTGGTCTCCAGCAGCCAAGTGGAGAGCAAGTTTCTGTCAGTTCTGATGGGTCAGAAGCTGCTCTGCAACCAGCAGAGTGCCTGGCATGTGGTAGGTAGGAGACATGTAAGGATTAAAAGTGAGAACCAGACCTCTCTGATGTGGGGGTGGGCTCGTGGGTGCAGGGAGGAGAGACCAGTAAAGGAGAAGGTGGAGTGCTCAGGAGGCCAGGCCAAGGGCCTGATCCGGCTCAACTCCAGCTGCTCCAGAAGGAGGGTTCTGGATGGACTGAGACCTCTGCATTCTTTACCTGCTCCGTGCACCTGTAACTGCTAACTGAGACCAGGGCTGAGTCCTCAAACACTGTGACATTATGAAATAACAAGAAATATACATTTGGTCTTCATCCCCCGTTCTTGGCAGAAGAGCTCCTAAAACGCTTGGGATTTCCTGAGTAATCGGAGTGAGAGGAGCGACTTTTATTATTCATAACAGGCCCCTTTCAACAATTCCTGAATTTATGCTAATGAGGTGACTCTTGGTGGGGCTTCTAGACAGTTTCAGGATGAAGGCTTGTTGCCAGAGGAACCAACCATGTGTTTAGAGGGTTGGAAATTTCAGCCCCACCCCACAACCACCAGGGAGGGGAGGGGACTTGGGACTGAATTAATCACCAAGGGCCAATGATTTAATCAGCCATGCCTACGTAATGAAACTTCCATAAAAACCCTAAATGAAGAGGTTTGGAGAGCTTCCGGGTTGGTGAACGCATCCATGTGCTGGGAGGGTAGCACACCCCAAACTCCATGGGGACAGAATCTCCTACGTTCAGGATGCTTCCAGACCTCACCCTCTGTACCTCTTTATCTGGCTTTTTATTTGTATCCTTTATAACATCCTCTATGATAAACTAGTAATCCTAAGTAAACTGTCTCATGGGGTTCTGTGAGCTGTTATAGCAAATTATCAGGCCTGAGGAGAGGGTTATGAGAACCCCCGATTTGTAGCCAAATCAGACAGAAGTGTGGGTAACCTGGGGACCCAAGACTTGTGACTGGCATCCGAAGTGGGGGGAGTTTTGTGGAACTAAGCCCTTAACATGTGGGGTCTTATCTCCAGGTAGTTAGTGTCGGAATTGAATTAAATTATAGAACGTCAAGTTGGTGTCCCCAGAGAAGTGGAGAACTGCTTGGTGTGGAAAACCCTCACATTTGGTGTCAGAAGTACTGTGAGTGGAGAAATAGTTTTTCTCTAAACATCCGCTTCATTTCATTTGTGCTTCAGCCAGTGGCACCCTCTCTAACTCATCTGCTGTCTATATTTCCTCAGCTCTGAGACCTCGTGATCTACCTTCAAAACTGCTTATCGCTTCCAACCATTTCTCTCCATTCCTTAGGGCTCAGTTAGGTCTTTGGGCCCAAGTCATTCCCCATCTCGCTCGTTCCTAAGCATACTCTGTCTCTCCTTCAGGAAGCAGCTCAAGGGCCCTCTTCCCGTACCCTTGCCCAGGATGCCCAGGTGCAGCTATGCACCTCCGTTAAGGTCTTCCACAGGTGGGATTGCACATTTGGGGCTGATGGCTTGTTACATGGGTCTTGTCTTCCCCAATGGAGGTCCCTTAAGAGAGTCATCATATCTTGGCTCTCTCTGGAACTCCTGTTGTGGCTGAGCTCCCAATCCATCCTCTCAGCCCTGACTGGTTCTCACATTCTCATCCCACATTTAAACTGCCTGTTGAGTATCTCCACAGAAACTGTCCTCTCTTTCACATTTATTCCTTCCCTGAGTTTTCTGCTTGGAAAACTCCCATGCTCAGGGTCAAATCTTCTCTTCCCTCCCTCTTTGCCACCTCGTGGCACATCCTCGGCATCTCCCTCAGCAGTCCCTCTCCTGCCCATGCCCACTGGTCCCCCTCCACCACTCCAGAGAGGTGTCCTCTCCTCTCCCTGGCATTTGGGGAACTCAACAGTTCTACGGCCTTTTTGTCTCTCACCAGAAACTCACTTCCTATAGCACCACCCTGGTAATCTCCTCGACTATGGCTCTGATCACGTCATTGTCCTGTTTAGAAACGTTGGTGCCTCCCATCATCTGCCCATCTGACTCTGTGCTGGGCAGTAGAAGCTCCCGTGCTTAGACCTCAACCTTATTTTCCAGACTTCCTTCCTCTTCACAAACTCTTTCTCCAGCCCATCGCAAATGTTCAGAGTTGCCTATAATGGCCCCATTCAGTTATGCTACGTTTCTTTCCTCCCTGTTTCCCCCCCGGGAAGTCCCCACAGTCTCCGGAGCCCCCACCTGCTTCTCAGGAGCCAATCCTTCCCACCCCACCAATTCAGGGGCAAATCACACCTGCTGCATGAGGTCTTCCCTGACCTCCCCATGGGGAGGGAACTGTCACCCCCACCTTCCACAGCACTGTGGCCGGGTTTGTCTCTGTGTTCTGTAACCATCATCCATGCTAGAGGTTGTGCTGTTGGCAGCTTCTAGCTGTGGCCCCTTCAGGGACTGCCACAGCTGCAGAGAGCCCAGGTTAGACCCCTTCCTGGGGTGGCCTTTCATCACTGTGGGAATATAAAAGCAAGCCCATCTTGGCCCAACTCAGGACATCTCTGAAGGGTCATTCTAGCCCCAGAGTTCCCTTTGGGGTCAGCTGAGGCTATTAGCCCCATGTCGCCATTCTGTTTTCTCACCACCTATTGCCTCTTCGTCCCCCTCCTTCCTCAGCTATTGATCCTGAGGACACCCCTAGTAAACATCCTGCCTACTAATCTCTGTTATAGGTCAAATTGCATCCTATGTTGAAGTCCTAACCCCAGAACCTCAGAATTGACCTCATTTGGAGGAAGGGTGTTTAATGAGGTCATCGAGTTAAAATGAGATCATTAGGGTGGGCCCTAATCCAACATGACTGGTGTCCTTATAAAAAGGGGAAATTTGGACACAGACACACATACGGGGAGACACCGTGTGAACATGAAGATGGCCACCTATAAGCCAAGGAGAGACACTGAAACAGATTCTTCCTCAGAGCCCTCAGAAGGAACCAACCCCACCAACATCTTGATTTCAGACTTCTAGCCTCCAGAAGGGTGAGACAATCCATTTCTGTTGTTTAAGCCCTCCAGTTTGTGGTAATTTGTTATGGCAGCCCTAGCAAATCAATACAATCTCCATCTCAGAGTCTGCTTCCCATGGAGCCCAACCTCCAACATCATGTGTGTCTGAGGTCATCTTGACCCTGTGACCTCAAGTGCTGACTCCTTGAAGGGCAAAGTCCATGTCTTCTAACTAATCGTTGTATCTCCAGTGTACAGAGCAGATACTCAATTAATCACTTGCTGATTGCTTGAGAGTACAAGGAAAGAAAGGAAAGATCATTATCCAGATTGAAAGCTGACTAAACCACTGTATGTTTACATCTTTGCCTTCAGTAAGTACTTAGTGCCTTTCCTGGTCATTTAGCAAACACTTATGGGATATTCACATTATGGCAGACTCTGTGCTAGGTTTTATTGGAGATAACCCATTAATTAGACACAGATCCCATCCTCCAATCACTCCCAATGTGTTAGAGGAAGTAAGACCTGCATACAGAGTCCTAGGTCACGTTGAAAGGGTTGAGTGCTCCAAGAGAGGGAGAGACACTGGGTAGAGTGCCAGAGGAGGGAGAGGTGGCTCCTAGCTGGGGATGGATGGGCTGGCCTTGCAGGATGGATGGATGGAGAGTCATTGCTGTATATATTCCTGGTGCTGTGCTAGCGGCTAGGATCCCACTAGGAATAAAACCCAGCCCCTGTGGGAAGCTTGCAGCCCATGGGGCATCCAGACGAGTAGCCCAGGTCAACCCAATGTGGTGAGTAATATGAATGGAGGAAGCCAGATCTGGTGGGAGCCTCAACCTGGCTTTCTAGTGTAAATTCTTCTAATGTACACATTTTCTCACCATGTTCCCTCATGACCTTGGTGATTTCTGGGGATTTTTCTTCACCAGCCCTTCCGATTTTGTAAGTTGACCAATCTGACCTTTTGGTTTTTAGATTTTTGTGGAAGGAACTTCTCTCGTTCCTGCTTCCTACCCAAAGGCCAATCCCTGGACCCATTTCCCACTGCTTCTGGTTGACATTTCCTGGATGGTAAGATCAGGTTGCAGCATCCCTTTCAGTTCTTTGCCCAAACACACGTGCCAGCTCGTTCAACCATGGACAAATGAGAATAACGAGCAAGATGTCCCCAACAGGCCATGCCTGCATTTTGGACCACCTCGTCCCCCTCTTCCTCCTTCCTTTATCGCCTCCACCGCTGCAGTGCCAACACCTACGTGACCTCTTCTTCTGAACGGGCAAAGCTCTTCTGTGTTCTCGGAGGTGTAGAGGGAGATGGCGAGGAGCCAACGTTTGAGTCATGGTCACTGCCCATGGCAGTAGGAGACCACAGATGTGGTTTCTTTCTAAAGATTCATATCCTAGACCAGTACTTCCTCAGCTTTTTCCGTCCTAAAGTCTTTCTGGAAAGCCCTTAAATGTGTGATTCCTGAGGCTGCTTTAGAGGTAAGATTTGTTCTATCCCAGGTCCTACAGACAGTGACCTTTCATTTTCGCAATGACTTCCATGGTCTCTGCTCCTTGTCTCTGAATGGCCCTCTCAGGCCCGCTCTCCAGTGTGGCACACACAAAGTCTCTGCCAGGGACTGTGGCTGAATTCGGGGTCTCTTTGCTCTGAGCTCATCTGAAACCTCAGGCGTCGTAATAAGTTACGTGGCAAGGGTCTCTTCCGACATCATCATCCTTCCTTTTGCTTTCCCTCAAGGGCCGCCGAATCAACATGTTCATGGTGGAGCCACTGCGTGCAGGGTCTTATTGAGGGTAGCAGGGAAATGAGGTCTCTGTTCTCAACAAGTGTGCAGTTTACTGCCCTTTAGAGGGGTGGGGAAGGAAAAGAGAGAAAGAGTAAAAACCGATTGATGGCCACCACACGCCGGATGCTCCCAACAGTCTCTCAAACCGCAATCACACCTCCCAGCTGCAGTGTGTGCCTCCTTATCCAGTGGGGCTGGAGTCTGATGGATTTCTAGACAGTGAGACTTCAGTGCTCTAATTATGTGTTTTCTTTTTTCCAGCTTTTAAATATATACAAATATAACTAGGACGCTTTTTTTCCCCCCTCTGGACTTCTTTGTTTTAAATTGGGCTCCTCCAGCAAGTCTAGTTGCTCAGTCAAGTCCTGGGTGATAGAGTCTCCATGCTTTTCCTTCTGCTGACTGCTGTGGAGGGTGGAGAGGTTCTGAGAATCAGCTCTTCCGTAAAACGCTGTCCTCTCATGCCCCACCTTTCACTTGCTGTCTGGTAGCCTAGCTCTGCTGGACCACGTCCCAGGTGAAGGCACGGAGCAGCGGAGGCCAGATAGCAGGGTGCTTGGGTGCCCTTGCTCCTGGCTAACAGACACAGCCTTGGACTACTGTAACCATGGGCACTCTAGTGCCAGTTCAAACTAACTTCATCTTATCAGCAGAAGGTTTTTCAGGGGCAAGCCAAAAATTTGCAAGTCATGTAACTAGAGCATGCTCAGAGGAGAAAATCTTGACCTGAAATGACCCCAGAACCCAGGATTCTCCCCCACGGAACCAAAGGACGGGGACACGACCGGAACTTGAAAGTCGGACTCTTATCAGAATCTAGGAGTCGGTTGTCCAGGAAGATCTGGTGTTAAAGCCTCTTCCATACCTTACCATAAATGTTTAAACCTTGCCATAAACATTTAAAGCCTTACTATAAAACATTTAAAGCCCTCCAATTGAAACCTGCCCGCCAGCGTTTCCGCGTACCAGCCTGTAATCCCTAACCTCTTAAATTTTGCCCCATACCCTAGACTAGTGAGACAGCTTTGAGTGTATTGCCTCCTGTCTCCTTGCTAGTCAACTTCAAAATAAAGCTTTATTCTTTTCTCGAAAGTTGATGCCATAATAATTGGCTCTTTACGCGCATGGGGCAAGAGAACGCCAATTTTGTGTGGTAACACTACTTCCTGCCCCCCAGTTCTGTTTCTCCTGGTTGCTGGACATACGCCACGGCACTGCTCTGCACTCTGTTATCTGGAACGCTCCATCTCTTCTCTGGCCCCAACTCTGGACCTATGACATTCTGTGTGGGCTGTGTTTGCAAGCCCAGCCCCCCATTGCCTGGGAAGCTCAACTGAGTGCAGGGGTTTAATACTCATAATATTCTTGGTGCAGGGAATTGGGGGCTGGAGGGGAATGTTGGCAGTGACACAAAGCAGACATTCAGAGGGAAATTTTGAGTATTCATAATATATTGGTAAGTGGAAAAGGAAGCTTACAAACAAGTGTGCCAATAGGATCATATATATATGTATATGTGTATATATATAGATGTATGTGTCTGTATGTAATTTTTGTGTATTTGTGTATGTATGTGTATACATATTTATCACGCATATGGTATATATATACAAACACACACATCCACATATGTACATATAGGATGAATGAATTACTCTGCAATTACACGCCACTCAGATGCATAAGCAGAGAGAAAAATGCCTGGAAAGATACTAGAAAGATACTTAACAAAGTGTAAATGTAAGTGGCAGTGGTTAGATTATAGATGACTTTAATTTTTTCTTTTTATTTAGCTATATTTTCTAATTTTTCCAAAAAGAATCTGTATTATATAACAAAAAATATTGAGACTGAAAAATGAATTATTTTCTGTAGTATCACAAAATCCAAGTGCTGGTCCTGTAATTTTATGTGTGGATCCAAGGCTAGGGGTGGGGCTGGGGGTGGGAGAGTGAAATGGAGGCTGCGTACTGGTGGTTTTTGTCTCTGGGAGCTGCTCTGCTCCCGTGTCAGCTGATCTGGATTCTAGAGCTCACCCTGCTGCTGAAATCGGGCCCTCAGTTTCCTCACTGGGAAATGAGGGGATTCAGCTAGAATCCCAGAGACGGCAAATTAGAGATGGCATACGAGCTGAATCCTTCTCAGCCAGGCTGAGAAAGACGCTAAGCTTGATCCAGCTGCCTTGGGAAAGAATGGCGTGATTGATTAGTGATGTCTGCTACAGACAGCACTTGGCAAAGAGTGCCACAAAACTCTCCCAGCTCAGCAGACCTTGCAGTCCTGCCCTCCTGGGCTCCCCTGACCCTCCTTCAATACCTTGATTATAACTGTCATTGTGTTTAACAATTACACAGTGGGAGCTCTTATGGATTCTTTCGTTGCCAATAGCTGGAGTCTGGCTCCCATAGGCACTCAGGAATGAATGAATGACAGTGGATTACTCTGAAGGCAATTACCAAATGTGAATTCAATTGCTAAATATAGGTATGCAGCTTCCCAAGGTACTTGAGGTCATTGTTTGGATGTGTAAATTCTGCTTTATTAGTACACCACTTAAAGCACACCAGGTTGTAAAATTAACATCTGTTAGAGATAAGAAAGCACCAAATGCCATCACCCTAGTGGATTTCAGCATGTATAGGAGGATGGTGTGGGCAGTCCCACCACGGAGGGAGCACTGGCTGCCTGCTATCTATCTTTATCATATATTTTTCAATTGAGATATAATTGATATATAACATTATATTAGTTTCAGGTATAAGACATAATGGTTTGATATATCTTTATCATATTTTTGAACTGTCTGATTATTAGCATAGTTGTTTGAACTCAGGGTTTGAATTCAGGCTGGATTATTTTGGGCAAATCACTTTAATATCCCCAGGCCTCAGCTTTCTCATTCAAGAGAGGCACCTTGTGGCTCTGAAAGCTCCATGACCCTTAGCTGGTTCTCAGCCTCCGTAGAACCTTCCCTCCTGAGACTTCCCTGACCCATTCCCCAGATGGGCAAGTTGGTGGCGGTTCTCTGATTTTGGCTGTTTTAATGAGAGATCATCTGCACCTGAAAATTTGAGCAAAACTTCAGAGATTCTCACGTCCTTCCCCTCCTCCCATGTCCTCTTGCTCGTTTGTCCTTTGAAGAGACTTTTCCAGCTCAGACCTGGAGAGGTTCCCCTCCCCTGCCTTCCTCTTCTCTCCCTCTCCCACCACATCTGTCCTGTCCTTCTTCTCCTTTTTCTGCAGCCCTTCCCCACCCTCCCCAGAGCCCTCATGCTGCCTTCCTCTCTCAGCTCCCAGGGGAGGGAATGCTCTCGTGCTTTTGCCTGTTAGAACAGAGGCTTCCAGAGTCCCACCCCCACCCCATTCCATCTCCGTAGGCTCCTCCCTCAAGAGTGCTCTGACCTGGTTCCTCGTAGTGGCGTTTCCCCCTCTGCTGGGGGGATGGGCGCCTGGACGCTGTCTGGTGAGGAAACAACAGCCCAGGCCAACAGCTCCAACTACTGTAATGGCCTTCCAGTGTTCGAGTGCATGATGGATGGGAACTGGGCCAAGGGCAGGGGCTGAGAGCTTTGCATGTTCACAGGATGTACTTGGACAAACAATCCAAGACTGCAAAGGCCTCCCGGTCCCACCCCGCTCAGCTGACCTGCCGCTTGTCAGAGCTGCTTCAGTATGATGAAGTGGTGTTCTTTCTCTTTTTTCTAAACAGATTTACAATGTCTTCAAGGATGCCAGAGCAAGATTCAGCGGCTGGGGAACCAATGGTCCCCTCCACATGGGGCTCCCCGTGAGGGATGGCTAAGCCCCCAGATCCCAGTGTGTGTAAATGGGAGCTGGGAGGTGGGCACAGGGCTCCTATGCTCCCCTAATCCTGAGCAGGAGGGCTCTTGGGATTTTGTAATAAGCTCAGTGGTGATCCCACGGACGGAGCGAAAATAACTGAGCGAGCACCTAGTTTGGGACACAGGAGCTCTGGAAGAGGAGAACGGCTCAATGCATGGCAGTGTTAGGAAGCCGTGGGGAGGCCGGATCAAGTGCCAACTGCAGCCTGGGACCTTCCTGAGACATGGGGACCAAGTGGCTGAGTGGACAGGGGTCAGATTTCTAAGTGCAAGGGTGGGTGGGAGGGAGTAGGTCATGGGGCAAGCCATTCCCCAAGGGGCTGGACCCTTATCAAGGGCAATGCTTCTCTGCAGGAAGCAGCCAGGAGCTCCCTCCCCACTCTGTTGGGACATGTGGCTGTGCTGGGTCAGGACAAAGGAGCCGCCCCTCTGGCCTGTCCCCGGAGCCTGATTGTGCCCATGGGTCCATCTCTAACCTTGCTCTGAAATGGTTCAAAACTCTCCTGTTTGATCATGGGCATGCTCACCCCTCCGCCAGTGATAGGTAACAGAGCCTCCCTCCCCATCTTCAGCAGTTGGCCAAGTGTTAGATCTGAGCCTCACCCGGGAGTTACCTCACCAGACCCCACGGCCCATGACACAAGGGCCACGGCTGCACTCATGTCCCGGGTGAGACAGGTGAGGCCTTGAGAGGTAAGCGTCTGGCCACGGTCACACTGCCTGCAAGTCCCAGGGCTGGCTGGAACCTGGTCTTGTTGACTCGGGCCACAGCTTAACCCCTACACTGACCAGAGTCACACACACAGCTGTCTGTCTCACAGGAAAGGCACAGATTCCTGACTGTTAGAAATACTCCGGGTAATGCTCAGATTTGGGAGTTTCCTGCACGAATTTTCTCAGCTCAGGGTACCAGGAGGCTAATATTACAAATGAAGTCGGAGTAATAGTAAGGGTATAGACAGATTCTAGACTGAAGACCTGGGTTTTCATCCCATGTTTGTGCTTACTAAATAGCCCTCGGGACGGGCTTTTGGTCTTATTAATGGGGGTGGAACATGGGCTTTGGAACTTACACAGACCCTTCTAGGCCTCAGTTTCCTCCTCACGGACAGAGACAGGGATGAGTAGCAGCAGAACTCTCTAACAGGGTGAGGATTAAATGAGGAAATGTGTGTGAAATGCTCAGCCCAGCCCAGGATGGGACATGGCTGTTCATATTAGTATTAGTATTAAGAGCAATGGCCTGGGGCCAATCACTTAACCTCTATGAGCTTCCATTTCCTCATCTGCAAGATAGGAAAAGAAAAATGGCTCGGTCAGATGATTACCCACCGTTTCCCAAAGCTGAGCATTATTGTGCTTTGGCATCCTGATCTCTGGCATCCAGACGACTGCGTCTGAGGATGCAGTCCCCACTCATTCCCAGCGCCGGAGTTGTTCTCCTTTCACGGGCTCCATAGTCCACCGCGGCCAATGGGGAACTCAGAGAAACACTACGCGTGGGAGAATTTGCAGGCAGGGCCCCTTCTAATCCTCACAGCATCTTTGTGTGAATATAAAAAGGAGCTCCTCCCCTGGAACAGACACACCAGGGAGCGAGGACGTGGGTGCGAGCTGGATTTCACACACATACACACACACACGCACACACACTCCCTCCTGGGAATGGCAGCCCTGTGCGCACACGATCTGCACGCAGGCTGCAAACCCGAATGCCTGTGGGGCTTGGCAGGGGCATAAATGGATGTGAGAGAAGCCGCCAGGGCATGAGGCAATCAGAAGAGTGGGGACTGCGGTGACCAGAGGGCCCAGTCCCAGCATCCCAGGAGCCGCTGTGACCAGCTCCGGCTAGCGCTGCCAGGTACAGGCCTGAGAAGGACAGGGCTTTCAATTTTTCAAGAGAAGCCAGGAATCTAGATATTTATATGAAGTTTTCCTAGTTTTTAACAATCACCGTGCAGGTCAGAAAAACATATCTAGGGTGGAATGCAGTATGGGGGCCACGGTCAGCCCCCGCTCTATACAAAGCTCCATTGTACCCATAACCCTGACGCCAGCGGATGGCATGTGCCTCCCCTCCTCCCTCCACCACTTCTCCTTGGCTGCTGCTTCTGGTGAAAGGCCCCCGGCCTGACACCTGGGCTTCTCGCGCCCCAGTTCTCTGGCTCATGGGCTCCCCTCCCACAGCCACGCTCACCCATTCAAAAAGAGACGCCACATTAAACCCTTTCCCGCATCCCTACCAACCCCGGATGTCCTCAACCCCAACCCAACGCTCAATGGCTCCCTCCTGACTGCCAGCTCCTTGAAGCCAAGAGACCCTGCCTGGCGTGGCATCTGGTACCGAAGAGATTTCTCTATGAACAAATCCAAACTCCTCACCCACTGTCTGCGGCCCACCTCCCACCTCGGATCCCAAGACTCCCACGCACCAGCTCGCCACTCAAAGAGCAAAGCCCGACTGTCCCACTCGCGGGCCTTTGCTTTCGTTGTGTTCGCTGCCTGTGAGTGCTTCTCCCTCTGTCTATCAATTCTTCAAAACTCAGCACAGTCTCCCTTCTTCCACTGAGTCTCCTGGAAAGACCGAGCTGCTGTTTCCCTGAATCCCTGCTGCCTCGAGTAGGGTGTGACCTACACTTGCAGTTACCTGTCCAGGTCTGCCCTTTCCCCCACTGGGGGTTGCTGGGCACCAGAGACACCTCTGAAGCCAAAGGTACTTTGTGGTGCTTACTATTTGTCCTGCGCACAGTAGGTGGTCACCAAGGGCTTGCAGAGAAACTAGGAAACTCAGGCCTTGCTTATTAACTAGTGTTTGCCACCATGTTTCCTTTCAAATCTCCAGAGAACCTGAAGCTGCCCCTGTGTTTCCCTAATTCAGAGAGCACCAGCCCTCTCCGTCTGGCTCCGCGTCCTGTGCCCTCCAGTGCTTGTTTCCACAAGACCTGTCCTGGGTGTGCAGGAGGGACTGCTCTGTGGGGGAGCGTGGCCTTGTGTTTTGCTGTTGTTTTTGAGTGTGTGAGTTCCTGTTCGAGAAAAGACCCTTCCAAAAGCAACTCGGCCCATGTGCCAAGACTGTGCTGGGCACACTCACCTGGCTCACACACCTGTCAGACCAGTGCTGGCAGCCCACTGCCCAGGGACGCCTGTGAGTGCCAAAGCCAACTTCCCAGAGGAGGCCAGCAAGCAAGTGGAGCCCCCCCGCCCCCCCCCCCCCGCCCCCCGCCCCTTGCGTTTCCATGCCCAGGGCCATGGGCTGGGACGCTGGAAAGACTCTCTTCTCTGGTCTTGCTCCTTACTTTGTTTTCTCCTTGCCGTGATCAGCTGGAGAGAGATGACAGTGGCTCTCAGTTCTCAGTGGTTCTGATCAGACGGGACTGTTGCCCAGTGACAGTTCTGCAGAAAATTCCTATCTTAAGATTTTAAAAGCTGTTAATTCAATAAAAGGGTTCTGTGATCAAATAAGTTTGGAGAACAGTAAACAAAAGTTCATTGTGTTTCTTTACTGTAGGACTTCTCAGTGCCTTTATCGTGGCTTTCCAAGAGGGTGACAGTTCACACAGCAGTGCAAAGCTTTTTGAGACTGTGGAAATGTGTTTGTTCAAGGAGAATCTTGAGGGGGTGCACGGTGAGGAAAGTACTCTGGGAGATGTGGTTCTGCAACACATGCAACAGGCACCCAGACCTGGGCTTGCTCACAATGCTGGTTCCCCATGCACCCAGGCCCTCTTCTCCGCTCCAGCCGCACTGGCTTCACTGTAATTGTGTTCCTATATGTGTCCCATCTGGCTTGATACAACTCTGGCCACCGACTTCCGGAATTCTAAGGCCTTAACAGATGCCTGTGTGTCCCAAGATTACATTTCATCGCTGGCAGCCATCTCTATGAATTCCAGAATAAAAAGTACAAAAGCCAGTGGCCAGACTGGCACACTGACCACATGCGGGCAGGGACGATGTTATGTTCTTCTTTGTTTGTCCTATGCTCCCGGCATGGCCAGGGGACCTCGGGGTTCTAGGAATCCGGTCGCTCTGGGTTCACACCAACAGACATTGAAAACGGAACAAAACCTGATTTTCACAATGGCTCCTGGGAGTCTGACAGGGGTGGACCTTAAGCTTCCACCTCGTGATTTTAGCGACTAATTTCCTCATAAGCTACTATTTTCTTTCTAAGATGCCATCAATTGTAAGACACACCATTGTTTTAAGAACAGCTTTTTTTTTTTTGTGCGAGGGAGAAAGAAAAAAGAAACACCACATGTAGTGTACCAACTAATTGTTAAGACATATCCTGATTCCAGAATAATTAAAATTTGAACAATTGTGTGCCTTGGAATTGAGGAAATAGACTATGTCTACAGGTCAGGGTTGGCTTCCTTTTTCATCGCTCCTGAGCAAGCTGAGACACAGGCTCCAAGGGAGACGGCAGGAGACCGGGGTGCTGGGCAGGTGTCTGATCTCAAGAAACAGTCACCGAACCCCACGTTGCCAAGCTCTGTACTAAGCGAGACGAGAGCGGGGTGAAACATGCCCCGTCTTACCCTCCAGCACGCAATCGTTGAATCCTTTGGGGAGACGATGTGTCTCCTACGACTTCCCAGAAGGAAAGGCGGTGTTGCGTGCCTGTGTTTTGTAACTCTCCGAAACATAGTAGCACTGTCCAAATAGATATAAAGCCAGCTCTGCAAACTGTGACACAGAGCATCCCTCTTTTTTCTGCAATGTGGTAAAAATCACCGCTAATCACAAAGATGAAATAAAAATGGAAATCTACTATGAGTATTTTGGAGTGTAGTCATCCTGAACTGACAATGACCCTTCGGAGGGTCCCCGTCACAAGGTGACTCCCCTCTGTTTCATCCAGGGAGTCTGATCCCCTGCCCCTTTCCCCAGCTCTCACAAACACTTTGTCACACTACAGATGGGAGGCAGATCCTTGAGTACCTCCAGTGGCCCCTGGCAATAAGGATGGCAATGGAGGAATGTCCAAGGCCTGGGTGGGGTGACCAGTTGCCTGGGTGAACCCCAGGAGAGCGGGAGTCTTCGTGGAGGTGGTGACGACTGAGGTGGTTCTTAGAAAACAGGTGCAATGGTGGGGCAGGAGATTTTAGACAGAGGAACCGAGGTTGGAGGCAAGTTGGGGAGCAGGGTTTGCTGCTGGGGCATGCACGCTGGGAGGGGGAATGCGGGAAATGAGGGGCGGGGGATTGGAGCTGGGCTGGGCTGTGAAGGGAGTTTGGACATTGGACTTTGTCCAGTTGATCTGCATCACCTTCTTGCTGAGTGATTTTTATACCTTATTTTCAACAAATCAGCCAAAGACACTCAAGTGCATTAAAAATGCTACTGGGGTTTGCTGCAAGTGTTCACGCAGTACCACGAACACTGTTCATCCTGTCAAGGATGGCACTGCTCCGGGCTGGAGCCCCCACTTAGAACCTTGTCCCTGGCATGCACCCTCCTTCTCAGGAACCTGGCTGTTCCTTCTGCCGGAACGTTCCTCCCTTGGGTAGGTGCATGGCTCCCAGCTCATCTCATCCAGGGCTGAGCCAGCTTCCTTCCTGAACCTCTCAATGTGTAATCTGCTGCTCATTCTTTCTCCTCTGTCGTGCTTTGTTATTCTGCAGAGCGCTTTTCACGCATTTGTTTGTTTTTAATCTGTCTCCCCACTAGAAAGCTCTGTCTTGGCTTCACCCTCAGAACACAGCCTGACACTTAGCAGATGCTCAGTGTTTATTGTTGTTGTTGAATTACACGGTTTTCCGAGTTCTCCCGCATCTATTATTTTGTCACAGTCTCAATATTTTTCTGATTTATGGATGGGAAAATCATCTACAAGAGGCTAAAGGAATCACCCAAGATGGTAGTTGGGCTAGGAAGGGGGAGGGGGCACAGAACCCCATGCATTTCCCACCATGGCATTAACCTTTAGGACCACACGCCCCTGACGCCCACTTGGCATTGGCCTGCACCTCAGACCACGTTTGGGAGCCCTGCATCTGGGACTTAGCAGCCTTTGGTCTAGCCTGGCAAGCTGACCACCCGTCAGAGGTGACAGAGGTTGACACAGTGGCATTCCATCACTTGGTAAACAGGACCCAAATAAAAGTCTGAGAGGTAGGATGTGGGGTGAGGGTGGAGGGTAGAAAATTGAAGAGACTTCCCATAGCAGAGGCTAACTCTGGATCTATCCAGAATTAGCAACTTCTTAAAGGTTTCTCCAGCCAGAAGGAAGTGGCCAGGTGACTCACCCCCGAGAAGGGTTACAGGAGGCAGGAGTAAAGCAAGAAAGCATAAGGAGATGACTGGGATTAAAAACCGGCCCCTCTCTCTGGACTACTCTCTCCTCCTAGATCTTGGGCGAGCTGGCCATCAGAGTGACCAGGCCCTGCAGACAGACATGGCCTACCGTGGCCCGGCACCCACCTACACCTGAACATGTACCCAAGGGCTATCAGGTCCTGATGTGGCTCCTCTCTAGGCCCCTGGTCCCCAGCTGCTGGGGGTCCTGAGAGCCTCCTGCGGAGCTGGGACAAATGTGTGCTCAAACCACCACCAAGACCCATCCAGCCCAACCTCGGGGCTGGCCCCGCTTGAGAGCAGAGTCTTAGACAATAATCTCTGCCATAGCACTGGGAGTACCTCCTGCTGACAGAACACCTAGATGGAACCCTCAGACTCCCGTGTGACTCTGAGTTAAGTTAAGACACACTCTCAGTTAAGAACCTTTGGAAACTGAGGTTCCTGAAGGTCGAGTAACTCCCCCAAATCACTCACCTAGTAATAGTACTGGGGGGAGGCCACTGACAAGTTGACTCCTCTGTTCTTCTCTCAGCCGTCACACTGGCTTCTCCATGGAGCCCAGGATCAATCTATCTTAGTATCCCAGCACTTCTAAATGCAGACAAGCGTGGAGCCTAATGTGCAGTAGGCGCTCAACAGTGTTTTTCGTGAAGCACTTCCACTGTCCATTTTTAAGCTTGCTTGTTCAGAGGCCCCTAGGAGAGCCCTATATGTTCCCTCCACCCTGGAACAGCTCTGGGGAGAGGCCCAACCAAATGAGGTACCAACAGGTCCTTAAAAGTAATTCCTCTCTTCGCATGACCATTTGAAATCCTCCCAGTGAAATGGGAGTGTGATTTTAAAACATGAAAATAAACACTGGTTCCACCACCAGGACTCAGAGGGAAGCAGAAATATGTATAGTGTTGGGTCTCTCTCTTTCTCCTGCTTTTGTTTTCAGAAAAGCAAGTAGGGATTCTGTGGTAGACAGCCTCTAAGATGGCCCGCAATGATCCCGTTCACCTTATGTCTACACCCTTGAATGTAGGGTAGACTAAGTGACTTGCTTCTAATGAAAAGAATGGAGCAGAAGTGATGGGATGTCACTTCTGATATTCGTTTATAACAAGACTGTGGCTTCCATCTTGGGTGCTCTCTCTTACCCTCTCTTGGATTACATGGCCTGGATGAAGCCAGTCACAACGCCAGGAGGCAGCCTGTGGAGAGGCCCAGATGGTGAGGGGCAGAGACATGGCAACGACCACATGAGTAAGCTTGCAAACAGACCCCCGCACCTCACGTCAGGCCTTCAGATGAGACCGCAGACCCAGCCGACAGCCTGACGGCAACTGCGTGAGAAATCTTGAGCCACAGACATCCAGCCAAGTTGTGTTCACTTTCCTGACCCACAGGAAGTGTGAGACAGTAAATGTTCGTTGTTTTAAGCTGCCAAGTTTTGGGGGTAATTTGTTACACAGCAAAAGATAACCAACACGGCTTCCTAGCCTGGCGAGAAGTAAAAAGGGGTAAGGAATTAAGAGAGAGTGATCCTGGTAAAAACGCAAAATCACAGTTGTTGCTGGTGGCCTCTAACATCTGAGGAATTCAGAAAGAAGTTTCCAGAACAATTCAGGGTTAGAGGAGAGAAACGGAAGATCAAATGGGATGCCATGTTTGCCCCAAGCACCCGGGGGATTCCAGCGCAGATCCGCTCTGCTTTTCTCCTAGGCCTTCTAACGAGGCTTCGGCTAGCAATGTTTTCAACCCCTCGGCAATGTGGCACCGCTGAGGAAACTTCTAAGTCAGACTGCGGCCTCACCCCAGTGAGATCAGACCCTCAAGCAGTGGTGTTTGGGCATTTGTGGTTCGGTTTTGTTTTTCCTATCCAAAATGCTGTTTTCATTTTCTCATTTCTTTCTTTAAAAAAAAATGCATACAGCTCCCTGAAAGATGTGTGTGTGTATATTTGCATATCCACCACTAACGGCCCCTGCCTGGGCAATTGCTATTGTGATCTCTATCACCATAGATTAGTTTTGCCTGTTCTTAAACTTCATATCAGAGGAATCTCACAGTAGGTGGATCTGCTTGCTAGGTCAGCTAGTGACTTTCAATGACTCAGTTTCCTTGCATGTAAGATGGGGATAATCAGAGCACCTATCGTATGGGGTTATTGAGAGGAGTGAAGGAGTTAATAACTGAAAGCACCTAGAATCACGCCTGGCACACGCCAGCACTCGATATATATGAGCTGTTACGTTCATAAGCTTTAAGTTGTTTCCTGCTTTATTTGACAAGAAATCCTGCCTTTGATGCTGATTTTGTTTGCCCACAGCAGCCTCCTGGCACTGTAGCTTGGTCCGTCTCTGCCAGTTTTCCGACAACAGGAGAGTTTGATGGGTCCAGCAAGGAAAGGAACGACGACAGCAGTGAGGCTGACACCGACTGAGCACTGCTATCCGCCGGCCCAGCCACGGGCAGCCCGTGCTCTCAGCTGCCTGGTACGGACACGACGTGAGTGTAGAACACGTGTGGTTGCGGGGTGCCAGGAACCCGACACAGGCATCGCCATCGCCATTTCACAGATGAGGAGACAGAGGCTCAGAGAGGCCAAGAAACAATTTCACAGTTTTTAAGTACAAAGGGATGAAACCATGACTCGGATCAGTTCTTACTGACCCTAAAATGAATAGATTTTCTCATCATTATTTTAAAATAACTTTACAGTTTTAATTTTGTGCATTTCTTCCACACTTGTCTGCGGTCTTTCAGTCCTATCGACCGAAAACAGAGAAGAAGTGGGAGACATCGCAGCCTCTGCTATTGGCCTCATGAGTATCAGGTGCGGGATTTGGCAGTGCCTTCACCAAGCTAGAATCTAGTGACAGAGAAAGGAATAACAGGAGGCCGGGACTGGAGGTGAGCAGCTTTTCACATCTCAAGAGGCTGAAGAGCAAAGAGTTGAATGACCTTCAGATAACACGGGAACCATTGTGCCTAAATTTTGTGAAAATCCAGAGGTTTTGAAGAACACTGCAAATGAACGGATGAATGAATGAATGAATGAATTAATAAATAAATGTGGATGTGTATACATTTTTTAAAATCAGAGAACATATGGCCAGACTAAAACACAAAGAAAATCCTAAGTTCCCCAAATAGAAAGCAGATTGTGGATTCTCTAACCACAATGGAAGAAAGCTTGGGTCAACTACAGAAAAGACGGCCAAGTTAATAAGCAAAATCAAAATGTGATATAATTCCCTGGCTACGTAAAAAATACTTGCAAAGCTGTCAGGCCTACTTATGACAGTCAACCTAAAAGTTACCCTAAGAATCTAGGAGTTGATGGGCCTGGGATGCCTGTGCCTTGGTCAATTGGGACTGGATTTAGAGAAGGGGGTATAATAAAAATAAATATTTGGGTTTTGTCCCTCATTCCTGGCACAGAGCTCCTAAAACTCTTGGAATTTGCTGTCTGTCATATGGTCCTGGGATGAGTCATGGGGAGGCCCCAGGTATCTTCAGGCTGGGTTCTAGTCAGCCAGAAAAACCAGGATTAGAGGATTAGAATTTTCAGTTCCACCCCTGACCTCTTGGGAGGGGAGAGTGGGAGATTGAGTTCAGTCACCAATGGCCAATGGTCTAATCAATCATGTCTGTATAATGGAACCTCTATAAAAATCCCTCAATGATGGGGTTTAGGGGCTTCTGGGTTGGTGAACACATGAGGTGCTGGCGTGCCCACAGAGGGCATGGAAGCTCTGCCCCCCTCCTTCCCTGCCCTACCCTACACGTCTCTTCCATTCGGCTGTTCCTTGAGTTGTATCCTCTATAAGAAACCAGTAATCATAAGTAGTACACTTTCTTGAGTTCTGTGAGTGATTCTAGCAAATTACTGAACCTGAGGAGGAGGGCATGGGAACCTCTGAATTATACTCAGCCAACCAGTAGTGTGGGTAGCCTGGGCCCCTCATTTTCAGCTGGCTTCTGAAGTGGGGGCAGTCTTGGGAAACTGAACCCTTCACCTGTGATGTCTGCTCTAATTCCGGGTAGTCAGTGGCAGAATTGGGTTGAATTGCAGGACACCCAGTTGGTGTTGGAGAGTTGGAGAACTGGTGTTGGAACAACATATTTGGTGTCAGAAAAAACCATACAGGGAGACTCAGGCCTCACAGCTGGGCCTTACTCAAGCAGTGGAGGGTCAGCCAGAGGGAGAGGGTGGCTGCCTGATCCCTGTTGCCTTAAAACTCTCATCAGAGCCGTGACAGCACCCTCTCAGCCCCTCTTCTGGGGACAGCACCTAACTTCTATGTTTGCTCATTTTCCAACTAGGCACTTTCAAGACATAGAAATGGACGTTTCTATAACAAAATTGCTATTTTCATGCAAATACGATTCCGTGAGGCCTTTTAATATTTAATCTTGGTATTCTCATCTTAAAGTGGATATTCACTTCTGCCGCTATGCAGAAGCATGAAAAGAATGGCTTTGGACTAAAATTGAGTTTTGCTCTTACTGTTTGCACTGACTTTGCTATGTGATTTGAATTAAAATCCGTTACGTCTCTGAGCCTCAGTTTCCTTCTCTGTGAAAATGGTGATCATAATACCTAGGCAGGAGGCCATTCCACGAGGCATCATATGCAGGAATCCCAGCCCAGTGCCCAGTCCAAGAGGCGTTCAATACAGAGCAGGCATGATTGTTACCGTGGTCTTTTGATTAAAATATGCTTGAAATTTTATCTGTAAATTTCGACCTACAGATTGAACTAAATGACATACGAAGGTAGTGATGTACCAATACTGAAAGTGCCAGCTTCCCCCCCGGGGTTGGCAGCCTCTGAGGTCTGGACTAAGCAGACAGGGGAGTGTTGCTGGGCAGAGAGGAGCTGCCTCTGTCCACTCTCACTATAGTCAAAGGCCCCAGAGCCCCAGGCTTGGGGGAAGCTCTCCAGAATTCCCATCTGTGTGTCTGCCGGTGCATTCTGGGAGGCCCCCGGGTGGCTTCCCTAAACATGAACTGGGCTCCGTGGTGCCTCTTTGATGCTTCACACACTTTCACTTATTTAAGCCCAGCATCCCTCTGGCCCTTCAACACATTACAAATGTCTCATCAGCTGGCTTTCTCTCACTTCTTTAGATTGCCCCATTTGTTGGGAAGGCCCTAGAGAGGCTCTATTCTCCTTCATTACTAGCCGGTTTCTTTGTTTCAGACTCGAAGCAATTTATTAATATCGTCTGGTTTATCCTCCAGATATTCCTGTGGTTTCTGCCAAGTCACGTGGTGTCAGAGTTGGGTTCATGGTGTTGGAGAAATTCCCCAGAATGGGCACGGAGAGCGGTGAGGGCAGAATGCAGGGCCTCGTGGTCTGGACATTGGCTGGGCTGTCCCTCTCAGGTTTACTTGATGTCCGCCTTCAATCAATACTGACGAGGTCATGATGGGGGATGGCTAGGGCCAAACATCTAGGCTTATATGAAGGTCCCTGTTCCCTGTGCTGTCCCTCCTTCCTGGGGCTGATCTGAAAGCAGTGGGACACTGGCTTTATCCAGGAGACACGCTGCTCACAAAACAGACCTAATTCACTATTTTTGTGTGCCCTACAATTTAAAACGTTAACAAGTTGCTGTTCAATACCCTTACACTCACTTTGGGTTGGCAGCTGTTTCCCCAGCCCATCTTAGCCCCAGTGGCGGGTAGGCCAACCCAGCCGAGGGGAGGGTCCCTGGGGATCACAGGGAGGGGAGAGACAGCTGGTTCTGGCTGGCTTCCTATCATAACTGAGGGAAAACAACACACAAAGAAAATGCGTCTGAATACGTTACAATGTCCCCTCCTCCACATGCAGAGGTTGGAGATGAGCATAGACGGCACTGATTTTGTTGCTTCCCAGTGACTCACCTGCATGAAAACCCCTGAGTGCCATCTGCCAGAGCCTCGGAGTCCTAGGAATAGTCCCAGGGGCCTGCAGCCCCAGTGGAAAATCTCAGTCTTATTTCCTGCTATCACCATCATCCTTTTCTCATTTCTCAATGCTATCGCCATCATCCTTTTCTCATTTCTCAATGCTATCGCCATCATCCTTTTCTCATTTCTCAACCCCATTTAAGCAATGTGTTGAAAATATTTTGTACCGTCAAATGCTTTTTTTTAAAAAACCACTTTTTGCAAAAACAAAGCAAACTAAACTCAGAGCAAGAGACGGCAGAACTCATAACTTGATAACTCTTATTTTCTGCCCACGCTCCCTCTCTCTCTGCCCCTTTGCCATCACCATCTCTGCATCTGATAGCCATACAAGGTCAAAGACAAGGTTGCTGGGAATAACCGGACAAGGAAAATTAAATGCTGACCAGTTCTTGGTGGAAGACGCCGACACCCCTCAGAGTTTTCCGTGCTGTGGTCATAAGTGTCAACCCACATGAATGACTCAAATCTTTTCCTGTCATTAGGTCTCTTGGGAGGAGAACGTGAATCCACTTGAACAGATGTGGGACGACGCCTCTCTGGAGAAAAGTACCTCCACACTGTATAGTAACTAATTACCATAGCCCCCAAAGCCTCACAAAATGTCCCCTGCACTGACCGTGCCATGCTAGACAGAGTCCCTTCATTTGCATTCTTATCTGTGTGGGGTCACCAGCCTCTGGATTCCCATGGTACTTCACACCCAGATTCATGGTACCAGAGAGCGCTTCATGGCATCTGTCACCCCTGTGTTTTGCTCGTCCTTGCCATCTGGGGCTCTTACAATGCTGCCACTCTGTGAGGATAGTCACCAGCATGCAGCGGCACCCCAGGTCACAGCCTGGCATTTGGGACCCTTATTCTTCCAAAATCCTCCGCTCCTGCACATATCTTTACTGGAAAGTCTCACCTGATGCACAGAACTCTCTGTACACTTCTTTTGGGGAAATATTTTAAACACAACGTGAACAAGCGTAGAGAAGAATATAGCAAATATTCGTACACCCCCATGGCTTCATTAAGTCTTAATATGTTGCCACATTTGTTTCAGGCCTTAAAAAAAAATAGTTCAAAAATATTACAGACACAGCTGAAGGCCTCCTTGATCTCTTCCTCATCTTCTCAGAGACACCACAAGCTTGAATTCAGTGTGTATGAATCCCAAGCATGGTTTGTAGATTTTCTTAGGATGTTCATCCATAAATAACACATAGATTGTTTTGTATGTTTTTAAATTTTATGGAAATCTACCCTACTGTATATATCCTTCTGAAACTAGATTTAGTCACTCACCATTGTGTTTAGATGTATTTATGCAGATATATGTTGCTCTAACTCATTTATTTTAACTGCTGTATAATATTCTATTGTGTGAAAGTATCACAATTAATTTATCTATTTCCTATTGATGGGTTTCCAGTTCCTTTTCAACTTTTCACTGCTATAGACAAGGCTGCAGTGAATATATACGCACATGTGTGTGAGTTTCTCCAGTGTGGATCCTCACCCTCTGAAGGGACAGCCCCACACTACATTATCAGCACAGTGTGAGTTCCCAGTTCTCCGTGTTCGTGTCAACACTTGGTACTGGCAGATGAACACGCAGGCCAATCTGATGCATTAGAGGTTGTGATGGTTAATGTTACGGTGAGCTTTTCTGGGCTCATTCTGGATGTTTCTGGGAGGGCATTTCTGAGTGAGATTTACATTTAAAATGGTGGACTTTGAGTAAAGCAGATTGCCTTCCATAATGTGGGTGGGCCTCATCCAATCAGTTGAAGGCCTGAATAGAACAAAAGCTGACTTCCCCAAGGAAGAAGGAATTGTCCAGCAATCTGCTCTACAGACTTCATTTGCAACATCAGCTCTTCAGACTTGAACTGAAGCATCAGCTCCTCCCTAGGTCTCCAGCCTACCAGGCCACCGTGCAGACTTTGGATTTGCCAGCCTCTGTAATCACATGAGCCAATTCCTTAAAATAAGTCTCTTTCCATATATATGCACATCCCTTTGGTTCTGATTCTTTCGAGAACCCTGACTAATATAGAGATGTTATCTCTTTGTTGTTTGAGTTTGCATTTCCCTGATTACTAATGAGGTTGACAATCTAATCAAATGCTCATTTGACATTTGAATCGCCTTATCCATGACTTATTCACATCTTTTGCCTATCTTTTTCATTGGGCTATTTGTCTTTTTCTCATTGATTTGTAGGTGTTTATGTATTCTGGATTCTCACCTTTGTCAGTTATATATACGACTGCATTGCAAATATCTGTGTCTGGCTTGACATTTAACCTTTTTTTAAGAACTATGTTTTTAAAAAAATTTAACTTAATCCTATTTATTACACTGAGTAGTCTATTAATTTTTGCATTAAGGTTTGTCTTTTTTGTATCTCATGTGAAAAAATAATTTCTTACTCTGAGTTCATAAAATAGTCTTCTATGTTTTCTTCTAAATTATTTTTACACTTAGGTATTTAATAAACAAAGGATATATTTTTGCATGTGCTGTGTTGTAAGTAACTTATTCTTATATGGATAACCTATTATTCCCAAGTTATTTACTGAATGAGCCCACTCGCTCTGTTTTTTTGCTAATCTGTAGTGTCCCTTCCATCATATGTCAAATTTCCATTTGCGTAGGGTAGTTTCTGAGTTCTCTATCTTTCTATTGATCTATTTGCTATCTCTGAACCAATATTTCACTATCTTAATTATATAACTTTATAATTAGTCTTGATGGTTATCAGCTTGCTGAACTTCACAAAAAATATCCTTTGAGATTTTGGATGAAATTGTATTGAATTTAGAGAATAATTAGGGGATAATTGATATCTTTGTTGAATAAAGTCTAGTTTTACATTCAAGAACATGGTAAATTACCCTACTTATTCATATTTTCTTTCACGCTCTTTAGCAGTATTTCAAAGTTTTCTCCAAAGAATAAAACCCCTCAAAACCCAAACAACTTGCACATCTTTTGTTAAATGTATGCAAAGATAGGTTATTGCTTTAGTTGCTAGTGTAAAAGACATCTTTCTTTCTGTTATGTTTTCTAATTAGCTTAACTAATACATAAAATGGTACTGATGTTTGCGTGTGGGTGTTACATCTAGCATATTTGCTGGACTCCTTTCATTTGAATAGTTTATTTGAAAATCCTCTCGAATTTTATGTGTAGATTATCATATTTCGTGCAAATAAGGATATTTTTGCTTCTTTTTCTTGTGAATTTGTATTCTTTTTATTTCTTTTGCTTGTTTTATTGTCTTCAGGATGGCTTCCAGGATACCGACGCATTGATGATGGACGTCCTTGTCTTGTTCCTGATATTGATGGGCATGTTTCCAAAGTTTCACCATTAATTAGAACATTCACTGTACATTGTAGTGGATATCTTTGATCACATTAAGGAAGTTGCCTATAATTCCCATTTTGAACACTCAGCTCGTTTACTTTAAATCTTTCATATTATAAAAATAAATTTATTGACATCTTCAAATTCACCTCTAAATATTCTTTTAGTTACCATTCATAAAGTTGATACATAATACTTTAATTATCAATCTATTCCAAAGAAATTTCAATTGTAATTTTCTCTTCAACCTATGAATCATTTGAGTTCTCACACACATGAGTTTGAGACTATCTTTTAATTGTTTATTTCTGATTTAATTGGGTTATGCTTAGAGAATATGCTCTGTGTGATTTTGGTGAGTTCTAGACATTTGTTGTGTCTTTCCTTGTCACTGAGTGTGTGGTCAAATGTTTAAATGATCTAGGTATCTCCAAAACAGATGCTATCTATCTTTGTTTGCAGAGTTTTTCACACACACACACACACACAGCCATTAGATAATGGTTGTTACTTTTGTTTTTCAAATCTTTAATATCTTAATATTTTTTCAATTGCTTGTTTTATCACTTTCTGATAAAGTTAGCTGAGTCAAATCTTTACTTGTGATTTTGTCAGTTGGCTCACTGTACTGTGAGGTGTGCACCTGTGAGAGGTGTATACACTCAGAACTGTGACGGCTCCTGAGTGGAGCCGTGTCTTGATTACTATGTGGTTTCTCTCCTTACGTTACAGTATGTCTGTCATTGCTAGCATTTACATAGTGTGTGTTTTTCCATCCCTCTATTTTTAGCCTTTCTGTGTGGTTTTGTCTTAGGTGGTCTCTTGGAAGCACAATATAGCTGCATTTCTTAGAAATCCAATCCGATAATTTCTCTCTCAAAGTAGGTGAATTTAAGCCTACTTACATTTGCTGTAATTACTGATTCATTTCAGTGTATTATTATTTTGCTATTGCGTGTTTTTTAAAAAAATTTTTGTTCTTCTTCCCTACCTTTCTATTACTCTGTTGCCTAATGAGTAATAGAGTGAAGCTCCCTGAAGTGGAGTTAGTGTGGGGTCCTGTAATCATGAGGGAGCTACCCCTGGCATGCCAGGGAGCCTACTGTCCCTTGAAGCTGCCCGTGGGCTGAGAGGGGCTGAGCTGCCGGCCCTTAATGATTATTCCTTAAGGAATAATCGTTCCTATACAGAACGATGCTAACTGAAGACTCATCCTGGCTCCAGAATTTTATTTCTAAAGTCTGTTTCGTCACCTGATATTATTGAACGCCACTCTGTGCCTGCCGGCAGCGGCGGAGCCACCGTGTCGCCTTTTGGCAACAGTTGGCGGAAGCTGATTAGCAGCTGTCCCTTTGAGCGGGCCCACACTCCATTTCACCACTGTCCTCACCAGGGCTGGACTAGGGCGAGGCAAGTGAGGCCCCAGGAGCAGAATTTAAGGAGGCACTCACTTTCGGGTGCCAGCTCTATACTCGTGGGGCCTTCAGACTGAGTGCCACCTTAAAATGTGCTCACTGGGCCCCTTGCCCTAGTCCTAGTTCTGGTCCCCACCACTCCCTACTGTTTCCCAACAGGGAGGCCGTGTGTAAATGGTCACACCGTGCTTGCTGTGTACTATTTCTGGTACGTTTGTCTCCATCAAAATTGAGTAAACAAGATATAGACCAAAAGAGCCCTGGGTTTCGCCTGCCTGATTCACCTATTATCTTCCCCATTGTCTTGCGTTTGAGAACCCGAGGTTCTCAGCCAGACTGCAAAGGGCCTTGAGTGCCAGGCGCAAGCATTCCTATAGCAGGAGCCTCAGTCAGAGGAACAACGGAACAAACGTGTCTTTTGGAAAAATAACTCTGGCTTCCGTGGTCTGAGACTTGATGTGGGCTGAGAAATTTTAAAACTCCTGCAAAGGTGAGAGCATAGAGAACGGAGGGCTGATGGAAGCCTTCTGAGGCGGGAAAAGCTGTGCTCATGGAGGGATTCAATACAGGGTAGGATGAGGCAGAACTCAAAACTTACTAGATGGTTCTATCAAGGCCTCCCAGTCAGTGATGAGGTCTTCAACAGAGAGATCAGGAGAAAGTGCCCTTCTGCATTGGGTAAGCTGAGTTTGCAGTCAGGACAGCTGGGTGGGTTGGAATAACAAGGAGCAGGGCTGGGAGCACTGCCCCCAACCTCACACAGGGCCCTTCCTCACTCCGGGCTCTCTCCAGGGCGCCCACCAGTGTTCTCAAGGCTGCCTCTGTTTGGAGCTGCCCGCGGTTGGAGCCCAGCATGAAATAGCTCCCTCCAGGCAGCCAGTTTTACTTGTTGTTACCAGGCTGAAAAGGAGGCTGTTATTTTACAGCAGAGATAAAAGTTAATCACAGTTTAGGACAGCCCTGAAAATATCGATGACTTCATCCACCTGAGTCCTGGCCCCAGGGGACGTGCTCACCACTCCTTAGTTGCCAGACCAGTTCAACCAGTTCTCTGCTCTTCAGAATGTAGCCCAGACTGAAACAAAAGCCGGGACTCATGAATAGAGAGCATTCATAGGCGGCTGCAGTCGCTCTGCAGACCTACTGCGTGCCCGCTGTCTAGACGTTGGATTGGAGAAGGTCTGTTTACTCTTGGCCCTGCCTGGCCCCGGACCCCTCCCTCCCTCTCTTCCTGCCCCTCCTCTCTCCTTACAACTTTTATCTGGCGGCACCATCACCCCGGGAGACTCCCAAACAGAAAACCAGACATTAAGGAGCAGAGACAGTAGTTACAAAATAAAAGTGCCTGTGTTCAGAGGCAGGGTGAGTGCTCAGTTCTGACCATCCAGGTTTAGGTTTGGGGGAATTTATCCCCTTGGGTAATGTGAAGACGAGATAAAATTCAAGCTGTGTTTGAAATAAAAATTTAACAAGTTATTAGTGTCGGTTCTGAAGTGTTAGACAAATACGGTAGTGGATCATCGGGAGCCAATAGAGGGGAAAGCAGAAAGATCTCAGAGTCTTGGGCCCCCCAGACCTCCCAGGCACAGACACCAACCCTGCCCTCTTGAACGAGAGGATTCTGAGCTCAGCTGGGTAACAAGCACACAACAGAGACATCGCGGAAGCCTGTGGACATTCCCCAACTCCACCCCCAGCTTTGGCTGAAACGGGACCTGCCCGGATGCCAGCAGAGGCCACCCCGGAACACTGGTGGGGGTGAGGAACTCAGCTTTCACAGAGAAGCCAGAGGGTAATTAAGGCCAGGAAAAGGAGGGTGGTACATATGCTCAAAGAATATGACGAAGCTTTTTATAGAGGAGAAGTTGACTATGCCATTTTTATTCCCAAAGATGGAAGAAAAAATAATCACAAATTACAGTGAGAGGGATTCCTGTTCAAAGCCTCAGAGGTACCCACCACCCACAGCGGAAGGTCCAAGCCCCTCAGTCCAGCTTTCAAGGACCCCTGCTGCCTGCACCTCATCCTCCTGTACTTTTCCCAGCCTTTTCTTACCACTGCCCTGCCCGGCCCTGCGCCTCCCCACTGTTCTGAGCATCCTGTCCCCGTCCTCCGCGGGGCTGGCCCTCTCTCCTGCTCAGAACACACCTTCTCGGCCTTCTTGCTTGTCTAAATTTCTGCTTCTGTCAGATCCCAATGTCACCCAGCTCCCCTGAGAAGTCTTCCTTGGGCTCCCACTCTCTTGGGCCTTTTCTCCTCGGTCGCCTCCCCCAGCCTATCCTGGCCCCAGCTGCACACTCACCCTTTGGACCCCTCATTTGACACAAGACAGGATAGGTAGCACACATTGTTGTGTTTCTGGAAGTGCCCTGTGGGGAGATAAGGGATTGGAGGGGAGCAGGGGCAGGATCTGGAAGCTTTAGGTGGACGAGGAAGATGATGGGTTTATAATGGCGTCACTGCTACTACAGATTGGAAAGTGTTGGATTCTTGAGAACCAAAGAGATGGTGCTCTGTGAATCAAGGAGAGAGAGACCCCCAGAGTGTGAGGGCAGCTCTGGGAGTGCAGGGGAGGGGCGGATTTGAATTCAGAGGCTAGAAGGACCTCAGGAGATGGCAGGGAGACCAAACTTCACCTTCTACGGCAGGGAGCTGAAGATCAATCAGAGCTCTGCTGTGTTCCTGATCCATCCAGGTCCCCATGCTCCAGAGAACAGGTGAGTGGTCTGTTACAGGTGAGGCAACCGTGCACAGGTACCAGGCATTATTGACAAGACAGTGACAAGGAGCACAACTCCTTATATGTGAAAAAAAGAAGGAGATGCTAAAAGATCCACATATTTCCATGTTTCAGAGATAGGGCAAGGCCCAAGGTGGATTTTGACTGTGATTCTTATTTTTATTTTTTCTCCGAATGGTGGGCGAGCTTCTCCTAGTAAGCGCTGAAACTGATGACAAAGGCGGCCTCCACACTGGGAAAAACACTTGCCTGATACTGTGCGTTGCTGGCAGATCCCTGTTTCCAGGCTTCGGGATGGACAGGACTGTGTTCTCACGTGGGCTCTTTTTAAAAGATCTCCTGTAGTGTGTGCTTTATTATAAAACATAAACTATATCTCTCCAAAGAGCCCTCGAGGGACAGGGAGACGGAGTGTCAAGGGGGTAGACTGGAATGAGATGGCAGCCGGGGGGGGGGGGGGGGGGGGGAGGGATTTACAATACACTGTCTGCTTAGGCTGGAAGCCTGCTGGGCCAGCAGGATTTAACCCATAATGTAAGCTGAAGGTTTACTACGTTCCAAAGGTTTTTTTTTTTTTTTGGAATAATGACGCTTACCACAAGTGTGGAATAGCGACACACCCTTCTGAGAAGTGGAGCATATTCCATATCTCTTCATTTCAAAAGAAAAAAAGAGTGACAATCCCTCTCAGTCACTGAATCTGGCCTCCCCCGACCTCATGGGCGCGACTTTGGCATGAGGCGAGACCCCATGTGTCCTCGGTCTAAGTGAGATGGCTATTTTGATACTCAATAACGAAACACCACACTGTTCAGGGAGGTATATCCAGTTTAAATGAAATAACACCTGTGAAACGTCCTAGTGTGGTCCCAGCACGTAGCAGGCGCTCAGAGGATGTTCATTTCCTTCCAAAGAATCCTGGAAGCCGTTAAAGGTAACTCGATTGGGAAGGAATCAGAGTTTGCTTTTTGCTAGAACAGATCTGGACCCCCAGACCCACACGGTGAAGACAGCTGCTCAGGGGGCTGCTAGGGCAGCTCAGCAACCCCTCCAGGAAGACCCTAGCAAACACCAATGCCATCTTTCCCGTGCCCCTCACATCCCTGGCTGGGACCCTCCGGTCTGCCGAGCCCTGAGATCAGGGACAGGGGGCCGCTGTCTCCCAGAAGGCCGCAGAGCACTTGGTGCTTGGAAAGCGCACAGAACTCTTTTAAAGAACAAACAAATGGGTGAATGGAAAAAAGAAAACGAATCAAAGAGAGAGAAAGAGGGCGAGACAAAGATTCCGGCTGATGCTTTGTTTTCAGTCTGAAAACTGAGGGCACTCGGCTCACCGTACCTTTTTCTAAATGGAACTTCGACATGGATAATTCAAATGTGGTGTTAAAATTGTACATTGGAGGGGGAATAAAATTATTTTCAGTCCTTTTAAGTCTTGCGTATATATGATGTAGCATATACGGTAGAATGGTGGTCAGAAGGCACTTAAATTTGAGCCTCCCCGTCCCCGCCCTGCTGCCCGCGGCCTCCCTGCCCTGTCCAGGGTGGCTCTGGCGCTGCTGCCCTGCGATGGCTCAGCTTTCACACAAAAGGGCTCGTGTTTTATAGGCTAAGAGCTCCCTTCCTACGTGTTGGCAAACTAACATGTCACATTGTTTGGGTTTAATGTGCAGGTAATTTTTTCTTTATTTCTCCTTATAAAATTTACGTAAGAATAAGCTCTCATTGGAAATAATTTGCACCATAGAGATAAAGCCTCCCACTTTCCAGTTGTGTTTTCTATGAACTGGCTGGTCATCTCCTTTATCCGTTTTTCCGTTGGGTGGTTGGTCTTGGTCTTCTTTCTTATGGATTGATAGGAGCTCTTGATAGAGCCTGGATAATAATCCAGAATTTGTGTATATGTGCATACACTTCTGTAGACAAGTAAATGGATGTGTAAATGTATATACACATGAATATACATAGATACACATAAACACACACATATATAATACACTACAAATACCTTCTCCCACTCTGTTGCTTGTCTTTTATCTCAGCTTCTAGTGATTTCCGATTTTGAATTAGAAGTTTTGCGTTTTGATGAAGGCTGACATCACTCTTTCTCTGTTTGCCTTTGTGATTTGCATCTTGCTTGAGGCTTTATTCCAAGGTCGTGAACATATTGTCCTATATTTTCTTTTAATACTTTAGTCTTTCTTCATCGGGTAGCCAATCGCCCAGCACATCTGTTAATGATCCCTCCCTTAGTGATGGGAAAGGCTACCTTGGCCCCAGATGCCGTGGGTCTCCCTTCAGGGGAATTTTGAGCTTGTTTTTGCTGCAGGGAGTCCTGAACTTCTTCTTCCCTAATTCGTGGAAAAGTTTACTGTTTGCTGCTTGCTTCTGAGTCTCCTCCTCTCAGCCCAGGTGGGGAGTGGAGGGTAATGTGAGTCAGTGCAGAGGTTGATCTTTGAACTAAGTTTTATTTTATCTCCAGTCGCTATTTGCTCACTCATTTGAGAATTTTGCCAAAGATTAACATCAGAAGTACCCTCCTATGGTTTACACAGTCTGCTCCTTGGAAAACTAGGGCATCCGTCTGCCTGCTTTTCTGGCATTTGTGAGAGTGACTGCTTCCTGCATGACCTTTCATTGGCCAGGCTCCCCAAAGGGAAACATCCACCAGTAGAAAAAGGTACCTCCCTTTCTGTAGTGGAAATACATGGCAGAAAACAAACTCGGTCTCAGCCATGACTTGAAAAACATGGTTCTTAGACTGCAAGTGTTCACCATCCCTTTCTGCCCCAGATACCCTTGGAGATTATAATTTCAAATCCCACACAGCATTCACAGGCCATGGTGCTCCTGTGCAACTACTTTGAGTTTCTTCTATGTAGAACACTCCGTTATTATGGAGGGAGACATGGACACTGCATCTCACTTTATTGGTTAGGGATACACTCTCCCATGTTTGGACAGGTCAACAGTGCACCCTTCTCCCACTCTTTTTTTTTTTTTTTGGTGAGGAAGATTGGCCCTGAGCTAACATCTGTTGCCAATCCTCCTCTTTTTGCTTGAAGAGGGTTGGCCCTGAGCTAACATCTGTACCCATCTTCCTCTATTTTGTATGTGGGTTGCCGCCATAGCGTGGCTTGATGGGCTGTATGTAGGTCCACACCAGGGACCTGAACTCATGAACCCTGGGCCGCCAAAGCAGAGCATGAGAACTTAACCACTATGCCACTGGGCCGGCCCCCCTTCTCCCACTCTTGATACGTTTTCTGACCAACCCTCCTTCTCCCCCTGAGGATTTTTAAAACTTGCCTTGCCGTAAAAAGCAAAAAGCCCCAGTTGCTTCAGAAAAATACATAAAATGGAAAATACACTCACTGACCATGAAGAGTTAACTATAGATCTAGAAACATGAAATGGAAACTTGAAGATGCTGCACAGATCCTGACGTGGGAGTGGAAGAAAAACTGCCTCTTCCTTTAGGGTTAAAACAGAGCTGGTCATTTCACCCTTGAGTGTGAATCCCAGCCCCCACCGACACTGCATTATGGCATCACTTTTTTTCCTCACGTCAGCATTCCAGGAGGAGGACTATTGTTCCCTGAAGGCACGATGTGGCAAAATGAACAACAGTAGGTGGGGTCAGAAGACATGGGCAAGAATCTTCACTCTGCCCCATGCTCTTGTGGCGCCTTGAGTGAGTCCCTTCACCTGTCTGGGCTTCAGTTTTCGAGCATGCAAAATGGAGAGGATTCCATGTCTATCCCTGGGTTTAGAAAATGGCACAAGGTAACGTGCAAAACTCTGCCAACAAAAAGATATGGAATTATTGGCACGCTTCCTTGGTTGAGAGACAGGCCACACTCCCATCTCAGGGCCTCTGCTGCTCTCTCATCAACACACAGCCTCGTGGCCCGCTTCCTCATGGCCTTCCAGTCTTAATGATCTTCTTCATATGGTAAAATATTGGCCAAGTCTAGCACTTTCACGTTTTAAAATAAAAGTTCGAGGCATAAAAATGGTAAACATTTTATGTTTTTTTTAAGTTTTATAAATTTCATGAGGTTAAACCCTATATTCAGATCACTGGTAGAACTGTCTCTTGGGGTTTACGGTTTCCTAAAACTGAGTCTGGGGAACATTGTACCTCAGAGCTGGCATTTGGGCCCAGATTTTCCGCAGCTGGGGCTGAGGGACGAGCACAGAGTTAGAAATGCTGAGCGTGGACCTGTGTGTTCATTGCCCATGGCACGTGCCCACAGAATGAAGGCCTCCGCCTGGGGAGGCCCCACCTGCCTGGATTCTCTATCTCCAGACAGGCCTAATTACCTCAGAAGACCTAACCTGATACGTAGTCTATTAAAATTGTCAAAACTTGTCAAAACTGCTCCTGCCTGGAACCATTTGTCGTGGAGTTTATGTTAAGCAGAACTCCTGATTGTATGGAGCATGATTTTTAAAGGCCCTTCTGAGGTGATTTTGAAAACCAGTTCAGGAAACTGGAAAGGAATAATTCCTAGAATCCTGTGTGACTGCTGGGTTCACTTACAGTTTCTAGTGCCAAGAGGGACCCAAGAAGCTCATGACAGGAGAGTCTTGCCAAATAGAGAGACAGGGGCGGGGTGGAGGGGAGGCAGGGCTCTGTGCCAGGCTATGGGGGAGGAAGCTTCTGGAAGTCCTCCAGGACTGTGCAGGTTTCTTTTGCTAAGCCAGTGTTAACAAGAGCTTCAGTCCTGCCCGAGCCCCCACCACACCGGGTCTCCCTGCTCCCGTCTGAGCCCAGTTATTCCCCCACCTGGCACTGTCTTGGCAAGGACTTCCCTCCATCTCCCAGCCCAACTTCTCTCATTCAGTTTCTCCTCTTGTATTTCCATTTCCCCTTTTCTGTGCAATGCGTTTGCCTTCCTCCCCAGTGACACTAATCAAAGAAATTGCATCCAGCATGGGGGGTAAACCAGCAACAGCAGCTGCAGGGCACAGCCTGGGGGACACAGAATTCCACTCTGCCAGGCTGGGCAGCTCATCGCTTTTAGTCGCCTCAGCTGCAAAGTAAGGCTAATAATGCCAGGTAATCACACTAAGTAAGAAGACAGGTTAAAAATATTTCTTAAGATGCTCTCCAAATGAATCTGAGGGACAACCCTTCTCCTTTCCCTGTCCCTGAGAGCGAGCGATTGAGCCTCATTTATCCTTGAGTGGAAGTCAACAAGGTGGTGTCCGGAGGCCAACTTCCAGGTAACCGAGTCAAGGGGTATCTTGAAGTACTTAAAGGAAGCATGTTATTCCTTAGCATTTAATGGGTCTGTGTTTCTAAGACTGCACACATTTCCTGCCTTTAGAAACGGAGGCCAAGGGTGGGAGAGAAGCGCTTTGTTCAGGACCCAGGTCCAGTTATGAGGCCAGGAGTTGATGCACTGCTACCTGGTGTTAAGTGTTATGCAACTGAGCCCCGCACCCCACCGAACCTGGGCCTGTCACAAGGCCAAAGACCCGGCTCATTCAGCACTGTCAGAGTTCTCGGATCTGCCTTTTAAATCCCCTTTCTTCCTTTGCCCTGTATGCCTCTTGCTGCTGGCTGCCATCTCTTGCCTCTCTCCCCGCCTCTCCCCGCCGCCCCTGGTGGCTGAGGCTTGGATTCTTAGCCCTGAGCAGAGCTTGGCTGGAAAGAAGGCTTTGGTTGTATTTGTGTAAAACGCCTCCCACTTCGTGGCTGGGCGTGTCCTCCAGGTTTATTTTAGAATAGTCATTTACTGTTTCCTTAGGGAGCTGCGCTACTAGCATGGCCAGCGTATTGGAAGGAGCCAATGAAGACAGCGGTGGGTGGTCTTTCAAATTTGGGTTATAATGTGATCCTATTATAACAGGAGGCAGCGCAGTTTTGTGGCTCAGAGCTTGGTCAGCTGGGTTTGAATCTCAGCGTTGCCGTTCTAGCTCTGTGAGGTTTTGACCTCTTTAAATGACTTTATGCGGGGAGGGGGAGGAGCCGAGGCGTGCGTCTCTGCTGAATCCTGTCCAGCCCTCCCGTGAGGGCTGCCACAGACTAGGGGGACAGCGAGGACAGGGGAAGGGGGAGGGGACTGTGAGGAGAGACGGTGCCTTTGTCTCACAGCATGTACAGCCCAAAGTGGGGCTGTTTTGGAGCCTGTGCACTTCTTGGTGTTGCGTAAGATTCAGACCACCCTGAGCTAAGAATAATCTTTATCTGTAAAACAGAAATAATAATAATGGTAGCTACCTAATGGGGCTATTGTGGAGATAAATAAAGTAATGCGTGTAAAGTGCTGAGAAGAGGGCCCAGGACAGGATGAGCTCTCAACAATGATCATCTGGGAGACGCCGTCTGGGAGAGCATTTCCAAAATCATTTTCAAAAGTATTTTCCCCTTTCTTTTTTACCAAAGAACGTCCCGATAGCCACCAGGCACAGTGCAGTGGGGTGAGGTCTCTTGATTCTGTTAGTTACAGTGCAGGCTTCGTTGGCTCTTCCTGGCTGTCTTTAGGGTGGCTTCAGAAGGATACTGTGTTGCATCTGAGGGACGGACATCACTTTCTGGGGTCTCAGGGCAGTGGAGAGACAGCACTTTCTGCTCCCTGTTGGGGAGTAGACTGAAGGCTAAGAGTTCTCTATCATACCCCAAGAACCTATATATCATCCTCCAAAGAGGTCTTTACAATGAAAAGAGGTAAATTCTTGTGAGACCTTGGAAGAAGTATTCGCTAGCACTCTCTGTACATTTAACAGTCTCAAGTCAAGGTGAGAATTATCTTTAATTTAAGGGGAACCCTGAGTTGAGTAGAGCCCTGCCTCATCCACTCAACATGGCGCTGCTGGTGGGGTCAGAGTCAAACTACGACACGTGGGCATAGTGCCAACAAACTGAAAATGTCCGCGTGCTCATCTGACTGAAAAACCCCAGAGAAGACTTGGTTGGGTATGAAGAAGATGGTCTTATATCCTGAAACAAAGGAGGCATCTTGTCTTGGGGTCTTTTTATTGAGATGGGTCATTATTACTTCATTGTTAGGCCTAAAATTTGAGGACGGAAGTATTCTTCTACCTATTAGAGCAAACCTCTCCAGAAGGTCTTCTTGGAAGTGATCATTGGGACAGGGTGTCATAGCTGGGGAGCCAGCTGTGCTGTGAGGGAATCGTGTGGCACTTGGAGTCCTAAGGCTTAGGGCCATTCTTTGAAGTTAGACGTGACTTGTGACTTACTCTGGCCAAGGAAATGGGAGTTGAGATAACAGGTGTCTCCTCTGGGTGAGCCTGTAAGCCCAGGACTGGATATGCCACATCCTCTTCCCCTTGTCACAGAGACTAATGGCACTGCTGAGGGGGAATTTCCATCACCCTGCACCCCTGAATGAGGGTGACATGGACACAGCCTTGCTGACTCAAGACAGGCATGTAGCATGTGCAACAGATAAACCTGAGCTGGTGCAGACACTGAGTTTTGAGTTTACTTTTTGCCACAACATAACCTGCCTATCCTGATGGATATGGTTGACAACCAACCATATTCCCTAATAGCCGTATTTTGCACATGACAAGTGAGGCCCCATAAACTTGGAATAGGAATCCTATCCCACTTGACAGATGAGGAACCTGAGGCTCTGAGAGGTAAAGTCACATAGCTGACTCTGCAACTGGTGCCTTAACCACCCACTGCCCCCTGCTCAGCCTGGCATGTAGCAGGCATCCAGAACACTCCCATCCAATCTCTCAGACATTCACTCTGGGCTATGCAAACATTGACTGACTCTCACCCCTTCCTTCCCCAGTAGTCCTCTCTGTTTCTGAGATAATAAGAGGCATTTCTCATGGGAAGAGAGAGTGGGATCAGGGAAGAGGGGTCCCAGGAAACATACCCATCCATCGCAATCCAAAGGAGGCCAGGTCAAAGGTGTGAGGTCACCTTACGCCTACCACTTGGCTCTTCAGTGCCCAGAATCTCCCATAAAACCACATTCAAGCACTGGAAAAAAAACCTTCTGGGGAAAGGGATAATGGGGCTTTTTCCTGGATATCAATGAGCTGTTCTGGTCAAATGCCCACTGGGTCATGTAGGTGACCATAGTAGTTTGGGCTGCTATAACAAAGTCCTGTAGACTGGGTGGCTTATGAACAACACACATTTATTTCTCACTGTTCTGGAGGCCAGAAGTCTAAGATCAGGGTGCTAGCATGGTCAGGTTTGGTGAGGGCTCTCTTCCAGGTTGCAGACTGCCATCTTCTTGCTGCTTCCTCACAAGGCAGAAAAAGAAAACTCCAGTCTCTTCAGCCCCTTATAAGAAGGGCTGCTAATGCCCCTCAGGGGGGTTCTGCCTTCATGACCTAATCATCCCCCAAAGGTCCCACTTCCTGAAACCCTCATATTGGGGATTACAATTTCAACACATGAATTTGGGGGGAACATAGACATTTAGCCCGTAACAGTGACATACAAGAGAAAAATGCAGGCCAAACAGGGCCTGTGGTGAAGAAGAGGAACATGCCCCCTTTCAACAGGGTAGCTGCTATTCTGCTGAGCGTCCTCAGGTAGGAAGATGACCCAGTGTTGGCAGATCATCCCATTTTCCAAGAGCAGTTGGAAAATTCAGATTTTTTATGTGAAAGGCAAGCTCCTTGATTTTCAAATTTTGACAAATAATTAAAATACTTAAAACTCCTGTGTGCCAAGCAAAACATATCTCCAGACTGAATGTGGCCCCCGAGCCTCCAGTCTGTGACCTCTGGAAAGATCTAGAATCATTTTGCTACTTGAAGGCATGTTACTGGGGTCAGGAACTCCTTGTCTAAACAAGAGGTACGTCTGGGAATACTGTCACCCGCCGGCTGTGTGGGTGGAGTTGGATGCCATCTGGACCACAGCCTTTCAGAACTGCCACCTACTGCAAGGTATCTATCTGACATTCCACACTAGGGACTTAATTCTCGTCTTTGGACTTTGTCTCCTGGTTAAAAATAGTTTAACCTTGACTGCCTTCTCAATAACTCTTCCCTTGGTAAAAAGCAGTTAAGTCTGAAGACAAGAGGCTGAAGTAGGGCCAGTGGGTGGGGATGGTGGAGAGATGGCTCCCTGGGGTAGGACGGAGCAGGGAGGAAAGAGAAGCCAGCGGGGGGCACCCGTAGGCTTACTTGGCCTCCTTTGTGGTTTCCATTTTGGCCCACCTGCTACCCAAAGTTGACCTCCTACATATGATCCCCAGTTCCCAGCAGTGCATGAGAAAGGTCAGCGAGCTTTGATGGAGACTTCAGCTGGGCCAAGGGAGAGTTCATGTAGACCCCCTTGAACCTAGTTCTCTCAAGAGCATACTGAATTTTCATCTGTGGCTATTTGTACAAAAAGGTGAATTTCCTCCCCTCCCCCCACCTGTTCAACTTCTCATTAATTTCAAGCAAGTTCTGGGAGAAGGCAATCTTGCACACACTCTGAGAGACTGAATATACGAATAAACAATGACCAGAGCACATATAAGATAGAACTCGGACCCCAATCTGCAGCAACCAGCCCAGTAGGCCAAACAACAGCCCCTATAGCGACCAGCTGGGAACTGCCAGGACTTGATAATAACTGACAGCTTCCCTAAGTTTTGTCCCTACTTCCAACTTCCAAGAAGAGAAAGCCAAATGTGCACCCCTAACCAATCACATAGGATGCCCAGCCTCCAGCTAGTTGGCCTGCCTCCAGCTTCCCCTCATCAACAGCCTCCGATCAGGGTACACCTGGGGCATCTCTCTTTTCCGCTATGAAGCTTCCCACTCCCCTGCCTGCCTCAGGCTCTGCCAAACACAAGCGATGGTGACCAACTCCCTTACTAGAGCAAACTCCAAATAAACAGCCTTTGCTTGTTCTCATTTGGGTGATTTTCGTTCATTTCCACAGCTCACACACACTCATACACACCGTTTGGTTGAGAGTTGGGGTTGCTCCAGGCTGGCGGCCACGGCCAACGAGGTTGCTTAAAACACCCCCCAGGCATGCACCAACTTTGAGGAACAGACTTAGAGTAGGCAATTCCAAAGGGATAGATTGATGGACCAGCCTGTCCCAGAGAAGGACAGGAGACGAAGGGCAAAGAGGCCCAAGAGATGTTTGAAATCATTGTGTTTGACCGAAAACTTCATTAACCTGGAGACAATGGGGCAATTGTCCCATGGCAGACAAAGCAAGATGCTCGAGACTTGGACAAGCGGAGCTGCCTGAGTGGCCTGGGCACAGATTTCCACAGGCCGATGCCTGCCGTGGTGAGGGCAGCAGCGGCCACTGAGCGCAACCGGGCGGGGCCCACGTGGGCCGGCAGCCCTGTCACCTCCTAGCGGGAGCGGGTCACGAATGTGTTTTAGCAGGCAAGAGGCATCTCATTTTTTGAATTTATGAAAATGAATGAACTTTCCACCCTCATCAAGTCACCAGACCTACGTTAAACCCGACTGAAAGAGATATGCCTTGAGAAAGGGAGAGCATTTTCTTGTATAAGAACAACTGGTGTCATGGATGGAGATCTTTCAATACGTTATACCTGTATTTTGCAGGGAGAAGCAGTTGGACATTAAAGAAGCAGAAATTTATAATGCTAACTAAAAGGAGGACTTGGGATCATTCTGATGATTCCTCACTCCCTCTCTCACCAGTTTCTAATATTTTAAAAGCTTCAGGGGAAGAATTAGAGTTTTTCTCCAGACACGACTCTGCAAAGAGCTGCATTTAGAAATGCTCCTAGGAGCTTGGCGAATTAGGAGGGAGGGTGAGGGAGAGACCACGTTGGGGCCTCCTGATCCTGGCACAGGGCCCCATGAAGGGGAAGAGAAGGTGCTAAATTACCTTCCTTCTTCTTTAAGAATGTCTGCCAATGGCTTAAACCAAGGTCTCAATTCTGCGCCTGTTAATTAGGCTGACCTTGTGGAATCTACCAGAAGAAAAGCAGTCTGGAAAGCTGCTCTGGCCCTGTCTCTATTGCTTCTGTGTCATCACGTGACACAGTAGTTACTATGGAGATTATCAGTTGTGAGTGGATTGTCCACAAGTTGAACTTGCATCTGACAAGTCAAATTTGTCAGTTTGGGGAAAAGTAAAGAGGGTTCCTATTTTTTTTGTTGAAGAGATTTCCTTAGCTCCTCACCATGCCCTCTTCCCCTTTCCAGCTGGGTAGGTTTTTTCCACATTGTGGTCCTGAGCTGACAAAAGGTTGTTTTATTCTCTCTTGCCTTCTGTAGAGTCTACAGGAAATCTATGTAGCTAGCACCAATGGTTCTCCGTGATAACGTCTGGATAAAATAAAACGCATCTTGTGATACAACTACAGACCTAATAATGGGGCACCGACCGCAGGTTTGTCTCTTCTGTGATGGGAACGGAATGCTAGTGATTGGGTTTTCTCTCCAACAAGTGTATTTCATTTCCTTCGTTGGCATGAACTGCCCTCCGCAACATACTAATGATCCTGGTGTACGTGCATGTGTGTACATATGTGTACACACGTGTGTGCATGTATTTGCATTGCTGCTATTTGTCCTTCAGCAGATAATGACTTTCATGGACTGGCTTTATCAGATTAAAAGTGAAATAGTCATTTAATAAAGGCCACCCCATCAAGTTGACCGACTGGGGAGGCTGGGATGGAGCCATGCAAAGAAGGGAGAGGCAGGCTGTGTGTCTGGCCTGATGAAGGCCATCAGCACGGCTTTGATGGGAAGGTGGGAAAGAAGGTTCCCCTGTACCAGATAAGCCTGCCTCTCCTCGTCCCAAACATCTAGTTTTATCTTGTTTCTCCTTTGGTTCAGCTCCTAACTAGGGCCTAAGGTTATAGGAGTCCCTAGCCAGGCTCTCATCTGTGACGGACGACTTCACATTCGAAGGGCCCGCAAGTTTGAGCCCCGTAACTTGGTGTGTGGGTGCAGCTGTTAGACCTGGCTAACAGTCGTTAAGGCTTTGACCTTAGATAGATGCCCTCTCCTCTTACAAGCCTTCCTAACTCCCCAAAAGAGCCCAGGCCTGAACTGGGAAGGTGGGTCCTGAGGTCTCACTCCAGAAGGAGCCAGAGGAAGACCTCAACGTGGGTGGAGGGGGGTACGTCTGGGTCCAGCAGTGTCCCCCTTGTCCCCTGTTAATTATAGGGGCCAATAGAGTCCCCTTCCTTCAGTCACAGAAAAGGTTCCAAAAGATACAGAGAGAAGGCTCTTGAGAGAAGCAACAGCAGGGAAACCAAGAACGGCCATTTGATTCTATAACTCTTAAGACAGACCCGCTTCATTTGAGCTCAGCAACCGGTGACCACACCCTAGACTTTCAATCTATTACCTGTGTGAGTTATCTTTCATTCTCAACCTCAAGTTAACTCGGGTAACCTTTGCTTTTCCCCTCATTTAGAGGTTTAAAAATCACCCTTGGGATTTTCTCTGGTAAGACTTTGATCTGGGAAGTGTTAAAGAAACAAAACAACAAGAAAAACCATGCAATTATAAGCATTTGTCCTTTTTTCTTTTTGATAGCTAAGTGGGGAGACTCCTTGTGTTAGCAGAGCACCTTAATGCATTTGTGGTTATGAACAGGGAGGCCTGGGGCTCAGACGGACAAGGGTAGAGATAATCTGCTCTGCAGGGAAAAGGATCAGAAGTGAGCACTGGGGGCTGGGGGCCCGGTGAGAGGAGGAGGAGGGAGGGGGGTGGTAGGTAGCACAGCTGGAGGCTGACACCCGAGGGAGGACCACCAGGGGCCGTGTGGTGATACTGTTTTTTCTTGGACCTCTTCCGGTAACTCCTCCAGCTCCTCTGGCCACAAGGGAGGACCCTGACTAGGGCTGGACTATCCTGGTGCCTTGTTCTCCTGGCTGTGGGACCTGGCATGGGGGGTGCAGAACAGAGCACCCTCGGCCTAGAAGGGGCTAGTGACCTTTCCTCACTGGAAATCTGCCTTGCACAGCAGCTTGTGTGACAGCAGGGGTGGGCACTGTCACCTCACCTGCTGTAGCCTCCCAGAGGGACTGTCCACTGGCTCCCACAGCTGGGGCCCGGAGGCTGGTGGCTCAGGAGAAGACTGCCCATGACAAGTTCCATGCTGGAACTGGCCAATGGATGACTTGGACTCAATATTTTGTTGTTCTTTCCTTTGGGCCACAGGGTCCATCACAGGTCCCTTCTCTTGGCCCCAGCCTTCAGTGACAGCCCCTCGTGCCAGGTCCTTCAGCCGGGACAAGGAGGCTCCAGGAACACCAGCCTGAGTCAGGATCGTCCTGTGGCCAGAGGCGGCAGGTAAGTTACAGGGAAATAGGGGAGGACGGTGGCTTCCACATAGAGAGGTGTGCATGGCCAGAGGATGTGCTGCAGTGTATCCTGTGTGCACAAGGGGCCTGATGCCACCAGGGACATTTGGGCAGTCCCCCCTCACTGAGCCCCTCACTGGGAAATCACTTGCTGGGGATCCTGCAGTTCTGAGGCTGCCTTTGGCCACGCCCCTTGGTGCCCAAGGGGAACACGAGGGGATGATGGACAAAGGTCTGTTTCTCTGTTCGTAAGGCCAATCCTGTGTATTGGCCAGACCCTGCTGATGGTGTGAGTGAGTGTATGTGCGTGCCTGTATATGTGCGTATGTGTCTGAGTGTCTGCATCTGTATATATGTATGTGTGTGAACATGTGTCTCTGTGTACACGTGTGTGTGCATGTGTGTCTGTGTATATGTATACATGTGTGAATGTGCGTATGCCTGTACATGAGTCTGAGTTTCTGTATGTGTGTGTGAATGTGTGTCTATGCATATGTGTACATATGTATCTGTGTGTACACATGTGAATGTTCATGCCTGTGTATGTGTGTGAATATATGTGTGAACATGTGTGAATGTATGTCTGGGAATACATGTGTACGTGGATGGGCATGTCTGTGTATGTGTGTGAAAATGTGTGTGTCTGTGTACGTGTGTGCACATGTGTGAATGTGTACCTGTGCATGTGTACACTTAGGTGTATGGCAGTGGTGAGAGGAGGGTGGGGCCCCTCTCTCTGGGTCAGTTCTGGAAGCCTTGGGCTTGTTGCTGGCGGGCGCCCACACCCATGTCCTTAGCTCGAGCCCAGCCTGCCTCTCTCCTCCAAAATCACAGGGTGTTGGGCTGTTCTGCGCTATCAGGGCTGTTAGGTTGGCAGGATAAGGACCATGTTTCAGACCTGAAAATTGGCTCCGGTGAACAGATGTTGATGAACGTGGCTCAAGCTGACCGCAGTGCACGCTTTGCAGAGAGAAAGCTGTGGAGCTGACAGCCCCCTTCTGTCTGTGCTAAGCCCCATCACACATGCATTTTCTCAATCTCCCAACCATCTTGCCAGGATTGGCACCATTAGCCCATTTTATAGATGTGGAAACGGGGACCCAGAGGCATGAAGCTGTGTCCCCCATGGGTGTGCAACCTAGTTGGGGTCTGAGCTGGGCTTGGGGCCAGCAGGGCCTGTGCTCGCTCCACGTCTGCCCATGCCAGCCTGCAAGAGCCTGCTTGGCACACAGCCATTCAGGAAAGATGGCCAGTGTCGATCGGGGCCTCTGTAAACTGGGCTGTGTGGAGCCCCCTGGTATCTTTATGGCCACAGACAACAGCCAGCCCCTTCACAGCCGCAGGGTGAGAGTCTTCAGGCTCCTCTGCCCTGCTCTGTGAGTGGGCCTGGCCTTGGGGAGGGCGGAGAAGGGCCCCCCCCAGCTCCGTCTTCAAGCCCATCTCCGTCCTTCTCAGCACATAACAAGACGGGCATCTTCCAGGCCAAGGGTCTTTCTGGATAAGAACGAGGGGGTGACTCAAATACCGGAGAAGGAAAGGCAGGATCACTGCCTGTGGTGTATCTTGCCATACATGATAGGGAACAAAGAAAAATGTCTTCTAAGTACAGTACCCTTAGAAGGCCCCTTTAAAATAGAAGGTTTTTGTAAAAGCAGCACAAAACCCGCAAACGTTTACAGCATGGTATTCAGGGGGAGGCAGTGCCATGGGACTGTCCCCTGGCGTCAGCTGTGCATCCGCAGGAGCAGGCTTACAAGCAAAAGCAGCCGCCTCCTAGGCTGTAATTTGTTTTCCTGAGTGCTGCCAGGCACACGTCTCTAGAAGCCCCGTGCTCTGGTTCCTCCTGTGACTAGAGACGCAGGCCAGAAGCCAGAACCAGAAAATAAATACTTAAAACCAGAAATCTGATGTGCTGGCACAGCAGAAAGGTAACAGATAGGTGCCTTAAGGAGAAGCAGGCTCTCCATAAACCAGCCGGAAACCCACCCCCCCAGCCCCACTCCAGATGCGCAGCTCACAAGTGGCCACTAGCTCGCTTGTGCTGTGAGGGCCGCGCGCGCGTGCGGTGCCTGCTGCCGGCCAGCCAGGCTGGTGCTGCAGGAAGAACGTGCCCACACCTGGCCAGGTCCTGCTCGCGGCCTCCTTCCTCCCTCCAGGGGCTCTGGGAAGAGGGAGACTCCACTTGAAGCACTTGGGGACACCCCCACCCCTCCCAGGCTACCCACAGACCCGCTCTCTCCAAGGGTTTGGCTGGTTCTTGATTTACACAAGGGCCCATCTTTGCAGAAGCACCTTGGTGATGAGCTGAGGGTCATGGGATCAGTCCTTATGGAGCCATTCCCACTTTAAGCCTCATGGCCACTGGCTACCCTTCCAGACTTGCTGGTGCACAAATGCACACTGCTTGTCACCGAGGGGCAGCCAGGACCTCTGGAGGCCTGGTGCATCTCCCTCTTTGCCCTGGCCCAGCCCCAGGCTCAGGCCCAGGGCGGGTACGTTTGCGCCATGCTTCCCGTGGGGCGAGAGGGACTGAAGTCACACACGTGGCCCAGTGCCAGCAGGCTCTTCCCCTGCATGTTTGGGGTGGGTGTCATAGCGGGGTCTCAGGAGAGGCCCCCATCAATCGACCCTCCTCAGCCCAAAACAGAGGGGGGTTATGGTGGGGCTACATCACAAACCCGGGGCCACACATCTGAGCTACACTCCCGGCTCCTCTAACTGGCCACGTGGCCTTGGGCCTCAGCTCTCTGGGCCTGTTTCCTCATCTGTAAAATGAGGGTGAAAATAGTGCCCCCCTCCCAGGGTTGACTAAGGATTAAATGAGGTTTCATGTATCTAAATAGACTTATATATACGCACACTTACGTGTATATATGAAATTATAGACATAAACATAAATGAATTATATACGAGTGTATAGGTATACATAAATATAAATGAGATTTTATATATAAATATATATGAGATTATAAATACTTGTAATGTTTAAAATATTTAAAACAATGCCTGGCACATGGTAAAGGAGCCTGGCTCTGGGATGGAGCGACCAAGTATTACTGCACCAAGGGCAAGCTGGTGGCCCTGTGGACACTGCACTTGGGCCTCTCAACAAGACCTTCCTCATGGGCAGATGTCTGGAGGAGGATCTTTCCTGTGGTGTCTAGGAAAGAGGTCTACCTGCCTTCTTTCCAGAACTTTCCAGAAAGCATGCTCCAGTACAATCTCATAGTGCAACAGGCATCCCTCTGCCCTGCTCACTGCCAGGGTGACCCAAGATGCATTTATCCCAAAGCTCCAACAGTGAAGGCTGGTTTCAGCGTGATGCCTCCAGGTCTGAAGGTGACCCAGGAGTAAGGGCCTAAGTAGAGCTGTCATTCATCACGAGGTGCCCACATGTCTTTCTTTAGTTGCCCAGGCAACCGGACAAGGTCTCAGCCTTCCAACCAGGACAAGCCTGTCACTTCCCATGATCCAGACAAAGTTCTGGGAGAAGACGGACAGGAGTGGCATGGACCACCAACAAGAGCCCTGGTGGGCACTGCAGGAGGGCCTTCACGGGATTACAGCAGAGCCCATGGAGGGACGCCTCATTTGCTGAGCATCCCCATGTACCAGGCACCATGCTAGGCTCATTCTCATTCACCCTTTCTCCTAATCCTTCAGGGAAAGCCTCCAATTTAGGCCTCATGATCCGATTATACAGAAGAGACATCTGAGGTTCAGGGATTCAACAATTGCCGCTGGGTCCCAGCACCAGTAGGAAAAACAGAATTTGAACACAGAATTGGCAGACCCCAAAACAAAGCTGTTTCCTCCACTCTGGTGCTGCCCAATTTCAGCAATTCATGTGCTGCCGGGTACCACACTGACTTACTATTTCTTTTCAGATCAACTTTAACTCAATTTTTACTTAGCCTTTTCTTAAGCAATTAACATCCAGGAAATAATGGATTTGGTGTGCAAGTTACACTTTTTCCAAATCTCCTTAAAATTTATAAAATCATGCATACACCCCCTGCCACCATCTTGCCAATCACCACATCCACCAGGCTCTGGGAAATGCCACAGTTGCGATGTGAATAAGAGAAGAAGTTTATATGCAAAAATGGAAACGAATCCTGACACTAGTCTTCAGTGATCAGCTAGCGGATTTTAAGCTGGTCACTAGAGGCCATTGTGAGAGTCTCCTGGCCACTAACCTCCTCTCAGGGCAGTTGGGGGAGGTTTGTAGGGAGGAAATATGCAGATCGAAAGGAGAAAAGTAACAAGGAAGCACCCATGAAATGTAGGCTGGCTGTGTGTGAGTGCCTGGTTGGTTTCCTAGGGCTGTCATATAAATAACCAAAAACTGAGTGACTAATAACAACAAATTTATTCTCTCCCAGTTCTGGAGGCTAGAAGTCTGTATAAGAGTCAGCAAGGCTGTGCTCTCTCTGTAGGCCCTGAAGGAGGATCCTTGTTTGCCTTTTCTAGCTTCTTGTGGTGGCCAGCAGTCCCTGGCTTGTGGCTGCATCACTCCAGTCTCTGCTTCTGTCTTCACGTGGCCTTCTGTGTGTGTGTGTCTCCCCGGATCTCTGTGTTCTCTTCTCATAAGGACACCATCATTGAATTAGGGCCCACTCTACTTTAATGTGGCTTCATCGTAACTAGTTATACCTGCAAAGACCCTATTACTAAATAAGGTCGAATTCTGAGGTTCCGGGTGGACGTGGATTTTGGGGGACACATTCACCCCTGTACAGACAGTGTGAGCACGTGCCTGAGCACATTACTCACGTCAGTGCCGAGAAGGGGCATGAGGACGAATGGTGCCTGTTAGCAAGAGGCAGCTCCATGGGGGGGAAATACCCTGGCAAGGAGATGTGGGGACGCTCCGAGTGTCTCTGGCCCCCTCAATGCTGGCCCTGTGTGTGTGCCTCTAGAACTTTCTACCTTTGTCAAGGGAGGAGCTCAGACATCACCGGATGATCTTCAGGCTTTAAAGTTCTATGGCTGTGCGACTGGTGGACGAAGTCCAAGGACATCCAGAACCGTCAGATCCGGGACAGCAAATGCACGACCTGGGTTCCGCCAGGGTCCACACCACAGTGGATATCATTAAGGGGTTCACTGAAAGAGGACACATGCTGACAGGAGAAGGAGACAGACTTCCATTAAGAGGAAACAGAACCAGGGAGGGCCCCATAGTGACGGGCACCCGGCCAGGGGCTCACTGGGGCCTGGAGCAGGGCCCACTGTCGCTGCCTTCCGAGGGGCGCTGAGTGTCCTGTGCTCGTTTCCTGCTGACACCTCCCCTTACTGTGGTTAGGATGGTTCTGGGCCCTGAACAAGGAGTTCTAGCAATAAGGGAGCAGAGAGAATGCTGCAACCCAGGGACGTGTGAGACGGGCAGTGGCTCGCGGGGGACGCCCACGGCTGATGGAGGCTGCCCTGGGGTTTGGCCGGTGTTACTCATCCCGCGTGAAAGAGAACATCACAGTCCTGGCATGGCCCCTTGGTTTCTACAGCTTTTAAAGCCATTTGAAAATAGCAACAACGTGCAGGGATGCTGGGCTCGGAGGAAGCCTGCCCTGGAGTCTTGTGCTGTCGTGTTGGCAGCCCCCTCCTGACCCTGCAGACCCTGCCTGGAGGCCCTGGGGACACGGTAATTCTTTCGCTTAAAGCAAGGGCAGATGGGGCGGCCTCTGCGTGTGTCCTGGGGGAGGGAAGTAGGGGAGTGCAAGCCCCTTCCGTCACCACTAGTCAGGGTGGCTCGGGATCCCCCAGATCCGTGTGCTGACTGCCATCCAGTCCCGATTAATTCAAAAGCCACACTTGAGCATCGTCCACGTGCCAGCCCTGGGCTAGGCCTCGACATACAAAGGCTTAAAGACTGTCCAAGGGCTGAATCACTGGCCTTGCGAAATGCGGAGACTGGACACACGCACACACACATACACACACACATCATTACATGGATGTACAGGCAACATGCTCCTGGAGCACAGAGGAGGGGATCTCCTGCTCCTTGTGGTATGAAATGGCCACTGTAGACTCCTTTGGGTGTCTGGTCAGCTCACGATGTCCCCTTGTCTGGGAACTGCCTCCCCCATCACAGAGGTGGGCCTCAGGTAGCCACATGTGTTCCATGGGAACTTGTATTTGTCAGGTTTTCCAGAAAAACAGAACCAATAGGATACACACACACACACACACACACACACACACAAAGTGATTTATTTTAAGGAGTCAGCTCAAGTGACTATGGAGGCTGAGACCTGCAGCTCAGGAACTGCAGTTAGCAAACTGGAGACCCAGGAGAGCTGAAGGTGTCATTCCAGTCTGAGTCTGAAAGCCTGAGCCCCAGGAGAGTTGATGGTGTAAGTTTCAGCGCGAAAGCCAGCAGGCTCAAGACCCAGGAAGAGCCAATGTTTCAGCTCGAGTCTGAAGGCTGGAAAAAACCTGCCCACCTCAGGGCAGTCGAGAGGAGGAGTTCCCTCTTCCTCCAGAGAAGGTCAGCCTTTTTGTTCTATTCAGGCCTTCAACTGATTGGATGAGGCCCACCCACATTAGGAAGGGCAATCTGTTTTATTCACTCTATGCATTTAAATGTTAAACTCATTCAAAAACACCCCTGCAGAAACACCCTATGCAGAATAGCGTTTGACCAAACATCTGGGCACCCCGTGGCCCAGTCCATTGACAAAACTTTAACCATCACAGGATTTAAGCCAATCAGAGTACCTCTCCAGAGGAACTTTCCACTGGGAGAGAGAGACCAGCTGGTCTCTGCCTTGGCAGGACCTGGGACCCAATAGGTAAAGGCTTTCTTTCCAGACTTCCTCCCAGTTTCCTTCTTGACCCTTGAGTCCCATAAGACACCACCCCTCATGCCCCCGTATCTTGATCATATGCACACATTTTTCCTTAGATGAGCTTGGGCTGAGTGTCCTCAACTGCACCACCCCCGGGACCACTGTGAACATCGGCTCCTCTCCGTTAGGCCCTCCCTCCACAGTGGAGTCTTCCTTGACTCTTCCCCGGTGCCATTAGCACTGCGCTGGGTCACCCCCGGCAGGTTGGCCTGACAGAGTCTTCCACTCTCAGTTTTGTTACAACAATCAGGGTGAAAACTGAAGACTGGGTTTTTATTTTTGTGTATGTTTGTTTTTATCACCAGCCACTCACTTCCAGAAACGTGTTTCCACCCGGAGGGTTACTAACTCGAAAGACGTGGCACCTCACAGAGCCTCCGTCAGTGCAAGTTTGAAAGAGTTTAACAGACAGATTTAATCCTCCTGCAGGTTGGAGTTTCCAGAAACGCCAGTATAGTTGGTTGTGTGGTGTTAACAACAATCCTAGTTGCTGAGGCTTCTCTTCCCATCCTTGGCCTGGTACATGCCATATCGTGAAAACTAAAATGTCAAAGAGGAATGATTTAAAAGCAAAATTCTGACCAGGAAGTGGGCCTTGGGAAACCTGCCCTGAAGTGCTTGTTTTGTTTCTAGAGGAGAAAAGAGCAGAGAGGTGGGAGGGCAGCCAATACCGTGTCAACGTGGCTGCGTTTTTGCAAAGCACGTGGAAATCTGTGGAACGATCTCATCATCACGCTCACTGGAGCATCATGCTGCTCGCGGGCTCGAGCAAGGACGACCGAAGGCTCACAGCTGCAGCCTAGGAAGAAGCCCTGGGATGACCTGAGCCTCCTTCTCATCTGTCAGGTGGGGACACGGGGGCCCAGTTTGCTCCAAGGCACACAGCCAAGCAGCGGGGAGCTGGGCTTCACACACAGTCAGACACCAATTCCAGAGGGATGACAGACCTAAACATAAAAATGACACTTTCCAACCGTAAGAGAAATATCTTCGTGACCTCCTGGTGGGGAGGGAAGGACTTCTTAAGCAAGACACAAAAAGCACAACCCAAGGGGCAAGAGCCTGGTACTCCGGCCACATTAGAATTAAGAACTTCCCTCCATCTTGAAACAAAAAGGAAAACTGATTGTGGTTCCTGGGTCCTCAGTCATTCCTACTGAAAGCACTGGGAGGGTCTCGTGGGAAGATCGGCAGTGTTCCCTCAGTGCCAGGCAGGGTGCGGGCCCCTTACAAACACACACCTCCCATGACAGTGCTGTGAGGAATGAGTGTCCCCTGTCACACGGAGGAAACTGAATCCAGAGAGGCCAGTAGCTTGTCACACTCACCAATCTGTTTGGTCAAACAGGACGCCACCTGTCACCTGCCTCTGCAAGCATCTCCTATTGATCTGCCAGTTCCCCTCTGTCCCCCCAGTCAGCACAGTTGCCCAGGTGTCTTTTACCAAATGCAAGTCAGACCGTGTTACCCCATCATCAGACCCTTCGGGGATGTCCTGATACGAATCACATAAAACCCAAACTCCTTCCCAGCCTCTGGGACCCTTGGTGACATGGTCCCTAACTTTTCTGCCTTGCCTCTTACCACCCTGCCCTTCCCCCGTGCTCCAGGTGTGCAGGCCTCCTCAGGGCCTTTGCACAAGCTGTTCTCTCACCAGAGACACTCTTCTCACTTCCCTATATGGCCAACATTAGTTGTCCTTGAACACCACCTCCTGGGAGAACCCTCCCCTGACCTGGGCACACTTTCTCTTAGCAATGTACACAATTTAATTTCTATTTATTTGTTCAACATCTGTCTGCCAGAATAGACTGAATGCTCTAGAAGGGCGAAGAATGGGCTATTTTATTCTTGGGTGTACCTTTAGCTCCAACACAGTGCCTGGCACACAGTACATGGTCAATAAATACGTGTTGACTGAATGCTGAATCCCTCCTGAAATGCTTCGAGCACTGTCCCTAACAAGCCGTGTGACCTCAGGCACCTCACTGTTGCTCTCTCAGCCTCGTATGTCCACGCAAGCGTCCAGTGCCTTCCAGCTCTGACGTACGCTCACCCAGCCATTCAAAGAGAAACAGCCCTACTGTGCGCCAGGCACGGTGCCAGGGGCGGGATGTGGCACCTGTGCAGCCCAGGGTAGGGCAGCATCCGTGTGAGCCTAAACTCACGTGACTCTCTCCATGTCCAGCTTCCCTGGAGGAGGCTGGCCTCCCCAAATGGTGGCCTGCTTTGGCTAGGTGGCCTCTCTGGCTGTGGAGGTCACTCTGAGGGATGAGTTCCAGAGTCCAGGAAGGATGTACCAGATCCCAAAGGCCGAGGGAGCAAAGGAGCAGCAGCGCGGGACCAGTCCTTCTCAGCAGTCAGAGCCTTGGGGGCAGCCGCCCCCCAACTGCCGACAGACAGGACGGACGCAGCCTGGCCTGCTGGCCCTGAGCACTGGCACTTTGGGAAGTTATTCCTGCATAAATTCTGTCTACCTGAAGACCATTCCAGGAGAGCGAACCTTTCCTCCCTTCTCAAGCTTTGTACAAAGCCATGACCAAATAACGAAATCTCTGGCTCTTTCTTGGTGGGGAAGAAAACCTGGGCCACAGAGGCCCACGTTCCATCTGTGCACTGCCATGGTGCGCAGTGAGCATGGCACCAGCAGAGCAAGCCCTCACCAGCGCTTTGACAGGCTGCCTCTGCTTTGTTGCTAGCAGGCTCTCCAGTCTTCTCTTCACAGTGTGGCATTTTATTTTGTAACTAAGGTTCTACAATTTACCTGCCTTGTCTTAGGAGATCCCTATGAAGTCTTTCATTGCTTCAATATGCTTCCCAAGGAAAGTAACCAAAAACCAACTGTAGGGATATCTGCAAGGAAAGTACAGGGCAGTGCGGCAAAAATGTTGAGCTATGTGGATTCTGTCCTGGGTTCCAACGCTGACAAGCTGGGCAACCCTGGGCAGATCTGCTGCCCTCTCTGGTCTGTTTCTGCCTCTGCAAAATGAAGCGTTCAGGCTCCGTGGGCCCCTAGCTCTCACCTGCTGTGGTTTCAGACCTCAGTCGGGTTCTTTGCATGAGGCGGGGATGCCGGGTAGAGTGCTTCCCTGGGGTAGGGCTTCCTCAGACAGAGGCATCCCCTGAGAGGCCACTGGGGTCACTGGGTGAGGGGCTGGAATGGGTCCTGGACTAGGGACTACCTGGTTCCTGGGAATGGGGGAGACACTGGACAGTGTCTGGACAGTGAATGGGGGAGAACTGGCTGTTCTCTGAGTAACCTAATGTTACTTGCAGAGGTAAATACTCTCTGAAGCAAAGAAAGAAAGTGGAGGGAAGGAGAAAGGAGCTAGAAAGTACTGAGGGCCAACCAAGTACCATGCCTGCACTTGGGGTTACCTCAAGAACTCATTGAAGCCCCTGTCAATCCTGTGAAGCAGAGATTATCACTCCCGTCCAATGCTTGAGCAAACTAAGGCTCAGACAGTCTGAGCAACCTGGCCATGAGCACACAGCAAGGCAGTGGCAGGGGGAGGGCGTGTGCATCCAGGCCCGTCTGAAGTGTTCAACCTGAGCTGCCTCGCGTGGAGGAAGGGCTAAGGATTGTCTGGGAGAGCAAGTCTGAACCAATAGCCCTGCCCTGTCCTCACTGAGTTGGATCCTCATTATGGACCTGCGGACACATAGGAGAGCTATTCCGGTTAGAAGGTCCTCTAACCTTCGCCAAATCAAGCATTTCCTGCAACCACCAAATGTTCATGGGCACCCCTCCCAAGAGCACACATGTTAGTTTTGGTTCAATACGTCTACTTTGCAGACAAACACTTCAAAGGGAAAGCGTATGTCTAGTCAGTGGGATCAATAGCAGCTTCAGGGTCCAAAGGGCCATGAAGTCCTCTTGGCACCAGCCCCACGGCCTGCTGTGTGAAGCTGGAGGTGGTGGGTTGGACATGCATTGACCAAGACCTTTCCTCGGCATGAGCTGTTTGCAGAGAAGACTCCACAGACTGTCAAGGAGAGTTCACCAAGTCAACATGCAGGGCAAAGGCGAGGCCAGAGTGGGACCTGAGCAGGGAGCCCCACGAGATGGATAATCTGAGGAAGGCGCAGCCGAACGGTGGTGGAGAGATGACCTGGGAGTTGGGGTACAAGAGCAACAAAGGTCTAGGTCATGGGGGAGAGTTAAACTGAGCCAGGGAAAGCGGGTAAGAAGAACAGGAGGGATGGAGCTGAGGAGGCCAGCTCAGCCTCTCTGTTGTCACTCGGTCCCCTGTGTGCGGAGTAATAAACGCCCTGCATCAGAAAGTGTCCGCGCCTTCCTGAACAGACTCACCATCATGCGAGAGAACTCACGATGGTGGTGGATTCCAAGCTCGGAAGCACCGCTCTCAGCAACATATTCTTTTGTATAGTTTCCACGTTGCTCTGAACAGGTGGGGAGGGAGTAGACAGCAGGGTTGTCCAGAATGTTGCCATCTGACAGTGGCCACAGGTTATGGAATCCAGGACAGGAAGGCAGGGAAGGCGGCAGCAGTGGCAGATGTGGGTCCTTCCCAGACGCACACTCGGCCTGGCTGGCCCTGGGGAAATGGCCAGGGAGAAGTGGTCACGGCTGAACTCTTCTTAAAAGTCGTTTTTATTGTGAAATATACCACACACTTTATGAAATGTATCACATATACAGAACGCACGCATGAAATGTGTCCTAGTGGTTTAAAGAATAATCATAAGAGGAACATTTGAGTATCCACACCCAAGGTTAAAACCAATGATAACATCTTACAGGAGAGTCCTAAGGTCCCTCACGGTGTCTTCCTCCTGGCCTCCGCCAGAGGTAACGACCCTCCCGACTTTTACGTTAGCCATTCCCTTGCTTTTCTTTATAAGGTTTACTACTCATGTGCGATCTCTAAACAATATATTGTGCAGATCTGAGAAAATGAGCAGCAAGCACACACCCAGCTGTTTGATGAAAGGGCAACACAGCCATCAGACACAGGCCCCAGGAGAAGGTCAGATGAGGCAGAGCGTCTGGCTTCAGCTCCCCTGATAACGACCCATTCCCTGGTGTCCTGGGAACTGGGCCAAGAGGCAGCTCGCTGTGCCAGAACATCAACTCCAGCAGAGAAACCCGGTGATAAGGCCCCCGGGGGCAGAGTGAGGCAGCTCGTGTCCTGAGAAACCCCCACCTCCTTCCCATCCAGCCACTTATCCATCCTCCTCATCTGCTGGTGATGGGGGGTGTCGGGGCAGAGGTCATCCCACACACGGAGACCCCCAGAGCATTTGGGGTGGAGGAATGGGATGACTGAGTGTATCAGTCCTGGCAGGCAGGATGAGAAGCGTGTAGGGATTAATTGGACCTGTGAGGAGCAAAGTTGGGTCCCTCTGTAGTGCTGGCAGGGAGGGCAGTGATGCAGTATGAAGTGAGAGCCTCAGGGGGCAGCTGGAGACTTGTAGGAACAAAGATGTCTAGTCTAATGTTCAATTTGGGGTCCTTCGAATAGTTCCTCTGATAAATATTTATGGAACACTTCTATGAGCCAGGCTCCCATCCACATTCAGTAAAGTCTGTTACATACACAAGTGTCTTTGGAGACTGAGTTTTCGTGACATCAGTGACATCTAGGGCTTGTCTCTGGGTCTGAGGACCCGGGCAATATGGGGAGACCACCAAACAGTGGAAGAAGAAGCTTGGAGCTGGGTTGTGGAAAGCTCTGAAAACCCATGGCAACTTGGGGTGATCTTATCTCGAGGTTTAAGGGACAATCCAACCCATTTCCTAAAGCCTGGGCTCCTGTCTCACCCTGCCACCACCGTCCATTGGTTCTTGTCACGAGTGTCTCTCTGGGCTAGTTGTCTTTCTGGGTGACTGTCAGCAACTGGGGTGCAGGGACCCAGCTCATATTTCTTTGTTCCCACCTGCACCACCCACGCCTGGTACAATTTTTGATCACAGTTGATGGGTTAGAAAGACCTTTTTGAAGGGACAGCCCATGACATATTTCATCATGATGCAGCTTTGCTTCAAATGGGACGTTAGCTTAGAATGAGTCTCCTCAGTTCTTTAGAGGGAGCAGGACATTCTAAGAGCAAGAAGGTAGACAGCAGCTTTCTTATGGGGAAAATCATCATAAAGTGTGATTCTTCTGGTTGTACAGCCAATTAATTTCCTAAGATTATCATTATGCAAATATTAAAGAAGGAAGAAAATTAACATTTAATGAGTGCCTACTGAATGCATTCTATCCTTGATGCCTCCTGGATTTAAAAAGAAATGTGTCACTGAAGGCCTGCAGTGCGCCCAGGCCTGGGGAGTTCTCTGGTTGTAACTGAGGGTCCAGAAGAAGAGCTCCGGCAGCCCAGAATTCACCTTCTGCTCACGTCTGGGCCTCTTCCTGTTGGGAGAGAAGCCGGGGCCCTGTGGGCGGCTGTTCACGGGTCTGTGCCACGTTTCTCTGATGCTAATTCTGAGGAAGGAGCAGGGAATGAGTGCCCTCCCTGCCCTCACCAGGAGGGTTCCTTTTGGGAGACTGAAGCAGAGCGTGAAGATTAAATGGAGGAAAATCCCTCAGCAGGGGCAGAAAATGAAATCCACCCAGCTCACCCAAGCACCAAACAAAACTCCGAACAAAAGATAAACAAATAAACAAACAATAAATAAATGTCACACGCCATGGGAAACATTGGTATCTGCTTTTCCATAAGGCTGTGAGTCCAAACTGTGTTATGTTGAGTAATCTCCCCTCAAACAACAGGATTTACCAAACAGCAATGACAGTTAACCTCCAGATTAATAAATGTTACACACCCTCCTGATAAATATTAAATAGACTCAAAATAAGCTTATGAGGTTGGGATCATCCTCTTGGAGTTGATAGAGGAAAGTGATGGGAGTGGAGAGACTCCTGTGGGCAAGAAGGGATCTGAGAGCCAGATGTGGCTTCTACAGATGTCGCTTCTTGCGGGGACCCAGAAGCCACCTCCAGGATGCAAAGACCCTCAGGAATAGCACCAGATGGGTAATCATATTAAAAACCCCAAGGCTTTATGAAATTAGTTAGGGAGTTAGTAAGTAAGGATTACACCTCTAATTCCTTCTTCAAATTCTGATTTTGGACGCTGGACTCAAAAACAATCGAAGCGTTTGAAGCAGTAGGAGTTTAGCCCTTATGGAAGTTACCATTTCCTGGAGTGGAGAGAAAAAAACCCATAAAAAATTGCACTAGAAAGTGAAATTGGATTTTAAAAAATCAATGAAGTAACCACGCTATTAAAATGGAAAATAAGTCTGATGTCATTCTGAAAAATAAAAGGGTTGAGTCACCTGCAGAGCCACTTAATTAGGCACAGGAAGTAACAAGAGAGCTTGAGTGATTTTCCCCGTGAATGTCAGTATTTCAAAATGAGTGAGGCGTCAGGCCAAGAGCATTCCTTCTCATCAGAGAGGAAAATCGGTTCTTTTGCCTCAGGACATCTTGATATATATTTGAAGTCGATGAAGAGCAAAAAGGAAGGTATTAAAAATTATCCCAACTGCACCCAAGCAGGGGAAAAAGTCAGCTTTCTACTTCGGGTCCCCGGGGCGGTGTGTGATGAAGGCCATGGAGTGGGCACTGGGACACTTTGGGACAGGAAGGCATTCCGGGTAGGGGTGGGGGCAGCCGCGCCCACCTTCACAAGGTCAGAGGAGGGTGTGCTAGGGTCTTCCCAGCGTCCCCCGGGGTTGTAGCCACTGTGAGGGGCAGCAGCCAGGTGTGGGTTTTAACAGAAGTGATGGGACATGCAGGGGAGCCCTGAAGAATGCCTTCCATTTTCCACCTGAGCCAGTGTCGGGGGGATTCACACGCGGCCTGCCTGGCCTCCCTCCTGCTTGCCCCAAGCAGAGGGCCTTGCCCTGCCGGCCCCAGTGAGCAGTTAGGCCTGGGGTGCGCTCCCCAGCAGAGCAGCCGTGTTGGAATGCCCAGTCCCACCCCAGGGAGGCCTGGGGGCCACCAAAGTGGGCGTGGGGCCCTGAGTGTGGGTCCTCTGGGCCACACTTGGAGGAGCTCCTGAGGTCACTGCTGGATCTCAAACTACAGTAACTCTGACGATAACCAGGGTCTGTCCCCTGAGGCCTAGTGCTCAATGCATTATCCTCCCCACCCCCAGGTTATCAAAGGCCTGTTTCCTTTCAGCTGCTACGATTAGCATAGCTCACACCGAGGTCTTTTGATGCTGGTTGGTTGTTTTATGTTCATTATTATTATTACTTAACTTTGCCAGTAGCACAAAAATGTGGAAACTTGAATCCCCAAGTCTGACCTGGTTTGGGTATGGTTAGAGACTGGGCTTGTTCAGAAGAGCTGACCACCCAAATGGAGTGTGGCTGCCAGCTAAGTGCAAACGTGAGGGGTCCTGGACACGCAGGGAAGGGTCTCTCTGCCCGGACATGTGGAGTCTGCTTCCCTTGACCAGTAAGGCAGGCTGTTCTGAATGAGCTGAGTTTAACTGGTGGTTAAAGCCAAAGATGGGCCACACCCAGCAGCTCTGGGTTTTAGGCAGTGCCCTCAACCCTGAGGATAGCCGGACACTTTCCCGATGTTAACATGGGTAATGCTCCGCTTGCAACATCAACCAATATCAGAAGTGGCTTCCTCCCCACGAGATTTCTTTATTATTCATCCTGAAGTTGACAATGTAGCACTGGGTTTTCACATCAACTCTCTAAATGTTCTCCTTCCCCCCATCCCACTCCAAATAGGACTGCTCAACAAAAACACAGCTAAGAAATATTCGGTGTTCACAATTTTTAACCAATTAGCCAATTGGGAATCAGATAAACTAATCCTAATCCTCTTTTGAGGATTGTATTGAAGGCACTAGCTGCCACGTGCATTTATCTAATGCCAACGGAGCGCTGGGTTGCAAGGCTGGGAGCTTTGGGAATACTAGGCTACAATACTAGGATACCGACGGTTAAGTATATCCCCAATAATATTGATTATTCTCCCTTGAAAAGTCTTTTCTAATTAGAGAGACCACTGGGGTTGGGGGTGGAGGCAGGGGTAGCATTGCATCCAAGTGAAATGGAGCATGGCTGGGGTCCAGCATTGGGGGTTCATTTCTCTCTGCTGCTGTTTTCAGCTGTGTGACCCTGGGCTACTCACCTCCGCTTCCGAGCCTCAGTTTCCTCAACTGTTAAATGGGACCAGTAACTGAACCTTCTTTGTAAGGTCATGAAGAGACTCCTGAGACAGTCCTGGGACGAGTTCTGCATGGTCCCCAGGACAGGATATGAGCAGCACTCTTATTAGTAGCTACTGTACCAACATTTTTGTTCTAATACAGTTCTTGTTTTAGATAGTGGCTTGAAAGGCAAAAGAGGAAATATGGATTGAACTTTTATAGTTGTTGGTATAATCTGATCTGGCTTTGTCTTTGCGTGATTTCAAATATCAGGGGAAAAGGGAACATCAGTGCAAGAAAGAAAACGTGTGTCCAGGGCAGGCTGGAGACCTGGGTAAAATGTTCTCTGAAGATTGCAGCGAATGCTTTCCAGACGACAAGATCAGGATGGCCTTACGCCTGAGTCAGGTGACGGCAGGGGGTCAGCAGGACGAGTCACAGGGCACCTTCCTCAGACCTTCTGCCCGGCCTTTCCTGCTGGCCTCCACCAACCAGAGGAGCAGAGCTGGGGGGCAGGGGAATGTCCCTGGGGAGGACTGCAGGGCAGCAGTGGCATCCAGCAGCAGGCACTTGGGGCCCTTTAAGAAACCCATTCCCCACGTGCACAAAGTCTCCTCCCCAGGGGATAGCACTGTGACAGCCACTTTCCTGCTGGGTGTGTGCTCCTCTAGCTGTGAACTGGCCTTGAATTCCAGTCACCTCCACAAATTTCACTGAGGTGAAACCTTGCTCACATCATGGGGTCAAAGTTCAAATGTCACTTGGAATGGGATGTCAGCCAGCCGTTGCAGGAGGAGATAGGAAAGGGAGAGACAGAAACTCAGATAGCTAATGCCATTCTCCCTGGGGTAGCAACACCCAGCCCTCAATTCCTAATTCCCAGGGAGGCCTCTCCCTGATATGAGCAAGTCCGTCCTCCCTTTGTGTCTCAACACCGCCCCTATATCCCCACCTGTCTCCGTTCGTATCCTCTTTGCTGGTTCCATCTGACCGAGGGGGCCTGGGGTTCAGACCCTGGCTCTGCCGCTCACAGGCGGCATGCCCCGCCTTGGGGAAGGTGAGTGCTCTGCTGACTTTCCCGTGCTGAATGGGGACTGTCAGTTGGCACGTTTCCAAGGGTGAAGAGCCTGGCATGGAGTCGACCTATTTCCTTTCCCTCTCCTATCACCGGCCTGGCCTGACCGCTCCTCTGGAACCTGCCTTGTGTGACTGACCTCAGCCCTTGCTGTTGCAACCTTACTGCTCCCCACACCACCCCCAGCAGGACCCCAGGCGCTCTGCCAGCCGGGCCCTGACCCCTCTCTTGGCTTCCTGCCCCATATTTGACCTCGCACCAGCACAAATGTTCAGGTTGCTGAGACCAGGAACAGGTTGCACTTGTCACTCTCATTCCAGAAGAGTCATTTCTATGTCCCGAGGATCAGCTGCACAAGGAGAAGAGGGTGACATCACCAGACTTCCACAGTCTCTGCCCAGGGAGGTCCCTCGTGCGTTTGCCCTGGGGGAGCATCACCCCTCCTCCCACTGACATGCCTAGAGCAGCCTCCTGCTTGGCCTCAGTCGGGGGGGGGGGGGGGGACCTGAGGCCGCAGCTGCCAAGACTTTTCAGTGAGGTCGTCATCTTTTTGTGGGAAAGAAGAGGGAGTTTCGGCTGTTCTGCCAAAGTTAAAAACTCACGAATTTTCCATCAGGCACCAGCTACTCCAGATGCACAAACATACCCTAAGTTTCCTAGAGAGGAAATATTCATAAAGCTTCGCAAGACCCTTGATTCTCAGTCCAGTGGGATTCAGATATTTATCCGGGAGAGGCATGATTTATTATATGTATTGGGTTTTTGACTGTGCCTCACCCATTCCTGCTTCCTGTTGGCCCCCAGTCTCCTTTGGGGGATGACATCCCCCCATGGTGTTTGGGAGAATAACCTTAGTTGCCACCCTCCACCATGGAAGTCTAGGAAGCAAAATCCTTTCTCTCCTGGCCCTGGGCCCCTCACTGAGGGGTATGTGGCTTGGAGGCCCTCACCCAGGGTGACAACTGCAATGAGTGAAGTAGGGACAGAGGGTCAGCAGGTCCAGCTGGGACCCAGGAGAGACAGCCTCCTCCATGAGGCAAGGTTGTGCTTCCTGCTTTCCCAGCCCTCTGGAGCAGCCTGGGACCCCCTCCCAAAATCCCTGAGCCCCTCATCACCTTCCACTGCGTTCTTTTGTCTGAGCTAGCTGGAATCTCTTTCTCAAAATGATGGAATCCTAACTGATGCTGCCAGGGGACACTGCCTAGTCTACAGTGAGCTCCCTTAAAACTCTCTGGAGTCCATGACAGTAGCCTGGGTATAAGTGCCATCCGAGGAACAGTTGAGAAGTTCTGGCCTGCGCGCGTGTCGAATGGCTTGTTCATTTTGGAGAGGGTAGTCATTGCTAATATCTGTAACTGATGTCTCTCTCTTTTGGGACAGCCTGTGTGTGTGTGTGTGTGTGTGTGTGTGTGTGTGTGTGTGCGCGCGTCTCTCTCTTACCAGCAAACTAACAGAATGTAGTTATCGTTGTTGTTGTTATTCCTCTAAAAGAGTGACTATTTTATGCCTCAGGCACTCTGCCTACCTAGGAGACATCTGATGCTCCAAAGCTCACCAGTGACCAGAAGCTCTGCATTTGGCAGAAAGGCACACGGCCATTCTATTTTGCCTGAGGAATCTCTACAGTTCCCACATCTGTTGGCATCCGAGGACAGCTCCCCGAGGAACTGAACGCTCACCCTCACCCTAGTCTTGTGGATCCCACGGGTGCCTCTGTGGCTGAGGCGTTCCTTCAGTCTCGAATCCTATCACTTAAACTGCTGAGGGATGAAGCTCTGGGACTATCGGTGGCCTGCAAAGGCCAGTGGTTCATCCCAACATGTTCTCAGTGACCTAGATGAAAGTATCATCCTATAAGCCACACATTAAGTACATTCACAATGTTGTGCAACCATCACCACTATGTATTTCCAAAACTTTTTCACCACCTCAAACAGAAACTCTTGTGCCCATTAAGCAATAATTCCCCATTCTACCCCTCCCCTAGCCCCTGGTAACTACAATTCTACTTTCTGTCTTTATGAATTTTCCTATTCTAGGTACCTCATATGATATTTGTCCTCTTGTATCTGGCTCATTTGAATTAGCACAATGTTTTCAACTTCATCTATGTTGTAGAATGTATCAGTACTTCATTCCTTTTTAAGGCTGAATAATATTCCATTGCATGGATATACCACGTTTTGTTTATCTAGTCATCTGTTGACAGACTTGTGGATTATTTCCACCTTTATCTGTTGTGAATAATGCTGCAATGAACACTGGCGTCCAAGTATCTGTCTGAGTCCCTGTTTTCAATTATTTTGAGTATATTCCTAGGAGTGGAATTGCTAAGTCATAGAGTAATTCTATGTTTAACTTTTTGAGGAACCACCAAACTGTTTTCCACAGCAGCTGCACCATTTTACATTTCCATCAGCCGTGTACAATTTTCCACATCTTCTCCAACACTTGTTATTTTCTGTTTTTGTTATTATTATCACTGCCATCTTAATGGATGTGAAGTAGTATGTCATTGTGGTTTTGATATGAATTTTCCTAATAATTAATGATGTTGAACATCTCTTTTTTTTTTGCTGGGAAAGATTCACCTGAGGTAACATCTGTTGCCAATCTTCCTCTCTCTTTTTTTTTCCTCCCCAAGGCCTCAGCACATAGTTGTATATCATAGTTGCAAGTCCTTCTAGTTCTTCTATGTGAACCACCGCCACTCTATGGCTACTGACAGAAGAGTGGTGTGGTTTTGCCCCCAGGAACAAAACTAGGGCCGCTGAAGCGGAACGCGCGGGACTTGAACCACTAGGCCATCAGGGCTAGCTCTTGAACATCTTTTGACGTGCTTTTTAGCCAGTTGTATATCTTCTTTGGAGAAATGTCTATTCAAATCCTTTGCACATTTTTTAATTGAGTTGTCTGTCTTTTGTTGTTGAGTTGTAGGAGTAGTTAATATATTCTAGATATTAAATCCTTACCAGTTATATGATTTGCAAATATTTTCTCCCATTCTATAGATTGTATTTGTACTTTCTTGATAATGTCCTTTGATGCACAAAAGATTTTAATTTTGATGAAGTCCAGTTTATCTATTTTTTCTTTTGTTGCTTTTGCCTTTGGTGTCAAATGTAAGAATCCGTTGCCAAATATGACATCATGAAGATTTACTCCTATGTTTTCTTCTAAGAGTTTTATGGTTTTAGCTTTCATATTAAGGTCATTGATCCATTTTGAATTAATTTTTGTATATGGTATAAGGTAAAGGTTCAACTTTATTCTTTTGCATGTGGAAATCCAGTTGTCCCAGCACCGTTCATTGAAGAGACTTCTTTCCCCACTGATCGAACTTGGCACTCTTGTTAAAAATCAATCGGCCATGGATGTGTGGGTTTATTTCTGGACTCTCAATTCTATTCCATTGATCTATATGTCTATCCTTATGCCAGTACCATACTGTTTGGATTACTGTAGCTTTGTAGTAAGTTTTGAAATCTGGAAATGTCAGTTTTCTGCCTTTGTTTTTCTTTTTCAAGATTGTCTTGGATATTTGGGGCCCTTTGAGATTCTATACGGATTTGAGAATAGCCTTTTCCATTTCTGTAAAAAAAGGCTGTTGAAACTGATAAGGACTGCACTGAATGTGTAGATTGCTTTGGTTAGTATGGACATCTTAACAGTATTAAGTCTTCCTTACCCAAGAGCGCGGGATGTCTTTCCATTTACTTAGGTCTTCTTTATTTTCTTTCAGCAATCTCTAAACCTTTCTTGAACCTATTTGTGTCTATGACTTACATAACCTCTCAGGATAATGAGAGCCATATGTTTCCTTTATCCACTACATAAATTAGACTTAAAGCCAATGGATGATGCTATCTCTTTCAATTTTTGCAAGCCCCCCTAATTTCAGTATTTTCAATTTTGGTAAGCAAATCCCAGGATGTGCTATTGTTAGCCTTCATGATTTCTTTGATATTATATACATGCCCTCTCAGCCACCATCTTCACAGATTAAAAATTCTCACTCTTTTTGGTGTCTCCTCACACAGAGTTTTATCAGTTGCCATTCTCCCAGTTCTGTTTTGTTTCTGATCCAATAAGCAAACTTAGATCCAACCAAGTTGTGTGCTGCTCGGCCTGCTTTAGCATTTGGCTGGGAGAGACCCAGTGTAGTGAAAAAGAGAACAATAAACCTCATCCCATGAGCCCCATTCAAAAGTGGAATGTTGACCATGTCTCCAGCTGCCATGGAAGAAGTACTGGGAACCCATGGCCATGATCCCTGGGGGTCACAGGGTCAGGAGCCACAGAGTGAATGAGAAAAGCCAGAGAAGCAGAGAGGATTTCCAGCTGGGGGTTTAGGGGAGATCCCATGGAGGAGAAACCACCTGAATTGGGGCATCAGGGGAGGAGGGTGCCTAGACTCACAATTAATGGAATGTCCTCAGAAAGCAGAGTCGAATTTTCATGAACAGGCTTCAGGAGGAATCTGAAACTTCTAAAAATGAACACTAAATTTTAGATGTATTAGGACATGTGCATTTTATGAAAAGTCCATGGCTTTCATTAGATTCTCAAAAAAGTAGGTCAGCATCAAGAGAAATCCTTTCTAATGAGGGACTGATCAGAGGGCTCATTTTGCACTTGTTAGAGAGCTCACTGTGGACGTGGGGAATTACTACGTGATGTGGGCCAGAGGTTGATGCTTCGGGGGCTCTTAACTAGATTCAAGATGCCTTCATTGTCCTAAAATCGTGCATTTGTGTTATGTTTTTATCTTAGTGCGTTTTTCAGGAAATAGTCACTTTCATTCGATTCTCAGAGGTCATGAGCCCAATAACTAAGCACTTTCCTTCTACACAGCATGAATAATTGGTCCTTGACCATGAGCAGCTGTCTCCCAAAGCTCAGTATTGACGGGCATATGTTAAAATAATTGCTTATTTATTAATCTGCAAATAGACAATAATGTTGGCATGTTCTTTTCTGTTTGTTAATGTGCCTGCTTCTTAACAATTCACTTTACTTTTATGAAAGCAATTCATGTTACTTTTCTGGTCTTTTCATGTCTTAGGAGCAAATATACTATTTATACTACAAAAAAACCAAACAAACAAAAAACTAAGAACACGAAGGCAAGTTCTCCCAGTGAGGAGACACGAGATGTAAACTGTAGAGTGAGAGGTGGAGGTGGTGCAAAGGAGGGAGACCCAGGTGGGACAGACAGCAAGAGACTTTAGATATCAGAGAACAGTGCTGAGTTCCTGGCTGCTGAAGGACCAGGTGGAGAAACCCAGACTTTGAGACAGGGACAGAAGAAAAATAATTCACACTGGGAAGCTTCAGAGTCGACTTTCAGAGCTCAGTGCAAGAGCTTACTCCTGGCAGGTCTTGATTCCCCAGTCTTGATGACAATGACCAGCCCCTGAGCCTGGAGCCTCTTCCAGGGGCTCACTGAGAGCACCAGCCTCGCCCTTCCTGGGCTCTCCCTCCAGAACAGGCACTCTCCAGAGCAGCTTTGGACCCAGAGGGGCCCGACGGGCCTGGCACATAACAGATGTCCTGAGTGGCTAGACGTGGCTCCCTATCCCTCCTTAAAGGCCGAGGACCCTCCTGTTCTCAGAAGGTGACCCTCCGAGGACTAGGCTGCCACATCAATCATGTGGGCATGACGATCATGCTGACTCTCTGTTGGGTGTGTATTCCAAAGATAAGCTGTGCCAAACGGTCCTCTAACTGTGTTGATGACACACAGGCGGAGTTTGCTGGAAAAGGGATCACGCAAAATCTCCAGCACCCGCTGCTCCCAGCTCTGCCTTACGATGGGCCTGGGATGGCGGGCTCCCCGTTCACTCACCCGTGTGCTGCTTCCAAAGCAGGTAGCAGGACTGTTGGCAAAGCAGAGTCACGGGAAGACCTGAGAACGGGCACAAAACTTTCGGTTAGTTTCCTGGCTGAGACTTCCCTTTTTGCCCAGTCTCAAGGGACCCTGGCTTTTGTGGCAGGAGGAACTGAGGCGAGTGGGAGCAGACCGGAGCACGATGCCACTCAACGCCCACACGGAGGAAGGTCTTCTGTGGGCAGAGGAGGCCCCCACACAGCGCCCGGGGCCCTGGCCAAGCACTCAAGAACATGTAGCTGCTCCCGCCTTTTCCAGACCAGCCTTGGTCTCTGCCTGCCCAGAGAAACAACTGTTCCCATTTTGACCAACTTGATTGGAGAGCACGACAATTGACACCTGACCAGCAACAGACCGCCCAAACCATAAAATGAGCGTCATCATGTTTTCTCATGGACAAACTGCCCTTTTGTTTTCTTTGCTCTTCTGTGATGGCATCTGCTGGCTGCTGAGTCACACTGCAGGTGACGTGCAGCCCACCCCATATGTATGAGCTCTTTGGCCATTTGCAGCCTGTGGTTCCCCCATGAGTCAGTAAAATGGGGACGTCACCGGGCAGATGTTACGGAGGTGACGCAGTGTCACAGGGCGTGTGCCAGGGGTGAGTTCTGAATCTCTGAGGAGGAAAACTCTCAGTCAGGTTTATTTCGAATTAGCTGAGTCATGGCTGCTTCAAGGACAATGCTCAGCTCTGGAAACCAACAGCAAACCCCAAATCTGCGGCGCTGTGTGTGGTGAAAATTCAGAAGCTTCTATAAAATGTTATTTCGAGTAGAACTTGATCCTTTTTTTCGGATAAAACCTTTAATTTTCTATAAAACTTTAAAAATCAAAATGTAGAAAAGTTAATTTCTTACTCATGCTAAAGTAATAAACAGTGGTTTGTATATTTAAAGATTTAAATCAACTTCCAAATTTACAGTTTGCTCTAAATTCGGTACAGAAGGGAGGAGGGCACAGGAGAATGGGGAAGACCCGGGTGAGAGATTTCACAACCTACTCAAAATGTGATCAAGGTATCTAGTCTTTTAATGTCTGCAGTGATGTTGACTCATGAGTTTGGTTGGTTGGTTGAGTTGGTTTTTGGATAGAGCATCTTCCTGAAATCTCGAAGGAGTCAAATTAAGCATCTTTTAAGATGCTCTTCTGTTCCCCGAAGCATCTTTGCTTCTTCTGGGGTGCTGAGTCCTCTCAAGTCCTGGGCAGCTGGGTTGTGCGGTCCCAGTGGGGTGAAGGCTCTGTGGAGGCAGCTGGAGTGGATTTCCTATACTCTCCCTGGTGCAGGGGGCTGATCCCGCTCTGGAGATGTGAGCTTGGGGGTGGAAGGTGGGCTCGCCTCGGGCTGCGCAGGCTGAGCTCCCCCCAACCCATCCAGTGCCCAGGCAGGAGGCTCAGAGGGGACCTCAGAGCCAGCCCCTCCTGGGAGATCCCTGGGGGAGCACGCTTGAGCCGCACCAGTGGTGGAGAAGTCGGGCAGCAGAGAAGCCAGGAAGACCCGTCTCCTGTCTGTCCTCAGACCTCCCAGGCAGGTGGGAGCATCCCTGTGGGAGCCTCATCGCCGTCTTGGGGGGCCGGGGGTGCCGCCTGAGGCACTACACTTCCTCTCTGATTCATCAGACAGATAAATCCTCACACCCTCTGTCTCCCAGTCGCTTATTTAACCCTTTGGTCTGCTGATATTTCTCTCCCCTCCTCCTCTCATGCTGGTGTGACTTTATCGCACTTGTGGTGGGCTTGTTTAGGGCATGATGGGAGGTCCATGGGCCAGAATCACCCACGGCTTCTACAAGTCTCTCTCCGCCCAGATCTATGTCCCCAGGAAATTCCTTCACAGACACCTTTATGGAATATTTCCCCCAAACGCTCTGGCCCTCCCTCAATCTGCCAGCACAGCATCTTAAAATTGAACATCCCTAGACTACTGGTGTCACAGAAGCCAGCGCCTGAGGCTTTCTACTGGGTCCACTTTCCATGCCCCCTTTTGGTGGTAAGCTTTTATTTTATGAGGCCCTATCCAATGGCTCTAAGCCAGACACAGAAACACCAGAAGTCCTGATCACAGCCTCCACCTTGCCTCCTGTCCTGCTCTCTATGCCTCCAGCTTTCCATTTCTTTCTGCCTCCTCCTCCCCTCTCCCCTCTCCTCTCCCATACTTCCTCTCCCCGATCTTCCACCTCTCCCTCTCTCTTCTTTCCTTCTTCTCTTCATGGTCCCCTTTTTCAGCCTTGACCCTCCCTAGGACCCAGAGCCTGGCGAGGCCCAAGAGTGGCAGTCCTTACACCTCACGGGCTCCCCAGGCTCCTTCCTTTCTCCTAGAGGCCCAGGGATGCTTTCCTGGCTTTGGTGAAATGCTGACCACTTATTCTAACCCTTAAGATTCTCCTCCTCCAGCTGGCCCAGGCCAGGGAGCAAGCCTCTGTCTTCCTGACCACCCCTACACTGTTGTCCCTAAGGATAGGCACAGGCCGTCCCACTGAGGAAGGACATCATAGACGGTGAAGTGCCCCTGGCCTCCACCTCTAATCCCTGGGGGCGTCTCCCCAGCTCCCTCCCTCACTCCCAGGGACACCCTCTGATCAACCTGCCTCCCCTGATCCCGTTGGACCAGCCGCCTGGCCTTCCTCCCTCCGTATGGCTGGAATGTCCAAGGCCCTCCGGACTAGGCAGCCTCCTTCCCAACCCAAGGATGTTCCCCTGGAGTGTCCTGTCACATAAATTCTTCCAAGAATTTGTTGCCAGGAAGAAAAGTTCCCCGAAGAATCGGTACATTTTCTTTTCCTAGACAATAAGAGCTGCGTAGCACTGTCTTCCTTTCCTTACCGGGAAGTTCAGAGCCACCCGTGTGCTGATTACTGATGCAGTCACAGCCCCCTTTTCGTCCCCTTCCTACTGCCCTTTGTCCACTTTATTCCTGGGCGTGCGTCCCTGTGTGCTCACCACGAGTTGAGTGTGAGCCAGGGAACTGTGCGGGAAGGCTGGTCACCTGCCCTGCCCTCCTCTCGCCAGCTCCCGGAGGCCCTCCTAGCTTTCACACCCTCTGCAGAGTCCCCCCCACTGATTGGATCTGGGGTCCTGCACTCCCCAGACTCTGGCGTTGGGGTCACATCGCCATCCAGAGCAATCCCTGGCCCTCTCCACCTCATGAAATAGGAGCTTTCCAAAGCAAGAGAAGGCATTTTCCCTGGAAGACAATCCTCAAAGCCTGTAGAGGCTCCTCGCCAGTGGGCCAAGCTTCTTCCCTCCTCCTCTGTCAGCTCCCATTTTGCCCCCCAGCTGGGGCAGCACCCAGGGAAGGCGAGGAAGAGGAAATTTTGGTCTCACAGGTGGAGGAAGGGGATCTTGGCAATGAGGAAAGTCAGCAACTGTCAAATCAACGTGTCAGTGAGCACAGCCACCCAGGAGGAGGTTCTCATTCCACCTTTGGATAGGGCTTCACCCCACCGGGTCGAGGTGGGGTTTGCAATGACGGCTGACAGATTCCCCTCACCATTCCCTTCACGGGGCCCTAGAGCCGAGAGTTGGGAGGTATTTCTACAACTTCCTTCTGTCTCCCAGACTTCTAAACAGAACAATAAACAAGACAGAAACGTGCAGTCAGCAGGGAACTATTCCTTTGAGTGTGGCAGCCCAGCCTTTCACCAAGCCCCGCTGCAGACCAAGGGCTCTTGTTTCCTGGGGAGAAAGGCTGCCTCCTGTAAGCCTTGATTATTTTATTTAGCAGAGCATCGTACAGTCATGGTTGAAGCTTCGCCTTATGTCCAGACATGAAGACCACCCTATCTTTTCTTACTCGTATACACACCCCTAGGAAAATAGAGATGTAAAAATCATTTTATAGTAAGTGTAAGTATGGCATTGGAGCTGCTAATATAGCCAAAAAAAGTGCTTCAGATGAAATGCAAAGTTTACAACCTGAGCCTGTAGCCTCCACTAGCACGATCAGATACAAGTGGGGACAGACAGCAAGGCCTTTGAGGCCTTCACGCGTCACACTGTCTCACTGGATTTTTGGGTCAAGAGTCATCCTTTAATTCCAGACTTGGCATCTAACCTGCTCACGGGATTAAAGCCACCATTGTCTGCAGCCCTGGGCCTCTGTCATGGCACCTGCCAATCGGCCCACTGTCAGCCACGCAGAAGGACAGCTCCGGGTCTGGTTGCCAAAGGCGCCAGTGTCTGAAGCGGCCTTACAAATAATCAGGGGTGGGAACACACATTTGCTGAGCACTGGCTCTCTCGGCCTGAGAGCCAGTGGTGCCCCACAGCGCTGCCCCCGGCACTCATCAGAGGCTGGAGAGAATCGAAAGGTGCAAGAGGCAGCCCAGCAAAGAGGCAGTCCAGCGTGGGCCCCTGTATGCCATCACCCCACCCAAGAGAGGACGCCAAGCACAGGAGATGGGTGAGAATTGGCTCCTACTCCTTCTGGGCTTCTCTGCCTTTCCCGGGACACTTCTGTCCCAAATCGGGGACAGAGCTTGGGATCAGGCCTACCTCCTCCAGGACACTTTTGCCCTCATTCCTTTGGTCCCTGACCCTGAATTTATTTCAGATCCTTGCAGAGGCCAAGCTTTCTTTTGCTGTGGCTTTCTCTTCAAGCTGGGACTCATTTCTCTCCACCTTGGCCTGTGTATCAGGGCTCTCCAGAGAAACAGAACTCAAAGGACATATAGATATATGTAAGAGGAGGTGTATTACAGGAATTGGATCACATGGTTACAGAGACTGAAGAGTCCCATGATCTGTCGTCTGCCAGCTGGAGAACCAGTGAAGTTGGTGGTGTAACTCACTCCAAGTCCAAAGGCCTGAGAATCGGGGGCTGGTGGTGTGAGTCCCGATCTTAGTTCAAAAGGCCAGGAACCAGGAGTGATGTCTGAGCACAGAAGATGGATGCCTCACTCAAGCAGACAGAGAGTGAACTCATCCTTGCTCTGCCTTTCTGTTCTATTAGGGTGCCCAATGTGGGGGGTGGATAATGCCCACTCACACTGGGGGGTGGGGGCCAGGCCATCTGCTCTACGGTACCGAGTCTACCAACTCAAATGCTAATCTCTTCCAGAAACAGCCAACAGACACACCCAGAGATACTGTTTTACCAGCTCTCTGGGCATCCCTTTGCTGGGTCAAGTGGACACAGAAAATCAACCATCCCAGCATGTCTACTCCCTCATCCTTCCCATCACAGCCTGTCCACTCCCTCATCCTTCCCATCACAGCCTGTCTACTCCCTCATCCTTTCCATCACAGCCTGTCCACTCCCTCATCCTTCCCATCGCAGCCTGTCTACTCCCTCATCCTTCCCATCCCAGCCCGTCTACTCCCACATCCTTCCCATCACAGCCCGTCTACTCCCACATCCTTCCCATCCCAGCCCGTCTACTCCCACATCCTTCCCATCCCAGCCCGTCTACTCCCACATCCTTCCCATCACAGCCCGTCTACTCCCACATCCTTCCCATCACAGCCCGTCCACTTCCTCATCCTTCTCATCCCAGCCCGTCTACTCCCACATCCTTCCCATCCCAGCCCGTCTACTCCCACATCCTTCCCATCCCAGCCCGTCTACTCCCACATCCTTCCCATCACAGCCCGTCTACTCCCACATCCTTCCCATCCCAGCCTGTCCACTTCCTCATCCTTCCCATCCCAGCCCGTCTACTCCCACATCCTTCCCATCACAGCCCGTCTACTCCCACATCCTTCCCATCACAGCCTGTCCACTTCCTCATCCTTCCCATCCCAGCCCGTCTACTCCCACATCCTTCCCATCCCAGCCTGTCCACTTCCTCATCCTTCCCATCCCAGCCCGTCTACTCCCACATCCTTCCCATCCCAGCCCGTCTACTCCCACATCCTTCCCATCCCAGCCCGTCTACTCCCACATCCTTCCCATCCCAGCCCGTCTACTCCCACATCATTCCCATCACAGCCCGTCTACTCCCACATCCTTCCCATCACAGCCCGTCCACTTCCTCATCCTTCTCATCCCAGCCCGTCTACTCCCACATCCTTCCCATCCCAGCCCGTCTACTCCCACATCCTTCCCATCACAGCCCGTCTACTCCCACATCCTTCCCATCCCAGCCTGTCCACTTCCTCATCCTTCCCATCCCAGCCCGTCTACTCCCACATCCTTCCCATCACAGCCCGTCTACTCCCACATCCTTCCCATCACAGCCTGTCCACTTCCTCATCCTTCCCATCCCAGCCCGTCTACTCCCACATCCTTCCCATCCCAGCCTGTCCACTTCCTCATCCTTCCCATCCCAGCCCGTCTACTCCCACATTCTTCCCATCACAGCCTGTCTACTCCCACATTCTTTCCATCACAGCCTGTCTACTCCCACATCCTTCCCATCCCAGCCTGTCTACTCCCACATCCTTCCCATCCCAGCCTGTCCACTTCCTCATCCTTCCCATCCCAGCCTGGTTACTCCCACATCCTTCCCATCACAGCCTGTCCACTCCCACATCCTTCCCATCCCAGCCTGTCCACTTCCTCATCCTTCCCATCCCAGCCTGTCCACTCCGTCATCCTTCCCATCACAGCCTGTCTACTCCCACATCCTTCTCATCCCAGCCTGTCTACTCCCTCATCCTTCCCATCACAGCCTGTCTACTCCCTCATCCTTCCCATCATAGCCCGTCTACTCCCTCATCCTTCCCATCCCAGCCTGTCTACTCCCACATCCTTGCCATCACAGCCCGTCTACTCCCACATCCTTCTCATCCCAGCCTGTCTACTCCCTCATCCTTCCCATCACAGCCTGTCTACTCCCTCATCCTTCCCATCACAGCCTGTCTACTCCCTCATCCTTCCCATCACAGCCCGTCCACTTCCTCATCCTTCTCATCCCAGCCCGTCTACTCCCACATCCTTCCCATCCCAGCCCGTCTACTCCCACATCCTTCCCATCCCAGCCAGTCTACTCCCACATCCTTCCCATCACAGCCCGTCTACTCCCACATCCTTCCCATCCCAGCCTGTCCACTTCCTCATCCTTCCCATCCCAGCCCGTCTACTCCCACATCCTTCCCATCACAGCCCGTCTACTCCCACATCCTTCCCATCACAGCCTGTCCACTTCCTCATCCTTCCCATCCCAGCCCGTCTACTCCCACATCCTTCCCATCCCAGCCTGTCCACTTCCTCATCCTTCCCATCCCAGCCCGTCTACTCCCACATTCTTCCCATCACAGCCTGTCTACTCCCACATTCTTTCCATCACAGCCTGTCTACTCCCACATCCTTCCCATCCCAGCCTGTCTACTCCCACATCCTTCCCATCCCAGCCTGTCCACTTCCTCATCCTTCCCATCCCAGCCTGGTTACTCCCACATCCTTCCCATCACAGCCTGTCCACTCCCACATCCTTCCCATCCCAGCCTGTCCACTTCCTCATCCTTCCCATCCCAGCCTGTCCACTCCGTCATCCTTCCCATCACAGCCTGTCTACTCCCACATCCTTCTCATCCCAGCCTGTCTACTCCCTCATCCTTCCCATCACAGCCTGTCTACTCCCTCATCCTTCCCATCATAGCCCGTCTACTCCCTCATCCTTCCCATCCCAGCCTGTCTACTCCCACATCCTTGCCATCACAGCCCGTCTACTCCCACATCCTTCTCATCCCAGCCTGTCTACTCCCTCATCCTTCCCATCACAGCCTGTCTACTCCCTCATCCTTCCCATCACAGCCTGTCTACTCCCTCATCCTTCCCATCACAGCCCGTCCACTTCCTCATCCTTCTCATCCCAGCCCGTCTACTCCCACATCCTTCCCATCCCAGCCCGTCTACTCCCACATCCTTCCCATCCCAGCCCGTCTACTCCCACATCCTTCCCATCACAGCCCGTCTACTCCCACATCCTTCCCATCCCAGCCTGTCCACTTCCTCATCCTTCCCATCCCAGCCCGTCTACTCCCACATCCTTCCCATCACAGCCCGTCTACTCCCACATCCTTCCCATCACAGCCTGTCCACTTCCTCATCCTTCCCATCCCAGCCCGTCTACTCCCACATCCTTCCCATCCCAGCCTGTCCACTTCCTCATCCTTCCCATCCCAGCCCGTCTACTCCCACATTCTTCCCATCACAGCCTGTCTACTCCCACATTCTTTCCATCACAGCCTGTCTACTCCCACATCCTTCCCATCCCAGCCTGTCTACTCCCACATCCTTCCCATCCCAGCCTGTCCACTTCCTCATCCTTCCCATCCCAGCCTGGTTACTCCCACATCCTTCCCATCACAGCCTGTCCACTCCCACATCCTTCCCATCCCAGCCTGTCCACTTCCTCATCCTTCCCATCCCAGCCTGTCCACTCCGTCATCCTTCCCATCACAGCCTGTCTACTCCCACATCCTTCTCATCCCAGCCTGTCTACTCCCTCATCCTTCCCATCACAGCCTGTCTACTCCCTCATCCTTCCCATCATAGCCCGTCTACTCCCTCATCCTTCCCATCCCAGCCTGTCTACTCCCACATCCTTGCCATCACAGCCCGTCTACTCCCACATCCTTCTCATCCCAGCCTGTCTACTCCCTCATCCTTCCCATCACAGCCTGTCTACTCCCTCATCCTTCCCATCACAGCCTGTCTACTCCCTCATCCTTCCCATCACAGCCTGTCCACTCCCTCATCCTTCCCATCCCAGCCTCTCTCCGTCATCCTTCCCATCCCAGCCTCTCTCCGTCATCCTTCCCATCCCAGCCTGGGGGCTTCTCTCTTCTCTCCCAGACCGGGTTAGGGCCTACTCACTGTGCCCACAGCCCTGTCCTCCACCACCCCATCACTGCACTATGGTGGTCCTCTTGTGGGTCTTCCCCTGGGCAGAGACTAAGTCAGTCTGAGTCACTGATGTATCCCTAGTGCCCCTCAGAGTCTGGCAATAGTGCACTCTGAAAAACACTCAATGCATGAAAACACCCTGGCTTTACTGAATATGAGCCTCCAATTGGACAGAATCAATAGTTCAGTTCAGAGCAGCCAGCAGGCGGGGTCCGGGGTCCAGCACCAGGGGGAGGCTGGGGCCTCCGAGTCCAGGGAGCTGGTTAGTTCTAACATTTGGGCCCCTTTCAGGGGGTCCTTTTTGAGTGGAGCAGCTCAAGTTTTAGGTAAACTACAAACAGGTGGATAGACTGTGGTGGAGGTTGGAGTTGCTGAGGCCAAAATATTTGGGTGGTCCCTACTCTGCAGTCTCCATGAGGCAAGAACATCTGGGCGGCCCCCACCCTGCCATCGACACACAAGCAGGACATCCAGGCATCCCTGGCTCTACAGTCTCCACAGACCTCTAGAACTCGGCTCACATGGGTTCCCAGGACCCAGCACAGTGCGCGACCCAGGGTGGCTGCTCAACAATGGTTGGCTGAATGAGTCAAGGAAGAAAAGAACGAGTTCATGGACAGAGAAATCCTTTCTTGGAAAACTGGTAATCTAGACCCAGCTGTGCATCTGGAGACCTTTGCATTTAAACTGGAAAAAGAAAACCTCTCCTTTGATATATTTAAAGGTAATTTCCCACTTCCCGTGTTTACTCTCCTATGTGAGTACATGGGAACATTGACCAGGATATTCACTGAAATGCCCGTCAGGATGAGAAGGGTCCGTGTGATGGAGACCTACCACCCGGCAGTGAGAATGAACCGCGCCCATGGAGGCAACAAAGATGAGGCTGAACAACACGGAGAGAAGAAAGAGAATTGCAGAGCGACTCCACTCGTGTTAATGTGTAAAACCCACTAAACAACGGAGGAAGAGAAGAAATCAAGCTGGATCTTCTTTAGAAAGATCTGAAGCCAATATCCTAAAATGTTATCATTTACTGAGTGTTAGATGCTGTCACTATTAAACATATTTGTTATATTACTCTCTGCAGTTTGCTGGATATTTGAAAGCTCCATAAGTTTTTGAAGAAACAATTTTCTTGATTTATCAGAAATAATTTAAGAAGGAAGTGGTCACTTCACTCAGCATTTGCTATAGAACCCAGCAGAGTTATTTTGTTATTTTATTTAGATAGTGCAAAAATCATACTTGGGAGCAAGGATTCTTCTTTGAATTAAATTCATCCGTTTTCCTAACACCCCAGTTCAGTCTCCTTTGCATCGGGCTGCCCCCTAACCACTGCAAGTCCTTAGGGAGTACAGCAGTCTCCCCCCCTGTGAATGCTCACCTCTCCCTTCTCCTCTGTTCTCCCCCTTGCTTCCTACTCAGCCTTCCTCAGACATCTGGGGGCCCCTATGTCCAGCTCCCAATCTTCATTCTTTTACTTAATGACAGTAAGCGAGACATCCACGCACCAGAAGTAATGGTTGTCAAACTTTAAGATGCATCAGAATCACCTAGAGCCTGTGAAAACAGATTCCCAGACCCCACACCCAGAGTATCTGATTCAGCGGGTCTGGGATGGAACCAGAGAATCTGCATTTCTAACAAGTTCTCAGGGGATGCTGGCACTGCCAGGAACCACAGTCTGAGAAGCACTTTTCTGGAGAATGTTGGACCATCACGTCGCTGCCTTGTTCTGTGCCGCACATGCCAATGAGAGCAAATGGCACATCTCCTGTGAACCTAGTCTGTCCCTTCCTGGTGCCCTCTGCCCCCAAATTTCACCATTACAACAATATCTGGCACCGATCTTTGTCTTAGTCCCTCTCAGCCTAGAACAGATCTAATCACATTTATTTCCACTTGGTCTGGACCAAGCCAACTCTTGCCCAGAAGAGAACATTCAAAATTAAATCAACGTTCTTGTGTGAGGAATGAGGAGGAGAATGGGAAGGAAGATGAAAAGAAATGATAAGAAATGAAAGAAGGAGAAAAGTAATGCTGCCAGAGAAAGGATTGAGAACTAAGGAGAAACTGGATGTTTTTCACTCCTGCTGATGCGAGGTGACCCCGGAGCTAGCAGATTTCCTGCTTCTCAGCCAGCAGAGAAAGAACAGAGGGGCCACCTCTCATTCCCGTATGCAAATAATCATCTCTAACAACAACAGAAAAATCACCAGCATCAGAGAAGGATAATTTATGACTGGCAGGAATTCTCCCTTTTGAAAACTAACTCTTCAATACAGAGTTTGATTGTCACGATCTCTTGTGAGGCCTTCAGATGTCCTCAGGGCCTGTCCACACTGTCCTGGAGGCCCGCAGGCCCCGAGTGAGTCCCCACAGCAATCTGGGCCCCCAGGGCCTTCCCTAGAGGAGCTGATGTCCAGACACCCGTGGAGGCAGGATGAGAAAGTGAGTAGACATTTTCCACTCTCAAGGGCGTGGGGCTTAAACACGTCCGTCCTTGAGTCAGGAAAAGAATTCGTGGCAAACAGGACAAGGGTGGGCATCGGGGGAGCCTTGGGCCTTCACAGATGTCAATGCTGGGAGAGGAGGGAGGAGCCGTCCACTCCGGGATTCCCAGCCCGGCAAGTGCAGAGGAAGCACCTGGGCGCCCCTCCCACAGGCTCTTATGTAATTATGAGTGGCCCCTCGCCTTCCCTCAGGCCTGTCCCCCTCCCCCAGGACACAAGCAGAGGTGAGATAGAAAGCACCCCTCACGTCCCAGCGTTGACTGCTCTGCTTTCTGGACCCGTGGGTAAGGGGTGGTCCTCTCGTTTCCCCCTCTGTGAAATGGGGATGACCTCTGCTTCCCAGGACTGTTCAGGGGTTCACAGGAGACATAGGAGAGGAGGCATTGTGTCAAATGTGAGGAAACATCCAAGCCCGGCACATCTGAAATTGGGGCAGCCCAGAAAACTGGATGGTCTCTGTAAACTGTTGTCATTGCTATTTCCTTTCAGATACGAGGCATGCTTACTGCTTTCTCCCCTACCTTCTTTAAAACCTGCTAGCGTGCAACTCACAGAGTTAGGAATCAAGGCTAATTAGTCTTCTCCTCTGCCAACGAGGGCTCTGCCTTTTAACAGAGGACCAAATGCCACGCCAAAGAAATGACTCTCTAACAGAGGACTATTCAGCCACCTACTGACAGATCCCAGGAGGGAATGTTGTCCAGGGGGAAGACTTTCCAGGTTTTCAGAGCACCTCAGGCTGTCCCTGCCCATCCTACAGAGATGCTGGCCCCCAAGGCGGGGTGCTGGTTAGAATCACCCAGGAGGTGATATTGGTCTGCGTTTGGCAGCTTTCCCAGCCCCAATCAGGGCTCCACTCATCAGACCTCCCTTTCCTGTCTCTGACCACATCATGTGGTCACTGCCCTGCCTAGTTGGTCCTACCGAGAGGGCAGGGTTTCACTGAGACCAGGTAGTACAGTGGTTAGCTTGGGCAATAGACAAGCTCTACCTCCACGGGCAAGTGCCAAAAGCTGTCTCTGCCTCTTTTTCCCCACCTAAGATATGAGGAGAAGGGCCCCTTGCCTTTTAGGATGGTCATCTACCCTCACCACCTGCAGTGCCTCAGTGGCATAGACATTACTCTAAGCACGTCACACGCTATTCATTGCTTATAGCAACCCGACAAAGTGGATACTCCTGTCATCCTTGCTTCATGGGTAGGGAAACTGAGGCCTTGATGGGTTAGAGGTTATGAAGTGGAGGTGGGATTTGAACCCAGAAGTTACGCCTCCAGAGGCCCAGCTCCTTATTCTTCCCTGCCTCCCTCTGCAAGCCCCGTCAAGAACTTGGGTTTTTTGGGGATTGCCTGTCCTCACAGCTGCCTCTCTCCTCCAGCCCACCCCGAATGAAGACAGCCTGCGGCCCGTTGGCTCCTAGCAGGAGCGTAGACAGCTCTCCCGCCCTCCTAGGGAGGCTTTTGGAACCTGACTCTGATGGTAGGAAGCAAAGAAAAGGAACCAAGGGGAGGAGGTGACAGCTAATTTTGGAGCAACAAGACCTTGGTTTGTCCTCAAATCGCTGATGTGGGGTCACTGCCAGGTGTCCCAGCAGACCTGTGTTGCAAGTCCCTTTCCCTCCTGACCTCGGTGTCCTCCTTGGCAAACCAGGTGGCTACGCCCGGTGTTCTCAAAGGCCCCACTCGCTCTAACACAGCTTCAGCAACCTGCTGGGGAGGGGAGAAGACGGGCGCACAGAGGTGGTTTGAAAGACACATCTAGCTGGTTATAGCAACTCCTCTCACCCCATCAGTTGGCAGGACTAAGGGACTGGAGAGCCCCAAGCGTCTCTGAATGAAATAAACCAGCCCTTTTGTGTCTAAGGGCCCTTTCTCTCAGCAGATACACCTTCCAGATTAGAGCCCCTCTTCTCATCAAAAACGCCTGGATGATATCACCACGTATCTCAGCAAAGCCTCCTTGGGATCTTTAGTATCTCAGCAAAAGCTCTCGGGATGTTTTCAGAGAAAGACGAAATTTCCAAAGAATTCTGTCCCCAATTCTATACGTCAGGGGCATCAGCGTGGGAGAAAAAAATGGGTCACGGGTGAGCTGTACACTGAGAGAGGGAGGGCTGACTGCGGCCCAGCCTCCCTTGTTGCTGGTCACGGCATCAGGCGAGCAGCTGGGAGGACAGTGTGAGGGCTGAGAGGCCCAGAGTTGGGGGTAACCCAGCTCCTTGAGCTCAATGAAGTAGGTGGGCTGACAGGTGACCAGGCCGCTCTGCAGAAAGGAACACCGGCCTGTCTTTAGAAGGAAGCTGTCAGGCTGCTCGGTGTAGACAGTCTACAAGTCCGCCATTTGTGAACCCCCTTACTTTTTGAATTAATTTTTTTCCTTATTAGTTCAGAGTGACAGAATGGCGTTCTTGGTTGCCAAAGTTTTTAAACATCCTATAAAATACTCTTTGTGAGGCCATGAGGATTTTGCGGCTCTTTTTAACTTTGCAAACCCAAGGATATTCTTTCAAGTAAACTTCTTATCCAAATAAAACATACATAGAGAAAAGTGCACAAATGATAAGCAAAAGAGCTTGACGAATTTCCACGAAATAGACGAACGTGTGACATCACTGACAATCAAGAAACGAGACATTATAGGCACCCCGGCAGCCCCCCTTGTGCCTCCTTCTGGTCACATCCCCCAAATAGCTACCACCTGACTCCTATCCCCACTGGTGAGCTTCGTCTGTTCTTGAACTTCACGTAAATGGAACCATTGGGTGGACACTCTCGGTTGTCAGCCTTCTTTTGCTGAACATGACGATTTCAGTTCTGTTACTTTGTGTTGCATTAGATTGTTCAATTTCATTGCTTAAGTACACCACAATATATCCATCCATTCCACTGTTGATGGAAATTTGGGTTGTTTCCAGTCTTTGCTTACTATACCTAGATAGTCACAAGCATTTTTGTACATCTTCGGTGCACAGATGAATGTGTTTCAGTTGGGTGGGTACCGAGGAGTGGAATTGCTGGGTCATAGGACATATAATGCTGTCAAAGAACTTTCCAAAGTGATTGCACCAATTTACACCCCTATCAGCCAGTGGATGGCAGCTGCAGTGGCCCCACATCCTCACTAGCAATTAATATTATTAGTCTGTTCGTTTTTAGCCACTCTGGTGGGTGTGCAGTGGCATCTGTCTGTGATTTTAGTTCGCACTCCCCTGCTCACATATACTGGTCAATTGTATAACCTCTTTTGTGAAGGGCCTGTTCAAGTCTTTTGCCTATTTTTTCTATTGGGTTATTAAAGATTTATGAAAATTTTAAATATTTTCTGGATACAAGTCCTTTATCAGGTTTATGATTTGCAAATATCTTCTCCCACCCTATGGCTTGCATTTCACTCTCTTAATGGTGTCTTTTGATAAACAGAAGTTCTTAGTTTTAATGAATTCCAATTTATCAATCTTTTCCTTTGTGTTTAGTGCCTTTTGTATTATATTGGAGAACATTTTTTCACGTCCAAGATCATGAAATTATTCTCTTATCTCTTAGAAATTTTATTATTTTACCTTTCACATTTAGATCTACGATCTACCTGATTTGATTTTTGTGTCTGGTGTGAGGAAGGGTCAAGGTTCATTTTTTAAAATATGAATATCCAATTGACCCAGCAGAGTTTGTGAAAAAACCATCCATCCATTCTGTCCTCACTGCACTGCGGTGTCCTTTTATCACAAATCAAATGACTGAATATGTGTGGTCTGTTTTCTATGACTCTCTTGCCTGTTCTATTGGTCTATTTGTCTATGCTTATACAAATCTCTCATTGTCTTGTTTACTAAAGCTTCAGAATAAGTCTTGACAAACCTTATTCAAGATTGTTTTGGTTCTTTAATTTTCCAAATAAATTATAGAATAAAGTTTATTCTAAAAATAAAATAAACAAAATTCTACTAGAATTTGTATTGAAATTGTGCTGGCTCTATAGATCAATTTGGAAAGAATTGACTTTAAAAGTACTGTCTTTCATTCCATAAATATTTGTCTAGGATTCTTTTAATTTCTCTCAATAACAATCATAGAGTTTTCAATTAAATTTCTTTAGATTTATTTCTCTGTATTTTTTAAAGACTTTTTTAGAGCAGGTTTAGGTTCACAGCAAACCAGAGAGGAAGGTACAGAGATTTCCCATATATCCCCTGCCCCGACACATGCAGAGCCTCCCCCATGATCAGCATCTCCCACCAGAGTGGTACATTTGTTACAACTGATGAACTGACATTGACACATCATAATCACTCAAAGTCCATAGTTTACATTAGGGTTCGCTGTCAGCGTTGTACATCTATGGGTTTGCACAAATGCATGATGACACGTATCCACCATTACAGTGCCATACAGAGTATTTTCACCACCGTAAAGGTCCTCTGTGGCCCATGTACTCTCTGTATTTTTGGTACTACTGTAAATGATATTATTTACATTTTTTTATTTTCCAATTATTTGTAACTATTTAATTAGTCCTCTTAAATTGATTCAACAACCCCTCTGCAGTGTGGTTGACGCTACTCATTTCTGAATCAAAGTTATCACTCACGGCAGAGAATTTTTTCAGTCCATTTTCTCTCTCTTATTCAGGCTGGGAGATTTCTATTGCTCATTCCTCAATTTCACTGATTCTGCCTTCTGTCATTTCCATTCTACTATTGAGCCCATCTAGTGAGTTTTTTATTTCTGTGATCGTGTTTTTTAGTTCTATAATTTCCATTTGGTTATTTTTTATAGGTTCTATTTCTATTTTATTCCTATTTATTTCTATTTCTATTTCTTTGTTGAGATTTTTCTATTCTTCTGTTTGTTTCAAGAGAATTTGTAATTGCTTTCTGAAGTATGTTTATGATGGCTGCTTTAAAGTCTTAGTCAGATGCTTCCACCATCTGCTTTATCTCAATGTTAGTGTCAGCTCGTTGTCTGTACTCATTTATTTTCCTGGTTCTTAGAATGAAGTGTATTGTTTGTGCGTGTGTGAGGAAGATTAGCCCTGAGCTAACATCTGTTGCCAATCTTCCTCTTCTTTGCTAAGGAAGACTGGCCCTGGGCTAACATCCGTGCCCATCTTCCTCCACTTTATATGTGGGACGCCTGCCACAGCATGGCTTGATAAGCGGTGTGTAGGTCCACACCTGGAATCCGAACCTTCTTCCAAGGCTGGGCTGCTTTTTATGGTGTAATTCCCTTTGTTGGCACCACGCTATCACCCTAGGTGTCTGTCAGCGAGGGAGGAGAATCTCAGGCCCACCAGGAAGGGGCAAGAATGAATCTATGTTGGCTGTCTTCTGGTGCCAGGTTGGGCTTCAGGAAGTGCCAGGCCTGATCACCTTCTCCTGTTGGATGCAGAGGTAGTAAGACACCTTACTGCCATGTTGTTCCTCCAGTCCCAGGATCCCTAACTAGTTCCCCTTTCTCTTTCCACCTTTTGCAGTTTCCATTTGTTTGCCTCTTGCTTTATTTCCAGAGTTTATCATTGTACCCAGCCAAGAAGAGAGATGAGACAAACAAGTTTATGCTATTTCATTTGGACCAGAAGTCCTTTCAATAAGTTTGGAATGAAAGAATTCATTGAATGAATCAGTGATGAGTTCATTTTGAATACAATTCATTGGCCTAAATTTAGCCAGGCTATAAAAAGGAAATAAATCACAGACTCTTAGAATTGGTAGGATCTTAGACTCTAGTCCACCCTCCTTCACAAAGGAGACATTTTTTCATAGAGCACCCCAGTGTATGGTCAGCCCATCCCTTCAACCGTGCCATGGGATCATGAGAATTATCCAACTAGTGGCTTCCTTGTTGTGCTCTGGGCAGAAATAGTCAAAGAAGACTTCATGGATCCATCGTGGAGAGCTAGGGATAAAGAGACAGAGTTGCCTGTTTTAATTTCTGTAACTAGTATATTGCAGGACAATGCATGAACAGCCAGTAAAGATGAATGCAGATTACGGATGAAAAGAAGACACGTGGAGAAGAGAGAAAGCAAAGCAAGTAACCTTTTAAACATACATTTTCACCACTTCTCAACTCAGAAAAGGAGGCAGGAACCTGCTGTCCAAGGCAGGAAATATTAGGAAATACCAGCTGAGAGACTGCCCACTTGGCACCCATGAGCCCCAGCTGGCCCTCTGACCCCACTCCTATTTTAAGTCCATGACGCACAGTCAAGCTTTCCTTTTCTGCACCTGAAAGAATGACTTCAGTCCAGACTGAAGTGATAGAGCTATTTTTAGACCTGAGCACGTAGTTTGCCTCAGCCTAATCAGTGGATCCTTCAAGGAAATGGAGGGATGACGCTGAGTAACATCCCACCTGGTGTCCTATCAAAGGGAACCTTGTTTCTCAGTTTGTTAGTTTGGAGGCATTTGCCACTGCCAAGGATGACTCTCGGCTCCCCCACTGCCTGTCACAGACTGCGCTCTGAGCCTCCCACAGCGGATTACCTCCACCTTGCCAGTAAATGTGAGCCCCTATGTCAAGCTATTCCTGCCCTCACCAGCTTCCTTTCTCTGGAAAGCATGAGAACACAGCCAGATCTGGGAGTCCAAATCTGGATTTTGTTGCTTACAAGCTGTGTCTTTGCGCAAATTACCTCTTGGGGCCTTAGTTTCCTAATCTACATGAATGAGACTAACTCATGGTTACGTGGACTAAGTAAAAGGTAAAAAGCCACCCATGGTGCTGACAGTAGGAACTGCTCAATAAATTCTAGGATTATTATTAATATTATATTCACAGAGTGCTCAAAGCACTTTTGTGTGTTGTTTCATCGGTCTTAACAAGAATCCTATAAGAGAGGAGTTATTGTCCCCACTTTATAAATGAATCATTGAGGCTCAGAAGGGTTGGGTGAGTTGACAAGTCACAGGACCACTGAACAGAAGAATTCAGGTCTCTTGGCTCCAGTGACAGTGCCTGGGGACAGCATAGCAGATAGCACATAGAGCAGCAGTACCTGCGGCAACTACAGTGATCAATGGTCTATATACTTGCTCTGATTTAATATCACAACCACTCTAGGCTCTGGATTCTATCATAAATCCCATTTCAGATGAGGGGACCAAAGTTCAGAGAGATCAAGGAAGGTGCCCAGGGGCACCCAGCTGGGCATGGCAGAGCTGAAGCGTCCACCTGGTCTACCACGCCCAGGCTATGCTCTCAGCCCCTGTGTTGTTGTCTATGCAGCAAACCCCTAAGAACAGCTGGAAGTACTTGCCTGTCAATGCAACCAGTGGAAGGAAGACAACCTATTTTTCATAGGGTCCTTGGGATTTTCCATGTAGACAATCATGTTGCCTGCAACAAGAGAGAGTTTTATTTCTTCTTTTTCAATCTTTATGACTTTTACTTCTATTTCCTGCCTTAGTACAGTGGCTAGAACTTGTAGTACTGTATTGAATAAGAATGGCAAAAGCAGACATCTTTACTTTGTTGCGGATCTTAGAGGGAACGCATTCAGTCTTTCACAACTAAATACAACGTTTGATGCAGGATTTAGTAGATGTTTTTCACGAGGTTGGAGCAGTTCCCCTCTATTCCTAGTTTTTTCCTATAGAGAGGTTTTTTCCCATCATTAATGGGTGTTGAGTTTTGTCAAATGATTTTTCTGCATCAGTTGATATGATCATAGGGTTTTTCTTCTTTAGCTTGTCAATATGGTAGATTATATTGGTTGATTTTCAAATATTGAATCAGTCTTGCATACTTGGCATAAATCCTTCTTGGCTGTGGTGTCTTATTCCTTTTAAACATTGTTGGATTGGATTAGTTAAATTTGGCTGATAATTTTTGCATCTAAGTTCATGAGAGATATTGGTCTTTAGTTTATTTGTTTTTGTACTGTCTTTAATTGGTTTTAGTATCAGAGTAATGATGGCCTCATATATAGCACTGGGAAGTGGTTTATCCTCTTCTGTTTTCTGGACGAGGTTGTGTAGAATTGGCATTAATTATTCTTTGAGTGGTAAAATTTTCCAGTGAAATTATCTGGGTCTAAAGATTTCTTTTTGGGGAGCATTTTAATTACAAACTCAATTTCTTCAATAGTTATAGAACTGAATAAATCATCTATTTTATCTTGGCTGAGTTTTGGTAGTTTGTGGTTTTTGAGGAAGTGGCCCATTTCTTCCAAGTTGTTGAATTTATGAGTATAAAGCTGCTTGTAGTATTTTCTTATCTTTTTTCAATGGCTACAGAATTTATTGTGGTATCTTCTGTTTCATTCCTGATACTGGTGATTTGTGACTTCTTTTTATCTTTGCCAATCTTGCTAGAGGTTATTAATTTTATTTATATTTTTTAAAGAACTCTCTTTCTGTTTCAATTATTTTTTCCTATTGTTTTCCAGCTTTCAATTTTATTGATTTCTTCTCTTTATTATTTCCTTTCTGCTGTTTGCTTCGAATTTATTTTGTTCTTCTATTTTTAATTTCTTGAAGTAAGAACTTAGATTAATGATTTGAGGTATTTCCTCTTTTCTAATGTAAGTATTTAGTGCCATAAATTTCCCTTTCAGCCTTGCTTTAGCTGCATCTCACAATTTTAATATGTTTATTTTAATTCAGTTCTTTGTGTTTTTAAAACTTCCTTTGAGATCAATTCTTTGACTCATGAATTATTTAGGAGTTTATTTTTTAGTTCTCAAGTGTTTGGAGATCTCCCTGTTGACTTTTTGTTTTGATTTCTAGTTTGATTCCATTATGGTCAGACAACCTACTCTGTGTGATTTCAATTCTTTCAAATGTGCTAAATTTTATAACCTAGGATGTGGTTTATTTTGGTGAATGTTCCACGGTCCTTTGAAAAAAAGGTATATTCTGCTATTGTTGGACAGAGCATTCTATAAATGTCAATTAGATCCTTTCAGTTGATGGTGTTGTTGAGTTCTATATTCTTGCTGATTTTCTTTTTAGCAGTCCTAGAGGTCCTGAGTGGGAGGGTAGGGGTGGGAATTTAAGCTCCTAATCACAATTGTGGACTTGTCTAATTCTTTTTTCAGCTGTCTTAGTTTTTGCTTCACATATTATGAAACTTTGTTGTTTGGTTCATAGGATAGCTACATCGTTTTAGTGGATTAATCCTTTCTTGTCATTATATAATTTCCCTTTTTGCCCATAGTAACTTTCTTTGCTCTGAAGTCTGCTTTGTCTGATATTAACATAGCCACTCACGCTTCCTTTTGATTAATGCTTGCATGGTTTATCTTTTTCCTTTCTTTTGCTTTCAGTCTACCTATGTCATTAAATTTGAAGTGAGTTTCTGGTAAACAACCTATAGTGGGGTCATGTTTTTTAATCCACTCTGTCAATCTCTAAACTTTCAATTGGTGTATTTAGCCCATTTACATGTAAGGTAATTATTGATCTATTAGGGCTAGGTCTGGCATTTTATTATTTGTTTTCTGTTGTTCTTTCTGTTTCTCATTCTTCTGGGTTTTTTAATTGACTTCCTGTGGGTTACTTGAACATTATTTGGAGTTCCATTTTGATTTAATTATGTTTTTTAGTATATTGCTTTATATTGTTTTCTTAGCCAGCCCTGGTGGTCTAGCGGTTAAGATTCGGTGCTCTCACTACCTCAGCCCAGGTTTATTTCCCCATCAGGGAACCACACCAACCGTCTGTCGGTTGTCACACTGTGGCGGCTGCATGTGGCTGTGACGCTGAAAGCTATGCCTCCGGTATTTCTAACACCAGCAGGGTCACCCATGGTGGACAGGTTTCAGTGGAGCTTCCAGACTAAGACAGACTAGGAAGAAGGAGCTGGCCACCCACTTCTCAAAAATTGACTATGAAAACCCTATGAATAGCTCCAAAACATGAGAGGATGGCACACAAAGACCAGGCAGTGTTCCACTCTGCTGTACACAGGGTCGCTAGGAGTCAGAATCAACTGGATGGCACTAACCACAAATTGAGTGATGATTATGTTCACGTGATTCTGTTCAGAGACTCTGTCGCTGGGCAACATTTGGGGGTGGGGACGAAGCTGGTAGGTCTGGGTCTCCTCATGCTCCTGGGTAGAAGCCAGAGAGACACAGGGCTTTACTACTGCTGTGAGTAGATCAGGCCACCGGCTCTGTGACTCAGTTGTGGACCAGGGGCCTGAACTGCCTGGGCCTCTGCTGCCGCCAGCAGATCAGATTGTCTGCAAGGACCCTGGGCTATAAAGTGGGGGCTGGAGCTTCTTACTGGGTGTCTGTTGGGTTTCCCCTTTCCTGGACTTTGGCCAGAGTGAGCAGGATATTCTTGGGTTGTGTTTTCTGGGTTTTTGTGCAGTTTGGTGATTCCAGGTGACAAGCCTCTCTTGTGCCCCATTTCAGGGTACACGGATAATAAAAAAAAAAAACTCAGAGAACTCAAAAAATTGTTGTTTCTCGAGTCTGGAGGTTTCTTGCCAGTTCAACTTCTTTTTTTCCAGCTTTCGAAGTTCTTTTATTATTGTCTGTTGAATAGTTTCCGGGGTATTTAGTTGTATTTAGAGAAATGGGGTAGGGAAAAGAAAGTCTATGCCATCTTGCTCCAGAGCCAGAAGCCAGGACAGCCTACATTTTAAATGTTTCAGACATATTTTCTTTCCTGGTTGATTTTCCAGAAAGCAGAAAAAAAAAATCTATCAATGGAGCTTCCTAGTATCAAAACTCCGCCCTCTGCTTTCTTGGAAAGGATCGATTGCATCATTCAATAGTCACATTTTTCTGAGCCTGCTCTGTGTTTAGGCAACAGGATACTGAATTCCTTTTGAAAACCTAAACAGGCCAGCACTTCTTTCCTGGACCAAAAGTTGACTAGTAATGTAAATAGTTGTCTGTAAGACAGAAAATGGTTTTCTTTGAGCTCCTCCCATTCCTCACCCAGGGCCTTGAATGAATGGGTTTTCGTTTGGCGCTGAAAGGCCACGACTACGTTTATCTAGAAACAGAATACCGTGGAAGTTTCTGGAGCTTTCTTAATTACAAACATTTAGCTGCACTGGTAAAGACTTCTGATATCTGTGTTTTACTGGTTTCTCATCTTGGAACCTTGCCTGACAATATAGGATGGGCTCTCGGCCCAGTGACTCATGGGAAAGCTCAATATTAAAACTTGCAGTTAATGTTTTAAATTTACCAGGAAAGACACGATAGACAGAACACTGGGCCAACTAATAGAGCCTGGACCCTCCTAAAAAAAAAATACTGCATTCTAGACCCGTTCCCCCACTGTAAAGATAATCCTCTGGTTTCTCTTAAGTAACCAGAGAGTGGAGACAAAAAAAATCCAATTTGTTGAATATATTTTACCTTAAAGACACAGTTTAGGAAAAAGTAGACTGAATTTAACAGGATTTATGTCACTCTTTTTTTGTGCCATATATTACCTCTTGCCAAGATTTCGAAAACTCCTATAAAACAAATGCGTAAAATATTAAAATATGTAGGAAAACTTGTGAGTTCAGGCTTACATCAGTACAGTGATTCACATAATGTGGTTAATAATAGAAGCTTTAAAAATTGAATATTTATATCCTTCAGATGAAATCGAATGTTCACATGTGAAGTAACATATTTTCAAGTACATTTTATGTTTTTTTCTGAAATCCTGTTATCGCCACTGACTCTATCTTTAAAAAAATTTTTTCAAAACTTATACCATTTTCTGGCACTACATGAAAAGTTATATTGTTTGAGTGCAGGGTTAAAAGGAAGCCAATAAATGAACATGTTACATTTGATAGGGGCCCTGTTCACTCCAAATTTTCAAAAGACCCAGAGAAATCATGTACAGACAACCAACCAGCTTGTTAAATCTGCTTTTGTCATTTTTTAAAATTATTTTAAAAATTTGTGTTGAAGCACATTTAATTTTTTTTTAATTTGTAAAAGTGGAACAATTTGAGTGATTTTAATTTACAACATGAACAGAAGACTCCCAGAGTCATCTATAACTTCAGCAGAAAATGCGATTATAAGAGTTTACACAAAACCTCTACTTCCCATCGACAGTGTAAAAAGAGCAGAGCCAAGAACATCTTATATCAGTCTCTTAAAATATTATTTGCCCTCTTCGCTCATAAGGCAAAAGACGATGAAAGCAAGAATGTAATAAAAATATGAAAAAAAGCGACTGCCTTTGTCTACCTTGAACAACCTAAAGTTAAGAAATAAAATAATAATAATAATAAACAAATCTGCTCACAAAGAAAATATCTTTTCTCCTCGTTTCTTTTGAAGTGAATCTCCTTCTATTTTATACTTTTGGAAACTTACAAATGAAGGCTTCCTTGGAAAGGGATGAATTTGGTAGTCTCCAGACTCCAAAGATAAACAAAGCGATTTCTCTTCCCTCCCCACCCCCACCCTGTAACTAACCTCAGGCCACAGTCTGGGCCTCCCTTTGCTCCTAGTGTCTACCAGGGGGCTGGGGGCTGGGAAGGCCAGAGAGGCAAGGGTGGGCAGAGGGGGAGGTGAGGGGCCAGGGGGAGAAGGGGGAGCCAGTGTTGGTGGGCTCAGCCCGGGGAAAGCCCAACTGCAGCTTGCAGCCGGGCAGAGAACGTCACACGCAGGCTCGCACACGCAAAATGTACACAGTGGAACCAGGCGAGAAAACTGTTAAAAAAAGAAAAGACAAAAAAAAGAAAAAGTATTGCTTCATCAGCTAAAAAACAGGCGTGTTCTTTCCCAGTTTGTTGTCAGCTCGAAGCACCGGCTTAGAATTGCCGGCAGCGATACTGGGCCCCTGCCCACACAGCAGGCACACAGCTTTCCCTGCCAGCAACAGGCTCTTAATAAAACAGGATGCTGTCCCATTACTAGGGCCACTGAGGACTATGCCGAGAATGGGTCCCAGTCCATAGGAACTGGAACTCCCTCCCCTAAAAGCAGCAGTTCTCTATTCCTTTTGGGGAAACCCCACTCTGGTGTTCCTGGCTCAGAAGGAAGGCCCCTCTCCCAGGGGCTTGCTGAGTGAATGTTTGCGGGCAGCCACCCCACTCCCTGAAGCTGCCCGCTTTGCAAGGTTCTCACCATCCATCCGAGAGCGTGCTCCCCTGCTAATTCTTTGTGTGCATTTCGCCTTTTATGAAGGTTCCAACCTTGACAGTCAAACAGGATGGATTTAGAAATAAGGAGCCGTCTCTCAGGAAGGATGAAGACGTTTCGCCCCTACTGTCCTGCAGCAAGCTCTACTGAGTCACGCCAGGTCTGCATTTGGACCCAGCCTCCCATCTCAAGTGTGATGAGCTACAGCATTTTGGGGAGGTTCACCGGGCTATAGGTTTTCTCCCCACTTGGAATGAAGTGGAGTATGTTCCATTTGGGACAGCAGTTTCTGATGTTTTCCAACCGCAGATTGATAAAAAGTCCCAACTAATGGGTGAGCTCCCAGGGTGCCCTCCACACCCTGGAGCTCCAGGGCCAGCACCCAAGACCGCTTTTCCTGGGTTCTACACCACTCTGTCACCCCAGGGCATCAGGACTGGGATTCTGAGAATTCTCCAAGAGTATTACTCCCCATCCCACAGGCACCAGCAGGATCATGCCGCAACGCACAGAAGTGGCTGAGTATAGAGTCCACACCAGGCAGTCAGCAAGGGGACTTCGGTGAGTTCATATGAGACTGAACTCCAGCGTGAAAGAGAAGTCATTGTCATTGCTATGAAAGGACTGACAAGCTAGATTCTATCCCCAAATCTGCCCTGGCTTCCTGTGTAGCTTTAGACAACTCGATATGTATGTGACTCAGTTTCCTCATTTGTAAAATGCAGAGCAGGTTGTTGGAGGAGGACAAATAATCCGCTCATGTGCCGTTCCTCTCCCTTACCACATCTGTGCAGGCATTGCGAATCTCCCACAGCGCCTTTCCTGCTGTGCCCAGATGCGAAACCCAGTCACCCACAACCAGTCGATCAGAGACGGCACTCAAGTAAAGACCTGTGATGGTTTCTAAGTTTTCTTCCACGTGTGATAGTCTATGAGCCTATGAGTCTAAATCCAATATATTTCTATTTACTTTGAAGTTTTGGCGAGGAAACAGAAGGACGTGGTGTTACAGGTGGTGTTTTCATTCCTTCTTTCACTGGAGGTTCGTGACTTTGGAAGTGAAAGGGGAGAGGAAGTGTACGGAGGGAACATGTGGGCATGGAGATGGTGTCAGAGTGGGGAATTGTGTCTCCTGGACCGCAGCCCAGATCCACCCCAGAACAGCGGGGTCCTGGCAGGAAGCAGGATGTACTAACCATAAGCCGAGAAGAACTTGCAGCAGGACACTTGCCAGTGTGACCAGAAAGAGTTTCAACGGAAACTTCAGAGAGAGGACAAAAAAAAAAAAAAAAGCCCAGATAAATCTATAAAACCAGAAAAGATGAAACACAGCACAAGAAGGTTAGCTCGGGTTCTTGAAAGCAAAAGAAACGACTCTTGCTGACTCCAGCAACAAGGGGAACGGACTGGAAGCTACGGAGAGGCTCATGGAGTCTACAGGAAAGCTGCATTCTGGGCTGGAGAAGCGGTTCAGCCCAGGACAGAAACGTTTCAACTGTCAGGTGCCTCTGTGAGGAATGAACGGGCTGCTGTCGCCCCTTCTGGGGCTGCTCAACTCAGCGCAGCTCAGGACTGCTCTGGGGCAGGGAAGGGGCGCTGCGAACAATACTGTGGACATCTTTCCACTTCCATGCAGGGTCACAGCACCTGGATCCCCCGAGACAGCACAACAGAGGAGGCCAGGCCACAAAGGGACATTGAGTTGAGCAAAGGAAGGGGACATGGACTCTAGGCCACTAAAAGAATGATGCCCAGAACCGCATGTGACAGAAATGTGACATCATAACCACAGTGAGTGACCAGACCTGTACTCGGACAGGTCAAGAGTCCATTTCAGAGAAGTAACGAGCAAACACAAAATCTGATCCAGCAGGCCCGCCTGACAGAGTTGGGTGACTCCAGGGTCAATTACCAGGTGTGGAAAACCCATCTGGGAGGCACGGGTGGGGTCAAAGGGTAAAGACAAGTCAATTAATTACCAGCCATCAGGACTGAGCTGAGTGGAGCACAGACAGGAGGAGCGGATGTCAGAGACAGGAGTCAAGGCCAGGAACGTCTGGACCAGGCGAAGGAGGGACCTGTGGGCGGGGCTCAGGGTCATCTTTCTCCACTCCAGTGGGGTCTGTCTTGCTGGAAAAGAGCTGCATTTAAAGGTCGAGCTGCCATCAGCAGCAGAGTGGGGGAGGTGCCCAGGGATGTCAGTGAAATCACTCAGTCCAGAAGGCTCTTGAGCTCTCCTCTTTGGGAAAGCAAACCTCCCAAATTCAGGGTTTGGCTCCCCCTTTTCTGGGCATGGTGCCAGTTCCCAAGGATAGGAGCCACGCCCAAGCTCTGTGGTTCTACTCCTCACCATCGTTCTTCGGGCTGGGGGCTGTGAGGGATGGGGGCCTGTTGCTGCCACCACCATCTTGCTTCCCTGTGGAGCAGCAGCAGAGCCAGATGGAGAGACCTGAGTCTTTGGGACATTAACAGAGCTCTGAACCCAGCAGTGCCTGAAGACTGGTCTACCTGTGGACTTTGCTTGGTGGCGAGCCCTTGGGGAAAAATCTCTGAACCAATAGATTCTCTTTTTGTGTTTAAGCCAGTTTGAGTCAGGTTTCTATCACCTGTAACCACAAAGGGTTTCAATAATAGGTTAATAATAATACTAATATTGATCACAACCATGCACTACTTCCTTCATAACAAGTCTAGGAGGTTAATGCTATCATCAAGCCCAATCTGAAATGAAGAAACCGATGCATGGAAAGATCGGGCAAAATTTCCTAGTGCCACACCATCTTAACCTGAAGGACTGGGGCCTCGAGGGTCTGAGGCACACAGATCGAAGTGAAGAAAGAGATTGCAGGGGAAACACCAAATTCTGCCAAACACCAAATTATCTAACAGTGAACAATCCTAGTGAGAGACAAAAAGAGAAGAAATAACTAGAAAAAAAACAATGTGGCCACACAGGGCGGTCATGGGTGATCTCAGAGTTTTAGAAACGCATGCCCAAGACGTGGAAGGGGGCACAGAATCAAGGAGAATACGCATGAGGGGACTGCACTTGTGAGAACAGCACGGGGACGGCTAACACCCAGAATAAGCAGTGGCCACCAAAGGGCCACGATTTCATAAGGGGTTTTAAAGCTACAAGGAAGGTGGAACAAGAAAAGGGTAGGGCTCTGCGTGGAGAAGATGCTAAAATGTCAAGACTGGCCAAAAAGGAGTCAGAGCCTGCAATTTCAATTTACCTTCCCCAGAAAGTTCTTCAGAACGTTCTTCAAAAAAGTAGAACCTGGCCCGGTGAGAAGACAGTAAGATTGCACCGGATACGCTAAATGAGTTAGTCTTCAGCCCTGGCAAGGATGGACGCTCTCAGTTGACCTCAAAGAAGCACAGTGATTAAACAACGGGATTCCGACCCCTGGGCAAACTGTCCATTTCCAAAAATTGTAAATGAATAGATTGCTTGATGGCAATCCCTGGGGGAATATTCTAGAATTATTGACCATGTGGATTGAAAATATTTCACAAAGAACATAGGGGACACCAGGGATCCTAGTCCCCCAAAGCAACCAGGCATCTTTTGTGATTCAACAGGTGCATCTGGTAAGCACTGTATACCTACATAATGTCAGCAAAGCAGGTGACAGAGTCTTTCGGGATATTCTTGTTTTTGAAATGAAGGAATGTGGACCGGGTGAAAACAAGGTAAGACGGATTCCTAGCCAATTGGAAAACAGTGCCCAAACAGAATGATGAACACTTTGAAGCCTTGTTAAGGGGAGTTCCTAGATCCGTGCCAGGAGCTGTGTCCTTCCGCAGCCCAGCCCTCATGGTGTCCTTGGAGTGTCCTTTGATGCTGCTGATGGGCAGGAATCAGAGCAGCACCGTGGCCAAGACTATCAGCGCTGGGGACTGATGCAAATTCTGCCCCATCACCTGCTCCCTGCACGCCTTAGGCAGGTCGCTTCCTCTCTTGGAGCTGCGACTTCCTCCTTTGCCTGTACAATGGGAATAATGACAGGGCCCACCCCATGGTGTCATTGGCAGGACTGGGTTGGGGTGTGCTAAGCACACAGCACAGTGCCGGCCACGATTAGTGCTGTTGTCATCATTAGACTCTTGCCCCCCTGCTGGCCATCTCTGTGCTGCCCCAGGGCCCTGACTTTGGAGGCACAGACCTGGAGCCCCACCTCGGCTCCCCCTAATGGTCTTGTGACTTTGGTAAAAATCACTCCACCGCTCCAAGCTGCAGTTTCCTCATCTGTAGACATGGTTTTCAAAGGCTTGAACAAAGATGTCAATCTGCGTGTCAACTGTGTGGGGGATTCTAACGACCAGAAGCTGAAAGGGACAATAAATGCAATAAATAACCAAATCATGAATGACTCAAACTCATTTCACCCTGGTGGAACAGGAGGCCAAACCAACAACACCCCCCATAAAAATTGAGTCAGAGTATCTGTCAACAGAAACACTGAGAATTAAAAATGTAACACAGAAGAACAGGCCTACTTTGTCAGCTGCCTACGTGAAAATGAGATCTGGGAAATAACCCAAATGTCCAACAATAGGGTGTGAAATTGCTGAGGAAACAGAGTGACCAGCAAGCAACATACAGCTCTGAAGGCTGAGAATTAGGAGTCAGTCAGAATATTCTGACACCTGGGGATATAAATGGAAATTATGCCACAAGATGAAAAGCCAAAGACCAAATAATATCTACTTGATGGATACAGTTGTGTAGAAGTGTTACATGCACATGTTATAGCAGCTGGAGGAGATGTTTTCTCTGAAAGTTGTAGCCTCACAGAACAAAAGAAAATCTGGTGATTTTGTTGTCGCAGGTTAATGGCAATTAGTAATGGACGTGAGTGCTAAAAATCAACATTGTACAACTAAACAAAAATAGAAAGGAACACTTATCTGCACCTGGGAGGGAAGAAAACTTCCTAATGATAAGATTAATGGGAACAGTCACAGAGGAAAATATCACAGGGGAAAATATTGCTAAGACACAAAAAATGTAAAATTTCTCAGTCCTAAATCACCATAACAAAATTAAAGGGCAAGAGAAAACTGAGGAACATATACGACAGATAGTGTGTATGTGAATAACCCACCATCTGTTATATATGTTCTCCAGTTTTAAACACAAAAGCTTTTTTTTTATGTTTGTAGACACTTTATTCAGTTCGTCATAGGGCAAGGTCCCAGCTAAACACACAGATACAAGCGAGGTATTCCTGGGCTAATGCAGGAGCCAGCGGGCTTCATGGGACTGAGCATCGAGGTCAAGGAGAGAGCACCAGGTTTCAGAGTCTGACCCGGCCAGAGCCCCTGAGCCGAGGGTGAGCTAATGTCCCAACACGGACGGCTGCTTTCTTCTCTCAGCTGGACACACTGCAAGGCGTGTCTCCAACATCACCTCGTTTCAGGGACATCAGGGGAACAGACATTAGAGAAATGGAACCCTCGTCCTGGTGCACCTCACTGTTGCTGCTTTGTAAATCACATACTAGCATGGAGTAAGAATTCCAGAATATTCCAGTAACAAGGAGCCACAGAGCAGCAAAACCTTTGTGGTTTACCACAGAGCGGTAAAACCTCTGTGTCTGTTTGAAACACACACACTAACAGAAAAATAGGCAAATAACATGAAAAGGCATTTTGGAGGAAAATAAATGCAAAATGGTGTGGAGGAAATGAAAAGATGCTCAAACTCGCAAACATCCAAATAAATGCAAATAAAGACCATAAGCTAACATTTCTCTTTCAAGATGCCAAAAAATGATGACCATATATACACGGGGTCCAGGGACAAAGGCGACAACGTAGGTGGGGGTGCTGATGGCACTCGCTAGCTGGGCGTCTTGAATCGTTTGTTTAACTTTCTGCACCGTAAACTGGAGATGATCATAATTCCTGTCTAACAAGGCTGTCATTTACCCCACTGGTGACACTTCAAGGGACTTTTTTCTAATTAGGGGTGAGCAAGCAGATGTGGCTAAATAAATCACCATATGTTTACAAGATGAAATATTGCAGATGTTAAGCTTATTGTAAAAGGCTACTTAACGAAAACTGCTGTAGCTGTTATGATCCCAGTACTGAAAAGACACACATACTTTTTTATACACAGAAAAAAAATTTTGTTTTTCCTAGTGATTCTCTTTAGGTGATGGGCTTACAGGTGATTTTTTTTTTTTCTTTTTAGAAAAAACAAAAGCTATAAGGACAAAAAAGTGTGAAAAATGGTATTGAGACTAAACAAAGTCAAAACAAAGCAAAATATCCTATATTGTGTTCTAAGAATGTCGATTGGCATGTTTGGATGGCTGGAAACCTCGAATTACATGAAACAGTTGGCGAAGATGACTATGTGTGGTCTGCAGGAGATAAGGTTCTGTGGGGGCTGTGACATCTGTCTGTACATATTTGATGTCGTATCGGGGTGTGTCCTAGTTCTGCCCTCTGGAACAGCACGTCACTTGCCTCTCAATGACTGTACCATCCAGGGAAGGAGATTGGGACTCTCTGTCCTGAGAAACCTGCGGCCACTCTCGGGCCCTCGGGGAGACTCTCCCTGTGGCTGGTGGGCATCTTGGCCCAGGAGAGCAGGCACGGCCCCACCTCTTCTTCGTTCCATGGAGAGGTCTCCTGCTCTGCATGGGGTTTGGATTTGATAACTTCTTTCTGTCTTTTTTTTCTCTTTAAGATGAAAACCTGTAAAATGATTAATAACGGGACAAAGAGGAGGAGCCAGTGTAACCATCAACAGACTAAGGATGTGGAAGTGGGGGGTTAACATTATCCTCAGGAACATTCTACCTTACATAGAAAAATGACCTTGGATTCATTTCTGAGACCTTCCACCCTGCCGCTCTGTGATTATAGCAGAGACGAAATTAGCCCAGAAGTTGCTTCCTCATAGTTCAGTAAAATTTAAATAATTTATCAGTGGACTAGCTCTGTAAAAGCTGGGTTAAAAAGAAGAGGGTAACGCAATGACACAGATCAGACCTAACCCCAGGAGAGGAGTCTGTGTCATAGGTTTCCAAATGGGAGCCAGTTAATCATCAATCAGGATTATGTATAACCGGCCATGACAGTCAACGTGACTGTTGAGGTAAATATTGGAGGTGGGCAAATATGGCGCCGATATCCATTCCCCACTCCAAAGTCTAAGTCCCTAAATTTCCTTTGGGAAGCCCCCGTTTAGCAGCACCACGTATGCTGGTTGGGTGGGTTCCCCTTACCCCGTATTTGGGGAGTAGGCCCTCATCGGCTTAAGCCAATTAGCTTGTTTCTCTGCCCTGACGTGAGGCCTGAGGGACCATGTGCTGAGATTTCCTGGGAGACAGAAACCCTCTCTCTTCTGCAGGAGCCCGCAGGAGAGGCCCTCCCGGCTCGTGCGGGACGAGGACTGAGGAGCTGAGCACTGGAGAGGAAGCGGAGAGCCACCGTCTTGCCCTCGACAATGTGGGGAGAGGGTGCGAGCCGGGCCTCAGGGATGCGAGATCATGTCCTGTCCGAGATCAGAGCTCCTGCTGGGTTTTTCAGTTTCCTGGGACTGTACTTTCCCTCTGTTGTTGAAGCCAGTTTGAGTTGAGTTTTCTGTTCTTTGCACCACACATTTCTAACTGGCAAAACACTGATGAAAAGGTTCACATTCTAGTTTAGAAGGAGACTTGATTGTGTCTCTGCCTTTGGTCACCTCTGACAAGCAGCTTAAGGAAGATAAAAATCTGCTTTCTCCTTATTGTCAAGATGGTATTTTCAATACTTTATTCTAGAATGATGAATCACTCGAGAAAGGATTTCTGTAAAATTTTGTCCCCATCGGCTGGTCTGTCCCAGGGCAGGGACGGTCTGATGACCGTGGAGTGACTGAGCCCAGGTTCTGGTACAGCCATCCCATTCCCTGTCTGGGATCGGGGCAGATCCCACTGCTCACTGAGTTACTGAGTGTTGGTGAGTTCTCTCTGTGTGTCTGTGGGGATAATACACAGAAAGTGATCTGTCAACTGTAAACTAGTACAGACAGAATTAGACATTTGGTGTAAGTTACTATTTAACAAAAGTTTTTTTTAAAGATCTAGTAAAATGATTGTGGTTTAGTTTTACCAAACAGAGTCCAGCATTGAGAAATAAACCACATGATTTGCAAGATTTGATAATGTAGATCAATGAGTCTTAAATTCTTCACTAGAACAAAGAGAAAGTGTCTTTTTTTTTTCATTGGATGGAAGTAGCCCAGTGGGGACAAGAACACATCTCTTGAAGACCCCCATGGGGTCCAAAAATTATGGGAACACTTCTCAGGTCCTGAAGAGGCCAAGATTCTTGGGACACTGGCACATACACATTTCTACTCTTCCCCAGAGGGTAAAGATCAGCCAAGGGCTGCTAAGAGAAGGATCATATGTTTTAGGTTAGGATTGCATTTAGCTGCATTTAGCAAAATACTCCGAAAGATAGAAGCATAAACATAAGTGTTTATATACCCATAGAAAAGTCGTTCAGAGCTTGTTTCTTCTTGTCTTTCTGTTCCACCATCCTACCACTGGCTTCTACTCTCAAAGTCACAAGAAAGCTGCAGGAGCTCCTGCGCTCATATCCATGTCCCAAAGAAAGAGAAAGGGAATATCTCCACTACCGAGTCAGCTCCTTTTAATTTACCTTCCTAGAAGTCCCATACTTCTGCTTGTATCTCATTGGCTAGAATTAGTCACATGGCCACAGCGAACTGCAAAGGAGCCTGGAAAATGTCATCTTGGGCACATTACCACTCTGGATAAAATTAGGATTCTCTGGCTAAGTAAACGGGAGAATAGAAACAGGGTAATGGCATAAGAGAGAGTCACTGGTAAAATATTAACCAGAAAAAAATTGCAAACACAGGTGCCTTTGCATTCAGAGACACACGCAATCAAGACTTCTCAGTATGGATTATTTTCAATGAGAACTGTCGCAGAGGCTGGGCAGGGTGAGAGGAGTTCATGTTCAAAGGGTCTGGTCTCAGTTTGCAGCTCCTCCAGCCAGGGCAGCAGAGACCTAATTTTTTTTTCCCAGAGCAGCTGCAGCCTGTGACGGGTTGTCCCTGGGGCGTCAAGGTGTCTCATGGAGCCATAATTTGCCTCTTTGCTCTTGCTGTCTGCCTTTCGCCTGCCATTTTTTACTGTGCTGAGTCACACCTGGAGCTGCGGAGGGAGGGGCCTTTCTGTCCTGGGACGCTGCCATCAGAGCCCTTTAACCTGGTTGAGCAAACAAGCAGGGAGTTGCTGGGCACCAGTGCCAGGTACTTGCGGTATATTATTTCAGTTACTCCCCACAACAGCCCCGTGCAGAAGGTCCTCTCGGTATCCTTGTTTCAGGCTCAGAGAAGTCAGGCCACTTGACCGGGGTGGCCAGTTCAGCAAGGGCAGAGCTGCAGCTTGCACTGCCAGGAGAGGAGAATGAACGTGAGGAGGTCAGGAGAAGAGCAGGGCGTGGGGGCACCTGCTGTATCCACTGCCCAGGAACCAATCCCCTTTCTCTGGCACCAGAATCCTTCCATGCCCAGCCTACACCATTCAGGTGGGCTGCCTGATCCAGAGGTGGACAATGACCCAGAACCGCTAACCGGCACATTCCGTGTCCCAGGCCCAGTGACCAGTCCAGGATGGGCAGCTGGTCCCGTGATGCCATTCCCAGGACGTCTGTCACCTGGGCTGCTGAGAGAACATGCTGCGAGCTGAGCTGCTGGCAGGCAACTCACAGCCACCCCTAGGGGAAGACTCTCTGAGAGGGAGCCAGCACGGAGGGAGGCGGAGCAGACAGAGAGTGACCGGGACCCAGTGCTGTTGGTGTCACTGAGTCAAGCCAGTCCTGGACTCTTCAGGTGTTGAGCAATACATTTCTTCCCCAGTCACCCTGAGTTAGGTTCTTTCTCTCACAGCCCAAACGTTGGGACTATTTATACAGGGCAGGTAGCTCGAAAGCTGACCTTCAAACCACTGGCGGCCTGTCTACAAGGGAAGGGGGATGATGGAGGAAGGTTTAGAATGTGATCGACTGGGAAGTTAAGCAAACAGGTTATATTTTCTTACTGTATGTAAGAAAAGGTTATATTTTCTAAAGTGAGGAGCATTTTTCTCTGTATTTTAAACCATAGATAAAAATGAAGGCCTTAGGGGATGTTTCCGGTCTGGGGTTCTGAGCCTTTGCATTATGCGCTGCTCATTTGCAGAGGAGTACCTCTACTCCTCAGAGTGGAAGGCCCAGAGAGAGCCAAGTGCAACCCAGGCCTCTGTGTGAGGATACAGGCGGCATTCAGATCAGTGGGGAAAGATGGGTCATTCAGGAAATTGCATTGGGACAACAGGGCAGCCATCTGAAAAACTAAAGTTGAATCCATACTTCAATTATATATTCAAATAAATCTACAGAGATCAGATATTTAAATGCAAAAAAAAAAAAGAAACCATAAAAGTACTAAAAGAAAATAATTATTATTTTTTCACTTCAGGGGGAGGAATGCCTTTATTAACATAAACACAAAATATAAAACCAAAAAGGGGAAAAAATTGATAAAAATGACTACATAGGGGCTGGCCTGGTGGCATAGTGGCTAAGTTCTCATGCTCCACTTCAGCGGCCCGGGGTTTGCGGGTTTGGATCCTGGGTGCAGACTTACACACCGCTTATCAAGCCATGCTGTGGCAGCGTCCCACATATAAAGTAAAGGAAGATGGGCACAGATGTTAGCCCAGGGCCAATTTTCCTCAGCAAAAAAAAAATGACTACATAAAAATCAAGTATTTTCTGCATGGCCAAATCTACTACAAACAAACTCAAAAGGGAAATGTGAAACTGGGAACAACTGTTTTAATTAATATCACAGACAAAGTGTAAATATCCCTAATATATAAAGACTCCTATAAATCAGTAAAAGACCAAGAATCAAATAGAAAGATGGGCAAAGGATGTGAACTGACAAGACACAGGAACGGGAACACAAATAGCCCTTAAGCATTTGAACAAACGCTCAACATCATCCATGAAACGGGGAATGCAATTTAAATTTACACCAAGGTGCAACTATGACATAGAACTATCCACTGGGGCTTTGGGGAGAAAAAGGGGGCAAAAAGTGGAGGAAGATGGGCAACAGATGTTAGCTCAGGGCCAGTCTTCCTCAGCAAAAAGAGGAGGATTAGCATGGATGTTAGCTCAGGACTGATCTTCCTCACAAAAATAAATAAGTAAGTAAGTAAGTAAATAAATAAATAAATAAATACATACATACATACATACGTTTACACCAAGGTACATTTTTCAGACTGTCAAATTTTGATCCCGTGCCGCATTCAAAAAGATGTTTGGAAACAGGTGCCCTTGCTCATCCTAGTTGTTTGTAGACTAGCACAATTTTGATGGAGGGCCAATTTGGCAATATCTCTCAAAACTGCAAATGTACTGATCCCTGGGAACTCTGCCTGAGAATCGTTGACAGATACTCTCACACGTGTGTGTGCTGTGGGTGCAATTATATGGATATTTAGGTGGCTTTGCTTGTATTTGCCAAAGACTGGACATAACCCAAAAGTCTAACACTCTGCAACTGATCAAATAAACAGTGGCATAGTCTGCTGCCCTTTACATAATAAAATAAAGTTACAGCTTGTGTATGCAAAGAATAGCCCTGAAAGGATCTCCAGGCATCTGATAATGGTGGTTGCTGCTGGGGACCCTGGAGGACAGGGGTGAGAGGGAGATGCTTCTCCACCCACTGGTGGATCTTTTACATTTTGTACCGTGTGCAAGGGTTATCTATTAAAAATACTTCTAAAATTTAAAAAGTAAGATACCTGTGGACTTCCTTCTCCCCAGGGGCAGCCAGATGCAGCAGGTGAGTAGCTGAGTGCCCAGGTGGGTGGACACCATCCTCGTCTCCTGGTCGGGTCACCAGTGCTTGGTCCGGTGTCTGCGACGCGAAGACCATGAGGTGGCCGGTCCGCTGCCTCAGCTGTCTGCCACGTGGGGGCACGTTCCACGCTCCCTTGTAGCTGTCACCTCACGCCTGGGGCCTGCTCGCACACACTCCTCTGCTCTGAAGTTTTCATCTAATGGGGTGTCAATTAGCACGTGTGAATGATGCATCTCGTGGCCTCTCAAACTCCTTTTGGAGGTAGGCAGAGGAGAACGTGTTTTAAATTTTAAATAACTAAAATGTTACCGTTGCTGGGGCCCCTGAAGCATTCAGGGGTGTTCGTGGCCGGTGAACGAGTTTATGACCAGGGCACCCTTCGCAGCTCCAGGCCACCTAAATTTACTTCTCCTCGGGGAAGGTTTAACGTCAAACCCCACAATTTGCTCTTCTCACCCCACCCCAGTTAAAGAGAAACTCTTGAAGACACTGGACCCCGAGAGGGGGTGAGCCCATCGCGGGGCCCCACTGCCTCTGCCAGTGACACAGCATGCACGGTGGCCTTGCGCTCTGTCAGGTTCCTCACGCTCAAGTTTCTGGCCTCAGAGTCTGTCTTTCGAACCACAGCAGTTGTGGGTGACAACCTCGCGCTGAGCCCCCCGTGGGCTCTGCTTGGCACTCCGCTCCTTGGCTCCTGGAACAGGGGCCAAGGAGTGGAGAACAGAATCATTCCTCGTTTCACAGAGAGGGTTGGCAGGAGCAAGCTCCCAGCTGTCCCTCTGTGATTGACGAGTGTCATCTTGGCACTCAAGGGCCTGGTTGACTGCCGGCCTATGTTGGGAGTGAGTTCTCTGGACGCAGGTGCTGAAGGCTGTCTTAGCTCCTCTGGAAGGATTCATGTCTCCCCTAGGCCCACACTTAGACCCGACAAGAGGCTGGCTGTCAGGCAGGTCCGAGCAGAGGGTGGCCCCGGCCTGCGTGAACCTGAGCAGAGACTGGTTCCTCTCATGAACGGCCAGGCAAAGGCTGTTTTCAGACGAGCTAACAAAGAGCTGAGTGAGAGGCCTGGAGCGACTCCTCTGTGAATGAGCCCACCTCGTGTGTGTGTGTGTGTGTGTGTGTGTGTGTGTGTACACATGTGAGTGTGCACCTGTGTGCATGCATGTGTGCACATGTGCTGTGATTGTGCATGTGTGTGCACTGTGTGTGTGTGCATGTATGTGCACCACGTCCACGTGGCCAGGCAGATGCAGGCATCCCCCACAGCTGCACACATCTGCTCCGTGGTCTGACTAGAATCCCCGTCCAAAGCTGGCCCGCTTGTCAGACTTTTTGCACAAGGAAAGGCCCAGAGAAATTGGCCACCTGCCGTGCGAGATCAAATCATCTGGGTGCCGGGAGTGGCAAACAGGGCTGTTTCCTTGGGCAGAGGGGCGGCCCGGCGAGACCTGCGGCTGACCTGTCAGAGATGGGAAACAGAGTTGTTACCTACGCCTTTGATGTTGGGCCCCCAGGCGCCCAGCCTGGGCATTCCTTTTGTGCCCACTTCCCTGGCTCAGGAGGAAAGGATTCTGTAGGCTCACACTGGGCAGCAAGCACAGCTTGCTAGGTTAAGGACGAGATGAGGGAGGCATTTCTGAAAGGAAGAAAGAGAGAGAGACAGAGACAGAGCAGGAGAGAGCCGGGAGGGACCACGAACATGGACAGGGGCAGGAGGGGAGCCTGACGGGATTGGGAGGCAAGGAGGGGGCAGTGGTGTGAACCCATACCTGAGTTTCTCCCATGAAGTCACTCACAGGCTGATGGGAATGAGCACGGGTCCCACTGCCCTGGGGGTCCCCTGTCTGGCTGGCTGATCTGAGTCCCCAGCAATCATTTCCGGTCAGCTCTGGGCTTTGGACTGCCAGCCTCCAGGAGACTGTCAAGGTGGCTGAAAGGGTCTCTCCACAACGGTGTCGTGGCTTGTGGGTCCACAGAACCTCTGCCACAAACCTGCTGGGGACCTCAGGAAAACCATCTCCCTCCCCTGGGCCTCCCTCTCCCCATGTAAAAGGCACGTTGGACATACTAGCCAACAAAGTGGACTATTAAAGTATTTACCTGAGGGCAAAGAAGAGTTTGGAAGCAGAAACCAGAGCGAGTTTGTTAAATGTGAATAAGTATGGTGGCACGCAGAGGACTTTTCCTGAAAAGCCAAAATATTGCCACAATCGTAGTAGCAGGTACTGCACTCCCAAAATACACATGTGGGTAGATAGAGCACCGGCAGCCAGCAGAAAGGGTGTCAATGGGCACAACTGGCATGTCCATATGAAGACGTGTGTGGTTGCGCATGTGTGTGTGTGTGTGTGTGTGTGTTTTGGGGGTGAAGGGGAACTGGAAGGAGCCCCGAGTAGTGTATGGAAAGTAAAAGTACTGAACACTCAGCTTAAGCAATTGTTTTTCTCCTGGAGGCTAAAATTCATGGGCAGGTAGCCAACACCCACATTAGGATAAGAAATGTAATCTGTTTATAATAAGTTTGCAAAATCCATCTCCTTGGTGCAGTGAGTATGTAGTGCACCGTAACCTGCCGTGATGCTGGCCCAGGCCTGGCATCCATGGCAAGCACACCGGAGCCAACAGGCCAGTGTTTGTCAGGCCCAGTCCTCCCACTCCCCTCCTTTCTCAATCCTCCTTCTCCCTTTGGGGTGGATAAACACATCCCCAAAGGCAACAGCCAGAGTGTCTGAGAGCCCACGGACGCTGCTTCTAGCCCTCCCCTGCTGGAGCCACTGCTGCTACCTTAGCGAAGAATTGAGATGACCTCTCCGGGTTGGAAGGCACCCCAGAGGTCACTCAATCCCATGGCTGCAGGAAACCCAGGTCCCTGTAAATATCCTCCTATGGGGTCCCGGGCTCTGTTAGGGCCCTCCACTCCTGGATAAGCTCTGGGCTGCTCTTGCCCTGTAATGCATCATTGTCCTTCCCTCATCTGACGTTTCTGGCTCTGTAGTGCCGGCCACTTTTCTGAGCAAATAAAAACAACAGCCAGCATTTACTGGGCATTTACTGTGAGCCTGGCACTGCCTCAGCACTTTACATGCGTCACCTCATTTCCCCCCCAGCAGCCTTCCAAGGACAGCCTTCCATTGTCCCCACCCAGCAGGTGTCCCGGCAGACACCCAATGGTGTCTCAGGGAGACACCATTATTACCCCATTTACAGATGTGGAAATGGAAGCTTGGGGGACTTAAAACAACTTGCTCAAACTCCCACCATTACTGGGATTAGTGGTGGAGCCTGGGTTTGAACCTAGGCTTTTCCAATTCCAGAATCCCAGCTCCTTCCCATCATACTCTGCTGTTCTCTCCCTTACACATAGACATCCATGAAGGCTTCTCTCAGAACCATGCAGGTCCATCGCCACCCCACTCCTCTCCTGGAAACATTCTATAGCCTTTTCCTAGATCCTTCCTTCTGGTCTCTGCAAACTCATATCCCCAAGGGACACTCAGTATCTCTATTCAGAATTGAGTAAACAATAAAACACGGCAGCTAATCTATTGAGATGATTACGTGATTTTTATTCCTCATTTTGTTAATGTGGTGTATCACATTGATTGATTTGTGGATGTTGAACCATCCCTGCGTCCCTGGTATAAATCCCACTTGATCATGGTGTATGATCCTTTTAATGTATTGCTGTATTTGGTTTGCCAATATTTTGTGGAGGATCTTTGCATCTATGTTTATCAGCAACATTGGCCTGCAATTTTCCTCCCTTGTGTTGTCCTTGTCTAGTTTTGGAATCAGGGTGACGTTGGCCTCATAGAATGAGTGAGAAAGCATTCCATCTTCCTCAATATTTTGGAACAGTTTGAGAAAGATAGATATTAAATCTTCTTTGAATGTTTGGTAGAATTCTCCAGAGAATCCATCTGGTCATGGACTTTTGTTTTTTGGGAAGTTTTTGATTATTCTTTCAACCTCTTTACTTATGATTGGTCTATTCAGATTCTCTATTTCTTCTTGATTCAGTTTGGGGAGGTTGTATGAGTCAAAGAATGTATCCATTTCTTCTAGGTTATCCAATTTGTTGGCATATAGTTTTTCACAGTATTTTCTTATAATCCTTTGTATTCCTGTGGTATCCATTGTAATTTCTCCTCTTTCATTTATAATTTTATTTATCCAAGCATTCTCTCTTTTTTTCTTGGTGAGTCTGGCTAAGGGTTTGTCAATTTTGTTTATCTTCTCAAAGAACCAGTGCTTAGTTTCATTGATCCTTTCTACTGTTTTTTTGGTTTCTATTTCATTTATTTCTGCTCTAATTTTTATTACTTCCCTCCTTCTGCTGACTTTGGGCTTTGTTTGTTCTTCTTTTTCTAGTTCTGTTAGGTATAGTTTAAAATTACTTATTTGAAATTTTTCTTATTTGTTGAAGTGGGCCTGTATTACTATGAATTTCCCTCTTAGAACCACTTTTGCTGCATCCCATAAGAGTTAGTATGAGGTATTTTCATTTTCATTTGTCTCCAGACATTTTTTGATGTCTTCTTTGATTTGTTCATTGATCCAATGGTTGTTCAGTAGCATCATCTCAATAGATGCAGAGAAAGCATTTGTTAAGATCCAAATCGATTTATGACAAAAACTCTCAATAAAATGGGTATAGAAGGAAAGTACATCCGCATAACAAAGGCCACATATGACAAACCCACAGCCAACATCATACTCAATGGTGAAAAACTGAAAGCCATCTCTCTGAGAACGGGAACAAGACAAGGGTGCCCACTCTCACCACTCTTATTCAACATAGTACTGGAGGTTTTGGCCAGAGCAATTAGGTAAGAAAAAGAAATAAAAGGTATCTGAATTGGAAAGGAAGAAGTGAAAATCTCACCGTTTGCAGATGACATGATTCTGTATATAGAAAACCCTAAAGAATCCATCAGAAAACTATTAGAAATAGTCAACAACTATAGCAAAGTTGCAGGGTACAAAATCAACTTACAAAACTCAGTTGCATTTCTATACTGTAATAATGACCCAGCAGAAAGAGAACTCAAGAATACAATCCCATTTACAATTGCAACAAAAAGAATAAAATATCTAAGAATAAATTTAACCAAGGAGATGAAAAAACTATAAGACATTATTGAGGGGTCAGCATGGTGGTGTAGTGGTTAAGCTCACACATTCCACATTGGCAGCCTGGGTTTGCTGGTTCAGATCCTGGCCATGGACCTAATCACTGCTCATCAAGCTATGCTGAGGCAGCATCCCACATAGAAGAGCTACAACTCTACAACTATGATACACAACTATGTACTGGGGCTTTGGGGAGAAAAAAGAAAAAAAAGAGGATGATTGGCAACAGATCTTAGCACAGGGCCAATCTTCCTCAAAAAAAAAAAAGACATTATTGAAACAAATCGATGATGACATAAAGAAATGGAAAGATATTCCATGCACATGGATTGGAAGAATAAACATATTTAAAATGTCCATATTACATAAAGCAATCTACAGATTCAATGCAATCCCAATCAGAATCCCAATGACATTCTTCGCAGAAATAGAACAAAGAATCCCAAAATTTATACGGAACAACAAAAGACCCGAATAGCAAAAGCAATCCTGAGGAAAAAAACAAAGCTGGAGGCATCACAATCCCTGACTTCAAAATATACTACAAAGCTATAGTAACCAAAACTGCATGGTACTGGCACAAAAACAGACACAAAGATCAATGGAACAGAATTGAAAGCCCAGAAATAAAACCACACATCTGTGGACAGCTAATCTTCGACAAAGGAGTCAAGAACATACAGTGGAGAAAGGAAAGTCTCTTCAATAAGTGGTGTTGGGAAAACTGGTCAGCCACATGGAAAAGAATGAAAGGAGACCATTGTCTTACGCCATACACAAAAATTAACTCCAAATGGAATAAAGATTTGAAGGTAAGACCTGAAACCATAAAACTCCTAGAAGAAAATATAGGCAGTACACTCTTTGACATGGATCTTAGCAGCATCTTTTCGAATACCATGTCTACTCAGTCATGGGAAACAAAAGAAAAAACAAATGGGACTACGTCAGACTGAAAAGCCCCTGCAAGGCAAAGGAAACCAGGAACAAAATGAAAACACAACCCACCAACTGTGAGGAAATATTTGCAAATCATATTTCCAATGAGGGATTAATCTCCAAAATATATAAAGAACTCATACAACTCAACAACAGAAAAACAAACAACCCAATCAAAAAGTGGGCAGAGGATATGAACAGACATTTTTCCAAAGAAGAGGTACAGATGGCCAACAGGCACATGAAAAGATGTTCAACATCACTAATCATTAGGGAAAGGCAAATCAAAAGTATGATGAGGTATTACCTTACACCTGTTAGAATGAGTATAATTACCAAGACAAAAAATAACAAATGTTGGAGAGGATGTGGAGAAAAAGGCACCCTCATACACTGCTGGTGGGAGTGCAAACTGGTGCAGCCACTATGGAAAACAGTATGGAGATTTCTCAAAAAATTAAAAATAGGAATACCATACAATCCAGCTAGCCCACTACTGGGTATTTATCCAAAGAACTTGAAATCAACAATTCAAAGAGACTTATGCACGCCTGTGTTCGTTGCAGCATTATTCACAATAGCCAAGACATGGAAGAAACCCAAGTGCCCAATGACCGATGAATGGATAAAGAAGATGTGGTATGTACATATACAATGGCATATTACTCAGCCATAAAAAAAGAAAAAATCGTCCCATTTGTGACAACATGGATGGACCTTGAGTGTATTATGTTAAGCGAAATAAGCCAGACAGAGAAAGACAAACACCACATGATTTCACTCTTATGTGGAAGATAAACAAACACACAGACAGAGAGAACAGATTAGTGGTCACCAGAGGGGACAGGTGTGGGGGCGTTGGCGAAAGGGGTAGGGGGGCACGTATATATGGTGACAGGTAAAAATTAGACTATTTGCGATGAGCACAATGCAATCTATACAGAAACTGATATATAATAAGGTACACCTGAAATTACACAGTTATAAACCATTATGACCTCAATAAAATAATTTAAAAATAAAGAAATAAAGAATTGGGAAAAAAACACCCATGGCAGCTAAAAGCAAGGATGTTAGGATCAGACAGACCCGGCTTAGAATTCTACTTGAGTCTCACACTAACCTTGGGCAAATTACTCAACTTCTCTGTCTCCAGTCCCCCATCTGTAAGAACAGACAGCCCTGTGCTGCTGCTCGCCCACAGGGCGGGTGTAATTGTTAAAGGAGATAAAACATAAAGAGCTCCCAGGCTGGTGTTTGCATGTGAGCGGCAGCTCTGCTGAGGGTGTGTGTGGTGACAAATGTGATAAGGCGAGGAGGACATGTGGGTGGATGTCCCGCCACCAAGTTCCACTCCTTCCCCAACGTCTAACTTTAAGAATCCTCCACTATCAGGAGAGGGCTTGCTGAAGGACACACAAACCAGGAACCCCAAGACTCCATAGCCTGGTCGCGGCGTTCTAACTCAGTGCTAGCATTTCCTGGGGGGAAACACCTGCAGAAGTGGGGAGGGGTTAGGGAAGCCCAGGGTCATGACAGGACTGAAGTTCCCGCTTCAGGAAGCGAAGGAGAAGATCTGCCGACCAACACCTGGGCAGTGGGCACAGACCTCCACTCTCAGCCCTGCTGCTGGGGAGTTCCCGTGCCATCTTGGCCAACTGCTTCCTCTCCAGGCCTTGGGTCTTCCACCCTTTAGGGAGGATGGGGAAGTCATTTCTGAAATGCATGAGTTCTCAGGAACGAAGGAGCTTTAAAGACACATACTTTTAAAAAAGATCCCTGTGTCTTTTTCAAAACTCATCTTCTCCAAGGATCCTCCTCTGACTTCCTCCAAGGTGCCTCCCTTGACCTCCAGAGTTAAAACAGTACCTGCCTACCCCTGGGCCACCTGTCAGCCTCTATCCATTTACTCGGCTTTATTTTCCCTTCATAGCATGCATTGCTAACCAATATTAGATGTCTATGTCTCGTTTGGTTTATAATCTTTCTCCCCAACTAGAATGTCAGCTGTACCAGGCAGAGATCCGTGTCTGCCCTCTTCCTTGCTGAAACCCAGAGCCTAGAATGATTCCTGGCACAGAGAACAGGCTCACTAAATAGTGGTTAAATGAACAAATGAATGGATGAAGGAATGATTCTTTATATCATTTCAGAAAATTACAAACTCAGCATGTCAGAGCTGTAACTGACATTTCAAACATTATTACCACTAAACCTCATGTTCAGATGGTTTATTCAGACCATTAAAAAAAAGTCTCCAGATTAAAATGGCTTTCCTTTGCTTTATCCATAATAGCCAAAACCTGGAAACAGATCAGGTGTCCATCCATAGGAGAATGGATCAACAAGCTGTGGTATATCCATGCAATGGAATACAACTCAGCAATAGAAAGGAATGGCTTACAAAACATGAATAAATCTCAAAAACATTATGCCGAAAGAAGGGAGCAGGACACCAAAGAGTACACGATGTATGCTTCCATTCATATGACATTCTAGAACAAATAAAACTAATCCAGGATGTTAAAAAACAAAACAATGGGGTCCAGCCCAGTGGCGCAGCGGTTAAGAGCACAAACTCTGCTTCTGGCAGCCGGGGATTCCCAGGTTCGGATCCCAGGGGCGCACTGACTCACTGCTTGTCAAGCCATACTGTGGCTGCGCCACATATAAAGTAGAGGAGGATGGGCACGGATGTTAGCCCAGGGCCAATCTTCCTCAGCAAAAAGAGGAGGATTGGCATCGGAAGTTAGCTCAGGGCTGGTCTTCCTCACACACACAAAAAAACAATGTTTGCCTTTGGAGGGTGGTTGGGGACAGGGATTTCCTGGGAAGGAGGATGAGGGAATTTTGTAGCAAAGGCTAAGTGGGGAGCCTAGACATCTACCCTCACCAGCCTGTAACCAGGCGCCCCAACCAACCGACCCACCTTCCACCCCAGGGTGGTGTCTGAGAAGGCTGAGCCGGTTGCTGAGATTTTCATCCCCGCCCAGTGGTAACAAGCGCCCCCACAGCATCAGTGGAGACCATCTGGGGAGGCTGGACTTCACCCTCACCCGGCAGTAATGAGGCTCTCTTCCCTTCCCCAGTAGGGTGGTTCAGAAGAGGCCTAGGCGGAGTCAGGACTCTCTCTACCTCTCAGTGGTAACCAGGCCACGTGGGAAAGAGCATCAAAGTGCTCTGATGCCTCCACATGAGGGAGCTGTCAGTGGAGGCCTGATGGGGAGCTGGAACTTCTACCCCTACATAGCAGGAAGAAGGAGACCTCCTCCTCAGGTGTCAACAGAGGCCAGGCGGGGAACCTGGGCTTCTACTCCCACCTGGTAGTAATGAGGCAGCTCACTCCCACCCCGCCCTCCCCTTCTGAAACAGTATCAGAGGAAGCCAGTTATAACAGAAGATTAAAATAAGATCCAGTGTCTCATAACAGAATACCCAAAATGTCAAGGTTTCAGTAGAAAATTGTACATCAGACCAAGAACCAGGGTGATCTCAAACTGAATGAAAATAACCAGTTAACAAATGCTAACACCAAGATGACAGAGATGTTAGAATTATCTGACAAACATTTTAAAGCAACCACCATAAAAATGCTTCAAAGAATAATGACAAATACTCTTGAAACAAATGAAAAAATAGGAAGTCCCAGAAAGATAAAACATAAAGAAGAACCAAAGGGAAATTTTAGCACTGAAAAATACAGTAACCAAAACAACAACAACAACAACAAAATCCACCTCAATAGAGGCACTCAAAAGCAGAATAGAGGGGACACAGTGCGCTAGAAGATAGGACAATATTGAATATCCAATCTGAACAACAGAGAGAAGAAAATGGGCTGAAAAAAAAAGAACAGAGCCTCAGGGACCTGAGGGGCTATAATAAAAAATCTAACTTCCGTGACATTGGAGTTCTGGAAGGAGAGGAAAAGACAGCAGAACTGAAGAAGTACTCAATTAAGTAATGGCTTAAAATTTCCCGAAATGGGCAAAAAACATAAACCCACAGATTTAAGAAGCTGAGAAAACCTCAAACAGAAGAAACCCATATCAAGACACAGCAGAGTCAAACTTCTGAAAAACAAAGAGAAAAAAATATATACTGAAAACAGTGAGAAATGACACTTTACCCATAGGGGAAAAAAAATTCGAATGATAGCAAATTTTCATGAGAAACCATGGAGGCCAGAGCGCTTTCAAGTGCTGAAAGAAAAGAACTGCCAACCCAGAATCCTGTATCCAGCTGAAAGGCCCTTTCTAGTGAAAAGATCCTTTAGAAATAAAAGGGAAATCAAGGCATTCTCAGGAAAAAAAAAAAACTATTTGTCACCAGCAGATATAGCATACAAGAGTGGCTAAAAGAAGTTTTCTAAACAGAAAGGAAACAATAAAAGAATGACTATTCGAACATCAGTAAGGAAGAAAGAACACAATAAGCAAAAATATTGGTAATATTGGTAAATGCAATAAACTTTCCTTTTCCTTTTGAGTTTTCTAAATTATGTTAATGGTTGAGGCCAAAACTGTAACACTGTCTAATGTGATTCTAAATGTATGTAGAAGAAATATTTAAGACAATTATATTATAAACAAGGAGGGTAAATGGATGTAAAGAGAGATAACTGTTCTGCATGTCACTCAAACCTGTAAAATGATGACACTGGTAAACTGTGGTAAGTCTCAATAGATGCAAAAAAATCATCTGATAACATCCAACAAATATTACTGATAAAAACTCTCAGCAAACTTAAAACAGATGGGAACTTCCTCCTCACTACCTTTTAGGAGGGGCATCTACTAAAAACTTATAGCTAACATCATTCTTAACAGTGAAAGACTGAATACTTTCCACTAACATCAGAAACTCTCACAGATTCTATTGCACATTGTACTGAAGATTCTACCCAGTGCAACATGGCAAGAAACAGAAATAGAAGAGTCCCAGACTGGAAATAGAGCAGTAAAGACGTCCTTAGTTGCAGACGACATGAGTCTGTGTAGAAAATCCTATAGAACCAAAAAGCTACTAGAACTGAAAAAGTAACTTTAGTAAAGATACTAGATACAAGATTAATTTTCAAAAATCAACTGTATTTCTGCATACTTGCAATGAACAATTGGAAATTGAAATTTTAAAAATACCATTTACAATAGTATCAAAAAATATAAAATATTTAGAGTGAATCTGACAAAAGAGGAACAAGATATATACATTGAAAATTACAAAATATTGCTGAGAGAAATGAAAGAGAATCTAAATAGATAGAGAGATACTGTGTTCATGGGTCAGGAGGCTCAATATTTTTAAGGTGTCAGTTCTCACCAAATTGATCTATAGATTCAAAGCAATTCTGATCAAACTCTCAGCAGGGTTTTTTTTTTGTAGAAATTGACAAGCTGACTCTGAAAGTCACATGAAAATGCAAATGACCTAAAATATTCAAAATGACTTTGCAAAAGAAAAACAAAGTTGGTGAACTAACATTGCTTGATTTCAAGACTTATTATAAAGCTACAGTAATCAGGACAGTGGAGTAAAGATAAGCACAAACATCAATGGAACTTCAGAATCAAGAGCCCAAAAATAGACCCAGTCATACATAGACAACTGATTTTTGACAAAGGTGCAAAGCAATGCAGTGAAGAAATGATAGTCTTTCCAATAAATGTTAAGGGAACAGTAGGATATCCATAGGCAAAAACAGTGAACTTTGATCCACATCTTGTGCCACATACAAAAATTAACTCAAATGGATCATCGTAGGTGGAAATATCTACAGTTTCTAGAAGAAAATAAAAGATAATCCTCATGACTCAGCTAGGCAAAGATTTCTTAGATACAACGCCAAAAGAAAAATCCATAAAAGAAAAAAAATGATAAATTGGACTTCTTCAAAAGGAAAAACAAAAGCCATTCTTGAGAAACTGAAAAGACAAGCTACAGACTAGGAGAAACATTTGCAAATCGTATGTCTAATAAGGGGCTTATATCCATAAAATACAAAGAACTCCCAAAACTCAATCATAGGAAATCAAACAGCTCAACTAAAAAATGGGCAAAATATTTAAACAGACATATCCCCAAAGAATGTATATGAATGACAAAAGCGTAAAAAGGTGCTCGTTATTATTAGTCAGAGAGATGCAAATTAAAATCACAATGAAATATCAGAATGCACCTATTGGAATGACTGCAATTAAAAAAACATGACCGCAGTCAGCATTGGGGAGGATGTGGAGCGACTGGAACTCGCACACACTTCCAGAGGGTTTTTAGAAAGGATGGGGCTGTCGCGAACCAAATCTTTTCCAACCCTATTCAAGGAATCACTGTCTTAATTTCTTCCCTGCTCAATTTGCTCCTCACAGGGCCATTGCAAAGCCAGTTTTCCAGTGTCCCACAAGGCCACCTCCAGCAGTAGTGAGCTTTTCACTTCAAGCAGTCCTGGGTGAATCTAGCTTAGACACAATCTTTCTGGTGTTTTCTTTGAGGCAGCAGACAATGAAGTTAGTATGGTGTGTTCAAGACTGCCCAGCCCTCCTTAGGTTCGTTTGCCTGTTCGATGGTTTGAGGTGTCTTTAAGGGCAACACAGTGCCCAATTAAACGAAAGAGAGGAAGGCAGAATGCACCACGACTCTGGGCAATGTCCTCCAGACAGTTTTTTGAGGACTGACTGGGACTCTGGGTATGTGTCAGAGCGCGAGCGTGAACGTTTCTGTTGTCGCTCAGACTGCAGAGGAAGGGCTCGGGCTGAGGCCAGGAAGGAACTGCTCAAAGCTGATAACACCAAAGCCCTTGCGCCAGGAACCCTGTGGTTTTTCTGCCTTTGGGAGCGACAAGAGTAGGAGGAGGTGCTTTTCGCCCCAAGCATCCTTCTGTATATTGCCCAGGGGAGTAATTCGCACGCAGCCGGGCGGTGAGACCCTCTGCACCCAGGGCTGTGTGCTTCATTTCTGGCGCATGGACCCAGTTTTCCCCCCTAAGTGTTTGCACTGTCAAGTTTCATCTTCGCCTGGTGCTCTCCGGGGATGGGCGCAGGGAGGCAGCCTCCAGGCTGGGGTGGGAGAAGGGCGGGCGGCGAGCAGCCCGGGCAGAGCCGGCGCGTGGTGGCCTCAGTGCCAGACGCGCCAGGTGGGGCGCAGGCTCGCGGTGACCGTGGCCACGGCGCGCGCGTCCGAGCCCCGGACCCGGAGACAGCCAGGCTGCTGGCTCGGGTTTGCCGGCTTTGACTTTTCCTAAGACAATTCCGAGGAGTTGCAGGCACTCTGAAATGACCAGCAAAATCTCTCTGGGGCTAAAATCAATCAACAGAAAAGAAGTGCCGGGTTTTTTGTTTTTTTTTTTTTTGGAGCCCATTGAGCTGTCGGTCTAGAAGCCCCCTGGGTCCGGCGTGAGTCTGCAGAGCTGGGTATTTTTGGAGTCTGCCGTCTCTGAGATGCCGGCTGGTGGACCGGGGCTCGCTCCTGTCGGCCTCAGAATGCACGCGGCTTTGCTGAATATGATGCAACTCCGACATGGGCTCAACTGATGCAACGCGCCCCGCGCTGTAGCCCGAGAAGCTCGGAGAAACGCAGGAGGCCGGCTCTCATCCCTTGCCCAATTTCACTTTTTTTTTTTTTTTTAAACTCTCAACAGGTTCAGATGCCATTTTGGGGGTGGGGAGTAAGGGACTTATCAAAGATTTATAAATAGAGCAATCTACTAGTAAAAATAAAAATCATCACATCGTCTCACAGGGTGGCAGGATATTTTGCTTTTCTTTGGCAATGATCCGTGATTGAGTTATTGATTAAAATATACCCTACGAAGCACACGTATTTCTATGGAATGGCTCCCTAAGTATGTGCTGACTTGCCTCTGTATTACACACCTAGTGATGCGGCCCCTGGCCGCAGGGAATCGTCTCACCTCCACGCAGGCGCTCTCTACACCCCTCCCTCCGGCTGGGATCTGGGGTGCTCTGCGCCCTGTCTTCCCCTCTGTCCCCTGAGCCCAGCACAGAGGCCCAGAACAGGGAGGCCCTGGTACACCTCCGCTGGGGACCCCGACCCTTTCACCTGGAAAGTGAGACAATAATGCTCAACTTACCAGCCTGATAGCCTCCCTGTAAGGATCCAGTTCATCAAGGATGAGAGAGATGCCGGAGGCTGCACATCTCAGCCAAGTCCTGTCCCCTCTTGCTCCTCGCCTTGCCCGTCTGTGAAATCAAGGAAAGGGTACAACTTTATCAGTAATGTTTAAGTAATTTTACTTTAAAAAAAGGTTTGAGTCATCATTACAAAATATTAACATTTATTAATTATGGAATGTGGGTCCTTGGGCCACATTTGTTATTATTATTCTCTGTATTTTTCTGTATCTTTCAAAGTCTCCTGCCCCAACAAAAGAAAAGAAGAGGGAAGAAAATTTTTTGAAAAAACTTGGATGAAATCTGGTCCCCTCCACTTGGTCTTTCTCTGGTTCTGTGTACAGGAAAACGCTCAGTAGGAATGAGAAGCATTACTATTATTCGTCTTGTTTCTGTTCCTTCCATTCTGTAGGAATTTACTAAGACTCAGCAATAGGCTTCACCCCTACCCCCACCCCCCCTGCTGTGTAAGGCAGCTGTTTGCTCCCCAGGCTGTTCGAACTTGTTGGTGGGATAGGAGTTTTCTAGCGAAAGGCAGGTGAGTCCAGGATGACGTCGTTTACAAAGTTCTGATTCAATTTCATCCAACACCTCCCCCCCAAATCCCAACCTGAACCAAACAGAAACCTACACCTGTCCGAAGAGAAACTTATCTGTCGTCATTAAAAATTTACTTTGTATAATAAAATCCCAGACTTTCCTGGGCTTCACGAAAACACATGGCTGGAGAAAACTCACATGGACATTTCCCCTCCTCTAACTTAAAAACAGCCAAACTAAATTAAGTAACAACAACAACAAAAAGTTGTTTCCCACACAGTTTGCTGTGCTCTTACCACCAGTTTTCAGCCTGAAACAATTTCATGCTTGAGTTATTCACTTATGAAAATAGGTACAAAAGGGGAAAAATGTGAACAGATCCTCGGCTATATTATTAGTCATTGCTACAGCTGAATGCGTTCCGGCACAAAGGCGTGTTATTCTGCCTGAGTATCTCAGTTTTGAACAAAATGTAGCTCACTAATGGGTTATGCCTCGTATACCTTTTTGTGATCATTATGTTGCCATTCTCTGTAATTTATGCTGTTTTTCATTAGGACTCTGTGCATCAGGCAGGCCGGCACTCAAGCGCACACACGTACATCTTTTAAGTCCCCTCTCATTTGTGGCTGAAAAGAAAGGTCATGGAGCTGTCAGTCATTTCAGGGAAACACCACTGTATTGATAAAGATAATATTTGGAAATCGGAGTGGTGGATGGGTGTGAATATAGGTTCTGAAAAACTGGTGAATTGCGCGTAGCAACATGAGGAAACGAAGGGAATCTAGAAGAAATCTGGAGAAGAGGGAGATGGAGTGGGAGAGTCAGACCAGTCTCACCTTGGTCTCTTTATTAGGGAGGGCCAGTGTTGGCCCGAAATCTTTCTGAGGCATCCTGCTCCCTGGCTTTCAGGTCTCCTGGATGAGCTACAAGATTCCAGGCAAGAACCCCCTTTGGGGAGGTTTCTACCTGGACCTCAAAGGTGCTGCCCCAAACCAGTTTGAGTCAAGTGAATAAAGGAGCCAAGTTTTGAGCCTATTGATTTTTGCTTTGGTAAAGTCCAGAATTGGTTATAGAAATCAAAGCCTTTGTTAACTTCTGGGGGAAAAAAAAATAACAAAGAGAGCAGGCAAGAAAATAATCAGGCAAAAGAAAAACAGAAGGGATATGAAAAGCTTAGAGAAGATCAAGGTTTTCACAAATGAGTATGAATCATTAGAAGGGTCTCCTAAACAGATCAGAGGTCTATGAGGGGCTGAGGATCCTGGAAGCAGGAGCCTCCCTGCAATCCGCAGCCGAGGAGAGACACCCTTGGCGTCTTCCCCTAGATTAGGATAATGGGATTCTCCACCAGGCACTTGCCTGGCCAGGAGGGGCCGTAATTGAGAACCAAATGTGCTCATTTAACCTCTTTGAGGTGTTAGTGCATGCTTTGATTTTGTTCTTTCCTCCTCATTAAGACAAATGTGGTGCCACTTTGCCCCAGGAACCTGATCTCACCTCCCAAGCCAGCTACTCATCTCCTTGCTCACGTGAGCCCAAGCCCTGCCAGGGGGTCCCCTCCTGTCAGGTGGCAGAAATGCCTGGCTTGTCAAAGGCTGCTCTGCCAGGGCTCTGTCTCAGGCCTCCAGGCCTCGCGTTACCCTCAGAGCCCAGAGCGCATCAGCACGGGGTCCCAGCTCACGGGAAAACACAGAGGCGCTTGTGGTAACGCTTAACCCGGGATGCCTGTTAGATACTAAGAAACACAGGCGTGTGAAGTTTCCTGGACACTGTGCCCTGTGGAGGTGACCAGGCTGGAAAGAATTCAGGAAGACAGAGCCCCCAAAAGATCTGGAATCTTTGGAAAATATGAAGCCCAACTCTGCCCTCACTCTTCTTTTGCCCGTGAGACACTGGGGTGAAGTGGTCTCTCCAGGGCCTCAAGGCCAGGTGGTGGCAAAACTAGAACTGGAAGGGACGTTGCTTCTCCCAGCCGAGCTCTCCCTGAGCTCATCTGCCGTAATATCCCTGCGCCCCAAGTCCCCCTTCCCCTCCTCCCAATGCCAGGGCCAAGTCAGTGGGATGGAAACCTGCAGACTGGAGGAAGCTGGGGCCCTGCGGTTTCCTCAGAGACCACTGAAGACGGAACAGGCGCCTCTCACACTCTGTGGCAGCCACAGGGGAAACCTAGGCTGGGGGACAGAGCTCTGTGATCCAGAGGCACAGACGGACAGAGAGGCCCCGATGCCCAGGGGGGGACACTCCTAGAGATGGCTACCTCCTGGGAGGCTGGATGACCTCTGTCCGCTGGGAAACGGGAGGGTGTCGAGAGGAGTGTTCTGGAGAACAGAAATTCAAACCTGAAAAACCAACCCACCTCATCTCATTCTATTTTAGTTATAATCTCCACAGCCAACAGGCCCAATGTCCTGCTAAGTGTGCCTCATCTCACTGAATCTGCTCACCCATCCACAAGATCAGTATCGTGACTAGACCTTCTCTCCCTATTTTTGTTTTTACCATCTTAATCATTTAAAGGGTATCGTTCAGTAGTGTTCAGTACATGAACGTTGCTGTGTAACAGATCTCCAGAACTTTTTCACCTTGCAAAACTGAAACCCTGTACCCATTAAACACTAACTCCCGTTCTCCCCTCCCCCGGCCTCTAGCAACTGCCATTCTACTTTCTGTCTCTATGAATTTGACTACTCTAAGAACCTCATTTAAGTGGAATCATACAGACTTTGTCTTTCTGTGAGTGGCTTATTTCACTCAGCATAATGTCCTCAAGGTGATCCATGTTGTAACATGTGTCAGAATCTCCTTCCTTTTTAAGGCTGACTAATATTCCATTGTACACACAGACCGCATTTAGATTATTCACTCATCTGTTGAGGACGCTTGGGTTGCTTCTACCTTTTGGCGATTGTGAATAACGCTGCTATGAACGCAGCTATGCAAATATCTCTTTGAGATCTTGCTTTCAATTCTTTTGGTTATATACCCAAAATTGCAATTGTTGGGTCATAAGGTAAGTGTATATTTAGCTTTTTAAGAAACTGCCAAACTATTCTCCAGAGTGGCTGTACCGTTTTACATTCCCACCAGCAGTGTATGAGGGTTCCAGTTTCTCCACATCCTCATCAACACTTGTTATTTTCTGTTTTTTCTAATATTAGCTTGCCTAATGGGCATGAGGTGATATCTCACTTTAGTTTTGATTTGCAATTCCCTAATGATTAGTGATGTTAACCATCTTTTCATGTGCTTGTTGGCAATTCGTATATCGTCTTTGGAGAAGTGTCTATTCAAGTCCTTTGCCATTTTAAAATCGGATTATTTGTTTTTTGTTGTCATTGAGCTGTAGGAGTTTTTTTATATCCTTTTTTTTTTCTTGTAGGTAAAAAAACTCAAGGGTCATAGAGGTGAATAACTTGCTTGCTGAAGCCTTTGGTCAGGGGGCTGTTCTTTCCCCAGCAGCAAGGAAAGACTGGCCCTCACACAGGCAGCAGCAAGAGAGAGCTATGGGCCCATCCTCCCAGCCACACGGTCTCAGAGAAAGCATGGTCAGTCAAATGCACGCCATGTGTGCGCAGCCTCGTGTGCCAAATTGCTGTTTGAAAACAGCAAACCCCGGTTGCAGAGAACTCAAAAGTGTGTAATATCCACTTGAACGGTGGCTCCACTCTCTTGTTCTTCCCCCACCCCCCCAGGAAGGAGAGAGAGAAAAAGCTATTCATGGAAAAATACATTCAAGTGGATCCGTGCCGGGCAATCATTTGCACATCTGCTCTTAGCAGGTTTCAGCTGAAACTACTGAAAATATACATAGATCTGTTTATGTGGAACCAGTTAAATATGATAAGGTTACACTTGGAGGTAACTGTGGATTTGGTGGTGGGAAAAAAAAGCCCTTCCACATTCGGTCTCCACACACACTCCTGCCATGTGACCACAGATGTTGAGGGAATCGGGTTTGCTGCGAATTAAAAAGATCTCAATTATTTGAGATTAGTTACAAACAAAGTCAAGATGTCCCACCAGCCTTTTTGCAGCACATAATTCCCGCCTCGCCTCCCACCTGGGCCGGGACCTTTGTTATCAGAGCGGAGACCCCAGCGGGAAATCACTTGTTTCTGGGTGATTCTGTCTTCACTCCTGCAACAAGCTGTTTAGGAGGAAGACAGCGCACAGGCTGCTTCACAGAGAGTGCCCGGTCGTCTTCCGTACTTTTGGAGATGCCAAAGGACACCAGCGTCCCCTGAGGATGTGCACACGGCAGGGCGGGAGCGGTTACTGGGGCCTCTTGATGCAGACACCGTGCTCTCTCGTGAGCCTTTCTGCTACAGGACTCACACCGCCCTGCGGGGTCACACTGTCATCCCACCGTAGACATGAGAAAACCCAGGCTCTGCGGTGATTTCCCCGGGGCCACACCAACAGTAAAGAGTGAGGCTCTCTAAAGGAAGAAAGATTTCTCCTCCTGTGTAAATGTCCCAGGGGGCAAGGCCACCACCCGAATACCCACAGGGCCCAGCAGAAACGTGAGGAGTGAGGAGACGTGAGCAGCTAATACGAAGCTTTAGCACGTTGACACTGGGGCAGGGGGCAGGGTGGGAGAGGATGCAGACATTGTGGGCCCAGATCTTCTGGTTTTTGTAAAGAGAGCCAGAAATCACTAGATTTTTACATATTGGCTCAGGTATTGAAAACAAATGAGACGCTCAGACCCTGCTGTGGTTTGTGATCCCCACCGTGGGGACTTTGGTGCCGCCAGAGGTGCGAGGCAGGCTGCGTTGGCTTTGCTCCCTCTGCAGGCGGGGACTTGGGGGTCTGACGATCAGGACTCCTGTCTCCCGGTGCAGGAGGCCTCTGTCACAGGCAGCAGGCGCCACACCTCATCCCTGTCTCCTTTCCTACAACTTTGCCAGACTCTTCACCTCGGCTCTAGCACACTGTGAACGTGCCTTTGTCTATAAACATTTATCTAATAATTTATCTCTAAAAAGTGACATCAATCTATAAAATGCACCACAGGACACGAGAATAGCAGTCACATGGCCTCAGAAACAATCAGCCAAAATTGACACCTGACAACATCTCCCCGCCGTACCCCCAGGGGCTGGGCTGTGATTGGTGGGGTTTTCCTTCCTGAAGGACCCCACGCTGTGAAAGTGCACCTATCTTTGTTCATTGAAAATCATTTTTTTTAATAAGCAGCCCAGTGGAAAACAATTGTGAATGGCAGCTCATTACATGCGGGTTTTCAGAACAAAGAGAATGTTGCTCATATTCTATAACCTATTTGATGATATTGAATTTTAATTAAAAAATGTTAACACGTTAAATTGATGACAAGGAAGGCGTGACACTAGGGCTATAAAAGAAATCAGGAAGGCAAAATATGGTTGACGGGCTGCCTCAGTGATCTATTCAATGTTACTGCATATTTGTCTTTTCTCTCTCGTGTTTTTTTTTCACTTGAAATTTTCAGTTTTGCACTAGTAGGGACCTACTCTAAGCGGTATAGACCCCAGATGGGGAGGCGGGTGAAACTGAAGGAGGGGAGCCTTGTTTGCCCTCTTGGGGCCTCAAATATCCTCCTGTGCAAAAGATCAGTTGTTGTCTTAAAGGGCCCCTTTGAAGTGGCGACTGGCCCAGGCTACCCTAGAAAAGCCCTCTGGAAGGACCAGTTTCGCTGAGCACCACACTTGAGGCTGCTCCCAGGGGACTGGTTTAAGGTCATCTCAATACGCCTGACAACTGGGAACAAATTATTTTGAAGCAATAAATTAAATGGTGTAGGGGCAGGCACTGGATGATCAACCCAGCCCAAGATCCACTAATTGTGAGAGCGTTTTCTTCTGAGATGATGCAATAATTAAATAGGAAAATCCAAGCGCTGGAAGCATGTCAATGCTTAGTTTAAGAAAGGCCGTCTAAAGCAGGCAAAAGTGGTCCACTTCCCCTCTGGACAGGCCTCTAGGACGTGATGTGTCAGTTCATGTCCTAAAGCCCCACGGAAGAGCAGCCATTTTGCCCCACTCACAGAGCCCTGAGTTCTGGCCAAGGGGTCCGTGGTAGAAGAATCACCTTCATCAGCGCCTGTGCGAGAAGGAAGCGCCAGCCCTATGTCTTGGAAGCCCACTTCACACTTGGGGCAAAGGAGTGGACTACAGGGTGCTGAGTGAGGCCTGGGTCTTGGGGATGGTGGTTCCAGCCTCACAGAGCAGGAGCCTGAGAGTCTGCTTCCTCCCCGAGAGAACACCACAAGCCAGAACAGCACCTTGACATTCCCTGAGGAAGAGAACAGAATGCACTTAGAGTCCAGGGTCCAAAGCGGGAGCACAGAACAGCATATGCAAAGGCCCTGAGGCTGGCCGGGGCCAGAGCAGAGTGGGTGAGCCACAGCTATGACGTAGGGGAAGTGCTGGCCGTACACAGGGAAGAGGCTGATTTCTGTTCTGAGAGTAACAGGAAGCCACTGTCAGGTTCCAAGCAGGAGAAAGCTGTAGCACAGCGTGCATTTCCCAAAGATCATGCTGGCTTCTGTGTGCAGTAGGAGTCTGGACGGGTCACAGGCTGGGCTGTGGGCCAGGTGGGAGACAATGGGATGGGAGACCCAGGGGATGCATTTCACAGGTAGTGTCGGCAAGGCATAGTGAGAAGCTGAGTGAGGAGGGTGAGGGAAGGGTCCATGGACAAGTCTTCTAACCCATGGGCTCCTCATTGGGAAAAAGGACGCAGTAACTCCTGCCCCTCAGAGTGGTTGTGAGGATTAGAAACATCGCACGCCGCGCCCGGCCCACCACAGTCCCCATGAGCGAGGGTATGACTGCATTTCCATCACCGCCTTCACCCCGCGATAACACACAACGACGTCTGTTTGTGTTTCACAGTGCTACTTCTGACCCCTGTCCCCAGTAAAGTGGGAAGTAGGGCCTGGGCTGGGCTGGGCCAGGGCGGGTTTGGATTATTCTTTCTGAGAAATCATGTGCAGATCCACAAGTGCCACAGTGATGCAATGAACTTCCAGGTTCTTAAAAACATTTTGGTGTTTACAAAAAGAAGGTCAACAGGGTGCCATTGTGGACCGGCTGAATGATCCTCATCCTGAAGCCCGCTGTGCCTGTGGTCATGTCACTCCCCAGGGTACAATGGGTGAGCTGGACCCCGTGACTGTCCTTCAGGCCCGGACGGATCCCTGCTGTGCCCGTCCTGTCCCCAGCACTCACCCCTGGAGAAGCAGGGACAGGGAGAGGGTGAAGGCAGCAGAGCTCTCACTTTCAGGCCAAACACACACTTCTGAGCTCGCACCAGGCCTTGCACACAGTGCCACCCTGGACCCTCATGGTCCTCACAAGCTTGTGAAGTTTATTAACAGAGGAAACTGGGCCCTACCCCGTGGGGTCTTCCCATCGGCCGGGAAGGCTCCCTGGAGGAGGAGGAGGGGTGTCAGGGCTGTGTGAAGGATGAGCAAGGCCTGTGGGGTGGGGGCGGGGGCGTCCCAGCTCAGGGTGCAGCTTGGAGAAGGGCACATGACCAGTTTTCTCTGTGCCAGCACATTTGCATTCTAAATATAGCCCAAGATGACCCAAGACATCTTCCCCTCGCAAGGAGAGCCACGGCTCTGTACTCTTCAGCATTTCTGAAATGAGCAGTGAGACCTGAGGCTCCCCACTTCCACCCTCTGACGCCATGGACCCTGGTCCTGAAGAACAGTGCCCAACCCTCCTCGAGGGGGGAGAGGGGGGCCTGTCTCTGCCAGGAGCTCTCTCTGGCCACCACCCTTTAGTTAAATATTTTTAGTTAAATATTTTGCCAGCCTGCCGTCTCCCTCCAGCAAAGTGAAGGAAGGCTTCTGTTCACCCAGGAAGGGTTATCCATCACCCCAGGCCACCAGTGAGTAACTCTTTCCTCCACCCTTGGGTTGGTTCCCCTCTGGCATCTCAGGAGCGAGGCCCAGCCTGGTGGGTTTTAATTGGACAGCAGATTCCCGCTTCCCCTGGGAATCTGGCTGCAACATCACGCTTAGCCTTTTCTCACATTTCTGGAAGGTACAGGAGACAAGCCGTTGGGAAAGGGGGTGCCTGCTGCCGGCCTCGAGCATGGAGGTGACTCTTGGCTCTGAGGCCTTTCGCTGCTTGTTTGCAAAGCAGGGGGATATTTTTCCGTATCTGAGTAGGGCCCTGCTAATTGCTGCACAAGCACTTCTGGGGAAGTTCAAGTTTCCAAAGGGCTTGCTGTTAACTCTGACAGCGCCAGTGTCTGCCAGACGGGGCGCTGGAGGGCATCTGTGAAGACGCGTCCCGGAGACACAAAGCATAGTGGTTATCTTCAAAGGGTTAACGACCGAAGACCTGAGGACAGTCATGTAAAGTTATATACAGCAAACTGTGAGCCAAGCAGGCAAGAAAAAAAAAGGGAAGATAGAAAAAAACACATGGATACACTCCTCCTCCCCCTCCTGGGTCCCACCCCCCCACCCTCCGGCAACAACACTGTATATACAACCCACAGATTGGGGCATTGTTAAATTTGGCACACAGAGACTGCAGCAAAGAAAGAAAACATATCAAGTTACGCAGAGTCCTATTCAGATCTGGGCCTGGGCCTCTCTCACACAATGCCCGGCAGAGGAGAACAAGGCCGTGGTGTGTTGTCAAACGCACACCCGTGAGCTTTGCTTTCCTTACAGTCTTTTGCTGGCCCGGCCCTGGGCAACACTAATTCCCTGTCCGCAGGTGGAGACAGATAAAACAAACCCAACCGGTGTAATGGGCTGCAGGAAACCTTTCTTTCAAAACTTGATCCACCTCCAGAGAGGAAGCACCAAGGACTTTGCTCTGGACAGTAATCTGTTTTCTTAGGGCAGCGGGGAGAGGCCTGGAGGCCAGCGTAAATAAGGCAATGCGACGACGGCGGCGGGGCCTTTGGCAGGCGAAGTGCAAGGGAAGCTTGAAAAGCCCACTTCCTACCCTCTGTTCCCAAGCAAGGGTAAGCTGTCAATCATGCAGGATGCAGGAGTGCTGGAAAAAGCCACTGGAGAGAGGGAGGGCCTCAGGGGAGAAACCTAAGCCACAGGTGTGTGCCAGGATCCCTCCCCCACCTCCCCAGGCCCAAACCCGGCCCGAAAGGCTACTTGCATTAAGCCTCACTGAATGGGGAGAGCAGGCCAGGACTTCAGCAATGCAACCCAAGTGGGTTCAGCCTCCGCTCTGAGCAGCCAGACAAGCCAGCAGGCAGCAGGCAGGCTGCCAGCGAGCACTGGCCGAGCGTCCACGGCATGCAAAGCAGCGCACGGGGCAGGCCAGATCTGTTTTAGTCATCAGATAGTTCCTGCCAGCAGGCCCTTAGGATGCCCCGAGGAGATGAGACCAACAGCTAGCACTTGCTGTCCAGGGCTGCACAGAGCATCATCAGCAGTCATGACGATACTTCGTGTGTCACCCTGCATGGGTCTTGTCAAAGCCACTCGGCCTTGTTATTCCATTCGAGCTTCACCTGACTCTAGGTGGGCATGGCAGGGCGTGGCATCATCCCCATTTTACAGTGGAGGAAGCTGAGGCACAGCGAGGCCACGTCTTGCCTGGGTGGGTACAGCTGGTTCCGAGAGCAGCCCGTTAACCCAGACAGGCAGACCGCAGGGGCGTGTCCAGGGCTGCTTCAAACAGTGAGGGCCCCAGCGCTCTTCGTCCCTTTCCCTGCCTGTGACGTGATGGGCCCTCAAACTTGGCTTCCCGTGTAGAAAGGGTGCTATTATGCATTGACTTGTGTCCCCCTCAAGACTCACATGTCAAACTCCTCACCCCTAGCACTTCAGAATGTGACCTTATTTAGAAATAGGGTCATCGCGGACATAATTAGTTAAGGTGAAGTCACACTGGATTAGGGTGGTCTCCTGCTCCGACATGACTGGCGTCCTTATAAAAAGAGGAAATTTGGACCCAGAGACATGCACACAAAGAGGACACCATGTGAAGATGAAGGGCAGAGATCAAGGTGGTAGAGGTACAAGGAATACCAAAGATGGCCAGCAAATTACCAGGAGCTGGAGGAGAGGCCTGGAGCAGATTCTCCCTCACACCCTCAGAAGGAACCAACCCTGCTGACACCTTGATCTCAGACTTCTAGCCTCCAGAACTGTGAGACAATACCTTTCTGTCCTAAGCCACCCAGTTTTGGGTACATTGTTATGGCAGCCCTAGCAAACTAATACAGATGCTCAGAAGGCCAAGGTGAGGGACATATAGGTGTCTGTGGTTAGTTTACCTTTAAAATCAACTTTGAAGCCCCTTCCAGCTCTGCTCTACAGACATTTACTCTATGTTTTTTTATTGAACAAAGAGTAAAACTGCGCAATTGCATGCACAGCCCATGAGTTCTCTGCTCCAGACCATCCCCTTAGGAAAAAGAAGGAAAGGTCCCTCTTCCTTCATGAAATCCTCACCTCGCTTTGTTCTCAACAACAATTATATTCTGCCTAATTCTCCCAAAATGACTCCAAAGCAAGGTGAGCACCCACTTCCTCTTCTGGGCACAGGAGGGACCCTCTGCAGATTATGATGTAGAAGGATGCCTGCTTTCCAACCAACCTAGAGACCCAGCCGGTTACTAACTTCCTGGTTTTCCCGCCTTGTTTTCAGAAGATCTGAAAACTCATTCACATGACTAAAATTATAAATGTCAGTCTGGAGCTTAAAGTGTTAGCTTGCCCAGGTGGGGAATAAGGTCACCCAGAGCATCAATAAACAGGTGTACGTGGGGTTGGGGAGGCCCACTTTGCCTTATACCCAGACCGGATGTGTAGTCCTTGATGTAAAACATCTCCCACTTGGCAGGAATTCCTCCTGGCACTTTGACCTCAGGGCCCGGCCTCCCTCCCCATGGTGGTGTGGAACTCCATTCCTGTCTCTCCAGCGTCCTCGTAGCCCAGTGACTCCAAGATCCTCTCGGACTAGAGAAGTTCTCACAGAACATGCCCCAGAATCCTGGCAACCCCTCCTGGTGATGGAGCTTTGGGCACTGTGGTACCCGGGGCTAAACTCTGGTCCACTGAGGGGGATCACAAAATAAAACCATGTTATTGGACTCAATGCTCGGATACCGCCCTCTCCCTTTCTTTTGTTGTTCTATACCTGAACTCGACCTGTCGCCCTACATTTGCCTCCCAAATACCTCTCTTTAGCCCTACTGTTTCCCCACAGCATCCTATTGTGTATACCAGTTCTGGGTTATTTTTCCTCCACCGAGCATTACTCAATGCAACAATTAGAAGGTAGGGTTTTCAGAGAAAGAATCATGATTTGTCCTTTCCCCCTTCTACAGTTTAGCGACTTGCAGGTAGAAGTTACTCAATAAAGGTTTGTTGAGAGTTGATTCAACCTGAATTTCTTCTGTTCATTTACTCTTGTTACCTGTTTTGGTCCCAAATCCTTCCTCATTTGGTCCCCAAATCGTTCCCACTTCAGAATTTGGTCAGCTCGTCTGTGGATGTCGATATCTCCTAACTTAGAACAAGTATTGAGGAGTGTTAAATGTAGCTAATTTCTCATTAATTTAGAGACAAAAGAACTCATAGACTTTTAGAGCTGGAAGATTTTTTAGAAAGTATCCAGTCCATTTCTTTAATAAGACACCATGTGACTTGTCCAGGGTCACATAGCTGGTTAAGTGGCAGCAGAGAACCTGGAAGCCAGATGTTCTGGTTTGAAATGAGGCTATTCATCATGTCGATGAAGACGTCTGTATAACCAGCATAGGGTGTGGGAGATCATGTCATACATTTGTTTTGGAAGGTTCCCTCTCTCTATTGGCCCCTGGACATTTCAGTTTAACCTTAACATGCTTCCAAGTAAGTTTGAACACGTTTGTCCCATCTTCTCCACAGGGCCTCCACGTGGGCAGCCGGAAGTGGATCCCACCCCAAAACAACCAGGTCACACAGACTCTGTCCCAAATGCCAAGCAGCAGAGGCACCGTCTCCTGACACCGTCTCCTGCTCTGTGCTGCAAATCCATGGATATGACTGACAGGGAGTGTCTTCCATTTACAGTGTCATGCAAATCTCAGAACTATGTCTGTTTTCAACCACTGGGGAAGCATAAAGCAAACCAGTCTTGTCGGCATAGACGTACACCTCATTGTTTTCAATCTGAGCACGGGTTTTACATCAAGAGAAGGGCTTGTGGTCGGGGTAGGAGAGCTGAAGGGAGATTCAAAGGTTCTTCAGCTCTCAAAGATCTCAACCTCTTCAAAGTTTCAACCCTCAGAGCGCTTACGACGTTTCATCCCACTCAGCAGAAGCGCGTCTGCCCACACTCCCAGGTGACACGGTGTGTTGGGGGACTCGGCTGTGGTCCAGAAGGACAGGTAAAGGATACGGGATGGTCATCTCACTGCAGATATTTTCCCCAGAGGCTGGATTTCTCCTTTGGGATTTGATAAGCTCCCTAAGGCACATTCACATGCAGAGAGCAGGTGGTATCTGTCTGTTAGGGAGGCCACATCAAGCCATGGGTGGTGATGGGTGTCAGGAGCTCACATTGGAGGAATGGACAGCTTCTCCCTGGGATTTCAGGCAGGTGGGTGCCTCTCAGAGCCAGAGCCAGGGAGAACAGGTGATCAGGAAAAAGGGAAAGAGTTTGTGCTCAGTTGTAATCACTTTCTAGCCTCAGTGTTCTCATCTGCAAACTGGGGCTAATAACTTCCTTCCATGGTATTTTTGGGGTTGATCGAATGAGATCATTACCTATGCAAGTGCTTGTCACAGAGAGATAAGCAGCAGTTCTGTGGACAGGAAGGAATTCCAGCACCACTGCCAGCTCCTAGTTGTCCCTTTTTTGAGATGATTGTTTCCAAGGAAAAGGAGCAGCAAGATGGCGCCTCCAAACTGCAGGTCAAGTCAAGGCCAGTCAAGTTGGAGTATGTGTACCACTTACTCTGTGCCCCAAATGGTTGGTTATCAAAGGGACACATGGAAAATGGCATGGCGGGGTGACGGAGTGGGGCCAGGACAGCCCAGTGCGAGTCCGGGGGTCACTGCTCACACTCTGCTACCTGGATGGGTCACTTCACCTCCCTGGCCCTGTTCGCCTATCTGTAAATTAGAGTAGACTGTACACGGCACAGGGTCATGGCAAGGCTCCTGCAGAGTGACGCAGGAAGAGAGTCGGAGGTGACAAGGTACTGGACATGTGTGATGTTATTGTTGTTCTTAAAGGAAGGGAGCAAGGGAGGGAGAAGAGAGGAGCAGAGAGGGAGAGAACGAGGAGAAAGAGGGAGGGGAAGGGAATTGCCTTTGTTTTTTAAGATGAACTGTTTATTTTAGAATAGTTTTAAATTTCCAGAGAAGTTGAGAAAATAGTCCAAAGAGTTCCTGCGTACATCACGCTTAGTTTTGCCTATTGTTAATATCGTATATTAGAATGGTACATTTGTCACAATTAATGACCAATATTAATATATTATTATTAACTAAAGTCTATATTTTATTCAGATTTCCTTAGCTTTTACCTGTGTCCTTCTTCTGTTCTGGGATTCCATCCAGGACACCGAATTACCTTAAGTTGTTGTGTCTCCTTAGGCTCCTCTTCGTGTGACAGTTTCTCAGACTTTCCTTGTTTTTGATGACCTTGACAGTTTTCAGTAGTGCTGCTCAGGCATTTTACAGAATGTCCCTAAATTGGGATTTGTCTGCTGTTTTCTCATGATTAGGTTGGGGTTATGGGTTTTGGAGAGGAAGACCACAGAGGTAGAGTTTCATTCTCGTCCCATTACATCGAGGGTACATACATTCAACATGACTTATTACTCTTGGTGTAGACCTTGATCATCTGTTGGGTTTCTCCACTCTAAAGTTTCTTCTCCCTTTCCAGGCTGCACTCTTTGAAAGGAAGACACTATCACAGCCCACACTTAAGGAGTGGGGAGTTATGCTCCACTTCCTTGGTGGCGGAGTAGCTACATCAATTATTTGAAATTCTACTACCTAGGAGATTTGTGTATTCTCCTCCATTCATTTATTCATATTATCAGTATGGAATTTTATCATATTCATATATATCAGTATGGAATCATGCATATTTATCTTATACTTGTTTTATTTATAATCAAATACTACTTTATTTTATTGCTCAAATTATTCCAGTTTTGGCCATTGAGAAGGCTTTCAAATGGTTGCTATGTTCCTTTGACACACCTCCATCATGGTGCGTTCTTTGCTTTTCTGAGCACTTTTTCACTTTCTGGCATTATAAGATGCTCCAGGCTCATCTTGTATATTCTCTGCCCATCCTAGCATCAGCCATTTCTCTAAGAAGTGCTAATTCCTTTTACTGGAGAATGATGTTAAAATCTAAGATCTGGGCTCTAGCTGTGTTCATTGCTACAGGAGTGTCATTACTTTTAGGCCCTCGTAGCTGACAGAGCAAGGAAATATATGTGTTTATTCCAGCCCATATCTACAAATATCCATCTGTATCTATGTTAAGCTAAACATGAATCCTGATTGATGTCTCCAACACTAATCCGTTACCACATGGATCATTCCAGCCTTCCCCCTTTGCTTGTCTGTAACCTCCCACTCCAACAGTGACAAATTTGGCTCCCACCATCTGCCATCCATTTACTAAACTTTTCAATTCCGAAATTCATGACTATTGGCTTCAGAATTATTAACTCACACTCCCATGGGAAACAACTTTATCAACTAGAATACAGTGTTACATACAACTCCTTTTGCTTTTGGTCTTACAGTCTCCACTCGTTTCCAATGCTGCTTAGGTCAGCACTTCTTATGCCCACCCCTTCACTGAGGACATTTCTTACATTTGTAATACAGTTAGAGTCTTTTGTCATATTCAGCATTCCATCTCAGAATCCCCCGGACTCTTAAATGATTTTTAAAAATTTGCATACATTGTAAAATTTCCTAAGACGAGAACTTGGATGATTGATTTTAGATCTTTCGCTTTTCCTAATATATGTATTTAACACTATATATTTCCACTATTCTGCATTCTGTCACCGTGGATCAGTTCGCATTTTCTGAAATTTCATGTAACTAGAATCATATAGTTTGTATCTTTTTTCTCTGGCTTTTTTCGCTCAGCGTCATTATTTTCAGATTCATTCATTTTCTGGCGTGTATCAGTAGCTTGTCCCTTCTTATTGCTCAGTCGTATTCCATCATACGGATGTGCCACCATCTGTTTATCTATTACTTGTTGCTACACCTTTCGATTATTTGCCGTTTTGAGCCATTAAAAATCAAGCTGCTATTAGCATTCATGTGAGAGTCTGTGTGTGGACATCTGCCTTCATTTCTCTTGGGTAAATACCTAGAAATGGAATGGCTGAGTCATGTGATAAGTGTATGTTTAACTTTTAAGAAACTGCCCGTTTTCCAAAGTGGATGTACCATGTTACATTCCCACCACAGTGTGCCAAGTTACAGTTCTTCCACATTTCAGTATGATCAGTATTTTTAATTTTAGATATTCTAACAGGCGTGTAGTTGTATCTCAATGTTGTTTAAATTTGCCTTTCCCTAATTACTAACAATATTGTGCCTATTTGCCATTCACACATGTTCTTTGGTAAAGTACATACTCAATTCTTTTTCCCATTTATAAAACTAGGGGGCCGGCCAGGTGGCCTAGTGGTTAAATTCAGCACGTTCTGCTTCGGTGGCCCAGGTTCGCAGGTTTGGATCCCGGGTGCCGACCTACACCACTCATCAAGCCATGCTGTGGCGGCGTCCCACATACAAAATAGAGGAAAGATTGACAGAGATCTTAGCTCAGGGCCTATCTTCCTTATAAATAAATAAATAAAATGGGGTCGGCCCCATGGCATAGTGGTTAAGTTTGGTGTGCTCCACTTCAGCAGCCTGGGTTCACAGGTTCAGATCCCGGGCGCAGACCTACACCACTCGTCAGCCATGCTGTGGTGGCAACCCACATACAAAACAGAGGAAGATTGGCACAGCTGTTAGCTCAGGGTGACTTTTCCTCAAGCAAAAAAAAAAAAGGAAGATTGGCACAGATGTAGCTCAGGGAGACTCTTCCTCAGCAAAAAGAAATTAAAAATAAATAAAACTGGGTTGTTTGTTTTCTTCTTATTGATTTTGAGAGTTTTTTTTTCAATATTCTGCATTCAAGTCTGTTATCAGACATGTGATCTGCAAATACGTTCTCCTAGTCTATGGCTTATCTTTTCATCTTCTTAACAAATGTCTCTCACCAATCAGAAGTTCTTAAATATTATGAAGTCCAACGTATCAAATTTTTTATATGTCATGCTTTTGTTGTCATATCTAAAAAGTCTGCCTAACCCAGAATTTCAGTTTCAGTTGCAGAGTCTCTCTGACCTCCCCTTCTGCCTAGAATTTTCTCCTATATTTTCTTGTAGAACTTATATAGTTCTAGGTTTCAAAATTAGGCGTATGATTCATCTTGAGTTAATTTTTGTATGTAGTGTGAGGTATTCATCAAAGTCCAATTTTTCACGCAGGTGGATATTCAACTGTTCCAGCGCCAGTTGAAAGAGTATCCTTTTTCTACTGAACTGTCTTTGCATCTTTGTTGAAAATCAGGTGTCCGTATATGCGTAGGTCTACTTCTGAAATGTGTGTTTTGTTCTATTAATATATTTTTCCACCTATATGCCAATACCACATTGTTTTTTTTAATAACTTTATAAAAAGATCTGAAGTCAGGTAGTGTTAGCCCTCCAAATTGTTCTTTTTCAAAATCCTTTTGGCTATCCCAAGCCTATTCTTTTGAATTTTAGGATCAGTTTATCGATTTCTACAAACACAAAAGCCTTCGAGGATTTTTGACTGGGAATGCGTTGAATCTATACATCAATTTGGAGAAAATTACCCTCTTAACAATATGGAGTCTTCTGACCCAGAACATGGTATATCTTTCTGTTTACTTTGGTTTTATTTAATTCCTCTCAGCAATACTTTATTGTTTTCAGTACACAGGCCTTTACATCCTTTGTCAGATTCATTCCTAAGTATTTTTTATTGTTTAGGTTACTATAAATGGTATTTTTTATTTCAATTTCTGATTGTTCATTGCTAGTACATAGAAATGCAAGTGATTTTCCTATGTTGATCTTCTGTCTTGCACCCTTTCTAAACTCGCTGATTAGTTCTAGTAGATTTTTGTAGATTCACATATTTTTGCCATTTTTTTGTTTGTTCCATGTGAGAGGATAAATCTAGTCCCTGCTACTCCAAGCTCCCTGCTACTGACAGCAAGTGAAGTTTGGAGGATCTGCTATTAAAAAGCATATCTACTAAGGTGAGTGAGGACATGGGTAGATCTGGTGTTTTAAGTCAGGGCATGGTGTCAGCGAGACCCGGCATACAGCGGAAATAATGAGCCTAGTCGCCTCGGGCTGTGGCCCACAAATGGTGAGGGAAATTCTTAGAACACTTTGCCCCAGTAAATGAGATGAGATATGTGAGGACTTGGCTTAGGAGCCCAGTCGGCAGATGAGTGTGTTAAACCCAATGGTGATTTATTGCCCATAATTAAAGGACATTCATCAAAGGATAGGACATCCACATAATAGAATACTCTGCAGCCACTGAAACATATCAAATAAGTTCACTGGCATGGAAAATGCTTGTGGTTTATTATTGTATTTGTTTTCTAATGCTGCCTAACAATTTATTATAAACTTTGGCAGCTTAAAACCACACCTACCTATTTTCTCACAGTTCTGTAGGTCGGAAGTCCAGGTGGGCTCACCTGGGCGTCTGCTCGAGGTCTCACAGGCTGACATCAAGGTGTCAGCTAGCCTAGGCTCTTATCTGGAGGCTCTGGGGAAGGATCTGCTTTCAGGTTCTTCAAAGTTGTTGGCAGAATTCAATTCCTTGTGATTACAGGGCTGAGATGCCCATCTCCCTGCTGGCTGTCGGCCGGGGGTCATTCTCAGCTCCTGGAGGCTCCCCATGTTTACTTGTGGCCCCATCTTCAAAGACAGCAATGTTCATCAAATCCTTCTTTGCCCTGACCTCCCCTTCTGCCGTTAAGGCACATGGGATTACCTTGGGCCCACCAGATAATCCAGCATCATTTCTCTATATTAAGATCAACTAATTAATAACCGTAATTAAACCTACCAAGTTCTTTTTGCCATGTAAGGTAACCTATTCATAGGCATGATAGCTCATCATATTCATAGGTTCTGGGGATTAGGCATAGAATCTCGGGGGGCCATATTTAGAATTCTGCCTTACACAATTACCAAATAAAGCCAGGTATGATACAAAACAGTATGTCCAATATGACAATATTTTTGTAAGAAAAAAATGTATGCAGTAAAAATGTGCGTTATGTTTGCTTTCTTCTCTATTCCCTAAGTTTTTTACAGTAAACATATATCACTAGGATACTATGAAGAGTTTACATATGGTGCAGCCACTATGGAAAACAGTATGGAGATTCCTCAAAAAATCAAGGATAGAACTACCATATGATCCAGCTATTCCACTGCTGGGTATTTAGCCAAAGAACTTGAAAACACCAATGCGTAAAGATACATGCACCCCTGTGTTCATTGCAGCGTTATTCACAATAGCCAAGACTTGGAGGCAACCTAAGTGCCCATCAAGGGACGAATGGATCAAGAAGCTGTGGTATATATACACAATGGAATACTACTCAGCCATAAGAAACGATGAAATCCAGCCATTTGTGACAACATGGATGGACATTGAGGGTATTATGCAAAGTGAAATAAGTCAGAGGGAGAAGGTCAAATACCGTATGATTTCCCTCATTAAGTAGTAGATAATAACAACAATAAACAAACACATAGAGACAGAGATTGGATTGGTGGTTACCAGAGGGGAAGGGGGGAGGGAGGAGGGCGAAAGGGATAATTGGGCACATGTGTGTGGTGATGGGTTGTAATTAGTATTTGGGTGGTGAACATGATGTAATCTATGCAGAAATAGAAGTATAATGATGTACACCTGAAATTTATACAATGTTATAAACCAATGTTACTGCAATAAGCAAAAAATTAAAAAAAAATGATAGAATAAATCAACTCTTCCCTTCAAAAAAAAAAAAAGAAGAGTTTACATAAAACCCAAACCCATAACAATTCAATTGCAAGGTAGAACTCAAGGTCCATTTTCCCATAGACACAATGTTTTGGGGTGATGGGAGTCCTATGACACCCCACAAAAGACATAACCTTAAAGCTCCGTGCTCCATGCATTATTTCTAGTGGGCAGTAAATTCCAAGTTCTAATTCAGGATGCCAAGGATAGATGGCTCTCTCCCCTGGCCCCCTGCTCCCCATGAGGCATCAGTCTAGACTAGAAAAAGACCACTCCCTGACGTTTACAAGAACATCTGTGTTAGGAGAGGAGAAGTCAGGGCCCCTCTCAACACTGCTGCACTGGGGCTGGCCTCTGCACAGGCACACCCATGTGTGTGCGCAAAAGTGTGTGCACATGAGCAAACGAGGGAGCATGTCGGCGTGCGCATGCGGGCGTGTGCAGGTGATCTGCGTCAGTTTGTGCTGCCTCTTGTCCCAAAAGAAGAAAAGAGGCCACCGAGCAAGCGTTCCTTTGTCTGAGAATATAGGTTTTACTGCAAATAAGGAATCTGCAGGGCATGACTGCACACCTCACAACCTCCCACGTGTGGTAGTTCTCTCTTCATCCTGTGTCTTCTCCTGGAGGCTACCTCTTCTACCGCTCCCCTCTCCCCTCCCATTCTCTCCACCCGCAGTCTCAGTACAGGCTCCTTCTCTCTCTCTCTCTCTCTCTCTCTCTCTCTCTTTGATTCTTGATGGAGTCTTCTTCTCCATCTTCTCTTAGGCCACTTTCTCCCTGATCTTCCTGCCAAAAACTGAAACAGCCCAGCTGCCCTTCAGTGATGAATGGTGATACAAGCAAACCGTAGAACATCTGCACCATGGACTACCACTCGGCAATCAAGAGGGATGTTGGCTACTGACACACCCAACAACGTGGGTGAGTCTCCAGAGCATTGTGCTGAGCGAAAAAGGCATACACACCACAATTCCATTTTCATAATATTCTTGAAATGACAAAATTATAAAAGCAGAGAACAGGTTGTTGGGTGCAAGGGGCTAAGCAAGGGGGGATAGTGGGAGGGAGGGAGGTGTGGTTATGAAAGGACCACGTGAGAGATCCTCGTGGTGATGGAGATAAAACTATCTTGACTGTGGTGATGGATACACGAACCCACACGAGGGATAAAATCGCATGGAGCTAAATGCATCCACGCACACGTGCATGCACATGCACACACACACCGATGGGTATAAGTAAAGTGTATCAGTGTCAATATTCCGACTGTGATGTTCTACTCTAGTTCCACAAGATATTACTTTAGGGGGGAACAGGGTAAAGACACTCAGGGTTTCTCTGATTTATTTCCTACCACACACATGAATTTACAATTATCTCAAAATAAAAGGTTTAATTGAAAAAAAGTGAAGGCGAAATAAAGATTTTCTTGGACAAACAAAAACAGAGGGCACTCATCGCCAAGTGACCTGAGGCAGGAACTGTTCAAGAATTTTTCCAGGCAGAAGGAAGGCGATATTGGTCAGAGATGGGTCTGTGGAGATGAGCGTTGGAGAAGGAAGAAGTGAAGGTCAAATACAGTTGTTTTACTTATTCTTAATTGATCTGAATTTCTACTTGTGGTTTTGAAGCTTTCTTACATTTTGGAGCCAATTTTTTGTCCGTGTCAAGCATTTTTTTTGTCTTTATTTTTTCATAGTGGGTTTTTTTTCAATTATTTTATTGAGGTCTTAATGGTTTAAAACATTGTGTAAATTCCAGGTGTACATTATTATATATCAGTTTCTGTGTAGACTGCATCGTGCTCACCACCAATAGTCCAGTTTTTATCCGTCACCGTATATGTGTGCCCCTCTACCCCTTATGTCCATTCCCCACCTCCTTCCCCTCCGGTAACCACTAATCTGTTCTCTTTATCCGTGTGTTTGTTTATCTTCCACATATGAGTGAAATCAACAAGTTTTTGTGAAAGCTTCCAGGCCTCAGGCAGGCTCTGGGCTCATGGGCTGATGGCTGGAAGGGTCTGGAAGGAACCCTGAGGCACAGGTTCTCCTGAGTGTGCCCCAGCCTCGCTGTGGTCCTCATCCTCTCTAAGGAACCATAAGGGGGACCACGGACCCCTCAGCACGTGGATGTTGTCCGAGGCCATGGTGGTGAGTGATAGAAGCAGGGGCAATGGTATCAGGCAGACATGAGTTCAAATCCCAGCTCTGCCTCTTAGTAGCTGTGTGGTCTTGGGCAAGTTACTTAACCTCTCTGGTCCCAGACTTCATATTTAATAGCACTTTTCAGGGAAGCTGTGGCAGTTATAGGACCTAACACATGGGATAGAGACTGTATGTGATAGGTACATAAAATATGTTCATTTCCTTCCTTCTTAGGATGTTTATGGCTGTTCCTCCTACTGAATAGACCGTCAGCACATTCACATAGAAGGCTCCATTCCTTGACAAAATTCACATATAATATCTACAGTGCTTTGTCCTCGCCTGAAAGTTTATTCTCTACAGGGAGGACACTTCTCAGTTGTCCTCAAAACTTAGGCTGGGGATAAGTCTTGTATGAGGCCTTGCAGCTTAAGGAAACAGGTCCAGATGGAAACAACCTGAAGAAGAAGGAATCCCACCTTGTCCCTTCTCCCCAATCCCCTTGAAAGTAGGACCATTGTGCTGCCTTCTCGAGGCTCCAAAATCTTGGCATCTTGGTTTTAATACACTTCCACGGTCCATTCTCTACCCGGCAGTCAAATGGTATCTTTAAAATGAAAATCAGTTCTCGTCAGGCCTCTTCTCCCTAAATCTACCCAGGGGCTCACGTGGCACTTGAAAGAAGAGCTGTTAATTAGGAAGGCTTGCGAAGCCCCCAGACCTGATCCAACCTATCTCTGTCTCTTCCCCCAGTGGCTGACACCACCCCAGCCACATTCACCTTCTTTGTGTTGCTCAACTCCACGAGTGCATTCCGCCTCAGGGCCTTTGCACTTGCTGGTCCTTCTGCCTGGAATGCTTTTTGCCTGATCTGAACATTCTGGGTCCCATCTCCCTGTCCGGTCTCCAGTATCGTCTTAGCAGGCAGCCCTCCCTGACCATCATCTAAGGCAGATGCCCTTCCTTCCCTCGGCAGCCCTCTCTTTTCTCTGTTTTTGTCCCGTGGCACTCACCACAATCTGAAATCATCACATGCATTTACACGTTTACTGGATTTTTTGCCTCTTTCTTCCTTCAAGAACATCAGCTCCATGGGACAAGGGACCACAACTGTGAAATCCCTGGTGCCGAGATCTGGGCTGGTCACATGGTGTTGGTGGTTCCCAACGCCCATCTGTAAATGATTAATTGTTCCTTTCCTTCCTGGCACAAGTACTCACATCCTGCAAAAGCAACCCTGGTCCCTGACCCCTACAGAGCCATTTGCGGACCCCAAGCCATCCCCGGTCCACACATCGTGATGCCTGCCAAAGGGAAATGTGCCAGGATCCAGTGACCCCAGACAGTCATGTATGGTGTTCGGCCCAGGGACAAAGGCTTCTCAGCCCAGCTGGGGGGCCAGGGCAGGAGGTGCTGAGTCAGGGGGTAACCAAGCGTGTCGCCCCCACGCATGTGCAGTCACGTAGCTGAATTGCCTGGGATCAGGGAGCGGTGCTAATTCAGCTGACACCCAGGCAAAGGGACTGTACCTGGGAAAGATTTACTTCTCCTCTTCTCCATCTCCTGTCGCCCCCGCTCCCCTGGCCGAGCTGTGCACCACTCCCCCAGCGGTCATAAGGCTGCAATAATAGCCAGCTCAGCGGCCTGCCACTCAGCCTGCTGAGAGGAGAGGGACTCCCCCCGCCGCCCCCCCGAGTGTATATGCATATGTGTATGTATCCACAGAGGAACATTTGTCAGGAGGCTCCAGGAGAGAAATGAGTATTCCATAAAGATTTCATTTTTGTTGGAGTCTATCCATGTCTCTACATTGTCATAAAAATTCAATAGGAAACTGCCATAAAAAAAGGAGGCATAATTAAGAAGAAATAGGAACAGCTCCAGCAGAGGTTGAAGATTAAAGACCGAGAGGCCCGGCACAGGCGGGAGCATTTTATGAGCTACCAAAGAAAGAAAAACACACCGCGCAGAAAATGCGCCCAGCAGAAACCATCTCGGCTGCTTTGGTGAGGCTGGCTATCCGGTCCGGGGCGCTGGTCTCTGAAGACTGGGGGGCAGGCTCCTGCTCAGGGGAGGCTGTGTGCAGGGCCGTGAGCTGGAGAGGGGCACGGCCCCCCAAGGGACGCTGCAGCTACCACTGGCGACTGTCGGAAGCCAACAGAACATCAAAAGGAGCAGAGCCCTGCCCACACTGGAGCCACAGAGCTCTGGAGCTGGGACGGGATAATCCTCTGCAGCTTGACGACCTGGGGGGTTGGGTCTGTAGCCCTGGTGACCTGCAGGCCCCTGCAGATGGTCTCAGCCGTGGAGAGGTGGGCAGGTTAGCCCGGAGGTCACTCCCGCTCAGGCCTGCACACCCAGACTCATTTACACAGCTGCACCAGTGGTGCCGGTTGGAAAGCCAGAGAAGGCGTTAAACAATGAATGCTCGGGGGCCGGCCCGGTGGCAGAGCGGTTAAGTGCGCGCGCTCCTCTGCGGCGGCCTGGGGTTCGCCGGTTCGGATCCCGGGCGCGCACCAACGCACCGCTCGTCAGGCCATGCTGTGGCGGCGTCCCATATAAAGTGGAGGAAGATGGGCACGGATGTTAGCCCAGGGCCAGTCTTCCTCAGCAAAAAAGAGGAGGATTGGCAGATGTTAGCACAGGGCTGATCTTCCTCAAAAAAAAAGAGAAGAAAAATAAAAAAAAAAAAATGAATGCTCTTCTAGACCCAGCCTGGAAGGATATGCAGGAAGCTGGTGGCAGGGATTACCTCAAGGGAAGGAAATCAGCTTCAGACAAGAGTCCGGGGCTTTGTGTACTTGAAGCTTTTTACAATGTGCATATATTAATTTTCAAAAAAATAATTATGACAAATGGATACTATGGTTAATAATAATGATTAAAAAATTTATGCAGACACTTTATAAGCTTAAAAATAATACAGGGGCTCAAACCACAGTCTAGTAAATATGTCTGCTCTGTGTCTCAACACCCCTACCTAGGCACAGGGACAAGAATCGTGTGTCTTTGGCTCCAGCAAGAAAAGCAAAGGTAGAGGATGTGTGCAGGGCAGACTGGGGAGTTGGGAGGTAGCGAGGCTTTCCTCTCACCTTAATAATAAAGAATTGGGATCTCTTTTAGAAATTAGAAATGTGCAACAAACAAAAAGAAAGGAAGCAAAATAATAGTTATTAAAACAGTGATGGCTCACACTTACATGGTACTGCCACATGCCAGGAACTATTTAAGGATTTCATGTACAATAGCTAATATAATCCTAATAACAATACTATGAGATGGGTACTATCATTGTCTTATTTTACAGATGAGGAAACTGAGGCCCAGAGATGTTAAGTAACTTGTCCTAGGTCACACAGCTAGGACGTGTTGGAGCTGGGATTAAACTAGGCAATCTGACTTGAGAGTCCACACACATTTCTATATATATGTCCAAAGCATTCAGCTTCTCAAATCCTTTTATTTGAAGAGCTCAAATGAAAGTAGAGAAAATACAACCCACGGATCCAAATGGACAGGCCTGAAGTCTAAGTGGTCCTGTGGTCCTTTTCTCACCACACAGAGAATTCCTTCAATTGTCACAAATGGTGACAAGGACAAAGCAGAAGCAAGAAGCGAGGTTCTCTCAGTTCAAGCTTCAGGAGCGTGGTGAAGGGGCCAGAAAGAGGATCAGATAGGGTGATGAGATCTGAAGCCCCCAGCTGGAGTCATCTGTCTTTGCTAAGAGTGCTGTGGGGCTTGGAACAGGAGCAGACCCCTCTCACATCTTATCTGCCAGAAACAGCGCTCTGCTCTGCGCTTATCTCAGCCCAGCCCTGCCCTCAGGATTAGCATTGCACAACTGGAGGGGACGCTGGCCGCGTCTGCTCCCTGTGGGGGTACTGGACATTTACTCCAAGATGGCTGAATTCCCCCCTCCAGCCCCCTCCTCTGGGAAGCCTTTCCTGCCCCCTCCTTCTGCAGCCAGTCTCTGCGGGGCTGTTTCCCCCTGGCTGAGTCCTGTCACAGCACCATTCCCACTGTCTTCATGAACATTCGTCCCGGCTGCCCCGCCAGGATGTGGGGCCCTTAGTTCTTGCCTCTTTGCTACAGTGCTGGCCTGGCTGGATGGAAAAACAAGTGGGAGAGGGTTTGTCCCGAGCAGAAGGGGGTAAAAGCTTATGGCCATCCCGGAGGATGAGGTCTCTCCACTCCCCAGGTGTGGACTGGCTTCTCCTTGCTGTGTGGTGGCTTCTTTGCCTCTCAAAGGATCTGGTCATCCCAACCCCTGATCTGTGAGGGGTCTGAGCAGGTCTGAACTGAGGCCTAGGCTCCTGAGACAAGCTCCACACAGACACGGTGGGGTGTGCTGGGCTTCACTTGAGCCCGCGTAGCTGATCAGTCTGCTGAGAGCACAGTTAGATATGAGATGGCTGAGAGGACTCAGACACGTTCTCTCACAAACACAACCACATAAACTCACACTCGTGCCCTCACACACTCACACAGCCCCACACATATGTGCTACAAAAGGCACCAACTATCTCCAGATGGAGGTAATCAAAGGTTGATCGAGTCCTTTTGAAGCAATAGGCTTTGATAAGTCTCCATGCTTTCGTGATCGCTCCCTCAAATGGGGACCCTGACTTTCCTGGATGTGGTGAAATAAACCTAAGTTTTACAACAGAAAATATACATTCAAGAATATGTAACATCTGCCTGGACATTGGAGAAGTTGTAAAAGGAAAGCAGGAAAGCCGTGTGTGTGTCTACCTTACCCAGTCGTGTCCTGCTTGATTACAAAAGGTGGAAAGCGTTTGCCTTTGGAAATCTGCTTGACGGGGTTGATGTGAATCCACTCACACATGTTCAAATCCAGCATCAAAATATAAGAAATGAGCACTGTAGACAAATAAGGGAAAAGTTGGCAAGATACAACGGGTCTGTGCTCAAGTAAAATCTGCTCACCTGGGTTCCCATCGTTCCTTCTTGCCTCTCATCGGTTAATGACGCGGGAATCACAGGCGCTTCAAAGAACATGACTGTCCAGCCGATCATTAACACGCTCCCAGGATGGCTCTCTAAAACATTCTTCTCTAAGTTTAGCCTTTTATATTTGTCTCTCTGAACCATGGTAGATACCAGAATTACTCCTTCACAGTTAAAACGTGCCATGTGTTCAGAACAAAGTCTCATCTTGGGTTTTGATCTCTGTACCCACAGTGAGAGCAAGTCTGTGTGACTCCAGGCGAGCTCTTTCATCTCTTTGGGCCTCAGTAAATAAAGAGACTAAAGCTATAGCCAACACAGCTATAGGGATAAAGATAGATCCAACGATGAATTCTGAATTCCTCTGTAAAAAATGCCCATCACTACTGAAAACGCTTAGGGCCACCAACAATTCCTCTGATTCACTTTCTCCCTAAGGCTCCTATAACCTAAAAGCCACGTTTCGCTTATCAATAATAATGCATTTTTCCAGTTTGAGGTGACCAAAAACGTACTTAACTATCAAGCAGTAGTTCTGACTAGCGAGAGAAAACCAATGTCTACATGAAAAATATGATGTAATTCCAACCAAAAGTAATGACACTTAAGATTTTAGTTATGGGTCCCTGTATATTTTATATTTGGAAATAGTGCATATAAATTATAGAAATTGTCCTTCAACACTATACTATCTTCATGAATACTTTTGGGATGCAGTGGTGTTAAACTGGAAATTATTGCATCTGGTGGTCTCTAAGATTCAGGCATTCCATGATATTTAGCTTAAGAAATTATGGCTTCCAAGGGTCAGGATATCAAGGACTCTCATCCACTGTCAGTGAGCATGTAATTTGGTACAATCTTTATGGAAGATATTTTTGCAATATATTAAAAAATCTTAAAATGGGTATAGAAGAAGCTCTCACTCTGATGATGGAGGAATAGCTCCTACTGGACCAATCCTCCCACAGATGACAATTATAAACTCTGAACAAAATATTTTAAAAAACAACTATTTGAAAGCGTTGGAAAACAAGTATAAGCGGGAAGAAACTGGAGGGAATTTGACCTTTGAAAGAAGGAACTGCACTGGGTGAGATCTACATTTATATGGGTTTCCTCCGAGAGCTCTCCTCAGTCTTCCAGGTAGAAAGCTGAAATTTTATTGCTTGACATGTCAGAGGACAGAGTTCACGGCTGCCAGAGTGGTTGGAAATTGAGGGGGTAAATCCAGAAAGGAGCTAAAAATTCTAAAAGCTGAGTACAGATTTCAACTGCTGAGTAGAGATTTCAACTCCTTTAATGGGAGACAGAATTTGGAGTTTGAATCCTACTAATTTTTCCAACAGAAATTTGTTGAACACCTTGGGCATTCCACTGAAATCCTAAGGGGGTCATACCTAGGAGCAAAGACTATGTCCCAGGATTAAAGATTTTCCCTTAGACTACATAAAAATCTAAACAGACCATATTAAAGCCAAACCAAGCTTCTACAACTTCAAAGTGATATGCCATAATTAACTGCCTACTGTTGTCAAAGAAAGACAACAGAATACAGACTCTCTAAAGCTATTGTCCACAAAAACCAGTATACAATAAAAAAATTACTAGACACACAAAGAATCAGAAAAATGTGACCCATATTCAATAAAAAAAATCATTCAGTGGAAACATATTCTGAAGTAACCTGGATGTTAGAATTAGCAAACAAGAACTTTATAGTAGCGATTATAAATATGTTTGAAGACTTAAAGGAAAACATTGCCATGATGGGTGAGCAGATGGTGAATCTCAGCAGAGCAACAGAAACAATTAAGAACAACAACAACAAATGGAAGTTTTAGAACTGGCAAAACTCAGAAATGTAAAATTCAGTGCATAGGCCTAACATCAGGTTGGACGCAACAGAAGAAAGGATCGGTGAACTAGAAGACAAGTCAATATAAATTATCAAACCTTATAGAGTGAAAAATATTTTTAAACATGAAACAGCTTCAGTGACATTTGGTACGACATCAACTGGTCAAATGTTTGTGTAATTATCAAATATATGTGTAACTGGAATCTCAGAAGAGGGACAGTGGGCAGAAAAAGTACTTGAAAGAATTTGGCTGCAAATGTCCTAAATTTGATGAAAAACCTTAACTTATAAACCAAGAATCTCAATAAACTCCAAGGAAGGTAAACACTCACGTGCGCACACACGCACACACACACGCACCACAGAGAGTCACATCATAAACTGCTGAAAAATAAAGAGAAAAGTCTTGAGCAACCAGAGAAGAAAATGACACAAATACAGTGGACCACTGACATAAATCACACTTGACTTTTTATTGGAAGCAATGAGGCCAGAGACCATGGGATGATGAGATAATGAAATGATAAATGCTGAAATTCTACATCGAGTAAAATACATCCTTCAAAAAATGAAGGTAATGTAGACATTTTCAGTTCAATGAAGCTGAGCGAATTCTCCTTCAGGAATGGAAGTTAATCAGGTTGAAGAGATATGATGCCACATGGAAACTCGGGTCTTCAACTTGAAAAGAAGATACCAGAAATGGTAAATATATGGGTAAAATAAAAGACTACTCTTTTTGTCCTTCTGTAATTTCTTTAAAGATAACTGCCAATTGTTTTGGCCTGATATTTGTACAATATCATACAGAGTATATTCTCTGATCACATAGGTATTAGAAATCAACAACAAAATATCTAGAAATCTTCAAATAAAAATTAAGCAACACAATTACAGACTTAAAAGTAAAAGCCTAAACTATAAAACCTGTGGAATAAAACATAGAAGATCTCCGCTATCTTGGGACAGGCAAAGATTTCTCATACAGGACACGAAAAGCACTAGCTGAGCTCAACATGATTAGTACTTAGGGAAATGCTAATTAAAACCATGATGAGATACCATTTCTCATGCGCTAGAAATTAAACATACACTTACAGTATGACCTAGCACTATTTGCCCTAGGTGTTTTCCCAAAAGAGAAAAACCATTTGACCACAAAATGACTTGTACGTGTTCTTCACAACTTTATTCGTAATACCTCAAAATTTGAAATACCCCAATGGCCATCAGCAGGTGAATGGATAAACAAATTGTGGTATAGTCATACAACTGATTACTTCTGAGCCAATCTGCGGATAGACACAAGTCACAGCAGACCTTAGCGCTGTGCCCGTGGTGAGTACAGACTGAGCTAACTACAGACATAGATGCTAAGGCAGGGGGAATGTGGTGAGGTCAGAAGTCAACGCTTGAAGACCAGGACAGAGGAGTTCTGCTTCCTTGTGAGACTGGTCCTTCATCTCTGAATGCCAGGCTAGACCCTCCTCTCTGAATGCCGCAGGGCACACAGATCCAATTCTGGCACTAGGAAAGGAAGACGGGAGAAGAAACCTTGGGTGATGATAGAAACTTAGACCCTACTGAGTCAAAGTTTTAAAACAGTAGAAATTGAGAAATCGTCAGGTAGTGAAATAAAATTTGTTGCTACCAATAGGAAAGGGGCCTTGAGTGCAAGATAAGCTTAGATATAAAGAAAAGGATGAAAGTTATATTTTTTTGCACTTCTGGCATGCAGCTGAGCTAATCTTGTATTTCTAGAGGATCTGAATATGTGATATGGGCCATGAGAGGAGCAGCAGGTGAGAAAAAAGAAGGGGAAATAGTCAGGGCCAGTTCGGTGGCGTATCAGTTAAGTTCTCGCGTTCTGCTTTGGTGGCCCAGGGTTCACCGGTTCGGATCCTGGGCGCAGACTTACCCACCGCTCATCAAGCCACGCTGAGGTTGCGTCCCACATAGAGCAATTAGAAGGATGTACAACTATGACATACAACTATCTACTTGGGCTTTGGGGAGAAAAAATGAAAAAAGGAGGAAGATTGGCGACTGATGTTAGCTCAGGGCCAATCTCCCTCAAAAAAAAAAATGAATAAATAAAATAAAAAATAGATCGTACTTTAAAAAAAACAAAAGAAGGAGAAATAGTGGCCTGAGACCTCAAGGACTCCTGATCTAGATTTCGAGGTTCATTTTCACTAAGGTGTGCTCCTGGTAATAAAACATGCTACAGTAGGCTTCACTGAGCTGTGTTCACTTACAATAAACTGCTCCCCCTTTGAAATTCAAATGACCTCCAGGGCAGTTTCACCTCTATCGAAAGAATATTTTCCACACTGACTCAGTCCTAACTCTGAGAAACATGTCTGCGTTTTGTTGAATATCAAAATTTACTGTTAAAATAAAATCTTACTGTTCTCGTGAAATCCTAAAGGCTTTTAAGCGTTCACTTTCCACGTCAGAATCCAAAATCCTGGAAAAGCCCTTGCTTCTGTCCAGGAGGGAAGGGTAGGGTGATCCTCCCCTCCATCCTCTGCACCCCTCCCCCCAAGCCTAAGCAGTGGATGAGAGGGCATGTCGGCGGCCCCAAGGAGGTGAGACGTTCTTTCAACACCAGAGACAGGTCAGAACTTGAGTGACCAACCATCCCGGTTTGCCTGGGACTGTCCCAGTTCTAGCGCTGAAAGCCCCCCACCTCAGGACATTTTTCAGTTCCGCGAAGCCTGTGCCGTGGTCACCCTGTCAGTAAGTCGAGCATTGTAGGTGAGAGGTTCTCCCTCGCTGCAGGGCAGCTGCCTCCTGTTCTAGAGCCTTCTGTTTGAAAGGCGATCCCCATGCTGACACCTTCATCTGCGCCCTGCCTGCTTCAGACTGTCCTCCTGACTTTGCGTTCTCTGGGGTATCAATCCCACCCTGCCCCATGCCTCGTTGGATTTCAGCTGCCATCTGTCTGTCTTGGCTCTTCTTGGTACCCAACGACACCAGGCTAGTTCCCAAGACAAACTAGAGTTTAGAAAGTTTTTTTAACACCTATGAGCCATCTATAAATTTACATAGCTTTCAATTCAGATGATAAAGAACATCTTTTGTTTGTTGTTGTTGTTTTATTTAGAGCTATGTAATTCCAAAATGCTTAAAAATTATACGGCACCGACATCCACTTCACTCCTCTGGGCTCTCTTACCCTCAAGTAAAAGTCAAATTTGGGGACTTGAGTTTTTGTTGTTTCTGGTCCCTGTGAGTTCCGGATGGGAAAAAACATAGTAACAAAAATGAAAAGGACATGGGTAGTGTTCCGAGCTCTTCAGCCGTGTTTCAGGGATTCATCTCTGATGCACGACTGCAGCCCTAGATGGACATATGAGTCCACCAGCAAGAAGGATGGTTTGGACTGCAGCATTCATTTGTTCATTCATGCATTCATTCATTCATTCAACAACCATGCATTCATTCATTCATTCAACAACTATGCATTGCATGTCAAGGTGCTTCAGAGATGAAGCAGAAACAAAACCCCTGCCAGTGTTCACTAAGGCTCCGGCCTGCGCCTACTGATCCTCACGCCCATTTCTGTATCCTACATGTCCCGTGTAAGTGGGAGTTTCATGAGCAAAGACAGGACTATAGGGGAGGAAAACGTTTTTCCTCAACTGCCTTGGAGTCCTCGGCTGGGTCTGAAAATTAAACTGACAAAGACAGATTAAGAGCAGGAAAACATACAAATTTATTTAATGTAAGTTTTACATGACGCAGGAGCCTTCATGAGGAAACGAAGACCCTGAGAACCAGTTGGACCTGCGTGTTTTATGCCGGCTTGGATGAAGAGAGCACGTCGTGGAGGAAGAGGATTTCAAGGAGGGTGAGGGAATCGTAGTGAACCGGAGGAGACTTAGTCAGGCCTGTTTGTTAGAATTCTTCTTAGCATCTCCTTGTCTTCAGAGATAAGGCTGCTCCTTTCCTCCAGCGATGGGGAGGGCACATCTCACGTGAGGGTTTTATGACCTGTTTCAGGGAAGAAGGGCGAGGTGGGGGAGGAGGTCAGAGTGACCTTCCTGCTTCTGCCGTTTTCTCAAACCCCTTCAGCTGAAAATATTCAACATGCCAAGGTGCCATATTTGAGATAGCGTGTCCTGAACCCCAGCAGGGCTCCGGCAATAGTGATGCTATCTTATGTAACAGAAGTGCCCTTGCTGTACGATAGATTACCAGGGGCAAAAATCGGTGAAACCAACTCTGTCTTCCATGGCCACCCTTCCCCCATCACCATCCCTCCTTCAATGCGCCCAGGCACCCCTCATTGACGGGACCCAGGGCCTTGATGCCAGGACCGGGTTACCGAGACACATGAGCCCATTTGTAAGATGGCACTAAAATGAATCCTCAAGTCCTCCATTTATCCAACACAGTAGACGATCCTTGTATTACAAGTCTTGAGCACAAGCGACAGAATTTGCATCTGTGAGCTCCACGACAAAGGGCCTGTGTGCTAAGGGGATGGCAGTTCCCAGAATCACGGGGAGGGCTGGGTCACAGGTCTGGGCATGGGCAGGCCCCAAGGGATGCCAGGGGGGCCAGAGAATAGGAACGGGCAAATACAGGCATGATGCAGGAGTCATGTGGCCAAGGAGTCACTGCTGAGCTGAACAACGTAGGCTCCCAAGTCTCAGGCAAGAGCATCCCAGTGACAGAGCTTGGTGGCATGTCTACCCCTGGCTGCGTCAAGAGGGGAGAAGAAGAGCTGGCACCTCTAGCTCCTGTGTGGCATTCGGATCCACCTTCTCCCCTAAGATATCACACAATGGAAGGAGGGGGCACTGCCCCAGAAGAAGCTGGGTGCTGCAGAGACGAGAATAATGCCGTGTGGCCCCGGATCCACTGCAGTTCTCCTGACAAGTTTCCACTGTACATTTGCACAACTAGGCTTCTCCAAGTCCTACTGGGGGATTCAGGCAGTCTGTAGAAACTGGCACATCAAGGAAGCCGAATCTCCCCTAGAGCCTCCGAAAAGAACCACACTTTGACTTCAGCCCTGTGAAATTGATTTTGGGGCGTCTGGCCTCCAGAACCGTCAGAGAACACATTTGTGTTGTTTTCAGCCACCAAGGATGTGACAGCAGCCACAGGAAACTAGAACACTTTGCACGAGAAAAGCAGGAAGGGAGAGAGAGACCAACGGGCTGACTTGTCACATCCCAGGAACCCAGACCCTGCCTCCTGCTGGGAAACATCCTCCCGGTGTCCCAGTCTGGAACACCTCCTAAATGGGAGAGTCCTCCCAGGCTCCACAGAGCCCTGGGACAAGCTGCGATCCTTCATTAGCTCCAAGTGGGCCACTCACCCGCCCTGGGCCTCCAGCGAGAGGGCATTTTATGGCCGTTCTGAATCCTGTGCTGGCCTAATAGCCTCTAAGTGCAGCAGTGAGCCCCGACAGCTGGAGCGTGTGCTGGCACGCGCCTGCCAGGGCAAAGCGCTCAGGGCCGACCTGGGCCCCTGCACAGTTCCCTAGACTCTGAACTGGCCTATCGATTGTATGAACAGCTCATATTGGGAACATCCAGATCAGAGTCAGAGCCTCCAAAGGCTCGAAGGTAAATGATGGTGCTGCTTTCTCAGAGGAGCTGCTGTTACTGAGGCATTTTGATCACAGAGCATCAGGGATGCCAGGTCACAAGTATCCTTCAAAAGATGCAGCAACAAGCCCGGGTAAAAACGCGTTTCCTACTGGCTCATTTTGTTCCCGCCTCAGCCCAAATGTATTTATCTCACAGTTTCTCAGCACAATGGGGGGGTGAAGGGGGGAGGCGAGATGCCTCAGCGACTCATGGCAGAGGAAGGTAATTTGGTCAAGGCTCCTGCTGACTTTCACTGACGCAGAAAAATGAGTCCCGAAATAAAGGGGGCCTGCAATTGTTTACTTCCTTTTGCTTTTTTGGTTGCAACAGTAAAAACTGCCCTTCAAACATAGTCCCCAAAGACATCAGAGCTTGACAAGACGAATGGGGGACAGATGTGTCTGGGCCGTCGGAATGGCAGCTTCCTCCTAGACACGTGGGCTCCGGGACACAGGGAACGGGTCACTGTCCGGCCTCGGAGGCCAGACAGACTGGGCCCTGGCGGCTTCTGAAGGGCCAGCCTCCCACTGACGAAGTTGGGCAACTCGGGGCTTTTAACTGTCTTGGGAATTAGGGTGTGCGCCTTGAATGAGGAACTAGGACGGCCCCAATTTCCCCGAAGGGCTCGGCTCAACTGACAGAGTTCCTTCTCCCTGCGAGGCCTGGGAGGCATGGGAGGGACGGCGATCTGCTTTTCTCAGGACGGGCAGCCAGCTCTGCAATTCCTTGACACTGTTACTGGCGCTCGCCACTTTCCTACTTCACTTCACTCCTGTCCCCCCACGTCCTCTCCCCTGAGAACCCCCACACGACCAGTGCTTGGAGATGGGCAGAAGGGAGTAGGACAGATCAGGGCTAATAGCAAGGTCAGCCTCCGCCTCTGGGGTCTCCCCCATCCCATTGAATTTCTGGTCCCCATGGGTGCCTGTCTCCCTGACAGGTTACCTACTCCTCAGTTCTCTGGCCTCTGCATACCGCACCACGGGCTCCTGCTGCCTCTGCCCTAGGAGCACTCAGTCCAGGCTCCAGGGGGCTGGAGGGTCTAAGTGGGTACAGAGGACATAGCCATGTCTACTCCCGGGATAGCTGGTACAGGATGCTTGGGGGGCATCCCACAGGGAGCCAGAGCCCTGAGGTTCCTCCACACTCAGAACCACTGCCCTGCCCACCAGCGAAGCCACAGCAGGAATGAAGATACCCCCCACCTCTCTTCCTTCCCACCCCCACAACATCACATCTGTGGCCGGTGGAAATTGGCCATTCTTCCATTCATATTAGGAACCGCTAAGACCTACTGTGTGCCAGGTTCTAGACGCCAGCCGTTAGGAGGCAGTCTCTGGACTATAACTCCTGGATTCAAATCCCAGCTCCAAGACTCACCTTCCACGTGCCCTGGCATTTCATAACCTCTAGGTGCCTCAGTTTCCCCAACCTTAAATGGTGAGAAGTTTAGTACTTTCCTGTAGAGCTGCTTGTTCATGATGAGTAAGTGACGCAGGGCCTGTTGAGTGCTCAGCGCTGGCCTGACACGTGGGAGTGCCACTTACAGATCAAGAAAAGAGGCTTAGAGAGCCGAGCCCCTGGCCTAAGGGGTGGAGTGGAATTTGAACCCAGGCGGTCGGGTGGTCTGTCCACGAGCCTATGGCCCCCCACCCCGGTCTACCTTCAGTGGGCTCACAGTGCACACGCATGTGTCTTGCTGTGCACACTGCTGATGGGCACCAGCGGACGCTGGGCAGGAAAGCTGCTGGGAACAGTGTTGTCGCACCGTGAATCTGAGCAGAGGGCAGGGGGACGAGGGGGCGGCTGGAGCCCAGTTCGCTCTTGTGAAGCACTTCCTGAACTGCACATTCGGTTACCACAGAATGAGTCAAAGTCCCTTTCAAGTGGCTTCCTGTGCTTCCCTCTGATCTGGCACAGCCTCCCCGGGATGGACGGGCAGCAGCCTTTCCTGATGGGCTGTCAGGCCCCGCTCAGAAGCCCCCCCACTGGGCACCGCGCAGGCCTCTGCACAGGCCTGTTTCACTTCTCCCTTACAGCAACCCCACAGGGCACGGTCTGGTCTTGTTCTCATTTTACAAGTGGGGAAACTGAGGCTCAGAGAGGTTGGGTGAGTTGCTTTGGATCACACAGCGAGTCGAGGTCAGGGCTGGGATTTGGACTCACGCGTGTCTCTCTCTTACCTGCCCTGCTCTTTGCCTGGCTCACTGCAGTGAGGGAGGCCACACTCACCTTCCCTGCCTGGGTCACGTGGAGGCCAGGAAGCTCTCTCTGGGCCCGTTTGCAAGTCGGGCCTGGGGAGGCGAGATCACGGAGATGGAAGGATTAGAACCAATTTCTCATATTCTAGGAGGAAACAGGGACTGTGCTCTCTAGGCAGGAAATACAAGGGATGGTATGCCCCGTGGACTGATTCCCAATAAGAAAGGTGTCACTGTGCCCACCCGCAGAGGGTCTCATCTGAAAGACTGAGGTTCCCGGGACAAGGGAGATGGCCACAAAAGGCTTTCACTAAAACCTGGCTTCAGGACCAGGCACCGGCCTGGGTGGAGGGGAAGGGTCAGCTGGGAAGGGTCCTTCATCCTAGGGTGGCGGAAGAGGGAGAAGGAGAGATGGGGCTCTCCTGGGAATGCACTGCCCAATTCTCATGTGGGTCCAGCCCCACGCGGGATTCTCAGCGGTACTGGGGAAATAGAGAAAAAAGGCGGCAGGTGCATTTAGACACACAAACACAGCCCATCAAAAACCACAACTAGCCCAGGGGGTCTGACTCGTGACGGTGGTGATTTGGTTCTTTGGTTTTGCTTATGTCACTGTTGTTTTGATTCGATTTAGGAGTTTTCTTAGTAGTCATTACTAGGAAATTCAGAGGGCCACAAAAATGAAAAAAAAAAAGAGAACAACCAAACGAGGCGATAACAGCTCAATAAATCTGATATTTTTCACAGAACTCGCCCATCTTGTTGAAATGGAAACAAGTCTGCACCCAAAGTTACATTTTTTTCCTGATGCCCTTTGTCTTTTTTAAAAAGCAACTTTCAATTAGAGAAATAATGCACAGCCTCCTTGTAAAATATCACAACACAATAAATAAAGCTCCAGAACCCACTCCCACCGCCCTGGTGGAGGGTCCCTCCCCAAGTCAACCATCGCCCTCCGTTGCTGTGGGTCTTTGCAGACTGGGTAGAGCTTTTTAGGCTGTTTGTTATTTACTACTTAGCTTTTGAGAGTGGGCTGGGTGCTGGTGACTAGAGTGTATGCTTAGAGAAGGGTGTCTCCTAGGTTAAATCCCAAGCTTTGCCTCTCTCCTCAGAAGGACCCAGAAAGGTCTGAAATGCCCCCAGACTCTTCCTCCAAACAATTCCTCAGCCTTCTTTGCGAAGCTCTCTCATACACTCCTCCACTAGTCCCCCAGGCTCCATCCCCAGGCTGGCAGGCATCAGCATTTCCATTTTACTGATGACAGACCAAAGTCTCTTCAAAATTAAGGGTCTTGCACAGAACTGTTCTCACTGGACAGTTTTTCCACTACAGCAGCGACTCCGTGCCTCCCAGTCCTGCCTTCTCAGCAAGGTCTCAGGAGATGAGGACCTTCCAGGCGTGAATGTCCTGTATCTATGCTCCCGTCAGAGTCCATAAGTTCCCTGGCTAGCGCTCCCGCCTCAGGCTTCATGAAGCTCTGGGCCTGTGTTCTTATGGGAGCGGGGCTTTCCATTCAGTCTCTCAAACCAGGAGCCCGGGAAGACTGGTGAGTTTCCAGGACATTCTGGGAGGTCATAAATAGCAGACCTTCAAGCAGCAAGTTGTAGAAACAAAGGAAAGAGATGCACCAGCCTCCGTCCCAACCCCGTCTTTCCCACGCCTTCCAAGCTGAGCACACCCACACCGGGTCATGGGGATGCAGGGCCTCCAAAGTCCGCTACTGGACTGTAGTGTGGGTCTGAGGATGAAGTGGGCTATCGTGTGGGTGGCAACAGCTGAGGCGAGTACCGTCAAGTGGGGACAGTTGGGAGAAGAGGTAGAAAGGTAAGACAGTATGAAAACTTCAGGATCTGGGTTCTGGAGCGGTCTTCCCAAAGACTATTGTGCGCAGACATGCTCTCTACACAAAGGACTGTGCGCAAAGGTCTGGCAAGCTTGGGAAACTTCAACTACTTTTCCGTCCTAGGGATTAATAATATTCATTAGCACACTAAAGGCCCTGAGAAGTCCTGCAGTAATGAAAACAGTTTAACTATCTAACCCAAGATTTCCCAAACTTACTAGTCCAGAGGACTCTTTTCTGGCAAAATGCTTGTGGCTTTCTCCCTGCAGATCACATCTTGAGACCTGCTGGCCTAGCCATCTCGGGGTACGAGCAATGTTGGTTTCAGTGCTTCTTAAGCAGTTATGGTATTTTGCTGCCTAACTGCCAGGGCCCTGGTACCCATTCTTGCCTCTGATAGGTTAGACAGACCCAATGTCTGAAATCCTAGGGCATTGATAACACTTTTAATGATGGCTTGGGTTTAAAACTATGGGGTCTCAAACTGTGGCCATGGGCCAAATTTGGCCCACTGCTTGTCTTTGTAAATAAAGTTTTATTGAGACACAGCCATTCTCACTCCTTTACCTATTGCCTATGGCTGCTTTTGTGCTACAAGGATCAAGTTGAGTAATCGTGACAGAGGCCGTATGGCCTGCAAAGCCTAAAATATTTACTAACGGGCCCTTTAGAGAAAAAGTTTGCGGAACTCTGGTTTAAAAGAAAATCAAAACTGACCTGAAACATTGACCCTATCAAGCCTCAATATCATGGAAAATTTAAATTCTGAATCCCTGTAATTTGGACCAATGCAGGTTGTGTGGTGGTAAGTTGTTGGTATTTACTGGCCCACACAAGAGTTCAAGTGTAAAGAAGGGTGTGTGTGGGGGGGTGTGTGTTAATGCAGAAGATGGGAGTAGGAAGAGGGCTGGGGAGGGAGAGAGAAGTTTTATTGCTTAAGAATATTGAATTTGGAGTCAGAACAGGGCTCAGATTCTAGCTCCGTTACCAGGCAGGTTATGTCATCCCATAAGCCTCAGCTTGATGACGTGTGAGAAACGTGGAGATAATGTCATCAACTGGACAGAGTTGTTGTGGACAGCGAATAAGATCGTGTGTGCAGAGCACCTCTGCCACCTCACAGAGGACTCAGCATTTCTTGTTACGTGTGCCCAGCAGATGTATTAAGTGTTCAACAGATATGGTTCATATCCAGGAATTAGTCGAGGGACACATAGTCATATTTGGGGGCAGGCAATATCTGGCCAAGACAAAACCCCCTTTCTTTCCTGGCTGAATGTTAGGTGCTAACTTGGGGCACCTGAGTGTGACCTTCAGCCCCGTTCTCAAATGTCGCGTGTGAACATTGATCTCACGCATAACTAAGACACGTCCGGCTGTTCCGTGTATGAACCACATGACCACCCGGGAAGCAGATGGTCCTATAACTGTAACCCGCAGCCTGAAGATGACCCCTGGGCAAACGGCAAGGTGTGAGCGACCTTCATGCTGGAATTCACGATGGAACATTTGGGATTCTGGGGGGCAAACGCGAGCAGACCTGCTCTCTGTCAGCCGGCGAGGTCCGCCTGGAGAGACGCTGGTGTTTATCTGCCACATCCTTTCATTTTTATTGCACTCAGTCGCCTTGTATATTTAATGGGGAAATTTGCTGAAGTGGTTACTAAGCCACGAGGAAAGAAAGGAAGGGAGTGGGGAGCCGCTCTCCGACCCTGAAGTTGGCAAAGTCGCCTCATTAATCAGATCTGTGCTGGGATACAACGTTATTCATGTTTAGGGCATTAAAACTTGAAGCTAAAATTGTAGCAGGAGGTAATTTGAGTACATGCAGCCTGTCTCTCGGCAATAGATTTACGATGTTTACTCAACAATGGATGGGAACTTTCAGGGAAAGAGGGATTTTCCCTCTCTCTTTTCAAAAATACATTGTCAGCTCGCAGTGAACAAGTTCCCGATTTCTGTGTGTGTGTGGAGCCTTAAAAAAAAAGGCTTCATGGGTGATAAGAGCAGATAACTGTGTTTGATCTTCAGCAACCTGAGCTCAGTTGAAGGAGGGATTAGAATGAGCCGGCTGCGAAAAAAAGGGTTTATTGCAGCACACTGGGACGGCATCACTTTGCCTGAGATGTTCTTTATAGAACATACAGAACTTTATAGTGCCACCCACACAGGCCCCGAGGTTGGATCAGGAACCTCTGGCCACTGCACTGCCTCGTGGGGGACTCCGAGAGTTCCCGATGGAAGACCCCACGTTCCATGCTGAGGTTTGCTTTCGGGTGCAGTGTGGTTACAATTCCTGGAACTGATTGCTAGTGACTCCAGAAAAGCGAGGCCTCCCCTTTCCTAAGTTTTCACACCTCCTTTCTGTGATGAAACACAGGAGAAAGGAGAGTCACCCTTTTCTGTCAGTCCAGGCAGACGCTGCCTTCAGGTCTCGAAGAGCGAAGGGAGAGGCATGGGCCGCTCAGGAGGGAACCTCTTTCCAGAAGGGGGTTCCTTTACGATGCGGCACGAGGACCATTCATCCTGCACCTGGACAAGGCGACAAGGAAGTGCGCGAACCTGGAGGTACTTCAGGAGGTTCATCTTCTCACCTTGGCGGCAGGAAAGGAGGGAGTCAGGAGAGATGGGCTCCTATTCTGGTTGAGCTGGTCTTCAGTTGTATAACTTTGCCCTGGGCTTGGTGGGTTGGTGATACATTGGGGACAATAACTCCAACCACATAGGGTTGTTTCACAAACTAAGTTAGTTCACATTTTTAAACAATCTGGTTAAACACGCCCACTTTTGAGTACCAGCTTTGCCACTTCCTAACGGGGGGTCATTTTGGGCAAGTTGCTGCCCACTCTGAGTCTTCGTTTCTCATCTTAAAATGGGGATGAAGCTGTTACCTGCCTCACTGGGCCACGGATGAGTGTATGGAAGTGCTTTGTAGACCAAATATGCTTGTAGATTTTCAATAATTAGATTCTTGTCTCAGTTTGACGGAAAGATGCATTTCTCCTTGAATTGCGGGGAACCGTGTGGGAATCAGAGGAGATTGTATTTTATGCCAAAGTCGCAAATACTGGCATAAATCAAGCTAAAAATTGTTCTATTTATATAGTCGTGCCTTGCTTGACAACGGGGACACATCCTGAGAAAAGCGTCGTTAGGCAATTTCGTCGTTGTGTGAACATCACAGAGCGTACTTACACAAACCCAGGGGGTATAGCCTACTACACACCTAGGCTATATGGTACTAATCTTATGGGGCCACTGCTGTGTATGTGATTCGTTGTTGACGAAACGTCGTTATGCGGCCCATGACTGTACAGGTGCTAAGACATCTAAATGACACCCCAATGTGTTACTCATATAGAGGATCCAAAAGTCCTGCCTGGAGTGTACACTATAATTTCACAACCTTTTCTTTAAGAGGCCTCCAGGACTCGTGTGTGTGTTTGCTTTCTCATTTAAGCCAGTGCAACAAATTTAAAGTAGGCACACACTTTTTTTTCCCAGTAAACACTAGAATTTCCCTGTTTGAACTAAATTCAAGAAACATGAAGTTAGACTCAAAGAAACAGCGCCCCCCCAGCTTGCCACCCTAGAGCAGTAAGCAGAGGGAGCCCTTTTCCCCTGGGAGAGAAAGAGCTGAAGGCGTTTCGAAGATGACTAACAGTTGTAATGATTAATTATTGGGGAAGATTTATTTACCCATGAAAGGAATACTTTCAAATCTACCTTTCTCATAGCGGGGCATGTTCCTGAGCACAACACAACTTACATACAAGTATTTATGTAATTTTGCAAAGAACTTTCAAGATAGAAACGCACCCAGGTGCACACACGCAGGAGCTATATTCAGTAACACTACCTATGCAGCGTTTAGTCTTTGCCTTAAACACTCCTGTTTCATCATCTGGCTAGAGAACCGTGGGCCTAGTCGTTCCCTAGTAGCCCAGACAGGAGGGGCCGTGTAGAAACTAGAACCAACCAACCAACAAGAGCAGTGACAACAGGTGCCACCACAACAAAATGACTTTTCAAGATTGTAAGTGCATCTTAAAATGGCACACAATTTTCCAATTTAAATAGTTTAAAATGAAGCAAGGAGGGAAATAGACAGCATTAACCACAGGCCACTGAGTTTCTCGAAAATATTTTATTAACACAGTCTTCAAACTTAGCAGTCTCAACCAACTTTGCATTGACTTATATTCTTGTCAACTACAAAGGATACAGCCCGGAAAAATGAATGAAATTTCCATCCTTTAGTATTGCTCTGCTGCCTCCCCTTGTTTGCTTTGGGAGCATGGCTGTTTGCAGAGCTGCTGGAATGTGTGGAACAGTTTGCTAGTCGTAAGGCCAGCTCAGGCCTTCCAGAACTAAACCTCCAAATGAATTGCAGAAGACGGAAAGCCTTGGGGGATGTTTTTCTGCAGAGCAGACGCGTGTGTGTGCATGTTCATAACATTTAAAGAAGTAATGTGCCTAGAGAACAGGAAGAGGGGTGCTTTACAAGCAAAAATGAGACACGGTTAGGAGTATGAGGTCCACCAGATAAAGATACCACACACGCAATTTGGATTTTCGCCGATTCTTTAATTTATTCTGAAAGGAAAAAGAGGAGAGAAGAATGGGGACCCAGAGTGTCAGGAATTGACTTCCCACAAGCTGCCTCTCTGAACACGCTTTGTGGTTTGTTTCAGTCTCATCTTTTAAAAAGATGTGGCAATTTGTTTCATCTTCTCTGCCTCCCTCTCCTCCTCTTCTTCCTTCTTTTAGGAAGGCAGGGAGAAACTTTCTTAGAAGGCCTATCAGCACTGCCCTATATCTTAGAAGACAGGAGATATTTCTTCTTGATGTCCTCGGTTTACCTTCCAATGGGAGCATTATTTGCGAGAGACTCCACCAGCATTCAGGTGAACAGACACACATGTTGTAGGTACAAATAGTGAGGAGATGGAGAGCCATTCTGAGGCTGGGTCGCTGTCAGGTCTTATGAACCCTAAAATACTCGCCATCATCTGCTACGAGGTTGATGACATTCCACCACTCGCTTGGCCTGGAGACGGTTTCTCTTTTCCTCCAAGTGTTTCACAGCATGTTACAGATCTTGTGTTTTGACAACACCACCATGAGGCTTGAAAGCCAAAAAGTCATATCTTCCTTTAACAGTTAAGGAAGTTACAGGGCAGAAGTTAAATGACACTTTCAAGTGAAAAGCTCGTGCTGAATCCGCGTCTTCCTTGTTCTGGCTGGTTCCCTGTCATTGTTCTCATTTATCACAAACTATCTTGCACAATCCACTGGCAGAGACAGTGTTTGTAAACAAAGACGGCTCTGTCAGCCCCTGCCTGGAGAGCGAAAGATAGCACCTTGGGTACTACAAGAGTGTCTTAAGGTTCACTCTGCGCCAGGACTTCAGATGCCGTCTTTGCTTCCATTACAATGTCTCAGAAGTCGCAACGGATGGAAACGGAGCAAGGTGGTGCGCACAGGACCAGAGTCCACAGGGAACGGAGTCTGGGGGGTTTCTAATTAGAAACAGCAAACTAGAGTTTGGATTGGTTGTTTTTCTTGTCTCAGAAACCTTCTACAGAATGACTTTCCTCCCTCTATTGTCTTTGCAATTTTTGCTATTTTTGAATGGGTGTGTTTACACATTTTAAAGGTTCTTTTTCATAAATTAAAATAAGGTGATTTTTTGGTGGCCAACTCTCCTGAAGCAGAGTTCAGAAGCAGAATAATGAGGTTTTCAATCAGGCACAAGACTGACAATTAGCTAATAAAAATCCTTTTTTTTTTTCCTATTTCCTCAAAAGTCAGTTCTCAGAAAAACAATTCATTTACTGTACGTACCCTGTTTACCAGCAAGGTTAAAAGTTCAGGAAAAGAAAGACATCAAAATATTTACGTTAAAGCAAATCAATGTTCCTATACGGCGTCTGCCTCTCCAGATTCAAAATTGAGCTTTGTCACGCGTGTCGCAGGCAGAGGAAGCAGCGCTCTGCGGGCTGGCCCAACGTCTCTCCTGCTCTGTCTCTCTCTGCCACTTTTTTTTCCCCCGGAGACTGTTGTCTCTGTTATCCCTGTTTTCTAGATCTTTTCTTCCTTTTGATAGTTTATATTTTATGGTTATGTCATTAAGACACCACTGAAGTATTTTTATTGATGGTATGTTTCTACTACTTCCTGGTACATTTATTTAAATAGAACCTCAATTTTTGTTAATTAAAATAATAATGATGATAGCCGCCATTTGTTGAATGTGCACTCTGTTTCAGGAATTATGCTGAGTGCTTTCATACATTACTGCAAATACCCTCCCATGCCGCTGTGGAAGCATTATTCTCCTAGGTGAAGGATTTGGAATCTGAGGCTCTGAGAGCTCAGACAACTTGCCAGAGACCATGCAGACCAGAACCGGGGCCCGCCTCACCAAGTTCTATAGTTCATGGAGTCTCCATTTCTCCAACCCTAAAGGAAGGGCCCCAGCACCGACCATGTCCTCAGAAATACTTTCCTGGATCGTTCTTGCCTCAGAAAGAGACAGGTCAAGATAAGTCAGGTGGCCCTTAGCTAACACGAGCAATGCACTTCCAGAGGGGACAGCAGGTGAGGGTCGGAGCACGGGGTCCTGGAGGCAGTGGGCAAAGGGGGCCAGATGGGCTTCTCTAGTCCATTCTCAGCATCTTGCAGCCCAGCAGATTACTGTGGATCTGGCTGTGACTGAGAGAAGGGCCCCAGCCTGGTTGGGCCTGGCCGCCTCTGCGGTCTGTCCAGAAGGCAGTGTTGAGGAGACACAGAGCCGGAGGAGGGAGACCATCTCTCCTCCAACATGGACACTGGGCGTGAAACTTGGAGCCAGAACACGTCTCGAGTGCCCCTATGTCAGCGAGCCCGACGGTAGGTAGGGGCTTCCGCTCAGGTGATTCTGCCCTGGACACATCCTTTCTAAGGCCCTACTGTGTGCCAGTCACTAGCTGGGCGTGAAGGACACAGCCCAGTCCTGCGCTGAAGGGCTCCAGGTGAGAAGGTTCAGGGCCTGTACTCACCCGTCCCCACTCATCCATGCCACCTCTCAGAGTGGCTTCCCCGGAGGGCCCAGCAGTCCACCCCTCCTGCGGGGCAGAGGGGGTTCCCTTCAGATGGTGCCATTTGGAGCTCTGTATGGGTCTGTGAACAACCCCCAACGGCACGCACATCTGCTCTCCCTCACATGTTCAAGAAGCACACCCCTTCCATCCATTCCACACACCCGCCACCACCTGCATACACCACAGACAGCCACACACACATACACACCAGCACACACCACACATTCACATGCACACACCCATATGCCCACACATAGACACATACACAAACACACCAGCCACCCCCCACACATACATACACACATCACAGAAACATACACCACAGACACGCACACATACCTGTACACACCACACACATTCACATGCACATGCACACACACCACAGACACACAGTTGCACGCACTACACATACCCACATGCACACACACAACACAGACACCCACAGACACACATACACACACATTACACAGGTATACACACACACATATCATAGACTCCCCCAGGCACCCCCCCAAACCACAGACACCCACCACACATAGAGACCACATTCATACCCACACATACACACATGCTCAGACACCACAGACACCTACACTCAGCCACACACAAAGCACACATACCACATATACACACACTGAACACACATGTATGAGCTACGGACACCTACACCCACACAACACGTGTGCCATACCCACGTCCAGCCACATACACACCACACATGTACACACCACATGCACCACACACAGCAACACTTGCACCTGCCCATCCACACACCACACCCGCATGCACACACCCACAACACATGCACTTGTACCACCGACTCCCACACTCACATTCACCCACAAACCACACACACCGTACCATACCACTTACATGACACACAGAGGCACATATGCACACACACACCATGGACACACCACACATACACACCAGCCACACGCACACAGGCACCCCAACACGTACTACACGTGCACACACACTATACCCACATGACCATACCACAGACCCACATATACACCCCCCCACACACACATGCTTGCACACACTCATTTTCACTCCCTCATTGTTGACTCTGCTTATTCCAGGGCAACCCTGCCAGAACCGTAGGCGAGCTGCCAAACTCTCTTCCTTCTTAAAGAGATGACGGGTGTATGAAGGAGTCAGTGTTTGTAAAGCAACTTCTTGGGGAAATGAAAAAATAGATATAAGGTGATGGAAAGACACAGTGACCACACAGTTTATTGTTCAAACCAGGACGTGTTTGAGTAAAAGCCAGACTCAAAACTAACTAATGGACATTAATTGATTTCTAATAGGCATGATGGGACCTTCGTGGGCAAACTGGGTTACGTGATCACCTCTACCTATAGGGACCCGGGACAATAATTAGAGTCGTGTTCTGCTGCCTCTAGAGGCTCCAAAAATAAAAATAATGGAAGAATTGGTTAGGGCTGGAGGCAGAATATTAATAGTCTTTGATGGTATATTTCCCTTAATTTTTGCTTTTTCTCCTCAAATGGCAGCAACAACCCCTTCTACTGGTATAACTCTTTTCATGGTTTCTTAGCCCATTCTCCTTCTCTGCCTCATTGATTCTCCAATGGCCCCACTGTTAGCTGAGGGGTGGAGGCTTGTCTGGGGACCTCAGGAGCCTCTGTCAAACCGATTTCCCCACCCCCTAACTAGCTCCTCAGAAGAATAAAGACCAAACTCACTTTCCCAGCATTGTTCACCACCTACGTAAGGCAGGCATATGTTGGGCTTTGGAGGTAAAAGGTGTTACCACAGAGCTCTGACCTCAAGGGGCCCAGAGAGCAGAGCTAACAGCTGTGCTCACCAGTCTCCTCGGGTCTTGTTGAAATTAAGATTCTGGTGCCAAGGGGCCAGGGTGGGGCCTCTGCCTTTATGACCCAGCAACCGCACTTTCAGTAGCTGGCAGTTTTCAGATGACAAAGTCTGTCCACATCCTGGCCTTCTCCAAGGATCCTCACACCCCGCTTGCGGGAACAGGGCCAACATGGCTGCCAGTGCTCACTGTGGAGGGGGCTCAGGTGCCCCCACACCCACCTGCAGTTCTATTGCAGCAGGAAGGGGAGCTGAGGACTCAGCCCGATCATTTGACTTCCAATCACCCCCTGTTTGCAGTTATGCTCTGGTATCTTCCTTCCAACAGTCACTTATCATTCACAGTCCTTTTTAAGGAAAAATGGCATTTGCTTTTACATATTTATAAAATACAAACAGGCAGCATGATAGATGGGGTGAGGCCAGACTACTCTGGATTTAAATCCAGGATGCACCATCACATTACCAATTTTGTGATTTGGAGCAAATTAAAACTCAGTTTTCTTATTCTTTTAAAAAAAAAAAAAAGGATAATAATTCTACTTCTGGGGCCTGTTATGAGGATGGGAAATAATGTTGTGAACCACCAAAAGTTGTGTCAGAAGCAAACTACAGCCACAGATGGTAGCTGGGATTATTCTAAAGGTGCATATTTATTAATCCATCTACTTAGGCAGTCAACACTGAAAACACAGTACTTGTAGACCTGGAGAGAGTGAGGCAGGGACACTAGGCTGAGGGAGAGGGTCTGGAATGGCTGTGCCCCATTCCAGCCCCGGGGTCTCAGAATGGCTTTCGAGGTCCTGCTAAGTCATGTAAAAAGAGAAGCAGACCCGTGATTACAGAAGTGAAAGTATAATGCATAGGTAGACCTCCTAAGGTCATCCAAATCTCATATTTGGAGCCCTCAGTCCTCCTTGGACAGCTGTGAGTCAAGGCCAGACATTCCCCAGGTTGGCTCCCTTCTACTGGATAAAAGCAGATGTGACTCAAAAGTACTTCAGTATTAACAAGAAGACATTTAAATCTAGAAATTTCAAGTAGAGCCATTTGTCAGAAAGCCTCAGCAAAGATAAGCATGTTGCAGCTCGCCCAGACTATGAAACCCTCATTGCTTTTGATAACTGAGTCAAAGAACCCAACATGGGGATTCACATGAATGAAGCCAGGCCCAGCTGTTTTGATTACAGTGCATTTCTGAGCCAGATGCTCACACGTGGAGTAGGGGAGGACAGGGGATTTTTCCCACTAAGTTTTCATCTCCACTGGATTTGTTTTCTCTTGCTGGCATCTCAGACGAAAGGGAACGTGTGAACCAAACAGCACGAGGAGGGAGCTACTGAAGCCCATGTGGGGAACCCACATGTGACACCTCAGCCTGGCATGTGCACAGAGCCCCTAACTCAACCAAGTCTTTGCTGTGCTTGAAGTATGTGCAGATCTAACTTCTGAGCAACTTGCAAACATCTTAGAGATACTGGAGGGAGAGGGAGAGGGTCTGGAAGGCTGGGAACAAGCAAATATCACTACTATTTTCCAAACACGTGGGTTCTACAAACTCCAGAAAAGCAGACTGACCCCAATTTCCGGGCAAACCCAGAAGAGGCATTGGACAAGGCCCACAAGCATTTGGGAAGAAAGTGGTGGTCTCTAAGAGGTAACGCGAGTTCTCGAAGAGAAAGTCATTCCATGCTAACCTCATTTCCTGTTTTGACGAGCTTCACCAGAACAGTCGATTAGGGGAATGCCCCAGAAAGTGTGTCTTGCTTTCAGTAAAGCATCTGAAAACCTCTCATCGTATCCTATGTACATAAGATACAAAAGATGGCCCAGTGTTGGTAGGACCTGGAGAATTCACGGTTGGTAGGACAACCAGCCCAAAGAGGTCCACTCATGGCATCGTGTCAGTCCTGCTCCCTTTTCTCCTGTTTCCGTTGCTGGGCATGGCCAGGCCTCCCATGAGAGCTCAGTTGGGCAGACTATTCAGTGTCTTTTCCCCACTGGCAAGCCTGGTTTGAAGTGATTCTTTGCAGCTCAACACATAGAGAAGGTTGAGGACTCCAAGGTGACAGTCTTGGTCTGTGGCTGGTTTTGTACCAGTTATGTCCTTTGGAGGGAAGCAGGAATGTTTCTGTGGAGAGCCATACAGCCCTATCCCGTGTTCTGTCCCGCTCGCCATTTTAAAAATAACTCGGAGGGAGATACTGGAGGCATATTTATCAAATTAGCAAATCACACAAACCTCTGAGGAAAAAATGGCCTCAAAGAATCAACTCTCAAGAGGTAGAAAGCTGGGATGAAACAAGACAGAACAAATGTCAAGTCCTATGTTTCTTTTAAAAACACAGTTCACTGTAGGAGTACAAAATCTCCTCAGCACATTTGACTCTAGTTGTGCTACTATGGGCTTGAGGGTGGCCAGAGATGACAAAATGCTCCAGAGTCTCCACCTTTACTTTTTAATTCTTTCTGTAATATTGAGCTCTCTCTTGGGGTGTTAGACACTAAAAACCCCTTCCCTCCTTTTGTTACGGCCTTGTTGTGAGGACAAAATAAGTCAGAGGTGGTAAAGTGCTTTGAAAAAGGGAAAGCTCTGAAATTCAAAATAGTATGATTATTTGTCGTAAGGTGCTTTCCCTCCAAAAAAAGAAAAAAAAAAAATCTGACAGTCTGCGAGAGATAAGCAGAAAATGATTCAGCTTGGGCTTCTGTTTCTCCAGCTCTCACCCCAAACTGGTTGAGTTTACTGAGTGGCCTCAATGAGCCCATCTCAAAAGCCTCAATTCCTTCAAAACTCCAGACCCCTCCTCTGGCAATCTGCTTTTCCAAAAGTTCTCCCTGGAAGGCTGCTTCCCACTGTCCTAAGTTCTGGGGTCACAGTAATTAAATAATCATTCAGAAAGCTCCCTTTCTGGGGCTGGGTCTTGGAAGATGCAAACCGAGTAAATGGCCAGAGTCACGCCATACGGTTGGGTCAAGGCCTTAGTCTTGTGCGGGTATTTTAAATTCTTTTTGATCCCACCATGCAGTGCTTTGAAAGTATGTCAGTCTTGGTTCTGCACAAGCTCTAGCTCAAAAGGTAGATGAAAAATATATTGCAGGCCAAAGGCAAGAAAACAGGCCCTAGTCAAGTGAACCGACAGAGATAATTACCTTACACTTCTTTTGGGTTCAGTGTAATTTCACTTGGCAGTTACAGGAGTCAGAATTCCCCCGGAATGAGTTGTCTGGTAGAATTTTCTATGATAATACATGTGTTCTATATCTGCACTGTTCAACATGGCAGCCACAAGTCACATGTGGACATTTACATTTAAATTAATTAAAATAAAAAGGAATTAAAAATTTAGTTTCTCAGTCACTCCAGCCACATTTTAAGTTTCCAATAGACACAGGTGGCTAGTGGCTACCATATTGGACAATATAGCCCTAGATCAACAGTTGTCAACCTAGGCTCCACGATAGAATCATCTGGGGAGTTTTAAAAAATACTGATGTCTGCCTCCCATGCCAAATTCTCGTGCGATTGGTCCCGGTGGAGCCCGGGCATTTGGATTTTTGAAAACTCCTGGGTAATTCTAATGTCTGGGCAGGGCTCAGAACCACTGTCCCAACCCTCTAGAATTGCGTGCTCAATTTTCTGTTGCTCCTTCTCCTGTCATGCTCGTGAGCTAATTATGCAGCAAACACTGTACGAGTTATTTCTGCTGCTCCCTGAGCCTATGACTTCCCTCTTTTCCAGGTCATAAACACCCTAGTGGGTTAGTCTCTGGGATACAGTTTAGTTCTGCTCAAAGCACATGTGAGGGGTGACCAGGTGGGAGGAAATGTTCTTCCCAACGGGATCCCCTTGTACCAGAGCAGGGCTATGTCCGGAGGGGCTGACTTAGTCTGTGTGAGGGTCCCACGGGGGAGGTCCACAAACCCACGACTGTGCCTGGGCTCCTTGCCCTCTTGGAGCTTTGTCTCTACTGTGCTTTAATACTCTTTTACACTGCCTTCTCCTCTTCTAGAACCCAGAGAAATAGAACCAGCAGAGGGGGAAAATAAAAGAATCTCAGGGCAGGGTGGGATCTTTGGAATCATTTCGTCTGGTCTTAGTGATCTGCTGAGGAAAGTAGTGTCCAGAGGGGTTAGGTGACTCGGCAAGAGTTGGTAGAGGGAGGATGAGAGCCCCGTACTCCAGAAAGGCCACATCCCTCCACTACATGGTTACTTTTAATCTTCCAGGAATGTAAGCAAATAAAATTTAACCAGAGGACATTTATTAGCAAGGCAAATCTTGGTTTCAGATGAGAATCTGATTATCCAGGTAGCAGATAGTTCGTGATCAACCTTTTCTGTTGGGCGGTGTCCTGGCAGAAAGCCTGTGTCCTCACCTTCGCCACTCTGTTTACCTCTTTACCTCATCAGAGGTAAACGGATTCACAATTTCCTCATCCACCGAACAGTGGGTAGAATGCTGGGCTGCTCAACATCACACTGTTGCTGTGAGAAGGCATGAGATAATGGATCCAGTCAACACAGAACCATGGAGCTGAGTGCCAGGTGCTGGGGACAGACTGGGGAATGAGACAGGCTAGAATCTGCCTTCATAGAGCTGAAATTTGGGGGGCAGGTGAAAAGGAGACAGCTAGTTGGTAAATGAACAGTCAGGATAATTGTTGATACTGGTAAGTTCTATGAAGAAAATAAAATAGAGTCATGAGGTAGAAAGAAATGGTGGGGGTGGGGTTCTTCTCAGGACGTGGTGGTCAGAGTGAGCCTCCCTGCATAGGGGACATTTGGGCTGAGATCCAGATATGCATCGCAGTATGTACTGCGCCATGCACATAGGGGGTTTTGAGATTATCATCATGGTCTACTGACAAACGAATTCTGAGAAGTGTGAAAAAGTACAACAGATCACTTTAAATTATTCTTGGATGTCTGCTAAGCTTAAAAGTGAAGACTGAGGGGCCGGCCCGGTGCCATAGTGGTTAGGTTCTTGTGCTCCGCTTCGCCAGCCTGGGGTTCACAGGTTTGAAACCTGGGCACGGACTGATGCACCACTCATCAAGCCATGTGTGGTGGCGACCCACATACAAAATAGAGGAAGATGGGCATACATGTTAGCTCAGAGCCAATCTTCCTCACACAAACACACACACAAAAAAAGTGAAGACTGATAGGAAGTGCCAGAAGGCACTAATGGCCTCTTTGGCCAGCTCCCCGGGAGGGTCAAGATGTCCTACTCAGGGTTGGAGAAGAGAGTGGGACTCCACAGAAGGAATGCTTTGACATTTACCCATTTTAGGGAATATTTAGTTGCCAATTCCAGAGGTTCAGATTTGAAGAGTGGATTTAAGAAATCAAAGCATCTAAATGAAATGACCATGCTGTCTATCTGTGATGAACTGCCCACACTCCCTTACACTTTGGGAGCAAAGCCCCAGCAACGGCCACTCGTGTGTAGACTAGAGATGTTGGGAAGGCCCAGCAGAGTTGATCCCCCCCACTGCCTTGTCTCCAGAACCTGGCACAACAGTATGCCCGAAGGAACCCTTGTGGCATGAAGAAGTGAATAGGTGACTGGTGTGTGGAGGGAGGGAAAGAGACAGCTGAGAAGACAGAGGTCTCCAGTAGAAAGCTCCAGGTTGGTGATGATTTTGAGGTCACCGTTTGTAGGCCATGATCAGAGTGGGTGTGGAAAGAGACTTTCAAAGGTCTTCCAGTGTTTTTCTCAAATGTCACTATGCCAATACTGACACTAGAGAGGTCTTCTAGAGAGGTAGAAGGAAAGGCAGGGCAAACAAGGCTGAGTAATAAGAGATTCAAGTTCAACACACTTCTAAAGATGTCATCATGATCTGTGTGGTTATGGCAGGGCTTACTTGTGGTCCTACAGAAATTAATCTCAAACACTATTTGGTCTCCTTTAAATTACTGTTTAAATATAGCTAATAAGCAAGCAATTCATTTTTCTTTAGTTTTGCTTTTAATGAAGGAAAAGGGATGAAGACACAGAGAGACTGGCAGATAAATAGGAAACCGACCAGCCTAGACCACGACCTCAATATCGCAGACACATCATCAGCGAACGCGGAGGCCCTTGGAGTCCACAGCGGTTAGAATCAGGTCCCAGGGCAAACCTGTCACCTGCATTCCAGCAGCGGGCAGCAGGTAGAGGCGCTGGAGTCCTGATTTTTCTATGTCTGTGTCATTTTCGATCAAGTGTGTCATAGAGCTTCCTGTTTCATCTCCCAGTTATTCTGAAACAAAAACATGCACGAAAAACACAGGTCACTGCCAACCGCATTGAGAGACAGTCACTCCAGTACATGGAAACCGAAAAGGGATAGACAGATTGTAAATGCCACGGTAAGCTGGGGAATCAAATTTATCAGCATCTATTCAAAGAGTGATAATCAACAAAAAGTGCGGGTGGTGATGGGGGGCAGGGTGCCCGTTTAAAAATAATCCAGAAGAGACTGAAAAGGCAGATGTTCCCAGAAGCCCACTGCCTGTGTACTGAAAAGTTGAAGTCGGTTCTGACCGTCTGGGTCAGGGTGAACTCCTGGGGCACGCCAAGGCTCTTCCCTTATGCTCCTGTTGGCCTAGCTGAAGGGTCACATGAAACTGTCAGGACAACCCCGGTGTTTGCCCAGGCGAACCCTGAGCACCCGTCCCCAAGTGTCCAAAGACTCTTGAGAGAGGTCACTGTGGAATTGCAGCCCAACGAGGATGGATGAGGAGGATGGTGGCTGAACCTCTGGTCCCGTCTCCTCTTCCCATCCCGGGATAGTTGGCCTCCCGGGTACATCGAAGCCTCATGTGCAGACAAGCTCAGAGAGGCGGAGGGAAGGAAAGACAAGAAGGGGGGCCTCTGACCAAGCGAAGGCCCTGAGGACAGCACAGGGCTCAGAACAGCTCCAAAGACTATGATTCTGTTAAATACTGCTTTGCCACTTGAGACCAGTATCGTTTGGCTCCCAAGCAGCACCCCGTTTGTGGAAGCTCATTCTCAATTCTCCCAAACGAGTGAAAGGATACTTCCAAAGACGGAAAGAGGGACGGGTCGATTCAGAAATATGGATGGCATCACCTCCCCCAAAGACCGTAACCCTACCAGCCAGCTTTGTGCTTAAACCTGCTGCTCAGACACTCGGAGGAGGAAGAGAGGGCCGGAGACAGCACTGCCATGGGAGGCAGGTCAAATCCAGGCCTGCCCACTGTTTCCAGCCATGTTCTCTGACCAGTCACTAGTTATGGTCAGAGAAGGGTTGGGCTCTGTGGGTACCCTGCCATCCCCTCGACATGTAACCTGCCCACGATGAAGCCTTGAGTTCACCAGAAAAACCAGCCGCTCCTGCCCTTCCTCATTTCCTGACTTTTGATAATGGCACAAAATTCTCTGTAAAAAGGGAGGGAGGACGCATGATTTGGGAAAAGCTCCATCCTTCCCCTAGAGATGCATTCACAATGCACAGTAGCATACAAAAGACCCTGAGGGGTCAGGAAATAAAGAGAGCCGTTTAAATTAGTTTATTGTGCACTTCCCAAACTCATCTGGAGCAGAATGCTTTTTACCCACTAGCCTTGGCCAGCAGAGTTCTGTTGAGCCACAGAGGCAAAGCTTCTCTTACACTAATAGTCCCTGCTGTCCCTACGCTCACGTGATGTCTGTATTTATTTCTTGAAATTCCGTATTGTTTTTCCTCAGTATCTTTCCCCACAAGTCCTGTCCATAGGAGTAGGCTGATTCACACAAACTCCTACAGCCTTTATTTTTTTCTCAGGGGCCTAATTTGCTAGTGGCAGTAAAAGGCCAGGCTTTCTGAGGGATGACGGACCTGAATCCGTGGCATGTGACATCCTGGGAGAATGAGCGCCAGATGAGTCTGTTGGGAAAACCAGCTTCCTGATTTGTGTCCTATGAGCTAGCATTTTCTAACGTGACTTAAAATCCGGAATCTGGGCCCAAGATTTCATACACAGTGCCTTCCTGGGTGGGCAAAGAGAAACAGGAACTAAGAAATGCATCAGTGGCCGGCCTGGGTGGAAGGGGAAACCTGGTCCCTTTAGTGTCACCACTGAAGTAGAGAGGTGGCTTAGGAACCTGTCCTCCTCTCCAGTGACCCCACTTCTGAGTGGGATGAAAAACCAAAGTGCGGCAGCCCAGGCAGGCTTCGGGATGGGACATCCAGCCCTGTGGACTTTGACCAAATCACAGAGTGAGATGGGCGGGGCCTTACAGATCATCTGGTCAACCTTCCTTTTCCAGGCACATAGAGGGAGGAAGTCAGTGATCTTCCCAAGGTCACACTGGAAGGGACACTGCTGGGACTGAGACCTGGGTCTCTCCTACCTGGTCCCTAGATTCTGAATTCCAACTTTCCACTCTAAGACCAGAGCCAGCTTGTCTGCGAGCTTTTGCATGGAGGAGTCAAATCCCTAGGGACCCCACGCTGGCCTCGCTGCCTAGATATCATTGAAGAAACCCAAGATAGTCTATCCGGGAACTTTAAAAGATTTGCCCCTAATTCAGAGCCCATCACACATACGGCTTCCCACATGCAAGCGCACACTGGGAGAGGGTAGAGACTGCAGTGCCCCGTGTTGGGACAGTCCCAGAGGAGCTCCTGGTCACGTGGTGCTCCCTTTCTCTTGCTCCCAGCTTGGCTGAGCTGTGCTGTTCCTGCAGGTTTTGAGCATTCAAGGGGCCCCAGTTAGGCCTCCCCACAGCGGGTACACAATATCACTTTCCCTCTGATCTGAGGGACAGCATATCACACCATGAATACAAGCCCCTCATCAGGGACCTGAAATGAACCCCCCGCAATCTTCTGGATGCTCCCCGACCTAGCTCCAAAATCATGCCTTTTCTGTTCCTAATGGGAGAGAAAAGGTTCATAGCGTGGGAAACGAAGAAGAGGAGAGAAACAGTAGCTCAGACACCCACCCCCAGGTGAGATGGTTCACCAGTCAGAGTGTTTTACCCCTTGTTTCAATCCAAGCCTCTCCTTCCAGGGCAGTAAGTCCTGGGGCAGGATAGGCAGCAAAGACCGCAAATTTCCATGTGCTGTAACACCCGTGGCACCGCCAATACCTCACTGCTGAAAGGCCAAACTAAACCCCCCAGCCACGCACGTCAAAACACACATTTGAACCTGTTCTGCACCGAAGTCTTTGTCAACACTTGGGACAATCATGAGCTAGGTACTCATGTCCTGTTTGCGTTGACTCACATTGGATTCTGACGGTGTTGGAAGCCAACTTTTTAAGACTTTGTCCAGGAGGATAGGGTGTGCTCAGCAACACCTAGGCATTTAGCTCTCAGGACTCCACTGTTTTTATTTCTCAGTTGAAATCTAGAAGGCACGCTCAAAAAATGCTCATTGCTTATCACAGATTAATTGTAGGGATAAGTGATACTGGTCTCTTGTGTAAATTATTAGGTTTTTGTACCGCTAGAGCTGTCAGGGTAGGGGAGAGAGGAACCTACACTTGAGGGGACCCCCCTTCCCTTGTTTCTGAAGGGGGGTCCCATTTTTAGAGCTAACGCCACGTAATTCTGAGCAGACTTAGAACCTTTCCTTGAGGGGACCTCCCCTGAAAGCAAGTTTTTGCGAAGTGTTCCACGCATCATTACAGACCTACACATGGTTCAGAAAGACTCCGTGTTCTTCAACACCCCTGTCAGCAGAGTACGAACCTGTCCCAGAGAGAGAACACACCCAGCCACCATTTACTGAGCACATCCCATAGGCCCCATACTGCTCCCGATGTGCGCTCTCCCTTCCACATTGCATCGGCCCTCCCAGGTTGGCACTATAGCATCGAGTCTCTCACCTGGGAGGCAAGTGGAATCCAACAACTCACCGGTACATGGTGGTGCCCACCTTCCAATCCAGCATCCTGATCATGTTGTTGTGCCACCCTCTGGGATGAACAGGAGCTCACAGGTGATTCAAAGACCTCGACCCTCTGAGGGTCCTGGAAGTTGCCCACCTTTTGGTACAGAGAGGTACCTGTTAAATACCTCCCTCCGTTTGTACTAAAGGTAGAAATAGAGACAAGGCTGGGCACCCCAAGGGCTGGCCCTCACTGGATTATTTCCCGGTCTAGTCATGCCACCCCCCTCCTTGGCCACCTTCTCTATCCATAAGATAAAACACACTTTTTCAAAGAACTAAACTTCAAAAACATTTTTGCAGATCTATAGTCTGGTTGACATTGTGAAAGGCTAAAATTACAGTAACCTTGCTATATAGTTACTGAGAGAGGCAGAGGCCTTCTGAAAGGCTCGTTGGACCTCTAAGGTTCTGCTAGAACATATAAAGGAAACCTTAGCATTAGAGGAAAAATGGAGACAACCAACAGGCTCCGCCAGACCTGGGCTCTTACGTATTCTAATTACCCATGGCCCTAAGCGTGGTTCTCTATGTGGGCCTCGGGAGTCACCTGAGCATTTGCTAGAAATGCAAATCCTCAGGCCCCACCCAGACCTTCTAAATGGGAAACTCTGGTGGTGGGGCCAGGATTGTCTGTTTTTGCCAGCATCTAGGTGATTCGGACGCCTGCCCGAGAATACCAGCGGTGAGTGATACCCGCTCATGATGATGCTCTGGGACATGCGGCCACGCGCTCCGTCTTTAGTGACCATGAGTGACTACAGATTGGCCAGTTTAGTCAACTGCACCCAAGCTCTTCACCCGATGGCTGTCTCCTGAGATCCTCACTGTGGGAGGAAAGAACGAGCTACTCAGAAGCCATTTGAGACCGCCAGCAAGTCTTTCTTGGGGTGACCTGAGGAGACGTGTGGGCACGATTCATCCCTTCCCCTCCTCCTCCGGGCGCTGCTCATCTGCACAGCAGGGGCCGGGCACTGTGGGATACTAACCCCGTGCCGCTGACTGCTCTCACCATCACACTCCTCTCCCAGCCCCGCCTCACACTCCCTCGCCGTGGCCTTCCTCTCCCCTGCTCTCAGGATACTTTGCCTGAAGAGAACACTTGAGCCGTGATGTCTATGGGCATTTCTCTCAAATAGAGAACGGAAAATGTTTTCCCCCTCCTGAGCCTCCTTACTGCCACCCTGGGAGGAGAGGTGGGAGCAGAGCCCCCTCTGCTTGAGAGCTCGGCTCACACCGTCATCTGACAGTGCACGGGGGGCAGTGCCAGCAAAATGTCACAACCGGACAGGTAGGAGGCCACATACGACCAGGCCGAAAAAAAGCTAAAAAAATAGTTTGTTTATCATTTTAAAAAAACTAACCTCATACAGGAAGTATGAGAAGAAGAAGAAGAAGAAAAAAAAACACATGAACACAGGCTGCGACGACACTGAAAGTGGCAAAACTGGAAGTGCACACATTTGTTATAGATGAAATGAGCGTTCCTCAGGTTCCATTTTCCCCTTCGTAGGGGTGGTGGGAACAGGTCGGGTGGGGCACAGGGTGAGGGTGGGGACTCACAAATGGTGGGAACAGAACAAAGAAGGGGACTGTGAGTCACAAGGCACAGCCTTGCCAGACGCAGGGCCGTGCGCGTGGTAGGACCACGTTCCGTTCAGGGCCCTCCCTGCAGGTGTGGCTGTCCCAGCCAGACTTGGAGAAGAAGACACCTAAAATGGAAACTGCCATCCGAGATCATCCCACGCGCCCGCCTCTCCTGTCCCACGCTCTGCCCTCTGGTGTGTTTCAGGTGAAGACACAGGAGTTACCAGATCATGGTCACCTTCCCCCCACGCCCTTCCAAAAGTACAACCCTAAGGGCAGTCAGCTAGGGAGACACCACCATCACAGGCCGTACATCCCAGCCAGGGGCTGTGCAGACCTTCAGCTCAAGCCCAAACCAGCCCAACTTGCTTCGGTTTGATGGACACTGATGTGAGACTACCCGAGGCCGACAGGAGTCAAGTCAGATGCCTGACACAGGGCCATCTGTCCTCTCTGAACTGTGGCTCAACTGTATTTTTAAAAATGAGAGCACGAGACTCACAATGTCCACCCAAGAATTAGCATGAGGAAAAACAGTGAGACCAAAGAACATTTCCTCTTTCATAGCACCAAACAGTAGGAGGGTAAGAAGCAGGCATCCTCCATCCCCATCAGAAAAAATACATCCAAACACTATAAACGTGTACACACTGGAAAGATATCAACAAAAGGATTTCAAGTCATTACTATCGCTGTCAAAGAAAGCCATTGGTCTTAAAAAAAAAAAAAAAAGAAAGAAAGAAAGAAAGACAGAAAGAAAAAGAAAAAACTCTGCACACCAAAATCTCAAAATAGAACCAAAACCTGCAAATCATACTCCAGAGTCTGTCATGAACCCATGTTTTAGCACACTGTTGAAAAGGTTAATAATTTTCCTACCGAAACTGAATGTGGGTTGTGAAAGAACATTAAAATGAAGAAAATTTCCCCGTGGCTGCTATTTTATTATCACCAAAGCCATCAAGTTTCAGTTTGAGTTATTTGTATTTATTTGTGAAAACAAAGATTATATAAGTAGAAATATACACCTCATTTAATTATTGCCCTGGAGTATCTGATTTTTAAGACAAAAAAAATTAGACCATCACATACATGCTTAAGACATGAGGAGTCAAAACAACAGAGAGGAGAGAGGATGCTGTTATCTCGTTCCACCACTTAAAAAAGTGGATTGTCTCGTGTAAAACATTAATATTTGTTTACAGTCTGTGAAGATAATATGAGAGCCAATGTGTACTTTTAGTTGTTGAAATTTTTGTCAACTGTATGCTCAGGTAGAGAGTTTTTTTTAAACTGCAAACTATAATTTTTGTTTTACACTTGCAAAAATGTAGTAACAGCCATGTAATTTAATGTTAAAGACTTGAAAAAAAATGGAATTTAAGTGCTGCTTTAAAAGATCAAATTATGAGCTTTGAGACATTTACAACCACGTGGAGACTGGATGGAACGTGGGTTTGTGTGCAAAGCTGGGTTTTAACTCAAATGTGTCTCAGATGCCAGGTGAGCAGCTTGCCTTCTTAAGTTTTAAAAGAAATCCACTAGATGAAATGGTTAATCAAAACCTATGGGTGAGCAAAAAGTTCTCTTCACGCACTTCCAGCACAACATAAACATCAGAATGAAAAAAATAACATGCAAAAAGACCTTCAGTGGTCTCACATCACCGAACAAAGTGTTTTTCTACCTATTTTGTGTTGCTGGCTTTTGTTATCAGCCCAATCGGCAAATTGTGGCCAATTTTGTCATGGTTTAGGCAGACATTTTGTTCCCAAACTGCTTTCAACATTTTAGCTACCAAATACAGTTTATGAGAAATTGAATAAGCCACAACACAAACAGAAAAGGTACCTATTCTTGCTAAGTTAACCCCTTTATAAGGCTAAAATGACACACAGACACAAAAGATTTAAAAAAAGAACTCTAGTAAATTCAAATTCTGAAACAACCTAATTAGTCTTTCCTGGAAAAAAGAATAATTAATGATTAACCTACTGATTGGATTTTGAAACCAACTACAGGACATTCCCCGATTCTGACCACCATGACACTTTGAAACTTGCTTTTAATGACACAACATGTAATTTTTATTTTTCATACACTGTACACATCAAATATTGTTTGAACATGCAGAGCAAAATTCTAAAGGAGTCGATTGAATTATGCTAAGGTAAAATAATCGGTTAAGCAGTTATTTACTACTGAAAATAAATGACACCCACGTAGTTCATCTTATATATTAATATTGAAACCAAATGGCAGTCTTATACCGCAAATCATTTCATAAAAAAATAATGAAACTAGTTAAAATGAAAACACAGGAGTTTTATTTTATGAAACATTAAATATTAAGATCAAAACGATAGAAAGCTGACAGGGCTTTTTAAAATTTGTTTTTGCTTAATTACAACAACAAATTGCAAATAAAAAGAGAGTGAAAGAATCCTTGCTAAAAATGCAAGAATGACTACTTGGAAGAAAAGCAGAATTTCAGACAGAAGACTGAAGAAAACTCTTCTCTGTTTGCAATCCTACCTCATATCTGAAGGCACAGCAATATGTACAACATTTTTAGCCTTTTAAAATACCAGCATGCCCACACACTATCTCAGATTAAACCAAGGAGAAAATGACACATTCTGAAACCATTTTCTAAAGCTTCTTTTCCTGATAACACTCAGGCGCTTACAATCAAATTAATGAGTTTCTAAAAAGCCCAAACAACTCTCCATAAAGAGGCAGAATTGTTCACAACAGCCTGCAGGCATTTCTAGATTTTTCAGGCAATACTTAGAGCATCAGTCCTTACTATTTACATTTAGAAAAGCTAAGCTGTTTTTAACATCTATATTAGAAAGAAATACTACTCAGTGCTTTGGCTAATTAAATTGAGAAACAGTTTGAAAAACACCAGTAGATTCAGCCCAGTATTCCCCTGATTTCAAACAATTTAAAGATTAGTTAATTCTTTTCCCCCACGTTCTTTGCACAAACATGTATTCTCATAATCTATTCATATTGAAAAATCTTAGGTAGTAAAGAAAGGAAAAACCCACAGAGAATAAGAAGTCATCATTTCTTCTGAAAGTGGATTTCTTCCTAAAACAGAGACCAGCAAATAAACAGTGAAAGGAACTAAAAACAAATAACAAAATTCAGGAAGAACACTGAAAATGTATTTTGATTGACAGAAAACTTAGCAGGAGGAATTTTAAATCATTGAGAAGGACAGACTCATCTGTGGTCAGTTTAAAACATTCTTGGGGAGAGGTAGGCATTGCCCAGGGTAAACTTGAATATCAATGTAATAACATCTTCTATTCAAGACAATGTGTTATGCTATTTAATACCAGACCTAAAACACGTGATTCAGAATTTACACTTTATGTTTCTATGCTCCAATTCCTTCAACACTATGGCACTGTTCTGATACTTCAAAGCAAGTAGTCTGGCTTATGGAAGACAGTAGCATTTAAAAACAAACAAAAAAACCTTGAATGAACACTACAACTAAAGATGACAGGGAATACGACGACCATGGTAATCACCTGAATTTGTTACTTTAAGACATTTTCTGTATGAGTATTTTAGCATAGAATATCTGCCCTTACACTCATCCAGCATAATCGAACGTTCACATTCAGAAAAGCCTGACCTTCACTAAGACTTGTCACTCTTAAACCACACATATCCCCTTCCCCCGACGTAAGACTTGGGAAATGATGGTGATTTTAGTCATCTGGAAAGAGTGAAACATGACATGGTCTTGAAGCACTTTCTTTAGAACCGTTGTCATTTTAACTCTGTTTTTACCACAACTAAAAAGGCCGTGCTCACGGAACAAATTCAAGTTCACCTTCAATTGTATCTGTCACCCGGGAATTTCTTAAGATCAGAGTGGCACAGGACAAAAGCTTTCTTTGAAGAAACATTCAGAGCATTAAAAAAAAAAATCCCACTTTTTTTGCAAGTGTATAAATCAAAATGTGAGTTCTTCCATATTAAAAATTAATGTTTCCAGCACAATTATTTCACATGCACCTAGCTAACTTATTCTTCCTTTTTTTCACAAAATGCATTTGTTAACACCAAGATTTTAAAATACCGTTGTTATATTTAGAGGCATTCCTAAGTGTAAATAAAATAGAGTTTTCCCTCCACTTACTGGATATAGCTTTTCACTTGAAGCCAATCTGTCACGTATGAACTGACGACAATTTTCTTAGAGAAATCTGCCTTAAGGGTTAGGGCAGGTACAACTGTAAAATTAGAAGACCAAGGTTTTTTTTTTTTTTCAAACAAGTAATAATTTTCCAGAATCTAGAAATAACTGTTACTGCGGAAAAAAAAAAAATAAGCCAGACAAGACAAGGGTGACAGAAGCCTGGAAACTCAGAATTCTTGCCCTGGAAACAAGGGTCTCCTCTCACATTTCATTTTCTATTTTTCACAAAGAAAAATTAAATAGCTTTCTAGTCACAAAATTAAATATGTAACAAGTATAAGAAATTTCTAATATATTAAATACTGACATATCTAAGTGAACACAGAAACATGAATTGTGTTTCTTGTTATTATGAATCCAAGCCACTGTGTTGGTGACATGGTGAGTTGACAAAGATCAGACACTGGCTCTATACCATCGAAAACAGGATGATTTTGGTTGTAAACTCAGGTTAGAGTTAAATAATTCTCCTCTGACAGGGTCTGTTAGCACAATTAAAAAGCACTGTGGATACCTTTAGACCTTGAAGAGTGTAGTATATTTGTGAGCCTAAAACCTTTCATTGATGTTGGCTTGAAAGCTGTTTAATTAGGGGTAGAATGCCAACCAATCTCTTTATCAAAGCCAGCTGAAAACAAAACTGAGAGAAACAGCTTGTGGTTTCACAAAAATGTATTTACATGAAGTATATTTTAAAAGGAGTTCGATAATTAGGTACGATGTCATCTGTGAGGTGCGGTGGATTTGACATTTAGAGATGTCAGAGGTTGTCAGATTTATCTCCAGTCTATACTTAGTTTGGATGTAACCACTTCTGTGAGCACATCTTGTTTTGTTGATTTCCAGCCTAGAAATCTGAAAAGATTTAACTCTTGTTTACTGAACGCAAATCCTCTCCATGTCCTCTCACTTCCCTACCTAAGATCTACTACAAAGAAAGTGGAGCCCTGGGTGACAAGTGGAATATAAGCCCACTTTCACACCGAGACACAAGGATGGTGACAGAGGCAAGCAAACCACAGTGAACAGAGCACGGAGCGAGTTATTGATAAGCATGGTGTTTCCTGAAATAGAGAAGAATCTGAACCCTTCAGCCCACTACTTCACTGTGACATGTCTTGGAAGGAACATTCTGACAAGACGGGCTTTCCTTCACTTAACACTCAAAATTGTCGATGCCGAGGGAAACCCAGAGTGACACCAAATGATTAAAGTTGTCTCGATAGAAGTCATATCAAGGAGCAGTGAAAGACTCTGGATAAACGTCTGCCTTCAGGTATCTTTACCAGAAACATGGCTCAGTAGTTTAGTCGGTTTGTTTAGCAGTCAAGAATTAATGCTTTATATTTTATCGAGAGACGAGTAAGTGAATCACCACCACTTAACTCTCACAAGAATGATGTTGGGTGAATGTATTAGTCACTCATTCACTCTTTTCCAAATGTCACTTTCCATCTTGCCTAATTTGTTGGGAATGGAAATTAAGCTCTAAGACAAATTTAGCTTAAGACAAGCCGTAGCAGACTCAAGTGAAATCACCACTCTGCAGCCAACAGCACCCCTGAACCACAGAACCTCATGCCTGGGACCGCACAGATCTCTCAAACAGAAAGGGAAATGGTCGTTGATGTTGTATGACAAAAATGCACATTCAAATAGGCACCGTGTTCCTTATGACCCTTCTACCTCAATTCACACTGCAGAGGTCAAGGGGTCCCAGCCCCGGGAGATGAATGTAGGGGTTACATGCAGTTAGCAACATAGTTTTCAAAAGCTTACAGAAAAAAAAGTTTTATAAAACTGCACTACTCATCAATGACTTCCCATAGTTTGTTGTAAAAAGGGCTTCTCCCCAAACCCAACTCTTTCATTGTTAATCATTTTGTCAAAAAAAAAAATAAAAAAATGTAGCATAAAGTCTGCCCATGTAGGTTGCCGTTCAACGCCAGGAGAGCCAGGCCAGAGGAAATCCCCACCGGGGGTTCTGACAGAGCAGCTAGAAAAGGAAGCAGCATAGGGGCCCGGGGAACAGGCAGAGGACGAGAATGATGCCACCTACTACCTGCTCTGCTCTGTCTTATTAGTGGGAAATAGCAACTTTGACTTGTTTTATAAACCGGAAGGTACCTGGGCTTCATTTATTAAGAGCTCTCTTCTCTTTGCCTGTGCTGTGCCAGTCATTGGAGAAGTTACCAAAACCAGTGCATGAATACCAGGAAAGCTGGTCCCCATGGAGGTGTGGGATGAAGGAGTTTCAGTCTCCCCAAAGCACCCAGGAGCTCTGCTTCTAGATTCTGAGAGGCCCCAATCTGCCCGCTCCTTTGAACACCAGACTGAGGTTCTGGGCCAGCGCACAGAGCTCCCAGGGATGGCTGATCAGCAAATTTGCTTTATGGATTGGTTTTGAGAAAGACAAATAAAGAAAAAAGAGTTGCAAGACAGCATTAAAGCACTTCTGACGGTACTAATCCAGAATGGCAACGCTAGCCTGCAAAATAAAATGTGAAATCTTCCATTCCAGCAAATCAAAGGGAATTCCCATATGGTCAGGACCTCCTTCCCACCTGCCTACAGCCACGGGCATAGACAAGAAGCCAGGGAGGCGACACGCTCTGCCTCGCATGTCCTTCCTCCGTAGCCGCCTTTGTTGTTGACACTGTTCCCACTGTGTTTATTAGGCGACATTGCTTGCAAAGCTTTCTTTCTCCTGCTGCCTGTTGCTAGGGAATGAGCCTTAATCACTTCAAGAGAACAACAGCAGCAACAAGCCTCACTTGGCAGTGAGCAAGCACAAATGTCTCAGTTTGGTGACAAAGTAGAAATAATCCTTAAAAACATCCTCATTTACATTTTCCCTCAGAAGGATGGCAACACCCGCCCCATTATGAAATGTATGTTTTCTTCGTCTTGATGTTGGGTTTGGTGCCTTGGGAATGGATCTCACGTCCGTCCTGAATGTCTGTCCTTCATCGCCAACTGCCGTGCCCTAGGTGACTGTGGGCTCTTAGAATAGCTTGACTGTGGATCTCACTCAGTTGTCAGACTTTATTTACTTTTTTCTTTTTTCTTTCTTGGAGAGAAAAGCAAACCACATCGTCAAAGCATTTAAAAACATAAACCAAAGGAAGCTGGGTTTCCAGGCTTTAAGCAGGTGCTATTTACCCACGATTTATTTCCAAGGAGTAACTTGGAAACCATTGTCATTTTTCATTTGGATTCATTTAGAAGAACAACGTCGGAATTGTACCAATTACCTATATTTCCTTCTTGCCAGTGATGAGCGAAGAGCAACCTCTGTTCTCAAACCCAGACTCACCTCCATTCTTGGGACATGGCTCCCCTATCCTTTCATGTGCCTTCCATGGGGGTGCCAGAGCTGGCCCCTGCTGGTTGCTGTGACTTGGAAGCTGGTGGAAACCGAGCAAGGTGTTCTCTCTCTAGACGTTACCACCCCACATTACATAGAAATCCAAATGTCACTTTGTGGTTTGAAGGAACCTCCTTTTACCTCTCCCTGGGAGGATGGACTTTGTCACTGGGCAACACGTAGGCCTCGTGCTTCGTGCTTCCCTTGAGTAGTCGGGTCCCACGTGTCAAGAATGGCTCCATCAGGCTCTTAGGGTGGGAGGGCAAGGCCTCCCTGCATCCCCTCCAGCACGGTGTTTAGTTCAGAGTTGGCACCAGGTGAGGATCTGCTGAATGGTCTCACGAATGGCAGATGGATGCAGCTTGTCAGGTAGCATGAGCTGACTTCCTAGCTTGGGACTCAACTACAGTTCCAGGGCTCACACAGATTGGTGAAAGGAAATGAACAAGACTGACAACTACCATTCATTGAGGTACTGTCCTGGGCGCATTGTGTAAATTATCGAATTTGCCTAACCTTCTGAGGCAAACATTCTCATTATCCTCATTTAGAGGGAAGGAAGCCAGCAGAAGGGTGGTTAACTTGCTGCAGATGACAGTAAGTGAAGAGTTGGGGAGGAACTGAAGACACCTGCTGGTCCAGCCCACCTTCTTACCCCACCACCTTCACTGCCACTTAAAGCAGTGGCTACCACTCCACAGCCCCCTGAGCCCCTTCCACAGAGGCTGTCGGTCCGTATATCTGTGTGCCTGGCTGGACTGTGACTTCTCCAGGACAGACCCGGTGGCTGGCTGACCCTGTCTTGCCAGCACCAAGCACCCTGGCTGGAGCACCATGGACACTCCACACATTTATAGGACATGTGTTTAAGAAGTGGCTTGCCATCTCCTGCACATGAGGCCTTCTAAAACAAAGAGGAAACTGTCTTCAGTACTGGGTGTTTGAGTTTACGCTAACAACAAAAGATCAGCGGACCCAGAGAAGGCTCATTGCTTCCACCACGCACCTCGGTGAGCCTCAGGTTTCCACCTGTTAAATGGAGCTCCTCATGGAGGGGCCGAGCCTACCTGCCCTGTGCTGAGAATCAAAGATGGATCCAGCTTGCTCTATCAGTGGCAGAATGCACTCTCTCGAGAAGGGGGAACTTACTCACCGTAAAGTCATGATGAAGAGCCACTGGAGGAGGTAGGGAGGGAGTCTGGCTCCCGTTGTCTGCTCATCGGATCGTTCACTCTACCAGATTCCCCAACCATGCCTTGGAATCGGCGTTATCCTGGGGGCATGCCTTTTCAGCGTCATCCCTGAATATTAATTTATTAATTCATTCCTCCAATTTCCACTCCACAGCCTATCCAAGTGACCAGTACAGGCCGGGATGAAGCCTTTCACATGGATGCAGACTCAAATAAAAATCTTTTCAAAAATTGCCCTATTAACCATGGCTGTAGGACCTTGAAATAAAACAGAAAAGAAATACTGCACAAATGTTTTCATCCAATTAAATAATCTTTATCTTTGGGGGTTTGTGTGTGTATCATCTTCATCATCAAGGCTAGAGCATGATTAGGCACACCTAATCCAATGTTCCAATCTCTGCCCAAAATTTTCGTGGGCAGAGATCAAGGATAGTAGGAGGGCATCCTTGATGAAATGCGGCTGTTGGTGATTCAAGAAGAAGTGCCTCTCTCTCACACTGGGTCTCTTCTAAGGTGCAAGAACTCCGTGCCACAAGGAGTCTGGGTGTGGTGGAGGAAACAAAGGCTTCAATGCCAAGGAAGGCATCCAATGTGCTTTTCATAGAAAATAGAAGCTTATTAGATGAATTATTCCCAGGCCATTATTATTTCCCCTATGGGTTTGCAAAGATATGGTTCCTCTGAACTTCAAAACTGCTCAAGGGGGAGAGTGGGGCAGATGGACTCAGGCCCACTCATTTGTTTATTTGTTTATTTAACAGAAGAAGCTTTTTACAGACAGAAAGGCCCAGGGAAGTGGCTGCTTAGACAAATCACAGTGAGAGGACCCAGGGCCAGGCCCCCTGATTCCCACATCCTTGTCCTACAGCCTCCCAGGGCTGTGCTAGTGGTGCTGCCTGGGTTATTGGGGGAGGTCTTGCCCTACAAAATACACAGAGGCCTCAGGGCAGAAGAGGAAGTGGGCGCAGTGTTGGGTTTGAGGCCAAGGAGCTGGCTGCTAGCACTGGGTTCTGACTAAGCTCTAAGGCCCTGCCTGTCTAGTCTAGTGTTGAAGTCCCTACGCTGGGCACTGTGCTTGGCACACAGTAGACACTCACCCTACACATGAGAATCCAATTCACACTCCTGTATGCTAAAGCGGGCCCAAGACCATGTATCCCTAGGGATTTAAAGACACACCAAAGTAATACCAATCTTGCCATAGAGACTTGGATATCATTAGTAAGGTAATTCTCATGAATAAGAATGATACACATTTAAAGACACACACACGGATACCATTCCCCCACAGTGTCACAGAATCAGACGAACCAGCCAAACTATGGATGTTGAGAGCAGACAGCTTTGTACAGCAGGAATGGAAGGAAAGAGAAAAAGACAGTGCTTTCCTTCCACTCCCTGGGAAAGGCACAGCGGGGCCAAGCCCGCTTTAGACTCCCCACCCCAAGAGTCCCCCCACCGACCCCTCCCATGCCTGCTCCAACTCTAAAAACACCAAGCGCGTCCTTTCCTCTCCCACCCCCTGCCCTTCCCTGGAAAGAGTGGGGAGGTAGACTGTGAGCCTTGGGTCACTGAGCTCAGCCTCCCAGACCAGCGGCTAACACACTCCCGGAGGAGGCTCATGTGTGTTCATGAAACTCTAACGGCGGGATTGCAGGCCTCATTTCTGGCCAAATTGCAGGGGTGGGAGGATAGGAGAGAGAATGTTTGGAGACAGGCCTATCCCACCAGCAGCCAGCACACAGGATTTCTCCCAGAGGAGCCCTTGTACTGTTTCTCCTTAACCAGGGTCTTCTCCTGCTCTGCTGCACTCCCACTTTGGGGGAACAGACAGCCGTGGTCACCGAGATGGCCAATGGGCCCCAGGTGGTACCCCCTCTTGGACCACCCAGGGCATCGTGGCTTTTCTATTCCTTCCACTTCTTGGTGCTCTGTCTCATCTCGTTCACGGGGCAGCCTAACGCTGACCACAGATCAAGTGAAGGGGAGGAGAGTCCTCTCTGAGTCACAAAATAAAAAGTTGTGTTTCTGTCATTTGCCTTGGCTTCTTTTCTTCCAGTAGATTAGTATATTAAGGGATAGTTTCACTGTTTAATTCATGTCTTTTTTTTTTTAAAGAAAAAATGGATAAAAATACCTTTCTTTTTTTTAAGGCAATTTATTTACATTGTTAAAAAAAAAAATAGGGAGAAGAGCCTAGCCCCATGGCCTAGTTTGGCGTGCTTGGCTTCAGCAGCCTGGGTTTGGTTCCCAGGCATGGACCTACACCACTCGTCAGCAGCCATGCTGTAACAGCCACCCACATACAAAATAGAGGAAGACTGACACAGGTGTTAGCTCAGGGTGAATCTTCCTCAGCAAAAAAAAAAAAAAAAAAAAAGCAGAGAAAAGAAGAGATGAGAACCCAGAAGAAAAAGTAAGAAGGAAAATGGGAGAAGGAAGAGGAGAAAAATTTTGGGGAGAAAGGAAGGAAAGAAGGAAGGGGGGAGAAATCAGCATAGACACTGACCTCATCCAGACAGAACCTGAGGGAAGCCATAGCCTCCATTTGGATTCAGATACTTATTCCATAGCTTTAAAAAAGCTATTGTAGAAATTAAAGGGAAAAGGCTAGTGCTCCATAGGGCAGACTCACTACCCTATGGAGCACTAGCCTTTCATGCTGGGAAAAGTCCCTCGAGCCTTTTTATAAAAATATCGCTCTGCCCACCTAGCACAGTGACAGGACTATTTTAAAAGCAGGTCGGTACACGAAGCCAGTAAGAATGATCTTAGGACTGTAAACACCACATTGGAAACCCCTGCTACGGAAATAAATCTCTTCGCCTACAGGGGAAGTATAAATCCGGAGGGATGACTCAGGGAGGCAGCAGGCGGCATTCTAGGCACTTTTAATAAACTGTAGTTTTAAAGGAAAACATTTTGATATTAATGACAACTCTGCTATTTATTTGGAAATCTGTAAATTATTTGGAAAGTCAAAAGATTGTAATAAAATAAAATAAAAGGTACACCCATTATGAATGTCTGCGTAATCCCTAGTTGTGACCCCGTGCGTGACTCTATCTCACAGTCATAAAGAGGCTTTCACAGGATGGCTGACCATCACGTTTGGGAAGCCATGGTCTCAAGGTGACAAAAAGCTCAACTTCAGGAACAGAAATAGAGAGGGGCTCCCCCAACCCAGGGGCAGATCTGCAGGTGCCGACCTCTCGGCTTCCCTGACCGTCCTGCGGCTTGGAGGGTGTTCTGTAAAACTCCACCAATGTCCTTCGGGCCAGCAGCCAGGGCCTGGCCCGGTGCGCAACCAAACACATCCCATTTGCCAGTTCTTCTTGAGTGTTAGCTTTTCATTCTAACCTTCTTTGCAATGTCACCAGAACTGGTCCATCTGTTTTGTTTCTGATAAGCCCATTTCACTCTCTGATGGACACATCGTTATTTGGAAGCTTATTTCTAATATTAAATTCCAGGCCGTCCTCCCTGGGTTTCGCCCCACTACTCTGGTTATCCTTTGTACCACACTGAACACTTCTTTTATCTCCGGGGTATCAGTAACCTTCACATCCGAGAGAGGTATATTCCTTTTCCCACCCAAGCTCCCTTCAGGCAAGCTCAACATAGTTAATTCTTGAGATCCTCTTACCACTCGACTGTTCTCAGTGATTTCCTTCAGCGGCTTCAGGCTCTCTGCCTTTCTCTTTCCTCCATTTAGGTGTTCCCAACTGAATGTGTGTGGTCCATTTCTGAAGGAGCTCATAATCAGGAAAACCCTCAGCAGATTAGGAGAAATATACTTTCGCCTAAAATTCCCAGTTAGTTGAATTACAAAACTAACCACAGAAATAGCCTGGAACAACCCTGACTTTGAGTGTGATATTTCAGGTTTCAACCTGGGGTGGCGTGCAATCGCCAATCATAAATCCACCAGAAGCACCGACCATCATACGTGCTATACTTTTCTGAATGGCATTTACACGGGCAATGGATGGGATTGAGCAACTGTTTTCTCCAGCAAGATGTATTTTAGAAAGCGAAAGGCAAGCTGGCTTTTTAGTTGTAGCACTACCTCATTTGGAAAGAAAAAGTATGTCATGCTTTTTTTTCACTGAGATGCTTGTCTCACACATTAGGCATTTGTGGTCCCTCACTCGGGCGATTTCTTCATTTCACTGCAGCCTCCACGCAGAATTATTAATGCTGACACTGGGCACAAATGTGTTACAGTAAAGCTTTGCACCACTACGGTGTTTGCTGTCAGGAAGTAGACATGTTGACTACGACCGGAACGACAGCATGTGTGGAATTAAATATAATCAGTGTTAATTCCACTGAGGTGGAATTTTTTTAAAATATCAAATGTGGCTCAAGATCTTGTTCGGTGATAGAGGATACATATTTGGAGTAAAAAATAAAGGCATGCCATAGAAAAGGCTTGGGAGATTATATTCTAAGGCCATAGAGTGGTTATTGAGATTTGTTTTATGAGGGGTTAGCTCCCAAGCTAATTTAAACCACTTACAAAAATCACGTGGCTAATTCTCACATCTCTACTTCCCTTAGTAAACTGGTACACTTAAGAATAATAGATGTCATCTAGATATGAATTCAGGTTGTGAAAGCATGGACAGACCCCACCAAATCCAGAGCCCACATGAAGCAACAGTGTCTACACACTGAGAGAAGCCCCCTGCTGACACTGGGAGAGCCAGGGGGCTGCAAAGTGCCACCGGGGAGCCACTCTGGTTTCAAACACAATTTTCCCATGAAATAAAAGCCTCTGGTCTAACGGCAGTCCGAGGTCATGGGGTGCGGTGGAGTTAGCCTCTGGTCTGGAAGCCTTCCCCCAGGGACACACCCGTCTAACCCATGAACCATCTAGATGAAAGCTATAGGATAAAACGTCCTTGCTGCAGGTCTGTATCACAAAGCTAATCTAATCAACGGCATGTTTACTCCGAAGGAGAAGGAATGCCCGTTCTGGGGGGGTGGGGGGTGGGCAGCACAGGGTCATCCCAGAGCCCTGGACTGGGCTCCTGTCATCACTCAGGGGCGATGCACGCTCCCACCAGGGCTCAGCTCCCTGTGAAACCGGAGGTCTGGACTTGATGGTGGCTCTTGAGATGTTTTTTCCCCTATAGTTTCTATAATTCCTTGCAAATCACATTGAGCATCTAACTTCATTATACACAGTAATTCAAACACCCTGGTTCCATTCCATGAGTGTTTTTTTTTTTTTCCTTCAGCAAAATATACATAACATAAAATTTTGACCATTTTTAAGCATAGAATTCAGTGGCATTAAGCACATTCACAATGTTTTGCAACCATCACCACTATCCATCTCCAGAACTTGCTCATCATCCCAAACAGAAACTCTGTACCTGTTAAACACTAACTCCACATTCCTCCTTACCCCCAGCCCCTGGTAACTAACCTCTATTCTGCTTTTGTTCTCTTTGAATTTGACTATTCTGGGTATCTCATGTAAGTGGAATCATAACAATATTTTTTTATATTCACAAACATCCCCAGCATCATAAGAATCGAATAGGATTACAGTTTATTTGACACAGTGATCTTTTTCCGTCCTGCTACTTGTAAGTTACCCTAAAACAGAGTGGTCCTTTCTAGGGCCATTGGCATGAGCAATTCTTCCACAGATTTGAAACACGGACGTGGAGTCCAAACATCTAGTTGGATGTAAAGCATACTTGCAGAGACAACATCCAGTGAGAAACATCAGGAACATGCTGTTTTGGTTTGGTAAGAGACACACTTTTTAAAACTGATATTTTAAAAGTAATTTCAGAAGTAAAATAAACCAGGCTGCTCTCTCTGACCCACTGTGAGTACTCTGTACACGAGCTCTCTCACCACTGAACAAAGTTATGCGAAACAACAGGAAGCTCATCGTGGATCCCCACATTAGCCCCCAGTGACCGTAAGCAGAACATACAGTGAGTAATTCCCCTAAAGATGGGACGGCTGAGGGTGATTATTTAGCGTTTGAAAAGTAAAAAAAGAACCAGCAAAAAAAAAAGAGGGAGGAGAGAAAAAGAGAAAGTTTTCCTTGTTGATAGAAAAGGCAAGTTTTATTTTTAAAATTCATCTGTTAATACCAAAAATTGTTGATAAAGATAGCGTGTATCATTTGTTTGGTACAATAAGGAACTACAGGCATCTTGCTAATTTTTTTGACTTGTATACGACAAGATGAGCTGCAGCATTACAGAAAAATTAATTGCACAGGCAAGCAAATATGAAATATGAATTTCATAGGTAAGCTTATCTAAAATGTTAATTTAATAGGTAGTAAGCAAATATGAAATATTAATGTCATTCAATATAGGTAAATATGGAGATAAAAATCACTGACCCAGATGTGAATTATTGATTAAGAGCATTGTTTATTATATCATAACAGCAAAACATGTGAGGGGACATATGACAGTCCTAATTTGGAATATAATTCCAAATCATATTTACCCTAGATCTGAAAAGATCTGATGTTGTGCAAAAACTACTAAAGCTTGACAGAGAGGAAAAAAAAAATGAAAGCCAAACGTTGTATTTTAATTCAGAACCCGGCAAATGTCAACTTGTTTCAATTTCTGCAGCCTCTCCTGTTGGGGTTATTACACAATGCCCTTTTTGATATCGCTAAGAAATTGAGGTTACTCAATTAATATTATTTCTCTCTTTAAAAAGCCTCAGATAGTTTGTATATATACATTAGCTATATAAAATATATAATACATTAATATATAAGATATATGAAATATTACAATAACCAAAAGATTTATGAACAGGCTTCATAGGAAAAAGAGAAAAGTCTTCCAGAAAAACAAATTCCTGATTTGGCACAATCAATTGTAGGCTCTCTTAATGATCTGGAGAGAGAGGTTAGAGAGAGTATATATTTATACATATTTATAGAAGAGAATGGATCTTTTGTACCAACAAACAAATACCAAAGCTAGAAAACTACACCACCTCGGTCCTCTACTGTTTCTCTCTTTTGGACAAAATCCAACATTGACCCTGTACTGTCCGTATGCTGTTTGGGCGAAGGCAGGCCGAGTGATGGGCTGAGCAAGCAGCCCAGCCACACCAGGGAGAGGCTCTACGTCCAAGCCCGCTTACACTGTAGGATTTGGAAATCACCAAGTCGCTAGACCACACACCAAGCAAGGAGTGATCACTTAACTGAGAGAAAATAACTATGTTTAAAATGAAAGCATTATCAACATTGGTCTAAAGCTGGGAAGATGACCTGCGGGGAAATTTCAAAGGGAAACAGATCAAATTTGTTTTCAATCCCTCCTAAAACATCAAACGTCAACACCAAAAATGCGCTGATCGGGTTCAGTGCACTGATGTTTTAAAAATGACTAAAATAGCATTTGTCATGGAAATCCCTACAATTTCACAACGGGGCCATTTCAAACCGGTGTTTAGTCACGTTGCATTTTTTTTGGTAAGAATGTCCAAACTTTCATGTCCCGATGGCAGAATCCAAGGGTGTGTGACCCCCCGCCCCGGGATCTGGGGTGGACATTTTATTTCACACACTACCCCACCACCGAATATTGTGACCAAGTGGGGATGAGCACGCTCCAAAAATACCGCTCACAGATGATTGCTAGGCAACTCACATTTGACTGTGAAAGCCACAGTGGGGGAAAAAAGGTTTAAAATGTCTACAGGAGAAGATAGAGTGGTTGTGTTCTAGAACCCCTGGCATCTGTGGGTGAGTAGATTATTTTCTAATGAGTAAGACTGAAATCAGTGAAAATGCTCAGCATTAAAGAGAAAAATAACTTATCTGCTCTCTAACCACGGAGCTCAGTCATCTAAGAAAAGACTTAATAATTCATGAAAACTGAGCCCAAATAGACAAAAGTAGCCCGACGCTTCTTGCAGAATATTTAAACCTGATTTGACTTTTGGGGTTTTATCCAAACATCTTATGTTCACAGACATGTCAAGGGTCTGGTCTAGGAAGCATTTAGACACTTCATTGCTGGAACATTCCGTTTACTGACAGGGGCTGACTTAGGTGGATACAGTTCTTGACTCTGAACAGAAAATAAAAAGCCAAAAATAGTAATGAGAGTGCTGAATATCTACGTACTCAACCCCAGCACGTGCAATGTGCTAATAAAGCACACTGCTCCCGTCTTCAGGAACAATGGCGGCGGTGCTCCTAAAGGCAATGTGGTTAGTCCTCCAAAAATCAGGCTTCTTTTCAGCTATGCCATAAAAGCTCCTTGAAACATGAAACTGAACATGGAGACCCTTCCCCAGAACCTGGGGGAATGTTCACACACTTGTACATATCCTAAATCTTCCCCAAAGAGGGTCAAACCCTAAAAAGTCCTCATGCATGTCTAACTGGTGAAATCCTATTAAGCCCCAGAGGTTTGCTTTTCTCAAGTGCAGAGTGACAGAGGAGGGATTTATTTACTCTCGCCCATTGTCTGACATTGACAACAACAGCAACTTTCTAAAGTGACATGGGAGCTCAAGCCTGTCGGATCCCTGGAGCAGGGTCTGCACCCTTGGCCATAACACTTCTCCCTTTGACCCTGCCCAGGCTCACGCTCCTGTGCCTGCGTCTCTGCCTTTTCCCTCTAGTTTTTAACATTGAGTTTCACTTAGTAATAAGCACAAAAACAAAAGACAGAAGGACAACTGTCTGGGTTGTGCAGATGTCAGCCGTAGGCGCAGGCTTGACCAGAGCAGAGACGCAGAGTTTAGATGAGGCCAGGTGGGTGTGAAGGAAGAGCCCGGGAGACGGTGGCAGGGGCACTGTGTGCCTCAGGAGAAGGGTGGCTCTCTGCCCCACTTGCCTGTCAGGAACCCTGGGTACACTCGAGACAGAGTGTACCCTCCCAAACACCCCTGTTTCCTCAGTTCTGTCTTCCTGCAGCTGTGCACCCCTCTGTCCTGCCTGGTACCCCGCTACGGGAAACCCAAGGGGGTAGCACCTTAGTGGGTGACAAATGGCAAAGTCTGGAGGGTCTAAAACTCCAGGCCTAGTTCTACAAGCCCTCACACGGAAGTGGAGGCTCTGGAAAACATAAAACCCTACAAGTGCAGTGTTAGAGCCACCGAGGTGGCGTCACAGTGTGACTGACAGCTGCTCCTCAAGAATGAGCACATCCCAGCGCTTCTGGTCTAGCCTCGGTGGCCCCAGAGGCCAGAGCTTCCACACTCGGGTTCACACAAGCTAGAACTTGCTGAGGGCAGAGGGCCAGGGGAGGTGAGGGTTACTTTTGCTATGATTATTAGAGTCATTCTTTGAAAAAAAGAGAAGAAAATTCAGATTTTCTTAACAACTTGTTCAAATGGCAACAGACCAGGGTTGTAGCTAACTAACTGTCCTAAAGACAAACAAAGGTCACACATTTTCCTATTAAATTCTTTGCTCCTGGTTCTTTTATACACACAACAATGAACATTCAAGGGAAATGAAATATTCTTGTGCACTCAGTATGAGGAGTAAAGAGGGAAAATATTTTTCCATAGGAATGGTCTTACTTTCACATCCTAAAAATGTTACAACGTGGTTCAGGACACTTAAAGAGGAAGCTACTGGAATGTCTGAGCTGGCCCCACTCGTCCTGAGGCTGGGCCTCAGTGGGAGGCCGGCAGCGGCAGAGCAGGCTCAGACTGACTAGGCTACTTCATTTCTTTATTAACACCACCACCTACAGGGACTGCTTTGAATAGAATGGTGCTGTGGCCCATAAAGCCTTACAAGAAAAACAACATTCAGAACAATTGCACCACATTTTTTTTCAACTTCCTGTTTATTAGTATTTTATCTAAGAGCAGAACAAAAGTCTGCATAAATGGGGGAAAAGAAAACAAAGCATACACTATAAAGTCTTACAATCTACACACAAAACATCTTTTCAAATGCGATTTGATTTTGATTTTTTAGTTGAACCCACTTCAGGTCTTCGAATGTCTCTGACGACAGAGGTTAAGATGAAATAAATGGAATTTACGATCTCACAAGAATTATGTATTACTTGAAAATGATTTTTTAAAGCGGGCTTGTTTTCTGTACGTCTGTATGAGGGTATTCATTTCTACACTGGAAAAATCCACATTTATCGGTAAGATTTTGCATTTTGCTAGACATATCCATGAATGCAATGAAAATACAAATGTCTTTTATAAATGTGCTGCAAAGCTTGGCTGTTTTGGAGAAGGATGAGGGTGTGTGACCGAGGTGAAAGGCGTATTTGAGGTTCCCAGACGCAGGGGTTGACAAAGGGCTGAGACACCTGTACTTCTCCTCGCAGGAACAGGGCCCCAGCTAGGGTCATTCCTGCTAAGACGTGTGGTTATTACTGAATCACTAGTGACTTCCGTGTTTGCCTTTCTTCCTTAATCCGGCCACCATGCTGCCCTTGGGGCGTCTTCCCTGCCCACATTTTGCACAAGCCTCAGGGCCAATGAGATTGAGGGAAAAGAGAATGAATGACCACAGAACTTAACACACTGGCCTTGGTGGCCACATTTTCTCTTGAAAATGGCCTGGAGTGAACAGTCTGTCTTTGTGGATGTGTGTTCATCAAAGGCCTAGTCCCAGTTCCACAGGATCCTTCTCTTCTAGATCTCTTGTCCTAAACGCCACAGAGTCTAATTTATTTCAAATAGTTCTAACATTATGTTTTCCCTACTCAAGAAGGACACTTAAAATTTGGGGATTATCAACTCAGGGAATTGCCTAAGATTTTTTTCTACGTGCCAGTAATCAGGAACTTTATTCTTATTTACCCTCCATGTCTTGTTCTCTTGTGACATTAGCAGGTATGGCCTTACCTAGGTATTCCTGATACCAACTATCTCGTTCACATGAAAATGAGAAGGAGTAAATAAGAAGAGGCCTCCTATTGCATGGGGCAACAAGAAACATATCTGCAGATAGGGAAGGCATAAATCAAAGCTGAAATGTGAACTTCGCCCTGGTCAAGACCACTTTAATCAGAAACAGACTGTGAATGCTCTAGCAGAACAAAGAAGTTTTTTTCTAAATGGCTGAAAGTGCAGTGAGCGACTAAAAGTGAACTGAACAGTCACAATAAACAATCAAGTTCACCAAATAATACAGCAGCCATCATTCGCTTGTTGGTTGTAATCATTGAGAACTCATTGGATACGCCTTGAACGTGGAAGACAAAGAAATGTGGGGTTGTTTCTTCTTCCAAGTGGCCTTGCTCAACCCTCTCAGTGGTCAAATCTGGGAAATGGGACTCTTCTTTGAGAGAACACCCCTACGGCATTCTTGACTGGCAAACATAGATGACCTTTTAGGTGAAACCTTCTGCTAAGGGAGGGCTTTTGCCCCTGGGGCGTAAGAGTAGACAAAACATTTCATTAGCTTCAGAAAGTATTTTTGAAGCAATTCATTGGCTCTAGCTACATGACACACAGAAAAAGTTAGAAAGACAAAGCTCCTGTGTCTGCTCCACAGACAGAAAATTTGGATGCGTGAAGTAAGAAAGTCCTCCTCAAACACAAAAGACAACGCTTTAGGCCAGTGAGACAGGAGCTAGATGCTGGCACCAGGAGCTGGGGTTGCAGGGAGGGCAGTGTGAGAAACAAGGAGGGCAGACAGTCTGTGAATAGGAACTGTCCTGTGCCAATTTCACACTGGGTTTAGGAATAACGGACGTGATGCTCAATTTGTAAGTGGCTATGTTGTAAGCTGCTGAGGTACCTCTTCCAGAGAGCCTACAAAAGGGATAGCCAGTGTGACAAGTGATAAGTGGCTACTTGAAAGTCAAGAAATGGCTCCTTTGCACACCAATAAGAGTAAATTGAATGAGTCACCGGTGTCATTGAGTAAAATCTAGTGGACATCTGTGGTTCGCTTTCCTAGAGGCCCATTCTCAATCTTCATAACTCCACCCCCAGGAGAGGAGTGGAGAGATGGCAGGTACATCAATTAGTATGTCACAGTTCTCTTCCCACTGTGATTGGCTCAGGGATAGGCACATGACCACAGCTGGTCCAATCAGAGTGAATCTCACCAATTTTGCAGGGAAGGCTGGGACAAAAGCTGTTTTCTGCTGGATTTGGACCTGGAAGGACCAGTGGCAGCCACCTTAAGACCATGAGAGTTGAGTCTATTTGAGAAGGGAGTCAACACATTAGAAACTGACTTCATTTGAGCAGTATCTATGCCAACCCTATTCCGAGATTGTTTACTTATGTGAGATGGTAAATTCTGGATTTAGCATAAACCACTTTGAGCTGGGTTTTCTGTCACTTGTAACCAAAAGCCTCTTAATTAAATCAGAAATGCCTCTGCAATTATATACTATCCACTTCTAAAGGAGAGGGTTTACAAGTGTGGATACTTCTTCTTTCATAAAGTACCCAGTGTTATTCAAGTGTCCAACCCATTTACCTAAAAACACAGAAATGTATACCAAAAGATCCAATAAAATCCAAAGGAAAGCAGTTCTCTTAGTGCCTCCATGCCTTAGCATGATGAGAGATACGACTTCCTGAGACGTTACCACAGGCTTCCCAGGTGGGTCCTCTGAGACCCTTTTACAATTGTATGACAATAAAGGAAATCAAAGTGGAAGTTAAAACATACACAAAGTAATAGAAAGCCAGATTACACAGTTTGTTGAAACAGAGAAGGCTAAGTAATGACAAGAGACTACATGATACAATCATTAGACTTCCTCTTATTTTCTGCATTACTTCTCATCCAGCCATTTTACACAACACCAATTCCCTCTACCCCAGGAATTTTATTTTCTTTTGGGCTCAATATTCTTTGCTGTGGAATCTGACCAAGTAGGATAGAATAATGCTTGAAGAGCTTATCATATAAAGGCTCTTGATTTCCATATTATGGCAAATAACGCTTAAACATTTCTTGACATTATTGGTTTCTCATTGAGGTTCAGAATAGCACAGTATAATAGGCACTTCTGAAAGGTGCTCACACATTCTAAACTTTGAAATAACAAGATATATGAATCCCACTTTGATCCAAGTGCACTTTTTAAAAATATTCTTGATAGTCTAAGCTTTGATTTGCTTCATAGAAACAACTCTAATTATAAGGGCATCTGCTGAGATGTGACATTTGATCTGCCCTAATGTTTGATTCATTCATCATTGTGCAGCCCTGAGTACAAATAAAAAGGGTCGTGACATTGAACCTAGAGTTGAATGTGAAACCAAGACCCACCTAAGCTAAGGACCAGGGAAGGAACCCCAATTGACCTCCCATTGGCAGAGGCTGAAAAGCCGAAGAAAGCTGGTGGCACTAAACTCTGGTGGCCGAGTCAGGCTAGGGGGCCCGTCAGGCCTAGAGGCTGCCCCCACTGCTGCCCATGGGCCTCACCCGTCACAGCCTCTTGGGGCTATGGATGGATTCTGATCAGGGTGCCCCAATTCAGCCTCTGTTCACCTCCCAGGGAGGTATCTGGGGTGCCACACGCCATGGGTGAAAGCCTCTGTCTGGCACTGAGAGCACACTGGGTACCCCTAAAATTTCACTCACCCTATGGATCTCCATGGGTGTGGATTCTGAATTCCTTAGAGACCAGCTTGTTCACTCTCATTTTACAGGTGAGGGGAGCCGGTCTCTCTCCAATCAGATCAGAGCCTTTGTCTCCAGGTAGAATTCTAATTCCCTGGTGCCTCAGAGGTTCTCGTCTGCCCCTCCAGGAGAGAATACTGACATAAAGGGATGAAAAGAACCTCCTTCATTTCACCATTGCCCATCAGTTATCTGCCAGCCCCTTGTCAAGCCTTCTTATGCTTCCCTGTCCTGGTTCCTCTCATTGGCTCAGAGGTCTAGAGCCTTACCATACCAGTCTTCCTAAAACGTGGCTTTGGCCATGGAATTCCCCTGCTCAAGCGTCTACAGTGCTCCTTACTGCCACCAACATTGAATTCAAAGTCTCTGCCCAGGTTGAAAAAGACCTCTATGGTTTGCTCCTACCTTAGCTAGGCAAAATTTTCTTCCTCCCATCCTGCTATCCAGACTTTTATTCTCCAAAACTACATTGAGCACTGTATTGGTTTGCTAGGGCTGCCATAACGAACTACCATACACTGGGGGGCTTAAACAACAGAAATTTATTTTCTCACAATTCTGGAGTCTCTGATCAAGCTGTTGGCAAGTATAGTCTCTTCTGAGGCTTCTCTCCTTGGCTTATACATGGCCGCCTTGTCACTGGGTCCTCACATGGTGTCTCTGTGTCCTAATCTCCTCTTCTTATAAGGACACCAGTCATATTGGATTAGTGTCCACCCGAATGACCTCATTTTAACTTAATTACCTCTTTAAAGACACTATCTCCAAATATAGTCACATTCCAAGGTACTAGGGGTTAGGACGTCAACATATGAATTTGGAATGGGACACAATTCAGCCCATAACAGGCACCAGTAAGATGCCACAGGATGGAGGAAGGAGGAGAGAAGAGGACAGGGAAGGCGACAAAGATGGAGGGAACGTGGTCACTGCTCTCAGGCAGATAAAATCCCACTGCTCACCCAGAAGGACAGCCCGACTTCCCCTCACTTACACCAGTGCCAATGCTAGCCTCCGTGTGGTGGCCTCTGATGCCCCCTCTCCTCCCTCCGTCTACTCTGTCTTTCAAGGCTCAGCCACGCCTTTCCTTTCTGTGGAGCCCCCTGACTGCCACATGCACCTCGAGTTTCCCCCTGGGGCTCCTTCTGTGCTGAGCACCTTCTCCTCCTGACACCCCATCCCCACCCCTGCCTTCACTGGCCTGGGAACTGCCCCAGAGGATCTAGTGCAAGGCTGGGCAAGGTAGGGACCAAACAAATATCTAATTTTCTAACTAAAAGCCACAAAGGGCAGGAGGGGCATCTGGCTTCTCCACAGCCTATCCCTGCATCTTTCCGGCGAGTACTACCTGTCAGAGAGTTCTGAAATGTATTTTTTCATGACTTAAGGGGAGGCTTTCTAGGACCAATAAGTGAAATCCCCAGTCAGCATATCTTGATGAAATATTCTTTTTAGTGTTATATTTTTACTCACTCTATGCCCCGAATTACGTGTCTGAGAAGTGACATCTTACTATGCGGGGCAGGAATGCCATTCTCACCAATGTTAACCACGTAACACTGGGGTGAGATCTAAGAAGGTGAAAAATAACCAAGGTCCTTTAAAATGTAATGTATCTTTAGATGTGAACAAATGGCCCCGTTTTACACTTTTCTTCTACTGTCATTAGCAGAAAAAGCCACCTTATGTGTTTATCCAACACTGATGCCCAAACCCTTCCTGGCTGAGCTAAACATCAGCTCCTATCCGAACAGGCCCTGGACACCCTCAGACAGAGTCCTCAGAGGTCTTCTCTGTGCTCCCAGAGTGCCTCACTCATAGTGTGGTTTAGTGACATGGCAGTTGAGCGTATGCAATCTGGGATCCAACTGTCTGGCTTCAAATCCAGGCCCTGCCACCTACCTGCTGTGTGACCTTGGACAAGTTACTTAACCTCTCTGTACCTCATTTTCCTCATCTGTAAAAGAGGGATCACAATAGGACCTCTCTCACGGATTGTGAGAGGATGAGATGGGGTCATTCACACGATGAACCCAGCCCAGAGACTGGCACACACTTGGCCCTCCGGAAACAGGAGTTTTGATATCACTTTAGCTTTCACAACTGTCTGCCCTTCCAAACTGTGAACTTCCCAAGCACGTGGGCACTTACAGTGGCATGGTGCCTGGGACACAATAATCACCAGGTAACGTTTATGGAAATAAACACGTAATAATTCAATTCTCATTTCAAAACTGGTTTTTGCTCCTTCTTCCAAAATATAACAAGAAAAATAACACAGACCCATTAAAAATTTTCAGTTAACTAAGTAAAGCCCCTCCACTCTTATCTTTTGGCCTCATCCATAGGTTTCACCTCCAACACCCCACAAATGCCTAATAGAAGTGCCCCTGTGTAAATGATCTTCTTTTCAGTGTTCCAAAAAATAAGCTGATGGTGAAAAGCTATACCCATTATGGAAGAATGAAAAGTCGTGCCATGATGTTCATCCTGGCACCAACTGAGCAGTGGCCACAATTCATAACTGGAGATTCCTGGAGAGCGCCTTTCCTGGCAGTGTACTTCCGTCTCTTCGCAGCTCTCCTGCCCAGAGCCAGAGCCTGTCTCGGGGCTGTGACGCTCATCTTCTGAGCCTGAGTCACCAACCCCCCCCCCCCGCCCCACGCACACAAGTTATGATAGTACTTACATTTTTATCATCTGGAAATTTTAAAAAGTAATATGAATCTAGCTATACATGTAAAAGAATTTGTATTATTTATTGAAAGAGCCCTTAAATCGTAGAATACATATATGCCAGAGCCCTTACTTATTTAGCTGTTTACAATGGCTGACAGGCAGGTGGATTTCAGAGTCCCTGAGAACATCACAAGATCAGAGGGCTCCCGGGTGGGGACCACTCCTCCAGAACATTTCCCCACTGTGTATTAGCAAGAATATGGGCCAAGTGCTGGCTGAAGACAGAGCAAAAAGACACATGGCTACAAAAGGCTTCCATTCTTACAGTTCTATAGGGAATATATATACGTGTATATATATTACAGTAGAAAACCTGGTACTTAGAGCCATCAGTCCTGTATCAAAAACATTCTGGTATTATCCCCCAAAAATCACCCTGCCACTTAGAGACATTAGCTAGCCAAACACGACAGAAACTATGAGATCACATAAGTGTCAAATGACTACTAACCGAAATGCCCTGCAGCACTTCAGGGGACAGAGCAAGCAGGTGAAAGGTGCTGGTCCCGGAGCCCCCTTTATGACAGCCTTGAGGTTCTGAGCGTTTCTCTAGCAAATAGTGGGCCTGAGCTACCCTGCGTCTGAGGTCTGAGGCTCTGGAACGCTCAAGCTGACTCAGAAACAGACTCGCAGGGGAAAAAAAAGGAGAAGCAACTCTTCAAAAATGATTGATCCCATTTTTCAAGACCTGCCCCGCCACACAAGATGAGACCCCCCCAGAGACAGGGGGGAAAGAAGGATGCTGTGTGTTCCTCCACGAGGTGAGCCCAGAGAGCGGCAGCCGGCCAGATCTCCAGGTGTGTCTCCTGGTTTCACACTCACTGGCCCGGCCCTTGCGCCTTGCCGTCCCACTGCCTCTGTGGGCGGCCGCAGGGCGCCACGTGTCGGTGGGGGCGTCCGTGGGCGACAGGGCTGACGTCAGGAAACAAGGCCCCACCCACACAGCTTGGGTTTCAGTTTCACCAGGCAGCAAACACCATTATGCAAATTATTTTCCTCGCCCACACCCCCACCCCCAGCCCGGTCTTACATATTCATTCTCGGTCTGCAGTTAATGGACACAGGAGGCCAAGGGAGTATTTGCATCATATTTACTTTAAAATGCCCAGGTGCAATTTTGAAACAAGATTCTCCTTTCAGAAGGGCAATCGCGAATATAAAGTGATGAATTAGGAGCAGTGTCAAGAGTGAAGCCCTGATGCTAACACCAACTTCTACAGAAATGGAGCGTAGATAGGCAGGTTCCAGGAATTATTCAAATTGAAGGAAGGAGACAGCTGGGAATGTGCTCTGACTCCTTCGCGAGGGTCCCAGGGAGAGAGGCCCCTCCTAGAGTGGTCAGAGCCTCAGGACATTCAGGGTGGCATTGCACACTTCTAGAACCCTCCCTCTTGTGGGGTTTAGGAAAACAAATGTCTAGTTCACATTCAAGTCACGTTCTCGAAATCGGGAAGTGCAGTCATTTTTACCTGCATTGCCTGTGATTCATTTGCAGTTTAACACAAGTGATTGGAGGTACGGTCCACTCAGACAAAAAATTCCCAAGCAGGAACAGTGTTACTAAAATTTGAAGGGGGAAGGGGTGCCACAAAGGCATGCTCGCCTTTACTCTTTTGTTAAATAAATTATTTAGAGATATTTTAATATGAGTTTTAGACCAGAATCATTCTTTTAAGCTGTAATCACTATCGTTTCACTTATGAGATTCACATAACCTTGGTGACTGATTTTGAATTTTTTTGTAAAAGATGTCAAAAGTTCCCATCAGCAGATACACAGGAGGAGCCGTTTCCAGGACAGTCATTTCTATTTCCCTCAAAGACGTTCTTCCCTGGTCCCACTTACACGCGGTTTCAATTTCAAGGTGCGTTTGCAGGGTTTGTGCAAAGCTCACAGCTGCCACGAAGTGACTGATGACTCTGTAAATTCTCCAGAGTGCAAAGAAAATCTGGTTCATTTATAAAAAGCTCTTAAAATAATTATAAACTCAACTGCAGGTGGGAAACTTTTATAAGACAAAAACTAGCGAAGCACAGACGCTTCTCGGAAAGCCCCGAGTAGTAAGAAATCCTCTAGTGATTTGTCACTCAGCTTAAAGCTGACCCACGTTCAGAGTGATGTCCTCCTGCCTTCACTGGAAGACCCATCAGATGGAAGGCAAGACAGAACCCATACTTCCTTGCAAGGGATTCTGAGCAAACTCAGGGGTTGTTTCTGCCTCCGTGAAAAGTCATGGGCACGAGGCCAGGTGGAGGAGACCTGCTCAAGTACCCCTGCCTGTCCTAAGTACTCCTGGGCTAGCCGTAATTCCCTGCCCGGCACTGGCCTGAGCACCGTCCAGCACTGGGTGCGGCACCAGGAGATGGGATCTGTCTCTATTTGTGGGTGATAAAACCAAGGCTTTAGAGAGGTGGAGTCAGTCGCCCTGGGTTCTGGAAAAGCCAGAACCGAGGGCATTTGTTTTTGACCCCTGTGCATATTACATCTATGGAGGAACAAAACTACCAGATGCACATATTCTATCCAATTTCTGAAGAATGGCTTTCCCTTCCCTGCCACGTGCAGGCAGGCTTGTGGTTGCCCGGCCCTTCCTGGTCTGTATGGACACATCTGGTTAGTTCTGGTGTGGGATTAGGGATCTCATTATTTATTTCTGCACACCAAAACCATGTTCTGCAACAGCTCTGTCAGTAAAAATAGCTGATAGCTGGGGGGGGGGGGGGGGGAGTTGATCTCGGTTTAGGACCCTCTCTAGTGTCCTGGCTGAAGGATCCCTGTCTCTTTCTTACCCCGGATGGAATCTGAGAATCGGAGTCTCCTCCTCACTCTGCAGGGTACTCCTGTCCTCTCCCTTCCCTTTCTTCTTTCCTGAGGAGCTTTGAGATGGCCACTCTACAGCTGTGGGCTGATGCAGGGAAGGGAGAAGGGACATCAATGGGTCTTCACATAAACTTGCATGACATATTGCGTCCTGATGCTCAAAGTTATGAGACCGTCAGTTCTCCTAGTCTGAGCCTCCCCAGGGGAGGGTGAACGAGCTTTCACTGGGCACTCCGGGGACCTTCCCTGGGACCTGCCATCTATGAATAAGTATGTCTGAGGTCCAAACAGCTCCCCACCAGGCCTGGCCAACAACCTGCCCTTAAGGTGGGATACACCTTTATAGGGACTCATGATAACCCATCTGGTCAGGGGGATCTAGGGCAGAGGTTTGAAACCACCAAACAGCCCAGGTATAGTTAGGAAACGACTCTGAATCTCTTGGACATGGCTGCTGTTGATCCTATAGGGAAAGGTTGAGCCCCATCACATACATGGGACTTCATTCTTTGTGATAGGAAAGTATTTCAGAATCTAACACCAATGATTTCCAGAAAGAGCTTAATCACTGAAGACATAAATAACTAAACTAAGTTATAGAAAATCCCTTTCATGGACGGTGGATTCTGAAGACGTCGAGAGTGACCGCTGATAGGTTTTAAGGGTAAAGGAGAGATCAAAGTTGGAGCAAACCAAAGAAGATTCAACTGCCAGCCACCTAAGAAGAAGGAGAGGCCCAGAGGGCAGGACCCTGGGTGGGAAAGGGGAAGGGAGACAGAGAGGGGATCAGAGGGGACTGAAGAGGGATGTGCTGGGAGGGCAATCCGAGACGAGGTCACCTCAGGGCCAGGAGGCACAGGAGGAGAGACGCGGCCAAGGGGCCCTTTCACAGAGGCTCTGCTGGGCAGGTGCGACGTCGTCTCCTTCTCCAGCACAGTCAGAGGATGCAGTAAATGTTCCCTCACTTCTCAGTGCATGCTGGGGGCTTTGAACCCAGCTCAGGGTCAAGCCTCAGACTGAGCACTTCTCCAGGTCCTCTGGCCATTTTCCAATTTCAGTCAATATGAGTAGATTAGGCACTTTCTCCACCTGCCCCAAATTCCTACATTTAATAAGTTAAATTGGAGCGTTTTAAAAAATTTCCCTCAAAGAAGTCTCTAGGAATTTAAATGTATTAAATATACGTTTATGTAAATACATTCCTACAAATAAATGTTATTTCTATACACTACAGATCTAATGATGATATTGGCTATGTGATTTAAGATATTCAAGGTGAGGGAGTGTATCAGTCAGGACAGGCTAGGCTATGCTGTGGTAACAAATACCACCTCCCATATCTCAGTAGCTTATCCCAACAAGACTTTATTTTTCACTCACATTGGACGTCCAACACTCATTTCTTTCCCCAGAGCCAGTCTCATGGCGATGCATAACTTCAAAAAGGCCAGTCATCGAAATTCTACCGCATGTATGCAAGAGAGGACAGAGAACGCTTATCAACAGCGCTAATGCCTGTCGCAGGAATGACGGATGGAAAAACAGAAAGAACAGCCCAGAAAGCCTAAGGAGGACACATCTGAGAGACTGGGAGCTAACGTCCTTAAGCCTGGCACGCTGCTAAGTGTTCAGCCTGCGTCTCCTTGTTTAATCTGCACAACCATCCTAGGAGGTGAGTGCTGTCAAAAGCCCCTTCACAAATGAGAACAATGAGGCCCAGGAAGGTTAAAAATTTGCCCAAGATCAAACTGCAACCAAGTGGCAGATTTTAGACGAAGACCAAGGACTCTCTGATCCCAGACCGGAGCTTGTAACAACCCTGCTTGCTGCCTCCAGATGGAAGAGGCAGAGGCTCTGCAGGGTCGGAGGAGTTCCTGCAGCTTCAGGAAAGCAGTCTCCAAGAAGGCACAGTCAGTAGTCTGAGTCTGTAGGGAAAGGACGGCTCAAGAGAGCTGGGAAGCTCTCAAGGGTTTAATGCTGCCCTGCAGTAGAACGTGATCCTTACGAGAAAGGAGAGAAGCGTACCTACAGAGACTGTCGTAGCCACACGGTAGAGCTCTGATGGAAAGAGTGAACTATGGAAAGATTGTGTGTAACAGAGCCAGTGCCTAGTACGTAGCAGATGCTCAATTCGTGTTTTTAAATGGAGCTCAACAGAGCCCTGGTGGAGCACTCTCAGGAAGGCACAAATCCAAATGGGCTACAGAGAAATAGAAGAGCTGGGGTCATGAGAGAAAGCAGAACTTCTCCACCTCTATTTTATCTATCTTTTCTGTCAAAAGAATATTAACACTGGGCAGAGGACTGTAATAGTCAGAGTTCTCCAGAAAAACAGAACTAATGGGATATGTAGAGAGAGAAAGAAAAAAAAAAAGGAGAGAGAGAGAGATTTATTTTAAGGAAGTGACTCATGTGATTGTGGAGGCTTAGCAAGTCCAAAATCTACAGAGTAGAGCAGGTTCAAAATCTCTGGCAGGCTGGAGACCCAGGGCAGAGTTGCAGTTGAGTCTGAAGGCAGTCTGCTGACAGAATTGCCTCTTCTTTGAGGGACCTCAGTCTTTTTCTATTAAGGCCTTCAACTGATTGGATGAGGCCCACCCATATTTTGGAGGGTAATCTGCTTTGCTCAATGTCTATAGACTTAAACCTTAATATCATCTAAATAATACCTTTACAGGAAATCTAGAATAACATTTGACCAAATATCTGGGTACCGTGGCCTAGCCAAGGTGACACATAAAATTAACCATTAGAAACACCATAGACAGCAGGTAAGGCAACTGAGGCCCAGGATGGGGGCGGAGATTGTCAAAGGACACCTGGCTGATGAGAGCTGGGTCCCACCTTCTGTGTCAGTGACCTAGTCCAGCAGCCAGCAGATGAGCTCTGAAAGCCACTGTGGTGAGCTGCCCCAACATGCGTAAGACGTGGGCAATTCTGGTGACCGCAAAGGGCAAGAATGACTCTGTAAACCCTGAACCTTATGTTTACCCTTGACAAATGCCAAAAATACTGCTTCAGAAGACCTTACAAAAGGCAGTCGTGGGTCCCAAGAGTCAGCCGGGTTAGTAAGACCAGGCCACATTCAGCTAATCTCATTTTCTTGTGGGAGGGTCTTGAGATTGGTAAATCAAGGAAAGATGATGAGTAGCCCGTCTAGACTTCAGCAAGGCACCCGGCAAGGAAATCCTAGAGGCCAAGGTGGAGAAATATGCTCAATAACAAGTTTAGTAATTTCACAGTCAGTTGACTGACCCCAGAATTCTGACTGGTGTCACCTGGAGGGCCGGCTCCCTCCAGTCGTGCTCCAGCCTCCATCCTCAGCCCTGTGCTGTCCACCACTTTTCGGTGACTTGACCACAATACAGTCAGTGTGTTTGTCAGATCTTCTGATGACCCACCCCTGGAGGGATAGTGCATTCGTGGACACACAAACAGAATGCCAGAATACTTTGATGGGATAGGATAATGGTTTAAATATTGCAAAAGAGAGTTTAATAAAGGTAGTATTAGGTTATGTACTTTTGGGTGCAAAAAAACCTAACTCCATAAATTAGAGTGTAGGAGACATGTCTTTGGTAGCAGAAATTAAAGAGAAAAAAAATCTCACAGGATTGCGTTATTAGTAACGCAATACTAACAAAATCGTAACATGGCCACCAGCTAAACAAAGGGCTCCAAGGTACCGTAACAGGATCCTGCAAAGTGGGAGGTGGTGGCCCCATTCTGCTCTGGGCTGGTTAGACCTCACCTGAAGCTTCTTGTTTCTTCCTAAGACCCAGAGTTTCAGACGGATGGAAGCAACTGAGAATATTCAGGAAAGAGTGACCAGACAGCGGAGGATTCGCTGGTTAGGTGTGAAGCAGTCAAAGGAACTTTGGGCCTGGGAATGTCTCGGATGGACATGAGAACGGATGGATTGAACTGTTCTGTTCCAAGGGACAGAATGTGGATCCGAAGTTGGGAAATTTCCAGTAAACAGACTGGTTCAATGAAAACCAGAATTTTCCAGCCATTAGAAGATGGTCTGGTATCTGGTCATTGGAGCGGACATCACAGAGTTGAGTCAAGAGGTATAGAGGGGTTGTACGAGGTGGTCATTGGGTCCTCTCTAACCTTGGAGATGAGCCTAGGAAAGGAATAACAGCTTTCTGAAATACGACGACAAGTGCATAAGAGTAAAAATAAGGACAGAGCTGACATTTTCTGTGCCCCTGCTCAGTATGGAACTCTGTGTTGTTTTACACTCAACACTGGCAGCAGCCCCTGAGACAGGTGTCATCATTTACCTCTGTCTTACAGATGAGGATGCTGAAGATGCAAAGTGATTTATCCTAACTCAAGCAACTACTAAGTTACTCACTAAGTGGTGGGCTAGAAGTTCAAACCCTGGTCTGTGGGACTGCAGTGATAAAAGAACCACCTATCTCAAGGGAAGGGCCAAGTGGGTTGTATTTAAGAGCACGAAACAAAGAAAAAGTCTGGGAGAGAGACCTAAGTTGTTCATTCACACGTTCCTCATCTCCACCTGGTCCTCACCTTAGTCATTTCCTACCTGAATAGAACATGTGGGAGAAATTAAGGTCAAAAATTGCAAAGTATAATAAACTAAAACCAGAAATCCAGGGCAGAATTCAGGCCAAAGCACCACCCAAGACAGCCAACCCTTTGAGGATGATCATATACAATTTGAGCTTGAAAGGTACGTGCAAAAGACCTGTAGAAGGTGGGCTGGATGGAAGCTTTCCCGTGATGCAGACAGAGCTGTATTTTGATCAGGAAGTTCAAGCCTTCGAGAATGAAGCTGTGTCCAGAGAATCACCAGGTCTCAGTGAGAGGAGCTGAAACTGGTGAACGGCCTGGCTGACCCCGGGAGCTGCCCTCTGTCAGAGGAACCAAAAGATCAAGCCGTTAGCAGGCGATGTGGCCCCTTATCACGAGAATATAGAGTCGTGCTCAGAAAACTAGGAGCCCCCGTGCTCCCACGAGAACCATATCCCGTCTACTTGAAATTGGCCACGGGTCAAAATTTGTAGAGATGAAAGGGTACTGTTTGAAACTAAAAAGAGATTTGACGTTCTGGTTAGCAAAATTCTGAATTTTGGTAGCTGCCAGATTTCAAACACAGAAGCCAGTAATCGAGAATGCAAAAGTGAACATATTTTGTCTTTATAATCAAGCATGATGACATTAATTGGTCTAGCAATTCACCCAACCACTTGGTGCATTAATTCATCCATGGGTGAGATAAATACAGGGAAGTGAGTCTTTTAAATTCATTACCAAAAACTAATTGTTATGGCCTGAATTGTGTTCCCCTAAAACTTGTATGTTGAAGTCCTAACCCCCAGTACCTCAGAACAGGACTGTATTTGGAGATGAGGCCTTTAAAGAGATAATTAAGGCAAAGTGAGGTCTTCTGGGTGGGTCCTAATCCAATATGACTGTCCTTGTAAGAAGAAGGGATTAGGCACAGATATGCACGTACACAGAGGAAAGACTGTTTGAGGGCACAGTGAAAAGGCAGCCATCTCCATGCCAAGGAGAGAGCCCTCAGAAGAAATCAAACCTACCAACACCTTGATCTTGGACTTCTAGCCTCCAGAACTGTGAGCAAACAAATGTCTGTTGCTTAAGCCATCTAGTCTGTAGTACTTTGTTATGGCAGCCCTAGCAAACGAATGCACATTTCAGAACCACTTTGGTTTTACCACTTGCTTACAAACAGTTGCAAGCTGTCCAGGTTTTTATATCTCCAGGGCCATCGGACACAACTAAGGCAGCCCCAGCCTGTGGGCGCTCAGAGGACCCTCAGCCCACGTGATCTCAGCCGTCATGTGAACTTTGATTTCACAAAACTTAGTAAGGTCCTCCCAGTGAAAGCCTAAATAATAAGGAAAATGGTAGAGAGCCAAGGCTTCAACATCGACATCACAGAAGCACACAGATACACACACACACCGCACAGTTAGCTAGGGATAGTTGTGGAGAGAAGAAAATGAACTCAGGTGGAGCACTGTGACAAGTCTATGATGGTGGGGAAGCGTGCCCCACATCACAAAAAGAAAGACCCTAGCTAAGTAATTTGGAGTCATATTAATGCTGTAATATGTGATTAATAAACAATATGCCAAATGGATCTGGCTCTTTAAAACAGGAGAATTTTCTTGCTATTTGGGACCAGCAAAATCCACTGCTCACTGAACTAACAGCCTGTCCTGGAATCTCACAAATTTGCACATTGAAGATGTTAATAAAGGACTGTGTAGATAATTCAAACAAACCCCGTGGTTTGGAAGTCACGCATTTTGCTGCTTAAGGTTTAATTTTCAAGCTCTACTTTTGGAACAGCATTTCGTGCTTGCAGTGCATTTTCTGGATGTTTAATAGAGTGACAAATTCCGTCTGAGAGATTTTAGAAACTGTCAGGCAAGGTGCGCCAGGTGGGGGCCTGGCTGGGTCACAGCTGGGGTAATGAGGATTCTTCTCAGTATGGCTGCTACATGGACTCGGAGCGGAATCCCCCAAAAGGAATTTCAGCTGTGTTTTGAGCGATGTGAACCTTGGCAGAAGTGTATGTCCTGAGAGCCTGGCTGTGAGGGGCCACACTCATTTGCACAGTTGTGTCATAGCAGGCCTGATCAAAACAACCGCGCCTTTCCTCCTGAGTTCTGCACCTCTCCCTCTACGCACTCGTTTGCCTGCCAAACGACACGCAACGCCCGGCTCACGCACACAGCCTGGACTCGCCCACCTCCATGCCTTTGCACATGCTGGCCTCGCCCCTGGACAGCCTGCACCCCGGCTGCACATCCAGATCCAGCTGCCTCTCAAGGCCTGGGCCAGACGCTGCCTCCTTCGCAAGCTCGGTGAGCCCCAGGGTGCGTCCTTCTCCAGCCCTGAGCTCCAGCTCACACGGCCCAAATCCCCCTTCAGCGCCTTGCCTTCCTCCCCGATGTCCTCATTGCTTCGATCTTCCTCTTCCGAGGCTGTAAGTTGTTTCCACCAGGATCCCTTTCTACTCATCGCTCTATCCTCATCGCACCTATGGTGCTTAGTGAAATATCTGTGGTTTTTCACTTCATTCAAATCTCATTACTTCCTCATTGCAAGACAGAAGTATTTCTTAGTGTCATTTGGTGTTGTTTATAATGTGACTGTCATGCCTGCCCTTGTAAGTACTAAACCCCTCCATCAGTCTGTCCTGGGTGTATGCCTTGATTGAGGAGGGGTTAAAATGTCATGCGCTGGTGTCTGCAGATGAGGGCACGCTAGAGCGTGTTCACACATAAATGTGAACACACGTAAACGTACGCACGGGATGAGGCAGTAGGATGGGTACGCACAGAAAGCAGAGGCCTACTGGATTTCTTTGGGAGATTGTCTGGAGTCGCTGCATTTGATCCAAATGTAAGCCTCGGTCTAGGAAATGTTGTTCCTCAAGTGCTCTTTGTCTAAGGCATGAACATTAAGCCCCAAAACCTGTGCCTTCCAAACCACAGGGCCTGTTTGAATTATCTACTTAGTCCTTTATTAACAACTTCAATGTGCAAATTTGTGAGATTCCAGGACAAGCAGTTCAGTGAATAGTGGAATTTTGCTGGTTCCAAATAGCAAATTTTAAATTTGTTTTAAAAGAGCCAGATCCAGTCGGAACAGTCCTTATTCAACGCACATTACCTAACGCTATCTGGGATTATTGACCAGCAGTGCTAAGCTGTCCAACGCAGCGAAAGGGCCTGCCTATGCTTCCTGCTTCTGCCAGTCACTACGCAGTCTCCACCTGGATGACTGGCCATGTGAAGGAGCTGGCCGCACAGCAGTGGTTGGCAGGGCACGCTGTAGCAATGTGTTCCTGGCACGCAGATGTTCCCTTTTGCTGTTGACGGCTGCTCAGCCAGCGCACACTTGGGGGAAAGCGGGGGACTCCCTCTGCAATATTCTTAATGCTTGGGTGAGAGAAACTGCTTCCACTGCGTGCCCGCCCCTCACATGGTCACAGTCATTCTCCTGACCCATCTGTACAGGCTGGCCCAGGTGCCACCATCTGTTCTGAGTTCTCGAAGTGTCACTGGTCACATGGGTGACCTGGAGTTTCACAACTCAGCCAGTTCTCCATGCTGCCACTTCTCTCTTGAGAGTGGCTCTCATGTGTCTATCTGCCACCATGCCAGGGACCAGGTCCATTCCTTCCTGCTCACACCAAGCTTCCATGCTGAGGGTGACTTCCAAGAGGGTTACCAGTCTCCAGTGTGTCTTGACTTCAATTCTTCCCACAAAGTCATATTTCTAAAGCTCTACATTCATCATCCTATCCTCTGCTCAAAACCTTTAAGCACCACACACACACACACACACACACACACTCTCCCACACACACATACAAGTTGCCTGCAGGTAAAAGACCCAACACCGTGGTCTGACAGTCGAGGCTCTACCTACCTGCCCTGGGCTCCTCCTCCCGCAAGCCTGCCCTAGCCGGCCAGCCGTGGATGCAACACGTGCCTCTGTGCTCGGCCTCTTACCATGCCTCTCCTCCCATGTGGGCATCTCTTCCCATTTCTTTGTTTCAATCCAAATGTCACTTATCTTTCAGCCCACACTAACATATTCCTTCTAATCTGCTATAACATTGATATGTTTTGTCCCAAATTGCATTCTTAGGAACTCTGGTCCCATGAAATTCTCCAAGAAAAAAGGGGGAAACTTTCCACTACCATCTACATTTAGCATATACCGCCTATTTTATACCATTTTGAATACTTACACAGCACATTTTGGATATTTACAAAGCATAGCCAAAGGCTCTGAGAAGTCCTGCAGTAAAAAAAAAAAAAAGTTTCTCTTGGGTCATCCAGGATTTTCCTATTCTATATTTGACTGTAGACTCTTTGGGGTCATAGCATTTATTATGGTCTATACCACTCACTGGTACCCCCCACACCTCTGTTGCCATTATGCCTCCATTGCTCCTCACCATTGTGAACAACTGACCCCCAGCTGAGCATGAAAACAACAGAGAAGGAGTTTGACTGAAGCCTCTGCTTCCTACGAAGCCAACTGCAGCCAGATGGTCTGAATGCTCCATTTCATAAGCCATCATATTGGTTGAGCTACCAGATTCCAAGAACCCTGCAGCAAACCCTGACCTCAGTGGGCTCTCTGTGGTTGGACTCTGATCCGTGAAATCCAGGAGAACTCGTCTGAGAGCTGTGGGTTTAGGAGAATTTGGGTGGGAACGTGGGTTGGCATCACACCCCTGGGTACTTTCTTTATAACTGGACAGCAAGTTTCCCCCTAAGTGGGGATACCTGGGCCGAATGTCCAGGTAGTGGTAGAAATACCCCTCTGACTGGCACTCTCTCAGTCCTTGAATGCTGTGGCCAAGCTGAGGCCTCCTGCGTGGAGAGGACCCTAAAGTGGCAGGATGCAGAATCCCAAACAGAATCCCCAGGGATTGGTGGATAAACTGGAAAGGTTGTCCAACAGTCCCCCCATGGAGCGTGTCTTAGATCAGGACAGAGTCTCCTACAGCCAGTCCTGCAGGGCGCCTGGACTCTTAGTTCTGGGAGCCTTGAGATGAGTGCAGGTCTGAGCCGTCAGTTCAGTAGAGCGCCTAGGCCTCCTGCTGGCAGCCTTCTTTCTCTGTGGTTCCTTCTAGCGGAGAAAACACTTCCCAAGTAGAGTGAGTCATGTGGCTGGAGGTTCTTTAATGGGGACAGAATTTCACCACAAATTCTATTCCCACCTCTTCATTTCTGTAAGTTGCCTTTAAGCCACATTTCATCAATCAGGATCTGCTGTTACATAAAGCAGGGGTGGAGAGTCCAAGTCATGAAAGGCAAGTGCATTTCGTCTGCCGCTGGCTCCACCTTCCGGCAGGGGCTCCCTGGAGCACTGTGCTGAGGAGTGCAATCAATGTCTGGGCTCCCGGGAAGGGTGCTGGAATCCGTGACCTGTGTCCAGGCCTGAATACAGAACACATAGGGCCGGGTGCAAAATGAACACGCGCAGCCCCTTGTTCAAAAACTATTAGGAATTTCGAGACAGCGACAGCAGAGCCTTAAACCAAGCACGGGCCTTCTGAGCACAGAGCCCAGTGTGACTGCACACAGCATTCGCCCATGAGGCTGGCGCAGCCCGAATCTGCCGTGGACCCAGCAGGGAGAGTGCTAGAGACTTACGGTCTCACCCTAAGGTCTTCATGGTGACAGAAGTCACAGCATCCTGGAAAGGCTTCTTTGAAAAGGGGGCTCTCAGGCTGGCCCTCCGGGTGTCCTCCCCAGATTCCCACCCTCTCCAGCCCTTAGCAGACTTGATAGCCCCTCTAATCATCGAGTTTGACCTAACCTCCACATTTTGGCAGGGTGGGGCTCCTTCTTGTAGGTTGTGTGCATTCCTACTTTTGAGGTTGTTTCCATTGATCTGTTTAGTGTGGCCCCCGAAAAATCAGGCTTCTTTTCTGCCTGGGTTGCGTGTCTACTTTTCACACTTGGGGTCAAATTTTTCTCAATACGTAGATATCCAGGCCTGATTCTCCCAGCGCCCACAAGTCTTACAGAGGCCTGGCCTGGCTCGGCCTGTGCCCAGCCGGAGCATCTGCCTTTCCAGGAGCTGACTGCCAGCTGGACCCCATCATTCCAAGCTTCTCCTTAGCTCTCCCCTGACATCCCTCCTCTGCTGTGGCTCTGCTGTCCCTCACTGTGGCCGCTGTCCCTTTGCCCCCATTGGTTCACCTGGATCCCTTCCTCTTTCTATCTCATGTTCTCTAACAGTTCTGAGCTTCCCTCTACCCCTTAACCCTGAAATCACAAGGACTCTGAAAGACAGAGACGCCACTATGTCGAAGCCCTCAATTCCATAATCCAACCAAAACCGCTTATTTCACTCCTTCCAACTCCCCCAACACAAAACCTATAAACTTAAAACATATTTTCAGCAGGAAGAGGTGGAATGCTTCATAAATGGTGCTAGGAAAAACTGCATTGAGGAAAAACTAGACCCCTCTACTTCAAATCATAAACAAAAATCAATCCCCATGGACTTGGTATTTTAAACCAAAAAAATAAAATTATAAAATATCAGAAAAAAAAATATGTGAGAATATTTTTGTATTCTAGGGGTGGGAGTAGACTTTCTAAGCAAGCCAAAACCTGGGTGTCAGGAAAACAATAAGGGATTGGACTACATAAAAATTAAATACTTCTGTAAAATAAAAGGCACAATAAACAAAGTGAAAATTCACGCGAAAGACTGAAAGAAATATGTTACAGCATATATATCAAAGACTTAAAGCCCAGAATATTTAAAGAGCTCTTACAGAACAACAACAAGAAGAGGAAAAAAAGGAAGGAAAGAATGGGCAAACAATATGAGCAGGCTGGGAAAAATGGGTGAACTGTTTTTGGTTTTGTTTTTAGTTTAAATAAATTGGGAAAAAAAAAAAGGAAAAAAAAGCTCGAGACAGTGAGAGCACCATTGCTGTCCATTAAGTGTAGGACTTATGGACACCACGGGGGAGCCTCGTTCAGCCATGAGGACAGGCCTGGCCTAGTCAAGAGACTGCCCTTTGGGGCATCTCCTGGGAGGTCTAATGTGGAAGTACCTAAAGCACCCATTGTGGTCCCCTGCTCAGCCACATGGAGGGCCTGCCCCCTTGAACCTTAAAAAAAAAAGAACATGAGCAGGCAATTTGTAAAAGAACAATGAATAGGCCACAGACTTTCTCTTTTAAACCAGCTCTCCCCAGAATGATTTGCTTGTTTATATATTTGTTTTTAAAATTAATATTTCTGGAGGCTGGGTTTAATCGTTTCAATTTTTTAAATGCATAGCTACAACTTTATTGGATTTATGCCATCAAACTCTTTAGCAGGGAGGGCAGATTTTAAATGCAACCCCCCATGCAGAAGCCTTCTGAAGAGAGACCAGCTGTGCATGACTGCAAAGGAAGGTGACCACAAAAATGAGGCAGAGGGTGCTATGTGAAGTGTTCTAGTCTAAATTTTAAAGAAGATTAATGGTGTTATAGATTACTTATGCAGTTACTAAATATATACAGAAGAAAAAGACTAGAAGGAAATGTGCCTGGATGGGAACAGCAGATAGTGGGAGGAATATGGATGAGTATCATTTTATTGCCAGTCTTTTCTTCCAAAGTCCCACACCTGGGCTCATGACATCCATCTGGGAGCTGCCACGGGGGTCCCAGCAGAGCCCTTTCTCTGTGCTGGGGCATTCACACTGCACCTCTACCCTCAGGACACCTTCCACCTAGCACATGTATATTTTCTTCAGATATTATCTTAAGGTAACAAGCCATTTACATCCCACAGACATAATACTTTTTCACATGCAGTTTTTGCTTTGCTTCAAATAATGCCCTCAATTTTACAATAAAGGAATTAATTAAAAATTTAAAAGCTAGCCCTTGTAGCAAACTGTGGCAACCAGGGGTCCCCAGCAGTGGATGTGTCCCCTGCCCAGGCACAAGGGCATCCCAGCAAGCACACAGGGGACCGGAGTCTGAACGCCTCCAGTGGCCTCAGCCCTCTCTCCTGGCCCACCGTGTGCATGATGCTCCAGGCTGAGGCTGGTGCGTGGGCGCCCACCCTGTCAGTCGCCTTCTGTTCTGAGTCTGGGTGCCTCTGCCTCCTGACTTTGAAGTCAAGGTTTCACTCTCTTGACGAATACTCATTGCTGAAGGCTACCCTTGTTACTAAAATAACTTTCCATGAAATACTCTGAAAGCAGCTTCTTGACAGTAAATGCCCTTATATTATAAGAAATGCCCGTGTTTGTGTGTGGTTACATCTTGTGTAACTGACTCCACCGGGTTTTCGAGGTGAAAATTGCTCGTTATTGTCATTTCCAAAACCTGACATTCTTTCACTATAATGTGGCAACTTCTCAGTTCTTTAAACTATTTTTTTCTTGAAGTTCTCATGAATTGAGGGTTCCTGTTTTTCTGAGCTGCTTGTCGAACCCATGTTTATGTTAGGCTCACAGTCACCCTTGTTCAATAACCAAGAAACTCGGCAAAAAGTCCCCCAGAAAATGTGACTTCCCAGGCCCTCGGGAGCCTCTGCCCTCACTCTGCGAATGGTCATGTGGACATCGGAGGAAGAGAAAGGAGCAGGAAAATGATAACGCGGGTGAAAGTTCCGATCGTCGGTGAGGATCTCGGTGTGAGGTTAAGCTGTGCCCTCCACTCACGTGGACCCTGGCTCAGTCGCCGGCCCTGCGGAGCCAGAGCCCCAGATGGCCCCTGCATGGGGACATAACCTGTGGCCTATGGGAGCCTGGATCCCGTCACTTATAAAGATGAAGAGGGTCTTTCCTTTCCATTTTTTTTTTTTTTTTTAAGCAAATGTAAAGACAAATTCCATTTCTGAACCTCTGCGTTTTGGCAGCTCAGGAAAAGTTAAAACAAAGTGAGAACATTTTATTCACATAATAAAAACTGACGGCCTGCGTCCAGGTTGATGGCTTATCCTCTGTCAGCAGCCATCTCCTGAGTAGCCAATCCACGCTGCCTGGACCTGGGCTCCAGAGCTGCTCGGAGGAGCCTCCCTCAGCATCTATAAGGATGCGCACTGCATTTGCTTCCTAGAGTTGCTGTAACAACATGCCACAGACTGGGGGCTCAAACCACGGAAATGTACTCTCTCACAGTTCTGAAGACTGGAAGTCTAAGATCAAGGCGTTGCAGGACCACGCTTCCTCCAAAGGCACTGGGGGCGAATCCGTTCCAAGCCTCCCTCCCAGCTCCTGGTAGATCCTTGCCTTGTGACGCATAACTCCAGTGCTCACCTGGCATTCTCCCTGTGTGCGTGTCTGCGTCCAAACGTCCCCGTCTTGTAAGGACACCGGTCGTATTGGATTAGAAGCCCATCCTACTCCAGTATGACCTCATCTTAACTAATGACATCTACAATGACACTATTTCCAAATAAGGTCTCATTCTGAGTTTCTGCGGGGGGAGGGCTTCAACATATTAGTTTTGGGGATGTAACACACACAGAGGCCCTAGATGATACCTCACCAGGTCTGGCCTCCTACTCACTTTCTCTGACATTTCCTCTGCCGCTCTCTTTCCCCAAACTCATTCCCCTGAAAATAAGTTGCCTTCTTAATAAACACAGGCCATGGCTTTCTTGTCTGTCACTGTCAATGTCTATGCTAACAGAGTCGAGTTAAAGGTTGCTAAAAGCGTGGAATTCCATACAGCTCAAAATCCTGCTGCTGATTTAACAAGTCCTCATCAGGAAGTGCCTCTCAGGAAGGCCACCCGGCCAGCTCGGCCTCTGAAAGGACCAGGGCCCGACAGAGGGGGCCCCAGGCTGTCAAGCCTCAGCAAAGATATCCAGCCACCCCGGGCCTCCGTGTTGCCTTCTGCCCCCCAGCCCACGGGTGCTCTGAGGGTAAAATCCAGGAAGCCCCAGTGGCCCGGGGACTGCTCTAAGGACAGCTGTCCCCTGAGAAGCCGGCTGTGGCAGCGGGCAGCTGACAGCCTGGCTGGAACCCTGGCTCTCCCACTTGGTAGCTACGTGACCTCAGGCTGTGCTTCCTCTCTGAACAAAGGGGACCGTCATTTAGGGTCATTCGGTGAGTTAAAGTGAACACTCAGAACAGTCACGTGGCTAGCTGTGGTACCTCCTGCCACAGTGAGAGCACCAACTTTCGCTAGGGAAGTCTTCTTTAAAAGAATTCTAAGATTAATTCTCTAGAACTCTCAATCTCCATTTCCTCATCCACCTGTTTGGTGAATACAATTTGGTGTCAGGTGGACTCTGGGGGTCCAGGAGCCTCATGAAACACAGGGCGTCCAGGTAACAGCTCACCTTTCTGGGCCTCAGCTGGTTTCCAGATTGTCTCCCTGGGGAATAGAGTCCCAGCCCCCGGGAGTGTGTCTTGAAACCGCCTGACCCTGATGATGGCAACTCACCACTCTGGCCCCCTGAGGCTTCTCTGGGGGCCTTCCCTGTGTGTGAGGGCCTGCCCCCCTGTCCCCTGGACGCCTGGATAAGACAGGGCCCCACCCAGAGCACGTGGGAGAGGGGAGCTTGGCAGCCCCAAATGCAGGGGCGCTGTGCTTGGAAGACGCAAACCGATTGTCCCGAGCACGCAAAAGCGGTTTAACCATAAAAAACGATTGTGATAGTTTTTGCAGAGAACAGGGAAGAAAAGAAAAACGTTCATTCAGCTGTTTGCTTACATCTGCATAAAGAAACTCCAGACAGATAGGTAAGAAACTAAGAAAAGGTTTACAGAGGGCAGTCAGTGGGGACTGGACGGGAGGCTAGGGTGGGAGTGTGCGTTTCAGTGGACACCTTTTCATAGAGTTTCATTTTTGAATCTTATTCCAAAAAACTAAAGCTGGAAACTCTATTGCCTATTCACCACATCTGCAGATTAAAAGAGACATTCCGTATGCTCCTCTCAACAGATGCTCGATAGCATCAGCCAACGGTCAGTGCCACCTGAGACGAGAGCCCCTTTCCAGGTGACGATCTCGAGGTGCCCCTGGCAGGAGGGTGCCCCCCACAACTAACCACAGAGCTTCCGGCAAGATTCCCCGAGGCCGTGAAAGGGCTGCTCAGGCATGGGTTACAAAAACAGTTGTCTTCCCTTGGAAATAATATACTTGAGTGATCCTAAAAGGCTTTAATCTGGATGTGATCTTGGAAAATAGATTCCAGCAAAGCCTGACATTCAGCCCGTTGAGGATTCACTGTGTTTTAGATGAGGCTGGGAATTCTGGCTCTGCCTGGAGCTGTGCACACTCAAACTCTTAAGATCCTCAGTCCGCTGATCTGCAACATGGGTTAACAGTGCCCAGCCCTCGTGGGAAGGATATGGGGTTAAACAAGTTAATAGACATGAAGCAGCTGCCACACACCTGGCCTGTTAAAGGCGCCCAATAAATACCACATCCATCCCCTACTGCTGTCAGGAGGCCTTTTCAAAATTAAATCGATTCACTACATACAGGTTACTCTGCCCTGCGTCCTGCAGGAGATATAAATTCAAACTTCCAACATGAGGACCAGGGGCTCCTCTTTTCCACCAGCAGACCACAGAGTAACTGTAATGATCTTTGACTCAGTTTCCTCAGATAATTCTGGGACTATTTTCTGAAATATGGAGAACAATTTCCATTTCAATAAGTCTGTCACCCGCCAGTGACTATTTATTTTCACAGAGAATGGTGGAAATTAGAGTTGGAAGATGCTAATAATTTTGGCACCTGGAGGGCAGGTAGAGGTGGGGATGAGCCGAGAGGAGGTTGCACCACCTTAAAGGCAGTGTAAGGACTCAGGGGGCAGCTAAATGGCCCCTCCTGTTCTGTCCAGGCACCCCCTGGGACAGACTCAGCAGGTGAACACAGAGCAGGTGACGCCCACTTTGGACAGTGAGACAGTGACGGGGTGACTCCATTGTCACCTCCTGGTTTGCAGTCACCTCTCGTGCTGCTGGGTGGCAGTCTGCGCTCACTCTGTGTCTCACTTCTCCCCTCCGCATAGCTTAACTCTGAGCTGGGACTTCAAAGGAACCGCCACACAGAGACAGCCACCCATCTGTCAGGCTAGGCTCAGTGGCGCCAGCTTGAAAGACATGTCTGAAGCGAATCGAATGCATCCAAGCCACAAACTCTGAGGATGTGACTATGTCTAAATAACTAAAACAGCAATCATTGATAACCAAACATTCAAATGTTCTAGATGTTTAAGGTAACTTACTGCTAGTATCTAATTAACAGCTGCCCGAGGGTTGGCTAGGCTTGCCAAAAACTCCTCGTCCTTGAGGTTGGGGGAAAGAGAAGACAAGAGAGAAGGAGGGTGGCCACCCGTCAGAAGTCTGGCTGAGCATCTCAATAATCGCCGCCTGCCTGATTTGTCTGTGGGATCACATTCCACACTTGATTCTATGACATGCCTCATCATCCTTTCATCTTCATCAGTGAGACCTGTGCAGCAAGGTGAGCTGTTTGTATCCAGGAAGATGCCCCAGAATGTTAGATGCTGGCAACCTCGAAGACAATCACTAGTGGAGTGCCACAGCTCTCTGGTCTTGGTCTACACTGATCCAAAACGTCTTCTAGTGAACATGTAAAAGGGATACCTCTCCAACTAGAAGATGATGTGAAGCTTCATATTTTATGTTAGAGAACATATGGGCCAAATCTAGAAGATTTAACTAAGGATAATTTCAAGTTCTACTTACATTAAAAAAAATCACAAAGAAAGTCAGCACTTTTGCCAAATGGGGGAAATGTGGCTTTGCACATGTCCCCACACAAAGAGGCAGGGATGTCAGCTGACTGTGAGTACAGTGCGGGTCCAAGAATTGGGTGCATTGCCCGAAAACCTCAGCCTAGTATCCAGGACAAGGGAGGACACTGTGCTCACATGAAGAGGAACGTTAGAAAACAGCAGTCCTTGCAGAGGAGGGCAGCACAGGCTCGAGGTTGCTGAACACCTGACTGCTCGCTGCATCTCTCAGGAACCATGGGAAGAAGGAAGAGCTTGAACACAATGGTGACGTCCATGGGGTTGGAAGGGCTCCAGCGCAGAAGAAGCCAGGGCTCATGTTGTAATTCACCAGTTTTGGGGACAGAATAATTGCTCAATGAATGTTAATGAATGTGTTGAATTATGACCATAATTATGATCATGGCTATAATTGAGTGGCTTCAGAGGGCAGAGGTAGGTCCAAAATGTGCAAATGCCAGAAAACAGGCTTCAGATTATTTATGGGCCGTCTTCTCAGTCGGCGTTTGGCGGCGATGGGCTGGGCTATCTCTGGAGGGAGAGAATGGGTTTAAGCACAGTAGTCCCCCTTATCCGCGGTTTCACTTTCCTCGGTTTCAGTTACGCATGGTTAACCACAGTCCAAAAATATTAAATAGAAAATATTAAATGGAAAAAACAATTCATAAGTTTTCCATGGTGCGTTCTGAGTAGCCGACGCAGTCTTGCGCTGACCCTCCCGGGACGTGCATCTCCCCTTTGTCCAGAGCATCCACACTGTGTTCACTGTCCCACCCGTTAGTCCGTTAGCTGCCCTCCGGGTTATCAGATCGACGGTGGTGGTCTCGCGGTGCTTGTGTTCAAGTCACCCTTATTTCACTTCATAAACGCCCCAAGGAGTAAGAGTAGTGACGCTAGCACTTCGGATATGCCAAAGAGAAGCCGTAAGGTGCTTCCTTTAAATGAAGAGGGGAAACTTCTCGACTTAATAAGGAAAGAAAAGAATCATATGCTGAGGTTGCTAAGAACTACGGTAACTTTTATTACAGTACATTGTCGTAATTGTTCTATTTTAATATTAGTTATTGTTGTTAATCTTTTCTGTGCCTAATTTATAATCTAAGCTTTATCATAGGTATGTATGTATAGGAATAAACATTGTATGTACAGGGTTTGGTACCATCCACAGTTTCAGGCACCCACTGGGGGTCTTGGAACATATCCCCCAAGGATAAGGGGGGACTAAGGTACGGATTAGATGGCCCCTCGTGGGGCCCATACAGAGGGACTGCTGGGATGGTCAGTGCCCTTCGAACCCAGAGAATTCCTGCGGCAAAGTAAAGAGTGTCTTCGTAATGATGACGAGGCCAAGTTGGGTTGTTGAGCACCCGTCGTTGTGGGTCGCCCCACCCGCGTGATACAGAGGATCAGAGAGGCTCAGCGACTCACTCACGGCCACACAGCTAGCAAGGGGGAGCTGGGACTCTACTCACGCTGCCGTGTCTGTACGGGAGAAAGAAACACCACCCGGACACCAGCCTGCTCCGCCCAGATCTCTGCTCAAATGTCTTGAGGGACCTCCAGAGAGCACCCCCTGTGTGAGAGGCCCCCTCGCCCCGCCCCACTGCATCCCCTCGTCCAGCGCCCGCCTCTCAACTACATCTGTTCATCACCTGCCTCCGCAGGTCTCAATAAACGCTTCTTGAATAACGAATGAATAGATGGACAGATGGACAATCGAGTCTCTTTCCCCCAGCTGTCTAGGGCTCCACAGCTAAGGCTGCCCCTGGGCCTGGAGAAAATGAGACGTGGAGGCAGGACTGTGGAATTCCTCGGAGGCCCAGGTTGCGGCGGGCGGATGGCCCCTGCTGGGGTGGAGATCTGGGGCCCAGAGAAAGGCTCCTATGGTCAGGAGGAAATGGCAAAAAGACATCAATTCCAATAATAACAGCTAATATTACTGATCACCTACTGTGCGCGGCACTTTTCTAAGAATTTTCCATGCAGTCCCTCCTTTCATCCTCAAAACAGCCCTCTGTGGTAATTACTCCTGTGTTCCCATTTCACGGATTAGGAAACTGAGGCCAGCAAGGCCCTGAGTAACTTGCCACACAGTGAGTGGCAGGCTGAGCTGAGGCTCGGCCCCAGCAGTGGTTTATCACGGGGCTTCATGGCCTCCCACTGACAGACGGTCCCCGAAACCAGAGCGAACAGCCCTGTGCCTGGGGGAGCAGCCCAGAGCAAAATCCTGGAATTTAGGGGGTGGCTTCAGGGGAGGGAGGGCAGTGTGTCTCAGCCCACGAGCCCACTTGTGGAAGGATAGCATTTGTGCTCCAAGGAGCTCGTGCTGTGCCGAGGAGCTGATGTGGAGCAGGACGGGAGGGAGGAAGGGGCGCAGGCCTGGGGCCATCCAGTTCACCCGCCACCGCTGTGTGTCTCTTGTCAATTATGGCTGAACCTAGTTGAATGCTTCCCTCTTAAAAAGCCAAGAGTCAGAAGACACACTGGGGGCGTTGGTAAGAAGACAGAGACAGGAACCAAGCCTAAGGCTTCCTTACGCGTCTAGCTAGTCCCAGGAACGGCTTTACGCAAGCAAAGATCAGGATGCCTATCCCCAGACGTGCAAGTTCACGGTCAAACACCGCAAGCCCGGATGCTCTGACTGTGTGCTCCTCCCCGAGGCCCCGGCACCTCCAAGAAACCATCAACACAACGGGCAGAAATGCTCTAGGTGTCAGGCGCCCGGCCAGGGGGCATCCTCCTGGGCAGGCCCCTTCTCCTGGGGCACTCGAGGCCCTGAGAGCCACTTGAGGAATCCCCAACAATGACAGAACTTGAAGTTCCCAACACCAGGTGGAGGACATAGAGTCGGGACAGGTGAGCTTGGAGCAGATTTCATATAATTTCGAGATTCAGAGAAAAAGGAGTGTTATATTTCTGATACCTTAGCATTGTCGACTGAAGTTCGTATCCACTGAACAAATCAATTGAATAATGGAGTGAAAATGGGCACAGGATAGACAAACTTGTTCTGAAAATCCTCATCGTCCTTTCCAAAGCCGACGTGAGTGCTGTGGCTGCTGAGGGATGCCAACAGCACAGAGAAGCGCAGCCCGTCTGCCATCCCCAGGGGAGCGGCCGTGCATCACCCACAGCCCAGAGGCCACCCCCCGGGGACGAGCCTACCTTCTCCACGACAACGCCCTTCTGTGGCTGCTCTCTGCCTCCCAGGGCCGACTTCTGCATTGGGCACAGAGAGGACAGGGCCTGGGGCCCATCATACTTTTAAAATAAAATGTTTTAGTTTATTTTAACATCAGAAGAAAAACCTAAATGTAATGAAAATGAATATACAGTAATGAATCAGCCTGGATGACATTCATCTTTATACCAAGCAGCAGTAGTATGTATTTTCATGAAGAAGGGGTCCATGAAGGCAAAAGCACGTGGGGACCATGGGAGCCACTATGCAGCCCTGAGCCCTTGCCCCTAACACCAGAGACATGAAAGGTGGCTCCATACAGAAGGAACCTTGATACCCCCACAGACCCTCCTAGTTGACCTACAGATTGAATTTTAGCAGTGATTCCTCCCACCTCCCTCTGCATTATGCAGGTAAACCCACCCCAAAAATAGTCACATCTCCAGGCAAAGCACCTGGTCTCCCAAAGGCCTGTGACCATCTGCCATCCTTAGCACTGGTTTCCTTTTTCCAAGTTGTCTTACGGTTTGGAGAAGGCTGCTGGAGCTCCAGCCATCACCTCTGCATTATAAACGGGAGGAAGGAGGAAAGTGGGGGGCAAAAAGCTAAGCCTCTTAGATGTCAGGCTCCCTCAAGGAGCTCTCCTATAATCCCCAACTACCCATGGCAGCCTATTTCTTTCACTGTTCACCCTATCTGTAAAGGAGCTGGAGGAGGAAGACGGAGGAATGGAGCAAGGCCCTGAGATGCAGCAGAGCAAGGAAGCACGAGAAGGGCCTTAGGTCCAAGGTGGAATAACAGCAAACACCCTCCCGCCCCCACGCTGTCTTCCCGCATCCTCATGGCCCTGACTGTGCCGCCAGACACAAGGGGTGGTGTCGGGGGGAGGACGTGAGTTTCACCTTCTCTGACTTTTGATCAGGTTGAATTCTGTGAATAAGCTCCAGGTCCTTAGAGCCCAACCTCTTCTACTTTGGCCCTTCTGCTCTATGCTGGGACGGCGCCTGGCCTTAGGCCAGGTCTGGATGGCTTCCTTGCTGCACCCCGGGGGCCGGATGGGTGTGGTCCTGACTCAGGAGCCCGAGTGGCTGCCAGGGATGGGGTGAGTCAGGACCCAGACGTAGCCGAGATTCCCGGCGGGTCCACTGCGGGAGAAGGAACCCCCAGCTTGGACTCGGTTCTACGGGGCGTCCTTTCTGGGCGGGAGGTGCTGCAGGAGGCGAGGGCTCCCCCGCCTCCCCGTGCCTGTCCCCCGGGGCACTCACAACCCCCGCAGGTCATTGGGCGTGCGTCTATTTCCAGAAAGACGTGCATAGGAGAGACCTGGTCTGCCTGCTCCCCTACACATCCCCGGGTTGAAGAACCAGACTGCGGGGTTCAGAGCCAAGCTCCTCTACTCGCTAACAGCGCCACGTCAGCCAGCCCCTTAACCCCTCGGCGTCCCGGGGTCCTCGTCTGGGTGACAGCGACGGTGATGCTTATCTGCCCTCTGAGGGCTGAATGAGGTTACGTTTCCAAACCATCTAGAACAGTGCCTGGCACCAGGTAGGCACTCCGTAAACAAAGCGGTGTTTGAATCAGCATCATTTTATTGGATAAATTATAAATATTTGCTAAATGCATGAATGAAAAGAAAATCCTATTTGAATTAATTCAAAGATCAAACAAGTGACTTCTGTCCCTTTGAACGCCCTCCTCCAAGCTGTTCAAAGCTCTTGAAGCCACAGTGTCTTTGTACCCCCCCCCAGTACTTCTGGTGAGAGCAATGTGGTTATTTCACGAAGTCAACCCCGGTCACAGAGGAGCTAGGTGACTTGTCCCCGAGTTAATTCACAGAAGCAAGAATGCTGTAAAATATAAATCTAGTTGTCTTCCCAGGCTCCTTTACAGAACAGGCGGCCAAGGAAAGATATTGGCTGAAAGGGTTAGTTGGGGATTCTAGGAAAGCTCTTTATAGGAACCTGACATCTAGGATACTTAACCTTTTGCCACTCAACTTCTCTCCTTCCTTTTATGTGGAATGCAATGGTGATGGCTGGAGCTCCAGCAGCCTTCCTGAAACCATAAGACAACTTTGAGGAAGGAAGCCAATGCTCAGATGGCAGAGCAGGGAGATGGGTGAACTGGCTGCCCATTGACCCTCACCCTGGACAGCCTGCTTCCTGTGTTTTTCTGTGTGAGAGAAAGTAAGCCTGACACTTATTGGAGCCACTGCTATTTTGTAAAGTTTTCCTTTATATCTAGCTGAATTGATAGAAACCCCTGCATTCCTCTCACACTCCACAAATAGTTTGTCCAGTGAGAACAGCTAAAATAACACATTTCTGCCATCCTTAAAAATTCCAATATTTTAGGTATGATAAATTTTTAAAAGGGCAAAGTGGAAGGAAGGGCTAAAAGTCCCTGCAGCAGAAGCCTTCACCTGCAGGGTAACCAATTCTGAAAGCAAAAGAGAAGCAGGAAAACCACAATGGATAAGACGTGCCAGCACCATTAGCTTTTCCGATTATACAAGATGCAATGAACCAATTTTTTTTTGTCAGAGGAATCCTCTGAGACCAGCCGGCCCCCACCCACCTCTCCTTCCTGTAAGCCCGACTTCCTTCTGATCTGTGGTTGGCTCGTCCTGGCCTGAGCCCCATGGGGGCTCACCAGAACCCTCCTGACCCTGCGAGGAGCCCAGATCCTGTCCTGAGGCTCTGGGCCAAGCACACCACTGCCCTGCCAGGGCGCTGTGGGCAGAGGGGGCCCTCGGATTATGGCTCAAGGAGCAACTGCAGGAAAACACTCCACAAATTAGCCCCACTTACAACTGACCCACAGCATAGCCACTGCTCAGCGTTCCAGGCCTGAACCCTCAGAAAGGAGATGTGTGAGGCCCTCAATGCCTCACTTTGACAGGACAATGCCAGAGAAGGCAGACCAAGCAAAAGGACACATTTAGGACTTCTTTTGGAGCCCTGCAGAATGGGTGTGCAGGTTTGCCTTCTGAGGCACCGCAGGATCTTGAATTACCTTCGGAATTGGCAAGGAAAGGCCATGTTCTAATCAGCCTGGTTTTAGTTTTAAGTGTATCTTACTTAATATTTTCAATATGAGTCAGCTCCATATACTGTGATGATTTTCAAATAACCAGAAGGTGCCTGTAGCTGGCTTTAGACAGGAAGCGTGAGGACAGAATCCAGCTGTTTCCACCATGGGGGCAAGTCTGAGGCCGGTAGTCCTGGATTTTCTGGCCTGTGGATTACACACAGAACCCTCCTGGTCCCCTGCTCTCCCTGACTCTCCTCTCCTGACGGGGACAAGGGGCTCCCCTGTCCCCGAAGCATTCCTTGAAGGCGCTGCTCTGCCTGATACACCTGCCTGGGAATCCTGGACCTCAAGTGAGTCAAGTAACCGGCCACCCTTCCTCTCTTCCAGGGTGTGTGTGTGTGTGTGTGTGTGTGTGTGTGTGTTGGAGGGGAGCGGGTTGGAGGTAATGCACAGAAGGTTACTGTGGTTGGGGCTGAATAAACTGGGAGCTGTTCTTATTGTGACGATGTTGACAACAGCAATGATGATGAGGAGGAGGACCGTGACATCTAGAACTCCAGTTTTTCCTGGAGAGACCAAGAAGCATGTCCCATTTACCTAATCAATCAATGTCCTGCGAATGCAGAGCATGCCACGTAATTGATGACACAGGTGGGACCCCACTTAGGGGCATGAGAGCCAATATCTCATGGATGTCCACTAGAAAGGGCCCAGGTGGACATACACAGGTGTCTGGTTATTGTTCCGAATCAGTGAATGTGTACCTAACAGTTATTAAGTCTCCTCGTAACCTGAGTACGAATCATCACTGAGCCTTACAAGAACCCACGAGCCTGGTACTGTTCTCACCCCCTTCCACCATGAGGAAGGTAGGACATCAAGACATTGCCCAACACAAAGGTGAGCTCACTACTCAGCCACCAGCACTGAGGACACCTGTCGGGTACCATGGAAACCTCTCAGCAGGAAGCAACGAGAGCCCAGGTGGGGGTGTTGATGAGCGGTGGAGAGTGGGAGACAGGGCCAGCAAGCCCTCGGCCGGTCCCCAGGCTGGGGGCGTCATGACAGCAGGGCACTGGGCAGCTTCTAAATGTCATCAAACTGTCAGTGTTCTATTTTTACAGCAGATGTCCTTTTAAAATATCTGCTCAGTTTCCACGAGAGAATGTTTCCCTCTTTCCTCCCTGCCTGTATCCACGCTTAGAATCAGCGCCCTTTGGTGGCTGGAAAAACAACAAAGCAGCAAATCATATTAATAAATGCTCTATTTTCAGACATATCTGTGGCCTTATTTCTGGCCTTTTTAAATGACTCTCCTGACTACAAAGGTGATCACATCAGTTCACCACAGCCTTATTTCTCACGGGTAAGAGGTGACTCAATTCCCAATGTGCGTACAACTGCCCGAATTCTACACGAGAGAATACGACCAACATCTGGGATAGAGTCAGCCGCCTCAGAACCGCTCCCGACAGCACTTATCCAGGAGAATTTAAAGACCTGGGACTCAATGCTAAACACACATCCAACACCCGGCACGTTCTCTGGAATGGGGACCAGAGACAGTGCTAGTGTGCACCAACAGCTGAGGCACCGTCTGAGGCATTTCGCCTTTTACGAGCTCTTTGCTCCATGAAGATGGCATTTCTCTGAGCACTTAAGAAGATGACTCACCAACAGAGACGGACCGGTCTGGTCTCCCGCCTTGGAAACCCCTGGCATCTGCTTTGCTGAGGCCCCAAGTTGACACTTGCATGGCTGTGACCCTCAACCTTGGAACAACCGCTCAGGACATTGGAATCCCAGGATCTTGCTTGAAAAAGTCATGGCGCCAACTCAGGGGCTGCAAGCCCAGACAGCTTCAGAGCCAGGTAAGAAGAGGGGCTAGCAGAGCTAACATTGCTGGGGTCCCTTCTGTGTCGAGACCCTGTCTAAGCACCTGGCAGCTGCCAACTCTCTGGGCCTCCCAGCAGCCCTCTGAGGCCGGCAGTGGACGGTCTGGAAGCCTGAGCATCAAGATTTGGGCTCGTGGGCCTGGCTTCAGAGCCCCCCTCTATTGGAGCCTTGTGGTTTAGGGCTCGGCAGGGCCTGTGATGGGAGAGCATGGGACCCCACCCACAGTCATCTGAACACAGAAAACCAATCCTGGGCAGGCCAGACAGAACTCAGTGGGAGATGCATTCAAACAGAACCGTATTTGGCCCTTGAGCTGCTAGCCTGCAACCCAAGCTTTTTTATTATGATTTTTTTTAATTTTGTTAACATTTCTCTCACTTTATAGATAAGGAGAGGAAGGTTCCTGGGAGGTTTTCTTCCTCGGAATCCTGCTTTCTGATTTGAAGCCGGCGATCTTCCCACGCGACGTGTCACACGCAGAGTGCCAGCTTTGACGCTCGGGCCGTGACCGCCTCTCCCGCTTGATCCCTCAGCAAGTGTGACGTCACAGGACGCCAGAGGCAGCTTCGGCCCTGGAGCACCAGTCCTTCATAAACTCTGGATTTTTAATTTAACGAACTGTATGCTCAAGGTTCCATCAAGGCAGAACCTAAAAATCATCACCATCAGCCAAAAGAGATGGTCCCGGCAGAGGGACCCCTTAGCAAAGAGGTCTCTGAGTTGCACGCAGAGGAGCTGGGAAGAAGTCACCCAAACAGGGGAAGCATCGAAAGTTGATTTTAATCAAAGACCAAACAGTCAAATCCTCCTAGAGGGGCCGCCAGCCACCGTGCTGTGCTCGGGGGGCAGATCAAAAGTTCTCTTAGCTCCTCCAATTTTAGAAATTGGCTGCTGACTCATTATTAGCCCAGGAAGCCCACGCACTCAAATGACTATACTGAAAAACTCCGTGTCATACTCTGCTTACTGATGTGCAGTTTTAAGCAAATTCAGAAAATGTTTATCATAAGGTATTTATGACATTTTAACCGTTTCATTTACAGTAACTGGAATGACATTTTTAAAAAAAAATGTTTCCTGTATGTTACTTGACAGTAATGCTTAGCTTCATCAGAATAGTAACAGCCTGAGAAACACACATCAAGGTCAGATCAGGCCTCAACGACTCAACTAGCCCGTCCTCACCCCCTGGCCCCCAGCCCCCAGCTTATCTTCCTTCTGATTGTACCACAGTTTGTGACACTCAGTGTTGAGGAAAAGGAAAAGACATAAAATAAGTTCCCAGAATCATTCATACGCTTTTAGAGAGGGAAGGCAAAATTCTGCCTATTATATTTCTGGTACTAAAACTGGGTAGCTCAGACCACGCGGCCAGAAACCTTTCCTCCACCTCCCAGAAGCGGAAGGTGACCAACCTCAGCACCCCTGGGTTAGCACAAATTCAGCCACCTCCATCTCTGAACTTCACTTCGGCTCCAGAGAGGAGTCTCAAACAGCTTGTTTTCCAGCCAAGCATCACCGTCTCTTCCAAGACAACAGAACGTGCAACAAATCCCTACGGTCTCACAGTTAACCATTAAGAAACTTCTCCAGACAGTCAGGCTAAAATACAGAAGCTAAGGGGGTGGGGGCAGAAGCAGCCTCTTTTCTAAAATTACGGCTCCTCCAAGCCTGAACAAAACACAGCGTCCACTCCAAGATGCCACAGCTTTGACACAGCTGAGACTCTGAGGCAAAGTGCAGAAATGATCATGAAAATGACAGAAACATACTCACCAGGGAGAAGCTAATGGCTCTACCTTCCCAGGACGCGTGCTGTGAAGATCTGAAGGCAGACACCAGCTCAGGCACAGCTTGCCTGAAATAGCAGTTTGAAACTTAAAAAGCAACGGTCATACAGTCAGTTATTTCCCTCCATTCCCAGTGATGTCCACGCGATTGAGACCAAAAAAAAAAAAAAAAAAAAAAGAAGAAGAAGAAGAAGAAAAAGAAAAAAAAAAAAAAAAGGCGCACACCTCAGTCTTCATTCTCATTGGGACGAGATGACTCATGCTGACTCACAGCCACCACTTCCTCTCCCGACATTCTCTTCATACTTCTGAGCTGGGCTGGTCCGGTTCCCAGGGTCTCTGCAGCCCTTCCTGGAACAGCAGCCTGCCTGACCCTGGCCAAGAGACCCAAACACTGACCTCGCATGCAGCCCCGGGAGCGCCTACACAAGGGAAATGCTTTATTTAGGGGATCTGAGAACTGAAAAATAAATGCCTAATTCCCGTGTGCATTTGAATTTCAAATATACACTGAAATTTTGTAATGGATGGCGAAGCTCCTGTATGCAACGCTTGCTTTTTCAAGATGTTTCAGGGGAGGGAGAGGAGGGGAGTAGCTCGTTCTTTAAGGAGGCTGGGTTCTCTGCTCTGGTAATACTTATTTCACTGCATGCCTTCTTCTGCATCTCTCCCTCTGATATAATAAATCATGGGATCTCAAATCATCGTCTCTTCCAAGCTGTTTACTAGGAGGGTGTGTGCCCTGTGACTTACAAAATCTTTTCTCTCCATCTTTCAGACTTCAGGAATATGCCAGATTTGAGTCTTAAAGCCCCAAGGAATGAAACAAAGGTGTAACAATCGAACTTTTAAAAACTGTTGGTGAATGTCTACGTGCAAGAACAGAGGGCCGACTCTGCCTCCCCGTTTTCTTTGGAATGACACTGGGGTGGGGCAGTCTTCCACAGCTCCCACGTTTTTCAATTCTGAGAGGCCATGGAAGAGAGCAGGGGTCTCACGAGAGCAACCTCGTGAGAAGCCAAGAAGGGCGGCTGTGATTGCCTCCGGCCGACTGCGGTTTCTGGAGGGTGACACACTCAAGGCCATGGGTGTGCACTGGTGCCCGCAAAACCTTCTTTGACTTACTGCCTGCTGCTGTGTAGGCCGTACTCTGATACCTCTAAAGGATATAGAGCAAAGAAGGAAATCATGTGTAGAAGGAGGATGGAAGACCCAGGCGAGCCACGTCTGTGCGCAGGGGACCTCAGCCTGGAGGGGTCAGGAGACCCAGTGTCCATTTACAGCCGGATTCATCTTAGGGAAAAAATACTTGTTCGTTATTCTCTATCTTAATTCTTTCAACAGGAAATTCAGGGCATTGTCTATCAGACAACACCAAGTGCTTTGAGTTCCCTGTGAAAGTTGTCGTGTATCAGCCAAGTGGCCAAATATTCATATTTCTTGCAGTCTTTTGGGGTTTTTTTTCCAGGAGAGTAGAAAGTCTCCTGGTGTTCTGGAATTTAGGAACAGCTCTGTTGTGCAATTCATTGCAGTGTGTTTTCTTTAGGGGGAGAGTGGGGAGTGGGATGGGGGCAGCGACCTCATGAGCAGCCTGAAGACGTGGCTTCAGCAACATCTTGTGTCGTCCCCAAGGGGCACGTCTCAGGCAGTGGGGTCCGGCAGCCTCAGGAGAAGTGGGCACTGATGCCAGGAGTCTGCAGAGGCTGTTGACGCAGGGGTTATGGGTTGTTACTTTTGTCCTACCTGCGGAAAGCCAGCCTTTACTTTATTTACGAAGACTCGTATTAAGTCAATTCATTAATCCATGGAGAAACTGAAAAAATAGCAATTAAAGAAACCACCCGGAATGAATTAAGGAAATATGAAATGGTTGGGAAATGCAGGCCCCCGGGGGTAGCCACACCCTCCCGCTGGAAGTGCCCTGAAAGAGGCGTCATCGCTTTAGCAGTGGGTTCTTCCTCAGCAACCCTGTTACAGTGAGCCTTCCGGAATATTCCAGGGCAAGGCCTTATACGTGAAGCTGGGCCTCCCCCCAAAGCAGCAATTTGAGCCACCAGCATGGAAGGACAGTGGGACCGTGTCCTCCCTACACAGTGTTGCACTGGATAGTCCCATGAATGCTGTGACAGTTCCTGATGGACCTTCCATCCAGAGCTCTTCTCAGCTCTTCTCAAAGGGCCAGGAAGTGGGGAAAGTGTATTAGTGTGAGAAGGGAGAGGCCATTCCCAGTATATTAATAAATAGAGCATTCATTAAGGCATATCAGTACCTATGATGGTCAATGTGGAACATTCTAGAATGGATTCTCTTTAAGCTGGCTCATTTCTGCATATTCCACCAGAAAGGAAACAATGATGACGTTTTAAATGTGGCTACGTGGAAAACATTTTTTAAACATCTCCATGTTCTTTCCCCCATGAAAATAGCACTGTAAAAATTTAGGTTTCACTGAATTGGGAAAACACACAAGTTTCACTCCTAAAGACGGTGCGCAGTCTGCAGACAGCGCATCCTCGCACACCATAGGATTCTTCTAGAGACTGACGGCTCACATTTAAGAGTATTTAGTATGTGCCATGCCAGTCAGTCTCCTAAACATGCACAGATATTACAACCTCTGATCCTCCAAACAGCCCTATGAGGAAAGTAGTGACATCATCCCCACTTTCTAGCAAAGAAACCGAGGCACAGAGAAGGCTAGGAGTCTGCCCAAGCTTGCAGAGCCCAGATGTTCATCCAGGCCACCTGGCGTCAGAGCCCACATTCCTAACCACCAGGCCACGTGGATTCCCACAAAGGACTTTTAAAAAATCTTTGCACAGACGTCCACTTACCTCGTGATGTGTTCTTCTAAATTCCGCAGATGTGTGTAAGGTAGAGGTACTTACTATTCGTTTGAGAAGAAAATCAGAATCCCAGCCTTCAAGTGACCTATCCCTTAAGTCAGCAACCTCTCTCGGTGGTGGAAAGAGTCGATTAGAATTACTCGCTGGCCCTTCCCAGAAAGTGCCATGAAGCTGCACATGCCACCAATGCCTCCACAGACGGTGCCCCGCCTGCACAGGGACCGAGGGAGGCAGGGACTGCTCTAACCGTCCTTCCCTCACTTGAGCAAACAGGCCTCTTCACCACCCTGCTACCCAGGAGAAGATCCGTCCCTCCATTGAAAGTCCAGCACCCCCCAATCCATCCTCACTTCTCTTCTAGGATTTTGTTCCCAATCAAAATCGGCCCTTTCCCTCCAACATCCTTAACTTCTTCCTGTGCGTGGGTCTGAGCACAGGCCCAAGTCTCTTCCACCTCCAGTAGCCCTCTCCTGCCTTTGAGCCCATGGAGTGGACCCCCTGGTGCCCCCACATTCATTCTAGCCCTCCCGCATTGGCAGCAGCCCTGACCTTTGGGTGGGGTTGACTCCACCCCCATGTGCAGGGAGAGTTTTGATTGGGCTAAGCGAAACAAGGGAATGCCACACCTTGCCACTATGGCTGGTTCCAGGATCGGGTCCCAGGCCCGCGTCAGTTAGGGCACGGCTTCTTCTAGCCGTGGTGATGGGCTCAGGGGTGCCCAATTGGAGCAAAGCCCAGAACTATGGCCGTTGCTTCAGGGATGACAGGGAAGAATGCGCAGAACTGAAGTCTCATGCTTACTCTTAAGTTTCAAAAGTCTAGGACAGGGTATTATGAGGAAAGAAAAAAAATGATTTTGGAGAATGGGTGAAGTCAGGCAACAATATATAGTAGTGCAGGTTGTGCACTGCACAACCTCAGGGAGTAATTCACGTAGGCCGTGATGTGCACAATCATATGTGGCAGGTGATCACGGTACCAGGTGATACCGCCCCAAGACCACACAAGGATCCCACAGGCTAGGTGGATGAAGAGAACTGGGAGGAAGGAATAAAGAGAAGTCTGAACCCCGCTCTCCCACCTGGGGCTTGGGCCAGAGAAGCATCACCACTCATCCCAGAGCAGTTCAGAGACTCTGAGAACAAAGGGACATCTGCACTGGAATGATGGGATGGAAGAGGTTCATGGACGGTGTTTTTTTCTTCCATGGTGGAACTTGAACTCAGTGGTGCACTTTCAGTTGAGGGCACCTTAAATGAGAGGGAAAACAGTGTGTAAAGCCATGAGACTGGATGAGGTCACCAGAGGAAGGAGGGTAGAAAAGGAAGCAAGAACTGAGCCCGGGGGCCCTGCAGCCTCAGGAGGCCGGGGGGTGAGGAGGAGCCAGCAGAGAAGGGATGGTGGGGGTCCGGGGGCAGGAGGGGCCAGCGAGGTGGGAGGGAAGCCAGGAGAGGGTCACACCTGGGAAGGCAAGTGGAGAAGGTGCTTTAAGAGGAGAGAATGATCACCTGTAAAATCAGTGCTGAGAGGTGACGTGAGGTGGGGACTGGAGAGCCTCAGTGCATTGGGCAAGGGGCGGTCCTCTTTGGAGACGAGGGGGTGAAGGTCTGAATGGAGTCAGGACAGAAAGGGGGAGAGGGATGGAAGACAGTGAGAAGAGACACCCCTTTCTAGAAGTGGGGCTATAACTGAAGGAGCAGTGGGGTCAGGAGAAATTTCCTTTTTTGTTAAGATGAGAAAAACAATAGCTCATCTGTATACTTACTGGTAGAAACGAGTTACTAGAAAAGGAAAAGTTGATGAAACAGGAGAACCAGAGAGAATTTGGTGGAGGAGGAGGAGGGACCAGACCTACTGCTCCAGGGACAGGCCTGGCCTCCCTGAGGGAGAGCCCGTGGACGGGACAGGACACTGCCCAGGTGAGGAGAGATCAATACGTGCATGTCTCCTATGTTCTTGTATGTTTCATCATTTGTAATAAAAGAAAAGTGACATCAATTTTTAAAATTCAATGACAAATAGTATATGATTATAGTCTTTCTATTAGAAACCTTACAGCTAAAACTAGAGTCCCCGTGGATGGGGAGGTGGCATTTTTCACTACGGTAATGGAGATGCTTTAGAGGGATGAGGAGGCAGGATTTGGGGAGGTGACGAAGCAGCATGCGTTCCTAAGAAAGGGAGGAAAGTGTTAGAGAGCAATGTCGACAGCGGCACAGCTTGGATGGTGGATCAAGCCCGGTTCCCCTAAGAGAAGGCTGCTGTGAAAACATCAGTGAGACGGAGGGCCCTTCGCTGCGGGCTGGACCCCACGGACTAGGCCGCTCTCTGCACCGAGCTGGGGGAGGCCAGCCGGGGCTGAGGGCTGCACACAGAGCTTCCCAGGCTCTGCTAGGACAGGACTGAGAATGCAGAGGTACCACTCTGCTCCAAAATACCCCCACCACACACACACACACACACACACACACACACTTACCCTTGAGATCCATCCAAGTTGTGTGTATCGATATTTATTCCTTTTATTCCATTGCGTGGATATACTATAGGTTGTTTATTCTATCACCTCTTGAGGGACACATTTGGCTTTGACAAATAAAGCTGCTGTGAACATTTGTGTAGAGGCTTTTGCGTGGACACACGTTTTCATTTCTCCGTAGTCAATACCCAGCAGTGGGATTGCTGGTTCGTATGGTAACTGCCTATACATCTTCATAAGAAACTGCCGAATTGTCGTCCAGAGTGGCCTTACCATCCGTTTTGCATTTCCACCAGTGCACGTGTGAGAGACCAGTCGCTCCGCGTCCTTGCTAGCGCCGCTATTGTCAGCATTTTTCATTTTAGCTGTTCTAATGGGTCTGTAATGGTATCTCCTCACGGCTTTTATTTGCATTTCCCTAATGACTAACGATGTTGAACGTTCTTTCATGTGCTCATTTGCCACCTGTGTATCTTTTTTTGGTGAAGAGTCTGTTCACATCTTTGCCTGCTTTTTAATTGAATTGCTTGTTTTCCTACTGTTGAGTTTAGAGCCGCCTTTACACATTCTGGATGCAACCTTTTTTTTTTTTTTTTTTGCTGAGGAAGATTCTGCTTGAGCTAACATCTGAGACCAATCTTCCTCTACTTCGTATATGAGCCACCATCACAGCGTGACCGCTGGCGAGTGGTGTAGGTCTGTGCCCGGGAACCAAACCCAGGCTGCCAAAGCAGAACATGCTGAACTTAACCTCTAGGCCACCAGGGCTGGGCCGGGATGCAACCTTTTAAGTCAGATATGTGATTTGCAAATATTTTCTCCAATCTGTGGCTTGTCTTTTCATCCAGTTTAACAGTACCTTTTATAGAACCAGAATCTTTATTTTGATGAAGTCCAATTGATCAATTTCTTTCTTTTACGGGTTGTGCTTTTGGTCTCAGATCTAAGAAATCTGTGCCTAACCCTAGGTCTAGGTAATAAAGATTTTTCTCTTGTTTTCTTCTAAAAGCTTTAGAGTTCTACATTTTATACTTAGATCTATGATCAGTTTTAAGTTAATTTTTTACAAGGTGTGAGATTTAGATTGAGGTTCATTTTTTTGCCTGAATGTCCAATTGTTCCAGCACCACTGGGTGAAAAGACTATCCTTCCTCCGTTGAATTGCTTTTGGGAGTTTGTAAAAAATCAGTTGGCCATATTTGTGTATATCTATATTTGGACTCTCTGTTCTGTTCCATTGATCTACGTGTCCACCCCTTCCCCAATACCACACAGTCTTGATCACTGTAGCTATATGGTGTGGGTCTTAAGATCAAGTAGTGTGACTCCCCCAACTTGATTCTTTTCTCAAAATTGTTTTACCTATTCTCGTCTCTTTCTATACAAATTTTAGAATCGGTTCCTTTGTCTCTACAAAAAATCCTGCTGGGATTTTGAAAAGAATTGCATCAAACCTATAGATCAATTTGGAGGGAACTGATATCTTTACCATCTTGAGTGTTGCCATGTACAAACACAGCAGGTCTCTCCATTTGTTTAGGTCTTCGTTTGTATATAGTCTTTCTAGCTTGGTGTCTCCCCTATATGAAGTAAAAATTATCTTCACTACAGAGTGTGGATTTAGTCATTCTCAATAAGTCCTTGTATTGTCTTCATAAGGTCCCAAATTAAACAACCCCTGTAGGTACTGTTTCACAGAGTGTTACCAAAACTTGACGCCCCCACCCTATTAGTCTTAAGGTTTGGGTGCTGAGAGTCGGCTGAAGCTCCCACCTCCCCTCTTTAAGGTTCTCACGGGGCGTCGTTTCGCCCCAGTGAGCCACATGTTAGGCCTCAATGCTTCAGTTTTATAATGATTCTCCTGCCCCTGGCCGTTCTCCTCTCTCCTCCCCTTTGACTCTGCCCTGGGGCTATTTGCCAAGATTCCTAGCCCTGAATTCCCCCTCTCTCTCTCAGTTAGAGACTTCACATCCCAGCCCACAGGGCCATTCTCCTGGGCTGACAACAGCGGTTGTCCCTCCAAGCCCCAACGGCCCTCCCCGCATGTCCACACTCCCTGTCAAGCGGCTGGAAACCCTAGGCTTTCCTGACTCTGATCCCTTCCATCTTCCTTACATCCACCCAGCGGTGTGCTGGTAAATGTTTAACTGGCTCCCAAATATAAATGAATAAAATAAACCCTGATTTGTGGTGTTTACCAATTTCTCTGATATAAACTCTCCCTCTATGGCTAACTTCAAGCCACCAGCATGATGTCCCCGAGAGTTCATGGGGAAGAAATGCACAAATTAGCTCTCTCAAGCCAGGACAAGCCAGCTCCAAAGCGACACTGTCACCATCTGTCACCAAACCCCCTGACAGTCCTCGGCCCTTGAGTTTTCCTGTAACTAACTGGTCACCTGTTTGAGATCCTCAAGGAGGCACTTATTTCTGCATTTGAAAAGGGTTCAATTAGATCAATTGTTCTCAACTGTGGGTGCACAAAGACCCCCCTTTCAGAGTCTGATAAAAGCTGTGGATGGCTCTCCAGAAAGAGCAATAAAAGTATCTACAACACAACGTTTTGTACACAAAGACCATTTGTGCTAATTCTGGACTCCTTAGGCGTGCAGGCATGTTGGGGATGGAATCCTTGGACCAGATGATCTCAAAGATGTGTTCCAGCCCTAAACTTTGTAGTTTGCATTCACTCACACCATGGCTCGAGGTGACACCTGACAAATTAGGAAATAACAAGTGCAGAAAGGAATCCAGATTCTCAAGTTTACATCTGTTTTTCATGTGAGTTAAAACACGAAGGAATCTCAGAATTGAGGATGTCACGGCCGATGGCAAAGGCCAGTAACCTTGCAGGCATCAGCTCTCCAAGAAACAGCGGCCCAGGTGCCGTGCAGAGGGCTATTCCTGGAGACCAACTGAGAAGTTCCCAGTTGGCCATGGGGGCTGGAGCTCTACCTCCAGGTCTGTATCGCAGGGAGCGTGGGCACACAGGGCCTTTCCAAGAAGGCCGAGTTCAGGCTGACGGTTAGAGAAGGAGCTGGCTTCCTCAGACTGGCACAAACACTCGTCTCTTGGAAACATCAACTCAAATAAATCACGTTCTCATCTCTCTGATTCATTCACTTGGAACAAGATCTACTTCTGCCAGCACAGCTGGAGGAGAGCAGAGCCAAGAGCTGTATCTTACAACCGTTCAAGGTCAATCCTGGCACCTCATCTTTCACCCCCAAATTTTAGACTTAAACTGATTATTAGTTTAGACTTAAGCTAAACCATTTTAGACTTAAACTGACAACATTGGTGCTGTGAAGTGATCCCTGTCACTGTCAAGTGGTAAAAAAAAAAAAGAAAAAGAAAAACTAAACATTTGATAAAGCTTTCTAGAAGTTTTTCTAATTAAAATTATTTGTGAGCATGGATTACAATTTGGACCTAATTATTGTTTGCACAATAACAATATTCTCACTCCTGGTTATTCAATCACACACTACTCTAAATACTTCTGGGAAGAGATTTTGCAGATGTAGTTAAGGCCAAGTCAATTGGCCATAAGATAAGGGAATATATGGGTGGGCCTGACCTCGTCAGGTAAGCCCTTTGAAAGCAGAGAGTTTTCCCTGGCTGCAAGCAGAAGAGGAAGTCAGAGACTCAAGCACAGGAGGGTCATGTGCTCAGGAATGAGGACAGTCTTTAAGAGCTGAGAGCCAGAAGGACATGGGGACCTCAGATGTACAGCCACAATGAACTGGACTCTGCCAACAACCCAAATGAGCTTAGAAGTGGTTTTTCCCCCAAAGCCTCCAGACAAGAGCCCAGCCCAGCTGACACCCTGATTTGAATGGGTGAGGCCTTGCACAGAGAACTCAGTGAACTCCACCCAGACTTCTATAGACAGAACTATGAATTAATAAATGGGGGTTGTTTTAAGCCACTCAGTTTGTGGTAATTTGTTACACAACGTTAGAAAATTGATACACTCAGCACAATGGCAAAAGGGAGACAATAATAGTTCCAACTTCACAGGGTTATATGAGAATTACAAGTTAACATATGTAAAGTGCCTAAAACAATAAGGACTCTCTCTAAGTATTGGCTATTATTCATAAATGTCGTTGATTTGGTAAAATGCCAGATATGTGTGGTTGATTATTTGAAAGTTTTCCCATCAATACAGTATTTGAGTCACAGGATACAGTCAAAAGTCTAGAATTTTCAATGAATGAATCACATACTCAATATGCATCATCTTTTCAAACTGGGTGCCTGTGAAGAAGCTGCATGATTGTAAAACACTGCTTAACAAAGCAGATCATAAGAAAGAAGATGATATCAGACTATATGGGGCAAAATACAAGTCAGGAACTCGACCACCCAACAGATATTTAATGAATGCTACCAGATGCCCAGTACTGATGCAGGTTCTGGGGACATAGCAGGAAAAAAGACACAAAAGGTCCCTATTCTCATGAAGTTTACATTCTGGTGGGATAAGACAGAAAATAAGAAAAAGACAAGCCAGTGTTACGAACTGTGCAAAAAATTAGCAAAGGGTAAGAGAGAACTGCTTGAGACGAGTAGGCCATCTGGAAAGCCCATTCTGGAGAGGTGCCATTCAAGCTGAGATCTGAATGATGGCCAGGAGCCAGCCAACAGCATTCCAGGGCAAGGAATCAGCTAATGCCCAAGTCCCCAAGGCAGAAAGGAGCCTGGTGTGTTGCAGGATCTAGAAGAGAGCCAGCATGGCTGATGCTTGGTAAGCCGCAGGGAGAGTAAACTGGGTGAGGCTGGGGAGGGTGGCAAGCAAGGAGCTCAGATTTTATGCCGAGTAAAACGAGGGGGCCCTGGAGGGTTTTAAGCAGAAGAGTGACATGGTCTGATTTGAATTTTCCAAGGCTAACTTACTGCTAAGTGTAGAGCACTCATGAGGACCAAGTGAAAACAGGAAATCCAGTGTGTCCTGATGGGAGGCTGACGACTGTAGCAGAGGTGGAGAGAGGAGGACCTATTAGAGTAATGTTTTGGAGGTAAAGTTGATGAATGGATTGGGTTTGGGCAGTGACAGAGAGAGATTAATCAAGCATAACCCTTAGATTTTTGTTTTGAGCAACTGAGTGGTGCCATTTACCGAGATGGGAAGGTTGAAGGAGGAGGCGGTTTGGGGTGGGGAGAAAGTGTGGGTTCTGTTTTGGCCATCTTAATTTGGACGTGCCTATCAGACATCCATTTGGAAATGTTGAGCAGGCTTAGAATTCTGGGGAAAGGTCAATGTTGGAAGCAGATTTCAGAGTTAACGTCCTAGAGGTGGAACTAAAGATCCAGTCTGGATGAGAGAGAGAGAGAGAACATGCAAAGACGGGAAGAGAGCCCAGCGCCCTTGGCCAGCCGGGTTGAAGAAAAAAACAAGAAAAACAGTGCTCAAATGGAGAAGGTTTTACAGCATGGGATTAGGCGGGTGCTGGTAAAGAGTGTATAATCCTTGGGTGAGTATTCAACACTCCATGGTATCGTTCAGTCTGGGCAAACATGTTAATAATATTCTGAGGCTATTGTTTGTATCAGCTATCTCTGATTTGGTGGAGACAGACTATACTTTTGAAATGTTAACAATAGAAACATAAAGCAAAATGATTCTTAAGGGCCAAGGCAGTTAAGATTCTCCATTCGTGGCTAGCAGGAAGAACTTATGAATGGTTTCTTTCCCTTGTAAACAGCAGCAGATGATAGCCATCATCATTTTGCATGATTTGGTCTAACTGGGAAATTTCTTAGGCTTGATAACTGGTCAAACAAAACCCTTAATATCTAAATAATTCTTTGGTCCGATGCATACTGCCAAGAGATTGGATGGAGCCTAGTCCTCTGATATACCATCTTGATTTGGAGCCAGGCGATTTTTTTTAACAGCAGTATTGGCTTCTTAATTTTCGCTTCATTGCACGTACACCTCAAGCAATCTGAGTTTGCCTCTTGGGAAGCTCTTAATTAAAAACTTTAACTGTATTTTAAAAAATCAACACACTTCCTGATGGCCACCAACGGGTTAGTAGATGTAATCAAATATGAACTTAAGGCAGTGCAGTAATCTATAGAGGCTCTTAATGGAAACTTATGAGTTAAATCTCATTTCTAATAGGCACCAACCCTCCCGAGGGCTTGAGAGGAAGTTAGAGGTGAAAGCACTCTGGTCCCAGCGTTGCTCACCCCAGCCTCACGGGCATTGCCCACCTCCACTTAGCCCCAGTCATGGCAGGGTCTGCCTGTGTCTTCCTGCATCTGGCTCGCCGTGCACCACTCCCTGCTCTGAACTGCTTCTTTCACTTTTGTGATGAGACAAAGCCACAGATCTGATCGGGCCACTATCCAGCTTCCACATCTGCACAGCTTCTTGGGGTCTACGTAGGGTTTAAGAGTTTGTCCCTGAGTCAAATAGACCCAGATTGGAACCCAGCTCCCAACTAAGCGGCCTTGAGAAAGTGACCTTCCCCAAACTTTGTTTCCTCGTTTGTAAATTGAGAATAACCACGGTCGTAAGAGAATTTTGTCCTGGCATTTTGATGTGGATTAAAGAATGATGCAGGAGGAGTGCCGAGCCGTAGCCTGGGCCTGTAGTGAGCGCTCAGCAAGTGGCAGGTCTTTGTCGTGGATACGCCATCTTTTTGTCTAACAGCACTCTTTCCTGGAGGACCCTCCCCTTCCTCTTTCATGTGGTCTTGGTGTACCTCCCACCCTAAACCACCTATCACACAGTGGGCAAGTACATCAACTAGGATTCAGTCTGGCTGCATATTACTGAAACAAATAACAACGGCTTAAGTCAGAGCTTGGTTTCCCTCTCATGTGAGAGCAGTTTGGCAGAGGTAGCACGGGTTGATGTGGCAGCCCTAAAGTATTATGAGGAATTTGAGCTCCTGTCTTTCTGATCCACCATCCTGAAATGGCTTTCAACCTCAAAGTGACCTCATGGTCTAAGATGGCTGCTGGCACTCCAGCCAGCAAATCCGTATTCTTCATATTGACAGTAGGAAGTGAGGGAAGACAAAAAAGTGTATAACGCCTCCCCTAGCCCCACCATTACGGAGTCTTACTGAAAGATCTACATAATAGTTCCATATATAGAACTAAGCCACACGGCCTCTCCTAGCTGCAAGCTAATCTTGGAAATGTAGTCTTTTCACTGGACACATTGTCACCCAAAATATAATGTGTTTTTGAATTAAGCAAGAAGGAGAGAAGGAATCTCAGTTGGCAACTAGCAGTATCTGCAGTGGCATGAGGCCAGGCTGGGCCATCAATGCCTTTCCATGGGATCTGGTCTACAACACTGGGGAAGATAGTGTCCACGTTCCCTGTGGACCATGGACTGGAGGGGCACAGCCCCATACACGGAGGATACTGTCAGCACACAGAGGAACCTGAGCCAGGGAAAGGACAGAGTGTGCCCCAGAGTGAGGTGCCAACTGATACCCCTTCTCCCCGTCTTGCTTTCATGTTTTACTGTGATATTTCACTCCTCCCACTAGACTGAAAGGTCCTAGAGGGAAAATCCCATCCTACCCACATGCACACTCCTACAGGTGACCACAAATGTTTGTCACTGGATGACTAAATGAACAGCACGTATACCAAGTTTTGGCAAATGCAAAATATATCCCAATAGGAGTCTTCTGAGCAAGGGCTATAGAGTCAGACTTTCCCCTGCCTCCATTGCTCCATTGTGTAAAAGAGATAATAATAATGACACCTCTTATGAGATAATCCACAATGCCTGGCACACAGTAAGATCTTAGTCAATGTTGGCCATTCATAGTATTATTGTTATTACTGCCTGCCGTTGACTCCGAGACGCACCTTTTTTTTTTAAATTGTAATAGCATTTACACTATATGGCGTGTCATGATTGAATTAGCAGAGGTTTTTTCTTTTTTTCCTCGGTGGTATATAAAATCATGCTCTATTTTACAATCAATGCTGTCCGAGAATCAGTGGAATTGTTATTATCATGAAAGGAATAGAGAGAGTTCAGAAATTCAAGGCCTTGCCAAGTCAACCAAGTCAACTGCGTATAGATCCCAAATGGAAAGAGATGAGACTGAGATGGTCTCTGAGTGACCGAGGCTGGAAGCGGCTCAGAAAACGATGAAGAGAAAGACGTGGCCTTCTGCATGCTACGTTCTGGGAAGACTCAAGGAAGCCACCAGTGAATCAAAAGAGAAGGAGGTAAGGGGCAAGAAAGAAAGGAAGGAAAGCAGGTCTGAGACCAAGATCTTGGCAAGAACTCTGGGTATGATTGCAGCCATGTGGAACCAACTAGAAGCAAATAGATCGGAAGCTGACTGTGTTTTTATTGAACCGGGCTCGGCAAAGAAACTGAGGAGTTACACTAAATGCCACTGAATTGTTCGTTTTAAAATGATTGATTTTATGTTATGTAATTTCACCTCACCAAAAGAAAGCCATTTGCTATTCAACTGTGGGACCTCCAATTTCTCAGCAACAAGAAGTGGACTGGACATGCTGTGCAGCCACCACTAAAGGCATGTTCTGTACCCCATATCCTATACAGCCTCCGAAGGTGGTGAGAGAGAAGGGCCTCCCCGAGCACAGGCCAGGAGCCTCAGAGGAACCCACGGATGATGGGACCCCACCCCAGTCTCAGGGGAGGCACCTCACCCTGTATGCCCAGAAGACTTCAGAATTGCTGGACCAGGGGCCCCTGGGTACCTTCCCCTCTCGGAGTGGCAGTGCCAGTGCTACTATCCTGTCCCTATTCCACTGTGGGGTTCCCAGTGGGATACTGGGCTGTGTGGGGCTGTTAATTTATCTTATTGTTCTATTATCTGTTTATAGCCCTCCGGGACACCACTGAGAGACTGCCATGCATCGCCTGGAGACCCAGGAACATTCTACCAAGCATAGCTCAAATTAGGGCCATGGCAGTGACTGCAGGTTGCCTAACCCCACATCTGCTCTCTCCTTTGCCCCCAAATAATCAAGCTCCTGAGGTTCAGTTGGGACAATTCCGCATCTGTTAGTCCCTCTTGCAGCTGGGTATGGCTGCCACCCGAGGAGGGCAGGATGATGAGCTGGGGGCAGCCTGAGTTAGCCAGGATAGGCAGCTGTCATGTAACCCTAGACTGCCTACCTCTAGGTTTCTTTTACATGAGAGAATAAAACTTTTTGTATTTGAGCCTCTGTTGTTGGAGGTTTTTGTTATATGCAACCAACCCTAACAGTCGTTGATGCAGTGGACTCCATCCTGATCAACTCCAGGTACCAAAATGTAAGAGACGGCAATGCAGCCTTAACTCCACCATCGCTCGGGATTTGATGAACCTCCTCCTCATTCTCTTAGACCTTTCAAAAATTGAGCACATACACTCTTGTATAGCACATCTCTAGAATTTATTCATCTTGCATAACTGAAACTTTATACCAATTGAATAGCAGCTCCCCATTTCCTCCTCCCCCAGCCTCCAGCAACCACCATTCTACTCTCAATTCTCTGTGTTTGACTAAGTTAGATAACTCATGTAAGTGGAATCATGCAGTGTTTGTCCTGTGACTAGCTTATTTCACTTAGCATAATGTCCCGATGTCGCAAATGGCAGGACTGCCTTCTTTTTTAAGGCTAAATAGTTTCCATTGTATGTATATAGCACATTTTCTTTCTTTTTTCATCTGTTGATAGACATTTAGGTTGTTTCCACATCTTAGCTCTTGTGAATAATGCTGCAATGAACATGGGTGTGCAAAAATCTCGTCAAGATCCTGATTTCAATTCTTTTGGATAAATACCCAGAAGTGGTATTGCTAGATCATACGATAGTTATACTTTTAATTTTGTTAAGAGAGTAGATCTCATGTTAAATGTTCTTACCACGATAAAGAGAGAAAGAGAGAAAGATAGAAGGAGAGAAGGAGAGAAAGAAGGGAGGAAAGAAAGAAACAGAGAGAGAAAATAAATCCCATTATCTGCAACAAACATTATGTAAATTAAATAAAATATGAATATCGGTTTTAAAAAACTGATAAGGGCACTAACAGTTTCCAGCAGAACAATCCCACAATTTCATACTAGAAATTGCAACAAGGAATTTGCCAAGTTCAGGCCAGATGGTCACCCCTTAGCCGTAGGCCACCTCCCTGGACACTGGCGTTTCTAGACAGATCTGTGAAGCAGTAAAGGAAAACAGCATTGATTACTGCATTTTTCTGTACAACATGTGCTTGAAAAATGATTGCAAAATACCTTAATTTTACCCAGGATATTTCTTAACATGTCCCTAAGAGGAAATTCACTTCTGATGTAGTTTGTGGAATTTTAATTTTTGTTTTCATTTTGTAGGCAATTTCATCCACTGATTACCCAATTGACAGTTGCTCCCACCAGTTTCTGTTTAACGTTTATGTCGTTAATGGTGAGAAAATACATATTAATCAAGAGAGCAGCTGCTGGTTAGAGTAACAGGGGTTTCTTTTATCAGACGTTCCTAAAGTTGGAGGGAAAGTAAGATCTTGAAACCATGTATATATTAATATAAAATTTATTTTTTTATGATTATAAAAGTTATTAATGCTGCCTGGGGATAATCTGGAAACTACAGAAGAGTGGAGACCATTAATCCCACCTCCCAACGCCCAGCACTATTAACATTCTGGTGTATTTCCTCCTGCTGGCTGACTTGCGCTCTCTCTCTCTCCTTGTCTCTGTTTACATAGTGTCTTTGCACTGTATACATAACTTTGTGCCCTGCTTTATTTCACTTAACATTACAACATAAGCATTTCCCCCATTATTAAAACTCTCTGCTGCCCACACTGGAGGTTTATTTTCCTGGTGAATCTTCGGTGGTCCTCAATGGGATCATCACACCCAGTCTTTGCTACACAAAGAAAAGTTCCCTCTGAAACTGTGGGCTGATCCTCCTCTACTGAACAGGAACCAGAACTAAGACGGCCACAGAGGGGAAGGACACGCCCAGACTTGTTCAGCTGCCCGCTCCCTGGGGCCAGTTTGCTGCCTGTTCAGCAGCCCCTACTAATCCAGAAGTCCTTTCCTGCAGAAACACACGCTGGCTTTGAACCCAGGAGGCAGGCCCATGCCGCAGCGGCCCCGGGGAAAAAAATCCAGACACGAAAGGAAAGAGGAAACGGTGCCAGCGATTGTGTAGTGAGATAGTGGGACTGCTCGTTTCAATTTCCAGAAGAGAAAAGAGTCGTCCTAACTCACACACACATCACACGGCAAAGGCACAGCCACACCCTTGCTTGTAACACACAATGAGCACCCCTGAGGCTGTAGCAAGCCTGTGGACTTAGACAAGGGGAGACAGCAGCACAACACTGGCCCGAGAGTGGACTCCCAGCCAGACTCCCTGGTGTCTGATTTGGCTTCTCTGAAGTGAAACATCTTTTCTGCAAAAATGCAGCAACGTGAGGGTAGGCTTTGTGTATCTGTTCACCTCTGTGTCCCCAGCACCCAGCACGTGCCTGGAACATATTGAGCATTTGATAGAGTTTATTGAATAATGACTCTTTTTACAAACTCCCTTGAAGGGGAGGAAAAACTATTCCTCTACTCTCTAGGTTCTTCTGGCTGGTCTAAGAATTAAAGTGACGTGAGACAGAATAACTGGAGAAAATCAAACAAATTTAATAACGTGTACATGAGAAAAACCCAGGAAAACTGAGCACCTTGCCAAAATGGCAAAAGCCCCCCACCTTAGATACCAGCTTCAGCTAAAGACAAAGGAGGATGTTGGGGGTAGTGGTTTGGGGCCTCAGAGGGGAGGAAGGCAATGCACACGGAGACAGAAAAGCAGATGTTTGGTAGACAAATGTTTGTTGGGCCATCTACAGACAACGGGACCCAAGAGAGGACTTTGATCAAATGGGCCTTGCTAGGTTCCTCCCCGTCTACCACACCTAGGTCATATTATACTATAGTTATCTATGGTGAGAGCTTCTTCCTGGGACAGGCCTTCTGCCTTAAATTCTTTTAGGCAGTGAGGGGGGCAGGTCAAAGTTTCCTCCTGAATCTCCTGTTCTCAAAAATAATCAAGCCAAAGAGACACGTTTTGGGGTGGCAAATTCTGACCCCCCCCACCCCCTCAAATGTTGACAATTAGAACTCAATTTGAACATTTCCTTGTGAAGGAGTGAATGCCTCCAGGGATGTCTATGTGCTTAGCAGTCACTATTCCTGGGCATGGGTCAGCCTTCTCAGCTCACTGTCCCTTCACTGAGCTACTCCCCATGGTGAGGTGACCTTGGCTTCTGCAAAAGAAGGGCAGAGGGACATCAGGAGGTAGACACTACACTGAGGAATGGAGGTGCAAGTGGCCATAGATGAACTTCCCTATTTCAAAATTTGGCTTCAGCGTACCTATCTTTTTCAAATCTCTTCTTCCCTGTTTCTTATTTTTTTTTTTTTGTGAGGAAGATCGGCCCTGAGCTAACATCTGCCAATCCTCCTCTTTTTGCTGAGGAAGACTGGCCCTGGGCTAACATCCATGCCCATCTTCCTCCACTTTATATGGGACGCCGCCACAGCAGGGCTCGACAAGCAGTGCATCGGTGCATGCCCGGGATCCGAACAGGCGAACCCCGGGCGGTGGCAGCGGAGCGCGCGCACTTAACCACTTGCACCACCAGGCCGGCCCCTGTTTCTTATTCTTTTATCTCCCCCTAACTCCCAGGTCCCAGGACTCAGGTTACTCCTATTAATGCTAAAGGTAAGTCATGTTAAGAGTCAAATATATCTTCAGTGGGCAGGCCTTCGTGCAATTTATATCATTTTATTTCTGGGAAATGCAATGACAGATATGTCTCTAAAAGAATGCTTTGGACCACATGTACCTTTGCAAGTTAGATGTTGCTTGTCCGTAGAATTGAATGGGCAACTGGACCAATCAAGAGTTGTTCTAGAATCTCCCCTACCCTGGGAGATGGGGGGGCAAAGGGATCCACCTGCGGTGTAAAAGTGTTCTCTCAACAATAGGGAAAATAGACGTGTGTGATACATACACATACACATACCTTCATAAACAAGGAAATTATAACCAAACTCTAAAATGTAAAATTAATCATTATCATCATCGTGATCATCGTTATCATTGTCACCATCATCGCTATGATCTATGCGGTTGATACGTGCACAGCTCTTACTGCGCCCCCCAGCACTGTGCTAAGCAATATGCATCTTCTCATGTAATCTTCCAACAGCTTTATAAGGCGGGCACTTTATCAATGAGGAAGCTGAGGCCCAGAGATATTCGGCAGCTCACCCACGGGGACACAGTCATGGCAAAGCAGGGACCCACACCTAGACAGTCTTTCTCCAGGACCTGGATTCCTAACTACTCATTATTATAAAGAAGATGGGCCTCCAGGACTCTGACTTAAGTCCCTGGCAGCAAAGCAGGGTGAGACTGGGTCTTTCAAAGTTGCTCAGATGCCTGCCTCTCTTATCAGCCATGATGGCCCCGGGCAATGCCATGCACACTCAGACACTCGGAAGATAGCTATGGAATGGACATACGAATGACCCAGTTCTTAAGTACATTTCACACTATGAGCTTCCCCAAGTTGCTTTCAAATCTTTGAATTAGGCTTCCTGAGCTGTACTTAGGGAATTGCTCTTGTGATTTCTGTGCCTTAATCATAGTGATAAAACTCTAATGCTGCCTTCCTTGTTGGCTTGAGAGTGAGTGGGGTGGAGGGGGTATTGAAATTCCCCTGCCCAGTCACACAAACTCACAAAACACAAATCAACCATTAATAAAGGCATGATTGGCTTGATGGACACAAGATAGGCTTAAGAGGCAGGCATGGTGGTCTAGAAGAAGGGTAGTCAGATCTCTCTGTAGCCACAAGAGGGGGGAGTGGGCTGAAGGCAATAGGCACTTTGAGATAACAGCACAAAAATATAGTTACATTTCCCAGTCTCTATAACAGCTAGGGATGGCCATGGAATTGTGCATTGAGCTTGTGGGTGGCACTTCTTAGAATGAAGGGGATGGATAGTGGGCTGGTACTGGTACTATTTTTACCTCCTACCCCCGTTCCCCACTTATTCTACCCCTACTTTGAATGCAGACATGATGTCAGAATTTCCAGCAGCTATCTTGGAGCCATCAGCAAAAGGCTAGAAGAATCACAAAGCCCTCAGCCTCTGAGCAAAGGCCAGCAACTATCTGCCTCCAGATTTCTCATTATGTTAGAAAAATAAACTCTTATGTGTTAAAGCCACTCAGGTCAGATCTGTTACTGGCATCTGAACCCAATCCATAACTGACGCTCGCTCTGTGGTAGGCAGCCTCTGAGATGGGCCCCCATCTGATTATGGCCCATTATCTCTTCCTGGGAGGAAGAGAAGTTAGAATTATGAAGTTAGAATAATATTTAATAGCTCCCAACATTTATCTTTGGGTCTAAAAGTAAACAAAAGTTTTATTTATTGCTGTGCTCAAGTAAACAACACATTAATATGAAGTGTTAAGTCCAGAAGTCACCTCCTGGTATTCACACTGTTGTGTAACTCCTCTCCTTAAGTCTGAGCTGGACTTATTGACTTGCTTCCAACAAGAAGATGGCAGAAGTCATGGAACGTCATTTCTGAGATTAAGTCATAAAAAGACTACATCTTCCATCTTGAGCGCTCTCATACTAGCTTCCGTGTCACGAAGCAGCCCTACGGGGAGGCCTAGATGGTGGGAGACCAAGCCCTGCCAACGACCACATGCGTAAACTTGGAAGCAGATGCCACCAGCCCCAGCTGAGCCTTCAGATGAGATCACAGCCCTGGCCACAGCTTGACTGCAACTTCACGAGAAGTCTTGAGACACAGAGGTCCAACTAAGCCATGGCTGGATTCTCGACCGATAGAAACGGTGATAATAAGTGTTTATTGTTTGAAGCCTGTTTTAGATAGCTAGCACATCCTCCAAACCACAATTTTCTTGGGTTAATATTCAAGTTGGTGTCCATTCTCTAAATCTATTGAATGTCTTAGCCCACACCATCCTCACTGAAGTATTGACTCCTGAACAGAATGCTTGACATAGAGCCTGGCACATAGCAGGTGTTCAACAGATGAATGAATGAATGGCAGAGACCGTGTCTTGCTGAGCTATTCTACAGTATGTGGAGCCTCAATAAATATTAAACAAAGCGCACAAGTAAAGACGAGGGGAAAATAACAACACGCATCAAATCAGCCAACCATGATGACAGCATCAGTCGTTTTACTTGGTTGGCACTTCCAGACCCAGCTCTGTGATTTACCAAAGGCAAATCCCTTGTTGGAGGCCTTGTTAAGTTAGAAGAGTATTTAATAGCTCCCAATATTTATCTTTGGGTCTAAAAGTAAACAAAAGCTTTATTTATTACTGTGCTCAACTGAGCACCAAGTTACTATGATGTGTTAGGGCCAGAAGCCACAAGTCAAATGAACAGACTGACAACAAAAGCAAAAACTCACCAATTTCCCTAATGATGTATGAACTGATGCCAAAGGAAGAGCTGACTTCAGAATCAGCTTCAAAGGTCGTGGAAACGATGATTGCAGCTTTTTGAGAGGCAATGAGGGATCCTTCTTTGCTGCCCAATGCAGAGGAGACTGTTGTGTTAGTCTGTCTAGTTTCCCATTTCATTATCCAGGACATGTACATGGTGGGCCCGAGGCAAACTGTAAAACCCATAGCGTGCTTTAGTCAAAGCAGGTCTATTTAAAAGCTTTGTGCCAACATATGATTGTTTGCCAAATTCTACTTTTAAATTAGAGGGGTCAGGGAGAAACGATTTTGCAAATAGAGATAGAAAGTACGTTGGCTGGTGGGGTGGCTATGGGGAGGGGAGAGGTTGGGCAAGGAGAGGTGAATGGCAGAGGGGTGGCTGGATGAGGGCTCCACGCTTGACCTTGCTAACTGGCCCCAGCCCAGGAGAGCAAGAAGGACACCCAACGCTTGTGGTCAGGATCTACAGCATTTCTGTAGGGTGGGGACACAATGTCCTCAAAAGTTATTTACATGGCAAGGACAATATTTCTTAATCTACTCTCTAAACCCAGTTTTAAATTCAGAGAAAAAAACTCTGTCTAAGCTTTCTAAACGATTTGCTTCAATGCATTAAGTAGATGAATGGTTGTCAGTGGGGTCTTGCAGAGAGCTCCGAAGAAATTCTACACAGCAAGGAGCCTGGGGGCTTTCTCTGGTATTTATTTTGGCAGCAGTTTGATTCCCTCCATGCCCTCAGTGGCCCCCTCCTTCCCTCCATGCCTGCATCCACCGCAACTCCCTCAGGACCGGTCCTTACAGGTCTGTAGAACGGGGCTCCCACTCTTTGCACAGCAAAATCTCCTGCATTTCTTAGAAATAATTCTAGCCTAAGTAGCAACATCCTGGAAACATAATTGGATTCCACCACTGGCCTCAGAGGAGAAGGGAAGTTCACAAAATTACTCAAGGAAATAGTTCACAGTGAGAAATAATCTCTAAAATTGGCCTTCTGGTGGAAGACAAAATGCTCTGAGAGGGCCAGGCTTGCTTGGGTGAGACAAACGCCAGCATCTCTCTACCGACTCCCTTACTAGCCCACAAGACAAAAGGAATTCTTAATCCCACAGCTGTTTAGTTTCCGGCAATACGCGGCCTTATTGTGACACATTTCCATTCTCGTCATTCTGGACCCATCAGGGGAGAGGACCCACCAACCAGAAGGACTGACCCTTTCCTCAGGTCTATTGGTCTGTTTACATGACAACTTCATTCCTTAGCCAGCAAATGGAAAACTTCCCACGCTCCCCACACACCAAAGTTCTTCCGTTGCAGAAGCCAAATGCCTCCTTCAAAAGGCACTCATCAGTTCTCACGGCTTCCCCAGGCCAAGGTGCTGCGCCCGGGGAAAACGGCCAGTCTCCACAGCTAGGGGGAAGCAAGAGAAAGCCTGTGTGAGAACTAGCCAGAAAAAATGTGGTTAAAACAAAACTCACGGGGCTGACCCGGTAGCATAGTGGTTGGGTTCACATGCTCCGCTTCAGCGGCCTGGGGTTCACAGGTAAAGATCCAGGCGTGGACCTATGCACTGCTCATCAAGCCATGCTGTGGTGGCATCCCACATATAAAATAGAAGAAGATGGGCACAGATGTTAGCTCAGGGCCAATCTTCCTCACCAAAAAAAAAAAAATCACACACACAACAGCGACAACAAAACAGAAAATAGCAAGTGTTGGCAAGGATGTGGAGAAATTGGAACCTCGTGCATTGTTGGTAGGAATGTAAAATGGTGCAGCTGCTATGGAAAACAAACTAAAAATAGAATTACCCTATGATCCAGCCATTCCACTTCTGGGTGTACATCCAAAAGAATTGAAAGCAGGATCTCAAAGAGTTATTTGTACTCCCATATTCATAGCAGCATTATTCGCAATTGTTAAAATGTGGAAGTAACCCAAGTGTCCATGATGGATGAATGGATAAACAAAGTGTGGTAGACATGTACAATGGAATGTATGTACAGGAATGAAGTTCTGTCACATTTTACAATACAGGTGCACCTTGAGGACATTATGATAAGTGAAGTTAGTCAGTCGCAAGAGGACAAATCCCATGTGATTCCACTTATATGAGGAGCTGGAGGAGGAGGGAATGGGGAATTACTGTTCAATGGATACAGAATTTCAGTTTTCTGTATGAAAAGATGAGAGAGTTCTGGAGATGGATGGTGGTGGTGGGTGCACAACAATGGGGATGTATTTGATACCACTGAACTGTACATTTAAAAACGGTTAAGATGGTAAATTTTATGTTCTGTGTATTTCACCACAATTTAATCTTTTTTTTAATCACAAAAAGATAAAAAGAAAAGTCAGGTCACATCCAGAGTCTTCAAAGAATAACATCAGACCCTGTGCAGGGTCCACGGTTGGCTCAAAACTCAAAGCCGATTCCCTATGTCAGAGCTGTTCCCGTGGCATCAGTGACAGAGACATCTGGCTTGGTCCTGGTGCCTGAGGGAGGAGGGTCTTCAGGCTCCTCCCACTTCAGCGTCTGAGCATCATCCCACTGGACCCTTCCTCGGACTTGGAATACTCAAATGCACTCAACAATAGGTTTCTATATATGACATTTCCAGGTAGGTAAACTGAAACCCAGAACTATGCAAAAAACACGATGCAAAAATACATGTCCCTGAAACTACTTGGAAAGGTGGTAGTCATTGACTTAGGGCAAAGTCCCAGGCCCATCATTAATTTCTAATAGTCAAATCCCAATCCTGTTGGAAAACTAGAGGATCGTGAGTTTTATCGCTAGAAGAGGAGTGAGTGACTCTTGATGGGTGGGGAAGTTGAGCCTAACTTGCCTGGGATGACCCCAGAAGGCTCCTCTGGCTCCCTCCTGACTCCTGCCTGCCCATTCACGTCAGGTTCTCCTCAGCTCTGTTGGGTTGATTGTGATGTGGTAACCCGGACTCATCTTGTATTCAAGCATGATGTCAGCATGGACACAGGACAGATCAGAAGCCTGCCCTGACTCCAGGTCCAAGCATCCTCGTGAACACCGCCCTGCCCGATGGACATGGGGTCTGCAAAGGAAGCCTGCCTCCCAGGCAAGGGCTGGGTCTCTTTCCTCAGAGATCAAGTAGCCTCATTCTCAAATGCATGTCCCGGGCTGGCCCTGTGGCTTGGCGGTTGGGTGCGCGCGCTCCGCTGCTGGCGGCCCGGGTTTGGATCCTGGGCGCGCACTGACGCGCCGCTTCTCTGGCCATGCTGTGGCCGCGTCCCACGTACAGCAACTGGAAGGGTGTGCATCTATGACATACAACTATCTACTGGGGCTTTGGGGGGAAAAAATAAATAAAGTCTAGTTGCCTTAAAAAAAAAAAAAAACTTTCAAATGCATGTCCCTTTCTGTCTTTCGAAATATCAGTCAATTCCCATTTCCTCCTCCTACCATTTTTGTGGCTTAGCATATCATGTACTCCAGAGGCAGAAATCCTTTCCATGATTACCAAACCTCCCACTCCACCAGCACTTTCTCTAAGGCTTATTGAGTTGGCATTGATGGAATTAGGTACCTTCGAGGGTGTCTGCAAATCTAGAAAATGTCATGCTCACCACCATCACCATCCATAGGGCTGGGTCGTCACCTGCTGTGTTTCTGCTGGTCTCCCTGCACCCCTGGGACCAGGGCTGGCACGGGGCTGACCTGCTCCCCACTCCTTCCCAGGCCTCACTCTTCACTTCTCTCTGATTCCATGAGAGACTTCTGAATCTCCCCATAAATTCTCTCTCTTTCTTATGTGACCTCCAATTTCCTGATTTTTCTCTTTCTTGCTACCAAAAAGTCCTAACAAATACAATACCTGACCCTCTGCCTTTTTGCAGCCTAAGCCATCCAGCACACCAGATGACAGCATTGCACATCATTTTTACAGCTTTACGGAGCTGCGCGGAACAGAGAGGTGAACATTTTCCCACGACTGCAGTGAATGACCACAGTTCTAACCCCAGCGACCAACGTTGTGATGACATTTCAAGAACTCAGAGTCTCTTTCATTTGGAGAATATGAATTAGTGTTTCTAGAGTTAAAAGCCACCTCGAGAATATGGGGATAGGAGTAAACCCGTTTGTTTTGTGCTCGAAGCTAAACTAGAAGTGGAAAGCACATCCAGTGTGGCACTGCCGATGGCGGCAGCATCGCTCCCGCTCCTGCTGTCAACAGTCTGTGTGGCCCCGAGCTAATCACTCCCCCATCTGGACCCCCTCACTGGGCAAACGCATTCAGCAGGACAACAGTCATTTACTGCTTGCCTAGAACATGTTAGATACCCCCGGCGCAGGGAGAAGGGGATGTGAATCATAGAGGACCCACTGCAATTCCAAAGGCACGTGAGATCTGACAGGCAATGCCATGCTGTGCGTAATAGGTCCTGAACAGACCCAGAGCAGAGAGGGACATGCTCCTGTCAGTACCTCTGCCCTTGCAGGGTTTCAATGAGCAAACCCAGAGGCAAAGTCTGCAAGAGATGCAGAATCCTCTCCAAGTCACTTTAACAGCTCTAAGAGTTTGGGGCTTATCCAACAAGAAAAATATGGAAAGAACACAGAATCCCTTCTACGGAAACCATCTGTGAAGTCAGAGACTCTGACACTTGATATGAGGAGGTGAAGGCCTGATGGGAGGCATTAAAGCCAGATGAGTGGGGATGAAGAGGACAACCAGAAATGCAAACTCGGGCAGAGTGGCAGAGTCAAAGGGACCCAGAGCTGAGTAATGTGCATCTTTGATGTAAGGGCTGTGGTCAGAGGGACCAATCTCTTGATCAGTAGTGGCATCCATGTTACAGTGAATGTAAACATGGCTGGGAAAACCCAGGTCCTGAGCCTTAGCCCAAATCCCTCTGGTGGAGCCTTGAGGTGGAAACTCCAATTTGCTTGGTCTGGTGAAACTGATGAGCATGTGTCTCTTAATCTGGAAGGTGGGAATTAAGAGCAGAGAAATGAGAGAGTAAAGCAAGCCTGTAAATTAACCACACTAATTTCAGTGAACAATCAGCGTGTGTTTCATCTTTAAAAGGTTTGTAATATTTCAGAAATTTTAACAAATCCAACAGATTAGCCTGGTGATTGTAAAAGATATAATTGGGTATTTAATTTTATAATCTGGATGCAAGTTGAAAGGTGTAAAATGATTTGTCTAAGGTTGTACATAGATTGAACAGCCATTGTAAGTTTAATTCATCAGAGTTACAAAAATGTTATAAGTGCTCGGAAAGGGTTTGCTTGTTACAGGCACTGGGAGTACTTCAGAAGAAAATCAAATATATGAGATGTGTAAATACAGTAAAATATTTAGGGGGTATAATTAATAGATAATAAAACTAGCTTAGTAATTAGAAGGATAAAATTTATAAGTTGAACTCTAAAGTTTCAGAAAACTAGGTTTTGAAAGTTTAACTTTTGGGCTGGGCCCATGGCTTAGTGGTTAACTGCGGGCGCTCTGCTACTGGTGGCCTGGGTTCGGATCCCGGGCGCACACGGACGCACCGCTTCTCCGGCCATGCTGAGGCCGTGTCTGACATACAGCAACTAGAAGGATGTGCAACTATGACATACAACTATCTACTGGGGCTTTGGGGAGAAAAAGGGAAAAAAAGGAGGAGGATTGGCAACAGATGTTAGCTCAGGGCCGGTCTTCCTCAGCAAAAAATAAACAAAGTAGATGATTGGCATGGATGTTAGCTCAGGGCTGATCTTCCTCACACAAAAGAAAAAAAAGTTTAACTTTCATAATTCTAACATTCTTTTTTTTTTTTTTTTTTTTTTGGTGAGGAAGATTCACCCTGAGCTAACACCTGTATTCCTCTATTTTGTACGTGGGTCGCCACCACAGCATGGCTGATGAGCAGTGTAGGTCCAAGCCCAGCTGCTGAAGCAGAGCATGCCAAACTCCACCACTACACCGTGGGGCTGGCCCTTCTAACACTCATTTTTAGACTCCAATCAATTGTACTCAACCTCTTCTAAGCACACTTCCCGCCCCCTAGGACACCGCCCTGATTCACGCTGACAACACCCAGTGGGTGAGAGAGTTTGTAAATAAGCGTGGGGGGGAATAAAAATAAGAAACAGAAGAGTGGGGAGTGAAGATGCATTCTAGGCAAGAGGAGTGGAAGAGTGAAGGAGATGAGTCCAGAAAGCAGAGCAGAGAACACAGAACCTATTCTTTCCATGAGTATCAGTGGCTTCGATTGGCTAAGGCTTAGTTCAGTCAGATTGAACTGGAATGATTTCAAGTGGGGAGGAGAGAGAGAGAGGAACAAGATGGGATCAGACCCCGGGACCTTGACCATCAGATCAATGATTTATTTCAGACTTCAGACACTTAGAGCTGAGTGGTCATTAGCAAGTCTCTTACCTGGTGAGCAGCAGGCAACCTCTGCAGGCTGCTGAGGGGAGGAGAGTTGTAAGAAAACACACCTGGCCTTGATGTGGAGAGTGGACTGGAGCTGCAGAGGATGCTGGAGGCAGGGCAGTGGCTGGTGGGGGAAGCAGGAAGGAGGTCATCAGAGATGGAGAGAGAAGAGGGAAAGATCGCAGCGAGGTTGTCACCCAGGCACCTGAGAAATGATGATGGAATGAAATAGGAACAGGAGAGGCAGGAGGACACCCTACAGGGAAAGTGGAGATCAGCGTTTGGCACGTGTATTGGCAGGGCCGGGGAGACGCCTAAGAGGAGATGCCCCACAGGCAGGCAAACGTGGGGTGCGCAGGGCAAGTACTCCGGGGTTAGTTAGAGATGCAGATCTGGGATTGGGACCGGAGCAGCCCCTGCATGAGGGTCAAAGCTGCAAGGGGGCTGAGGAGGAATCTTTCACCCGGAGACGTGGAGGGAAGACAAGGGAAGAATGGACTCCACAGAAATCATCTCCCACCCACCCCTTACTGAACACACAGGAGCAGCCTCTGTACCCTGTGTCTCCAGCCAACATGGCAACTCTGCAAAGTGGGTGATTTTGCCCCGTTTTATAGATAAAGCAACTGAGGCCTAAGAAACTATGATTCTTGCCCAATGTCAGATGCTGTCAGGTGGCAGAACCAGGTGCAGACCTAAGTCTGCAGGGCTCGACAGTTGGGTTCTTCCTTGGAGGGCCCGTGTCTCCAGGCAAAAGGCTGGATCCCTCCCAGGCCCTGATGTGATGCTTGCACTCAAACAAATAAGGTGGGGCTGGGGTTTGGTTACTGGACTACTTTTAGTTTCACAAGAATTTGGTACATCTGCGTTTTAGGGAAAAAAAACAACACAATTTTCAGGTTCCAGTAAAGTTATGAAATCCAGGGAAGTATAAACAGCGCAAAGCTGGCTGGAGCCCTGGGTCAGTGCTTCAAAGGCTTAGCAACTCCTCTGCAACCCGGAGAACCAGGCCCGAGATAACTCAGATGGTGGGCGCCCCGGCTGAGGCCCGATGCGAGACTTGGCCCCATGCCCCACAGCCCTCATTAGACAGCAGGCCACAAAGCTGCTTCTGTGCAGTTAACTTCTTTCTCACTTGCTTGCTTTTTTTTTTTTTCTTTAATTAAAATCAATACCATAGTGATGACAAAAGCAGGCTTTGCACAGCACAGGAAGTCCCTGGGATCTTTGTTTCTCCTCCCACATCTGCCAAAATGCAAATAAACTTCCCTAGGGCCTCAATTCACTCTCCATAAATAAAGATACGAAGTCGCTCAAACTTCCACATGGGAAGTATTAGACATCTTAGCGGAAATTGGCTTGTTAAACCTTTGAATAAGCATGTAAGGTGTGGCAGAGAAGGCGTTTGCCAACCAAAATGCAGTACGCTCTTCACACTATGCAGCTGTGGCCCTCGAGGCCCAGCCCCGCTGCAGCCTGCTGTGGCATGGGTGCTGTTCTCACCAACGGGAGGTGATGGGAAGTGATGTGGGTCTCACCCAGGCCAAGGCTTTTGAAAAGCAGAGGGGGTTTCTCCACTCTCTTCTGCTGCTGGATGCAGAGGCCTCCAAGGCCGGGAATGGTGCAGAGCGGAGGCATGGAAGGAGCTGGGGTGGCTCTCTGCATCGCTAAGGAAAGGAGAGAGCCTGACAACCAGGAGCAACATGCATGGCTGGATTGTTCTCGAGCATTAAGCCACTGGTATGCTGAGGTTTATTCGCAGAGCTGCTGGCATCACTATCTGATAGATCTGTGGGTCTATAAACGTCTTCATACACAAGTGTGGTGTGTGCATTGTTTTAAGAGATAAGCATGCAGGATTTTATTAACTGGTTTTGCATCACAGGAGGGTTCCTCATTGTGCAAATGATTCACTGCACGATAGCCCTCCCCAGTGCAATTAAAATATTATTCCGCTTACAGAAAACTGATTTCCATCCAGTTTGAGAACACACTGCCCGTGCCACGAATGTGTGCACTGACTGGCACAGAAGACGGGGAGGCCCCGGCCAACCCTGGAGTCTCTGAAGGCCTCTCCCTCTCCCTTGCCTCCAAGCTGACGAGGCCAGGTCGGATTTCCTCCACAACCACTCACGGTGCTTCCCATGGCACAATCCGGCTGGATCCCGGCGAGGCCTTTCTTATGGGCCCCCACAGCACGGACGACATTTCCATGAACAAGTCATAACAACAGCAAACGTGGATTTAGCTGCAGTGGGGTCACTTCTTATTGGTGAACAGGGATGTCAGGGTTCCCAGGCTTTTCCTTCTAGAATGTGAGACTGAGGGCCCAAGGAAGAAGGTTTGGGCCAGGCCACCTGGCTGCAGGGGGCTGGGGGCTCATGAGCCGAGGCTGGGAGAGACTGGGAATGAAGCCTCGGGGAGGAGCCAGAGCTGGAGGCTGGTGCGGCTGCTGGGAGGGAAGAGGGAGAGGAAAAGAGAGTCCTCTGGCTGTAGAAACCCATTCTGTCTGTAACTCTCCTCCTCCCAGAGAAGATCTTAGAGATGATCTGGTGAGGGATACACTTGACCAGGGAGCCCCAGACCATAGATATGACGCCAAACAGGCATTAGAAAGCCAAACAAGTTTTAAAATACTCCACCCCCAACTATGTTTAATTACAGAATCACCAAAACAAGGATCTGAAGACCCATAGAAACAGGTTCTAAAGAGATAGGAGAAGAGAGTGTCATCTGTATTCACAGTCTAGAGCAGCGTTTCTCTGTTTCTCAAACATATGTGGGCATTCAGATCCCCTGAGGATCTTAATAAATGCGGATTCTGATTCTGTAAGGCTGGGGTGAAGCCCCAGATTCTGCATTTCTTACGAGCTGCCTGGGGATGCCATTGCTGCTCGTCCAAGGACTGCACTTTGAGTAGAAGAAGGGTTTAGAGCGATTCAGGGACTAAAGGAGCTATAGATATTCTGATCTGAGACTTGGGATATGCAGAGAAATTGGGGCATCCACAGAGCTCTGCCCACATCCCTGAGATTGCCAAGGTTTAACACACACACACACTCGTGCTCACACACACGAAGGAATCTACTCAAAAGCTGCGTTACACATTTTTATTCATACCACACATCACATGGGTAACGCATTCAATCTGGAAGTTTGAACATTAATTCTTGAAGTTTCTTTTTGAGTCTCAGTCACAGGAGGAACTTTTAAAAGCAAACGTCTAAAATACATTCTGATATCCAGGCATATGCGCCGCCCGAGTCTTTTAATACCACTAACCTCAGCAGATGGGTATTGGCGTTTTTAATTGATATTAACATGCGATGTGGTACTCAAGTGCTCATAGCCTGAGACCCCAAAATGAGTGTGATTATCTCGTTCTTCATAAATCTGACAGCTGTTGACTGCTAGCAACGTGAAGTGTACCAGACGCTATGGGGGAGCAGGAGATTCAAGGACATTGAATCTGGGCCAGGTCCCCAGATGCCTTTCTCTAATCACGCAAGAGTTAACTGCCACCTTGAATTACCTTGGAACTTACAGGGAGGAGCTGTTCTCATTCTTCTCTATCCTCCAACTGTATTATCTGATCTTTAAACTGAAAAGACTTCCGATGAAAATATGATTTATAAGTAGGGAAGGTTAACAGCGCCGTTTCTTTGAATATCTGCTTTGTTTAGAATTTAAATTATGTTGTGATTTTTCTATCAAACAATTCATCCATACTCCGCGTGAAACCAAACAGAACATGTGGCCAAAGAGGAGCCCTTGCCAGAAGAAGGCAGGGAAGGAGTAGACACAAACTCATGCTGAGCTTGGGAATCGCAGCCCAGTGGCCTGCATCCAGGGAGATACAGCATGGCACCCTGTCGGCCCTACACGGACTCAAATTCCCCAGTTACCATGTAAGAGCTGCCTGACCTTGGGCTGGTCATTTGACCTTGCTCAGCCTCAGTGTCCTCGGCATCATATCTACTTCATCGGGCCACCATCGAGATGGAATGAGATATCATGTACAAGGAGCCAGCGTGTTACAAGCCCCCCTTCAGGGAAGTGACTGATGCTGCTGCCCGTGAACCTTTCTGCCCTCAAAGAGCTTGTATCTGTTTGCAAATTGACACTCTACTCTGAAGCCTGTCTTTCCAAAATAAGGGAAATGTCCCACCCCCAGGTTCTTTGTGATTCTCAGAGCTTTCTTTTTCACCCAGGTGGGGGAAATTAATTTCTGTACCCAACCGTATATCAATGACATTATTTTATCCATTTTTTTTCTTTTATGGTGCTTTCAGTGTCCCCAGTAAGAAATCTTTGCCTTTGCCAAGATCATGAATGTAGTCTCTTACTATTTCCCCTGAAAGTTGATTGCTTTTTTACATTTCACATTTAAATCTGCCATCCATCTGGAACTGATTTTTAGCAACACTATTTTAAATATTAATTTGGTGTTTAAATGTAATTTGAATATTAATTTGGTAGCATTTGTCACAATTTTTTTTCTTTTTTGTTTTTAAATGAAAAAGGAACTTAGAAAGCACTAACTTTTTGGGTGGGAAAAATTATAAACTCTAAAATTACAATATTGTTCTAATTTAACTTTAGGATAGTCAAAATATCAGAAAACAAGTTTTCCATTTTGTGAGGCCAAATAAAAATCAATTTGCCATACATATTAATTACGTACATGGGGAGAGAATGTTTGTACGACGTGAATGAACCATGGTGATTATTTAAGACATTTGGACTGGTTTCAGGAAGAAGTCATTCATTCATTCAACATTTTATTGATATTTATATTATAAATATACATTCACAATACATATATTTACATAAAATATTTATACTTGTTAGCTATGTTATATTCATTATGTTTATTTACACATGTCTATATATTTATCCGTATGTATTATATTAAATGCATTTACAGTAATGTGCCTGTGAAGATACGTGACTTGCTTGGGTGAAACTGGGGAAATTCCAAAAGGAACTTGCCCTAACCACCGAATGAAGACACTCTAAGACAGGTGAAATGATGCCATTCGTGAGCAATATCAAACTTTACTCTCTGCCTCTGAGCATTGTCATTATTTCAAAGCAGTGTCATTTAGGTCACAGATGTGGCTCCATGTGCACCAGAAGAGAAGTGTGATCTTCGTCTAGTATGAAAGACCCAGGCATTTATGGTGTAGCTGCTACACTTAGCATCCTCAGTCAGAACGGGAACAACACAGAGACTGATGGAGATCGATGTGACAGAGCACAATTTCTTCTGCCGGGAATTGACTTCGGATACTGGTTTTTCAGGTGGCCAAGCCACTAAGCAGGGGGAGCAGTTTATTTACCCTTCTTCTAAATATGAAGATAAATGAAAGTGAGAAGTAACCTGATAGTCTTAGGTAAAAAGCAAAATTCTATGTTGTCCTTTTTATAGCACCACAAATCACTTTTTATTCCAAGCTGTAAATGCTGTCATCAGTGATCCTGGCAGGTTCACATTAAAGCAAAAAAAACACACTGCCTGAGGAAACAGTCAAGCCAAGGGGTTCAAGGTTCCCATATTGTAAAGACTTGGGCATGGCAAGAGGCAGGTACCAACAAACCCAGTGCCGTTTCCAGGTGAATCTGAATCCTGGTCTGGTTGAAACAGACAGAGCTGCCAGGCTCTTCTGAAATTTTTTCAGTTTGTCTTTATTCCTGCCCAGAGAAAGGCTAATTACACATCCTCGTGGCCTGTGGACATCTGAAAGGACCCGTATTTTCCCCAAAATCACTTTAGCCAAAACTCTTGGGTAAGACTCATGACCCAAAATGCTGTCCCACACATCGGTCCTGAACATGATGATTTTTGAACTGGAAAACTTTTTTCAGATCCAGAATCACTAATGACTATATCAAGTGCACAAGAATGTCAGCAAGGGACATCCAGGCTGTGTGACTAGAGACAAAGTCATGCCCATGTGGGGCCTACAAGCTCTATTTAGCTCTACCATCCGTGTTCATGTTGAAAACATCTACTCCATACCCAGTTTTTTTTTCAATTCTAACGGATTCTAAGCCAGTCTGCCCCATAATAATTTCTTTGTATGATTTGTTTTTTTAACTCCAAATTAGGAATAATAAAACTGAGACCTCAGCTCTGGGGAGGATGCTCCCCTTCTGTGCACAGCTGTCACAGCTGTCCACACCAAGTTGCCAATCATAAGCCGGAAAGGGAGGAGAGTTGGCTCGTGGCCCCCTTTTACGTAGCGTTTCAGGTTCCTAACATCACCGTTCTTTGCTGATTTTTAGCAGGTGTGGTCTAATCCACAGCCAACCACACCAGTGGGTGGGTCAACCTCTGGGAGCAGCCTTTCTTGTTCTCGGCAGGTTTCTTGATGAAATGAAGTAGAGGAAGGAATGAAATCTGCCAAATCCACCTGCTCCGTACCTCGGTGTGTCGGTGGAAAGACCTAACTTTGCCCTGTAGGCCTTTCACAGCCTCCAGGCCCCCACTGCTCATCAAAGAAGAGAGCATCCCTTTCTCCTCTGTGATGGGAACCTTAACAGCCGAAAATGCCCCAGTTGAAATGCTAGGGGTGCTAAAATTTAAAAACTGCATTAGTGAATTCAGCACCCAAGTTCCTTTCCGTCTAGCTTGAGAAGGAGACTGTTAATTCTCCATGTTTTTCCGTGGGCTCCCCAGTTGAAAGCTACATCCTAAGCTTTGATTAAAGGAGGTAGTATAAAAAATATACAGCAAAGAATATGGAAATAATATGGAAACAGCTATAATGACTGATACCGTGGCCAAAAATCTTCCAACTCTAATAGGAAATTTGATTTGATTTTTTTGGATGGGGAGGGGAAACAACACCTTGGAAATGAGAGAACGGAAGCGTTGGGTGCCATATTTCCAGTTTTCACCTTCATGGCTTCAGCAACACAAAATGGCATAAACGCAGGTCACCACCCAGCGCCTGGGCAGAGAATGCAAGTACGGTTGGTCCTCGATATCCGCGGGTTCCGCATCCACAGTCGGTTGAATCTGCAGATGAGTAACCCGCGGATATGGAACGCAAGGATGCGGAACCCGCGTGTACCGAGGGCCTACTGTAGGGACCTGAGCGGCTGCAGATTTCGATATCCGCTGGGGTCCTGGAACCTATCCCCTGCGGATACGGAGGGATGGCTGTATTCATTTACCGAGTGTGGAAGCACAGGAAGGACAGAGAGTCACGCTTCATGGCCACTCGGCTACCTGGAGTCAGCAGCCCGCTGGCTGCCTCGTTCATCTCTCTGGCCTTTTGCTCAGTCACAACCCACTTCGACACGGGGAACGAAGGCAGAAATGTCAGCAGACCGTTTCCAACTGTCGATCCTCTGCCATGTAACTGTGGTTGCGCTGATTGTATTGCTCTCGGCAAAATCTTGTCTTTCCTGCAGTGTAGCCGAAACACTAGGTTGTATCAATTGCCGTTGAAAACACAACACGTTACATGTCAGACACAGAGGAAATAAAAATCGCTGACGCTCTGTTTTGCAAGGACAAATTAATTTGCCCCAGAAATAGCGTGTTTGCCACCGATCTCCTTAAAAGTATTGTGAGATTATCGGGAAAAATTCATACAAGCTGTTGGTTATATCAGCTACATCATTTCAGCCCACAGAGGCAAGTCCTGCTTGTCAGTTTGCTGCTGGGGGCAAGGACAAGGCGTTAACAAAGAAAGTCACATTCAATTAGAAACCATCACCGGGGTTGGCATTTGCGGTTGCTCTGCACGGATCAGCTTGAAGAACAACCACACTGCTGCTTTTTGGTTTGAACTTGAAAGCAAGGGCACTTTGGGCAGCAAGGGGAATCGAGTCATCTCTCTTAACGTGCTGATGAGAAGAAAGAGCTGTTTGCCTGGAAAGTTTGGAAACTAAGGCTTCGTGGTCCTGAGCATGCTCAGGAGACACGGATGGAACAATTATTTTTCAAGCGTCTTGGAAATACTCATTTGCCAAAGACGGGGCTTCTTGAATCTGCAAGGTGCCGGTGACGCCTCCCGGCTGTCCCTGTGCTCAGGTCCTCTCAGAACCTCTCAGGTGACTGGGTTATGGCCTCCGGGCATGGCTTGTAGGTGGTACAGACCCTCTGCAGGCACTAATCTAATGCCTGGGATGCTCATTGACAACTGCCACATGGATGGCCCTCGTGTGCCTTCTGAAGCATCCATTTAACAAACATTGAGCACTGGCTGTGCACCCAGCACCACCTGAGGCACTGGGAATAAATTGTGAGCAAGAACACTGGAGAAAGAGAAATCGTGTTCAGTAGTGTTTCATTGCTAAACAAATTTCACTTGGTTTCCAGCCTTCACAGATTGGTCATTTGGGCTGTGGGTCATCTCAGAGTTAAGTTCATCCAACGCTTTTCAGGAAGAACCCGTTTTCCAGCTATTCTGCACAAAAAGCTGTTGGAAGTGCTCCTTTTCTCCCTTCAGACCAACACAGATGCAGACATGCACACCTGACGCCAGGAGAAGGCCACTGCCACACTGTCGGTGCCAGCACCAGGGCCTTTGCAGTTGCCATACTCTCTACCTGGAGTTGTCTGCTTCCCAGTAATCTCAGTATATCATTTTCTTACTTCCTTCAGGTTTTACTCAAAAGTCACCCTTTCCGGAATGAGGCCTGCCCTGGCCACACCTTCTCATATTATATCATCCTCCAATTCTACTTCTTCCGCTCATCTCTGCTCTATGTTTTATCCTTGGCCCTTCTCGTTGTCTAGGCTCTACATTTTATGTATCTTGTTTGTTTCTGCCTCCCTTCCTAGACTGTAAGTGCCTCTAGGGCAGAGACTCAGCCTGTGCCTGGAAGAGTTGCTTGTACACAGTAGGTGCTGGAGCTGACATTTGCGGAGTGAGTGTGTGAATGAATGAATGAAAGCCTTCAGTATTGCCAGTGATTTTTCAACCTTGCCTCCCCTCTATTTAATGTATACAGTTGAAGCTTCTTATCATAAGCATATAACACTTTCATTCTGTTTTCTGTTGATTTTTATAAAATAATAGAAGCAAAATGCAAGAGGCCATTCGAAAAATTACACCAATATGGCTTGGAGGACATTGCTGAAACTGGACTTTGATGGCCTAGGGGCAGCATTGTCATGAATGGTTTGTCAGCCAGTTCATGAAAGGACAAATTTAGTCCCTTCTATAGGCCCCAGTATTTTAATGATCAAGGTTGCTCAAGGGCTTTTATTTTAAAAGGTACATATTTTTAAAGGCATATATAAAAGTCCAGGAGGGTCTGCGTGTGATTCAGCCTTGGCTGGAGTTGGCCTGTCAGCTTGTCACTCCTGCTAGCACTTCATATCCTTGGGGCAGAGGGGAAACATAATTTGTCATATCATATCCCGCATAGCATTTTCCATACAACTTTGCTATAGTAAATGTCCAAAAAAAAAAAACTGTTGTTGAAATGACTTGATCGTGGAATTTGCTTCTTTATCCTTTCTGGGCTTGAATCTCAGGATCCAGAGCCAGGATTGATGCCCTCAGTACTGCAGGAATCTTTGCTCTGCACTGAAAGGCAATGGGAAGGTCCCGGGCCTGGGCATGGACAGCCAGGAGCCAGTCAACTCACTGGCCTGAGACATGCATCTAAAAAGACCTGGAAACAAATGCAGCTCCAGCCTCCCGTGCTGCCAGCCGGTGCTCCCTTCCCAGCCCTGGAGGCCCACTTGCCTCCTACTGGTTTCTCTTGGGGCACTGTCTGGTTTGGACTATGGCCTTCACCCTGGTGCTGACTCATGTATCCAAGAGGAACCCAAGCCCCTTCCCCTGAAAATGTGTCTGTGAGTGGCAGATAACCAGGCTGACAGAGGTTTCACTCTCGAGTCAGGGGCCCCATCACCACGGCAGGTAACTGAGAGTCAAGGGGCTCATCCTCTTCCTCCTTATCTAAGCTTGTCTCTCAGGCACCTGGGACTCTTCTGAAGGCGGCACCCTACTTCCAGTTCATTCTTGGTCCCACCCAACGGCAGGAACAGGTCCTTGGTGCTCAGCTCTGCCAGCCTTGGCACTTCCCACCAAGCTCTCAGAGGTATGAGCCAGTCAGCGAGTGACATGGGAACCAGGACGGCCAACCTCCCAAATAGTCACATCCAGTTTCTCACAACGGTCCAAGAAGAAGCAAGAACTCTCTTGGGTGAAAAGGAATTAGAGATGATCCAGAAACACAGTCTTCAGATCCTGCCTCCGGTCTGGGCCTCAGGAGACCAAACCTCTTCCCAGAGACTTGTACAGTCAAGGACAGAGCCACTGAAAGCAACTCCATTTACAGGTCTGTTCAGGTGGCCTACATGACTAGAAGGTTCCAGAAGCTCTTGGGGGTCTTTTGTGGATGTGCACCTGGATAAGTTTGTCAAAGCCCTACTTGCAGAGGGAGAGGAAACCCCATCCAGGGCCTCCATCTCAAAGACATGCACTTTGGAAAGCCGGTGAACCACGAAGGGGATGGAGAGTCTATACCCCAAGGAACTGGGATGGAGCAGAGTCACAGAACAGTGCCTGTCCCTGAGTGTCCTGCAAAAGCAAGTGATAAACGTGATCACTTGGGACAGAGAGCCAGGATGGCATCATGCTGTAGAAGTCTGTGGATGGGACTGGTGGGCGCAGTGCAGAGTGGGACTCTGGTTGGTTGGCTTCTAAGGGGCAAGCTAGACAATTTTTACAGTAATTAGATAGACTGAGAGACCGAGATACCTCTGGTTAAAAGAAACACATTAATAGCTGGTACAGTGAGGACATCTTTTCTTGCTCACCCTAGAGAAAGCGTCTCCCTGGGACAGGGGACCAGGCTGGGCTTTCCACTGAACACAAGTGAGTAGTGTTTACACTGTTGTGAGGCTGGAGCTGAAACGCTCTCTGATTGTGATTCATAAAGCAGCTCTTCTCCTATTGGTTCCAATTTTCCTTTTCTCTTCACTCGACATCCTCCGACAAGCTCTTTAAACCTCATTCTGGCTTAAAATCTGAGAAAGCTGAGATTGTGAATATCCATATTATGGAACTTTACCTCCTCCCTCCCCCTGACTCAGCCTTTCCTCCCAAGGCTCCTTGCTGGAGATGGAATAGCCTTGGTCAGGGCTGTGGGCCAGGGAACGACACGCTGTTGTGCTCATACCCCATAGGTGTGCTGTGTTTTTTCTCAGCATACCCATTTTAGGCTTGTGTGGTATTAAACTTTTCTGCCAGTAAGCAGAAAAGGCAATTTTTGTAAAAACTGAGAAACAACTTGCAGGCGAGAGCAGATATTTCAGAAATGACTCAGAATCGTGTTTTGCTAGAAGAATGCTAATGAAACAAGGAGCATATATTCATGAAACTGATAACACGCCCTCAGAAAGAATGACTCTTATTAGACAACTGAACTTGAGCAAAACATTCATGTCATTGATTACAATGGATTGACTCCCACTCCAGCAGCAGACATTAGCTTTAATGTAACTCCAGAAGGGAAGATTATTCTTTGGGCAATACTGAGAGAGCACGTCTTTGTGATCCTCTGAAACAGTTCATTCACCTCTGAAATTGACTGTGAACCTTGGTGAAGAAGCATCTCAGAAATATCTGACTCAGTGAACTAACAGCCACCCCAGTGCACCTTCCACACCCACGACCTCAAATCCAGGGACCCGCAGAAAGTCAGCTTTCTCAGCATCCCCGTGGCCCTTGGAGAATGGTGCACTTTCCTCCTACAGCCCATTGCCCATGAAAAGTCAAACTAGCCCTTCAGCTTGAGCATGACAACAATGATCTTCCTAAGTTCTGACTTACATAAATTAACCGAGTCATAGCATATTTGTGATTCATGTCACCTACCCAGGGCAGCTCTGGAGACGGCTAACTCCCGTCTGGGAAGCAGTCAGCTAACACTACCTGGATGAGAAATGCGCCTCACCTTCCGGCAGCTCTTTGTTCTCTCTTTCAAAGAGATGGTGTTGGCGCTCACTTGTTGCTGTACTTGACGGTGGCTCTGTTCTCAGTCCTGCCTTCAATGCTCTTGAGGATTTTCTGCAGCCAAAATTGGGGATGGTTCACAGGTAAGAGGGTGAGATGGACAAAAATCTGGAAGGAAGGCAGGTGCATTCACGATGCCGTGCCCAGACCTCTGGGTCAAAGGGGGAACTCACTCCTCCCAGAACCCAGAGGCTTGAAGTCGAAGTGGCTCATCCCCACCCGGAACCTCTTACTTCTCCAGGAACAGCCTTGGAAGGATCTGAATTGGACTCCAAAGCAGGCTTTGAACAGCAGAAAGAGTCATTTAAAACCAAGGTAATGAGAAGGGTGTAAATGCTGGGGATTTCTTATTTAAACCTCACGAATTGGATTTGATCTTTCTTACAATCATTCCTAAAATCATAATCATTATGATTAAGTTTAAGAAAAACAAGAGTTGTTATATTTTAGAGATGCATGCTGAAATATTTACAGATAAAATGACATGATGTTTGGAATTTCCTTAAAAAAAAATCCAGAGGGTGGTGAGATGATGTTATAGATGAAACAAAATCAACTGTAAGTGGATAATTGTTGAAGCCAGGTGATGGCTACATGAGGGCTCATTATAATCTTCCCTCTATTTTTGTATCTGTTTGGGATTTTCTATGATATAAAGTTGAAAATTAAATATTTTAAGAGTCGTCTTTCTCAGAGACAGTTATCTAGTTTGAGACTCAGTTTCCTTTAACTCTTTGTCTAAATCTAAACCACGTGGTTTTTATCTTGCAAAAAAGAAACCACAGAGTTACAGCTCTCTCTCTTCTCCTCTCCTCTCAGCTCTGCTTTCTTCTCAGGGATTCTGGGTGACAGGCACACAGCACAACACCTCACGTTCAGCAGACACACTCCAGAAACACTGTGACTCTGTCCTCACCGCCCAGACCACTGCTCACAGAGCGCTGGGCTGATAGGATAACACTGCCCCATGAAGCAGCCAGGCCTCTACCTTAGAAAACACCCTTGAAAGAAACAATCCAAGAGCTTGACTATTGACAGTCTACAAAATATTTTCAAATTCTTGAATGAGACAAAAAAACTCAGTACCACTGAGAGACACAGCAAGAACTCACCTATCTCAGCCCTGCCCACACAGACCGCCCCTCCTTCCTTGAGGGCAGGAATGGCAAGGGCTGCAGTGTGAGCAGAACTGAGCTGAACTCCCGCCCCTTGCACAGACCTGGCTGGGCCCTCTGTGGGACCTTCACATCCCCACTGAGTCCTTTCCATAGTCGCAAGGCAGTCCCCTAAAACAAATGGGCACAGCTGAAAGGAATCTGTTAACTGAATAAAGAAAACTGAAAAAAACACAACATTGCTGAAGGATCAAACTCTCCAGAAAGAAGTTGATGGCATCTGCCCGGGACAGGGATGGGTGTCACTTTAAAATGTTTGTTCCAATTATAATAGCCTTGTAGGTAGACAGGAAACTGCCAAAAGCCAGAAAGAATGTCTGCTGGGTCAATGCAGCAGGAGGGGGAGGGTGGCTGGACACAAAAAAGGGAGGAAGGTTAATGACCAGCCGGCCGCTGTGAAAGCGAACTTGGCCAGAGGCCACGCAGAAAAAGCCTGCCATGGCCCTGACCTGTTGAGTGCTTATTCGCTGTGCACAACTGCTCTGTTCTGAAAAAGTTGTGAAATCCACTTTGTCAAAGAATTGTATTTTGAATGCCCAAATGGGATTTTACTTAACGGAAGTCTGTTGCGAGTTATCTTAGAGAATTTCTGGGGTTATCCGTGTGACCTCAGGCAAGTTTCCTAACTTCTCTATGCATCAGTTTCCCCATATATAAAACAGGAATAATAATAGTGCCTACTTCATCGGATTGTTGTAAGAATTAACACACTTGAAGGGCTGAGAATAGCATCTGGGATCTAGTTAGTGCTCGACAAAGCATAACTATACGGCCATTTGGAATTTCAAATGTTCAATATGTTAACTTTTCAAATATGAATAAAATTTTCTAAGTTCTACGTGTTCACTTCCAAGAGTATAAATGAAATCTACACAAGCACACATGTAATATAGTGTGCATATGTACATGTAATAACCCAATGGTAACAGTTCTGGGGGCTCGCCGTGTGTGCCCCCAGTGTGCATATGAGCATAGCATCTCACTCCTCCGCCCGTGACTGCTTCATTCTGCCTCCTGAGTAAATTCTTTGGCCCCAGTTCATCTTCTACACCACTGCCAAATAATCTCGTGAAAGATTAGCTCTGTGTCACCTTCTGCTCCTATACCTTCAGTAACTCCCCTTTGTCTACCAAAAACCCAAGCTCTTCAGCGGCATTTGAGGCATTCCCGGGTCTGGCCCAAACTCAGACTTTACATCTTCTGGAAGCCCCTATCCCAGTGGCCTTAACATCTAATTGATCAACACAGCTTTCTCTGAATTCTTCACTTCCCTTCTCTTTTGAAGCCTCTGCTAAAATCCCAATTAGTCCTCTGGATCCAGCTCAAAAGACCCTTCTCAAACAGCCTGCCCAGCTCATTCAGCCCAACAGAAGAAGCATCTTCCTTCTCCTGTCCCCGTCACACTCCGTGTGTGCTCTCCTGGGTGGGGCTCCTATTGCATGTACATTGGACCTCTTTGGAGGTTCAGTTATTATCCCCCCTACTAGAGATGTTGGTCCCTTGAGGGTGAGGGTATATCTCATTTATCTGTGCTTTCCACTGAACAATCATGATGCTTTGCACATGTTAGAGGCTCTGAGGACATTCCTGGAAAGAAGTAATGAATGAATGGGCAACACACACACAAGATTTCATCCATGAGCATTGTTTGCTGGGGAAGACGTAGCTATTCTGGGACCTCGGGTCTGGGAGGGAAACCATCCTGTCCTGTTCAGTTCTCTTTGAATCCTCCTGATCTCATCAAGGAGAAAGAGTGGCGGCTTTAACTGGTCCATATTCCTGTTGATCTTCCTTTTCCACAGATAGAACAAGCCTGAGGCTCAGCCTCCTGTGGGCAAGAGAATCGAGAACATTGCTTTATTTCCGTGTGGTCTTTTTCTATCCATATTAGGTTGATCATGTGCTTCAATCTAATATTGTCTATTAATGGCAAGTGATGCTGGTTTTTCATTTCTGATAGCACTGTGAAGTATACACTCTAAATAAGCTTATTTAAGCACAACGACTGAGTCATCATAAAGAAAATGAGCAAGTGAACAGTAGGCCAGCAGTGCATGGCTAAGGCAGGCATCGTGAGGACGTTGTGTGACGTTTGAGAGATATGGTTCACACCTTTCAGCCTTATCGAGCTGACAGCGCAGCCTTTTCTCCTCCAGGTGTCTGTGTCCTTCCCCTGCCTGATACCACTCTTCATGCTCCCTGGAGTAACTGCCAAGAGTATCAACCAGGGCTACCTAGGGCTGCCTCTGCCTGCTCTGGGAGCTCTCCAAGTCTGGAGCCACCACATCTTCTCAGGACCCACCATGACGTCCGCCTCCTAGAAGTCACCCAATGAGCATTTGAGGGGGACATCACCCACTAGAAAACAGCTGCCCAAATGCTACCCTGAAGGTCAGATTTTACGAATATAACTAATCAAGGCCATCCCTGCCAACTCTTTATTAAATGGTTACCTTACCCAGTGCCTTATTCCGAGTGGGTACCCATTAAATATTTCTGGATGAATAAAATGCTATTTTATTTCTAGGTGACAACAGATATTTCCCTAAGATCTTTCCTTTCAATTTCCAGAAAGTTAGCTTACAAAAGCTAAGAGTCTCTCTCCCTACTTTGGAGTGATCCAGTGAGCACTCCAGAACTGGTCATTTCAGGTTTTCTGCTTGCCTGGCCCAGGCTATGCTAGCCCACAGGGCATCTTTGTGCAAAGTAGGAACACAGCACCCCTGCCTCCAGGAGCAGAAGGCCCACACTGGGGTGCACGGGAGGTGAGGTGGCCAAGAGCTGGGTGTGGCCCCACGTGACCTCTTCTGACAACTTCACGCACACTGTCGCACGAGACAGTCTGACCTGAAAAGGACCTCTCTTTATCAAAGCAACACGTTTCCCTTCTGGCAGGTCTCATTTCCACCCAAATCAAGGTTGTGTACAGCATCCCATTTGCTGCCAAGGGCCAGAGAGAATCTATCACCAGCCTAGTGTCCTGTCACCAGGCCCCGGCCCCAATCTCCAGCGCTGTCAGAGCCCACAGGTGGCTCATTCTCCAGGCCGGCTCGCTGACGCGTCCAAGCCTGTGTTTAACCATCTGAGCACTCCTTAGGGAGCTGTGGGTGCCCTGCACCCTTTCTCTTTCCTTTTTCTTTTTTTATGACTAATTGATTTTTTTCACTCTAGATGGTTTTTTATTAATAGACTTTTTTTTTGAGCAGTTTTCAGTTTACAGAAAAAATGAGCAGAAGTACCAAGTTTCCATATACTCCATCCCCCAACCCAGGGTGCCATATTATTATGACCATCTTGCATTAGTGTGGTACATTTGTTACGACGGCTGTGTTGTTGTAGTTGTTGTTGTTGTCATTATTAAGTAAAGTCCATAGTTTACATTACGGCTCACTCTGTGTTGTACGTTCCATAGATTTGACAAATGTATAATGACATGTATCCGTCGTTACAGTATCATGTAGAATGGTTTCACTGCCCTAAAAATCCTCTGCGTTTTTTTCCTTTTTTATTAATTCTGCTTCTGCTAAAAAGCCCGCAGGCCTGCTTCACAGGTGGCCTCCCGGGAGGCCTGGTGGAGCCTTCGCCCACTCTCAGCTGTAGGTGTCCCTGCTTACACACATGCTGGGTGGGATGGAGCGGGGCTCTGGCGAGAGGAAGGCCGCGAGCAGGCATTCTCGCTGAGCAACAGCAGCAGAGCCAGTGAGTTCTATTGCCAAATCGTTGGTAGCGGCGAAAACATGCTTCCTCCTGCAGCTACTGCGAACACCCCGCTATTGTGGTCATCACTTCTGGGGCCAGGAGCAGGAAAAGGAGACAGAGCAGCTTACCCAGCAGCGTGGAGCCAGGGTGGGCAGAGACCTACAGGCACGGAACGCGCTCCTCCTTCCGGGCCTCCCAGCGCCCAGGACAGTCCGGGCATGCAGCGTGCCCAGGCTGAGAAGCAAAGGTGTTGTCTTCCAGATCCCTATGTTCGCCTACACTGCACCTTCGCCTCCAGAAGATCTGGAGTCAGTGTGGCCCGGCCACCAGAGTTAGAGGACCCTCTTGAGAGCAGGCCTGCGGCCACTTACGATGCACTTGTCTCCACTGCCCGTGTCGGTGGATTAGGCGTCCAGACGCCCCTCTCCCGTACAAGGAGAGGGCCCGCGAGTACAGACAAATGCGGGCCTGACCTGGACGGCTGCGACATGTGGGTCTCTGTTCTATGGGCTCTGCCCACAGAGCCCGGTGCCTACATCTCCGCCTCGGGAGCACGGGGAGAGCCTCCAGGGAGTGGTGTGGGAACAGCCTTGACAGGCAGCCCAGTGGGGTCACCAGATTTGGAGGATGGGGTCACCAGATTTGGAGGCTGCCTGGTAAATTTGAACCTCTCTGCTTGAAATGTAAGACAATTTGGTGTAAGTATTCTCCATGCTCCAAGTCTCTGCACAGAATCCAGCACTGGCTTTCCCCTCTCCTCGGAACATCATGTCCCCAGGCTACAGCCAGCCTCTTCTGGAAGTGGGGTGAACGCTGCCCCCGCAACAAAGAGATCTGTCTGGTTTCCAGCTCCTGGGGGCCCTACACACTCCGCAGGTCTGTCTACACCTCTCCAGATCACAGACCCAAGCCAGGCTCCAAAGGAGGTAGGTTAGAAACACAAGCTTCGTCCTACCAACCTAACTAAAAGGATTTGAGAAGCAGTGAAAACAGCCGTATCAAGTCCAGGAGCATAAAAGAGGAGCACCCCAGCTCCTCTGACCCACGTGTGGCCTGCCCAAGTCCTCCTAGTACGGCAGCCCCACACAGTCACCAGGGCTGAGTGGACACGGGGAGCCGTGGGTGAACGCCCACTCTGAATCCTGAGCTGGCCGGAGGGAAGCCCCAGAAACACCCCCCACCCCCCCTCTTAGAACTCTAAAGAGAGGGCTGGAGAATTTTTCTCCAGCTCTAGTCTCGGCAGACTCCAGGGAAAATGGATGGAAAGAGGCCCAACACAAAATATGACATCAAATCCACCCACCTCTTGCATTCCTCTGTGAAGGTGGCTGCCAAGAAGGGAGGGTTAGGAGCCAGGCCCAGAGCCGCTGGGTGGGAGTCCCAGCTTAGCTGCTTATTGGCTGTGCAACTCCAAGCAGGCTAGTCTCCCGCTCGTGGCTTTATCTGTAAAGCGAGGGTGAAAATAACACAACCATGGACCACAGAGGGGTGTTGTAAGAAGAAATGAATGACTATGTGCATAGCCCTTAGCACAGCGACAGGCACGCAACAAGCGATCTAAAACACTATAAAGGACTTGAAGGCACTCTTTTATTTATTTTTGTCAGAAGATGAGATAGATCTTCTCTCTCTGATTCATACTCGGTGACAAAAGCCACCTGGCTTCTTGGGGTTTGTATAATAAATTCACGTATCTCACTTTCTGATTGACACCATTCCTGCTCTTGTTTCCTGTGGCTGCCAAACATCCTCCCCAGTTACCGGACAGACACAAGCTCCCTTATCCTCAGCAAACTCCAGGAAAAGGGGTCACGTTTTACAGAGCAGGAACGTCAGAAAAAGGTAACATCTCATTAGGATGTTCTTGCCTTTGGCCATAAGACCCTAAGTTTTAGTAAAAAAGCATTAATAGTGAAGGTAAGGTAGGAGGATGTTGTCAATTCTGTTGACACAATCCAGCAAATATTTTTAATAATAATATTAAATATTAATTTAAGATTTAATTATGTTTTTAAAACATAAAATTTTAAAACACAATACACGTGTGTGGACATAGAAATGGTAAGATGTATTTCAGAATGTGCAGTCTTTACATATTCAGAATTAACTTCCTCGGTAAACACTTCTTTGCTTCACCATTGCCCACATCCATGCTACCCCACCCCCTTTTTCTTTTATTTGCTGAGGAAGATTGGCCCTGAGCTAACACCTGTGGCCAGTCTTCCTCTATTTTGTATGTGGGTCACTGCCACAGCATGGCTGACGAGTGGTGTAGGTCCACTCCTGGGATCCGAACCCAGGCCACCGAAGCAGAGATGCCAAGCTTAACCACTATGCCACCAGGCTGGCCCCTCACGCTACCCGTTTTTGCCCGCTGATGAACATCTCAGAATTTGGAGAAAAGGGTTTTAAGAAATCTCTAACACACATTTAAAAACCATGGAGAAATTAGGCTAAAAGCAGCAGCAGTAATAGTAGCAAGAAACATTGTATTCGGGAGCATGTGTAAGAGATGAACAAAAAGAGTCCATGCGCATTCGCACTCGCACGTGCGCGCGCACACACACACGCACATTCCCAGTGTCAGGCTAAGCCTCGCAGGTCTGAGGAAAACAATGTCACCATTCACCATGATTTGGGAAGCCCTGTTCTCAACTGAGATCTCATCTTGGCAGCAGAGAACGGTGCCTGAGCAGATGCTCCCAAAGGCCAAAGAAAATTGAATTGCGTTTCTTTTAGCATTCGCCCGGAGGCAGCCCCACTTCACATTTCATAATAAACCAACTCTCAGAGAGCTCCTATGGGGCCCTCCTTAATTTACTTAACTTTTGTTGGCAGTGGAAAGCAGGCCGGCAGCATCTGATGGAGCAGCTTCGTCCGAGTCACCTGCCTTCCCTAACACACACTAGAGGGTGGAATGGGACCATCAACCTGCTGTTCTGGACCGCAGCCGCGCAGCAGGGCTGTAAAATACACGCTGGCACCCAGCCCTGGTGGAACAGTGGTCTACAGAGGCAAGATCCCAGATTTCTACGTTGCCCAAAGCACAATGGCCTTTATCAAGGGTAAATATTGCTCAGGCGTCTTATATTTAGGAGCCGTGAAAACTAGACCCAACAGTCTTGCTTTTCCTTTACCCTCTGGACCTGTTCTTCCAGGTTACACTGGATTTTGCCACGTAACCATAGATGCTACTGGCCCTTTATGGACTTGTTGTACCCCTTCAGACGTCCGGAAGGCAGCTCTTCTGTCTACTCTCCCCGGGTTCTCCCAGAGCCGTACCCACAGTAAGTCCTCAATAAAGGCTGCGTGGAGACCAAGTGGATGCATGAGCAGGGATCTGCAGGATGGAAGTCAGAGGCCGTTCTTTGAGAGCATGTTTAATTACAGTGTCCCAGGCAGTGACTAAGCAGGGGAAGACCGCTGAGGACAGGCAGATCTGTCTTTCGTTATTCCAGAGAGGAGCTAAGGAAGGCAGGCAGGATGCCCTCTCCCCAAGACAGCCACCTCCATCCACCAAGAGGAGAGTCGGAGCCTGACTTGTTCTATACAACTGTAGTCTTAGTCATAACCCAAGACCATCCATGCCCACGGGTAATCTGGAGACCCCTTGGAAGATATTTGCATGTCGAAATTGACATTTTCAGAGGTCATGGGGAAACAGGTCTTCAAAGTCAGGCTTCGTTGAGAGAGGACACACATTATTCTAGATTCTGAAAGTTCTCTTAGCCTATGAAGAGCCAGACCTGGCCACCTTGACCATGGAGTTTGCTGTAGGCCTGAATGAAGGGAGGATGGAGGACCTCATCATAGAAGCCTCGCCCAGCAGGAAGGGGAGGTAGATGCCCTTCTGGCTGAGAGGACAGCTGCTGAGAGAGAGTTGCAGGGAGAAGGGGGACGCAGCTTGATCCCTCCTCGCAGAGGTGGGTTGCAGAAAGACCCAGCCTGGTGAGCAACCAGAGGGCGAGATGAGAGAGGCTCTGAAAGGGGGAGGGGCTGAGCTAGTGTCTGAGACGATACCACGTGCTGCCGCCTCCTCGCCAGGGAGGCACGGGCGGTGGGAGGCTATCTAGGTAAACTAGCCTGCCTCTCCCTCTGTCTCCATGTGGCCTGCAAAGACCCAATGCTCCTATGTGCCCCCAGAGGGAAAACAGGTGTAGCTGTGACGGAAGGTGTCAGAGCCTGGGGACAGGTGACAAACAAGGCTGAGATTGAGAGGATCTGCAAGGCCAGGGATCTGAGCTGAGGAAGTCCTACAGGACAGGAGGGCCAGCCAGACCCAGTGGTGCCCAGTGCTGGATGTTTAAAGCCCGGCCGAGGCCAGCCCCAAGCCAACCAACACCCACTGTGTCTCAAAGGCTGGATGAGTTCAGAGACCACACCACACGCCACGAGAATCCACAAGCTTCTCCCTCTTCCAGCCGCCAACCTGGGACAGAGGAGGGGAAGAGACACCCTTTAAGAAGGAAATCTGAGTTTGATTTAACCATGTATTTACCCAAAAGAAAGTGAGTTAAACCAAAAGAGTCCAAGTTGCTTTCAGCTGGCAAGTTTAAGGTTCACCTCCACCCCAACCGCCATCAGCAGTAAATAAGGAGATGACTGTAGAGAACTTAAAAAATAAAAATAAAATAAAATAAATTACCATTTTCTTCACTCTGAGTGGCAGTGTTAAATTTTTCCTCTGCTAAGAGTGTGCATGCCGTGGGAAACCCAGCTTAATTCATGCTGCTGATTTAATAAATACTCGTCAGAGATGTGCTGGGAAGCTCCACTCATGGAAACACTGCCATTGGCTGGAATTAGTGCCAGACAGAAGCACACATTGATACGTGATTGGGGATTAAGAGGAAAGACACCTGACTCTGTAGCCCAGAGACTCCGGTTTTCCAGGCCCAGTCCTGGCACTGACCAGCTGTGGGATCGTGTTGAATGGTTAAACTGTTCTGGGATTCTGTTTCTTTCTTTAATATGAGAGAATTGATTAAGACAGTTTCTAAAATTCTTCCTTAATCATTAATTAGTAATGATGATAATGTCCATACACAAGCATTTACTGAGTGCCTGCTAGCTGCCAGCCACCGTACTATCTGCTTTGCTTCATAACCACAATTTGCCTTTAGAATAGTCTTATGAAGGAAATAAAAGTGGTATCATCTGCATAAGATATGATTGTTTACATAGAAAATTCCAAAAATCTATAAACAAGTCATTAAAAATAATAAAACTTAGTGAAGATGTATATACAGCAAAGAACTAGAAAGTATAATTAAAGAGACACCATTTATAATAGTCTCAAAGAATATCAATACTCTGAGAATAAATCTAGCAATAGATGTGCAAGACTTCTGAAAGGAAAAGTATCAAACTTTATTAAGACATAGTAAAGAATAAACCTAAAGAAATGGAGAGAGATATCACGGTCGTGGATAATACGATTTAGTACGGTAATGTGATCTATACATTCAATGTAATTGCCATCAAATTCCCAGTATGCTTTTTTAATAGAACCCGAAAAGATGATTCTAAACTTATTTGAATGAGTAAAGGACCAAAAATAGCCAGGATGTTTCTGTAAAAGAAGTGAAGGGAACTTCCCTTACAGATATCTGGACTTTTACGAAGCTGAAGTAATTAAAACACTGCAGTATTGGTTCACGGACTAAAATTGACCACGGAATAGAAATGAGATCCCAGAAAAAGATTCATGCGTATAAAGAATTTTTTTTATCACAGAGGATAAAGGTGGCCAATGAGAAGAGGAGAGACTGATCACTAAATGGAGCTGGAAAAAATAGTTATCCATGTGAGAAAAAAAGAACTTGGCTATCTCCTTCAAATCACATCTGGAGAATAACCCCAGATAGGTTAAGGAATTAAATGTCAAAAACAAACTTTAAAATTCATAGTAGATGATACAGGTGGCTGTCTTTTCTACCTTCCAGTAGCCAAAGCTTTTCTTAGACAAGCGTATAAAATTGACTATAAAATGGTCAATTTAACTATGTCAAAATCAAGAACTTTTGTTCACCAAGAGATACCTTTAAAACGCGAAAAGACAGGATAGAAACTGTAACAGGCTATTCATAATATCAACCACAAAGATTTAGTATCAATAATATATATAGAGAGAACTGCTACAAATCAATTTTTTTCAGAAAACTCAGGATAGTAATGGGGAAAAGACACCATGAGGTATTTCACAGAAGAGAAAACTTACACGCCCAATAAATTTATGAAGAAATTCATGAAGAAAAATGCAAATCAAGATCACAATGAGATAACATTTCATACCCATTCAATTAGCAAAAAGTAAAAAGTCTAACACTATTCAGTGTTGGAGAGGATTAATCTTGTGGCATTGTAAATTGATGCAAACTCTTTAGAAAGCGGTTTGGGATTATCTCCTAAAGTTGGACTCACATTCGCTCTCTGTCATGACTCCCTTTCAAGGTCATAGTCAAGAGAAACTCTTACACTGTTTAACAGCAGGTGTGCACAAGTATCATTATAACAGCTCTGTTCTAACTAGCACAGGTCTGGACCCCCTCCTTCCCAAGTGCCCCTCAGTGGGAGAGTGGATGGCTACACTCTGGTGTATTCACTCCCTAGGGTGCAGCAGTCAGAACAAAAGAATTACAGTGACACACAATAAGACGGATGGATCTTAGCAGTATAACATCACATGAAAAAAGTAAGTCCCCAAAAGTTACATATAGCATATCGATTTACAAAGTTAAAAATAATTAAGATAAAAATATACATACTTTCTAGAAATACTACAGAAGCATAAAACCAAGTAAAGGAAAGCAGGGGTATTAGGAACACAGGACTCAAGATGATAGTGACCTCAGGAGTGGAGAGAAGGGGTTCCCAAGATATTGGGGACCACACAGTGAGATGTAAGTTACTGTCCTAGTCAGAGTTTTCAATCTGGGTGGTGGATTCGTGGGTGCTCTTTACACTATTGGAAATAACTAACGACACAGCTAAATAATTGATAAAGACAGCCAGACACAGATCAGAGGTGAGACTGTTATAACCCAGGATCCTGATGAATCTAATTCTTGAGCTCTGAGGGATGGGGAGGGGAGTAAATGCTGTTATTATCTGCATGTTACAGGCAAGGAAATTGAGGCTCAGGTTGGTTAAGCAACTTGCCCCAGGCCACACAGCCAATAAATAGCACAGCAGGGACCCAAAGCCAGGGCATTGATTACCCCCACGTAATCAACAGGCAGCCATGTGTCCATGCGTTTAGATGTGGCCTGTTGCCTAGAAGGAGAAGCCCCAGTGGTGTCCGTAGTGGGTGGGTCTCCCAATTTAAACTGGGATCATTGATTCCCACATCAACTCTTGAGGTTGCTCATTTGCCATCATAACCTGGAGGTCTTGGAACACTCCCACGAGCTGATATCCCACCCACACACACACACTCAGACTGTTATCTGGCACCTCTTCAAATCATTTTCATATTCTTTTTGAGCAGTTTCATTTTCTAGGCCTGTTACTTCAGAACTCATTCACAGGGTACATATGAAAGAAATGTTGCTCAGCAATGACTAAGCATATGAGTAAGTTTTTATTTTAATAGTACCATGTAGGAGGTTTCTTTATAAATGAATGGGGAGAGAAGGGGGAAAGCTTGCAAACTGTCCACAGACAGGAGCTAAAACCTGTAAAAGCATGCTAACACAGACTTACTCTTTTCAGTTTCAGGGTAAGCTCTGTTTTGTAATATCTTTTGCAAAAAAATAAAAAGACAATGAATAATCTTTTTACATTGCAGCTCTTAATTTCTGCTGTCCCAGTGAGTGGAAATTTGTGGGCCACATGCACAGACAGCAAATTCACCAGGATCCCATTCTGGTCCGAAATGCTCGTGCAACAGAAATGCTCGCCTCGGAATCGAGGAGGGCTGGCTGGTCTGTGTTTAAGCACCATTACTTTGCATTGCCCTGAGCTGCTAAATTCCATCCGCAAAATCACTTTCAAAGAGATTGGGCTGTGACAGGATTTATGACGGGCCGTGCACGGCATCGTCCGGGGAATGACTGGTCAGAGTCAGGAAGTGCTGTTAACGGCTCTCTGTCCCCCAGGTTGCACGCTGAGTCCTTCCCTGTCACTGAAGCGGCACCGTCTCTAGAGGGCAGCACCCAGCAGAGCTGTAGGACACAGTGGAGCCTCCAAGGAGAGGCTGGCGGTTGTTGTCCTGGAGTTGGGGTACCTCCCTGCGCCCTTCCCCATCTAAGTGAGCATTTGTTGTAGGCTCAGGACATATCGCCTCACTCCCTTTTTCATGAGACGGCTCCCTGAGCCTCTCACAGGGATGGGGCAGGGGCAGGAGTCCACTGGTCCCTCCCTGGGTTGTGCCGGCAGGTGCCTCAGTCTCTCCTGGTAGAGGACTGACTCAGCACTTCGCAGTAGCCTCAATGTCCACCTCTCTCTCAGACTTCCCTGACCACAGGGACACAAAGGTCCCGCATTCCCAGCTAACGGTCATTTCCCTGGCAGTGGTCCAATGGCCAGGGCCATCCTGAGCCTTCCAGGCAATTCCGGTGCCAAGGGGTCTGCCTAGGCTTCTCCCAGGGGCCTCTGCTTGGAACGAAGGTGAGGTCTCATCCCCACCCTTCTCTCTTCCTTTCTCCTGCAGACCCTCGCTGCCCGTTTTCCCTGAGCTTCTGCAGGTGGCCAGGCCAGGGACGGCACAGGTGAGGGCCATGCTGGGGGTGGGGAGGAGGCTCTGCTGCCCGGTCCCACAGTCTTGTGGGGGAACAAGGGGAGGGTGGGCCCCCCAGCCCAGAGCAGCCTCTTGTGGGGGGATTTTCCTAAGGAACATTTACCCCATTTGAAAATCCTGAGCCCTTCTCTGTGTTATGGACTAAAAGTTTGTGTCCCCCCGCAAACTCCCTAACCCCCCAACGTGGTGTTTGGAGATGGAACTTTTGGGAGAAATCAGGTTTAGATGAGGTCGTGAGTGTGGAGCCCCCACGATGGGATTAGTGCCCTTGGAAGAAGAGGCAGAGACCACAGGATGCCCTCTCTCTGCCATGTGAGGATACAGGAAGAGAGCTCTCACCACACCCCGAACCTGCCCGCCACCTTGGTCTTAGACTTCTCAGACTCCAGAACCGTGAGAAATAAACGTCCTCCATTGTTTAAGCCACCCAGTCAATGGCTTTGGTTAGAGCAGCTGAGCAGACTAAGACACCCAACGCCCCCCGCCTCTCCTGGAGAGAGCTGCACGGCTCCTGGAGGACTGCCGTGTGCTCAGGCATTCAGAGCAGATGAGGGGGCACGGGCTGCCCTTTGACCCCGTGGCTGCACTGCAGAGCAGCACTACCTCGTGTGGGATTTTCCACCGACCTCCTTCTTGCTTTCTCAGTGGGCCCAATTTCCACAGCAGAACTCAGTCCCTCTTCTTTTATTTTTTATAATTAGCTGTTTTTAAAATTGCAAGTGTATAATCCTTATAGATATTCAAAAGTGACAGAGGTGTATAGGTAAAAAGTCAGACTCCCTTCACCCTCTCCAAATCCCTTGCCCCACGTGAGTCCACAGTCACCAGGTTAGGGGTGCCACCTCTCAGTCTCTTTCTATGCACATGTAGTGGGTGCAGCTATGGCCAGAGACATGGCAATGGGGTCTGGGAACGGATCCATCCACCCCTCTCTTGAGGGAGCTGACAACGTGAGCTCGCTTCTCTGAGGCCACTGCCCCATGTGGTGTTAATCCAGCTGCAGCTGTCAGGAAGTGATCTGCCCCAGGAGATTTGAGTCTCAGGATGCAGGGTGGGACATTCCAGATGAGGAATGGGCTGCAGAGGCCCTCATGTCACACTAAGTGATTTTCCCTTGTATTGACTGCAAGGTAAGGGGGCAGGGGCTATCTGTGGCTCTTTAATGCTATTTTTATTTTCAGCAAAATTTCTTAGGATGGTTGTCCTAAAAGTAGCAGACTGGTATTTCCTGGTGTTTGGGGGTCTTCCTCATGACATTTTATCTCATCTAACTTTCATCTCAGTTATTGATTATAGGTATATTTTTTTAAACTAGCATCAGAATCATCCCTTGAATAATTAGATGATCTTGCTTCAGAATTACCATTTGTTTTAAAGATTGTAACACAGCAAAAGTTAAAATAACCACACAACAATCAGCAAAACTCAAGAGTCACGGAGCCCACGAACAGCGCGGTTGACACGAGAAAGCCGAGGATGGCGGAATCTCCGTCTGCCCACCCAGCGGCTGAAACAGAAACCAGTCCCCTCCGCTCCCCACCCCCACCCTTGCCACTTGGAAATTATGTAATATTTGTTTTTCAACTTGAGAAATTTTATATTATTTCAAAAATTTCACATCCCCGTGATTCCAATTCATGTAAAATTGACCACACGGTTAGGTAGGAGCTGCACTCCATTCTCTTTTGTTGCCGAGATCTCCATCAGCAAGCTGTGTGGCCCCTCACCAACCAGAAGGCCAGCAAGTAAGGGGTCCCTACTGTGGTCCCCCAGTCTCGCCCCAAGAAGCTCCCTGGGGTGCCAGGCTTCGGCGGCATGTCTGGGCAAACCAGGACGCCCAGCCCTCTCAAGCCAGTGTGATGGAGATTCTCGGAACAGGCCAGGGTGTTAGAGAGAGCTGCGCCCCCAGGAGTGGCAGAGTATCCCAAGCATGATGCTTCCTCGGATCCAGCCTGTTCGGAATGTGCCATAGCAGAGAGCTCTGCGCCCGAGTGCTCTCAGCCGTGCAATCTTCCTGTCTAGGGTCAGGTAGCCCCAGCGAACCTGACCATCACTACCGGGCCAGACCCCACTGCCTGCCCCCAGCACTCTGGAGGGCGAGCACACCCGGTGCGTCACTGGCTGCTGATCCGGCACCTGCCAACCAGGTTTAGCTGTGGATATGCCAGGTGGTTGGTTTATAGATTCTCCAGCGCCCTGGGCAGTAAAACAGTGCCCAAAGTTGTCCTAATTGCCTCCCAGGCCTACCCTGATACCGGCTGGCAAAAGCTTCGGGATGGCGCCTGCCGGGGTCACCGTCACCCTGCACCTTCCCCATCACACTCCACAAGCACACTCCAGTTTTGACCCTCTCTTGGTTCCTGTGGGACGTGCTACAGACCACTGAGGGTTTAATTCTTTCCCTTCGTTTAATGTTCTCATTTTCATTTGCATCTTTGCACGAAAACTTTCTGCAACGACTGTCCACTAGGAGAAACTCTTCGGGACGGCACCACGTCAGGAGGCAGCTCTCCACGCTCCACCAAACCAGGCTGGTTGCCATCAAGTGCCTGGCAGCAGCTCTGAGATTCTCACGACGTGCGACATGTGCAAATCAAGTCCCAGGAGCCACCGGAAACTTCCATCGCCTCAAGCTGAGGCCAGGGGAGCCTCTGCATTACAGAGACCTGATGGAATTGGAGGAGTTGGCAGTGTAGTTGAGGATGCAGGAGCCCGGAGTGGGGTGGAGGTGGGGATGTTGGGGGAGGGGCGCGGGGGGAGGAGAGGAGGAGAGGGCAGATGAGAGAGGAGAAGGTGGGGGTCACGGGTCTCTGAAGAAAACACTTGAGAACTAGAGCTGGCAGGGTGTCCAGGAAACAGCTGCCGAGGGGGAGACCTGGGCAGCCGAGGGTCACTCCACAGTTAAGGTGATTTATACCATCCTGAGGAGGTCCCTGGCAGGGTCTAAGTTTGGGCAATGGACCATCCATCACAGCCATCCAGCGTGGGGATCCGTCCCCACGCAGAAAACGAGGGCAAGTGTCCCCTTTCCTCACGGCAACTGCAACTTAAGCCCTTAAGAGCATAAGCATGTTTTAGAATCATTCTGATGACCTCTCCCAACCATAGCATCAGAGGCATTTGAGGGGGAAAATGGCTCCTATGGTAAGTGAAAACACACTGCAATCCTCCCCGCTAAAGTTACAAAACATATTTTTTTATCTGTCAGCCCCATATTATCACATATTTTTATAACATCGTGAAGATCTCGGCACCAATGAATGAATGAAAGAAATGTTATATATTGGTGCTTCCTTTAAAAGTTTTGTTATTGAACTTTAAAGATTTTATTTATTTATTTATTTTCCCCCCAAAGCCCCAGTAGACAGTTGTATGTCACAGCTGCACATCCTTCTAGTTGCTGTATGTGGGACGCGGCCTCAGCAGGGCCAGAGAAGCAGTGTGTCGGTGCGCGCCCGGGATCCGAACCCGGGCCGCCAGCAGCAGAGCACGCGCACTTAACCGCTAAGCCGCGGGGCCGGCCCCTGTTATTGAACTTTAAAGACTTCATTGCAAATTATGGTGTCTCTCAGAGGGACCGGGGAATGTCCTGCATCCCAGGGAGGAGCCCCCTGGGAAGTGCTCACTAGCTCCCACGTACATGGCCGGAGGGGCTGGCACACAAGAGAACTGTCTCTCCGGGAGCTCCAGGACCCGGGACCTGCCACCTTGCAGGGCCATTTAACTTCCCGCCCAGGAAAGCGTCATGAGCAGTGCTGAATGAGACACTCCAGTGCTGGGGGAGACTGGGACCAGCCAGAGAGGAAGGGCTGTGGGAAAGAGGAGGAGCTCAGACGACAGCACAGCAGGCATCACGGGACCAGGTTACAAGGTGCCCTCTCGGGGCCCTGGACAGAGTGGGGAGACTCACTGGGTAAGACACTGTCCTCAGAGATGCCTGGTCTGACCACCCCACCTCTGTCTAGCCCCTTGCATGGGTGTAATTCTTCTGTATATCCCTTATTGCATCTGATATTATATTTTATCATGCTTGTTCATTTATTGTCTCTTTCTCCTAGAATCTAAGTTCAGTGGTGACGGAGTGTCACACACTCACACAGATGAACACCCCACGCAGCATTATTCATCACCATCACCATCACCATCACCATGGACACGGGTGTGCACACCTAGTCCCCACAGCCCCGTGCTGCAAGTGACCGTCACCCCAAGTTACAGACGGAGCCTCCCAGGCGCAGCCCGGAGGTCCCACTGCTGGATTCTAGCCCAGCTCTCACTGAGTAACGTTGGTAATATCGAGGGTTTTACGAGGTACGGGAGGGTGGGCGCGGCTCCCCCAAAGCTGCATAAAGATCTCCCCTAAAGCCCCCCTGACCACTCTGGCCTCTGTGTCACCATCACATCCATCTCCCCCACTCACCCGCGCCCCTCTCACCCTGCAGAGCAAACAAATCTCAAAGAGGATGGGGAGAGGTGACAAATGTTTTTTCTCTTTCACCTTCATGGATTTCCACCCTGTTGCATCTGTAAGGATGCTCTAGAAATGAAAGAGGGGCAGGGAGCTGACATTAATCCTGTACCTGCCATGTGTCAGTCGCTGCCCTGGCGATTTTTTTGTCTGTCGCCTCATTTAATCCTCATGGTAAACCTTTGGATTTATGATCGTTCTGACCTGAGACATACACAAAAAAGGAAAGGGCAGAGCAGGGAGCCGCATCCAGCGCCGTGTGGTTTCAGAGCCCGGCTCCTTCTCCTGGGAGGAGACTGTTAGCCGTAGCCCAGAGGGAGTGAGGCCTGAGCTGGGGAGGCAGCACCTGGAGAACACCCCGTGTGGAGTGACTGGCTCTGGAACCACCCAGAATCTGCAGAGGAGTCCAGGGCGCCCCAGGTTTATCCCTGGAGGATGGACGGATGTGATGTCAACAGCAGAGACCAAGGACCCAAGGGAAGCGAGGGTTGGGGCTCAGGGCAGCGGGTTTGGTTTAGGATATCTCGAGGTTTAGGGAGACACCGATCACCAGCTTTTCTCTGGGCTGATTAGCATCCACAGAGATGGGGCAGTGCAGGTGGCTGCCTCATAGCCTTGCACACTGGCACCTTGTGGCTGCAGTTCCCCTCACCTCGAAAGCCACAGGATTTTAGCGACAGAGCTCATGGTCAGGCAGAACGACAGAGGTCCAGCCAGCAGTATGCGCCTGAGTGCCGCTCGACCCAGGACCAGTGGAGGAGGCAGTGTGGGGCAGTGGTTAGAGAGGAGGATGAAGGAGAATGGGATACGTGAGGAACGAGTAGGAACGACCGGCCCCTGGAGTGACTTCTGATGCTGAGCCTGAGTAGTGAACTTAGGGATTCCCGGAACCAAAAATGTGACAGTTAAGCTTGTGCCTGAGTAATGTGGCATTTGTGCTGGGAGATCAGGCTAGAAAGGGAAGATGGGGGAGGCTGCCCGGCCTGTGTTTGATAGAAGCTTCTCATGGGCCTGGCACGGCCATAGCTTAACCTCAAATTTGCACAGCCCAGGGAGCTGCCAACAGGGGCAGCCAGCTGTGGCCACACATGCAGCTTGACAAAAAAATGCATTCATGCCCGTTACTAGCCATGAGGTCTCCAACGGGGCTTAAAGGTCTGGTAACTTCCATTTCTTCCAGTAGGAAATGGATAGATGGGTTCTGTCATGTTTATTTGGAGACCATTCTCAACCCTTTAGAGACACAATTTGAATCAACACAAAGGCCCAGGGGTTTGGAGTGTGGTGGATGTCATGTCCTCAGCAGCTCTCCCAGGTCAAAGAAGAAAGTTAACACCGTTTGTTGAAAAATTCAGAACAGAGAGGGACTTGGTCCTGACTCCTGCTGCTGACTGCCTGAGTCTAGTTCTTTGCTCCAAGCCTCACTTTCCTCATACATAAAATAAAAGCCTTTAGGAGATCAGTGGTTTTCAGCATCTTACCAGTAGAATTATGTTCTTAAATACAATTTTGCTCTTAGCCCCAGTACTGGGGCTAAGTATTGATACTGAGTAACATTGATTAGCTGGGCACTGTTATAAGAGCTTTATGTGTATTAACTCATTTAAACCTCACAAAAGCCCTATGTGGTAAGAACTAATATTATCCCCATTTTTCAGAGGAGGAAATTGAGGCACAGAGTACCCTAGGTCACTCAGCTAGTAAAAGTCATGAAGCCAAATTAAAACGTTGCTCCCAGGGCCCACTGTCTCAACTGCTGTTTCTCAACAGAGAAATGCTCTGCTTGGTCTGGAGTTTGAAGGGCTGTAGGGGAAGTCCCATCTCCTAGGGTTTTCTCTCTTCCCCTTCCCTATTCAGAGGAAACCCTTAGGTTTCACACACTGCTCGGGGCAGTCAGAAAAGCTCCCTTCCAGCTCTAAACTTCAACCACATCCCTGATTGCTAACCTCTCACGGAGGTGTCAGGATGAAATGGGAGTGCAGGTGGGGGCGCTTCGGGGACTCCAGGGCCGTGTGCGGGTAGAACGAACAGGCATAGAAAGCCACCGCTGTTTTCAGAAGCGGTAGTGGTGCTGCTAGCCAGCCTGGGAGGGTCAGGTGAGCACAGTTAAATTGTGCCCCGGGAATCTTGTGATAACAAAATCAGGAGAATGGGGAGAGAGACAGTTGGGACTACAGTGATGGCAAGAAAAGAAGGACTTAGCTAAAAGGCTAAGGGAAGCTACATAATAAACACTTGAGAGAAGTGATAGGGAGAGGGACAGACAGCCTGCCCAGGTTGGGAGACGGCAGGTAGCTGAGTGGAAGGGAGTGGGCGAGGGGGATGGGCAGAGGAGAACCAAGCTCCAGAGACACCACAGGAGTCGAGGGGAGAGTCTCCGATTTAAACCAGTGACGTTGTGGGCTAGGCTGGCATCTGTTTGCACAGTGCGTGAAAAATGTGATTAAAGGATTTCGTTTATTTTCAATTCAAGAAATAAACTGATGGCACACAGGCAGTGGTGTGCTAATAAATGTTTAATGACCAGCTCTCCAAATGACAAGGTATTGCTTTATAACATTTGCTGATTTCCATGGTGTAAATACTGCCTCCACGGCCCACGTCAAGCTCCCAGGATAACGATGTCACTGAACTCAGAATTGGGAAGCGATGGGCAGCCGCAGACCACCATACAGCACAGTATTCCCACTGTATGGATACAATAGATGCGCATAACGTCAAGTGCCTAGATAATAGTAAACTGCAGTAGAATAATTGGGAAGTGATAAGTTTTGAGTTCATTACCGTTACTTTTGATATAATTGATTTAATTGAAAGTTTATATAATTTTTAATAATGGCTATGGTTAATAACCAGCTCACAAAATTCCTACAGATCTTATAGTTGGCTCTGGTGAGCCAATACCGGCGGCTCCGCACCCCTCTGCACCTGGCTGTCTGCTGAGGTGGGAGGAGGAGATCCAGCCCACAGGCTGGGAGAGTGGGCCCAGGAGAGACCACCCAGGGCTCTGCCACACCCACGCCTCAGGCACGTGGGAACCACAAGGCTCAGAGCTCTGGGGCTCCCAACAGGAAGCAGGCGCTGAGAGAGTCTAGGAAATCATGTGCACTGTTAATCCCGGCAGACGGCTCCTGTTCCCACGTACACTTGAGAAAAGGAAACACACTGGCCAGGCGGCCCCTCGGGAATTTCAGGATGTTGCTGCAACAGGCCATGACAGCGTCTGACTGTGGGAATGCGCTAAAGGGGCAGCAGCTGGAACACAGGAGCATGGGGGCTGGGGGACAGCAGAACCTACTGGAAAGGCCTAGGAACAGGCAGCAACTCTGGTCCCATCACCTCTCAGAGCCACTGGAGTCCTAGCCCTGAGCAAAGGGCTCACTAGGAATTTCTGAAGGCTGAAAATGTTGGGTCGTGAGCAGGGAGGCATGGGAAGGGGGAGATGAGGAAGAAAAGTGGCCAGCCTTGGGCCCTGACTCCCCAGTCTTGTGGATATGAACTTTGCCTAGTGGGCCTCCCCACCTTTGTGAAGCAGGAACACGGAGCTGGCCCCCCAGAAGACCCCAAGCTCCTGAACTGTCTAGCAGACCGTTTCTCCCTCGCGTACTGGCAAGCCCTGCTGTTAAGTTCCCCAGGTCTCAAGCCAACAACAATCAAAAGAGGACCCACAACTAGGCTGACAGAGGCATCAGGTCTGGGAAAGAGGGCCTGAGAGGGGCGGGGCTGACTCTAGCCTGGCCTTGCCCTTGGTCCACCATGAGACTCACGGATAAAAGAGGGGCCCTGGCTAGCTTATCTCAGAGAGTCACCAAGTCTCAAATCTTCACACAGCTGGAAGCAGCAAAGGTGACAGCAGTGGCTGAGACAAGCAAATGCACGGCACTGAGAAACGAGAGGGCTGCCAGATAAAACACAGGATGCCCAGTTAAATTTGAATTCCAGATCAACAACAAATGATTCTTAGTATAAGCATGTCCCAAATATTGCATAGGACATATTTATACCCAAAAATTATTCATTGTTTATGTGATATTCACCTTTAACTGGGTGTCCTGTTTGTTTTTGTTTTTTGCTAAATCTGGCAACCCTAGAAGTAGGTCTATTTTATCCCCTTACCGTGCCTGTCTGACACTTAGCCAACACTCTTCCCTCAAAGTCAGGACAAAGCTGTTACACGCAGTTGGCTTCAGGGACTTCGTGCCATCCCACACGTCACTGGGCACACAGTTCATTTCACAGCTCAGGACACATCACCAGGACAACCAACGCCAACGTGAAACTGTAACACAAGTTTCTGCCCTGGGCAGGTGCTGTGCCAGGTACCTATGTCCAACTGTCACTTGGCCTGAGTTTGGTATCATTGTCATCATCCCCATTTTACAGACAAGAAACTTGAGCTCCAAGGGCCAAACCAAAGCAAGATATCCAAGATTCGAAATTCCTTTTTGCATTGCTTTACTCTTTTGTGATCAAAGAATCCCATGTTCATGATATAACACATGGAAAGTACAAATACGTAAAAAAGAAGCCAAAAAAATGGCATCCATGGTCCCACTCTCACAGGAAATTACTGCTATGAATACGATGAAATCAATATTCCCAGTGATTCTAGTTTGAAAAGGAAGATGCGCTGTTTCTCTTCTTTGGAGATACTTTCTACAGCACCATGAGGCGGACAAAGCCACGCCCCTCTTGCAGGACGGAACATCACTCCTTCCCCAGAAGTTGTCTACGGGCCATCACAGCCTCGCCTCCACCTCGTCCTTTAAAAGCTGACCTGAGAGTCCCACCCAGTTGAGACGTGTTTTCTGTCTCTGTTCAGACCCAGGACTTGGCCTCTCTCTCATGGCTGTAAAAAGACACTGAGTGATGCTGGTCTAGTGGAGTCACATCACACACACATTCACTCAAACACTCACACACACATTCACTCACACACTCACTCACACACTCACCTGGCACTAGCCCTTTGTGCTGCTTCAGTATGAAGATTCACTCCACAAGTTAGACATTCCACTTGTGACACCCAAGGAGGATCGGGCTGGGATCCACCCAAAGACAACCCTGCCCAAGCTCCCACGTGTGGGGGTCACTCTGTCGGGTCTCCGGGGATTGAAGGCAGCTAAGCCCCGGATGGGCCCTGCACAGAGCCATCCTCCTGCTACATCTCCCTGTGCTGTCAGATGTCGCCGACCTGGCTTTGGCCTGACTCAGACTCCCGATTCTTTGTATTTGAAATCGATTCCTAAAAGTTTGGTTGATTGCTGTTTCTGGGAAAAGGGAAGGAATAATGAACTTCACAATAAAGGTGGAGGAAAATGGTGATGTGCGCAGAGCTCACCACCTTCTTCATTTCTTCAAATTCTCTCTTCTGTTCATCCTCCCTCCCTTTCAGAGAAGCACCGTTTCCAGTCTCCCAGGAAGACAAAATAGATGGGAAATTCAGACTCAGAGGAAAGTTCAGGTTAACACGTTCTCCCCAGTTCAAGAGAAACATTTTGTTGTTTCAAAATCAGAATGCGTCTTATACTGTATGTGAACATTTGATGTGGGAATGGTTCCTTTTACCCTGCAAATGCTGCCATTAAATGAATAATGGCATCTTGCAATGCAGGAAAGGTGACAGTTATTCAACTTACTACAGGCAAAAATCATAGGCTCACACATTTATCTCTTCTCCTTCCCCAAACCCTACTAAAATGATGAAAAGCACACAAAAAAAGTGCCACACATTCAATGGCAAAGGGAACAGGAGGGAGGTTTTTGGAAGGGGAGTGAGGAAGTTGTCATCTATGTGCCTGCAGAGAGACGGCTCCAACAGGAAGGGTGCAGATCTCTTGCTGTCTCTTGTAGGGGCTCAATGGCAGGGGCTCCAGGTCCCCAAGGAAGAGCGGGTGCTGATAGAAAGAGGGGCTGGAAGATAGTCTGTGTATAGAGTTGCAGGTCCTCCAGACGTCCTTCTTCACCCACAGGGCCAGGCACCCCCCAGGAGATGGAAAATGGCCCACCGTGTTCAGTCGTGCTCCGATGTGGTACACATGGATGAAAACGTGCAACCTTCCCCTGACCTTGACCCAGCACTGAGCAACCAGAGTGTGCTGTCCCATTCTCCCCAACCCCACCCCTGGCCAGGCTGGAAAATGTCCAATACTGACACTTGGGGGCCACTAATGAAAGGCCAACTTTTTGCCTATTTACCTTACAGTGAAGCTTACCTGTCAACAAGCCTGTCCTCTCCCCACCCCACAAACACACAGGGCTTCCGATCAAAATTGGAGTCCCTAATTCACAAATAAGAAGATAGAGTAGGGATCACCCAGCATTAAGAAAATCTCTCAATATGAGAAACATTGAGAAAATCTTAAAACAAACAAAAAGAACCAAAGAGATGCAGGGAAAACAGACAACACAGAAATATCTGAAAAAGGAAACATCCAACACAGCAGTAATTCAATTTTAGATTAAAATTCTGCCACAATAATTAATTTTTTTATTTTTATTTTATTTATTTTTTTATTTTTTTATTTTTTTTTTTGCTGAGGAAGATTAGCCCTGAGCTAACACCTGTGCCAATCTTCCTCTATTTTGTATGTGTGTCACCACCTCAGCATGGCTGGTGAGTGGTATATGTCTGTGCCTGGGATCCGAACCTGTGAACCCAGACGGCTGACGCAGAGCACCCCAAACTCAACCACTGCACCAAGGGGCTGGCTCCAATAGAATTTTTAACTACCACTGAGTATCAATAGATATAGATCTATCTAAAATTATCTTCAATTAATAAATCAAAGATTAGCAGTCAAATCATATTATATAAAAATATGGAAGTCAATACTAAAGAAATACCACCAAAATAGATGAAAATGTATAGTGTGAGGAAGGCTGTGGCAAGGGCCTGCTGTTTTTGGGTATTTTTTTCATTAAACTTTTTAATTTGAGGAAGTTGTTGATTCTAAGAAATAATACAGAGATACCATGTACTCTTTACTAAGTTTCCCCCAATGGTAACATCTTACAAAACTGTAGTACAATATTACTACCAGCATTTTGACACTGATACAGTCAAGATACAGAATATTTCCATCATCGCAAGGATCCCTCATGTTGCCATTTTATATCTACACCCACGTCCCTCCCGCCCAGCCCACTCCTTAACCCCTGGCAACGACTAATCTGTTTTCCATTTCTACAATTTTGTCATTTCAAGAATATTATGTAAGTGGAAAAATTCAGTATGTAACCTTTGGAGGTTTGCTTTTTTCACTTAGCATAATCCTCTGAAAATTCATCCAGGTTTTGTGTATATCAATAGTTTTTTTTCCTTTTCATAGCTGAGTAGTATTCCATGGTATGGATGTACCACAGTTTGTTTAACCAGTCACCCACTGGTGGATAGCTTGTTTCCAGTTATTGGCTATTATGAATAAAGCTGCTATAAACATTATTGCATGGGAGTGAACAGACATTTTCTTTTCTCTGCAGTAAAAGACCAGGAGTTCAATTGCTAGGACATATGGTAGGTGCTGCATAGGTGCTAAACTATGTTTAGTTTCTTTTAAAAAACTGCTGTATTGTTTCCAGAGTGGCTATAATATTTTCCATTCCCACTAGCACTATAAGAGTGACCCAGTGTCTCCACCTCTTTGCTAGCATTTGGAGATATCACTATTTTCTGTTTTAGTAATTCTGATACGTGTATAGTGACATCTCATTGTGATTTTAATGTGTATTTCGTTAAAGGCTAATGATAAAAACTTTCCTTGTGCTTATTTGCCATCTGTATATCCTGTTTGCTGAAATTTAAGTGCAGACTTTTTCCCCATTTCTAATTGGATTCTTTGTTTGTTTGTTTTTTACTGCTCAGTTTGAGAGATCTTTACATATTCTTGATATAAGGCCTTTGTCAGATATGGGTTTGAAAATATTTTCTCCCATTTGACAGCTTGTCTTTTCTTCCTCTGAACAAGGTCTTTCACAGCACAAAAGTTTTTAATTTTGATGAACTCCAATGTGTTGGAGTCTTTTTCTTTATAGATGGTGCTTTTGGTATTACATCTAAGACTCCGCCTAGCCTTAGGTCCCACAGATTTTGTCCTATGTTTCCTTCTAAACATTCTATCTTTGTACATTTTACATTTAAATCCTTGATACACTTTTTAAATGCTTAGTAGAATTCTCAAGTAAACAATCTAGGCCTGAAAATTTCTTTTTTGGAAGGTTTTTAATTATAGATTCAATTCATTTAATAGTTATAAAAATATTCAGAGTATCTATTTCATACTGAGTTGTGGTATTTCCTGTTTTTGAGGAATTGGTCCATTTCATCTAAGTCGTTGAACTGATTGTGTAACGTTGTTGTTAGTGCCCCTTTATTGTCCTTTAATGACTACAAGATCTTTAGTTAAATCCAGTATCTTATTTCTGATATTGGTAATAGGTGTCTTCTCTATTTTTATCTTTGTCAATCTTGCCAGAAGTTTATCAATTTTATTGTTCGTTTCAAAGAACCAGCTTTCCGTTTCGTTGATTTTTCTCTATTGTTTCTCTGTTTTCAATTTTGTTGATTTCTGCTTTTATTATTTCCTTTCTTCTGCTTGCTTTGGGTTTATTTTGCTTTTCTTTTTCTATAGAGGATAGCAACTTATTACTGGTTTGAAATCTTTCCTCCTTTCTAATGTAAAGATTTAGTGCTATAAATTTCCCTCTCGGCACTGCTTTAGTTGCATCCCACCAATTTTGATATTTTGTGTTTTTATTTTCTTTCAGAGGTAGTTTTAAAAGAATTTCCTTTGAGACTACCTCTTTGACTTATGAATTTATCAGGGTTTTGAGATTTCACTATTAATTTTGTTGTTGATTTCTAGTTTGATTCCATCGTGGTCAGAGAACACACTCTGTATGATTTTAATTGCTTTAAATTTGTTGAAGTTTGTTTTATGACCCAGAATATGGTCTGTCTTGGTGAATGTTCCATGGAAACTTGAAAAAGAATGTGTATTCTACTGTCATTGAATGGGATGTTCCATAATGTCAATTAGATCCTGTTAATTGATGGTGTTGTTCAATTTCTTCTACATTCTTGCTAAATGTCTGTACAGTTCTATAAAGTGCTGAGAGAGGCATGTTAAAGTCGCCAAATGCAACTGTGAATTTGTTTATTTATTCTTCCAGCTTTACCAATTTTGCTTTATTTATTTTGAAGCTCAGTTGTTTGGTGCATTTACAGTTAGAATTGCTGTGTTCTTAGTGTATTGACTCTGTTCTCATCATGTGATATCCCTCTTTGTCCCCAGTAATCTTCTCTGTTCTGAAGTCTACTTTATCTGATATTAACATATCCACTCTTCTTCTTTTTTTTTATTTAATGTTTCCATGGGGTTTTTTCCCCCACATTCTTTTACTTTCACTCTACCTATATGGTTAAATTTAATGTGATTATCTTATAAAAAAGCATACAGTTGTTTCATGTTTTTTGTTCTTTATCCTGCCAATTTCTGTCTTTTAATTGTTGAATTTAGACCATTTATATTTGCTCTGAACACCTCTTCTTCACCACATTGGTGAGGGAATCCCATCCTAGGGTTATAGGGATGACCATGCACAAAACACCCAACACTGGACAGATGAGATCAGCTGCAGTTTATTAATCACATACACTCACAGCCTGGGGAAGGAGGACGGTGTGCCATGCCAGGCCACACAGGTGCTGCACTCAGGAATAGAGCAAGTAAGGGCTGTGGGAGGCAGACTTTGTAGTAACAAGAGCATGGGGTAGCCCCCGGTTCCTGTGAGAGGATGTGATTGGCTTGTTTGAATAATCCCACTGGTGGGCAAAGATCTGAAGCCTGCTATTCAGAGATAAGCAGGACTGTGCCTGGTCCTCATGGTTAGGAGGATTGTTTGGCTAGAGGACTTTCTCCACAGGAGCACAAGTGAAAGGAAACTTGCAGTTAGACCATTTGAACCCTTCTCAGTTTTCCCCAGATATCAAAGCTCACATAATATCAGACCTTATACCACAATATTTAAAGCAATTACTAATACGTTAGAGTTCAAGTCTGCAAATTTATTATTTGTTTTCTGCTTATTCACTCTGTTTCTCATTCCTATGTTTCCCTTTTCTTGCATTCTTGAACATTTTTTAGAATTCTATTTTGACTTATCTATAATGTTTTTTAATAGACTATTTTTAGAATAGTTTTAAATTTACAAAAAAAAAAAAACTGACAAGATAATACAGAGAATTCCCATACACCCCCTCACTCAGTTTTCTCCATTATTAACATCTTATATTAATATGGTACGTCTATCACAACTAATGAACCAATATTAATACATTATTATTAACAGAAGTCCATACTTTATTCAGATTTCCTTAGTTTTACCTCATGGCTTTTTCTGTCCCAGGATTCCATCCAGGACATCACATCACATTTAGTCATCATATCTCCTTAGGCTCCTCTGGGTTGTGACAGTTTCTCAGACTTTCCTTGATTTGTCTGACCATGACAGTTTTGAGGAGTCCTGGTCAGGTATATTGCAAGATGCTCCTTTCTTGAACTTTGTCTCAGGCTTTTCTCATGATTAGACTGGGGTTATGGGATTTTGGAAAGAAGACTACAGAAGTAAACTGTCATTTTCATCACATCATATCAAGGGTAGACACTATCGACATTATTTATCGTTGTTGATAGTGACCTTCGTCACCTGGCTGAGGTAGTGTTTGTCAGGTTTCTTCACTGTAAACTTACTCTGTTTCTTTCTTCCCATTCTGTACTCTTTGAAAGAAAATCACTCTGTACAGCCTGTACTTAAGGAGCAGGAATTTCTTCTCCCCACCACTCAGGGTATAATAGTTCCTATATAAACTGTTTGGAATTCTTCATTAAGGGAGACTTGTCTTCTCTCCTCCATTTATTTATTTAGTGCATCATTTATTTATATCAGTATGGGCTCACAGATATTCATTTCATACTTTAAATACTACTTTAATGATAATTCAATCTATCTATAATTCAATACTGCTTTATTTATTTTCTTGCTCAAGTCATTCCAGCTTTGGCCATTAGGAGTTCTTTCGCTGACCTCTGTGTTCCTTAACGTACACTCATCTTTTTATTTTTTAAGCATTTCCTTAAATTCTGGCACTGCAAGATACTCCAGGCTTGTCTTGTATATTTCCTTCCCCAGTCCTAGAATCCGCCATTGTCCAAGGAGCCCTGGTGTGTTTTATTGGATAATGGTTTTAGAAACTAAAATCTGGGTGCAAGGTGTGCTCGTTGCTACTGGGATGTCATTGTTTCTAGGCCCTGTCAGCTGACAAATCAAGAAAATATATGCGTGTATACTAACTTTAGTATATATACCAATGTTTATATACATATCTAAAATACATTTTGAATATATTTCTTTGTATAGTTTTTATTTGTTGCTATAGGTATTACAACATATATATGTATAATATATCACAGTCAACTGTGTCTACATATATCCCTTTGAGTAAAGTATAGAAACTGTCTTTTATCTCCCTTTACTCTCCTTCCATTTAAAATAGAAATGTGTTAAACATTTCCACTGTACACATTGAGCAGCACATCAGATGATGGTATATTTTTTGCTTCAATGTAATTTTTAAAACTCCTGAGAATTTTTACCCATTGCAATGTTTTTCTTTCTTCCCGAAGTCCCAGCCTCCTTCTGTTATCATTTTCTTCCTCTTTAGAGAAATTCCTTTAGTCATTCTTTAGGGGTAGGCCCACTGGTGACAAATTTTCTTAGTTTTCTTTCATCTAAGAACGTCTTGATTTCCCCTTCATTCCTGAAAGATATTTTTGCTGAATATAGAATTTGGGATTGACAGTTTGGGGTTTTGTTTTTGTTTTTGTTTTTAACACTGGAATAAAGTTGTGCCACTTCTTTCTGGCTTCTATGATTTTAGAGGAGAAATCACTATCATTCAAATGGTTGTTCCCCTGTAGGTAATGCATCATTTCTTTCTAGATTGTCTCTTTCAAGATTGTCTATTTGTCTTTAGTTTTCTGAAGTTTGGTTATGATACATCTTGGCATGGATTTCTCTGGGATTATCCCATTTGGGGTTTGCTCACTTTCCTGATTCTCATGGTTTGTGCCTTTTGCAAAATTTGGGAAATTTCTTTGAATTTTCCTTTTTTCTTTTTTTTTTTTTTTTTGCCCCACATTCTTTTTCTCTGCTTCTGAGACTCCGATGATATGATCGTTAGATCTTTTGTTGTTGGCATACAGGTACCTTTTGCTCTGTTCACTTTTTTTCAGTCTATTTTCCTACTGTTGTTCAGTTTGAGTAATTTTTATTGATCTGTCTTCATGTTCACTGATTTTTTTCCCTCTGTTTTATCTAATTTACTATTGAGTCTGTCCAGCAAATGTTTTATTTTGGTTATTGTATTTTTCCATTCTATAATTTTTCTTTGGTTCTTTTATATCTTCTCTTTCATTGCAAAGATTTTCTATTTTTTTATTTCTTTAAAGAGTATTTATAATTGCTTGTTGAAGCATTTTTATGATGGTTGCTTCAACGTCTTATCAGATAAATCCAACATCTAAATCATCTGAGTGTTGGCATTTGTTAATTGTCTTTTCTTGGTCACGTTGCTATTGTTCTAACTCTTGGTATGAGAAGTGCTGTTTGTTGGCATCCTGGACTTTTGGGAATTATGTTTTGAGACTCCGGATAGTTTTAATCTTTTTTTTTAAGTAGGCATTCTGTTTAGGTATAGCACACAGGTCTGGATAGGAGTGGATATCCAGCTTTATGCTGGGCCCTGCTGACAGCACCCTGGTAACAAGGGAGCACTGAGTCATACCACCTCGTGTAGACAGGTGGGGTAGAAGTTCAACTCCCCTCTCAACCCCACTGACACTTCCTGGCAAAACTGGAGCACTGACTCACTGAGTCGGCTGTGAGCTCAGCACCTGCTGGGCCCCACTGTCATGGGGAGGGGATGGGAATGAACCACCGAATTGTACCATTTTGCACAGCCTTGTTCTTCCTCCTTGATGCTCGTCACTGACACCAGGCAGTGGGGAGCAGAGGCCTGACCAGCCCTGCTCACACAGCCTCACTCAGTCTCATTGCTGCCAGGTGGGGGTGGAGGCTCAGGTCCCCCTGGACTCCACTGACCCCACCTCATGGGGAAATCAGAGTGCCACCTGCTTCTGTTGGGTGGGAGTGTGGAAGATCTGCTCCCCACTTGGTTTCCTAGTGGGGGAATCAGTGTGTTGCCTGCCTCTACCAGGTGGGGGATAGGGAGGAAGACCAACCTCCCAGCAGGGAAATCAGAGTGTCGTCACTTGCTTCCACCCACAGGACATGGGAATGTATAGAAGAATCGTACTCCTCTCATCCTGGAGTGGGGGACAGTTTTTCTGTCGGTGTTTGACTGGCATAGGGCGGGTACTGTGAAAAAGTTTTCTGTTCTGCTAGGCTGCCCCCTTCCCAGTCTTTTGGCCAGAGGAAGCAGGGTTTTCTCGGAGCTTTTTTGTTTGTATCTGTTGATGGTTCTGAGTTACAAACTTCTCCAGCGCTTTGTCCCATTTAGGAGGCAAAAAATGAAAATAAACACAGGGAGCTCCCCAGCATGTCATTCCTCAAGCCTCGATGTCCCCAGGCGGTCCATCTTCATCTTCACCCCTTTTAGAGCCTTCCTATGTTTGCTGAGTTACGTCCGGGGTCTTTTTGCTCTAAGGTGAAGGACCTGGGAGGAATGGAGCTACTCCATTTTGACTGGAACTACAAAGCCAAATATACATTTTTAAAAAAACTAAAAGCCAGCAAATGTTGAAGTTGAAGAGGAAAGAATATTGCCAACAGACCATCCTAATTTTCTTATATCTAAAACATCGTGTGTAGAGTTATTTCCAGCATAGCTTGTGAAATCCCGAAATTCTGATTTCTCATAACTAGTTTGAAATAATTCCACCAAGGAGTGCATCGGTGAATTACTAACCTCTTTTCTTCTCTGTGATAAGAAGTTCTCTTGCTTGTGTCTAACTTCACATTTGGTTTCACATTTTTTGAAGTTTTTTCCTAATATTTTCCTCTCTCAATGCAATCTCATGGAGAGTAACCCCTCCAAACTCTTAGCGCACATTCACTGGGCTCCTCAAGAGGAGTATGGGGCGAGGTCTTTGCTTGGATTTTTAGGTGGTCTTCTGTGACCTGTTTTTGTTACTAGAGGCATGGAATAAAGGTCATTTCTCTCCAGTTCCTTTTCTCGAGAAAGCACAGTATCCGCCTTTTGTTTGAGGTGAGATGCACTGTTATCCTGACTGAAATTAGGAACTTGCATCGATGCCTGTAGTTCTTCCACCATTTTTGTTTATAACTACTTCATATTCAAAAACGTGAAGAATGTGCCTTGTTTATCAGTACATGGAGATAGCTGTGTGCCATTTTGCTTTATGCCGTTTTTTTCAGCTGGATTCAACCTGCAACACTTATTACTTGGAGGGTATGGGTGATTCTGAAATAAATACATGTTTTGGCTCAACTCCAGGGTCCCACACCACATTATTTTCCCAGAATCCCTCCTGAGAAGTATGCCATGACTGTAGCTGCTCTTTGGTTTGACTTTTTTTAAAAAATTTCCAATAATGGGTGGAAAATATCCAATGCTGCATTTGATTCATTTTTTAGGTGCGTTTCTTTCTTATTCCACAAAGTGGAATACCTTGATTACGTAGGCCACTGCTCTCAAAGTGTCAGTGTGGCCAATTAGAAGATGAGCTTGAAATCATCGTGTTTTTATGCAATCGACATCTACCATTGCCTTTTGTTCTTCTCTTTCAAATGGAGTTGAACCTAGGTACCATCTTTATCATCGTTTGTTTGGACTCTGGGCTTCGGCTGAGTTTTCTTTGGATGCTACATGGCTTATCCACATCAGAAGACGTGCGGAACTCCACAAGAGGGTAATTGATAAAAAGCGCTTGCTCCGCTGATGCTGCCGGGCCTCCAAAGTCTGCCCATGCCTTCTCCTTGCACAAAGGACTTTTGAGTTCATGACTTGTCTTCCGTGCATCAACTCTGTTCCCCACAGCTCTTCCAGAAGTGTCTGACTTCTTGAGTAAATACAACTCTTTGTTGTTGTGGCTGCTGCTGTTCAAGGTGGTGTCTAACCCATGGTCCCTGAGAGCTTTCTCAACTAAAAATTTTCCCCTGTTTACACACACCGAGTCTGGAGCCTGAAATGAAGGTCCGGCACGTCTGGATGTGGGACAGCGGCTTCAGCAGAACATACCAATTCTAGACTTGGTACAGGAGAAATTTGTCCCAGGGTTTGTGCCAATTTTGCATCCTTTTTATTTGAAATAAGATAACCAATATCTTATCTGAGAAGTTCTCAACTCTTAACTCTCCCAGGGCTCTCATGGTCTTTTGTGGCTTTTCAGCTATCATGACAGAAGGCAAATGAAGGAAACATGCTTTCCCCCAAGTGCTCGTTCTTAGATTTTTTCAACTTGTCATCCATTTTCACAGATTTTGAAGATGGCATCTTTTCTGTTTTAGGGTTGTTTACTTAGATTCCACCCTTGAAATGCCCCTTGCTATGGATGCTCATGGCTTTGGGATTCATGGTAGCCATCAGCATCCACATACTGAGTCCAAAGAGGGTACCCTGTACTGGGCAACTGAGAAAATATGGCACTCCACGCAATCGAGATGCCTGTCTACCTCTTCACCCTCCTTCCCTCAGTGCTCTGGCACTCTGGCCTTCTTCTCTCCCTGAAACACACTGACTCTGCTACCCCAGGGGCTTTGCACTTGCCATTGCTCTGCTAGAATGCTCTTCCCTGGATCTCCACAAGGCAGCTGCCCATCACCATTCAGGCCTTAATGCTCCACACACCCATCACGACCAGTCACAGCCGACTATTCTGCTCTGATTCTTTTGTGGTGGTGGTGATGGTTTTGGTAGCTCTTTTCAAAATTAAATTACCCTGGGACCAGCCTGGTGGTGCAAGTTGTTAAGTGCGCGCACTCCACTTTTGGTGGCCCAGGGTTCGCAGGTTCAGATCCCGGGCACGCACCAATGCACCACTTGTCAAGCCGTGATGTGGCGGGGTCCCATATAAAGTAGAGGAAGATGGGCACGGATGTTAGCTCAGGGCCAATCTTCCTCAGCAAAAAAAAGAGGAGAATTGGCGTTGGATGTTAGCTCAGGGCTGATCTTCCTCACACAAAAAAAATTAAATTACCCTGTGTGTTTATTGGTGAGGTCATCAGCATCTCGCTCCCTTGTAGAATGTGAATTCCGTGTAGGCAGGAACCTTGGCCACCCCTTCTCAGCCGTGTGCACAGAACAATGCCCAGTGTATAATGAGCACTGTGTAAATATTTGCTCAAATGAATTGTGCTGAATCCAATTAAAATGACTTGAAAGGAAATTAATGAAACTGTTAAAAGGTGGATATATTTTTGGCTTGACCTGAGGGATCATTCAAGAGAAACAAAGGTGTTAAAATTAAGTGTTTGACATGAATTGCTCTGGACTTGCAACTTGAAAGGAACATTTTATTAAAGCTGGATTCAATCACTTCTCAGCCTTTTGGCCAAGATCAAGTGTCAAGCTGAACTCAACAAAGGAAGAAGAGTCACCCGTCTGCCTCGTCCCCTTGCCTTCATTCACTGCTTCACGCCTTCTGCTAACAAGTCTCAGAGGGTGTCCCGAGACCAGTTTCCTGCCGGGGACCAGGGGAATGAGATGAGGACACCTTGTTCCTGCCTTCACGGCACTCGCTGTCTGAACCCGTGGTAAGTACAAAGACAAGAACACACACTCGGGGGCCCTGGGAGCACAGAGCGGAACGGGTCACCAGAGATCAAGCTGCAGAGGTGTCAGGAGGTGCCTGGAAGGTACCAGCTACAGGTAAGGCATCTACAGGCCAACTTTGAGGGGAAGGCACAAACAGCGGCAGAGTTTCTGTGCAAAGGCGCAGGCGAGGAGAAAACAGGCCAGGAACAGACATGAGAGCAGGACACCGGGAGACCAGCATCCAGATGGGGTGGGCAGCCTGTGCATCCTCCACAGTGCCTGTTGACCGCAGGCTGGGGCCAGCCCCTTCCACCGTGTTGTTGTCATTGCTAATAATAAGAAGAAGCATGGCCAACACTTAGGGAACACTTATTCTTGTCAGTAGTGGTGACACATTACATACCTGATTTCATTTAATCCATCGCAACAATGTGACAATGTGGGAACTATTATTCCCTCCACTTGACCCACGTGAAATGGAGCTTTGACAGGTTGGTTGACTTTCCCAAGGTTACCCAGCTAGTAAGTGGCAGGGCTGGGCCAGAACTCAGGTCCTCAGGTCTGTCTCCTCTAGATATGTCACAGGGCCCGGACCGTGCAGCAAGTTCACAGATGCGGGGTGTCGCATGTCAGCTCCTTTCTCTGTGCCCAGGCTTGGCCCGGCCTGACCTTGACATATCTGCATAGGGAGCTCTGGATTGGTGTCAGATGAGGACAGCACACATGCAAAAGATGGGGATAAGGAAAGCACATAAAGAGAAACTAAACAGAGCTCTGTACACCTATAATAGGGGGTCTGGGAAGTCAAAAGCCCAAGGTGAATGCTAATCACAAATGCTAATCACGGTAGAAAAAGGGTTGGTTTGGGGTTTTGTTTTCTTTTTGCTTTTGTTAACTTCATTTCGTTTTTTAAATCATTTATTTGTAGCAATCCTGTGAAACTTTTACTATTTGCTTGATATCTATCAATCTCAAAGAAGCATCAAAAATAGTTTGTACACTCATGAGTAGCTTCCGGCATCCAGAAGACAAGACTTTCACCAGATAAGGCATGTGACACACCCAAGAATGGAGACTTCTCTACCAGAAACTCTGGATGGAAGGAGAGGCAAAGGGACATGGGACAGAGAAGAGCTGGGAAAATCTGTAACAGAGGAAACAAGAGAGTGGGGAGGGAGGAAGAAGGGAAAGTGCTCCTCCCACATCTGTGCACCAGCTCTGTTGGTTCTTGGGAGATCCTGAGCTGTCTCCCTGGTGAAGTCCAGGGTGTGAACACAGCCAAAGTCCTGGTCTGAAACTTTAGAGAAATTCAAGAATATAGAGAAAGGCCATAAAAGAACAGCCAGAGGATGAAACCAATGACAAGGGGCCAGACCGAAAGAAAAGCGAATTCTGGAGAAAGTGGAGAAAGGTTTTCAAACACATGATGGTGAGTGACAGCTTTTTCAATTTCTACCAAATACTTTAAAAAACATGTGAATTCCGTAAATCAGGTGGTGGTGGTTCAGATGGAAAGAGGCACGCTGGACCACAGCGAGGCATGGAGGCCACGGTGGACGCTGGAGCCTCTCTGGATCTGTCTGGAAGATCCTCAAGGATGAGCAGATCCGACGCCTGCCTGGGTTTGGGGGCGGTTTTGCTGAGGCCCCAGAGATAAATGAGGGGACATACACAGGTGACTCTCCTAACCCTGACTGCCCTTGCACAGAAAGAGATGAATGGACAGCCCGTTTTGAGATCCGAAGGGCAGTGAGGGGCAAACAACCTGAGTGATGAAATTCCACCACCGAAAACCCTGAGAGGCACACCGAGGAGTGTGAGTGGCACGCGCCCGAGAAAGCAAAAATATCACGTAGGTAAAGAGATGCGTATATGTAGGAAAAAGACTGACCTAAAAGTTTTGTAGGTCATTGTCAAGGACCTAGTTTTCATACCAGGTGGAAATGCTCATTATTAAAAATAATAAAACAGGGGCCGGCCTGGTGGCGCAAGCGGTTAAGTGTGCGCGCTCCGCTGCGGCGGCCCGGGGTTCGCTGGTTCGGATCCCGGGCGCGCACTGACGCACTGCTTGGCAAGCCATGCTGTGGCGGCGTCCCATATAAGGTGGAGGAAGATGGGCACAGATGTTAGCCCAGGGCCGTCTTCCTCAGCAAAAAAAAAAAAAAAAAAAAAGAGGAGGATTGGCGGATGTTAGCACAGGGCTGATCTCCTCACAAAAAAATAATAATAATAATAATAAAACAAAAGAAAGCATTTTGTGATGAGAGTAGTATCATGAATCAGGGTCACAATTAATCCGATCTTGTGCACCTGAGGTCCGATTTGCAAAATAAAATGATTGGTAGGATATATTCTGAAAAAGTAGAAGTTAAGTCTCTGGGTGGAATGATTACGAGAGATTTTTGTTGACTTTTCAAAGTTTTCTTGGATGAGCATGTAATAGATTCATAATCAGAGAGAGGGACAGGAAGTAGGTATTTTAAGAGAAAAGTAAACATCATGGCTCCTTGTTTAGGCCCTCTACTTCTCATTCTAATTTTTATCGGTCTCCCGATCATATCAGTTCTTGGACGGCGGGTTTCCGTCTGGGCGATAGGACGTTCCCTAAGCTGGGCCCAGTTCCCCTGAGAGTGTGCAGCAGCCCAGCAGCAAAGCCAGGCCTCCCAGAAAATGCCTGGCCATGTCTCTGGCCTCGATCCCTGCCGTGGATGCCAGCGTCTAACACACAGTGTTTGTCCACGCCGAGGCGCCTTCTCAAGAGTGGGCTCGTTGCCCGCTGGCTGGAGAGAAGCACTGTCCGCCGGAGCCATTCAGCTCAGACGCTGGCCCCCAGCCAATGCCGGTCCCGTGAGCCCAGGGGCTGCCAGTCTGCTGGGGTCAGGAAGTTGGCGGTCAGCTGGTGGAAGTCTGGAGCACACACACGCTCCCTGCGAGGTCCTCTTGTTCACCCGCTGTTTACCATTCTCTCTCAAAGACACAGTGCTTTCCTAAATAAAATTAACTATGGCTGCAAAAGTGAAAAAACAAACTCCCTCTCCTTCCTTCCTGCAGTCACGGAGAACTCAAGCCTGTCTCCATCAAAACGGGGCAGCACAGCCTGAGAGCAGGGACGGCTGGGAAGGAAGGATCAGGGCTCTCCTCCGACGGTGATTCGTTTTCAGTGCATTTTCTATGATGGAAAGAGACAGGGCCTCCTGTCAAGTGAGGGCTTCAGTGGCTGAAGACTGTGAAACGAAAATGGGTTTGGAAATTCCAAGGCTGGTGGGTAAAGTGTTGGGGTCGTTACAGACCTGTATCTCCAGCTGGCTCAAGCACTTCCTTTGTCTGGCCTTAGACTAGTTCTGTAACATCTCTGAGCCTCAATTTCCATCTCTATAAAAAGGCATTAGTAATACTGACACCAGATGGGGTTGGGTGAGGATTACACGCGTAGCACATTGACTGGTATCTAGCATGCCCTCGATATTTGGTGGTCATTATTATTATCATATGCTTTTCTAATAGCAAATATTGGGAGAATGAGGCTTACTTGCTAGGGGACACGGGATACAAGGGCAGGGCGCTGGCACGAATGATCACTGCCCTTCATGACCACCCTATGTAGAGTGCCTTGGGAGGACAATCAGTCTCCATCTTGGGTCAAGCCCGTCATGGGATAGTGACATGGGCACTGGAACGTGAGCTAGGAAAAGCACATCATCTCAAACGCTCTTCATTTCATTGGGGACAGAGCATGTGCCAGATGTGCTACTGTAATTTTGGACAAATCATATCATATCTGAGGTTCAGTTTCCTCATTTCTAAAGTCAGAACCAAAAATGAGATGTTCATTGTAAAATAAGAGTTCACTGTAAACAGTCGAGTGGCTCTCAGATACCCTGTGGTAGAACTTTCCACACCACTACCTTCTAAGATCACACCATATAAACCACACGTGCGGCTTCTCAAGTGACCCCGGAGATGTGTGGATGCTGACTAAACGTTAAAGGTATTATCAAGGATAGTGGGGATGCAGATGAAAATCCACCTGTGAGGTCCACACCTTTGCAGTTGGTGATCCAATTAATATTTCTTGAACACAAACCATGCACCAGCATCCTACTTGGAGCTCTGGGCCCTCGGGGTCCGATGGAGAGAGCAGGACTAAGCCCGTACATGCCCACATGCGAGGTCAAATATAAGTGAAGAAACTTCTCGTGTAGGAAATAATACTAGTCAGAGAAAAGGGGCGGGGTTAACCACCACTGAACAAGTGATGTAACACTTGGTCAACATTTTATGATCTCTGCGTGCACTTCCTTTGAGCTGAAGTGTGCCAGGCCCATCTTTAACCTACCATGCATCTTCCTGACGCCACTGAGTGAAAAGAGTTGTAAAATAATGACCTGACTCAAAAGAAAAGGGCAAAATCCAGTGTAATGAATTCCAAGAGGACACAGGAATTGTACAAATTGCTCAGAGGATAAGAAACTGATTTACATACGTGGGACTTGATTAGGATTAGGAAAAAATCAATCATATAATCCTGTTGCTTCTAATTATTAATCAAAATTCAAAAACTGTAAAAGATGAAAAAATTCCACTACGTTTAAAAACTGAAAAAACGACTTTTTATGGTGAAAAAAAATAGCATAGGCAAACACAAAAGATGAACAGCAAGATAGAATAAAACACTGCAATTTTTAACACAGACAAGAGACAGTCCCCTTAATGTATAAAGATCTCCTAGAAATCAGTAAGAGAAAGAACAAAACCCAACAGACAAATGTGCAAGGAACATGAACAGACATTTCGCAGAAAAGGAAATGCAAATGGTCCTTAAACATCAAAAAACACCATAATAAAAATTAAAACTACAAAGATAGCATTTTCTACCTTTCGGTTTGACAAAACTCCAGTAACACAGCAGAGTTGGTTCTTACCAGCTCACAAGAATCAATTATTAAATTTCCAGGAATCTATCAAGCCAGTTGTTAAATGCAACCATTACTAAAATTTTAATTATATAAATTTATACTTAATACATTATATTAAAAATAAAACCCAGAACTTCCTAATTATGTTACTACATTTCACTGTTAACGGGTGCTGCTTACATCTCTTGTGTCTGTGTGGTGGAAATGCCACACAATGGCGTCCTCTTGCTCATCTCTTCCCAACTCCATGTTCAGGGCCATGTTGGCAGCTGGAAATCAGCCTGAGTGGAAGTATTTACACCACGGAAATCAGCAGACACTACAAATCAGGGATGTTTTGGCTCTTTGTGTCTGGGGGGGGTTTTGAAGAAGTGGTTGTTAATCATTTAGCAGCACACCACTGCCAAAATCCTGAATGTTAACAACATACTCTACTGGAAAGGCCCCGGGGGAACAAGCGCTCTCCTTCACTGCTGATGGCAGCGCCCAGCCATGGACAGAACCCTGTGGAGGGCAAGTTGGCAGCATGGACCAAAATCAGAAAGAGATTTACCCTTTGCCCAGCAACTTCCCTTCTTTGAATCTATCCTACAGCTCCGCCTGCGTGTGTGAAATGAAGCGATTGTGGGGTCACGCAGCAGGGCTCATGGCAGCAAAAGACACAAGTCAGCCAGGATCCTTCCAGGGGGCAGATAAAACCAGACACAGTCCATCTCGACATCGGACTGCTGCACAGCCGTGACAAAGGAGGGGGAAACTCTCAGTATAATGATATGAAAAGATCTCCAAGACAGGGTAAGTTAAAAAAAGCAAGGCACACAAGAGGATGCTTCTTTTTGTGCAAAAGAGGGAAAACACAAATGTATTTTTGCTTGTGTGCATTTGCATAAAGGATCTCTGAAGGATAGACTGGTGCTAATGAAAACTAACTACCCAAGCCAAGAGGTGGTTATGGAGCAGACAGGATGGATGGGAGAAGCTTGCTTCTGTATACATTTTTATACAGTTTTGATTTTTAAACTATATGAATCTATCACCTCTTTAAAAATGTTTAAATTAGGAAGCAATCTTTTCATGATGTGATTTAGCATGATAGGATCTGACATATAACCGCAGCTGTGTCCACAGTATATAAAATTTGAAATACTTTCCTTATCAATAAAGAAACAGAGAAAATTATGTTTTGATGCTGTGGCCCTTGGTACAGAGGTTTTTTACTAGAAAGTTAGATGAAAGCAAGCATCATAAGTGGTAAAATGGTTAAGGCCCGTGTGTAAGATGTTATCGCTGTGATGTTCTGCAATCCGCAGGATTTATTTCTTGACAGGGCCTGAAAGGCTCATCCAGGCCTGCACCCAGATGAATTATGATATTTTCCTGCCCTAGAAGCTGAGAAGCACCAGTGCAGCTTTCTGGGGAGGCAGAGAGGCAACAGGTAAGGTTAAGGAGCTGTGGAAGTACAGGCAGGCCGCTTTACAGGTCGTGCCTGGAGCAGATTTGGCTGCCGTCTTCAGCATCCCGTGGGCCACTTGGCACTGCTATGTCCCAGAGCCACAGGCCGCTCCCCACTCCGGGCCACGCCTCCTGCCCATGCCCCACACTGCTCGCAGGCCAGGCCCGGAGGGAGAGGGTGGATCGCTGCAAATCTGCCACCACGACTGGAAACATCAGTCAATGATGAGGGCCCCATGGAAAATGGACAGCAGTGTGACTTACCCGGCCATGAAGAGAGAACTGTGTACCTCTCCAGTGGCCCCCAGTGCCTACTATGGGATTCACCTCCTTCCTTCGTCTGCTATGGTCAAGTCCACCTCCCCAACTCCATAACCTCCCTCCTTCCCCATCACTGCTTTAGCTATTTCTGTGCCTTGAACACATCATGGTTCTTCCTGCCTCACGGCCTTTGTACTTGTTCTTCCCTCTTCTCCAAATCCTTCTCATGACTCAGGAGTTAAGATTTTGGGCTCTAGAGTCAGACTATCTAGGTTTAAGTCCAGAACCCTAACTAACAGTGTGGCCCTCTATAAGTTACTTAACCTCTCTGTGCCTTAATTTCCCCACTTGTAAAATTAGAACAGTAACAGTAGTTGCCTCAGAGTGCCCCTGTCCCCAAGCACCTCAAAGGGCAGGTAATCAGACTGGGAATGTTTAATCTGAAAAGACCAATAGCATAAAAGCAGACCAAAATGAGCTGTCTTTCACCAAGAACACAGAAGCAAACGTTTCCCAAGGGTCAACGAGGAGAGCAAAATCAGCGCGGATTTTTGGCCTCTTCGAATAATATTTCTCTTTAAATTCACACAACAGGGGAAAGCCAAAGGAAGAGGGAGCTAAGGGGAGTAACAAGGAGGAGGGAGGGCTCGGGAGGGTTAGAGGAAAGAAAGAGAAATCGCTGTGTGGCTGAGGAGACCGCACTGGCAGGCTCTGAGGTTGTACTTGGGAAGGAGGCCAAAGCACAGAAGCAGAGACAGCCTGGAGGTCTGCATCTGCCCGGGGAGGCGGTCAGGCTCTGCCGCGCTGAGTGAGCCCAAGACTGAAGGCAGCGCTCAGGAGTGGTCAGAACCACCGTAGACGCGCCCCGGGCGCAGGGCGATGGGAACCGTGTCAAAGGGGCTGAGGAAACACATAGGTGACAAATAAGCAACAGTTCAGGGCATACGGGTGCCCTCTTTTAGTTTTTTAAGTATAGCCTTTTTGGGATATAATACGCATACGATGAAATTCACCCTTTTGAAGTGCACAATTCAGTAGGTTTTAGCATATTCACAGAGTTGTGCGACCATCACTACTATCTAATTTCAGAACATTTTCATCACCCCAAAAAGAAACCCCGTACCCATTAGCAGTCGCTTCCCATTCCTCTCCCCTCCTACCCGCTGACACCCACGACTCTGCTTTTTGTCTCTACGGATTGGCCTGTTCTAGATGTTTCATATAAATGGAATCATATACTGTGTGGCCATTTGTGTCTGGCTTCTTTCACTTAGCATCATCTTTCCAAGATTCGTCCCTGTTGTTGCATTTATCAGTATTTCATACCCTTGGATGGCTGAAAAATATTTCATTGTGTGGATATGTCGCATTTTTTATTTGTCCATTCATCAGTTGATAGACATTTGGGTGTTTCCACTGTTTGGCTGCCGTGAATAATGCCGCTGTGAACATTTGCGTACAGTTTTTTCGTGTGCGCGGACATATGTTTTTGTTTCTCTTGGGTATACACCTAGGAGTGGAATTGCTGGGTCACATGGTAACTCTCTGTTTAGCTTTTTGAGAAACTGCCAGATTGTTTTCCAAAGTAGCGGCACTATTTTAACATCCCACCAGCAATTTCTCCTCATCCTCATCAAAACGTTATTATCTTTTTTTTTTAACTATCCTCATAGGGGTGAAATGATGTCTCATTGTGACCAGGTACCCTCTTTAGATTGATCTTAATCTTGCCTGCCAGATTTCTCGTTATTTGTCTCCATCATCACCTTCCATATGAAAACTTCTAAATTTCTCTGGCTTGCAGTGTTGTTCTTCCTGATAACACAGGCCAAATGTTACTAATGCCCACATACAGCATTTTTGCCCAATATCCTACCCAGCACGGGGCTCCTGAACCCACAGATACCCTCAGAGGATGCTACAGAGTGGCCACTGAGCTTATAGTGTCTGGGATTTGGGTTGTCAATGCAGTGTGCCCAAGGTTGGAATTCTTGAGTGACCTACCTACTGGGGACTAGCATGAAAGTCTTCTACTGGTCATCTCAACAATTCTTTATCAAAACAATATGAGTTTATTACATATTATTGAGATCAACCATTTTGAAGTATTGACATTCTCAAAACTTAATTTCTTGGTTACCTAAAGACTGATGACTATGTCATCAGTCAGCCCGTGTTGGTCCCCAAGAAAGGAAACCTGGCTTTGCTCACAGCCCAGGCCATGCAGACCCACCACTTGCTGCAGAGCATGGATATGGGCTCATCCACTGCTGACAACACCTGGTTCCAGCTCACATTTTTCACTGCATAGAAACTCAGGACTCACGGTTTCAGTGAATTCCCCACAGAAAACTCCAAACCCACTTCCTAAGCAACGTGTTGAATGACGGTTCCCCTCAGACAGGGCCTGACACGGGAAGTCCATGCTCGGTAAAGAGCTGAAGTTATTTCACTTGTTCTTCCGTCATCACAGCTGTCAACGTGGCACGGCGTTCAGACACCATAATACAGCTAAAGAGCAAAAGAGAGACAAGTTTCTTTGTGTGTCTTACTCAAAGCTTGGTCAGAAAACTATAAATGCTTATTTCTGTACCTAACAAAACCGTAGGCTTGGACATGCTCCCAGGACCTGGGCGTTCCCGGAGGAGCAGTGGACTCCCGTCCCAAACAAGGATCGACAGGCTCAGCATGTCCTCCTCAATGGACCTACAAAGTGGGAGGGAGAAGGGCACACTTTCATGTCTTTCTGATTTTTTTTTTCTTTGCCTTAGTAAGCATCATTTCAGCCTCTTTTTGCCCACGTATAAGTATTCTCTCACTTCCTTAGAAACATGAGCTTTATGTTCTCTGCCCCTAATTAGTTAAAGGTTGGTCTCTCCTCAGAGACCTCGCTTCTGCCCTGCAAAATCCCAGACTGAGAGGAACAGGGAGAATCTTGGGGAAAGGCACTCAGGGATTGCCAGCTTCCCTTCCAGGGACAGAAGCGAAGGCTCAGAGTCAACTGTCCCCAATTCTGCAAAACAGCATGGGCTTGTTAGCCAGCAGGACATCATACTGGCTGCAGCTGGATGAGTAATTTATCTGTGTATCTGGGGGAGCTGGCTTACATGGCACCTCGAGTCCTAGCAGGTTGCGTGAACCTGGGGGGGCGCCGGTCATCAAGCATGGCAGGTGAACTTCCCCTGGGGCGTTTGGAGGGAGAATGATTCCATTTTCCTTCTGAATAAGTGAGTGGAATTTTTTTTTTAAACACTAGAACTGAGAAGATAGATAAATGACGAGGAGATCTTCAGAGCTCCTGGCAGCCCTGTGAGGTCAGCGCCCCATTATTTACTTGCAGGGACATGACTGTTGAGCACTGTTTTTAGATTGATACCAGTAGGTAATATATACGTGCAAATAACGAGGAGGTTTTTAAAGAAGTTTATAGTACGAAAAAAGGAAAAGGAGTAGGAAGAAGGGCAGGAGAGGAAGGGGTAGATATTGAAATATGTTGGTTACAGACTGCCATAAGCGTTCAAGGACTGTGTGCAGGGACAACACGCACGGTGTCGTGACGCCCACTGGGAAAGGTCCAGAAGATGAGAACATGGCCGAGGCGTGAAGTCACGAAGGCCGTCTCTCACCAAAATGCCACAGGCTGACTCCATTGCCCATGATTTCTGGACTAGGGAACTAGCACGACAAAGGATTCCGTCTACTGAGGAAGACTAGGTCAGGCTAAGAAAGCCGGGATGAATAACCGCCCCCTCCTCTAAGTCAGCAATGCAACGGCAGCTGAGACACAGCCCCCGCCCAGGGGGACTGAGGTGGGCAGGACAGGACCAGGAATTTCGGTACGATACGGTGAGAATTGGGGTCAGTTGTGCGTGGAACCACAGGAGCACAGGGACGTACCGAGCCCTGTGGGGGTGGGTAGTCAGGAGAGGCTCCCTGGAGGAAGTGGCATTGGATCCCCCCAGGGACGTAGTAAACAAGAGTGTGGCTGGAGGACAGGAGCCTCAGAGGAGGCAGCTCTCCTCCAGTTTCCTCCCGTTTGCCGGGTGAGAAGTGAGCTATCGGGGGCCTGGACAGCACTGTTCCAGGTGATGCAGAAGGTCCAGGCAGGTTTGACTGAATCACGTAGGGCGAGCCTGAGAGAGGGCCGGGAGGGTGGGGTTCCACCCAGCTGCAGACCTCCTACGTCCTCTTCCCGGCCTGGCACCAGCCAGACCCAGTGTTTATAAGAGCACAGCAGGGGTTCATTGGCCGGGAGGACCCGGGCAGAGCGGGCAGTGCCTGGTCCGGAGGTGGCTGTATGACGGCGGAGACACACCTACTGCCTGGGGAACAGGTCACCGTCTGTAAGGCCTTTGAGCGTGACACATGCTGAATACTTCCTGGAGCTCCTTCTTAAATTCCAGTGCTCACTGCCCAAATGCAAAGTCCTCTTTTGCTATGATTTTCATCTCCGTGAACAACTGGCACTGACAACAGCTTTTCCTTTCAACGTGCGTGAAATGAAGCTTTGTACACTGACAACGGACCCCACCTGAAGACGTGGCTGGGCTCGTGGGCCACCCCATTTTCTCCAGCCTGGTGCTGACTGCTTATGTAGCCTTTAAAATGAACAATGCTGCCAGGGACGCCAGGATGGGCGCTTCAGGGAGATGGGTGCTCGCTGAGGGGAGCAGAGGGCGCCCTGAGTGGGGTGTGGTCCCCCCGCCACCGCCTGGCATCCTCCTGCACTGCGCTCTGAGGCCCCCATGGTGCAGGGAGAGTGTGCAGAGGTTTTATATAGCAACTGCAAACTCTGGACTCGGATTCCCTTAAATTAGGGGAATTTTTTTTTTAACAATAAATAGTTGTGGGAAAAAGTATTCCCTACTTAGGAGAACTATATTCAAATACTTGAGAGGCGATGCTGTAAACAGTTGCTCTTAATTAAACTCCTTTATCTGCTCATGAAAGCAGGGAGCAGAGTGGGAGGCAGGATATTCAGGTCTCGGAAGGGCTGGGGGCCCGGACTACGGCCGCCTCCAAGAGGCTGTGACCTGGGAAATGACACACAGCTCCCGAGAGCACCTATCCTCCTGTGTCCAATAGGGATATCAGTATAGCATACTGTAAGACACACCGTCTCGCGGATCTCAACCAGCTCTGACGGGTTTCCTTAACATAGTTATGTTTGTGCATGATATATAATTGTATATTTCATTATTCAGAGAAGTGTTTACACTAACAATATTGTTGCTACTATTACACAAAATTTATCATTATTTTAGCACTTTAACTATATAACGTATTAATCTACTGACCACAAAGGATTTTGGAGGCTCAAGTGAGAAAATATAGTCCAGGACTTCATGACCAGTGCCTGGCACTTTGCCAACACCTAGTAAATGCTATTTGTTATCAGTAGTAGTAGTTGGATTATTATTATTGTTATTATAATTTAATAATTATTTCTGTGATGAGTTGGCATATAAATTTAGAAAGCATTAAAATTCGATTTCTTTAAAAATATTCTAAGTTTCAGACACTTGTTCCTACAATCCAATCAGCCCTTCCCTCACGCACCCTAGATGCTCTCTCTCGACTTGTGTATTCTATAAACTCAGGGCAGGCACAGAGCCCCCTCTAGTCACACCTCTGCCCATCTCAAGCTGCTGATAAGGACCAGGCTTCACTTCCTCACCTCCACCTACACACCACAGGTGTCCACAGACAAGCCGAGGGACACAGCAGGAGCGTGGCTGGAATACCCCAGGCGTTCAAGTCCACCCCAGGCAGTCTCAGGACACCTTCCATTGAAATGTGGGCTGCCCACAGCTGGGCTCGGCTGGACACCAGCTGCTGGTGCTGCAGATTCTGCATGGGAAAACCAGAGACAATGGCCAACGTTGGAACCTGCCGTGGGCCAGGCACTGCCCTAACGCACTTTGCATGGGTTAACCAGTTCAGTGAGGTGGGCACTATTATCTTTCCCATTTATCAATGTAGAAACAGAAGCACAGAGAAGTTAAGTAACTTGCCCAACATCACACAGCTTTTGAATGGTGGAGGTTGGACTCGAACTGGTCTAGAGTCTCTAGCTCCAAATCTCTGCCCCACACTGACCACAGGAACCAGGGGATTCCCATTTGGAATCACCACAGAGACAGAAAGAGAGGTGGAACTGGGGAGCCTGATGATGAGAGTTAGTAAAAAAGACATCCACGAAAGCCTGGGACTGTATTGCTGGTCACTGTCCTGGTGCAGCCCGGGCCTGGGTTGCCTGGTGACCCATGAGATGCTGAGGAACAGAGAGGAGGAGCTCCAGGGGCAGCTTCGGGGGAACACAGGTCTTCCAGGTCACACCTTCTGGATGCAGTCTCAATGGGTGGAGGAAAAGGACTGGCCTTCAGCTGCGGAAAACAGACCACCTGAGTGAGGCAACTCTGTCACGGGGTGGTGGCAAATTCTAATTGTAGCAAAAGGGGGAATACGAATCTACAGCAGAGCACTGACCCTGCAAAGCAGTCCTGTTCAGTGGTCAGAGAGACGACTGGCTGCTCTGGACTCGGAAATCAGCTCAGGATCACCTGATGACCGTTAACATGTCCCTGGTTCAAGGGTGACTCCCACCGGTGTCAGCATACTCACTAATACCTGTAGCATACGTCTCCTAAAGTTCAGGATATACTGACCGTCCCCATAGTGGACGAAACACACTGGAGATAAGGCTTTAGGACCAGCCCTGATGGCCTAGTGGTTAAAGTTTGGTGCTCACCACTTTGACAGTCTAGGTTTATTTCCGGGTCACAGAACCACACCACCCATCTGTCAGTTGCCATGCTGAGGCAGCGGCTCACATAGAAGAACTAGAAGGACTTACAACTAGGACACACGACCGTGTACTGGGGCTTTGGGGAGGGAGAAAAAAAAGAGGAAGATTGGCAACAGATGTTAGCTCAGGGTGAATCCTTCCCTGCAAAAAAAAAAAGGGCTTTAATTTTTAACTGTGACAGACTAGGAACCCCCTTTTTTTTTTGAGGGCAAATGACTTTCTCATAACTAATTAAGTATTTTCTGAAGTCCAAGCAGGACCACCTAAGACACCCAAGTTGTTATTTTTGGGGTGACAGTCAGGATCGGTTACATCATTCGCAGGACACAATGCAAATGAAACTTGGGGCCCCTTATGCAAAAAGCATTCAGAATTGCAAGATGGCAAGAGCAGAGCACTGAACCAAGCGTGGGCCCTTCTGAGTACGAGAGCTGTGCAATTGCACAGGCTTCACCCCATGACTCTAGCCTGTTGCAAAGGCTCGGAAAGGGTTTTTGCCTTTCTTAAAATGCTTCCATCACTTGAACTCATTCCTGCAGGAGGCATTCTCTAAGTCCTGCCCATGGAGCTAAGTGGGCGTACTGGCAGACAGATGTGCACAGCTAAGGCCCCCATCCCTCCTGCTCCGGGTCTCCGCGAGACCCACACGTTTGCCTGATTCTCAATCTTTTGTCTTTGCTTGTTCTTACAAACACAGAACCCTAAGTCCGTGGACCTGGTACAGGCTGAGACACCACAGCACAAACTGATTGCCGGAAGTGCCCCAAACTACTGCAGCATTTTGACTGAATCAAACTCAGAAAGCCTTGGGCTAAATGTTTCCCTCGCCACTTTTATTTTTCACGTGTGTGTATTTTAATGAAAATTCAATCCTTTCAATATGTGATTCGTTTTCCCTCTATTAATCAAAATATTTAAAAGCACTTGATTCCTAAGAAGCCTTTTAGTGTTGACAAAAGTTTGAAATTCCTTTCCCGGCTATGACTCAAGTTCCATTTAGGATGAACGTATGGGGATGAGAGTTCCCTCTTTTGCGATGTAATTCCAAGGGCCAGGGAGGGTCAGTTCTGTTCTTCCAGTCGGCGTGGGAGTACAGACCACAATTAGAGTCAGGTCAGATCCACTCTTCAAAGTTGCTTTTTGAAAACACATCTGAATTAGATTTTCAGTGAGTGCCCCCATGAGTGTCCTTCCTGTTGGACACGACGTGCTCACTCATGTGAGGCTTCCGTTGCTCAGAACACTTTCTGAAGTGCACTTTGGAAAGGGCCTCAAAACCGTGGCCTCTCTCGTGAGTGTCGTAAATGGTGGCAAATTGTGCTCTGAAGGTAGAATAGCTTTCTGGAAACAGTCTGAAATCATTTGAAGTCAAGTGGGGAACCGAAGAGGGACCAGGGGTAAGCTGCATCTCTGCCCTGAGCCAGCTGGTGTTCCTGGAGGCCATCCTGGGGTTCTGGGGGAATTTAGGGAGGAGAGTTCCAGACCAGTTCTGGGCCAGGCCTCATCAGGTCTTGCTTAGAATAAGTCTACATCCCCCAGGCAGCTGCTTTGAAGAAGGCAGTATTTATTTTATTATATACATGTGGGGATGTTTGTAAATAATGTTCTAATTCCCTTACTTTATAATACTATTTCATATGCACCAAGTTGTAAAGAAGATTTAGCCTTGGCCTGCTGGCTGTTGCCTTTTTAAAAACATAACATTGAGAAACCACAGGTTTCAAATAAGATGGGACTGGGAAAGCAGAAAAAAGGAACTGAATAAAGTCACCAGGAGACAGTTCCACATAGCAGACAAGGATATATATCCTTCAGAATGAGCGACTTGCTACCAAGATTAATAGTGCAATTTCAAGAGAACCTACATTGTTCTGTCATATTCTGTGTTTGCAGAACAAATTAAAGCTTCTTTAAAATTTTATTTTATTTTATTTTATTTTATTTTTGGTGAGGAAGATTGGCCCTGAGCTAACATCTGTGCCCATCTTCCTCTATTTTATACGTGGGATGCTGCCACAGCATGGCTTGATGAATGGTGTAGGTCCGCGCCCAGGATACAAACCGGTGAACCTGGGCCACCAAAGCGGAGTATGCTGAACTTAACCACTACACCACCAGGCCGGCTGCCCACCCAAAATTTTTTTTAAAATAACACAGAAAACAAAGCAAAAAACTTATACTATGACAGACTAGGAGTCCATTTTTTTTTAGGGCAAATGACTTTCTCACAACAAATTTGGTAATTTCTGCAGTCACATGAGCTCTTTCTACGTCACGTTATATTTCTTCAGACCAGTGTTGACCATCTTATAAAGTCAAGAGTGGCCATCTCACAGTTCTGGCACCTTTCCATCTGGGGTTTAGGACATTTTCCTGCATCCTTTTCATCCACTGTGGGTGGGCAGGCAGGGGCGTGTGGGAATTCCTAAAGAGAGAAAGAGGAATTATCCTAAAGCCAGCGCTGGAAACATGGACTGAAGATCGTTTGAAAAGCACACAATCAAGGCCTGGGTTTTCTCTTTCCGCTGCAGAGATTATATCTTATGTAAGCAAGATCTCGCAGAGCTGCCTGTGACCCCGTCCGTCTTGTTCACAACAAAAGCAACGTGGGGAACGTGGGGAGCTCAGGACCCCGAGATCTCTGGGGAGAGAGGGGGGAAACAGCCATGCACATACAGCCTGCACCTGCCAGGCCACTCGAAATATAGGCCAGGATATGAGTAACAGAAGGGCTTTTGCCAATGTACTAATCCAAACGATGGGGACAGAAATGAGCTGCTCATGTAAAAAGTCATTAATCGCCAGGAATTTGCTGTAACCTGTCCTCTGCCCCGTCTCACACAGTCTCAGCCACTTTCTGCTTCCAGCCCCGTGGCTGGCTATTCTGAGGCCTGTGCTAGGTACAGGTGGAAAGCCTAGAAAAGAAGTTCCAGGTCAGAAACTGGCCTGAGCATTGAGCCCAAGGTGGGCAGCAACCGCTGGCTCAGGGGGCCACAAATGGTGGTACAGACAGCACCGTGTGCAGGGCCACTTCTAAAGGGCACATTCCATTCCCATCACAGGCATTGTCAATTTGCATGAAGACATTTTTCCAGCAGATAACAGGGAAATGTCTTAGAAAAGAGCCTTTTTCTAATTTGCATGAAGACCCCTTATGGGCTAGCGGCAGTTCCGACTTTGGCCACTAACCATCAGGTAGCTTCTGCCTGTAACGGCGGCGAAGAAACACACCACCTTCTGGGACAAAGCAGGACTTCGAGAGGAAGGGAAATGTAAACTGATCTGCTTTGCTCCTTTTGTCATCTCTGATATAATAGTTTGGCAGATATATTCATCAGGAATTAAATTCAGGCTAAGTTAAGAGGGATCACAAAATAATAGCAACTTAAAGAGAGGAGGGTTTATTCTCTCACATCAAAGACAGAAAGTGGGCAGTCCAGGGCTAATACGGTAGCTCCACAAGGTCATCAGGGACTAACCCACCCAAATCTAATCAGCTCAAACCAAACTTCCCACTCAGAGAGTGCTTATGAGCTCCTTTCGTCTTTCTTTCTGATCTGCCATCCTCAGCACACGACCTCCTTATTCAGGCACCTGTGGTTCCAGCCATCCTATACACATTTCAGAAAGGGGGAAAGAGGAAAAGCAAAAGGGAAATTGCACCACCCAGCTAAATTAGCCTGCCTTAAGGGATCTTCCCAGAATTCCCACACAACACTTCCTCTTACATCTCATTGGTCACATCCAGCTGCAAAGGCAGCTGGGAAATGTAGTCTTTAAGCTAGTGCATGGCGGGAATCACAAGATTCTCTCACTGCCCTGGTGCCTGCCAAGCAGAAGTCTTTTTCCGTTACCCTCATACGTTATTTATCTCCCCTTTTCAATGCCCAAACAGACCACAACGAAATGGTGAGGAGCAGATCCGAGAGACAAAACACTGCTAGGGAATCTAGCCCAGTTGGAAAAGTTGGGTATCCTTTTTCCATGAGCCAGGCAAACTTTTGACCTAGGTAATCAGATATGGTGGAAACAAACAAAAAAAGTAAGAAGAGACAGTTATTGACCCGAGTCCTTCTACATGTGATATTTCTTTAATTCCTCATGATAGATCTGAGAAAGAAGCAATTGTAGCTATTTTACATACAGGACATCGGAAGCTTGGAGAAGGAAGTAAGCCTGCCCAGGGTCATGCTAGCAGGATTGGGAGTAAAATTTAAGGGCAATCTTGACTCCAAAACCTATGCTACAAGTAGAGATTAAAAAACAAAAATCCTATTACAGTAACTAATAAGAATTTATTATTTCACTTAAATTGATTAAACTATGAATTTTAAACCCATGGCAAGAATTTTAAATAGTGTCCTAGTATGTGGAGCAGTTTGCTAGCAACAACAGAAACACCCAGGAGGTGATTTAGCTGGTGTATACCAAACACGGGGGCCCCACAATGACATTTTATCCTTTTCCTTCTGAAGTCAGTTATTAAAATTAAAGTTGGTATCTAAATATCTTTTTTTTTTTTACTGTAAATTCTGTGGCTTAAACATGAAGGAAATATTTACATTGAGTCATTAACATGAAGGAAATGTTTCTTATAACTGTGTTAAGGAAATCAGGTCCCTCAAGGGCTGGTTCAAAAAAATATCATCACTCACAAGAATTTCCATTTTGTAGCACTGACCCATGTTTAAACTTTCAGACTGGTTCCTTACATTCCTACAGCCACCCCCTCACCTCTTTAGCCTGGTGGTATTAGGCCTGTTTAATAAGAAGTCATGGAAAAGGAATAAGGACTTTGAGAGGCCGCATGCTCTTCGCCAGGTTCCACAGCAGCTCAGCCCCGTCCTCTGGGCTCTAGGTCCACATCCTTCCCATCCTATGAAACTAAAGGGGTTCTAGGGGCCGGCCGCATGGTGCAGTGGTTGGGTTCGGCTCGCTCTGCTTCGGCATCCCAGGTTTGTGGATTTGGATCCCAGTCACAGACATACCCCACTCGTCAAGCCATGCTGTGGTAGGGACCCACATACAAAATAGAGGAAGATTGGCACAGGTGTTAGCTCAGTGCTAATCTTCCTCAAAAACAAAAAAAAAGGAAGATTGGCAACAGATGTTAGCCCAGAGCAACCGTTCCTCGCCAAAAAAAACCTAAAGGGGCACCAACAGCTGAAGCATTCAGCAGCTGGGGGACAGCAGCACATCTAGCTATGAGCCTCATCCACCCACAGTGCAATTGTGGTCCACACCTACAAACTCTGCATCCTGAAACCCTTCATGTATACGCGTCCTAGGGACTCAGACAGTGTGTATCAGGGACAAGAGAACTTGCCCTTCCCAAGGTCACAAAGTCCAATGCAGGGCCCTCTCCCCTCACCTTCCTGGAGTGCTAGGGCTTTCAACACACTCTCCCTCTCCTTCCTTGTACATGCACCTCCTTTCTCCCACTGTCCCTCCTTCCTCGCCTCCTCTTTCTCCTCAGTTGCCTCTTGCCCGGGAGCCTCTCAGTGTTGGCTCGGACCAAGCCCTCCAAACTTCCCATCCCATATGCGCTTTCTAGGTGAATCCAGGTTCCTTGAGCCCTCTATGCCTCCATTTCTTCAGATGCACACCTATCTCCCAGGGTCATTTCTAAGATGAGATAATATGTTTAACAGTTTAGGATAACGGCAGGCCTGCAGTAGTGGCTGGTTCCCAGCTGGAAAGTTTTGGTTTGAGTGGGCTAGGTCTGAGATGTCTAAGAGACTTTCATTTGGAGGGACAAGTAGAGGATTTTTCTAGAAGAGGGATATAGGCTATAGAAAAATCTGGAACGAAGGCATTAATAGAAGGGTAGTCAACCCTTATGACTGTGCCTTATGACATGTTGTCTCTATTCCCTTTGATGCTCCCCCATCTCAGGCAGTAGCATCACCATGCACCTGACTGCTCTGGCTACAACCTAGGAGCTGTCCCTGAGTGCTCCCTCTCCCTCACCTCCCACGTTTTCTCCATCAACAGATGCCACTCACTTTTCTAGACCATAGCCACCACCTCTTATCAAAACTGATGGAACAGTCTCCTAACTCAGCTCCCAAACTCCATTCCGAATCCCTCCAATCCATCCCTCACACAGCTTCTTAAATCTAACTCAGATCATGACGTTCCTCTGCCTAAAATCCTTTCATGACTCCCCATTTGACGTGGCGTAAGACCTGAACTCCTTACCTGAACTGGTTTACAAGGCCCTGCACAACCTCGCCCCACCCACCTCTCCACCCAACCTATGTTACTCTCTGCCGCTGAGCAAGCTCCAGCCACACTAGGCTTTCAGTGGTGTTTTAGGGCCTTTGCTCTGGCTGTTCTCTCTGCCTGGTGCCCTCACATGCTTCCCCACCCACATCTCCCGCAGCCAGCTCATTCTCATCCTTTAGATTTCAGCTTACATTTTGCCCTCTTCAGAGCGGGCTTCCTTCATCACTCTACAGAAAGTAGATCCACGCCTTCCCTGTTATGTCCTGAATAGTCATGTCCCTCCAAAATCCATATGTTGCAGCCCCAACCACAAAGTGACTGTATTTGGAGATAGGGCCTTTATGGAGGGAATTAAAGTTAAATAAGGTCATAAGGGTGGAGTCTTGTTCTGATAGGATTAATGTCCTTATAAGAAGAGACATGAGAGCTTGCTCATGCTCTCTTTCTCTCCAAAAGAAGAGGTCATCTTGGCACGCAATGAGATGGTAGTCTTCCACGAGCCAAGAGAAGATGCTTCAGAATGAAACGGACCTTGCCTGCACCTTGATCTTAAACTTGCCAGCCTCCAGAACTGTGAGAAATAAATGTCTGTTGTTTAAGCCACCCAGCCTGTGGTATTTTGTCTTAGCAGCTCAAGCAGACTAGTACTCACTTATCCTCGGTCTCTGCCGATTACTTCCTTCAAGGCAGTAGTCTCCATTTGTAATTAGCATCATCGCCCAGTTACATAGTCCCGGCCTATGTCCTGCCCCTGGAATGTAGATCTGTGGTCACCATCACCTTCCCCAGACGTAGCACTGGGCCTGGCCCATAATAAGTATCCATGGAACGAATCAGTGAATCCATCAGTCAAATACTCCTAGCCAGGGAGAGGAGTTGAATCATGTCCTCATAACCAGACAAGCATCCATAACAATGGGCCACTATCCCCAGGTTGGACTCTACAATCACCACTGTCTAAATCACCAATATTTATCTTTTTTTTTTTTTTTGAGGAAGATCAGCCCTGAGCTAACATCCATGCTAATCCTCCTCTTTTTGCTGAGGAAGACCGGCTCTGAGCTAACATCTATTGCCAATCCTCCTCTTTCCCCCCCCCACAAAGTCCCAGTAGATAGTTGTACATCATAGTTGCACGTCCTTCTAGCTGCTATATGTGGGACACGGCCTCAGCATGGCCGGACAAGCAGTGCGTCAGTGCGCGCCCGGGATCCAAACCAGGGCCGCCAGTAGTGGAGCGCGTGCACTTAATTGCTAAGCCATGGGGCCGGCCCAATATTTATCTACCTCTTGGTTTATACCCTACTTTGTCCCAAAATGAATGTAAGTCAGCTATCAAAATATAGACAATACAATAGGATAAACAATAAAGGAGGAAATCATAAGAAAAATAAGATGAAGCCACTTAGGTGACACTGTGTACACTGGACACTTGAAGCCCAGCCCACACTCAGGCTCTGGGTGCCCCAGCAGCCATTGTGAAGAAGGCAACCTGGGCAGCTTTACAATTCAGACTGTCCATTGGACACAAAGAAAGTGTTGTTTGGACAAAGCAGCTCTTACTAGCGCTGAGCCATGGCTGAATCCCCACCCAGTCCTCCCACAGTGGATGAGTCATGAATGGCATCCTCAAGGAAGGCACTAAAAGGCCTTTGGGCAGCTCTTCCTTCCAAGATGCCTCAAGGCCGGCACGCATTGTCCCAGCACAGGACCAGCTGTTCTAAGGGCAGCAAAACAGTGAGGTTGATCATTGTGCTCTGTGCACCTATAATTTCCTATCTCTATGTATCTTGTACCCTCATAAAGTAAACTACCGTCTGTTAAAGTCAAAGTGATCTGAGCATGATGCTGTTAATGACACGCTGCTGAAGAGTGTCATGACGTGAAAGATGAGGGCATGGCCCCTGGGAGGCCATTCAAAGTTTGGGTTGGCTGCCTAACCCACTGCAGAGGCAAGCAGCCCCATTCAGTGCATCCTTTTGACATGCTTCTCACCTCTCGGCCCCGAAATACACCCACTTCTTCCCTCCCCCCACTGTTGCCAGTAAGACGAATGGTCGCCCTCCACTATCAAGGTGGTCCAGGTCTTTACAAGGCCAACCCTTGTTGCTATTAATGGCCTAGAAAGTGAGACCCTAGCATGAGTGGCTCAAAGCATAGGCGACAGATACACAGCAGATATGGCGTCTGTGGGTGCCGTGGATCAGCATCACCGGAGCTGGTGAAGTGTGCAGACCGTCAGACAAACTCCTCTCCATGCACAATCGTGCCCACGGCCTGTCCTGCCCTGAGGATGGTATCCTACCCAAGAGGCTGCTTAATAGGCTGTGGTGACAGTAGATTTCCTCCCAAACATTGCAAACACATCCTCTGCCTGAATAGCCTGCACCAAACCCAGGGAGAACTTAGGCTCTGCAAACAGTGGGCCGTCTCGGACCCTATTTTGTCCTTGGCTGCTTTTCTCATGGGTCTTTTCCATCCTCATTGGGAATTCCTCTGCTGACTGCAGTCCTAACCTCCACCCGCTGGGTGCCTGGTGCTGGCACACACCGGAAGGCAGTGGCCTGCGGCAATGCTTAGCAAGCACCACAGAGACGTCTCGTGTCCTCTGTGTCTGTTCTCCACACTTGCACAGACACGAGGAGTTTGAAAGGGCCCTAAGGAAGCCCTGAGCTAGGATGACCTCGGCTTCCAAGGCCAGCTGGATGCGGCGACAAGCAGAAACACTAAAGGTGTCCTTTGCGCTATTCCCACGTTATTTCAGACCTCGCTGACTACACAGTCCACAGATCCGCCCCTTGTCCGCATTCCCTGTAGATTTAGTCCCAAGCTGCAATCAAGCTTCTGACCTAGAAGTTGGAAAAACTCTTCAGCCAGGCGAGAGAAGTCGCCTTATTTCTCTGAGACTCTAACCTTGCCCATGTGTCCTTTCCTGTCATCCCTGACTTACCGTTCTCACTACTCTCCTTCTTCTAACAAATCTTTTTCCTCTAGTCCCTTGAGCCCTTGGCCTGCCTGACATTTTTTCATTTCCTTCCCAAGAAACACTGTCCAAGTTGGATGGCAGAGCAAGACAAAAGCAGGGATTCTGGAGCCTGACTGCTGGGGTTCACAATCCTGATTCTGCTACTTACCTGCTGTGCAACCTTGGGCATGTTACTTAACCTCTCTGCGCCTCAGTTCCCTCAGATATAAAACTGAGGCTAATAACAGTACTGCTATCAGAGGTTATGTGAGGATTAAATGTGTTAACAGATACAAAGCTCTTAGAGCTGTGCAGGATGAGGTAATAGCTATGTAACTGTTTGCTATTACTGTCAAACTATGCCACAGAGTATGAGGGTTACAAGGGTAAGCCAGACCAAACCATTGGCCTCGAAGAGTTCATCCTCAAGTGAAAGAGGCTGACAAGGAAAGAAACAATTTTAATAGAATTTAGAAATAAAGGTGAATTAAAGGTAAAAGCCACACACTGCGAACACAACGGCAGGAGCAGTTCACTCTGCTGGAGAATCTGGGAATGCTCCGTGGGGGAATAGCACAAGGGGATAAAGAGACATCTGATCAATTCTGGGGGTATTAGGTACCCATTGCTGCATAATAACTTACTATAGAACTTAGAAGCCTCAACAATAAAGATTTATCACCTTACACAGTTTTGGTCGGAATTCAGGAGCGGTTTGGCTGGATGTTTCTGCCTCAGAGTCTCTCTTGAGGTTGCAGGCAGACGTCGGCATGGGCCGCGGTCATCTGAAGGCTTGACTGGGGCAGGAGGATCTGCTTCCAACACAGGTCATGCACATGACTGGTGAGTTAATGCTGGCTGTTGGCAGGAGGCCTCAGTTCTCCACCTGTGGACCTCTCCATGGGATGCTGTTGGGGTGTCCTCAGAAGACTGCAGCTGGCTTCCCTCCGAGCAGATTATCCCAGAGAGAGCACAGCGGAAGGGGAAGTGCCTTATATGATTTAGCCTCGGGAGTCACTTTCCGTCTTTTCCATGATATTAGTTACACAGGTCAGCCTGTGGAGGGACTAAAACAGAGTCAAGAATCACCGGGGCCCCTGGAGGCTATTACCATGGTGAAGAGCAAAGCACAGGGCCATGCCAGGCTGTGCTATGCTTGGGAAAGGGGAGATGGGGGTCCAGGGGAGACTGCAGTGGCCCCATCAGACATGGCTTTGGCATGGGGGAAAATTACACACTGTCTTAAGCAGATTAAACAAATACTAAATATTGCAAGCTGACAAAATAAGAAGTAGGAAAGGAGAAATGGCTTTGGAGTGTTGACTTGAGTTCTGGGTGTTTTTCTCCAGGCTGTGGGAAACCAGCCCCGCTGTGAAAGAACAAACTTCCTGGCAATGTGCGGAGCTGCAATTCCTTCCACCAGCAATCTGGGTTCCCACTGGTCGGTCTCCTCTGCCTTGAGTCTGGGCTTGTGGCAGAAATAGAAACACTCACCGAATATTTCATTTGATCATCAGACACTTCAGTCGGCTCCCCTGCATTTCCCAGCTTCCTTGCCGTAAGACAGGACCATGGCAGTTGGTTCCGGCCAATGGAATATGAGTGGCAGTGACATGAGGAGGAGAAGCTCATCAGTGAGTCTCTGGTCTCTCCTTGCTGCAGAGACTAAGGAGGCTGCATGTTCCAGATTGTGCAGCCCAGAGAAGGAGGCCGTCTTATCAGCCTGGTCCCTGAGTGACTGTGTGGAGACAGGCACCCTCCTCGTTGGACAGACAACATTCACATCAGCCAACCTTTGTTCTGTTGATCTATTGAGATTATGGGAAAATTTATTACTGCGACAAAACTTATTCTATCCCGACTCATACCGGAGCCCAGGGGGGAATAAACCTTCGTGGCAGCCTCGGGTCTCACGAGTGTATGCTGTGGAGGCCGTGCAGATATGTTGAGAAAGCGAAAGGGCACACACCTTTTGGGATGTGTGACCACTTGCTTTGTCAGAAGCAGAAGCTGAGCGAATCGGGGGTCAGTGGGCAAGGAGATCTAAGGACGAAATGAACAGAGACGCGGCCCAATCAAGAACTGGCCATGTCTGTCAATTCTATCACCAAAAGACACCTTGAATTTGTCCACTCCTCTCCGTCTCCAAGGCCACCTTCTGAGTCCAAGCCCCCTGGTCTCCTGTCTGGTCTACTGCAATAGCCCAACTGGACTCACTATTTCTACCTCCTCCCACCCCTCACTCCCCAGTCTCTTCCATCCAGGAGCTAGAGCAATCTTTTTTTTTTTTCCTGAGGAAGATTTACCCTAAGCTAACATCTGTGCCAATCTTCCTCTATTTTGTATGTGAGCCACCACAGCATGACCACTGATGAGTGGTGTAGGTCTGCACCCAGGAACTGAACCCAGGCCACCAAAGCAGAGCACACCAAACTTAACCACGAGGCCACAGGACTGGCCCCAGAGCAACCTTATTAAAACACAAGTCTGCTCACATCACTCCCCTACTGAAATCCTTTGCTGGGTGCCCAGTGTTCTTGGACCAGGCCCCTGCCTTCCTCAGCAGACTCATCCCTCACCCCCTCTACCCTCCCATACTGTGCCTGCCCGTCCGCAACAGCCTTGGTTTCTCTAACATGCCAAATCCTTTCCTTCCTCAGGGACATCACAGCCACTGTTTGCTGTGCCTGAAACTCCTTCTCCTCCCTCTATCTCCCACAGCATCCTTCAGGTATCAAAAGCCATTCCCTCTAAAGGGCCCTCCCTGACTGTCACCCCCACCCCCATCGAACTAGGTCCATCTCTTTGTCGTCAACTCTCAAATCTCCCAAGATCCACCTTCATTGTTGTAAATAAATACCGGTGAAAATTAAATAGATCATTGGATAGCTTGCTCCTCCTCCAGGAGATGAGCTCCCCAAGAGGGCAGGCTTGTTCTCTGCAGGAAAACAAGGCTGGGCCCCAGCCTCGCGTACAAAAGGTGCTGGGGGAGTGGTGAGTGAAGTCTGCCGAAGTCTCCAGGCCCTTCTCCCCTGTCGTGCGCCCTCATATGGTAGCTCCCAGGCTTGCCCAGCCCCTGCACCCGGGAAGAGGTTGTTCCAAGGAGGGGCAGGGTGCCATGGCCACCAGCATGAGAGCACATTAGCCCCCCCACACATACACACACACCCCCGCCAGAAAGCCTGCTGACGGCATGGGCAAGGGCAGAGCGTACACCCCTCACGGGTGCTGCTCCTGAGAACCAGGAGGGCAGCCATCCCAGAGTGCTTGGGTCTGATCGCTGCCCCTCCCTCCTGTTCAACAGAACAGCGACTCTCCTGCACAAACAGGACACCCAGCGCTCCACACCAAGCAGAATTTTGTTCTGATGGCTAATCTCCATCGCTCTCCTTGGTCTTCTCAAACCAAGCGTCAAGAGAGCAAGGCTTCCGGCCTGGGTAGAGGTGGGGGGCAGAGTGCGCCCACTGGCGTGGTGATAGCACCTGCCCAGCACCCTCCTTTCAGGCAGGGTATCCTCCCTCCCAACAGAGAAGGGGCCTCCTCCCCTCCCCGCCCCGTCTGCCCTGGCAGCTTCCACTGGTCACAGCCGAGACAGAAACCGTGCAGAGTGAGTCCCAGGAGAGCCCTGACTTTTGGAGTGCTCTGGCACCGAGCTCAGGTCCGGGACTCATTTTTCACAGGCACACTTTATCACTCCCCGTCGGGAGCCAGGTTTCCATCCCTGCAGCGCCCGAGGGAAGAGCCACGTGCCCGGATCTGACTGCACGATGTGTGCTCATCTTTTTCCTATAAAACAACTCTGAGTACCTGACTTATGCATCTTATCAGAAACCACGTGTACGTGGTTTTAAAATATTACTCCCAAAATACATGTATATTATGCCAAGAAACCAACAGCTGTAAATTAGCTCCTCTCCAAGAGCCACGACCTGGTTACTGTCACCTTGTCAGTCCTTCACATAAAGTTCAAAATGTCTCCCACTTTATCTTTAAGTGTTACAAAATTTACTGATCTTTATGGCCGTGAAAGGCAAGAGGAAATATATTTTCGGTTCACGCCTTTCATGCTGACCCAGCTGACCATGTGAAACGGCTCAGATTTATCATCACCTCTGGTCGCCAGCATTTACGGCCACCTTTAAACATGTCATCTGACCTCGGACTTCTCAGGATTCGGGACACTTTGGGAATTTGTTGAGCAACTCTGATTTCAGGACCAGAACACATAAATGGTTTAAGTGCTTTTGCAGCTCACTGGAAAGAGAATTTGAAATTCACTTGAGGAGATTGTGAACCGTGGGCCACAGAAGCCTAAGGAAGGAGCATATGCTCCCCAAATTTACGTCTCTTCCATATGGGAATAAAAGGAAAGACTCCCTCTGCTAACAGAGGTTCCCATGCTCCCGGTGGGCACCTCTGCTCCCTCTGGGAGGTTTAGGAAAATGGTATTGGGGCTGGCCCCATGGCATAGTGGTTAAGTTTGGCACACTCCGCTTCAGCTGCTCCGGGTTCGTGGGTTCAGATCCGGGCCGCAGACCTACACCACTCATCAGCCATGCCGCGGCAGCAACCCACATACAAAATAGAGGAAGACTGGCACAGATGTTAAGAAAATGGTATTCAACAGCACCTCCATTTTCCAAAGAAAAAGTTATTCCTGATAAATGGAAAGGGAAGTTTTGGTTTCTTTAAAAATGTCCTTGAACGCTGTTTGCCATTAAGCGAGTATAAACAAAACAGCCATTGCTGTGCATGGAATTCAGCTTTTGTTTATGATAAAAGCAAGAGATGGTTTTAAAAATACCAACATTTATGGAAAAAGAAGCACTCACAGGTGTCAAACTCAGTGTGTTCTAACGCGATCCGTGTTGAATTTCGCCAAGAAAGTGGGGGCTCAGTGGTGTCTCCCTTGGCCCTTCACCCCTTCAAGTGCACATGTCCAGCCAGCCTGAGTCCCAAGGTGTGCTTCGTGCATATGTCTGTTCTCTTCCTGTCACTTGGCTCAGTCTACCCTGCCCCCCAACCCACCTTCCTTAAACTTGGTTTTGTGATGTCACCTCTAGGCTCAAATACCTGTAGGTTACTCACTGCCCAGACCCAGATGACAAATGTGGGTCCTGTCTGTGTATAAGGCAGGAATTATCTCTATGTATGTCCAATCTTACACCCCATCATGAGATTTCTGCTCCAAGCAGCCCGGTGAACCCAAACACACAGCTGCCTCCAGACTTTGCTTATAACACCCCACAACCAGAATACCTCCCAATCCTTCTAAAGTCTCCCCACCTGCCAAGAACAGAAGGAACGCCCACCCTCGCTGGATGAGACTGCTCTCACTCCACTAAACCACCGTGGATGTACGCGTCCGAGGCAGCACTGCAGCGCTCTGGGCAGCCGGCCCCTCCCTGCTCCGTCCTCTATAACTCACGTAGGACCCTCAGCCTCACGCTGTCTGTAATTTTCCGTGCATGACATCTCTCCCTCACAAGATTGTACACCTGAGGGCAGGTACAATGTCCAACACCCTGGATCTAGTCCCATGCTTACAAAGAGTAGGTAGGGAATAGACAGGTTTTGAACAGAACTAAATTTATCTACAAAAATAAAATATTCAGGCTCTAAGCTAGAAAAAAAATGATGCAAACTTATTCACGTCGTAGAATTCTGTGGAGAGTTTGTACATGTTCAATTTTTTAACTCACTGTAGTGGTCACCTTCACTGAAGGTCTGGGGATGAACTGCCAAAATGTCTGGCCACATCTGTAGAAGAGGTGTCACACAGGTGTCTGGAAGTGACCGCTCCCTCGCTGTGCCTCCAACTGATAATTCTGCGTTCCCCTTTCCCATAACACATGCTCGCGTACGACACGGTGTGTGCTTCTTGTCTGCAGGGTCTCAGTAGTAATCCATCTTTGAGGCCCAGGACTCCCTGGCACATCATAAGAGCTCAGAAAGTGCTGGAGGAGGGCAGGACAGATTGGTTTTCTCCAAGTGGAGTGAAGCTAGCTTAACTTTATGGGCCAATGAGAATTTGCATGTATTTGGGTTTCTAAACCCATTCAATAAGGCTGGAAAACAACCTGTCTCTTTTAGGCATAGTTGGTTTCTTCCTGCTCTGATTCAGTGAGCCAATCATTAGTGGCCAGACTCAAAACCCAGCATTCAGGGGCCAGCCTGCTGGCGCAGCAGTTAAGTTCACGCGTTCCACATCGGCGGCCCGGGGTTCCCAGGTTCGGATCCTGGGTGTGGACCTACACACCACTCATCAAGCCATGCTGAGGCGGCCTCCCACATAAAGCAACTAGAAGGATGTGCAACTATGACATACAGCCACCTACTGGGGCTTTGGGGAGAAAAAAAGGAAAAAAGGAGGAATATTGGCAACAGATGTTAGCTTAGGGCCAAACTTCCTCAAAAAAAAAAGTTATAAATTGCTTTAAAAAAAAAAACAGTAGCATTCATAGCGCTCTCTGCTCTGTCCCAGAAGGGCCAGCCCTTTTGGAATGGAAAAGTAAAGCCTCCATCTTAGTCTGCTTGGGCTGCTGTAACAAAACATCACAGACCGAGTGGCTTAAACAACAGACATTTATTTCTCACGGTTCTGGATGCTGGAAGTCCGAGATCGAGGTGCCAGCAGGTTCAGGGTCTGGGGAGGCCCTCTTCCCGGCTTGCAGTCGCTGCCTTCTCGCTGTGTCCTCACGTCGTGGAGAGAGCTCTGGTCTCTTCCTCCGCTCATGAGAGGCCCCACCCTCATGACCTCATGTAACTCTAATTCCCTCCCACAGGCCCCACCTCCAAATACCATAAGATTGGGCGTTAGGGCGTCGGCGTTGCGATCTTTCAGAGGCGCGCAGTCAGTCCACAGCGGCCTTCTTTGGCCCTGTCCTTCCCCTCCCGTCACCAGGGCCTGATGGTAGAGACGTAGCCTTGTAGAGCGAGCTGAAAATAAAGCCAGCAGGACATCTCTGCTTTCGTCTGTGAGGGGACAGCGAGCCCGTGAGCATACTCCATGGCTTCCTATCTGGTGACAGCGAAGCTGGCACCAGGAGCCCGGACCAAAACCCCACTTCTCGTCATAAATAGCAGGCAATCTGCTGGCCAGGAAAGATGAGGAACAAGCAAGGAAACAAAAAGAGAAGGGGAAAAAAGCATGAAGGAAAAGACTGCTATTAGAAACAAATACTTCACAGCCTGACTTCAAGAAGTTGGTGCCTGAGATGGGCCTTTGCAAGTATCTGCAGACAGCCCAGAATCGTGTCTTGAAATGGGAGATGCTCATATGCATGAGAGGGTCAGTTGGGCTTCCCTCCCAAATGACCCAGGGTTCCAGATATGAAACTCTCACATCATCTCCTGTGTTACTTTACTAGGGCTGTCGTAGCAAACTTCCACAAACTGGGTGTCTTAACAAAAATGCATTGTCTCACAGTTCTGGAGGCTGAAGGTTGGAGATCAAGGTGTTGGCAGGGTTGGTTCCTTCTGAGAGCCCCGAGGGGGACTCTGTGCATGCTTCTCCCCTAGCTCCTGACGGTTTGCTGGCCGTTTTTGGCGTTCCTTAGCTTATAGCTGCATCACCTTGATCTCTGCTTCGTCTTCACATGGTGTTCTCCTGTGTGTGTGTGAGTGGATTAGGATTCACTCTAATGACCTCATCTTAACTTAATCATCTGCAAAGTCCTTATTTCCAAGTAAGGTACATTTATAGGTACAAGGGGTTAGGACTCCTACATCTTTTGTGGGGACACAGTTTAACCCACAACACCTCTCAAACATAAAACGGTTCCATAGATATCATCAGTGGACTTGATGAGAGGCACAGATAAAGGTGGATATGAGGGCTCCTCAGCCGCCGTCAGTTTATTCAGATCTAGGCACAGGGGGAAGAGGGTGTGAACAACAGCCAAGGCACTGAGGAAGGAGGGCTGGGTTGTGAGACCCCGCCTCGGTCTTCAACCATGTCAAGGAGAGCCCCACCCCACCCCATCCCACCACACAAGTGTCACTATCGCAGCTAGGAGGCCCAGAACAGAGCTGGACACCGGGATGGGGGAGATCTCCTACGACAACTCAGGCCCTGACATGTATGTTCCTTAATTAGTATCCCCTGAAAAATCAAATATTTTCCTAAAAGGATAAAAGATTCAAAAATAACGTCATATCAACAAATTGTCAAAGTCTGTAAAAAGAGTTTCTCATTTGTTCCTTCCTCCCATTTTTTAAAAATCCAAGACCCTCTTTGAAGTACAGCTTTTCACACGGCTACCCCATATTCTTGAGGTCACCCCACTAACTGTCATTTAGCCCCTGGGATACCAGATACTTCACATCCATATCATGTCATTGAACCAGCTGCCAAGGGGCATGGCTTTCCCATCACCACGGTCATTCGACAAGAGTAGATTGGCCCATGAGTTGGCATGAGATGCCACTAAGTGGACCTCTGCTACTGGACAGGTTCATTCATTCATTCATTCACTTGATTAATATTTACTCAGTATATACTATGTGCGTTTGTTTACTAGGGCAGTTGTAACAAAGCACTTCAAACTGAGGGGCTTAAACAACGGAAATGTATTGTCTCACAGTTCTGGAGGCTAGAGGCTGGAGAACGAGGTGTTGACAGGGTGGGTTTCTTCTGAGGGCTGTGAGGGAGAATCTGTTTTCCATGCATCTCCCCAACTTGTGGTGGTTTGCAGGCAATCTTTGGTGTTCCTTGGTATGTAGAAGCATCTCCATGATCTCTGCCTTCGTCTTCACATGGTTTTCTCCTCATGTTCGTGTCTGTGTCCAGACTTCCCCCTTTTTCTTTTTTTTTTTGTGAGGAAGATCAGCCCTGTGCTAACATCTGCCAATCGTCCTGTTTTTTTTTGCTGAGGGAGACTGGCCCTGGGCTAACATCCATGCCCATCTTCCTCCACTTTATATGGGATGCCGCCACAGCATGGCTTGACAAGCGGTGCATCAGTGCACACCCGGGATCCGAACCGGCGAACCCCGGGCCGCCACAGCGGAGCGCGCGCACTTAACCACTTGCGCCACTGGGCCGTCCCCCAGACTTTCCCTTTTTATAAGGACACCAGTTATATCAGATTAGAGGTTCACCCTACTTCCGGTATGATCTCATCTTAACTAATTACACCTGTAGCCATCTTAGTTCTAAATAAGGTCACGTTCTGAAGTACTGGGGTTTAGGATTTCTACACATGAATTTTGGGGGGGGGGTACAATTCAACCCATAACCCTAGGTGTTTGGCACTGCACTAGCCCCGGAGATTGAGAAATAACTAAGACCTGGCCCAGGGAACAAGCATCTCACCTGTAGGGAAACTAACGGCCACATCCACCTCTGTTTTCACAGGTATAACCACATCAAAACAGACACGAGACCAGCGCGAGTCCAGATGCCCAGGACATAGAGGATCTGAGATAACGCCTTTTACAACAGGTAAACAGGTAGGGTCAGGGGAGATTTTCAGATTCTGCGGATCTAAATATTTAGGCAATACACCTAAGAGGTGCGTAAACCGCAGAATCCACCGGCACAGAGAAAGGAGGCACTCAGGTGCCCCAATCTCTCGACTACAGTGAGAGAGATCTCTAATGGAGGATGGAACACAGGTGAGAATCGCTTCTGCTCCAGGGAGGGGGGCTGCCAGGTAAGGCTGGGGAAGACGGCGCTGGAGCTGGGTGCTGAAGAACAGGCAGGAGTTTGCCGGGGGCACAGGATGGGGACACACTGGGCAGTAGGAGCAGCCAAGCAGACGCGTCGCGCAACGACAGGTCCCAGGAGTGTTTCCGAGAACCTCAATTTTGCACGTTGTTCAGACGGTTTCTTGTTACCGAGTTGGTGTATGTGGGAAGTGAAAGTGTAGAAGACGGTGGTTTCAGAAATAGGGTGTTTATGCACCTAAAAAGTTACGAAAACTCCTTGATAGGCTGGCAGACAATTTTAAAAGTTAAAAAAAAATTAAGTCAAACAATGTAACTAAGTTTCTTAACTTCTGATCATTTCGAAGAAACCCCAAGAGCACTGAAAAGTGAGTTTATTTTTACTCACTTATTTTGGAATTTTCTGCCATTTAAGGACCCGAATTAGTCTAAAATTTAATCTGTGTTGTATTAAAAGGGAAAAATCTCTCTTCATCCTCCTTCCTCTCTTCTTCCCCTTAAGTAGATGTGGTGGGATTTCTTGAGATGTTGACTGGGCTCTTCTTCTCTCCAAGGTCCTCTCTTGGGACATGTGACAGGGTCATTTCCTATTCTCTGCTTTAGCCATAGGTGACTTAGCAGAGAGCAGAGGAAATGGAAGTCTCTAGCTTTACCTTTGTGTGCAAAACTTAGGCCCTGGGATGAGACCAGGGTTCAGGAGGAATCACGGCCTTACAAGGCAAGTCTCTGGCCTCAGCTGCAGAGGTCTCCTGAGCGGGGTGGAGGGTCCTGAGAAGGGCCTGTGCCCCAAAGTGTGTGCCATCCCCATTTTGTGCGGTTTTCGGGATCAGTTAGCAGGGTACCCTCAGACCCCAAGGCAAAGCCAAGGGTAAGGCAAAACCCTAAAACTCCCGGGAGAGACGGGCAGAGCAGATACTTGTTTGACATTCAGAATCAGCAAGCTAGACCCAATTGCACATGACTTCTCTCCAGGATGGGTGGGAGCTCCAGGTGGAGGGCCATGGCCCAGAGAGAGCAGGCTTGAAGCAGAGTTGCGATGCAGCAAGAACAAGAGACAACAGCAGTGATCAGCAGGGCCTGATGACCAAGAGCAGGCAGGAGAGCATTTTACAGACTCAAGTGGAGAGACGCCGGCACCAGGACCAGGCGGCCAGCCCAGCCCTAGCACTGGACACACTCTCAGGAAAGGCAGGAGACACCAGCTGCCCAAGAATAAGCCTCCTCTGCCCACGCAGAAGGGGACCCTGAGAAATTACGTTCAACAAAAGCCAAGGTTCATTTCTTGCACACCTGACTCCTGGGCCTGAGATTTGTACCTGCTTCTAAGACACGGGCCTTGTGGACTTGTGGTGGTCTTTTCCTTAGTCACCCAGATAAAGGGCAGAGAAGGGGTGCAGTGATGCACGGTGCCTCGGCCTGTCTTGAACCAAGGAGTTCAAGGAAGAGGTGGGAGGGAAGAAGAGGAGGCAGAGATTTGAAAACACAAGACATCGGTCGGCCCCGTGGCTTAGCGGTTAAGTGCGCGCGCTCTGCTACTGGCGGCCCGGGTTCGGATCCTGGGCGCGCACCGACGCACGACATCTCCGGCCATGCTGAGGCCGCGTCCCACATACAGCAACTAGAAGGATGTGCAGCTATGACATACAACTATCTACTGGGGCTTTGGGGAACAAAAAGGGGGAGGATTGGCAATAGATGTTAGCTCAGAGCCAGTCTTCCTCAGCAAAAAGGGGAGGATTAGCGTGGATGTTAGCTCAGGGCTGATCTTCCTCACAAAAAAAAAAAAAAGAAAGCACAAGACATAAAAACAGCAGGGAAAGAAGTGTTCTGGGAGTTGTCTGCCGCCTTGCCCCACGACAACTCCTGAGGATCAGGATGCTGGCCTCCTAGGTCAACACTGCTTCTCCCTCCATCTCAACACGGTGTTGTTGGCAATCAAAGTGAGCTCCGTAAGGCCAAGGACTCAGCCCTGGGCGCATCGAGGTGGTTAACAGAGTGCCTGGCAGTGACCGTGTTGGAAAGGACAGTCTTGGGCTTGTTGAGCCAGCTGACTGGGAAGCTCCAGGAGCACGGGGAGTATGAGTCCCACCGAAGCTCCCACATGCCTTGGAACTGCCTCTTCCCACCTGAGAATCCCATCTGGCCTCTTGACATGGGTGCACTTCATCCTTTCTCAAAGCGGTTGCGTGGGTAACAGTGGCCACGTGGAGGAGAGGAGCCCTCCTGGTCACCATCCTCGCACCAGCACCACTCACAGCCCACCACTCCCTCCAACCCAGCCCCACCACCCCACCTGCATCAGCCACCTTCTGTGGGAAAGGCCAAAGAAGCCATCAAGGCCTCAGCCTCAGCATCTCTCAACCTCTGACCCTACCCTTTCAACTTTCAAATTTCTTGCAGGCAGAAAAAGCAAACTCTGTTTCTTTAAAACCTCTGCCTTTCAGGTTTTCCATTATTTGCAGCCTAACCAAACCCTGACTAATCTGGTCTGCAGGTGGGGCGTGTGGATGGGGACTTGAAGACCCCCCTCGCCCACTCTTCTCCAGCTCCCAGCTCCCGGCACACAGGCTCTTCATGTGACAGTATAGATGGCCTCCAGGGTCATGAAACCATAGCCAGACAGACCCACTGTCAAAGGCAGGAGAGTCAGGAAAGGGCTGTGTTGGAGGCCACAGCCAGTCCACCCCTCCTGAATGCCATTTCCTGACTTGCACCCTCAGTTCGGGTCATCTGATTATCATGCGCCCCAGTCTAACTGACTCCTAGAAATGTGCCTTATTTATGAGACAATATGCATACTGGTTCTATGGAAGGTCTTCGGTCTGCAGGCCTCTAAAATTTTTGTGCCTTCTTAACCACAACATATGTGCTCAAGAGAACTGGAATTGCTAAGAAATGATTTCTAAATTGAGGATCCAACAAATCTGGGTTACATGGCTTATTTCAAATAGTCTCAACAAGACCTATTTTAACATAGCTCCATGAATCAACATTATCACCACATCAACCCAAACACAAATCCTGCAAAAATTCAGAAACCCCCCTCCTGATGCCTATCATCATCCCACGGGGTGGCGGTAGGAAATAGAAGGTAAAAAAAGCTATTCTATTCTAATCTAATCTATTCTCAGAGAGGAAAAAATAATTCTCTAGAAGAGAGCATGGCCTAGTAAGTAGAGTGAGAAATACTGTGTTTACTGGTTTCAGGAAATCATTTTAGTTGCTGCATTTCTAAGGAATGTTAATGTCCACATAGGGGCTGATCCCTGAGTGATCAGCACACACACTTGGACCAAAATTGGAAGGAGGAGAACTGAGCTGTGGACAGAACGGCAGCTCCTCGCGTGAGCAGGGCATAGACAGAGAATGCCTGTTGGCACTTTGTAAATTTTGCAGGACGTGGTACTGATGCTAAAAGAGACTGAAGTAAAGTGTTTATCAGAGTGTTTAGAGCAAACTTCGCAAAGCAGATAAGGGGGCCTCTTTCTGCCCATGCATGACCCTTCAGGCAGAGGGCCCCAAAAGCTACAGCTCTTTCATTTTGGCCTACATCCCTCAATTCTGGACTTTTCCACTGTTACTGGGTTATAAATCATCCAAAATTCACCTCCCTGGGGACCTCGGTACAGATCCCTCGCTCCCTGTGAGACCAGATGCAGCTTTTCAGGGCATCCTCCAAACAGAACCAATGCTGCAAGTGATAGATTAGTAAGAAATGGAAATGGAAATGAAGAGTCTATGCGAAAGCAAGAGAAAGAATCCACCACATACCACCCAGGGAAGAAGCATCACCCAGCGCAGGCTCAGGCCCAGAGGGGCGAATTGGTGCCTCTGGGACTGGCTGGCTCTTGTCTGTACAGCGGCCACTGGAACTGTTAAAAGGACGTGAACACGGGCAGAAAAAGGAGAGGGCAGAGGAGAGCAGAGAGTTTAAAAAGTGGCTGATTCTGTGCTCCCCGTTTGGCCATGACACCAAAGTCTCCTGCTGAATAATTTGGCTCACAAATACTCGTCATGGGAGAATATCTGAGCATTAAAGAGCAAATAAATAAACACTCAAAACCAAGTACCTCAAATGGCCAGACAAAAAGACACGTGTTCACAAGGGAGCAGACGGCTGCGCAGGCCACCAGTATCACAAGAAGTGCAAGGTGGCCAATCATTACTTCCAAAACGACCCGCTTAGAGATTTCCGACGCAGTTGGCCCATGGCTGCTCAACTTCTGATTGTGTGATCTTTAGGAAGGCACAGAGGAGCCAAACACTTTGTAGATGTTTAAAGGGTGCTTTAGGCGAGGCTCAGAATCAATGCAGTGGTAAATTTGACTTCTCTTTTTACCCAGTTAAAACCAGACCTTGTCAGGCAATGTGGACACCTCTGAGTTCACCTTTTCTAAAGACACCAAGAGAAGAGAGTTTGAGTCTGCTTTCACAAGGAAGCCCCCAGCTAGTCCCACGGTGCCACTCACCCAAGCTCATACTTATTTCAAATGACTAACTAATGGTTTCAAGCCCTTTGTCTAAAACACCACCTTGGATTTATATAGCACCCTTCTTCCTGCAAACGCCTCCTAAAAGTCTCAGGAATTCATCTCCTTTGCATTTTCACCCCATCTCGGGGTTCAGGCCTGTACCCCCTGCACATTAATGGCTCCTGCGCCCAGCCTCCCTCTACCCCTGAGTGATATATAAAAACGGATTTGCTTCAGGGCCTCTGCAAGATTCTTGCCTCATCTGGTGCACTCTGTGACACCCTCCCCACCATCACCACCGCCATAAGCCCAACACTCTGTGGGCCAATTCCCACAAAGCCTTCAGGTCTCAGCAGGAAAACTTTTCCTCTGGGATACCTGTCATTGGCTCCCCTGACTGCCTCAATTTCCCCATCAAAACACTCTGCGTTGCAGTCATGCTACAGTGCAATTGTTCAGAGTGTGTATTGGTTTCCTGTTGCAGCTGTAACAAATTACTATAAACTTAATGGCTTAAAACAACCCAAATATATCCTCTTACAGTTTTGGCGGTCAGAAGCCCAAAATGGGTCTTATAGGGCTATAATCAAGGTGTTGGAAGGGCTGGTTCCTTCTGGAGGCTCCAGAGGAGAATCCGTTCCTTGCCTTTCCCGGCATCTAGAGGCTGCCAGCATTCCTCAGCTCGTGGCCGCATCACTCCAATCTCTACTTCTGTCTTCACATTGCCTTCTCCTACTCTGATCACCTGCCTCCCTCTTACGTACATCAGGGCCGTTCAGAAAATCCAGAATAATCTCTCCATCTCAAAGTTCTTAATCACATCTGCAAAGACCCTTTAGCCAAATATGGTAATGTTCCCAGATTCCAGGGATTAAGATGTGGACGACTTTGGAGGGCCATCACTCGGCTTATACACAGTGTCTTTCCCACCAGGATGTGAGTGATGAGGGTCACGTCAGCTGGTTGGGCTTGTAGTCCAGGGTCTAGCACACTCCAGATATGTTGTTCGGTGAAGGAACAAGGAAACGCAAGGAGTGAGTGAGCAAACTAGAGCTCTTCTCTCACCTCTTGTAGGCTTCTTTTAAAACTCTTATTTATTTGTTTGTTTGTTTTATTCCCTTTCCCTCTCTCTTCCCAGCTTCTTCCTCGCATGTACATCAGGGAGCCCAACGCATTGACTTGTCATCATTTGTCTTAAGCCTGTCTCCTGCCTCAGCTCTCTCATCTTGGTGAAGTAATGTCCAGATTTCCTGCTGCTCCCATCCCTCCCCAGATCTATGAAAAACTTTAAAATGGGCAAAAAAAAAATGCTGCACATTCCATCTAAAGTACTCTTCCTAGCTCTCTCTGCCCTTCCTTGTCTTGGGCCTGTTTTGCAGCTCTGTAGGCTGTAGAAGACCCATGGGAAGGCACTCCATTCTTGTCCACAGACATACAAATGAGCTCTGTCCACTGACTATTGTCAATTCTGCATCTATTTGTAAATTCATTTCAGCACTCACACTTGCCCATCTATGTGTGGTGCTCTTAATTCTCCTTTGGACTGGTTGTAACGTCTTACTGGTTCCCTCATTAATTAATGAATTAAATAAAACCTTTGATGGGTGTTCATTTTACATTTGTATGAGAGTCATGGTTTTTCCTTTTTAAAAAAAAAATAATAAGCCTCTTACAGTCTCCGGAGAGAGGCAGCTGTATCAACAAACACAAAAGCGGGGCATCCTCTCGAGAATCCACGATGGATGGGGGGATTAAATGTACCTGTGCTTTCCTCGCTTCCCTTGCCTTTACTGTGTACGGCAGTTGGAGGAGATACATTTCAGAAGGAACGGTGCAGAAACATGCCCAGTCCGGGGTGGGGGGCGGGGGGGCAAGCACATGTCTGCAAGGCTCCCCCCAAGAGGTTGGGATGCCTGCTCGTGCTGACCTTTTAATCCAGAGGTGGGCCTCTTCTTTCCCTTACACACTCATCTAGGGATGACTCCGAGAGGCTTTGGCTTCTCCCAGCGCTCCTCCCCGACCCCCCTGCTCTTCAGCACAGACAGTTGGTGCCTTCTCAATTTCCTACAAAGCCTACGCCAGCACAGCTTCCAGCCCTAACATCCATTAGATGGAGAAATTCTGGGGCTGTCACTGCCTCCCTTAATCCATGAGGAGCTGCCTACTTGTCCTTGGAGAGAAAAGGAAGGTCTGCTTCCAGACAGGAAAAGGGGTCCCACATCCTCGTCAGGTGACTGTGAGAGAGAAGCCAGGTTTCTGCTGACCAGAGGAAAGACAGGTGAGCAAACAGCCTAAGAGGTGGGGGCTCTGCCCCAGCGTCCTGGGAGCTGCCGCATGCCACCAGCTGTTTCAGACTGCAGATGTTAGTCCCGGGGCATTGACTAGAAGAAGCCACCGCGAGTGAGCTTTCTGCTGCACGCAGACCTCCTGTGCGGTTATCACCGCTGATAGCGCCGAGCTAGGGTTTGTGGTTTGTTCAGTGCACATGCTCAGATCTCGGGCCCTAGTGACCTCGTCTATCAGCTTGGGGTGGGCAGTGATAGGCCTGGAGGACCCTCAAGTCAGAAGAACAAAGCACTAGCTCCTATTCTCTGGGAAGGACTGGCCCAGAGTGAACCGGAAGTGCTGGTCTAGCCTGTGGAGTTCATGTGTCCAAATGTGCTTATTTGACAAATGTCCCCCCTCAGCACTGGTGCCAGCCACTCACTCAGTCATTCATTGACTCTGGTGTGGACACGGCACAGCAACACCTGGCAGACGGCTTCCATCCACAGAGCTTACTGCCTAGATGAAGAACAAACGTTGACCCGAAAGTGGCACAGATACATGTTCGCTGCTGCTGTGCTCATGGCTCCGGGAGAGAGGGTGGGCCTGAGGGAATGTATAGTGGGATTTGACCTAGTCAGGGGGAGGGATGGCTTCCCTGCGGAGGAGTAAATGGGCTTAGGAAACAATTCAGGCTTCCACCTCGAAGCATGGTGCTGCCTGTAGGAATTTTGTCAAGGCCTTTTACCAATTTGAGGAAATTCCCTGCTATTCCTAGTTTGCTGAGAGTTCCCATCATGAATGAATGTCAACTTTTGTTAAATGCTTTTCTCATGTATTGAAATGATCTCATCATTTTAATCCTTCATTCTGTTAATATAGTGAGTTACATTGATTTTGTTTCTAATACTTAACCAAACTTGCATTCCTAGGATAAACCAACTTAGTCATAATATATATGTATCCTTTCTCTAATATCCACGGAAACAGGAGGCAGGGGCCCATGTGTAATTTAATCCTGCCCATAATTCTCAATCTTCTCTTTTAAAGTCACTATCTTCTAAGGCTGGTTGAAACCAGTACACATTAGAGGGACTATGGTAAGTGTTGGGACACAGGTGTATTTATAAATGCCCTGCCTTGGTGTGGCCAGCAGGCTGTGTGGTGAGACAGCTGTAGGTATGACCCAGGCTTGAGTGACAGCAGGGGAAAGCACTTTTAGGGAGGGTGGGGGAGACAGGAGCAGAAGAGACAGAGCAAGTCTGGGAAACAGCCAGCAAATCCACATGGCCAGGCAGAGGGCCATCCACGGACGATCTCGAATGCCCACACCCAGGGATGGAACCTTAGCCTCCTGGTCAGCAGGAGCCATGGACACAGGAAAGTGCCCATAGTGCAAAGGAAAGTGAATAAAGCATGGTATAAAAGTGCAGAAGGACTCCAGTTTTATTAAACTGTGTGTGAGATGAGAGGGGATGGTGTATTAGTCTAGTCAGCCGCCATAACAAAATACCTGTGCAAAATACTGGGCCGCTTACACAACAGACATTTCTTTCTCTCGGTTCTGGAGGCTGGAAGTCCAAGATCAAGGTGTCAGCAGGTCTGGTTTCTTCTGAAACTTCTCTCTTTGGCTTGTAGATGGCCATCTTCTTGCTGTGTCCCCACATGGCCATCCCTCTGTGCACGCACCCCTGATGTCTCTGTGTTTTCCTCTTCTTATAAGGACACCAGTCAGATTGGATTAGGGCCCACCCTAACGGCCTCATTTTAACTTGATCCCCTCTTTAAAAACCTACATTCTGAGATACTGGGCGTTAGGATTTCAACATATGAATTTTGGAGGGACACAATTCAGTCCATAATAGATGTTAATAGTATTTTTCTGATTAAAGAGATTATAATTTTACACTTTCTTTACACGTTTCTATTTTTCTCATCCAACTTTTTTCCCAATGAACATGTATTACTATCAAATTAATTTTAAAAGAAAAAATAGGGCACCACGAAAGTTCTCGTGCATCAAGCACATGTTACATAGAGAGAGCAGGCCAGAGCACAAGGGAGCTTGCCACTGGCCACCCCTCCCGAGTGGACTCCTGGCATTACCGTTCCCCATAACCAAGGAGGCGAGAAGTAACGCGAAGACGGTAGATGCTCTCCCCGGGGAATGAGTGCAGTGTGGAGCGGAATCTGGAGGTGACCAGGTGAAACCCACTGCCTCCTGTCGCTGGGGGAACGGGGCCTCGCTGGTCCTCACTCGTCTTTCCATTCAGAGATACTGCTGCTCTGTCCCACCCCCGTTTGTACAGTCGGCCAGGCTTGAGCACAGTGCCCCGTGGGGCGCCCACCTGAGCAGCCTTGAGCCCTGCCCTTCCTCCTGGGGTGAATCCCAGCGCAGCTCCAGAGGGCTGGCTCAGAGCACCTTCACCTTGAGGCCTGACGGCTGAGAGGCACACACACAAAGGCCCACAGCTAGAGCAAAAGTCACCAACCCTCCTGGGCCAAAGGGCAGACAGGCCAGGTTTGGACTTTGGATTCCTGGTGAAACAAAGGGACTTCCGTATTTTCCAACTTCAAAGTTCATGGACAGGCATTGTCTATACTGATGTGTCTAACGTCTAACAACGTTGGATTCACATCCTGGTTAAGGATGGGATCCCTCTGCCCTCCCATTTTTACTGTAAAAGCATTTTGACCAGAAAAAGAAAACTTCCCATAATCTTACCATCTCAGGCAAAATTCTTCTCGTTTTCTTTCTGGATTTTTTTTTTTTCCAAACTTCTTTATAGTCTCTGTGCATTGCCTATGTACTAAGGGATTTAAGCAACAGATCAGGAAGACAGAAGAGCTGACTTTGAGGACTTCCTTTTTTCGTAGAAATGATTTTGCAGCCCTCCCTCCCCTCAACACACACACCTACACATACTGGGTATTTTGATGGGTTAACCAAAGATCAAAACAGCATCAGCCCTGTCCTTAACTCAGAATGGACCTCCAGCTGTAAGGAAAAAGGCTCTGAACTGGACGGGGGGGAGGAGTAAAAGCCACCAGAACCCTTATTGAGAGCAATTTGGCAACAAGTATTATATTAAAGCCTGATATTTTTTGTACTCTGTGACCCAGTAATTCAGTTTTTAGATACGTCTCACAAGGAAGGAAACAGGGATGTAGAAAACACTTATGATCCTAAATGTTTTACACAGCCTTGTTTACGATAGTAAAAAGTTGGAAGCAATCTCGACATCTAACCGTAAAAGAATAATTAAATACACACGCCACGCCGTGCAAAAAGGCACAGACGCACACGCTCCTCTGGGCAAGAAGGGCTCCTCAGCATCCGTCACCTTCACCCACAAGAAGAGTCATGGGACTTATGGGAATGCCAATGTCCCAGGTGCATCCCCAGCATGTGGCATCGAGAGTGTGGAGTAGGGGAGGCTTTGTGGCCAGACCAGCACAAGTTCAAATCCTGCTCGGTCCTGCCTTAGCTGGGGGGCCTTGGCAGCTCTTGCACCGCCCCCTGTGGAAAGCAGGTTGAAATCCTGAGCCTGCAGGGCTCTCAAAGGAGTCACACTGGGCCTCACTCATGGGAGCTAGCATCTGCCCAGGGTCACCCAACCAGCACAGTGCAGAGCCAGGATTTAAAATTAGGTCCAGCCAGTTCCAGGATCATGACTTTTTCTATTCCTTATATCATGCTGCTTCTTCTAGATCATCCTCCCAAAAGCCCTGGGGAAGCAGCAGCGGCATGAGCCACACACAGTCAGCCAAGAAGTGGGGCCCCAGCTGGGGATCTGAACAGGGTCTTTGCCCTTGGGACTCAGTTGATTTAAGAGGTCATGGAAACCAGCAGCTTTTGCTGTGAGGCCTCAAGTCCTGGAATTGGGGTGCTGGAGGGGGATCCAAAGAAAACAGTCAGGGGTTTGGACGAAGATGGTGTGCTCCATCACGCCCTGCTGTCAGAGGGCCACGGATGGCACTCGCAGGCGGTGAGGGGCATCTTGTTTCACTTGGCCACAATCAGTGTTTTTACAACTGACAAGGGAGGCAGGAGATGACTTTCCTGCCTGTTGCAGACAGAAAGCACACTAGGGCCAACGACATGGAAGAGGTTTTTTGCCCTCCGTTCAGGAGGAGCTCATCGGAGGACACCCAGCCCCGCTGGGCGGCGAGCTCTGTGTGGGCTCTCTCTGCCCCGCATAGGCCCCCAGGCATGCGGCCTCAGAGGAGGCCTGGGCGTCCCCTCCACATTCCCCTTCACCCTGAAAAAAAGATATATTCACAGACCGTCACTCCGTGACATTCCTGTGTCACATTTGTGTCCTTCTTTTGACTGCCTTTCCCAGGGTTTCCTTACACATTCCGCTGGAGATGGGGTATCTCTCCAGAGAACACCTGGGTGGCGATGATCTATTTAGAAGCAGGAAGGTGGCTCGGGAACAAAAAGAACGTCATCTTCACATGTGAACAGGTTTCCTGGGCTCATCACAACCAGCCAAATCAAGTGGTCTATCCATAAACAGAACTCTTCTTCTAGGCCAGGTCCACAGTGACAAAACTGCCAGGCCTGTTTCCTTCCTTCCCTCTTTCTCTCCCTCCTTTCCTCCTTCCTCCTCCTCCTCTTCTTCTTCAAAGAGATGAAATGGAAATAAACCTGAGGATCCTGCAGGTGCTCTGGGTGCCAGAGCAAAGCAGCCCAGGGACCTACACAGGGATGTAGATGCCTACATGTCCACGGGATTTCACCCAAGGTACAGTCACCCTCCCTGGGATAAGAAAGAGAAAGAAGGGGATGGAGGGAACATTTATGGAGCTCCTACTGAGTGCCAAGTGTGCTCACAAGTCTGTGAGGCGGGTATGGTGCTTCCCATCTGTAGAGCTGAGGCTGAGAACTGGAGTCAGAGGAGGTCCCAGCAGAGACAAGACTAGAACGGGAGGTTCTGACTCCAGAGCTCACGCCTCCGCCCTCCTGCAGCAAAGAGCTATGTAAATGGAATCCCTCAAAGAGGGACTCTCTGAAAACCAGTGACTTTTGCCAAAAGGTCACAATGAAAAGACCCCACATATGTTCACACAAGGAATACTAAACAACAACAAGAAGGCATGATATACAACTACACACCACGATGTGAAGGAATCCTGTGGCATAGTGGGGCTGGCTGGTACCAGCTCATAAGAGCCGACTGTGAAATATTCTGGAATTTTGTAAGCTGATTGTTAAGTCATTGGTGGCTTGAAGTCAGTCAAGGTGGGAATATTTACACCACTGAAATTGACAAACACTACACTACAAACAGGGCCTTTCTTTTTTTCTTCTTCTTTTTTTTTTTTTTGAGGGCCAGTTTATCAGCACAACACTGGACGGATCTTACAGATGCTGAGCAGAAGTAACCAGACATAAAGGAGCACACACTGTTTGATCCCGTTAGAAGGAGTTCAAGAGCAGGCAAAGCTAATCTGTGGTGATGGAAGTCAGAGCAGTGGTCACTCTGAGGTGTGACAATGGCCTCAGGGGAGCTGGTCACCTTCTGTGTCTTGATCTTGGTGGTAGTGATATGGGCATGTTCAGTGTGTGGAAATTCATTGAGCCTAACACTTGTGATAGGGCATTTTTCACAGAGGCGGCCTCATAACATTCACACACATCTTGGTGGGGAGGTGGGAGAGGGGGAGCCTCCACTCTATTTTGCTAAAGTGAAGAGATCACTGATTGAACCTTTAAAAGACATCAAGTGAGGCTCCATGAGCGAGACTCTCCAAGGCTCACGGTCATGAGTCAAAGGCTCCGGCTCTGCAAGCTTGGGCCAGTTCTCTAGTCACTCTGGGCCTCAGTTTCCCTATCTGTTAAGTGGAAATAATAATAAAATCTACTTCTCAGGTTGTTGAGGAGACGAAATATGCATCACATTTCCTCAAACACTGTAAATACTTAATACATTGGCTATTGTTTATTTTTACTTTTATTATTAATCAGTCCCAGTGGTGAGTAGGAGAGAAGGGAAAGAGAAGAGGAAGAATTAATATTTGAGAAAATAGATAGTGAAGGAAAGCGCACCATTTCCTGCGATGTGTGTGTTTTTGCCTCTGTCCTCCCCCCATGGTTGGCTAAGCTCCCTCCTGACTCAGAAAATATTGAGTCTGCAATGGGTTAGAATGGCTCTGGGTCAACTAACCCCTGCTTGGAACAAGTTTGATTCTGGGGAAGGCCTGGGGACGTGGTCCGATCTGGATTCACGGGGAAGAATTCACCCAGTTAACCACATAGCAGGTTCCCAGTGTAGCTCTGAAGGAATCAGACCAATCGTGGAAGGGCTAAAGATTCTGGTGAGGATTTTAAAAATGAAAATATATGGAGAAAACATATATAATGAAAATTGTAAACTGTACATTCCCCTCAGAGTGAAGAGTGATAGACTGGTAAGTTTCATGCTTTGATCCCAACATGATTTTCACCTGGTTTATCAGCAAATATTACCAATAATCCACATTATTCTACACAAGACTCTACTCGAGGTTCAGAGAGAATCATAGATTCTCAGGGGTAAAAGGAACCCAGGGGATCCTCTCATCCGATTACCCACCGGATGCCCAAATTTTCAAACAACTTCACTAGCCTAGTGGGTGGCCGGCCAACATTTCCAATATTTGCATACTTCCAGGAACAGGGATCCCATGACGTCATGAGGCAGCCCATGGCATCTGGGCACAGCTCTGTGAAAACATCGCTGTACTGAAGAGAAACCAGCCTGACTGTGGCTCCCCACTGAGCCTGACTGTATGCCGCAGGGCCATCCAACAGCATCAGAAAGATGCCTCTTCCGCTGAATGTTTCCCTTTATATGTGCAGACACCTCCCACTCTGCCCCACTCTCCTATTTTCTTGGCTCAACAATGCCTTTGGAAGGTATCACCTCCATTTCTTCCACGTATAACAGGGTTTCCCTTTTTTTTTCATCTTCTTAGTCTTGCTTCCGTATTTTTCACTACTGCAAAACTGCAAATCAAAACCTAAAGAGCATTATTTTCTGAAAACAATTTTTTTCTTTAAAAAAAACTCTTAAAAAAGAATTTTCACTAAATCCATGGCATCCACATCTTTTGTATTCTGTCCCTGCCTCTATATGTCCAGCCATGTCTCCTGACATCACTCCACATCCACTTTCTCCTTCAGCAGTAGTAGGTTCTCCTCCATGACTCTCGCACATGCTGTTCCCTACACCTCATCATCACCCCCAGAATCTCAGCTCAGATGTTGCCTCTCACCTCTCCATTACACCTTCCCAGCATCTGTGCCTCATCATCCTCCTTTGCCAGATAGCTTCTCCCCTCTAGAACTTTTTCTTCCCTCTATTATAACACCTATCCCACTGTACCAAAAGCATTTCTTTGCATATGTCTCTCCCACTAGACAACGAATTCTTGGATCAGGGACCACTTCTTCTTTTCCATCTTCCAGCACCTACCATCATTCTCACACCTTGCTGACCTATCATTTTTACTGAATGATATTTTTCCCTCCGATAATCCATGTCTGCCAAGTACGTGCTTGCCATGAATTAGCTGGTTGTGTTCCTTTAAGAAATGTCAAGAGTAGATTTCATGATATAATTCACAGTTTGTATAGAAATAATAACTTTGTTAAACAACAGGTCCAGATGCTAATCTTACTTAAGCCCAGCAGAGTAGAGCATTTCTCAACAAGGATTCCGAAGAGAAAGCTACAGTGAGGGTTCAGATTACAAGACTTGCTCACAGAAGCTAGTCACAGTTGTAAAAACCAGTAGAATTGGTATGTGGCATATAGAACACAGCCCCTTCAGTGATGTTTTCATTGTATTTGGATATTGACTGCATTTACAAAATTAATAATCCACCAGGCTGGAAACTGTCATAAGTTAATTAAAATGAGCACGTTTCTTATAATTAAAAATGTGATACCAGAATGTCAGCTTATGGAAAGATGAAGTACATGTACTTTTCCCTGTTCCTTGTGCTAAATCAAACCAAAAACCCAGGGCATTGAGTATAATATATATAGACTCTGAAAGGTGAAGAGAAGAAGGCAGACAGGCTAGGGACTTCAGAACCCGAGTAACAAAATGATGCTGAGTTCTCTGAGTTAACTTTTGCCTCATACATCCCAGACTTGGAGCTGACCGAGCCAGCAAACTGGAAGTTCCAATGGGCAGAGGCAAAAATAGCCCCAATAAAAGCCATCTCTGTCTAGCCAAAGGACCAGGAAAGGGAAAGTCTAGCAAGACAAAACCTTCCAAACAATAACCATCCAACCAAATACCATAGGAAAAACTGTGGCCCTACCCCTACCCACACCAGCAAAACTAAGTGGAGAGCCCAGACTTCCACCCTCACCAGGCTGTACGGAGGTACTCCAACCCCCTGCCAGAGTGGTTTCAAAGAAGGCTGAGTAGGGACCTGGGACTTTCATCCCCACCAAGCAGTAAAGAGCAACCCATGCCACCACATGATGTCAATGGACACCACCTGTAAAGTCTGGATTTCCACCCTAACCCTGCATTAGTAAGGCCTCTCCCTCCCTGTTGGGGTAGTTTCAAAGGAGAGAAGAGAGTCAGGATTTTCACCAGAGCCCAGCAGTAATGAGGCCATCACCTCCCCTCCCCAACTGGTGGTGCCCATTGAGGCCACTTGGTGAGCAGTAATGAGCTACTCGTAACCCTCTCTGCCAGGGAGGCATCAGTAGCTACCAACACTGAGGTGAAAGAGATGTTAGAATAAAACAAAGGTTTTAAAGCCATCATAAAAATGCTTCAACAAGCAATTACAAACACACTTGAAACCAATGAAAGAATAGAAACTCTCAGTAAATAAATTGAAAATCTCAGCAAAGAAAGACATTTTTTTAAAAGAACCAAGTAGAAATTTTAGAACTGAAAAATACAATAACTAAAATGAAAAGCTCAATGGATAGGCTCAACAGCAGAAGGGAAGGGACGGAGGAAAGGATCACAGTGAGCTGCAAGGTAGAACAATAGAAATTATCCCATCTGACTAATGGAGAAAAAATAGACTAAAAAATAAATAAGTAAACAGAATCACAGGGATCTGTGTGGACCCTAACAAAAGGTATATCTTTCATGTCATCAGAGTTCTGGAAGAAGAAAAGAAAAGCAATGGAATGACAAAACTGTCCAAAGAAATAACGGCTGGAGGCTTCCCAAATTTGGCAAAAGTCATAAACCTACAGTCAGGAAGCGAAGCAAATCCAAAACAGAATAAAACCAAAGAAATCCAGGTGAAGATTTTTCATATTCAAATTTCTGAAAATTAAAACAAACGAAAAAAAATCCTTGAAGCAGTAAGAGGAAAGTGACCTGTTACCTGCAGGGGGAAACCAATTCAGATGACAGCAGATTTCTCAGCAGAAACCATGGCCGCCAGAAAAAAGAGGCATATTTTTCAAGTGTTTGAAGGAAAGAACTGTCAATCTAGAATCTTATGTGTAGCAAAATATCAGAAATGAAGGGTAAATCAAGACATTCTCAACTGAACGAGAACTAAGAGAATTTGTAGCCAGCAGACCTACTATAAAAGAAAGGCTAAATGAAGTTCCATAAATAGAAAAAAATGATGAAAGAATCTTGGAAAATCAGGAGGAAAGAAAGTTTGTAAGCAAAAAGATGGGCAAATAGGCTTTCCTTCTCCTCTTGAGTTTTCTAAATTTTGTCCAACATTTGAAGCAAAAATTGATGTGGTTCTAAATATTTAGCAGAAATATTTAAGACAAGTATATTATAATGGGGAGAGTACATGGACATAAAGGAAGATAAGATTTTTACACTTCACTAGAACTGGTAAGATGATGACACCAGTAGATTGTGATAAATTATGTATATATAATGGTAATATAATAATAACCACTAAATGCTATACAAAGAGACACACTCAAAAACTGCATAGTTAAAATCCTATAGTTATAGAATTCTAAAAAATGTTCAAATAACTCAAAGAAAAGCAGGGAAAAAGAGAGAAGTGCAAACAGAGAGAGCAAACAGAAAACGAACACCAAAATGTCAGAGTTAAGCCATAACATCAATAATTACGTTTAATATAAATAGCTATAATATACCAATTAAAATACAAAGATTAACAGAGTAAATTAAGAAACATGACCCACCTACAAAATGTCTGTAAGAAACTTAAAATACAATGATATAGATGGGTTGGAAAAAAATAAGAGATACATATATTACAAACATTAATTAAAAGAAAGGAGGAGTGAGCGGCCAGCCCAGTGGCATGGTGGTTGAGTTCGCACACTCTGCTTCAGCAGCCTGGGGTTCACAGGTTCAGATCCTGGGCATGGACCTAGGCACCAATTATCAACCATGCTGTGGCGGCGTCCCACATATAAAGTAGAGAAAGATGGGCACGGATGTTAGCCCAGGGCCAATCTTCCTAAGCAAAAAGAGGAGGATTGGCAATGGATGTTAGCTCAGGGCTAATCTTCCTCACCAAAAAATAAAAATTAAAAAAAATAAAAATTTTAAAAAAGCAAAAATTTTTTAAAAAGGAGGAGTGGCTACATTAATATTGGATAAAGCAGATTTCAGAGCAAAGAAAATTACCAGAGATAGAGATGGACATTATTTAATGATAAAAGAATCAACTCACCAAGAAGATTTCGCAATCACAAGTATGTATACAACAGAGCTGTAAAATACGTGAAGCAAAAACTAATAGAACCAAAAGAAGAAATAGACCAATCTACAATTATAGTTGGAGCCTTCAACATCCTCCTTTTAACAACTGATAGAACAATTAGACAAGAAATCGGCAAGGATACGGAAGAATTGAACAGCATCAACCAACAAGACCTAATCAACATTTGTAGAACACTCCACCCAACAAAAACAGGACACACATTCTTTACAATTGCCTATGGGACGTATACCAAGACAAACTATATCCTGAGCTATAAAACAAACTTCAACAAATTTGAAAGAACTGAAATCATACGGCGTGTTCTCCAGTCACAGTGGAATCAAACTAGAGATCAATAAGGAAAGCCTCAAAACACTTGGAAATTTGACAACACACTTTTAAATAATCCATAGGTCAAAGAGGAAAGCTCAAAGGATTTTTAAAAAATACATTTAACTGAACGAAAATGAAAATACAACATATGAAAAGCTGTGAGCCATAGCTAAAGCAGTGCAAAGGGGGAAATTTATAGTACTAAATGCATACATTAGAAGGAAGAAAAGTCTCAAATCAATCTAAGCTTCACCTTCAGAATCAAGGGGAAAAAAAGAGCAAAATATACTCAAAGCAAGCAGAAAGAAAAAGATAGTAAATATAAGAGCAGAAATCAATGAAATTAAAACAGAAAAACAATAAATAAAATCAATGAAACAAAGAGGTGGTTCTCTACAATAAATAAACAGACAAATAAATAAATCTGGACTAACCTCTTGCAATTCTGAGTAAGAAAAAGAGAAAAAATACAAATCGCCAATATCAGGAATGAAAGAAGGGTCAGCGTTACAGACTGTGCTGACATCAAAGGGCTAAGAAGGTTAAAACTACAAACAACTCTAGACACATACATTGGGACTTTTACACAAAACGGACCAATTCATCAAAAAGTACAAACTACCACAATCTACCAAAATGAAATAGACAAGTTGAAGTCCTAAACTATTAAGCAGATTGAATTCATAATTTAAAAGCTCCCAAAAAAGAAATTCCAAAGCCCAGATGGTTTTACTGTAGAGAAAACTTCTTTGTAGAAGTTTTAATAACAATTTATGTAATCTCTCCCAGAAAATAGAAGAGAACTCTTCCCAATTCATCCTATGAAGCTTGTGTTACCCTGATACCAAAACCAGACAAGGATGGTATTTTTTTTAAAAAAAGAGAACTACAAACCAATATCACTCATGAATATAGATGTAAAATTCCTTTATAAATATTTGAAAATAGAATTCAGCAATATGTAAAAAGAATGATACGCCATGACCAACTGGGCTTTAGTCAAGGCTTTTTCAATGTTTGAAAATTATTCAATGGAATCCACCACGTCAACAGTGAAAAAAATCACATGATTGTATCAAAACATGCATAAAAAGCACTTGACAAAATTGAGCACCCAATCATGATGAAAACTCAGAAAACTAGAAATGGTGGGGAAATTTTTCAATTTAACGAAGAGCACCTACAAAAAACCCTACAGCTAACATCTACCAAACAATAAAACCTATACCTATAGCTAACACTATATTTAAAGGTCAAAGACTGCTTCCAGATGCTAAGATTAGGAACAAGACAGGGATGTCTGTTCTCACCATTCTTTATTCCACACGATACTGGAAGTTTTAGCCAGGGCAATAAGGCAAGAACAGGAAGTAAAAGGCATACAAGTAAGAAAGCAGGAAATAAAGCTGTCCCTATTTGAGATGACCTGATTGTCTATGTAGAAAAATCCAAGACATCTGTTATTATTTGTTTTTTATTTTGTTCCCTCTGTTTCTTGTTTCCCTGTTTGTTTTCTCTTGCCATCCTGTGGTTACTTGAACATTTTTTGGAGCTTCATTTTTATTGCATTATAATGTTTTTGAGAATATTTCTTGGTATAGTTTCCTTAGTGGTTTCTCTAGGTATTGCTATACGTGTATATAACTTATCACTGCCTACTGGTGTTGATGTTTTGCCACTTCTGGTGGAGTATAGAAATCTTACTTTCATTTAGGTCCCTTTATCATCTTCACTTATTAAATATAACCATCTTAAAAATATTTCCTCTGCATGCACTGAACACTACATCAAATGGTGTGATAACTTTTGATTCAACCATAAAATCATAAAATGTGATTAAAGAAATTCATGAGGTGAAGGATAGTCTATTATGCTTATTTCTATTTTTACTCTTTCTGGTGTTCTTTTTTTTTCCCGATGGTTCTAGCCTTTTTCTATTATCATTTTCTTTCTGCTTGGAGAGGTTTCTTAGGCATTCTTTAAGGATAGGTCTGATAACAACAAATTATCCTAGTTTTCCTTCATCTGAGAATTTTTTTATTTCTCCTTCAACTCTGAATGATGTTTCACTGGATATATGATTTGAGGCTAATGGCTCTTTTCTTTCAGCACTTGAAAAATGTTGTACCTCTTCCTTCTGACCTCCATGGCTTCAAATGAGAAATCCCCCATCATTCAAATTGATGTTCCTTTAGAGGTAATGCATCATTTTTCTCTGGCTATTTTTAAGAATTTTTCTTTGTCTTTAGTTTTTACGAGTCTAACTATGATGTGCCTTGGTGTGGATTTCTTTGGATTTACCCTATTTGGGATTTTTTTCTCAGTTCATGAATCTGTAGATTTATATCTTTTGCCAAATTTGGTGGGAAGGTGAGTAGTTCAGCTGTTATTTCTTCTAATACTTTCTCAGTCTTCTACTCTCTTTCTTGGACTCCCTGAGGCTCTCCGATTTTTTCCAGCCTATTTTCTCTCTGTTGTTCAGATTGAGTAAATTCTATTGATCTCACTTCAAGTTCACTGATTCTGTCCTCTGTCAACTCCACTCTACTATTGAGTCCATCCAATGAGTTTTTTATTTTGGTTATTGTATTTTTCAATTATATCAGTTCCATTTTCTTTTTGTGTGTGTGTGTGTGTGTGTGTGAGGAAGATTGGCCCTGAGCTAACATCTGCCAATCCTCCTCTTTTTGCTGAGGAAGACTGGCCCTGGGCTAACATCCGTGCCCATCTTCCTCCACTTTATATGGGATGCTGCCACAACATGGCTTGCCAAGCAGTGTGTCGGTGCACACCCAGGATCCGAATCGGCAAAACTCTGGCCGCCTCAGCAGAGCGTGCACACTTAACCGCTTGCACCACTGGGCCAGCCCCCATTTGTTTCTTTTTTATACTTTCTATGTCTTTGCTGAAATTTTCTCTTTTTTCTTTTGTTTCAGGAGAATTTGTAATTGATTGTGGAAGCATTTTATGATGACTGCTTTAAAATCCTTGTCCACTAATTCCAACATGTGATTCATCTTGGTATTGTACCAGGTGATTATCTTTTCTCATTCAAATTGTGGTTTTCCTGGAATGATGAGCAGTTTTTTACTGTATCCTGGACATTCTGATTATCATATTAGGAGATTTTTGATCTATTGGAATCTTCCATTTTAGTAGGCAATTTTTCTGTTCAGATTTAGAGTATAGATTCCATCCTACATTTTTGGGCTTTAGTTCCAATGACAGTTTAGTTTTTTGAGCCTTTGCAATGCTATTTGGTCTGTTTTTTTAGTTCTGGTGCTGGTAGTACTCCTGCTCAACCCATGATGATATTTTCTGCAGAGACAGAAGGTGCTCCTCTGGGCTGTTTACTGTCTCTAGGTGACCATCCAGGGAGGAAGGGGCAAAAGCCACTGGGCCTGGGTCTCCTTATGCCACTGGGTGGAGCACAGGGAGACACAGGGCTTCATTGTTGCTGCTGTGGGCATATGGGATCACTCACTGGGCCAGTTTGTGAGTGGAGACTGGAAGGGCCAGGGCTTTGCTGCTGCTGTTGTAAACACATCAGGCTTCCTGCAGGGACCCCAATTGCGGAGCTGAGGCCAAGGGTTGCACTAGGTCTCTGTTGGGCTTCCCTTCCCTAGTCCTTTGGTCAGAGAGAACTGGCTTTTCTTGGATTATTTTGTCTATGCCTGTTGACAGTTCCAGGGTGCAGATGTCTCCTCAATTCAGTCTGGGAGAAAAAAAGAAAACACAGGAACTCGCCACATTGTTGTTCCTCAAGTCCTGAGGTCCCTATCCAATCCTGCTCCTCCTTTCCAGCTCTCAGAGTTCTTTTATAATTATCTGTTGAATAATTTCCAGGGTACTTAGTCATAGTTAGAGGGGAGGATCAGGGGAAAGTGCATATACGCCGTCTTGTTCCGGATCTGGAAGAGCTAACATATATTTTTGATGCCCACTCTGTGCAAGGCACTCAGCTTCCCCAGGTAACCAGACAGAGGCAGACTCTCATGGACTTCACTGACTGCCTGGACCATGAGGATGGGTTGTCTCTGCTACAAGGCTGTTGGTTTCTCATTGGTAGCCCTTAAGGAAGATAAAGTTTCACAAAAGTGAATGTTCCTTTAATCCAAAGTTTCAAAGTTGCTTTTATGTTAATCATATAGGATGAAAAGTTTTCTCGATGTGTTGCACCGTCACTAAATGGGTCAAAATCTGAACTCCTCTTGGTGCCCTCCATCCTTTGCTGTTCTTCTGTCTCCTACCCTGTGTCCAGCTCAGTAAGTGGGTTCCTCCTCCACCGGCCTTCTGTAGCTTCCTCCTCTCTCGGCTTAGTGTCAGCCTGCCAGCTACCACTCTGACTTCAAGGTGCCTCCTTTCGGAAGGCTCCTTATTTCAGTCCTTACCCTAATATGTTGAGGGTCAAGGAAATCATACAGCGAAGATCGTTTTTATTGTATCTAAATTAGGAGTAAATTAACTGTGAAGGAGCACACAAGAGACTTGTATGTTACGAGCCAGAGCTTGGGCACTTGGAGTTTTGATAATATTTTGGCTATTCGGTGGCTGTTTTTACTACATTCTTGTTGTTGGCTGTGTTCCAGATAATCAAGACTGCTAGAAAAGTGGCCTCTAGATAAACGAAGTATTTTTTCATTGTTTTGTAAATACTCTCCCCACACCCCATACAACACCTAACAGTTTTAAGTTCTTGACTCGGACCCAATAAGCCCTTGTTGGGTAAAATACACAAACGTGGAGATACTTTTTTCTACTTTCTATTACAAGAAAACGGCTGAAAGGATGTTTTACAACACTCTCCAAAAGAAATTGTTTCTGTGCCAAAATCAAACGAGATATTTCAACCCAAAATAAAATCTGACAACGCCATGGGTAACTTAATTACAGCTCATCTATAAGAAAACAGTACGAAGGTAAAAGGGGATTTTCAGTTGAGCTTTGTTCGAAATTAAATCCAATTACAATTAACGTTAACTATGTACTGGATAACACCATTTCCAAAATGTTCAACACGGCTAGCCTAGGTCCAGATTTTAATTGTGAGGCTCAGTGCCAGGCACCTTCAATCGCCAAGATGGAAACCTGGAAGGCCATACTGCAGGCCCTGGAATTAGGCCTAGCTGATAAATGGACCTGTGTGACTTCATAGGACAAAAATAATAGACTGCCAAATACTTCTAAACTCGCTTGCTTGGACTCAAGATACGTCCCTAAAATAATCATACACCTGATTTCCTAGTAGCCTTTGGCCAAGGCTACTCAATCTTTATTAACAGCACACACATCAGGACTAGACCAACCACCCTCCTCTTCTTGCTGCTGTCTCCCTTTGATGCACAACAAGAAGTGCTATTTGGATGATTCAGCATCCCCCTCCAGACACGCTGATTAATTAATCCTGACCTGCCAGATGATTATTTCACTACAGAAGCCTCTCTTTCCCACCTTGCCGCTGCATGATGTGGGCAATTGCATCCTCTTGAGGCCATGCTTCCTCTCACAGGCTCAGCCCTGTCTCTCTCCCCAGGGCTCAGAGAAAAGATGCTTTTTAAGGAAATTGGCTCTCAGAAACTGTTGTTTCTATGCACTCTATCCTTCCGTGACAATTGTGGCCTGCCACCAGCCTGAGCAATGATTTTGGTCCAGCGACTTCTGCATCTGGCTGTGGATGAGTGTGTGTGAGTGTGTGCGTGTGTGCGTGTGCACGTGTGTATGAATGTGCACAAACGTTCCAAAATAGAAACATGCTCGTGGGCACTTTTTTCTTGACCAGCTCTTGGGACTTCAAACAACCTCTTAACAATGCCCCCACATATAACCTCTCCCACCCAATCCTTCCTGTTCACACCTGCCAGATGAGTCTTTCTGAAACTCAAAACCAAAGGGAGTCTCATCTCTCCTTTTCAGAACCTTTTGGAGACTCACTCCTCACTGCCTGGAGTGGGGATTTGGACCCACCGTCCTCCTCAGAGCCTCACTTTCCACAGTCCTTTCTCCCTTTACACTGCTCAGATGCCCACTCCCCTTTCAAGACTCAGTTAAGACTCACGTTCTCTATAAAACCTTTCCAAACTGGTCCATCTTTCTCCCCACCTCAGCAAGTAGAAACAACACCATATTGTATATTTTGCAGGTACTATAACCCTACACAAAGATCTCTATTGGATGAAAAGTCCCTACAAGGTAGAACCTCTGCGAATTATCTTTGTATCCAGATTTTCACCTAAGTACCTAGCATATAACAGCACTCAACAAATGTTTGACAAGTGAATGAATGCACCTTTCGTCTGGCAAAGAATTCCAGGCCCTTCCTGGAATAAAGCGCATGTTAAAAAGAAAAAAGTTTGAGCCCAAGGGGAACTCCCATAGCAAGAAATGTGTGGGAGCCTGCTGGGTCCCCCAAAGAATACACAGATGTGCCTCACAAGAGGCCCACCATGTGAATGCCAACCACACAGAGGGGGCTTACAGCCGGCAAAGACCAGGGGAGAAGGGCCCAGAGCCATGGCCAGTTTCTCCCTTCAACCTGCCCCAGCACAGGAGAGTGGGAGGCTAGGACAGGCAGAGGGAAAAGGAGGGAACGAGCAGACCTTATCTGTACCCCTGCTCAGTGATGTTCTCCAGAGCCTGAGCCAGGCCAGTACTGTAGGAAGGGACATGTGGAGAGGATTTTAACAGCTGGATCCTTTCCTACTCCCTCTCTTCTGGGTCCGTAGGCTCTCACTTCCCTTTTAAAACTTACTCCCAGAAATGCATCTGAGAAGAAACTAGCCAGAGCATACATATCTGCCTTCCCTCTCACCCCGAATCTCTAGTGATGACAATAAAGTATCCTTTATAGAAGAAAACAATCCCTAACTGAGCTAGACAGCCAGAAGGGGGTGCTCAAAGGACCAGACCCTTATAAGACCCCATGAGAGACTGAGGTCAGGTGGATGCAGAGACAACATCCAGAGACTGCCTACTCACCACACAGCCTGTTCTGTCCCTGCTACACCCCCAACACTAGGTTGTGGTAAAGGAGAGACAGCATTCACGCCACCTCCAGTACCAAACTGGAAAACACATCCACAAAAGGACAAGTATTTAAAGAAAGTGATTATCAAGAAAGAAGCATCAGGCTCATAAATGGAAGAATAAATTGTTCAGAAAAAGAATTAAGAGAAAACGGAAGGAGACCTAAAAATGAATATAATTCATTTTCTACCAATCATATGTACATATTCTTTCACAAATTGAAATTTAAAATTATTTCAGTAAAAAGTGCTAAAAAGAACAGAAGTAAAATCTTCCAGGTATAAGAGAGGATAGGCTTTATTTATAAAAGAAGAAAAACAAGGAGGAAGAGAAGAAGGGAGAGGGGAGGAAGGGAGGAAGGAGAGGAAGTAAAGAAAAGAACACAAAATTCTATACTCAACCAAACTATCATTCAAGTGTGAGGGGAAGAAGATTTCCAGTTACATCATAGTAAATTGGATTACTGTTCTTATTTCTTTACTCCCTCCCTTGGCTATGGGACCAGGAAGTGGTTCCTAGCAAAGAAGGAGGAGTATACACTCCCACTCTATTGGCTTTGATATTGGACATGTGACTTGCTTTGGCCAATGATATGGGAGCAAAAACTTGGGATGTGTTTGCATGGTTTGGCCCAGCCTCTCAAGCTCCTGTGATTTGCCATGAGAAGAGTATACCCCAGAGGGCTGCTTCACCCGGAATGAGACACATGGAACAGACCCAAATCCAACTTATACTTGAAGCTAAGCCCAGACAAGCCTAACCAGAAGCAGCCAAACTCCAGCTGACCCACAGACCCACAAATAAGCAAAATATACGTTTGTCATTATAAGTCACAGGACCCTGGGTTAATTTTTATATGGCATTAATGCAGCAACACCTGAATAATAGACAAACACAGAAAGTTTACTATTCAGGCCCTTTCTCTGAAAGAATTACTAGAGGATAACTTTCAGTAAAGTGGAGAACAATCCAAGAGACTGGGTATAAAAAAAAAAAAGTGCTAATAAAATATATAGTTACATCTAAATAGGTACTGATTTTAAGAAAAATCAACAATAGTCTTGATGATTATTCCAGATGATCTCAAAATGAGAAGTGATGATGGCAGGGTAAGTCAAGTTAAAGTTGTTGTCTTGTTCAGATGAGACAGGAGGTGATGAGGAAGACAGATGTAATTAAATCAACATTGACAGGAGAAAATAAGTGTCAATGTGTAAATTAAAGTTTTAAGAGCAATAACTAAAAAAATATAGAATTAATATGTGTCACTTTCAAACCCTTATAATAAAAAGAAAGCAAGAAAACCATCAATCCAACAGAAAACAAGAATTTTTTAATTAAAAAGGAGAGGAAGATGCAGAATGTTAGAGGTAAAGCATAGAATAACATGACAGGATTAAATTCAAATAGGTAAGTAATCAGTAAAAATTCAAGGTTAAATTCTTCTGTAAAGGCAGAAATTCTAGGATTAGGAGACACTCCTGAAACAAAATAATGCAAAACGATAAAAAGAAAAGTTTAAAGTGAAAAAGGCATAGCAGGCAAACGCTAACAAACAGATGCTGGAGCAATATTACTTCTAGACAACAGGATTCAAAGATAAAAGCATCAAAGTGGGAAAATAAAAACAATATCTAATTAATAAAAAAGTAAAATCTTTTTAACAATCATTAACCTTGATGCACCTATCAACTAATTCTGAAGTATTTAATACAAAAACTGATAGAAAGGCAACAAACAGACAAGTCCACCTCACAATGGATACTTTAACACACCTCTTCCAAAACTCAACAGATCAAATAGACCAAAAAACGTGAGGATTTAGAAGATTTAAATAATATAGTTAACAGGCATGATTTTAAAGAGAACTTTGTGTGCAACAAGCAGAGAATACACATTTATTTTGAACACACAAAACTTTCACAAAAATTGGCCACTCTTAGGCTTCAGAGAAAAACTCAAAAAGTTTCTCAAAGCAGAAATCTCACAGGGCATCTTCATTGAGCACAATTCCATAAAATATAAATTAATAGCAAAAAAATGAGCCAAAAACTCAATTCATCAGAGAACTTGAAAACAACAGAAAAACTCAAACAGAATTGCAAATTATCTTAAAACAAACACAGAATACTGCATATCAAAACCCATAAGCTGCAGTCAGAGAGATATTCTGAAAAAGATTGTCTTTAATGCAAATATTACAAAATTTTAACAATGGAAATAGATGCACTAAGCATTCAATGCAAGAAGCAAGAAACAAAAAAAAAAAGCAAAGCAAAGAAAGAAGTGCAGAATTAATAAAAACAAAAGCATAAATAAATGAGTTTCTTAATGAAACCAAAAATGCTTTTCTTGCAAACTAGATTGATAGGTAGATAAATAACTCTTAAAAAGTAGGGGGGAGTCGAGAATTTAGAATTTATTTGTCTGTGTTTATGTGTATGTCTGTGTGTAAGCAAGTGAATATAAAATTGATGGGATCTCAAGTCAGTGGTAAATTTAACAAATTCTATTGGGACAATCAATACAATCTACTGGAACAAAATTAAGTTTAAATCCCCACCTCACACCATATACACAAAAATGAATTCCAAATGAATCAAAGAACATACATAAAATACACACTATAAAAGTGTTACGAAAAATATACGATAGCATTTTTGTAAATTTAGGGTAGAGTAGAAATAAAATGCAAAGGCTATAAAGAAAAGGACTACACACATTTTTTTAATTGCGTACAACAGCCACAAAAACACAGGTCAAAAACAACAGATTGGAACAAGATATTTGCAACATGCGTAAAAGATAAACAATTAGCATTCAGAATTATAAAAAATTTATTTTTAAAAAGTAACAACCCCCTTTTCTTAACAGGAGGATGTGGATAGGCAATTCACACAAGGAGAAATACAAACAGGCACGAAGTGTATAAAAGGATGCCAGCCTCACTAGTCTCTGCACTAAGGATGCCACCTCCACCTGGCAGTGGGGAAGAGAGAGGGCAAAGAAAAGCACAAAACCTTGCACTTGACCCCTTGTAGGAGATTTGCAAAGTGGCAATGGAGGAAAAGAACTTCAGTGTGCTGGAAGGAGCATTAATCCAGGATGTTTCCCACCAAAATTTGAATCGTGACTTAAAGGGCCTCTTTGATCCACCACAAGTTGTGCCTAAGAATTTCTGGAACTTTGAGAGCAGCACAGACTCTTTTATGTTTCCATCTGCACCATAAATGGCATCACACTTTGTTTTCCTTTTTGGATCACACATTCCACAGGGAGTCTCATGTGTAATTACTCCTTAAAACTCACCCACATGAAAATCAGGCCACAACGTTTTCTCATGCAAAAAGCACCCAGTCCTTCTTCCCAGGGTTGCAACATGAAACCTAGTCAACGTCTTAGAAACCACAGACCCAGGCTTGCCCACAAAAACACCACTCCCAGGGGCCCAAGCCCGCTGAGCCCGGGTAGAGAGTGCTCAATCATAGGATACATTAAGAGCTAAGCGTAAGAGGCAGAATTAATAGCTAACAATTAAGAAAACATCAGGAGACAAGGGCCAGGCCAGGGTAAGACATGTGAGTTATATCAGTACTTCCAGTGCATGTCACACGGCATCTGAGGACACCACAGCCTGTCCTAGAGATCAGCCCTTGCCTTCAGGAAGTACTGCAGTGAGCCATCTTATTTGTTTTTAATTGTGGTAAAATACACATAACACAAAATTTACCATCTTAACTATTTTTACGTGTACCGTTCAGTAGCATTAAGTACACTCACATTGTGAACATTCTCCACCATCCATCCACAGAACTCTTTCTATCACCTCCTTTGAAGCTTTGCACCCATTCAACAATAACCCCTTATACACTCTCTTCCCAGCCCCGGCAACCACCGGGGGTTCCCGGTGGTGGGTGCCATTCCCAGAATGGCAACCACCATTCTACTTTCTGTCTGCATGAATTTGATTACTCTAGGTACATTATTTAGCTGGAATCATGTGTTTGTCTTTTCGTGACTGGCTTATTTCACTTAGTATAATGTCCTCAAGGTTCATCCATCTTGTAGCGTGTGTCAAAATTTCCTCCCTTTTTAAGGCTGAATAATATGCAATTGTACGTCTATACCACACTTTGTTTACCCACTCACCAGCCATGAACACTTGCGTTGCTTCCACCTTTTGGCTATTGTGACAGGCATCCTATGCCTTTCTTTTAAGGCATCCAGAATTCCACAGGCTCCTAGGAACCCATTGCAAAACCTTGCAGTGAGCTTTATTTTCCCCAAATTAGTCTCATGTCTAACCTAAACACTTCGTGCTGCATCTTAAGGTCCTCTCTTCCTCATGTTCAGGGAAGGCTCTGCCTCAGCTCCACCACTTACTGGCTGTAGGCCTTTGAGCAACACCCTTCACCCTTCACTTTTCTATACCAGTTTTCTCGTTAGTAAAGGGGAGAAATCTTGCAGAGCTTTAGGGAATATTAAGTGAGCTAATGCATGGAGAGCGCCTGGACCCAAGCTTGACACATAGTAGGAGTGTGATATTGGCATCACTCTGAAATAAGCACGCTTTACAGATTCAAAAATTGTCACTCTTCTGTATTCAATCTCACTTCTTTTAACTCCTCTGGATGACTGATGTTTCCTAACCAAGCACCCCCGTGTGTGCGTGTGTGTGTGTGTCCACTGGGTCAATTTTCACATGCAAAGATGCCAGCTGAGCTATCCACGCATCCTTCTGCAGAATGGCTCAGGGCTGCGAAGTGGGGCCATGCTATGAAAACCAGTCTGGGGATGCAGAGGGCATCATTTCAGCCACCTAGGGGCTGGGTTCTAGACCCACATCTCTTTAGGGTCCTTTGAAGGAAAGAGATCAAGCCAACCCTTTGCTTCCGCTTTGGGGCGAGGCTTTCCATGTGCTAAGGAGGCTCTCGAACCCAAGGTCAACTCAGTTAGCAGGAGATTTTCCAGATTTCATTAGATGGCCCTCTCCTAAAGAGCCCCCATTTCTGGCTATGTTTGCCCCTTATTACAGCCAAATTAAACAAATAAAAATTACTATTTCCTCTCAGCCCAGAATAGCCTGCACAATCCCATCTCAGCAAATTCGTTCCTGTGTTCAATCTACAGTCAGGTAGTGAGCGCCCAGATTTGCCGAGCATTGTGTTGGGGGCAGCTGCGGCCTATTGTCCACCAGCGACCACTCGTGCTTCACAGCTGGGATCTTCCCTCCTCCTCCTGGGCCTTCCTGCAGGGCTCACCTATTGCAATAACAAATTAGGTGCAGCTTTTCACAGTATCTCCCCTGCCCACAGCCCCAGGGCCGGGAACCCTACCCGGCTTCAGGTGTCTCTTCCTCTGCTCACCTTTAGGATGGAAACACTACTGGGAAGGACAAGAAGGTTAGTCAATAAGCAGGCTGTGTCCTATGACTGTTCTATGGGGAATAGAATCATGGAAGAGGTTGCATTGTGGGGGTAAACACACCTGGGTTCGAATTTTAGCTTCCCCACTTACTAGCTGTAGGGTGGTCATCGCAGGGTGGCTGCCCTGCTCACGCCACCTCCCCTAGGGGCTGGGGGCTCTGTGACCTGTTCCCTGGCCTTAACGGATGGAGCTTGGGGAGAAATACTTGACCCATCACCTTCACATTATAGTAAAACAGCCAGTGCAAACCCTCTTTTTCACTTTAGGAAGTGTTTTTATTTCAAACTGGGGATCCCAGTGCAATTCCAAGCTTTATCTGCTCCTGAATTCAGATTCAGAAATGCCTGAAAACCTCATATATGCATGTAAATGCATGATTGTAAGATCCCTCTTCTGGAACATGTAGCTTGAATGGCACATCTCCTAGACAGGGAGCTCCTGGACCCCAGTCCTGCTCCCAGCAGCATTCTAGCCAGAAGCCCTATCACTCTGCTGCTGAGGTCCCAGAGGTTCCCAGGTACCTGCTCCTCCTGTGGCCTGCTTGTTTCAACTTTTCCCAAGATTCTGGAAATGAGCTCCGCAGCCCTCCAATAAATCCCTGTTTATTGCCTGAGCCATAAGAACCTTAACTTAATATACTGTGCGATCTTAAGCCAAGCAGTTAGCCTGTGTGAGTCTGAAATGGTGCAGACAGAGCACCTAGCACAAGCCTGGCCCTCAGCAGAACCACCATAAAGAGTAGCAACTTTCCCTTCCTCATAAGACAGAGGTCAAGATGTTGCCGCACCAGGTCCATTTTTGCCCACAGCCCAGACAGCCAAACACCAAGATGATGAGACTGCAGAGAGAGAGAGGGTTTATTAATCACAAGGCAGCCGAGTGAGGAAACGGGACAATGAATCTCAAATCCGCTTCCCCGAAAATAGGGACTCAGGTATATTTATGGGGTAGGGGGCAAGGTGGTCTGAAATGATTGGAGGTGAGGAGAGATGAGGTAATTGATGATCTGCGCAAGCGTGGTCAGGCTGCATGCCTCTTCGTAGGACACGTGTTCACAGAATTAGCATATGCCTTGAGGGTGGAGTCTTAACCTCTTGACATCAAAAGGTCGCTTATCTGGCATATGTCTGCGTGGGCCCAGGTGATGGGTTGGTGGTCTCCAGCGGCCTGAAGTGGACAAGGGGTTCCAATTCCTGAAAAGACAGTTCAAACACCCATTACCATGGTGACCCAGGCTCCAGGGAGATGTTGTCTATAGGAACCTAGTGGGAGTCAGAGAGCATATTGCCTGAACAACGCAGTTAACAATGGGTAAGTTTACCAGGCAGATTTAAGTCCTCACCTCCCGTTCTGATAAGCTTCTAGGTAAAGCCGTCCCCCAGGCTTCTTCCTGGTACGGAGAAGAAGATACCTTTACAAATGGAGATTTCCTTTACAAATGTAAATGTCTCTTACAAAGGGTAACCAGAACTAAGAATGGGCTTACCGAGGACCCTCCCAGATACCCGGAGATGTCTATGGTGATGGCCCGTTCTGGGGGCAGGCCTCCCATCCCAAACTCCTTTGGTCACTTAGTTGGGGTGAGGGTGAAAGTGTCTTTCAGGCAGAGACATATTTTGAGGTGGCCAATTCCAATCCCCCATAGTTACTAGCTGATTAATCATCAGTGGCTGACCGTTTGCCGGTTTCAAAGAGGGCATCAAAAGTGCAGGGAGCAAGGTGAGAAATCGAGAATGTGCGAAGCTGGAGTGATGGGCAGGCTGGAGCATGTAGTGCAGAAAGACCAGCTTTACTCAGTTCCCACTTTTGCCTCAGACCACCATCCCTGACCCCCATCCCTGCACTCCCCACCCCCAACACACACCCCAACATTATCCACTCTAAGATTTCAAGAAGCCCATAATCACTGGTGAGCATCTGTGTGTCTCTGCACCTGAGTCCTGTGTGCACCTGCCTTGAGGTCGAGTCCTGCATCTACTTTCTCTATACCCCCTGGATGAGGATGATGACTACCATGGTGTGGTAGGAAAATAATAGTCTCCCAAAGATGTCCATCTCCTAATTCCCAGAACCTGTGAATGTGGCAAAATGGAATTAAGGTTGCAGAAGAAGACATTAAACTTGCTAATCAGCTGAAAGAGAAATTGTTCTGGATTATCCAGGTGGGCCCAATACAGTGACATGAGCTATTACAACCAAAAGAGGGAGCAAACCCTAGATGGCCTAGTGGCTAAGTTCAGCACACTCCACTTTAGCGGCTCGGGTTTGGTTCCCAGGCACAGAACCACACCACTCGTCTGTCAGTGGCCATGCTGCGGTGGCGGCTCACAGGGAAGAACTAGAAGAACTTACAACTATGCACAACTACGTACTGGGGCTCTGAGGGGCAGGGAGGCAGAAAAATGGAGGAAGATTGTCAACGGATGTTAGCTTAGGGTGAATCTTCCCCTGCAAAAACAAAAAGCCAATAAAAGCAAAATAAGGAGGCAGAAGAGTTAGGCAGAGACGTGACGTGGGGGACTCAACCCACCATTGCTGGCTTTGAAGATGGAGGAAGGGGATCACAAGCCCGGGAATGCAGCAGCCTATGGAAGCTGGAAATGGCCCTCAATTTATAGCCAGCAAGAAAACAGGGATGTTAGTCCTACAACCACAAGGAACTAGTTCTGCCAACAACCCAAATGAGCAAGGAGGAAGATTCTCCCCTAGAACCTCCAGAAAGCAATGCAGCCCTTCTGACACGGTGATTTTCACATGGTGACACCCATGTCGGACTTCTGACCTCCAACAATTAAATAATAAATTTGAGTTGTTTTAAGTCACTAAGACTGTGGTGGTTTGTATGGCAGTAACAGAAACTAATATAGATGGTGATGATGCATGCACTGTATCAGGCCTGTGCTGACTGTTCTATACGCACGGTCATGTTTCATCTTCACTACAGCCCTGTTAGGTAACAACTATTGTCATCATCTCCATTTTGTAGAACGGGAGACCATGTCAGAGAGAAGCTGTGTTCCTTTCCCAAGGTCACACAGCCACTAAGTAGGGAGTTGGAATTGGATTCCAAACCTATCAGACTCCATAGTTTGTCCACTAGCCACCGTGCAATTGCGCCTGTGAGGTCCCAGGGCCCAGCACAAAGTCACTAAATAACTGTGGTGCCCCAAAGCACGTACATACACACATGAATACGAACACACACATGACTACGAACACACACACACACACACACACACACACTCATGCACACAGAGAGTGGTAACATCCTGGCCACCTTTTGCTGTGCCATTGTCGTGCTGACACTGAGGCCCCTTTTTGCAGGACAGTCTCCTTGCGTGGTTCGGTTATGAGACCACTCAGAACTCTTTGTTTTCCCAGGTTCTGGTAACACGGGACATAAAGCAAGAAAGAGGCTCTCCAAGGCCAGCAGCTACGCCAGTAGGAAGAAATACCACATGGAAGGGTGTTGTGTCGCTTAAGAAAGAGTCAGAACCAAAGTCCACACCCCCTGCCACTCCCTACCATGAGAGATCAAACCCACTGCTCAACCAAACTAATCATCTTAAGAATCCTTGAAAAAAAAAGTCAAGCAAACCCTATATAAATCTAGGCTAAAAAGTCTTTGGTTAATGGAGGGGGGGAAAGAATCCTTAATCAGTGGCGTGGTTTCCTTTACTCTCTGATGAAGATCAAGACGACAAACATGACAAAATTGTGAATTGACCCAAAGGAGGCACAATCTGACGTTTCTTTGTCACTAATTCTCAGAATTCTAAAATAGAGTAACCATCATCATCATAAACGCTGGTTTTACAGACTGTGATCTACCGAACTAGAGAAGGGGTTTCACCCAATGTTAATCCCTCAATGACTTTTCGGTTTTCATATTTGGTGTTATTTCCTCCTTTTGCAAAGAGCAGACGTGACACAGCAACATGACCGAGGGAGGGACCTTCATTTTCTGTGAAGACCCGTGCATCAGCCCCACCAGATCACTGTCTTCCCACAGGGCTTTGCTGAGGTCTCCAACGGAAACTTCTCTTTGTATTTAAAAGAAGTAAATCTGCAATTTTGTGAAATGTAGGCAATCCCAGGAATGAAGAGCCTTTCAGTTTAATGAATAACAAATTAGCAAAGAGTCCCTAAAAGAGCGTAACGGTTTTTCCATGAGGCCCATGCCAGCAACCTCAGCTGGGAACCACGGGCAACAGAAGAGACAACTTTTGCACTTACATTCTTCCTGTGATTCCTGAAGTAAAGAGCGAAATCACAATTTGACTTGTTACTCAGACACCTCTAGGCCAAGAAGAAAAGAGGAAATGGATGTTAAATATTTACCATGTCTCAGAGACTGTGGAAATAACAACCGTTAACGTGTATTGAATTAGGTACTCTACTGTGCCCATTACAAGCATCATCTCATTTATTATTCACAGCAATGACATAAGTCCCCAGTATGCAGATGGAGAAACAGAGACCAAGACAGATTTCCGTCCCAAGGTGCCTTAGTTAGTGGAACACGAAGACCAGATTTGAAGCCAGGGGCCAGAAGCTTTCACACATATCCACTGCTGTAGTTGTTACAGAGGAGGCATCCTTGTCACCAATTTACCGAGGCGTCCACCAAGTGTCGCCCATCGCAAGGGGCTGGAGACAAGGTTGAAAAACACGTTATCTTTCCCCAAAATGAAATAGGTTTAAGGAATATGGGTGGGATGTAAGGGAAGGCTGCCAATGAATGGATTTCCTACTTTAAAAGTAAGCAACGGGCAGCTGTGGGTTTACCCCGTGGTGGGCTGACAGGTGGGGCAGTCAGTCTCACCAGTTGGAACAAGGTAAATGCAAGAAGCCACAAGAGGAACTGCTGCTGCTGGTGGCTGTGGATAAGGGGCTGAGTGAGCTCTGCGGGGTGAGCTGACAGAGCCCAGGCAGGCCCCAAATCACGCCTGCACACGACACTCTCCCAAACAAGCAGGCCTTCCTTCTGCACAGGCACCTATTTGCCGTCTGAGTATGAGAGACCTGGTGTCCAGAACCAGGAATGCAGCGCACAGGAGCACGCCGAGGAGTGTAACCAGATGAGCGAAGTGGAGCCAAACACCTTCCTCCCTTTCCCCACGTTCTTTCTCCATAGGTTAGTAGCTTCGTCTCAACGAAGAGCTTTTAAGCAGTTGTGGTTCCCTTCCTTTGAAAAATAATCTCTTTCCACCATTAAATATAAACTACGTCTTGAGGAGAGGAAGAAGTTTCCACTCGATGAGAAGACTGTCCCGTAGAGCTCCTACTGTCCCAGAAGCAACATAGGAACATTACTGCTTCATTCGTGACTCACTGAGTCATGTGTCAGACGTTATAGCAGGCACTTGGGAGTCGTGCAGAGGTGAAGAAGCCAGCACACGTGAAGACAGCTCTGCAGCTGTGCAGCAGGGCAAAGGTGCTGACTTGGGGCTCCGGGAGCACAGGAAACGTCTGATTTGTGGTAGAGCAGGGCAACCAGCATCTCCTTACTCCTGTATGTGAGGAAATCGTGGAGAAAAACTTACAAATTAGGCAAGGCTGTTCTGTCTGGAAGCCCTGAGACAAGGTGAGAAGCCACCAGGATGGTTGACTTCAGAGCTCTGTGCACAGAGAGATTTTGTTTTCAGACATCTCACAGACCAATAAAGCTAGAGGAAGACCTAAAGATGTTCCACGCCAACACCTTTCTGTTACAAGTGAAGAAAATGACCTGAAGGAAGTGGCCCCAAGAGCGTTTCAGGGACCTGTTCCAGAAAACCGGATGAATGTCAGATCAAAATCTGAAGCCCACTTATCATCAGTTTGGCCTGATTGTCAATTTGGTCTGATTCATTCATTCATTCATTGAAACATTTACTGAAACATTTCATTGAAACATTTACAGAGCGCTAATTATATGCCAAGAACTGGGCTTGGCTCAACATCTCTCTAGAACAAAAGGATTTAAGTTTCAAATGAGAATGAATTTTATTATTGCTATTTCAAATTTATTAATCATTACACGTGTTGCAATTTTTTTGTCATTTGGTATTTCCCTGCTTTGATCTCAATCTAACCACCTACTGGAGAAAGGATCTAAGGGAATACATGTAGAGCATTGGCAGAGTCTTCTATGGTATACTATAGTAGAATTACAGAAGACCAAAGACAGAAAAAGTCCTGAAAGCAACCAGAGTGGGGAAGACATGTTACCTGCAAAGAAGCAACAATGAGAGTGATAGTTAACTTTCTAATAGAAACCACCAAAGTCAAAAACAATGAAATGGTTTTTAAGTGCTGAAAGAAAATAACTTACAACCTGGAATTCTATACCAAGTAAAATATCTTTCAAAACTGAAGGCATAATAAATATGCTTTCAGACCTCAAGTCCCTCTGACAAAAACATGACAGTATTCACCAAAGGAAACCTACACTGAATGACATACTAAAAGAAATTCTTTAGTAAAAGGAAAATGTCCCCCTGCAAAAAAGGAAAGAAAAGAAAACCACAGAAACAAAGGGAAGGAGAAAGTCATATATGTGGATAAATGTAAACAAATATTAATTGTACAAACCATAATGATGACTTATGCAAACTATAATATATGTAGAATTAAAACTCATGAGTACTATAATAGCACAAAAGGCATGAGAGGGGTAAATAGAGTTAAAGTGTTCTAAGGTAATAACATTGTTTGAGAAATGATAAAAATATTCATTCATATTCAAGTGTAAAAGGCCAAGAATATAAAACTAAGAAGGTATTGGAAAAGGGAAACCTGGATAATAAAAATGTTTGATTAATACAAAAGAAAGCAAGAGAGGAGAGAAAAAGAAACATAAAACAGATGACACGAGTAGAAAACAAATTATAAGATGGACATAATTATATAAAATGGAAATGTTCCAATTACAAGAATGAAGTGACATCAGCAAAAATGGAGGAGTAAAGACCTCCAAAAATTTGCCCCTCTGTAAAAACAATCAGAAACTGGCAAAATCTCTCAAAACAACTTTTTCAGAACTCTGAAAATTAACCAAAGGCTTGTAGCAACCCAGGGAGCATTTAGTCAAGAAAATTGACTAAATCTTATGAATAAAAGAAGTAAAAGGTATCCTATTGTAAAATAATAAGTAAAACTATCTCTATTTGCAGGTGACATGATTATATATATATATATATATATATACACACACACACATACATATATATATACATGTATGTATGTATATATAATATACATATGTATAACCCTAAAGAATCCACAACAGCAACAAATCTATTAAAACTAATACATGAGTTCAGCAAGGTTACAGGATACACAATCGATATTCAAAAATCAGTTGTATTTCACACTAGCAATACACTAGCAATACACACCAGCAATGAACAATTCGAAAATGAAATTAAGAAAACAACCCCATTTACAACTGTATTGAAAAGAAAAATACAGAAGAAAAAATTTAACCAAAAAAGTACAAGACTTGAATATTGAAAACTACAATACTTTGTTGAAAAAATTAAAAATCTAAATAATGGAAAGACATTCCATGTTCATGGATAGGAAGACCTACTGTTAAGATGGCAACGTTCCTCAAATTCACCTATAGAGTGAAGGCAATCCCTATCAAAATTCCAAATGCCTTTTTTACAGAAATAGACAAACTGATCCTAAAATTCATAAGGAATTACAAATGACCCAAAATAACCAAAACAATCTCGAAAAAGAAGAACAAGTTTGGAGGACTCACACCTCCAGATTTCAAAATCTATAGAACTCTACAAAAAAAGCAACAGTAATCAAGACACTGTGGTACTGGTATTAGGATAGACCTATAGACATAATGATCAGTGGAATAGAACTGAGAGTCCAGAAATAAACTGAACAATTCCTGGAGTATTATAAACCCAAATGTGAAAGGTAAAGCAATAAAGTTTCTATAAGATTACATAGGAGAATAATTTTATGACCCTGAGCTAGGCAAAGATTTCTCAAATAGGACAAAAAAATCACTAACAATTATGTGAAAATGTTGCTAAATTGGACTTCATTAAAATTAGGAATATCTGTTCAGAAAAAAGATACCATCAGAAAGTGAAAAGCAAACCACCTACTAGGAGAAGGTAACTGCAGCAAATACATCAAGAAAGGACTCATATCCAGGATATATAAAGAAAATCTCCAAATCAGATAAAGACTGAGAACCCAATTTAAAAACTGAACAAATAATGTAAACAGGCACTGCGCAAAGGGAGATATCTATACGGCCAACAAATATCTAAAAGGTGCACAACATTCTTAATCATCAGAGAAACGCAAATTGAAGCCACAATGAGATGCTACTACACACACTCCAGAAAATAAGCTAAAAGCGCCAAGTGTTGGTGAGGATATCAGCAAAAGAGTGCTCATATACTGCTAGTGGGGATATAAATTTGTTCAACCGCTTTGGACAGCTGTTAGGCAATATTCACTGAAGCCAAACATAAGCGTATCTTACAACCCATCAATTCCACTCCTAGATGCATACCCAGCAGAAACACCTACATATATTCACCTAAAGACATGTTCAAGGCAGCACTATTCATGATAGTCCAAAACTGAAAACAATTCAAACGTCCATCAAGGGAAAATGGATGAATAAATAGAATGCATGAATAAATTAATACAATGGAGCTCTATACAGCAATGAAAAAGAAACTGCCACTATCAACAACATGGAGGAATCTCACAGACAGAATATCAAGCAAAAGAAGCCAAGCTCAAAAGAGTACATACTGCATGGTTCCATTTTCAATCTATTGTGAGGGAAGTAAGACTAGTGGTTACCTTTGGAGGAGGTGATGCTTGAGAGGGGACGTGAAGGAAGCATATTGAGAGGAGACACGAAGGGAGCGTCATTCAGCACGACGCACACATTGTTCCCTATGTAGGTTATACTTAAATTAAAAGGTTCACCGCAAAAGCATTGGAAAGACCAGCCAGAAACTGCCAGGAGTGTGAGTAAAAAACAGTGCAGGTGAGAGTGAGGCTGAGCAGAACCCGAGAGCAAAGTCAAAAAGTACGACCGAGATTCCCCTCTCCCCAGCTCTGCCAGGAGGGAGCAAGGGCTGGTCCTGCTGAGATGGAGCAGCTGCTTCCCAGAGTATCAGAGACAGACATTTGAGAAGAGCTGATTCGGTCCACATGGAGAACTTTATCTCATTTGCCTCTTCCCCGTAGTTTTGAACCATATCCAACTCCTTTCTTTCTGATAGCACAAAAGGAAGGAATGTGCATACACTGAATTGACTCAGAAGTGTCTCTGAAGATGACCAGGGAAAAAACTAGGCAGCGTTTGGAAGGGAAGTGTGCAACATCAAACTCGAGCACACAATTCTACTGCTCTTGAAACTGTCACAGCCACCTCCACAGCACACTAACGAGCACCGTTGAGTGTGGGCCACGTGTCAGGCAGTGTTCTTCACCCTCTATATGTACTATTAACTTGTTTAATCCTCCCAATAAAATTATGAAGCATATTTTTCCATCATCATCCCCAATTTATGGATGAGAATATTAAGGTGCAAAAATGTAGACACCTTGCCAAGTTCCCACCAGTAGTTAGTAGTGGAGCTGGGATTTGGTCCCCACGGTTCACCTCTACACTAGTCCTGATAACACAAGTTCAGGTCCCCTCTACAGATGACCAAGTTCAGTTTCTGCAAGACTAGGTTCATTTCTGGAGAAACATTCATAAGGACTTCAAATCCAAAGCATGTAATCCACGCAGAGGGTAAAATGTTTGTTCCAGAAAAAGATGCTGCACTTCTAAGTCCAATTCCCCACGGAGACATCACATTGTTAGTGGAAAGACTAATGTCAAGCTTTTTATAGAAACGAAACACAAAATTTCATGAACTATAAATGATGTTCTGTTCAAGAGGTTCACATATGCTTTGGAAAGTTTTATTATTCAATCCCAGCCTCGACTCCTCCTCTTTGTTCTATAAAACTGAATTACCACCAGCCCTAGAAAAGGGTTTCCCCGAGGGGAGAACTTTTCAAGGGCAGACTGTTGTCAGTAAGGAGAAGCGTTTGTGTTGGTGTTTCTAACCCACTACTCCAGATAATGCCCGTGGGACGGTGGCTCCTAGTCCATGATGCCACAGCCACCTGAAGCAGCTCCCCATTTGCCTCCAGAAGCAGTTCATCAGTGTCGTGGGAGAACTGTCCCCCTGCGTAGTACTATTGAAACACCTCCCCCCTCCTCTCTTTCTGGAGCATTCCAGAAGCAGGCTGACGGATGTTGATTCACGTGAGCATTCCTTGCCTCTTCCAAGGGCTGGAATGTAGGGACATGGATGTAAATGGCCCAGGGATCCCTTCCTAAATCACAGGGCCCTGAGCGGTTCTAAATTGGGAAGGTCTGCATTGGGGCATAGCTGCTTCTTTTCCAGAAGGGACCTTGTCTGTCATTATGGGGATTTCTGAGACATCAGTTTCAATGGCGGTATAAAGAAGTGAATGCACAATTTGGAACATGTTATAGATCAGTTGCACCGCGATTAGTAAGCCCACTATTTTCTAGCACCCAGCCTATTAACGCCTCTCCTAAGTCACTCACAGTCACCCTTCTTTGTTCACAACTGATGGCACCGACTCCTTCAAAAAGCATGGCTACGAAGGGAATTGGCCCTTTTTATGCTGAAGCTGGAAGTCCTCACTTCCACTGGGACAAAAAGGAAATTAAAAGGGATAATGTGGTTGCTAAAGGGGTGGGCCTGGAGATGCTGAGCCGTAAGTGGAAGGACACTGTTGCCTCAGGGATCACCGTCCCAGGGAAGGGACTATGAGTCTTCATTGTTGGTGCACATCCATATCCCTTTCCAGATCGTTTCTATAAGATTTCATGTCTCAGCCGCTACAGTACAAAGTTCTGTGTAAATGGAAAATGTCATCCAAAACAATGCAAGACATAAAACAATTGTTCTGATTTCTAATAGTTCTATTAATCACGACATTTCACCCTGATGCACAGATACCACTACAGAGTTTCCACACCCGAATCCAGTTAGAGCCTGACGCCCACCTCCTGCCCTGGGAGAACTCTAGCTCACCCTGAATCCCAAATCATGAAAAAGAAGGTAAATCAGGACCTCATCTTTGAACTTTCCTCCGCACCCCCTGCTCTGGTGTTGGTGACCCAGACGTGCATCAAGCTCTTAGGGCAACTGTGGAGACACGGCCCGAGGGCTACACGTCTGCTTGAACTGCCTGCCCTCAGACAGCTGGGCATTGAAGGCCCTGCCCTAAAACCAGGGCAGCGGGGGGTGGGGGAGCTCTGCGCAGGCTGACCAGCAGCCCAGGGAGCAGAAAGACCACCTGTGCGGAATCCCAGCTTCACTGCTCATGGCTGGGTGACCTCAGAGAGGCTGCTCCGCCTTTCTGAACCTCAGTTTCCTCACCTATAAACCCAGTTAGTTAGATCTGTTGACTGGGTCATTGTGAGATTTAAATAAATTAGCATACTGAGCCTAGCTCAGTGACCAGCAGAGACACCACTCTTTCGTCTTAGAGGGATAGCGCCGGAAACTATATCCCCATCATGTGGTTCCACGCTGGGAAGGAGGGACCTGCCTGGGGACGCTTCTAACTATTAACAGCCCTGCGCCAGCTTGCCCCGTACACCCTGCCACCCACCACTCCCAGTCTCGGCAGAAGGAAACCAGAGCTCTGGCATTTATTTCCATTCAAAAATGATGTTTCAGTGATTGGCAATAAAGGTGCAGCTAATTCTTAAGCTTAATGACAAGAAAAGAATGCAGAGAACACACGGATGTGCTCTCTGATGACCCTTGGTGATAACCTCAGACCACTCTGCCTGGTTTCTAGAGCAGCCCATCGGCCAGGGACGTGACTTCATAGCATCTGCTCCATCTCTCCCTACGCAGACACTGGCTGTCAACCTTGGACCTTTCATTCGTCCTTGGGTTTCTCTCCGAACTGCCATTGCTCTTCTTTGATTCTGTTTCGCCCCAACTTTTGGTGAACGAAAGTTCCATTTTTTTAGAAAGGAAAGAGAAGTCAGTCAACCTGAGGGAACAGTTTTGAGTTTTTCACCCAAATCCCATCAATATAGGCTGCAAAATCCTTTCCACCAGAAGAGAAAAAAGAAAATCTAAGGATGCAACTGGCAAAACTCTGAAAAGAGTTTTTCAAGCCCCTCACTCCCTGAGGGTCTTCAGTTGGTGAAAAGGTTTACAAATTTTGTTAAAGACCAAATTTATTTTTAAAAAAACAATGCCTGGGGTCAGCCCGGCAGTGCAGTGGTTGGGTTAGCCAGCTCCACTTCGGCAGCCCAGGTTCACTGGTTCAGATCCCGGGCATGGACCTACACCACTCATCAAGCCATGCTGTGATGGCGACCCACATGCAAAATAGAGGAAGATGGGCAGGGATGTTAGCTCAGGGCCACTCTTCCTCACCAGAAAAAAAAAAAAAGCAACACCTGAGCTGTTTCCCTCCTTCTATTCATGCTTATCTACAATGTTATGGATAAATCACTCTCCCAAGAGTCCTGCTCTGGGAACTTATTATTTTCTCTACTAGTTTTTAAGCCACTTCCAACCACCATGGCGTGTGCTCCTGGGGTCACTAGTGAACCAGCAATGGTCTCAAGCCCCCCACAGTGTGAGACCCACGGGCCTGCCACCTCCAGGAAGGCACTCAGGTGTCTCCACGGCCTAGGCCAGTTCTGACCCAAACCTCCATTCACAGCCTGAAAGTACAAACATTTCTGGTTGGATTCATGTTTATTGGTTGACAAGGAGGTGGTAAGGCAGGGGGACAGGGTAGGGGGTGCTGTGTTGGAGACACACAAGATAGCGAGGTAAGCTTCTCAGAGACGCAGAACAGAGAAGAACCATCTCTTACTTTTGCGACTGTCCATGCACCCAGTCCACCCTCCAGCCGAGGTGGCACAATACTGTCACCATCTAAAAAGGCAAGGAAAAGTATGAGTCTTGACCAGGGAGCTCTGTGAGGCTCCTGGGCATGGCGTGAGGACGGAAGAGGACCTGCTCCTTGCCTGCCATCCCTTTTTCCACCGAAAAGGACAACAGATACGGGTTTTCCCTTTGTTTTCCAAGCAAGGGTTAATAAAAGTAATGACTAAAAATTTCTTTGCCAAATCCACAAAATACAATCTCAGCCCCGAGACCAAATGGTTTCAATTCCTTGCTCCCTCTCCTCCCTTCTGCCTTCAAGATAATTCTGGGCAGATGAGCTGTGTGGAGAGCAGGTTAGAAATCCTCAGTGCTCCGTCCTCCCACAGCCCACAGACAAACCTGCTCTGTTTTTCTTAGGATAAGCTTGCCGTGGTTCTCGCTTCTGCTCTGTGTCACCTTATTTGAATGTTTTTTTATGTTATTGTCGGCCACAAGGCAAAGGTCTAAATGTTTCTTCATGGAGGGCCATCACCACAGCTCCTGAGTACCCACAGGACCATCCTTTACTCCTGGGCAGAGAATGACCAGGACGCCCATGGCCAGCCCTGAGCCAGGCCCAGGAGAATATGTATCTCTCATCCAGGAGATTGGGGAGCGCTCTCTCTCTTTTGTTTTTAAAATCTTTCCAGATGTCTTATACCATATCCAGCCTGCCCTTTCTGTTGGGGCTTCTCTCCACCAGTCTTCAGTTGTTAATAAAGCCAGTTTACCCTCAACTCTTTCTTACCTTGTTTTTGACTCACTGGGCTCAGGCACAGCTAGACTCCAACCCAGCTCCCTAGTGAGTAGCTGAGAGACCCTAGAAAAGTTGCTCAGCCGCTGTCCCTCGATCTCCTCATCTGGCAGGTGCTGCTTCCTCAAGTTGTTGCCAGGGAGAAAGGAGACTGGGTGTGGAAAGAGCTGACACAGGGCCTGGGACACAGCAAATGCCCAGTAGGCAGCAACACTGGTGGTGGTCGGATCTTCTGTTTCATGGACGGTGAGAACTGGAAACAGAAGAATAAATGCTACCTGGTTGAATCTTCTCATTTTCCAAAGAGGAAATTTCCCAGAAATTGGAAATTCATTTTCCAAGGGTACTCAGGCCCCTCTGGGCACAGCTGGGATCAGCGGTCCCTTCTCCTGACACCCTTGCGCAGACCAGGCTGCGCGAAGGCCTGTGGCTCTGCTCCACTTTGGACAGCCCTGAGGCTCCTGTGCCAACGGCCTCAGCAGTGAAACTGCCCAGGTGAGGATGAAGTAAGAGAAGACCTGGTTTGACTTGACACGTATTTACATCCAAGAGATACTTCTCATCACAACCACGAACTCAATTTCCTAGGAATGAAATATGCCAGTGTTTTCTAAGCTCATTTCTCCTGCTGAGAAACAATGAGTGTAATAAAGACAATTACAATAACTTAAGAAAGGCCGTGGGCTATTAAGAGTAGGACGTGTCACTCACGGTCCTGGAGATGTGGTGTTTGTAGAAGGACCTGACCTTTCCTGTCAGAACCAAAGGTCAGGGGAGTGGCCTCTAAAATGCCCTATTCTCCTCATAGCCCATTAGGGCTCAGTCTTAGTGCCAGCAATCATCACCCTCAGCAGTCTGCAAACTATTTAGGTTTTCAACCAAGATCTTCTCTCAAGACAACAAATTCCAAAAGTTGGCCAAGTTATGCGTCCTGACTTTACCTTTTGAGAGCCCTAGGAGTGTTTTGGGGATGTGTCAGCAGTGTGGTGTTTGTGCTGTGGTACCCTTCACCCTCAGCGCCTCCACCAGCCTGAATCCTGGTGTTTCTTGAGCTCCCGCAGTGCCGGACACTCCACCAAGCCTTTACCAGACTTATCTGTTCACTGCGATGACAACACTGAAGGACAGGTCCCGTCACTATGTTCATTTTCCTAATAAAGAACGCCAGATTCTGAGAGGGCAGAGCCTTGCCCAGCTCGTGATAAGAGATGGAACTTTCAGCTCCACCCCTGCTCTCCTGGGAGGGGCTGGAGATTGAGTTCAATCCCATGGCCAATGATTTAATCAAGCATGCTACGTAATGATACCCCAGACGAGACCTGAAACGAGGCTCAGAGGGCTTCCTGGTTGGTGAACATATTGATGCACTGGGAGGGTGGCACATCCTGATTCCAACAGGACAGAAACTTCTGCACCTGCCACTTCTGCCCTCCCCTGACCCAGACCTTGCTGCCCTCTGTATCTCTTCATCTGGCTGCTCATTTGTATCCTTTATAATAAAATGGTGATTGTAAATATGGTACTTTCCTGAGCTTTGTGAGTCATTCCAGAGAATACTGAAGAGGGGAGGGGTCATGGGAACCCTCAAATTGTAGCCACGTTGGACAGAAGCGTGAGTAGCCTGGGGACCTGGGACTTGTGACTGGCATCTAAAGCAGGTGGGAGTCTTGTAGAACTGAGCCCTCAAACCTGGGGGTCTGCACTACCTCTGAGTAACGTCAGAATTGAGTTGAATTGCAGGACACCCAGATGGTGTCAGAGAATTTGTGTTGGAATGGACGTCCCCTCCACCCCTCCCAGCCCCCGGATAAAGCGTCTCCATCCTCTTCCTTAGCCTCTTTCCTCAACAGCTTCTCTTTGATCATATGCCTGTCTTCTGATGCAATAACAACCACCACACACTTTTTCCAGCTCAGATGCTTCCTGGTTGTGCTCAACATGGTACCAGATTGTTAAGAGAGCGCTAAGAGGAGGGTTAACCAGGTAATTTCATTACTGAGATGCAGATAACCCAGCCTGTTGCAGGTTGAAATTCACAATGAGAAACTCAAAAAGTAGTTAGCTACCCTCTCCCAAAATAACAAGAGTTCTCAGAGCTAGAATAAAGCATCATGCTCAAACTGAAACATTTTGAAAGACTCATCATCGATAATGTGATGAGTAGAACACATGTGAACCTCTATTTAGCAGTACATGCGCCCCAGTATCACTGGTGTAACCGTCTCACAAATGTTTAATGGAGCACATTTGAGATTAGCATACCTGGTAATTAGGGACTCAAGGAGCCTGCTCCCATTCTGAAACTTGACTTTGCCCTGGATGATTCGCTCCCACACTTACGGCTGTTACCCACACGTTGTTGATATGGTCGGCAGGCCCTTTAAATCAAGTTTCCTTCCTTTCCTTAAACTAGAGGCCAGTGATAGGGGATTTTATGCTCATTCCACAAATCTGCTGGGAAAACACACAGCTTTATTTAAGACCATTTTTTTTCTTTTGAAATCCAGCATGTGATTCTCTATCTTGTTCTCCTAACTTAACACATAAAATTCCCCACGTCCCTGACGTTCCTCCGTCTCCCCAGCAAAATTGAACTGAAGGTTCCTCCAACAATAATACTATATCGCAAGTTTATATTTCCAAATGACTCTCACACAGATGGCCCTTTTCATTTTCTTTCCAGAGCAGGAAAGCTATTTTAGTCTTCCTTTTTAAATACAAGAAAACTGAAGCCTCAAACGTAATAGCAAACGTGTATTAATCATTTATTCTGCAAGGGACTAAGTGATTTCCATGTATTTCTCCATTTGGTCCTTTCAACACCCTATGAAGCCAGTACTATTAGAGACCCACTTTGCAGATGGAGAAACTGAGGGTCCAAGGAGCCAAAGGGATTACTTAGGGCCACATAATGAGTGAGTGGCAGAGCCAGGCTTCTCACCCCTTAGTGCACAAAGCCACCTCCATGGGTCCCCTGCCTGCACCTCTTAACCTTGGTGCCCATCAAAGGTTTAAGCTCTGAGGGCAAGCCCCACCCTGCCTTCTTCCCTTGGGATAACAAACAGCTCTTAACTCAATGGCGTGCGGGGACACTACCAGGTCTCTGTCAGCTTCTTTCCTGCCCCAGCCCCTTCCTACTAACTTTCTCCCTTATGAAGTTGATGCAGTCAAGGTCAGCGGGCAGCAAATCCCTGATTCTACTCGCTCCTCAGACCCCTGCCCTCCTCCTGCATCTCAAGTCTCTCTCCTGCCTTATTACTCGGCTCCCTTTCCTTGCTCTCCTGCCTCGAGGAGCACCCTTTCCCAGCCTCCTTCTCTGGCACTGCCTGTTTGCTGAGGTCCAGTCCAGTCTCCTCCCATTAATACTCAAAGCCCCACCCACTGCCGTCTCTTCAGCTCCCGCCTCCCGGTGGAAACTGCAGATTTCCAGAGGTCAGGCTAAGGCTTTGATTTGTCATATGTTTGGCCATACTTGGCACATAGTATGGACCCAATAAATATTTAATTGAATGATAAACTCATAAATAGGAGTAATTAACGGTTTACATGAATAAGGCATTGTAACCATTAATAGCAGAATAAGAACTATTGATATGCTACGCAGTGTGCTAAGTATTGTGCATACTTTTTACCTATTCAATCCTCACCTCAACACTAGCGTAGATGGCATTATTGTTCCCATTTTACAGTTGGGAGAACCAGGTTTTAGAGAGCTCAGTTGGTTTTCCCATGATGCCCTGCTAAATAGCACAGGCACAACCCCAGTCAGGGCTCTGACTCCAACCCCTTGGCTCCTCTGCCCCGTAACTCACTATGCGGCCTTGGTCAGAGCCCCTGCTCTGCCAGCCCTAGAGGTCTCTTCTGTGAGATAAAGGAATTGGAGGAGGTGATCTCCAAAACCCACCTCAATGCTAAAATGCTGAGTGCCTCTCTAGAGTCCTCCCGTTTGTGACGTGCATTCTGCCAAAGAAAGTCACACAGCAGGAAGCTTAGATTTTGCTGGTAGGTGGAACTCACTGTACTCCCTGCCAATGCATGAAACGTCCACGTGAAGGCCTAATATCATTGCATTGGGAGTGTAGGCTTCACCATAGGCATTCACACAAACATTCAGTCCACAGCGAGGGGCGATCAGGCGATTGTTAGTGTTCACAGCCCTGACACTCAGCTCTGAGTCGACCCAGAATCTGCCAGAGAAGGCGAAACCCACAGGACAAACCAGGAACCTCTGTGGCCCTCAGCCCTGATGGGAGCGAATTTTAGACCCTCCCGGAACTGGCAGGGAGGACAAAGAGGCCTCAGGGAGCTGCGGGCCAGCAGCTACCCTGGAAGGCCACCCCTGCCACGCTTCATCTCTGTATTCACCCCCCAGGCAGCAAGCATTCTGTAGGTGGTACTAACAACCAGGATGCCAAGAAGCCTCCACAACTACTACACAACTGTAGGATAAGCAGGAACCAGCTTCTTAGGAGCATCAACAGCTTTGATCACGGCCTGGACAACAGGCAAGGGTGGGGGGCTCCAATCCCCTCGTGTCACCTCTGCTGCTCTGTCATCCTGGGGGTCCTCATCCATGAATTTGTCCAATTATTTGCTCAGAGGGTCATTATTAGGACTGGATGTGGGAAGCCACTTACGGTATTTCACATAGCTCTTGTCATCATCACTAATGCAGCCGTTCAGAGGCTCTTGGCTCCAAGTTGAATGCCATAACTGTGCATGTCCGTTGGGTAACAAGCAGGATGCTGTGAGGAGCACTGTCTGAGAACGCTGAATTCACTCCAAATGCTGTCTCCCTCTGCTGGCTCTTCCTAGCCTTCTGAAATTTATCCTCAATGCTTGGAATCAACATTCATAGTCACTGCCTTTGTGAAGGCCAAAGGCACAGCAGGAGGGACCGGACAAACACCACCATCTCTCCCCAGGGCCCATGTGCCAGGCAGGACATGATCCATCTCACTTTTTCCATCAACACCCGAAGGATTGAAGTTGTGATCTTTCACTGATGAATGATAGCCAAGCAGTACCTGGACCCAGGCCACAGTCAGGACGACGTCTCCTATTCCTGAAGAGTTCTTTAGGCTGTATTTCTTCGCTTTGGGAGTTCTAACTCACCAAAAAATGTGCTCTACTTTTGGAGCTGATTTGCCTTGAGGTCTAGATTTTCCACTACACTCTTTAAGTGGGAAGCTGTTCTGGCCAAGTCCTCCTCTTTAAAGGCATCTGCCCGAATTTATGTCTCTGAAAGCTGGCTCTTAAAGGAGCATGAGGAAAAATAGACTCAGAGTGAAGATTCTGGAAGAGATAGGCCTGGGGAGGAGGGGAGTTAGAGGCTGCAAACCCTCCTCCTGCCTTAGCTGCAGAAGCTCATCACTCACCTGCCTCATTCGCTGTTTTTTGAGTTTTAGGTAACAGTATTAAACACACACACGCAAATTTTGAAATCCCCACACCCCATCCAGTTCTCTCATTTTACAGGTAATAAACAGGTGACCAGGGCAGGGGTAGTTAGCCTTGGTGATGGTTAAAATACAACTCCTCACCTCATGACCAGTGGTCTGAAAGCAAACTGCTTTCTGGCCCTGGGAAAGGGCCTCGAACGTCCCGGCCTACCAGAACCATCTCAGATCGGGGCTCCTCTCCAACAGATTCTTGAGGGTTTGCTGGTGGGGAAAATGGATCTTCACCAACCAAGTCCTCTTTAGAAGTAGATATTCTGACATGTTTTCTGTACCTTTACTTGGAGACCAGAAATTCTTTATTGAATAGAACGGAGAGAGAAAACCAAATATCTGAAGCCAGATACTATTCCCAAATGCGTTCATTTGACCCGCACAGTACTATAATTTTTAAAAAGTAATATGTTGTCGACATTTAAAAATCAGGCATTTGGGGGTTTAAAAAGTCCAGATTCTGGCTTCTCTTGGGGGAAACAGCAAAAAATGTGGCAACAATGGGCTCTTGTTTTCCCGTGGCAAAGGCTAGCTGGAGCTGAGTGGCTTTGTTCCACTGAGATGGGGCAGGAGCTCTGCATCTCTCCCAGCCCCCTGGCGCCTCTGCCTTACAGTGGCCCTCTGTGCCCACAACCACCACCTGCCCAGCCTGTGGCCATGTGAGCCTGCACCCCCGAAGGAGACCTTGGAGCCTCGTGCTCTCATTACACATCCCTCTCCTGCCTCAACTTCCCCATCCTCACTTCTATGCCCATCGATTTCTCCTCAAAGCAGAAAAAGAAAGAAAACTTTAGCTAGCATCTGGAATGTGAGAAACATCCCCCGGCCTCACAGGGTTTCCGTGTCTGACACAGCAGTGCAAAGAAATAATTGTTGAGTAAATAAACGAAGGCTGTGTCATCAGTGCTGGACCTGCTGGTAAGTCTCAGATCTGTTTCTGGGCTGGATTTTGACCAAATATGATGTGTTTCCTATCTAATGAGAGCATGTATTTTTCCTCAGAGAGTAAAATTTCAAGGGAGGGAATTATCCAATAAGACGCTCCAACACTTGCTATCCAAAAGGGACAAGACTCACGCCACTGACCTCAAAGATAAGATACGCCAGAAGGGAGTGCGGAGAGAAAATCTCCCAGAAAAGCCCGCCTGGGCCTGGCATCGGAGAGGAGTGACCTGGCAGTGGGCTGCAGACTGGAAGAGAATGCTTGTCATCACCCTGAGTCTGCAGGAAAGCTTCACAGCCTCCCCAGCTGTTCTTCCTAAACTTAGATTAGCCTAATCTCATTCTGAAAATACCTTGAAACAAAAACATTTGACTTTTCTACCTTCAAGTTTTCTTTTCCTCTTTTTCTTCCTTCCAGCTGCCTTCTCTGACGCCAGAGCAGGAGTGTGGAGTCCCCACCACCACCCAAGGTGACCCTGCTCTCCAGTGATAAGCAAACCTACAGTGTTTCTGCGTGCTGTGATTTAAAATAGTTTTGAGGCCTGGAACTCTTCAGATGGAGTTTTATGAGGAGCCCCAATATGACAAGCAGATAATGAGAGGGGCCTCAGATGGAACTATGAGTGGAAGAGGATGGCCCAGAGCCCCATCTTCTTAGTGGCCTTAGTGTCCCCACTTCTACTCCATCCCTCAGGGCTTCATCAGAGACTGAGGGTTTCCCACGTGTAATCTGACAACCTTTGCTAAAGGTCCACCTGTGGGGCGAGAGTGTTGCTAGTGGTAGCAGCAATGGTGGTGTTGCCATTGATGGTGTTGGTGATGGAGATGGTGATGGAGGTGATGGTAGTGGTAGTGATGGCAATAGCGTGGTAATGATAATTGCGGTGGTAGTATAATTCTGGTGGAGGTGGGATGGTGATGGCGGTCAGAGTGGGAGTGATAGTGGCGATGGTAGAGGTGGTGATAATGGTGACGGTGGTGTTGGTGATGGTGGTGGTGGAGGTGGTGGATGGGTGGTGGTGTAGACAGGGATGGAAGTCATGGTGGTGTCAATGATGGCAATGGTGGTAGTGACGATCACTGGAATTGTGACGTAATTTTAACAGTGGTGGTGGAAGTGGGGATGGAAGTGATGATGGCAGCAGTGATGATGATGGTGATGATGGTGATGGAGGTATTAGTGTTATTGTTGGTGGTGATTATAGTGATCATGGTAGTGGTGGCAGTGTTAAGATAATGGCATTGCTGGTAATGGTGGTGGCAGTGATGGTGGAGCTGATGGTGGTGGTGGTTATAGTGGTAGTGATGGTTGGAGGTGGTGATGGTGGTGGAGGTCATGTGTGCAGTGACTGCAGTGGACTGATTGGTGGTGACAGCAGTGGTGTGAGTTGTTGTGATGGTGGTGGTGGTAATGGTTCTTACAGTAGCAGTAGTTATACAAGGTTGTATTGAAACAAAGAGTTTATTAAAATGACATTAACTTTAGGCACTATAGTAGGGACAATAAGAAGGTAAACCCCTTTTTGAAAAGCATCATCTTCCAATTATTTTTAATTTCTCAATGGTATATAAATTACAGACAAGGCACACAGTAGGTATTCAATAAATGTAATTTAATTTGAGATTTTCATGTCTTAAAGGAAACAGCTGATCCAGAACATTCTGTTTGGATATCCCTAAGCCCCAAAGGACACACTTTAGAAGAAGGGAAAATTTTTCTTTTTTTTTTTTTTTTGTGAGGAAGGTGAGCCCTGAGCTCACATCTGCCAATCCTCCTCTTTTTTTGCTGAGGAAGACTGGCCCTGGGCTAACATCCATGCCCATCTTCCTCCACTTTACGTGGGACGCCGCCACAGCATGGCTCGACAAGCAGTGCGTCGGTGTGCGCCTGGGATCCGAACCGGCGAACCCCAGGCCGCCGCAGCGGAGTGCACGCACCTAACTGCTTGCGCCACTGGGCCGGCCCCAAAAATTTTTTATGAAAACGGGATGAAGGTATTTTGATATGAAGGAAAAGACAGTAGAGGAGTAGGGTATGAAGAAATCCCTTAAAATTGGGGATTTTAAAACCCCGTCCAGGAAGAAAAAGGAAATAAGAAAGCCATCGTGCGTTGAGCCCCTACCGACTCTTAACAACCTTGCAAAGCAGGCAGGATGACCCACATTCTGCAGAGAGCACTGAGGCCCCCGCACCAAGGTGATGGCACTGCTGACATCACAGACCGAGGGCCAGAGGTGGACGGACTCCAGTCAGTCTGGCTCTCTCCACTGTGCAGTTCTTGAACAAAAATTTGAAATTAGCCAGAGGAACCAAAGAATTCCATTTCACGGCCCTCTCTGAGCCATAGTAAGCTCTGAGGACAGTGTCGGGTGTGGTCCTGTGGCTGCCATGCATGAGAATGTCTGAGGGGGTGGTTTTCCCTCAATTTTTAGAAACTTCATAGTTCAGTTCAATTTCTGCCTTACGCTTTCACTCCGAATGGATTGTGGCTAAGGTGGCCAGCGTGTCGTTAGTTAGGCTCCACCGCACATCTGGTGCACACAATAAAGAACCAAGCCTGCATGAATCGCGTGTGCTGAGCACATGACCAGACAACGCTGGTGGAATCATCTGTGCCTGCTTCTGATGCTGCCAAAATATAAACAAATATCTTTACTCTTCCCCTAAGGCACCTCCAGCCACTACGTAACCGTGCGATCCAGGCTGGGCACCCCCGACCACTGAAGGCCCAGCTCTTCTCCACCATTGATTTGATTTTTATGACTCTCTAGTCTATATAGAAAAGAAAATATAAAATATATGGTTTTTTGGTTTGTTTCTTTTAAGCTGATTTGTTGTGATAAAGGCAATACATACTTATTGACGACATTTTGGAAAATATTAAAAATTATTTTTTTTCAACATTTTTTAGGAAGTCGTCCCTGCCTCCCCATCAGTAGACAGCACAGCTAACATTCTGGAGTCCAGCTATCGCAGGCTGTGCATGTGCAGACGTGGGGGATTTTTTTTTTTTTTTACAGAATCAAGCTCAAACTCTCCAAAACAATTTTGTATCATTTGTTTGATTTGAAATCGTCACAATCATTAACTCAAGCCATTAAATCTAAAATAGCACCCATTCATTTATTCTTTTCACAACTTTTTATTGGGCACCTACCAAGTGTCAGCCACAGTCTGGGGACGCGGGGACAAAGAAAACAGAAAAGTCACAACCTTACGTCTAGTGGTGAAGATGGCGTCAAATACTCACCATAAGCCACAGGAGGGTTGAGTCGGGGAACTGAGAACACCACAGGCTGTCATACTCACAGGCGGATGGCTGCCTGAGCAGCCGCTGATTCAGTCCCACCAGCACAGTGGAAATGTGGTCCTTTCCACTGCATTGTGCCCGCTCCACGTAACACGTGCTGACTTGGTTTGAGAAGGAATGTAGATTTAAATGTATTTAGTGATGAGAGCCTGCAAGGTTTAAGATACCATCTTGTCACACTGGAGATGACCCAGGATGTCTCCAAACCAGTGTCGCAAATCAACCAATTAATCGATCAGTTGTAAAACAACCAGAAGCCCCTCAAAAGTGCTTGATCCCCACCTTCATCCCCCTCTAGCTCAGGGGCCATGACCCGAGGAGAGGTCTTGGGCTGTGGGTCCTCCCCGAGGGACAGTCAGCATGAGGTTGCAGCGGGGTCCTCAGTCCGCTTCCCCCTCTGGCACAGAAGGTCCCTGAGCTGTCCCTCGGGAGGGGTCTCGTGGCTGGGAGGGCACTGTGGTGTTCTGGAACACCCACAACCAGGAAATACACTTCTGGCTCAGGGAGTGCCCTGTGCCCAAAGGGCAGCCCCAATTCAGACATTCTCTCCCCAGAAACACGGCTTCAGAGAGGTGGGCCTGCAACTGGGGGGTGTGAACTGTCGTAAGTAGTGCAATGGTGCAGACACTGTGGCCTGAGCTGATTCTGCAGGCCAGGCACCGTGCTGAGAACCGAGCATATTGCAAAGGGATTTAACTTAACACGAGCCAAGGTGGCCGCAGACCTATCTACCTCACCTCTTTATGTCCCAAAAGTGTAAACACCTAGCTATTAGTACAACTTAACCCAACAGCCAATGGAGGCAGCAAACCCAGAGGCCCTCTATAAAAAATTGTACATGTTAGAGGCAGCCCTGATGGCCTAGCGGTTAAAGTTTGGTGCTCTCGGCTTCAGCGGCCTGGGTTTGTTTCCCGGGCGCAGAACCACACCACTCGTCTGTCAATAGCCATGCTGTGGCAGCGGCTCACATAGAAGAACCAGACGAACTTACAACTATACACAACTTTGTATTGGGGCTTTGGGGTGGGGGTGGGGAAGGAAGGGGAAAAAAAGGCAGAAAAAGGAGGAAGATTGGCAACAGATGTTAGCTTAGGGCGAATCTTCCCCTGCAGAAAAAAAAAAAGTTAAAAAAAAATTGTACGTGTTAATAATTTTAAGTGAAGCTGGGTTTTTTAATTTATTTTTTATTTCAATTGCACAGGACCAAGCGCAGGCCTGGGAGTGGAACGTGTGATTTATATTTAGGGATGAGTGACTCTCGAGTCTAAACAAGACAGAGTGCCCTATGAATCAATTGCTCTTTAAACTATAGGTCCCCAGCCACCTGCACCATTAAACTGTGCTTTTAAGCATAGACACTACCCTCAGCCTCCATCCCCCACCCCTGAGTCCACGGATTCAAACGCTCATCTCATCTGGAAACACCCTCACAGACACACCCAGAGATGATGTTTAATTTGGGCACCCCGTGGCCAGCCAAGCTGACACATAAAATTAACCATCACATCATCCCTGGGCAATTGAATGCTGCCCAGCTGTTAAAAGAAATGATTTGGATTTGAGCATATTGATGTGGAAAGATGTCCATGGAATATTAAATTTAAAAAAGAAACCTAGCCATAGAAAAATATTCGTATTAGGGTTCTTTTTGTGTTAAATGGGATGCTCATATATTGTATACGGATACGAATAGAAAAAAATCTGGAAGGACAATCATCAAATTATTAACCACGGTTACAGCAAGAGTAGATTTTATGGTGATATTTACTTTATAAATTAAGCTATTGGTTGATTATTTTTCTTACTAGCGTATATTATTTAAAAGTGAAAAAAATCATCCATTGTTTGAAAAACAGGAGACAAACGGAGGCCACTGTAAATGCTGACTTGAACGGTACAAATATCAACGTTTGGATTGGCTTAGCGCTGTGGACTCAGATATTTATTATAGGGAGTGAGGTATTTTTACTTCAAAAAAAAAAGATTGTTCATAGTGACTACAGACCTGGGCAAAACTCCTCAAGACCCTTTTTCACCCTTTCACGCACGTGAGGATGCGCTGCAGCTCTGCCTGAACAGCGGAAGGGTGGGAATGACTGGCTATCCGCTGAGGGCCCAATGGAGGAGAACAGGCTTGTTCAGAAGTTCGGTGGAACCAGCCAGTCAGGATCTAGAAAGATACACATGATGATGATGAGTCAAAAGAAAAATCTTTTCCATTTACAGAGAATTGTTGCCAAAAATGTTGACCCTGCCTCTGAAGTCCAGCCTTTAGATGAACTTCTGTTTGTTGGGACACAACAGTGGAGGATCAGGGTCGCTAAGGTCTAAATGTCTGTGTCCCCCGAATTCATGTGTTGAAACCCTAATGCCCATGGTGATGGTATTAGGAAGAGGCGCCTTTGGGAGGTGACTTGTGATTAGTCTTCATGAATGGGATTAGCACCGTAGGAAAGTGACCCCAGAGAGCCCTCTCCCTGCTCCCACCACGTGAGGATCCAAGGAGAAGTCTGTGAACAGGAAGAGAGCCCTCACCTGACCGTGCCGCACCCTCCTCTCAGACTCCCAGCCTCGAGAACTGTGAGAAACAGATCCTGTTGTTTTTCAGCCGCCCAGTCTGTGGTGTTTTGTTATAGCAGCCTGAACGGGCGAAGACAGAGCTCTCTGCCTCTCCAAGAAAAGAAAAGGAGACCCCAGAATGGGGGCTGTTCTCCAGGCATGTAGCCTGGTTTCCTCAGGCTCATGGCGTGAAAATAAAGTGGGGGATGGAGGGATGCTCCATTGGTAGTGCTCGGATTCCGACTCAAACAGACCAGCTCTAAAAAGACGTTTTTGAGACAGTCAGGAAATCTGGTTACGGAGTGGGTGTTAAATGATAAGGAATTGTTACTCGTTTTGTTACATTTGACGGTAGCTTTGTAGTTACGTTAAAAAAAAAATCCGTACATTGTAGCACTGTATCTGGACAGCTGTCAGGATGAATGACAGGGTGACTGGGATTTGTTATAAAATATCTCAGCAAAGAGGAAGAGAAGAACAATAAGCAAATGTGGTAAAATCATGCTAACTGCTGACACTAAGTGACAGGTAAATGGGAGTTCAGTACAAACTTCATCATCTTCCTTTTTCTGTGTATGTGAACTGTACACACACCTGGCAGCTCTTGGGGCAGGGTAGGGCCTGGGGGAGTGGGGAGAGAGTGTAGGGTGAGAGCCAACGGACCCCTCCTCACACTCGGTGTTTCATTTATACCTCACAACAACAACGTGGGGCAAAAATCACAAGGTGGTGCTAACTACCCGACCTGAACGGTGTGATCACAGCAGTTTGTATGTTCTCTGTACTTCTGTGTATTTTTTAGTTTTTCAAAATAAAAATGATTTTAAAATAGAAGTCAAAGGAAGATAAAACAAGAGTTTGTGTGACTCAAGCTGAGGATGGGGGCCCTGCCCGGCTCATCGAACCCCGTGCAGGACAGACTCAGGAGCTGGGAGCCTGGCCTTGCAGGTGGCTTGGGCTTTGGCTGCACCGACCACCAGAGCGCCACAGCCGTGGGAGCACGCAGTGGGCACCAAATCACATAGAGGCATATACGGTCGGGTATGACAATCCGAGAGAAACCCAGCTGGCCATCCTGCATGGATAAGAACAAGGGGCCCAGAGGAAGGATTTAGCCGTCAGGCATCCAGGGCTAGGGTGGCATGGGGACTTTCCTCTTTAGGAACAACATTACTTCCTACAATACCGTTAATTACTGGTTGGTATTTAAATCACCATACATTTAGCCATTACATAAATATTTATGGGATCCCTACTATCTGCCAGACACTCAGGTACCATACAAGAGTGGCTGAAACCATAGTACACAGACTGGGCATCGTCCTGGCTGGCCAAGGCCTGTAACAGACAGCTCCCCCATCCTCTCACCTCCCGTGGTATCTGCAATGAGACAATCCCAGTGCCTGCCCGGAATCCGGTTAATTCGCGTCAAGTACTTGGACCAGTGCTTGCCCACCCACTATTATGGGTGTGTCCTCCAAGGTCCTTGTCCATCCCCTTCTTCTGCCCTTGGGATCCACCTTGAATGTCCTTTTTTAACAAGGGCTGTCTTCCCTGTGGGTCTCGAGTGGGTTCCGCATAGCCCTGGCCCAAAGCTCCCCTCACAAGAAAGGCCAGGTGTCCATCCTTCCCTGAGATCCGACAGCAAGAACATCCTAGGAGAGATGACAAACGCATCCAAGAGACTTCCAGGGAGGAAAAAGATGAGGAACTGTCACTCTGAAGAGATAGAGAAATGACAAGTAGATTAAGGAACCCCAAAATAAAATTGGTGAGAATGCAAATCCTGAGTGCGATTACATGAGATTTTTATGTTTTTCTTGGTGCTTTGCTGATTTTCGTATTTTGAAAAGTGGGTATATATTACTTTTATCATCAGAAAATGTAAACCTAATAAATAAAGACCTATCAATTCAAAGTGAGTGAAGTAATTTTTGTGGCAATAAGATTTCACCTATTTTTCATTCATAACACCTTGTTGTAGAATAGGGATAGGAACCATAGTTACCCACATAGAACCAGGCACTTGCAAAACTGCGTTTGGGGAATATTATCACGCGCAGCAAATCAGGCCACGCCAGCTCAAGTTGACAGAAAGGTTTTCCACCTACTGGGGGCATCAAGTGACAGGGCCCCAGCCGTGGAATCACAGCTAGAATAACCACATGCTGGTCGCTTTAAAAATATACATCTTTTCCAATTCTAAATCAGAAAATGCAAATGTAAGAATGCCAGCCTGTCCACATATCAGTCCTTTAAGAGTAAGGACCGGCCTCGGAAAATCCGTGACCGTGGTTCTGTTCTGAAATGGAAACCAATAGAAGCTTCACCTTCGGCCTTGCTGGTGGGTGGCTTAACCTCTGGCCCTGCACTGGCCCCTTTCCCCCAGGTCTAGTCCTTTGCTTCCCTTCTCTTAAGCAGTCAGGGCTCACGGAGAGTGCCTGAAGCTTGTGTTTTTCCTTTATCTAATGATGCTGAGTTGGGGGAGCGGGTAGGTGAGGAATAGGAGGAAGCAATCTCAGGGGTGGAGGGACCAGGAGGCTGTTGCCTTGGGAAATGGAGTGATATTTTAGGTATCTGATAAACCAAAAACTGCGTGATTAATTTGCACTAACATGAGCTGACTTGTAAAATACAAAGTGGTCATGAATTATCCATACAAAGTAAGTATGATTACTTACTGATTAGGCACCCAGCGTACACAAACCCACAGGAGCACAGCCCCATGGCACCTACAGAAAACCCAGGGGCAGAGGGATGATTCCAGGCCCTGTCTGCCAGGCCGAAGCTGTCACCTTCTCACAGCGTCAGACACAGCTGCAGAATGCAAACATGAAGGTAAGAAGAAATAGTGTAAATTTAATTACAACTTAATTACAAATAAAAAAATAAAAATAAATGAAAAGATAAAAAACCTTCGGGTGGTCTGTTTTATTTACTGCGAGATCCCCAGGCCTCTGACAGTTCTTGGTACAAGATATCCGCTCAATAAATATTTGTGGAATAAATGAATCAGAGAATGAAATTGCCAAAATAACTGATGCCTTCTAAACTATAGTAAAGCACAATATTAAATATATATTAAAAATATATTAAAAGGAAAAGTGATCACAGTTAAGAGGACATTGAGTTAAATGGACATTAGGATCAAACACCACAGGCTTGCATTGTCATTTTAAAAATCACAGCTATGTGTTGAAATCAGGACCCCTGTGTGCATTCGTGAGGCTGCAATGCCATCAAGAAACTTCCTGGTGACAGCATCCCCTGGGACATATCCTGTATCCACATGAGATGGGGTGGAAAGCCTTGGTCACATCAGTGGTACCATAGTCTCACACCTAGGACTGAATTTTTCAGATGAGCAGGTGAAAAAAATTAAATTCTCCTCAAAAAAAAAGACACCGCAGCACACGCCCTGTCAGAGAATGGAATCAGTCACATTAGGTCACGTTAGGGATAAAAGTGATGTGGGCATTTTCTAAGCGGCAAAATGGGACACTGTCTGGAAGCCATGGGGAAGAACAGGACTTACAGCCTGTGCGGGGTAACACAGAGCATCCTTTAGGTCCTCAAGGCTGCAGGATTGTCCCCCTTTCTCTCCATCTCCAGTTAATCCTGAGCATCGTATTTCCTAAGTTTAACCTTCTCCAGAACAATTCTGATTTGTTATCATTCCTACCACCCTCTAAAAAGAGGGCCCCACTCGCTGGGCCACCATGCATTCCACTGAGCGCTGTGACAGCACTGGGATGTGCACTGGGAACTGGAGCTGGGGCAGAGCGGAGTCACTCCTGGCAATCGAGGGATGAAGACTTCACAGCTGCATTGGGGGTGGTAGGAAAGAAGAACACTAGCACCATGGCTGATAAACCTCCCAGCTCAGAGACTTCTCACAAGAAAGCTCTTCCTTGCTCACAGGCGGTCCAGTGTGTGTGCGCAGCAAGCAGCCTTCCATGCGGCAATTCGGGGATCCAGGATCCTTCTAACTCCCGTCAGAGACAACCACTTGGGTCAAGAAGTGACCTGCATCACATCCACTCCCATCTCACTGGTGAGAACTGGTCTAGGGGCCCCACTTAGTTGCAAAGGGGACCGGGACTCGGCCCCTGCCTGGGCAGCTGCTTCCAGCCACAACTCCATACAATGGAATCTCCTCAGGGAGGGGAGGGAAGTCCTGGAGGATGAGAGAAGCCACTGAGGCCAGGCTGGGGTGAGGAGGAGTCAGAAAGAGAACGCTGCAGGCACCAGCGTGGATGGGCCGGCTGGTGGCTGTGAATCACACTTTCCCTAGAAAATTTTCGGTAGGGTTTTGTGGTGCGTAATGTTTTCGTATGACTGGCTTCTTTGGGGGCAGCTAGAAAGTCACTGAGTTCTGTGACTGGTCTTAGGTGGAAAAAAATACGAGTACCAGAGCCAACCTACATTACTCTTACATCACATAAATGGGCAATCCTGACTTCAGGATAGCCAGGTGCTACGCATGCAAATTTTAATACTATTATGATTTGCAATCGTGGTCCTGAAATTAGAATCCAACATTTTGCCCACAGAGAGTTTGAAATGTAAGTTGTAATGAAGGTGTACTGGGTTGAATAGTGTCCCTCCAAAAATTCATGTCCCCCTGGAACCTCAGTGTCCTTTTGGAAAGAGGGTCTTTGCGGGTATAATTAGTTAAGACAAGGTCATACTGGATTAGGGTGAACCTAAAGCCAAAATGACCAATGTCCTTATAAGAAGAGGAGAGACACACAGACGCACAGTGACGAACACCATGTGAAGACGGTGGCAGAGATTGGAGTGATGCACTTCCAAGCCAAGGAACACCAAAGATTCCTGGCAACCACCAGCAGCTAGAAGAAACAAGGAAGGATCCTCCCCTAGAGACTTCAGAGAGGAGATGCCCCATCAACACCTTGATTTCAGATTTCTGGCCTCCACAACTGTGAGAGAATAAATTTCTGTATTAGAAGCCACCCAGTTTGTGGTAATTTGTTACGGTAGCCACAGGAAACTAACAGAAGGGGCTGGTCAGAGGGGAGGGTTAACAAAAATGGGTGTGTTAGAAAGTATGGTTATCAGTGGCTCCCCATAGCCCATCCCTGCCTCTCTCCTTAGCTCTGGACATTTTTTCCAACAGACTCTAAATCTCTCCAGCTGACTGTCCCCAGGCTCGTCAAGGACATCACGTATGGAACCTGCCCCACGCCTCCTCCAGCCACCTCTCTCTGTTGTGTTTTCCTTCCTGCTCCTCCATCTGCCCGCGAGTCCTGGCTGGAAGCGTTGCAGACGTGCCCGCCTCCTCTGTCTCCCACACCACCCACATCCTATCTATCACCAGTCGCTCACTTCTGCCTGCCAGGTTCCCTTCTCTGAAATAGGCCTCCTACCCCACAAGGCCTCCTGCTCTCCAGTCTCTGTGGTCCTTTCTGCCAGCAATGCGTCTGCATCCCACCACAGATGGAGCATGCTACTGCTCAAATCTGGTCACATCCCGCCCAGCTTAGGCATGTCTGCTCGCTCCTTCCCCAACTTCCCCCCAACCTTCTGCCGATAAGATGATCCTAGATAGATCCCTCAAGGACATACAAGTCAAGCTCTGGACATGGATTACCTAAATTACCCCTCGCAACCACCCTAAACTGAGGTCCCGTCATTAACCTCCTCTGACACACAAGAGAACTGAGATTGAGGAAAGATTACCTCGTAGGTGGCACACAGGGGGCTGAAGTATTCCCCCAAATTAATCCAGCTCTGTTGAAAACCTTCAACTTGGAATTCAAGGATAAAACATGGACTCTCCCAAATATCATCCATCTGGACCCCCCATTAACACACATAAATCATAGGGGCCGGCCTTGTGGCATAGTGGTTAAGTTCGCGCACTCCGCTTCAGGGGCCTGGGATCCGTGGGTTCGGATCCTGGGCGTGGCCCTACACACCACTCACAAGCCACGCTGTGACTGCATCCCATATACAAAATGGCGGGAGATGGGCACAGCTGTTAGCTCGGGGCTGATCTTCCTCAGCAAAAATAGGACCATTGGCAACAGATGTTAGCTCAGGGGCCAATCTTCCTCACCAAAAAAAAACACATAGATCATCACGGTAATTATGAAATAGTAATCATAATAAATGATGTTGGACTACTTGAAAACTGTGTTGAGCCTGTTACAAGATCATCCATGAAAAGTCCCATCACTCAGAGTCTTTAAAGTCTGATGTCCACCAGCTCAGAGTTCCCTGTTGACTGGAGTTGGGGAGCACAGAGGAATGAGACGTGCCTCTGAGGAGTCTTTATTCAGAGCCCTTGTGTGAAAGGCTACCCCCAACATGTCTGGGCACTAAAACTGACTATTGCACACAGACTGAATGTGTATGACCCCCCCAAAATTCAAATGTTGAAGTCCCAGCTCCCAGTGTGGTGGTATTTGGAGGTGAGGTCTTTGGGAAGTAGATGAATTTAGATGAGATCATGAGCGTGGTGTCTTTTAAGGGATTCGTGCCCTTAAAAGAAGAGGAAGAGAGAGAATTCTATCTCTCTGTCTCTCTGTCTCTCCCCCTGCTCCCCCTCTCCCTCCCGTTGTCTCTCCTTGTCCCTCTCCCCTTATCTCTCTCTTTCTCTCTCCCCCACCACACCTCCCTGCTAGCACACACTACCAAGGAAAGGCCATAAGAGGACATAACAGAAGGCAGTCATTTGCAGGCCAGAAAAGATCCTTCATCAGGAACTGAATCTGTTGGCACCTTGATCTTAGACTTCTCAGCCTCCAGAACTGTGAGAAATAAATGTTTGTTATTTAAGTACCCAGTTGATGGTATTTTGTTATGGCAGCCCAAGCTGACTAAGAAAGCAACTGAGATCTCCTTGAGAAAACCGAATAACATTTAACCAGAAAAAGTCAACATACAACATATGACAACATTCTGACCGAGCTTCAGCATGCCTGCCTCCACCCCCAACCCCCTCCTCCCTTTGTGACATAAGTGGTTAACCAAATATTTTCAAACTATATTTTTCCTACTGGACTGAGCAGAAAAACATAAATATCATACTTAAAATATTACAGTTGTCTTTACCAGGCACAACCATTTTAAGAAAACAATAGTTCTTGCCTTCATATACTGTCTTAACGATTTTTCCTACAAGAAAAAGAGAAGAAACTAGATTTTGCATACAAAATTAGCTTTAAAGTAGAAAAACTATGCCTTTCAGATTCCAAGCACTTGATTTGTGACAATTCTGACCCATAAGGTCATTATAACAAGATGAACACTGCTATCCCATGGGCACAGGGCTACACCACGACATGTGTTCTTATGGTCATAGAGATCCCCTCTTGTGGCTGTATTAGTTTTGTATTTCAGTATATCAAATTATCCCAAACCTAGCTTAAAACAACACCCATTTGTCAGCTGACAGTTTGTTAGGTTGAGAAGTCCATGGCTGGCGTGGCTGGGTTGTCTGCCCGGGGTGTTACAAGACTGAAGTCAAATTATCAGATGGCTGCATTGCTTGCTAGAGGCTCTAGGGAAGATTCTGCCTGCAAGCTCATTTGGGTTGTTGGATGAATGAGTTATAGGACTGAGGCCTCCATTTCTTTACGGGCTGTCAGCCAGGGGTTACTTTCAGCTCCTAGGGCACCTGCCTTGCCTGCCACACCACCCCTTCCATCTTCAAAACCAGCAAAGGAAAATCTCCCTCACATTGAGTCCCTCTCACACTTCAAATCTCTCCCACTAGGAAGAGTCCAGTCCCTTCTAAGGGCTCACCTAATTAGGCCAGGCTCACCCAGGATAACCTCCTTGCCTTAAAGTCAACAGATTGGGGACTTAATTATATCTGCAAAATCGCTTCACAGCAGCCCCTCGATTAGTGTTTGCCTGAATAACTGGGAGAAGGTGTGTGTGCACCCGAGACAGAGATCTTGGGAGCCATCTTAGAAGTCCACCTGCCACGATGGCTTGGCCTTGGATCACCTGTCTCGTTGTCTTCTCTATTCAAAAGGAGCAGGAAAAGGTCCTTTATTTCTAATTACTTCAATATGCCCCATAATGAAACTTATTTTGGAGCTGACAATGTATTCTGTGGCCAAATTGGCAAAACTTCAGGGACCAAAATAAAACCCAGCCTACTCTGAGACCCGTTTGTGCAAGCCCTAGCATTACAGTCTCTTATCAGCTATTACTATCGTCAGAACAGCGGGACACCTCAGCACTGCAAGCCCCGAAGGGACACTCCAGGGACAACGTGGGTCTGCACAGAGGGGCCTGGTTGTCATCTCACCAGCACTCACTGCTCTTAGAAGGGGCTCTGCTCCCATAAACCTTCACTCCCCTAAGTGTGGTCCTGACCCGCAGCATCGGCGCCCCCTGAGAGCCTGGAGGAAATGCAGACTCTCAGGCCCCACCCCGGACCTGCTGAACCTCAATCTGCCTCTCAGTACGATTCCAGATAATTCACGTGCACGTTAGAGTTGAGGAGGCCTGGTGTCAACCACACACCCAAGGACCAGAAGTAACTCGTTCTGCTCTGCAACATGCGCTGAAGACAGAGCGGAGACGGAACATGTCTCTCCTCCCCCGAACCGCTCCACTTGGTCCCCGCCCAGGCCGAGCTGTGATAACAGGGAGATCCACGCCAGGCAGTGATTGCCTAAAATCGCTCCCATCTCCCGCTCTGCAGGACTGAAGCCAGTGAGGAGAGGAGGTGATGCGGGGCTGGCACAGTTCAGTGAGCTGGTTGGGTCACTGTCCTCTCAGACTCACAGGCCTTCTCTGTGGCACAGGACAGCAAGTGCCGCCTGCGCAGGGTCGAAGGTGAGCACCTGGCATGGAATCAGTGCCCAGTAAAGGGCAGGGAGGGCGAATGAGAGGAAGACCAGGCTGGCCTCTCCCTGCATAACTGATAACGGCTTTCGGAGTCATCCTGGGCCGGTGTTCAGATTGACTTTCCAGCACATCTTCTGCCCTAATTAAGTATAGACCCACTATGTGTCCAGAGAGCCGGGCACTATGGGAAGCAGCCTTCTGGCACTGACCCCTTGGCCCTCTCCTAATCATTGCTTCACAGCTGCTGCATCCCATAACCCACAGTTATTGGGAGGCAGGACGCCTGTACCCTGGAAACATCTGGGTTTGAAGCCTGACTCCCCACTTTCTACCCACATCACAGTTTGGACCAGGTGCTGAAGCTGTCTGGGTAACACTTTCCTTGGATGCCCAATTCCCCTGGTCTGGCTCTCCTTGCCAGATACCCCAGAGTTACCCAGGCTGCAGGGTCTTCATTTCTAACTGCAGCCCCCACCTCTAGTGCTCTCTGAGCTCACTCAGGGACCCCAACAGACAGAGGACCCTCCACCTCACATGGTGCCCACCTCTGCTCCGGAGGGTCTCGCACCAGCATTTAAGTTAACAGTGTCACTTTGGCTCACAACTCACTGTCCAGAACTAGTCACGTGCCCCACCCAGCCGCAGGGGCGGGAAGGGCCAGCCTGCCACAGCAGGAAGTGGAGAGCTGCAACTACTCAGAGGGTATCAATCACGACGTGCCAGCCCACCGATGGGAAAGGCTGACGGAGAGCATGTGGGTGGTCCAAAGGCCCCCAAAGACCCCTTTTGGCCACCCCTGTCTTGAAAGTACTCTGAGATGACAGGACATGAGTCAAGGAGCCCCAGAGCCCCTTCTCCAATGGCAGATCTTCTGACGATGAGGGTGCAGGGGGGCCCCGCGGCCTCAGCTCTCAGTGTGAGCAGTGACCTATTCTCCCCACTCGCTGGGCTCGACCCAGGGCCCACCTTACTGAGGGGGCTGGGCTGGCCCTCAGGTTTCTTACCCTCTCACGCAGCAGGAAGATGGGCCTTCCCTGGCAGAACTCAGATCTGCAATTCTGGGAAAGGCCTGTGGCCAGGTGAGGGGCTTCCCTGTGCCAGGAGGTCCCAGAACCCAGGTCTTTGGGTTTGTCATCATCAGAACAATGCCGGCTCTGCACGGCTCCAGAAAGCACAGCTTTACCGCCGGCTGTGAAGCCACGGCCTGCTTCTGGCCTGGGCGCTTTCCCTTACCAGCAGGTGGATTTGAGCCAGTCACTGACCTTCCTGGGCCTCAGTTTCCTCATGTGTAGCATGAGGACCTTAACAGCATCTCCATCACAGGGCTGTGTGAGGGATAAGAGAGACAAGGATAAAAGAGCCAGAGGACGGAGAGCCACAGGGACTAACGGTGCAGCCTTCACTGCCCGAACTCTCAGCCTGCAGACTTGCTGAAACACCTCAGGGAGTGAATGGATTCAGATGTGGTTTTGACAGAGACCTGGTGTCCCTCCCTGTGCAAACTTCACCACCTGGCCAGCGAATCGGGAATAGAGCAGCCTTGCATCCTGGGGCCGTCTGTGCACGTGCCAGCCCAGAGCACACGGAGCTGTTACCATTAGGAGCACTTCAAAAGCACAGCCTGTGGCTGACAGATGGTCAAGGGGAACTTGGCGGTCTCTTTCCATTTTTTCTCCTGTGAGGAACCAGCTTTCCACTTCTTACATACTCTGCTCGGCCCCTATCACCATGCCCAGTACAGCTGCGGGAGCTCTGAATTTTTCTTGTGCAAACTAACTTCCTGATGGGGAAGAGTCAGCTCCCAAATCAGTCCGGATTCTTGACGGGGGTGGAACCGAGTTTGGGACAGTGCATGCTAAATGTCTCCTGGCTTTGCCCCCAATCTCTGCTGGGGACACCAGGGATGGGTGGATATCCAGCCTGGCAGAGGACAGCGTCCCCTCATCCCTTCACTCAAGTCCCATCTATGGATAGAGGTGCCTCAGAGTTCCCAGAAGTGCTGCCCAGCGAGAGACCCTGGGCACTTTCTCACGCGGCAGCATCTTCAGCCAGAGGCTGTGCCGGGAGCTTGCTGGCAGTAGAGATGCACCAACGGTGCTGAAGACAGAATTTTGCCTTTATCCACAGGGTAGTTGGGGCTCCTAAAGCATATGGTATTTCACACACCTTATTGAGAAATTGGCAACATTTAGATAAGTGCCGGCACTAAGAGCAGCTGGCCTTCAGATTATCAATTTTTTTAAAGGGTATTTTCGTTGGTTGTTGTTTTGGAATACGATAGTCATTGTCTCATTTCGAGCAGTGTAAGAAGAAAACATCACCTGTCCAGGAAAACCATTGTAACGTGTTGTGTTTCAAAGGGGCTAATTTTGGATGAGCCCCAGAAGTTTCTAGATTTCTAGAACGGTCATGCGTTCTCAAGGGGAAAGAGAGAAGCATCCCCTTACCAAACAGAGGCTGTGACGTCTACACCTCAACTTTTTATTCTTTCCAAATGTCTCATTCATGCAGGTGGGTTTCATCGTGGGTGGGTAAGGCCTCCTTGGGGACACTTAGGTAGTTGGTGGGGACTTTTTGTTGTCACTATGATGGGGGAGGAACACTGACAGCATTTGTCAGATACAAATCAGGAATTCCAGGAGAGTCCCTCACGACAAAGAATCACATCCTGATGATTTTCAAACATCCTCCTTGACATCCGGGTGGGTGAAAATCCATTCATTATTACCTGAGCCTGAACCGCACTCCACTGACACGTAAACATGGTGTGTTGTTGTTTTTGTTTGTTTTTTGGGGTTTTTTTGCATGATGTAAAATACACTGACTCTCCCAGGAATCAACCACTGCACACATGCAGAGAAGATTGTGCTTTGATTTGTTTGGAATCTTTCCAAGAGCCAGTCTGGACAATCGGGCACAAACACCGTTGCTTTCCAGGCATTTCAGTTGTCAGCACCAGGCCCTGCTCTGGTCTGCATGTATAGCTGCCGAGTTTGTGGTGATGCTATGTTTAGAAGCAGTGCAGAAGTTACTCAGAGAATCCCCTCGCCCACAGGGCACAGTGCCAAGGGACCTCTTGGGGCAGCAGATTAGAGGGATGGGCAAGGAAAGGAAGGCTGAAATATTTATGTTCCCCAACATTTAAATTTACACCACTGACCCAAAGTACAATTGAGCCCAAGAGGAAAACAAGCCCATGTTATAAAAGTCCCCTTTTGGGACAGGGTGGGGTCAGTGTAATCAGAATCAGGACCTATGACCTCCAAATCCCTTCCAAGTTTCTGTCTTTTGCGCTAAGAAGGACTTAGGTTCACCAAGAGACCTCCCTAGGCTGATATCCTTGCAAACTGCAGCCTTGCCTTTCTCAGCAATTTCTCTTCCCAGTTAAGGCCAAATGCCACATCCCCAGCCTGATGGTAGAGCCTGGATTTTGCAGCAACTGGCGCCCTAGCTCTGCTCTCATCTGCTGGAGAAGCCCCGTCATCTAAACAGGGGCAATGAGCCCAGATTCAGGTCCCAGCTCCCCTCTTTCCAGCCAGGTGACCCTGGGCTGAGTCCTCGCCCTAAGCCTCTTTTTCCTGAGGGAGGACAGGAGTATCTACCCTATAGGGTTGTGGTGGGGGCTGCATGGAGTAGTAGGCAATGGTCCTAGGGCAGAGTTTAGAGGGAGGGGGCTCTCCCTTAGCGATGATGACCCTCCGACTGCTGTGATCTTTGGATTCCACTGTCCTGGAGCAGGTTTGGCGCAGCTTTGGGCTCAAGTGAAGGGTGAACCCCTTCCTTCATTTTTCATCCCAAATGACATCCCATCTTAGGGGTCCCTGGTCCAACTTGGAGGCATCCTAACACCCCACTGGGGTGACACTGGAAACTTTGGCAAGCTTATCACCCTCACAGTCTCAAAGGGGTGCTACTCTTACCAGGGCTTCTGTAGCACCCTGACTGTCTGCAAGGTGTAGTTACAAGGTTCTCCCACCATGATGCTGAGCTCTGCAAGGGCAGGGGCTGAGTCCCATTACCCTCTGTCCTCCCAGAGCCCTGCATACAGTGGGTGCTTAATAAGTGCTCATTGGTTGGATGGATGGACAGATGGATGGATGGATGGATGGATGGATGGATGGATGGATGGATGGATGGACGGACAGACAAATAAGTGGATGAAGGGATGGATGGATGGACAGATCTGACAGCAAACTCAGTCCAGGCGGGAAGTCCCACATAGATGACCATGGCTTCAAAGTGTCTCTCTCCACTCCCCAGGAGAGAAAGGAGCTCTCCTCTCTCCCCGCTCCGGAGACCCCTTCTCCTTGGCTCTGTGCACCATCTGAGATGGGAGAAGCTGGTGGTAGTTTGGGTTCAACATGACATGTCAAATCATTTTTCAAACTCTTGGCCCAGCCCCTCAGACCCTTTGCCAAGCACTTTTCTCCTCAGTTTTTAAACCCCAGGGAAATGTTATCTGAATGTTTCCAATTCATTTAGGCTCAGCTCATCAAAATGCTATTTTATAGAGCTGTTTGAACTCCAAACGTTCTGGGAAACTTTCCCCTCGTATATTTATATATGAAAAGCAGCCTGGATCCTTCTATTAAGTGGGGTGCCCTGCTGTGCTGCCAGCCGTGCTCACCCCACTCACCCCTACCTGCCCCCATGACAACCTGGGCAAGCTTAGGAGCAGATCCCAGGCCATTTCAGGGCAGTAGGTCAGGCAGGGCACCTTCTAGGCCACCTTACCTCCACAAACAAGAAAGAACTCTTGGACCCAGGTAGGAGATTTGAGTCTCCAAATGCAAACACTTTCAGAAAGATTCCTCCCAAGCAAGCAGTCCTTAAGTGCAAATGAAGAGTGTCCAGAGTTCTCCAAACTTGTGCTACGAGAGGGAGGGATGCATTCCAAGACACAGGGTTAACAGAGTCTCAGCTTGCTCTTCTATTTCTTCCTGGCTGGGTTTGAGATTTAAACGGGATAGTGCCTCCAGGGCCCAGAGCACTGCTAATCCAAGATCCCCTTCAAGAGAAGCCTGGAAGTGTCTAGTGGGGGCTGCTCCTCCTCACTGCCTCCAGCTCCCTCCATAATGCAGCCTGGAGTCAGAAAGAGAGCAAGTCTACAAGATCTGCTGGAATGCCCCTCCTCTATTACTTGGGCTGTTCCTTTCCACTCCTCCCATCAACAACCCTCCAAACATAAGGATGGAAATAGCTTCCTCACTCCCACTCACTTCTCCACTCTTACCTCTATGACCCAGTTCAAGCCTCTCCTTCTTGGGAGGAGGAGGATCACTAGAAATTAGAAAAAGCAGAAATCACTAAAATTGAAAACAGAAAATCAATGAAACAAAAAACTGGTTCTTTAAAAAGATTAATAAAATTGACAAAACTCTAGCAAGTTCAACAAATCTAAAAAAAGAGAGAAGACACAAATTACCAATATCACGAATTAAACAGAGGATAAAACCATAGATATAGCAGATATCACATGGATAATGAGGAAATACTACAAACAACATTACATGTGTAAACTTGACAACTTAGCTTAAATGAAACAATTCCTTGAAAATTGCCAACCACCACAACTCCACCAAGATGAAATAGATACTATGAGTACCCTATAACTAATAAATATATTTAATTCATAATTTTAAAACTCCCTAAAAAGAAATCTCCAGGCCCAGATGATTTCGCTGAAAGGAATTTTAACAAATGTCTAAAAAAGTTTTAACACAAATTTTACACAACGTCTTCTAGAAAATAAAAAAGAAGGGAACACTTCTCAATTTATTTTATGAACCTGATATTACTTAATACCAAATCAGACAAAGACAATACAAAAAAGAAAATTATAGACCAACATCCTTCATGAATACATACGCTAATATAATTTAGAAGAATACCACATGGCCAGGTGGGGTTTATTTCAGCAATGCAAGGTTGGTTCAATATGTGAAAATCAATCAAGGTAGTCCACCATCAACAGGTGAAAAAAGGCAAATCACATGATTATATCAATTAACACAGAAAAAACATTTGACAAAATTCAATATCCATTTATGACAAAAACTCTCAAAAAAGTAGGAATAGAGGGGAATTTCCTCAACTTGATAAACAACATCTACCAAAAACTACAGCTAACATCAAACTTAATGATGAAAGACTGAATGCTTTCCACCTAAGATAAGAATAAGTTGAGAATATCTGCTGTCACCACTATTATCAACATAGTACTGGAAGTTCTAACTAAGGCAATAAGGCAAAAATTGTAAATAAAAGGCTTACAGATCAGAAAGGAAGAAAGTAAAGTGTTGCTCTTTGAAGATGACATGATGGCCTCTGTAGAAAACTCTATGGAATCTACAAAAAAAAAATCTCCTGGATCTAATAAAAGAGTCCAGTCAGTTCACAAGGTAAAAGATCAATACACAAAAGTTAATTATATTTCTATACACTAGTGTAAATACAAGGAAACCAAAATTAAACATACAATACCATTTACAATCTCTTAAAAATGAAATATTTAAGTATAAACCTAACAAAACATATACAGGATTTATATGCTAAACACTAAAAAATGCTGATGAAAGAAATCAAAGAAGACCTAAACAAATAGAAAGACACACTATGTTCATAGATTATAATACTCAAAGTAAAGATGTTAATTTTCCCCAATTTAAGGTACAGATTTAACATAATTCCTATCAAAATCTCAGCAAGATATTTGTAAATATAAACAAAATTATTCCAAAATTTATATTTTGGAACTAGAATAGCTAAAACAATTTCAAAGGAGAAGAAGAAAAGGGGAGGAGTTACTCTACCCAATTTTAAGACTTATTATATAGCTACAGTAATCAAAGCTATATGGTACTGGCAGAGGAATAGACACAGACCAATGGAACAGAATAGAAAACCAAAATATGGCCCCATACAAGAACAGCCAACTGATTTTTGATAAAGGTGCAAAAGTAATTCTATGGAGGAAGGGTAGTCTTTTCAACAAATGGTGCTGGAGTGATGCATATCCAAAGGCAAAAATAAATAAATAACCTTGACCTACACCTCATATCTTGTGCAAAAATTGACTCCAAATAGATTATATATTTAAATGTAAAATGTAAAACTATGAAATATTTAGAACACATATGAGAAAATCTTCTCAACATAGAGCTTGGTAAAGAGTTGTTAAACTCTACACCAAAAGCACAATTCATAAAAGAAAATAATTGATAAGTTAGACCTCATCAAAATTAACAAGTTTTGCTCTGTGAAAGACCTTATTAAGGGGATGAAAAGCCAAGCTACAGAATGTGTGCGAGTCCTCTATTGCGTCCATAACAAATTACCACTAATTTAGCCCTTAAAACAACACCTATTTACCATCTCACGGTTCTGTAGGTCAGAAGTTTGGTAGGCTTGGCTGGTTTCTCTGCTCTAGATCCCCCATAGGAGGAGGGCTGTGTTTCTTTCCAGAGGCTCTGGTGATTAATTTGCTTCTGGGCTCATTCTGGTTGTTGGTAGAGTTCAGTTCCATGCAGTTGTAGGACTAAGGTTCCCATTTCCTTGATGGCTGTTGGCCCAGGGTCATTCTTAGCTTCTAGACATTTCCTGCATTCTTTGGCTCATGGCCCCCCTCCCTCTGTCTTCAAAGTCAGCAATGGTGGGTTGAATCCTTCTCACACTTTGAATCACTCTGATCTCCTCTTCCCCTCACCCTCTTCCTCCTCCCCCCATTCTCCTCCTCTTTTTTATTCTCTTTCTTCTTCTGCTTCTCCTTCTTCTTCTCTCTCTTTCCTGCTTCCTCTTCTACTTTTAAGAGCTCATGTGTTTACATTGAGCCCACCCACATCATTCAGGATAATCTCCCTATTTTAAACTCAACCACTTAGTAAGCTTAATTGCATCTGAAAAGTCTTTTCACAACAGTGCCTAGATTAATATTTGATTGAATAATCAGGCAATGAGAATCTTGGGAGGATGTCTTTAAAATTCTGCCTATCAGACTTGGAGAAAACCAAGTATATTTGCAAACCATATATCTGACAAAGGACTCATATCTAGAATACATATATGTTTTAACTCTCAAAATTCAAAAGGAAAAAAATAATCCAATTAGATAATGGACAAAGAGATGAAGAGACATTTCACTGAAGAGGATATACAAGTGGCAAATAAGCACATAAAAAGATGTTCAACAACACTAGCCATTAGAGAAATACAAATTAAGGCCATGGTGAGGTATTACTACATACCTATCAGAATTGCTAAAATAAAAATAGCAACAATACCAAATGCTGGTGAGGATTTGGAGTAACTGGATCTCTTATACATTGCTGGTAGGAATGTAAAATGGTACAGCCACTCTGGGGAATAGTTTGGCAGTTTCTTAAAAAACTAAACATACACTTACCTTATGATCCAGCAATTGCAACTCTGGGTATTTATCCCAGAGAAATGAAAACTTGTGTCCACACAAAAACTTACACAGAAATTTTTATTATTGCTTAAAAAGAGCTTTTATAAGACAAATGAAACCAGAATCAAGAGGAACAGACAACCAACCAGCTGGGAGAGAATATTTGCAAAACATACACCTGACAAGGGGTTGATCTCCATAATATATAAAGAACTCACACAACTGAACAACAAAAAAACAAGCAACCCGATCAAAAAATGGTCAGAGGAAATGAACAGACACTTCTCCAAGGAAGATATACAAATGGCCAATAGGCACATGAAAAGATGTTCAACATCACTAATCATCAGGGAAATGCAAATCAAAACAACACTAAGATACCACCTCACGCCCGTTAGAATGGCTATAATCACCAAGACAAAAAACAACGAATGTTGGAGGGGGCGTGGAGAAACAGGAACCCTCATACACAGCTGGTGGGAATGCAAATTGGTGCAGCCTCTATGGAAAACGGTATGGAGATTCCTCAAAGAATTAAAAGTAGAGATGCCCTATGATCCAGCCATCCCACTACTGGGAATCTATCCAACGAATCTGAAATCAACAATCCAAAGAGGCTTATGCACCCCTATGCTCATTGCAGCATTATTCACCATAGCCAAGAAGTGGAAGCAACCTAAGTGTCCCTCGACTGACGATTGGATTAAGAAAATGTGGTATATATATACAATGGAATACTACTCAGCCATAAAAAAAGACAAAATCGTCCCATTTGCAACAACATGGATGGGCCTGGAGCGTATTATGTTAAGTGAAATAAGCCAGAAAGAGAAAGACAAACACTGTATGATCTCACTCATATGTGGAATATAAACCAACACATGGACAGAGAAAACTGGACTGTGGTTACCAGGGGCAGTGGGGGTGGGGGGTGGGCACAAGGGGTGAAGGGAGTCATATATATGGTGATGGACAAACAAAAATGTACAACCCAAAATTTCACAATGTTAGAAACCATTAAAACATCAATAAAAATAAATAAATAAATAAAATAAAAATAAAAAAAATAATAATAATAGCCAAAAAATTGGAAACAATCAAAATATCCTTCAATGAGTGAATGGTTAAACAAACTGTGATATAACCATACTATGGAGGTATTAGTCAGGGTTCTCCGGATGATATAGATATAGATGTAGATAAGATATAGATACAGACACATGAGAGAGGGAGAGCGATCTCAGCAAGCCCCTCAGCTTGGTGTGGATCATTACCTGATGGAATGACCAAAACCTTCATTCCTGAAGGGTCTGGGTCATTCATAGTCCTGCCTGGATTGGGTTGTTGTAGGTTTCCACTGACATTCACAGACTGTAGCAATACTAAGAGACACCATAAGAATATCCTTTATTCCAGATATACTCTTCCTTACCTCCACTGGGGAGTAGGAATCCAACTTCCCTTTGATAGCATTGAATCACTCCAGCCAGCATAGTAACTCTCTTCCTCATCTGTTGAGTCAGGGGCATGAGGAGCCCAAAGTGGCCAGGTGGCCATCCTTACTTCCAGTTCAACAGAACCATTGTTGTGTCTCCTAGTGGAAGCATTCCTCTCTTTGGAACTAGGCCAGTAAAGCATAAGGTTGTGGGGACCAGAAGTAAAAATTTTGCTACTAGGTTTCTAAGGGTAACAGTGGTGGTGTGACTCCCATATCCCCACCTTGATTCCTGGACTCGTGAATTCTGGCTGTGAGAGAAACACTACTATATTTTGGGTGCTGATTTAGAACATATGCAGCCTCCTGGAGAACCTTTCCCAAGCCCTGCATGGTAGTGCCACCTAGCTGGCACTGTAACTGAGTCTTTAAAAAACCATTTCACCATTCTATCAAGTCAGTTAGATAGTGCTTCAGGGTGGTGGGAAACATGGTAAGACCCATGAATTCCATGAGTATGAGCCCACTGTTGCACTTCGTTGCTGCGAACTGAGTTCCTTGATCAAAAGCAATGCTATGTGGACAGAGAAAGACAAATATCATATGATTTCACTCATATATGGAAGATAAACAAACACATGGATAAGGAGAATAGATTAGTGGTTACCAGAGAAGGGGCTAGGGGGAGAGCAAAAGGGGTAATGGGGCACATATGTATGGCTATGGATGGAAACCGGACTGTTGGTGATGAACATGACGCAGTCTATACAGAAACTGAAATATAGTGATGTACACCTGAAATTTACACAATGTTGTAAGCCAATATGACCCCAATAAAATTTAAAAAAAAAAAACGCAATGCTGTGTGGAATACCATGACAGTGGATAAGACATTCTATAGAAGTCCACAACGAATGGCAGTTTGGGCAGAAGCATTCTGTGTAGGGAAGGCAAATCCATATCCAGAGTAAGTGTCCATTCCAGTAAGAACAAAACACTGCCCCTTCCACGATGAAAGTGTCCAATGTAATCAAGCTGCCACCAGGTAGCTGGCTGATCACCCGGAGGATGATGCCATATCAGGGGCTTAGTGTTGGTGTCGGCTGCTAGCAGATTGGTCACACAACAGTGGCTGTAACCAGGTCAGCTTTGGTGAGTGGAAGTCCATGTTGCTGAGCCCAGGCATAACCTCCATCCCTGCCACCATGCCCACTTTGCTCACCAGCCCTTGGTGATGATAGAGGTGGCTGGGAAAGAGGCTTACTGGTATCCAAAAAATGGGTCATCCTATCCACTTGATTATTAAAATCCTCCTCTGCTGAGGTCACTCTTTGGTGAGCATTCACATGGGACACAAATATCTTCATGTTTTTTGCCCCTTCAGAGATGTCTATCCATATACCTCCTCTCTGGACCTCTTTGTCACCAATTTTCCAACCATGTTCCTTCCGAGTCCCTGACCACTGGCCACAGCCTATGAATCGGTATATAATCACACATCTGGCCATTTCCCTTTCCAAGAAAAATGAACCACCAGATGCACTGCCTGCAGTTCTGCCCACTGAGAGGATGTCCCAAGAAGGCTGCAGTGCTGCAGCCGTCCACTTCCAGGTGGTGCCTGCGTGTTGCCAGAACCATCTATAAACCAGGCCCATGTCTTCTCTTTGTCTGTCAACTGACTGTGGGAAACTCCCCCATGAAGCCACAGGTACAGGCTGGGAAAGAAAAGGTAGCGTAGCAGGAGTGGGGACCATGGGCGTTTGGGCCACTGCTACATATAACATGTTTGTGCCTTCAGGGACTGCTCAGGCCTGATCATGTAGACATCACTCCCATTTGATGATGGAGTGTTGCTGTGTACACCCAACTTTATGACTTGGTGGGTCAGATAACACCCAGTTCATGATGGGCAGCTCAGGTCACATGGTAACTTGGTGGCACATGGTTAAACATTCAGTCTCTACTAAGACCCACAGCAGGCCAAGAGCTATTTCTCAAAAAGAGAGTAGTTATCTGCAGAGGATGGCAGGGCTTTGCTCCAAAATCCTAAGGGCCTTCACTGTGATTCACCTAGTGGGACCTGCCGAAGGCTCCAAACAGCATCCCTATCAGGCACTGACATCTTGATCACCATTGGATCTGCTGGATCAGACAGCCCAAGGGACAGAGCAGCTTGCACAGCAGTTGGGACCCACTGCAGAACTTTCTCTTATTCTGGGCCCCACTCAAACTAGCAGCTTTACTTAGCACTCAGTAAATGGGCTGGAGTACCACACCCAAACGAGGCATGTGTTGCCTCCAAAATCCAAAGAGGCCCACCGGGCATTGTGCCTCTGTTTTGGTTGTAGGAGAGGCCAAATGCAACCTTCACCTTAGAAGGGCTATCTCGACATGCCCCACACCACTGAACCCCTAGAAATTTCACTGAAGTAGAAGACCCCTAAATATTATTTTAGTTTATTCCACACTCCCTGACACACAAATATCTTATCAATAAGTCTAGAGTAGGGGCTACTTCTTCCTCACTGGTCCAATCAGCTTAATGTCATCACTGTAACGGATCAGTGTGATATCTTAAGGAAGGGAAAGTCAATCAAGATCCCTGTGAACCAAATTATGACACAGCGCCGGGGAATTGGTATAGCCACGAGGTAGGAAAGTGAAGGTGTACTGATGGCCTTGCCAGCTGAAAACAAACTACTTCTGGTGAGTCTCATGGACAGGTATGGAGAAAAAGGGATTTGCCAGATCAATAGCTGCATACCAGGTACCGGGGCCGGGGGTGGTTAATTTACTCAAGCAATGAAACCATCTGGTCCAGCAGCCGTGAGGTCACCACCTGGTTACGTTTACAGTAATCCACTATCATTCTCCAAGATCCATCCGTCTTCTGCACAGGCCAAATAGGAGAGTTGAATAGGGATGTGGTGGGAATCACCACCCCTGCATCTTTCAAGTCCTTGATGGTGGCACTAATTTCTGCTACCCCTCAGGAATGTGGTACTGCTTTTGGTTTTTCTTGGTAGAGGTGATTCTAGAGGTATCCACTTGTCCTTTAAATGTAATCAAATTAGAGAACCAATTCCAGAAACCCCAGAACCAATTCAGAAAACTCGTCCTTAAGTTTCTATTCTTCTAGAAAAGCTCTCAGCACCAAAATTTGTATTAGTCAGAGTTCTACAGAGAAACAGAACCAACAGGATGGAAAGAGAGAAAACTGATTTATTTTAAGGAATTGGCTCACGCAATTGTGTAGAGTGTCAAGTCTAAAATCTGCAGTTTGGCTGGCAGGCTAGAGACCACAGAAGAGTTATTGTTGCAGCTCAAATCTGAAGGCAGCCTGCTGGCAGAATTGCCTCCTCCTTAGGAGAGATCAGTCTTTTTTCCATTAAGGCCTTCAACTGATTAGATGAGGGCCACCCACATTGTGGAGAGTAATCTGCTTTACTCAAAGGCTACTGATTTGAATGTTAGTCTCATCTTAAAAATACCTTCACAGAAATACCTAGAATAATGTTTAACCAAATATCTGGGTACCATGACCTAGCCAAGTTGACACATAAAATTAGCAACCCAACAGAGTACTACTCGGCAATAAAAAGGAAAGGACTATTGATACACACAACAACTCGGATGAGTCTCAAGGGACTTCTACTGAGGGAAAAAAAATGCAGTCTCAAAAGGTCACATACTGTATGATTCCATTTACATAACATTTTCAAAATAACAAAAACCCAGACACGGAAAACAGATGAGTGGTTGCTAGGGGTGAGGGATGGTGGGGAGATCGAGGAATGTGACTGTAAGGCAAAGCATGAGGGGGATCTGTGTGGTGATGAAGCAGTTCTGTATCATGATTGTGGTGGCGGTCTCAGGAACAAACAGCTATTGAGCGCAGCTCACATTAACACATGTTAATAAGGCTACCATATTCAGGAGTATATATTTATAAAATAAGAGCTCTGAAAGAGTGCCCCTTAGTGGTGTGGGGAAGTATAATGGGGACTGGGGTTTGGCCTAACCAAAGAGGGCTTCCCCGAGGAAAGGACAATCTCCTGAGATCAGAAGAAGTAGGCGAAATGGGTGCAATGTATGGCTGTCCCGGAAGCGGGAAGCTAGGACCACCAGGCAGGTGTCGACGGAAACCAGAGAGAGGGAGGGAGTGTGGCCTGGAATGGAAAGGGAGGGCTGACAAGATGTGAGGTGGTGCACCAGGGCAGAGTCTAGTCTTTATCCTGAGAACAATGAAAACTCCAAAGGTTTTCAAGCATGGGTGTAATAGCGACTGAAAAGCTCGCTGGCTGCAGTCTGGAGAACACATTATTGGGAGATTAGAACCTGCAGGAAAAAGATCAGAGGAGAGGCAATCCACTAGGTCAGAGAGGATGATAATTTGCACTAAGGTGGTAGTGGGAGAGAGGAGGTAGTGATAATGTTAAATTTGAGAACTATTTAGGTTAGGGGGGAAAAAAAACAACCTGTAAATGTATTACTATCGATTTATTTATAGTCATACGTCCAGCACAAGCATATGTGCTCAATAACGTTCATTCAGTATGAGACATTAAAGGAAGACAAAGTCAACAGGTCTTCACGCTTTAAAAATAAAAACACAATACTTGGCTCACGTAATTTATATAAATTTGGGTATCTCATTAAAAATGGGTTTATAAAAAAGAACCAAAAAGACTCAGAGCAAAGAGTCAATATGCCAATTTTCAATAATAAACACATATTTCTCTTGAAATGATACAGCTTTTTTCTTTTTTTTTTTGTTTTTTCAAGAATATCCTAAACTTTTCCCTGAGAAGGAATTTAGACAAGCACCAATTAATGCAGTGATGCCTGTTAACGACTGTTGGAGGAAGAGGTAAGGGAGGGTGACTGCCTGAGAAGGAAGCGTTAGGATGCCGTCCGCCTGATTACCAAGAAGCCACGGAGGAGGCCGAGCCCCAGCTGTCAGACCCCAGAAAGAAGGTCTGAACCCCTTGCTCTCCTCCTCATTCCCTCCTTAGGTGATCTGGGATCGCAGGGGCAGCGACAGGCCAATGGCACTTGGAAGCAAACGCTTTGGAACCAGATGTGATCTTTTCCATTTCCTCACCTTTTTTTTTTTTACAGTTTTTTTTTTTTTTTTTGAGAGGAAGATCAGCCCTGAGCTAAAATCCATGCTAATCCTCCTCTTTTTGCTGAGGAAGACCGGCTCTGAGCTAACATCTGTTGCCAATCCTCCTCCTTTTTATTTTTTTTCCCCCCAAATCCCCAGTAGATAGTTGTGTGTCATAGCTGCACATCCTTGTAGCTGCTGTTTGTGGGACGCGGCCTCAGCGTGGCCGGAGAAGCGGTGCGTCGGTGCGCGCCTGGGATCCGAACCCGGGCCGCCAGCAGCAGAGTGCGTGCACATAACCGCTAAGCCACGGGGCCAGCACCCCTCACCTTCTTAAGACAATTTCCTTTCTTTTCATTTCTATCTAACCCAACGACTGTAAATAAATAAGAACCACTGTCTGCAAAGGCCACACAACTCTGCGTTATAGATTCCATTCACATGAACATATTAAGCCCACGGAGATGAACAACTCTTCCCAAAGCAAGTTATTTATAACTATTAGTGATGACGATGGAAAAATACATTTGCAATTTATTTTTTAAGCCACACAGATTCATTTAAGCTGACCTTCTAGTTATAGGACTAGACTGCATTCAAGTTGCCTTTCAAACAGTACTCTAAAATAAAAATAAGAACCATGTAGACGGGACTTTAGGGGGGCCTAAAGGAATGCCAAACAAGAGGTCAACAGCCAATGGCTTCTAGTCAAAGGGGCAGGACAGGTTTGGGATGACACACCCAGGGCTGGCTCATGGGAAAATGAGCCACAGTGATGAGGCTTCTCTGGGGTGTCCCCCAGTCCTTTCCCTGCAGCCTTGCCTTCTTGTTGCCCATCAAGATCCTCCTCCCCTTCGACCCTGTCAGTCAGGCGTTAACTGATCTCCCAGGGCTCTGCGTCTTCTGTCAGGGCTTCCTCTCCGTCTCCCTTTCCTTGGGCTTGAGTAAGCAGGGTTTGGCTGGCTCTGCCTCTTGCCTGTGGTTATTATAGCTGACACCAGACCATCCTGGTACACAATTTGGAGTATTGATGCAATTCACTTACCATTAGATCATATTTCTCTCTGTCATTAAATATTCTTGGAAAATATGACTTTTAATGGCTGCTAACATTGCCAGGACCATCTGCTCACTTGATGTTGGCACTCAAGCTGGCAGACCTCGTGTCTTCCTGGTCTCGGATTCATCCAGCGGAGAACATTCACCCACATGTGGTTGTTCGCTGGAATTCCAGGTCGTGCACTAGGTCCCCAGCAAGGCTACGGCTTTCAATCTAGATATCTAAATATCAAAACGTGATAGACACAAAAAGAAAAAAAAAACAAGCCCTACAATAAAAGTTATTGTGGCCCTGAAGTTCAAGACCTTTAGCCCAAATTTACCTGCCCCTGGGATAGCTCCATCAGTTTAGTGCAGATAATGAAGGAACTAGTTAACTTTCTTTCCTCCATGGGCAGTGATAGACATCCAGCTCACAGGCCCAAGAAGACAATACTGAAGGATTCTTGACTCATAGATATTTCAAAATAATTATGTTTACCACACATAAGATATATTTACGAACCAGATGCCCAGAACAACACAATAAAAAAGTACTTAAAATATAAAGTATTTAAAATAAGGCAGTTTTCGGGCCGGCCCCATGGCTTAGCCGTTAAGTGTGCGCGCTCCACTACTGGCGGCCTGGGTTTGGATCCCGGGCGCACACCGATGCACTGCTTCTCCAGCCATGCTGAGGCCGCGTCCCACATACAGCAAGTAGAAGGATGTGCAACTATGACATACAGCTATCTACTGGGGCCTTGGGGAAAAAAAAAGGAGGAGGATTGGCAATAGATGTTAGCTCAGAGCCGGTCTTCCTCAGCAAAAAGAGGAGGATTAGCATGGATGTTAGCTCAAGGCTAATCTTCCTCACAAAAAAATAAATAAATAAAATAAAAATTAAAAAAAATAAAATAAGACAGTTTTCTATCCATTTGAACAGACACTGTAATATTAAAATAGTTATCACAAAGCTCCTCGGCTCTCAGGAATTTGAGCTGGTGAGAGTGAGTCGACTTGTTAAATCCTTATTGCAGCAGGCAGGTAGAAACCTCCTTCACGTGTTCCACCTTCAGATAGGTCTAAAAAGAGAAGGGGCCCATTGCTCCCCTGCATGAAGCACTCATTAAAGGTAATGAGAAAGTCAGACAGTGATAATAACAGGCTTACTGTTGAGCATGTACTAGGTCCCAGGCACTGCACAAAGCATTTTTATGGAAAACTATCACCATCCCTTCATGGCAGTATTGTTGGCCCAAAATGTAAAGGGGATGGATGGTTAGCTACATAATGCAAGAGCTCAGATTCAAGAGTCCAGAGTAGTGTGTGCAGCCAGTAAACAATTTTCTGAAGCCAGAGTCCCTGAGCCCTCAGCCCTGCACATGAGTATTTCAAATGTATGAGAAACCCACCATCCTCTTTGTTACTGGCTCTTCCAGAGAAGCTTTCTCACCAACTTCTCGTCTCAACCTTGTGCTGCCAGTAGAACTAGACAGACGGAATAGGGAGCTTTTGCAGTTTCCTTCTCTCTGTTCTGTGGCAGATTGTGTTTCCAAAGGTGGCCACAGGAACACCTCCCTCTCTCAGGGCTCTTCCAGAACCTTGCATTCCTCCCTCAAGAGGTGGGATCTAATTCCTTTCCTCTTGATCTGGGCAGGCTGGCGTCTTGCCTATGACCAAAAGCATGTAGCAAAAGTATCACGCCAGGTTTCCAAAGCTGGGTCATAAAAGGCAAGGCAGTTTCCACCTTGTGGTTGGAACCCTGAGCCCAGGCAAGAAGTCTGACCCCTTTGAGGCCGCCATGCTGAGAGCTCAGGCCTCATGTAGTTGTTCTGGCCAACAGCGCCAGCTGAAGTCCCAGTTGATAGCCAGCATAAATCACTACAAATACAAGCAAGCCTTCAGATGATTCCAGGCCTCAGCCTCGAGTCAACACCAGCCTTTGTGTCTCCCCAGCTGAGGCCCCAGACACCGTGGAGCAGAGACTGGCCAATGAGGTCAGTGCAGCTCATAAGTTGTTACTACAACAAGGACATGGAAGGCGAACTCATTAATGAATGTTGTCACTTCTAAGAGTATTTGTGATCAGTCAGTGCTCAAGAAAACTTGAAATTTCCCTAAAATCTTACAGCTCATACATGAAAGAAATTTGATGAAAATAAGGACCAACTGGGCCAAAACCTGAACGTTCACAGCTCCCTAGAAAAGCTGGATTGGAGAACTTGGTTGGTCCCAGAGGCCAACCTGGAGGCTCCTGGCCTCACCACCCAAGTCTGGGCCAAGGAACCGCCAGAGGGGAGGCTGGGTCTGCTAGGCACTGTTTGGAAGGTTATGCCCTGGCCCATAGGTCCCGCAGATGGCAGGAAAGAAGTGGACTATGAAACAGACTGATTCTACCCCAGATGTGCTTGCCCTCTGGAAGGGCAACAGAGAGCAGCCCTGGCCCCTCCTCCCAGTGGGTGAGACTCATGGTGTGTGCAGAGGTGTGAAAGAGCACATTAATGAAAACGACGTGGTGGCCACATTCCCTTGTAAATGTGGCCCCACAGGTGCAGGCTCTCACCAGTCTCCCCAGTCAGACAGGACATGGCTCCACCCTGGGGGCAGGTCAGCAAGTTGGGTGGAGAAAAACAAAGTGTTCACCCCACTACTGCTGGAGGTTGGGGGTGAGAGATTTTCCTCCCCTTGAGGTGACCTTGAGAACAGAGGAAGAAAATCCCCACACAGACACCATAGTAAAGGATTTTACTGCAGTTGGCCCACTAAGACGTTGTGTTAAAGTGGTTTTCACAGCTCACTCTCTCCTCAAAGAGTGAGCTCACAGCTTCTCAGGAAGGGAGACCCAAATAGCGAAGAACGCCTCCCAGGTGTCCACAACTCAAGGCCTCTCGACTGCTCAGAGAGGGAGCACGTGGCTTGTGCTGGGAATGTCTACACTGGGCTCCCTGGCTCCTTTCTCTCTCCTGAAGGAAGAGCTCTCTGAGGACAGAGCAGGCCTGGCTCTCTGTCCCCTGGCCACATGCTACTTTGCACAAAGTGAGAACTCATTCTTGTGGAGCATTGACTACGGGGGAAGGAAAGATGGCGGTCACTCGACACGATGGGAGAGTAAAGGGAATGCAGTGCCAGGAGGAGAGGGACAATGGAACACATGCAGCAAAGTTCACCCCAGACAAGATTGGTTTCCTTGGAAGCCAGGAAGACAGAGGAGGGGGCCATCAGGCTGCTTTGTGGGGTCTCCTGTTTCCTCTTCTGGGCACCAACCCTGCTTTGTGTCCAGGCCCAGACTCAGATGGGAAGATCAAGCCGAGCAGGTAAGCGGCAAGTAAGCATGTTGGGGCAATTATGTTTCTAGAGCTACTGCCAGATGGAAAAACAAAAACCAGGGATTGGATTTTTTAAAGAAAAGAATAAACACTTCTCTTCCATTGGCAGTTTCTGAGGGCCGCTGCTCCCCCGTTTCCCTGAGAAACTCCTCTGGGCTCCAGAGGAGGTGGCAGCAGCTCCTATTTGGATGTCGCATCTCATCTGTTACCAGCAACAGCTACATCCTTTGAGTCTGGTACAGTTACTCGTATACAATAGGTGCTCAATAAATGCCAGTCAAATCGAGGAAACCCAAGGAGTAACTCATGCGGATTTTAAGACCCTTGTCCACCTCCGAGCCTGAGTCTCCGGGTCTCAGGTTTTCATGGTCCCCACCAGCATGACAAATGTCTCCTGGGGCCAGAAGGCTGAGCAGAGCCACCTCTGCACGTGATGAGCGTGGCCAGCAGGGCGGATGTCTCACCACCCAGCCTCATCCGCACTTTCGGAAGTCGACTGGGCTCCCAGTACCTGAGAGAAAGCTCAGACCTTTCCAAAGCTCTCAGCCCTTTGCACAGTAGCTCCTTCCAGCTTGGTTGGCTGGGGCGGAGCCACGTGAGGCCTCTTGACCACAGGCTCAGGGGGTACAGTTACTCTCAGAGCATGAGAATTGCAGAGACTGAAGGAGTCTCTCATTTGCTGCAAGGGCAGCTTCCAGCTCGTGCTGGCCCTCATCCTGCTGAAGTTTCAGCCTCTGGCAAGGACGCGCTGGGGAGAACACTTTATCCACAAGCCAATTGCTTCGTCATTTGCATCAGCCGGGTTCCTCCACCATTGCCCACTGCCCAGGGGTCCTGCAGGCCCGCTCCAGCTCGCTTCCCACAGGCAGTCCACCCCTCGGCAAGGGCGGGGCAGGGCCCAGGAGCCCCGATCTGATGTACTCATTCATTCACAACAGCCCTCTTGCTTACACCATCACACATCCCTCCAATAATCACATAGGGGAAGAAGAAGGTAAAAGATGGCCCTTAAGTGACCGGTGATGCATTGACAGGTGCCCCACCCTGCATTGCCTCTTTCCTCCCAAAAAGAAGAAAATGGCTTCATCCAACCGATGCGCTGACTACTACACACCAGACATGTTCAAAGACTGGGGACACAACAGGGAGGAACACAAAGGTGACTTGCAGCCACGGTTTCTCCCAGTTGCACCACTGGCACCTCCCGGAGAGCGGCTGGTTGGAGGGCTGTGCCTGCCATCTCCCTCAGAAATGACCTCTGTGACATTCATTTCTAATAACCTCGAGCATCTGACTCATCTAGCCACCCTGATTCTTCCTGCCAGCTGCAGTGATGTGGCGAGGCAGCAAATCTTGGGAGCTCCCAGCCATAGAAGGAAAAGTCCAAGCACCCCATGATTTCCAGGGGACCCCGCAGCCTTAGTGTCTGGCTTGGTGGCAGAAGACCAGGAGGCATGCACTGGGCAATTGCTATTTGGCAGCCCAACCGCCTATGCTCCCAGCTGTGGATTAAAACCCCAACCCTGCAGAGCTCCGGGTCTAAAGGTCACAGGCATAGTTATAATGCAGGTGCAGCGAGGATGGGGTAAAAGGAGGGCATTTGGGGCCACCTTTAACTCCTGGTGAAAAAAGGTCTATGTTTTTCTGGCAGACCCCAGCCACTTCCAGTTCCAAGGCGGAGGGCTCAAGCTGGCACCTCCCCTCCCTTTCACCCCTGTGAATAGAGCAGACTTGATTGGAGCCAAATATTCTCATTTCCGAAGGTCTTTGCAGTAAAGCCTGAAACTCATCCTTTCAGGTCTTAGGACCCGAGGGAACCAGTCGGCACCTTCAGCAGGGGAGGCAGGAGTTCCTATGAGCTCCTGGTCCTGGAAACATGGAGTGCGTGCACTGATGTGAGTGAGAACGGAAAAGCTGCCGTGTCTGGCAGCCTGGTCGGTGGGAAGAGAGCCCAAAGCAGTGTTTGGACACAGGCACTGCTTTTACTTCCATCCAAAATGCAACGGAACTCAAGGTGAGAGCTATCAGCCCATCCAGGCTGCACGTAAAAAATCAAAGCCAAGGGCAGAGCACACGCGCTCCCTTCCAAGAGGGGAGTGAGCTCCAGAGGGGCCTGTGAGGGCCCGGGGGACCGCCCACCAAGGGAGCAGCTCAAATCTGTCAGGTGACTGATTCCTCCAAGGCCACTTTCCCTCTTCGGGAACATCACAAGGATCTGAGGTTGAAGGCTCGGTACTGGGCCCAGGGATGCCCCGTCTGCAGGGTTTGCTGGCTGCACCTTGTTTTCAGTTATCCACTTAGTGTCAACCAAACCGGGGCCGCCATGTGACTACAGTAAGCTGCTAAGAGCAGGGCAGCACGGTTTCAAACAGACACCCAAGCACCTGTTTTTCTTGTTAAGTCAAAACAAGTTAATAGTCACAGCAAAACCATGAAAGAAAACCGCAAGTGACCTAAGGATTTCTGAGTCACCCCCCGCCTGAGTACTGTGTGACATTCCACCAAAAGCCGTCAGCCACCTGCAGCAGCCCGAGAACTGCTGATCAGCAGTCCCTTTGTCTCCTAACCTGGGTGATTACCCATGTGTGCCTGCTCCCAGATGGCTCTTGCCTTCAGATAAAAAAAGAAAAAAAGAACAACAACAACAACAAAAAACCCACCTTCCCCCTAAGCCTGAGTGACTAAGAAAAGCTGGCAGGGACCCTCCCTAGACCATAATTGTGGGAAACCTCTTGCAAAACAGTTTTCTCTGCAAGATAAACTGTGTCTGTTCCCAGCAGCCAAGGGCCACACCCGCGAGAACGGGTGAGAGATTTCCTTTAAGAAACCTCGAGAAAACGTCAAGAATGCTCAGTCCTCTATGCGCTGGGAATAACTGTGTAGAGTTCCTTACACCCTGAGAAAGATACGCTTTTTGTTGTTGTTGTTGTTTTAAAAAAAAAAAAAAAATACAGCCCCCAGGATAGGCACACCATACACACAATTCTGGAAACCAGGGTTAGTGAGCTCCAACTCAGTCCAGGACTCGGTCGCCTCCTGTTAGTGGAGGGTCTGCCACACACCAGGCACAAGTCAGGCCGTTTCCTCGATAGCTGGGCCGATCGCCACAAGCCCAGCTGTCCAAGAGCACAGGGCCAGGCCCCACAGCCATGGCAGAGGAGGCGGCCAGCGTGAAAGTTGCCACGCTCTGTGTCACGTAGCTCAGGTCGCATGGTCGCACCCCCAGGGAACTGGGCCTGCGCTGCAAGCCAAACGCTGCCTTCCTTGGACTGGACTACAGGCTCAGTGGGCTATGAAGCTGCCTGTTCCCGAGTGGTGCCCTGGGGAGGACTGGGGCCGTGTGACCCCATCAGAGTCACACATTCAGAGTCTGACAGGAGCATTGAGGTCACAGCAGGGGCAGGAGAAGGGACAGCCCCACCTCTGTCTGCCTGTGGCTCAGCACTGCCCGTGGGCCTCTAGAGCCTCGATTCACCTGCCTTGCTGTACCCTGCCCCCGCCTGGGCTCCCTGCAATTCCCCAGACTACCTAGACACCCAGGGAGCACCTCTGCTCCCTGAAAGCTGACCAAGGGGCACAGCGCTCAGGACCTCACGGCCAAGGCAGCCGCTGGGGTTTCAGAGAAGACAGAGAACAGGAAGATGAAGGGGCTGCCCGGGGCGCCAGGGTGAGGAGGGTGCGGTTCCAAACCCCCCATGTAGGAGCTGCCCTGCGTCATGCCTGTGGTGTGAGCACCATCTGAGGGCACAAGAAAATAGCTTCCTGCTCAAGGAAAAATACCTCCCTCGGAGGTCTCTCCACATACTGGAAGTCTCCCGTTAGAAGCATCTCAAGTGGTTCTAGGCTGTTGCCTCTGCTCCTCTGCTGATTGTTCTGTGGGATGAGGCACAAGAAAGGGAACATTTATCCAGCACCTTCTAAACTTTTCCACTCCATCTGCAATATATGATCTTGCAATATAGGACCACAGCCAACTGAAGAGGTGGGAGTGCCATGAGCCCATTTTATAGATGAAGAACCTAAAGCTGAGGGAGATCACGTAATGTTTGCAAGGCCACATGGGCAGCAGTCGGAGCCCCACTTCAACCCCATGAACGTCAGATACAAGCGCCCGTTGTTTTGTGGCCCCACACACTGGCGTGCCCACTGTTTCTCACTTTCCTGCTGAGCCCTGGCAGACGCCCTGGAGAGAAAGGAGCCTGGAGGGTCTAACGCTTGACCCTCTGCACCAGGGTGGTCCTCAGCACCGGGCATCTCAGGAGAAGGTGGTGGTGGGTGGTTCGAAGGGCTTTTGCCCCTGGAGGGCACTCTTCGGGCAGCCTCCCTGGGTGCCGTCTGTTGCTTCACGCTCGTATCACCAACATTGGCTGGCTGCATATGTCACGTCTTTTAGCTAAGACATTTCTACAAATCTTTTTTATGGGTATTTAAAAGAAATAAACCTAAATTTGAGAATCACAATGTTCCGCTTCCCCATCACTCAGAACCTACAGCACCCCTGAGGCTCTGAACTCAGCAGTTAGCAAGAAAAAAATCCTCTGAACCTGAAAGAAAGAGAAAAATCACCTCAGAAATCCAACACCCTTCTCTAGACACCCTCAAGACCGCCTTCTTCACAGCCTACATACTTAGAATGACATGTAAAGTGACAACATGGGCATTTCCTTGGAGGAAGCATATGGCCTGGGTCTGAGTGTGCCTAGGACACACTGGCTGTTGATCAGGGGAAGGAAAAAGCCAGAAGTAACAACAGCTGGTGCCCAGGGGTCTTCACACCCGCTGGGCGTTCTGCTTATCACATCTTGGGTGATTTATATGACTTTTACCTAAAATACAAAGTCTTTAAAGCCTGGATGCTCTGAAGATGAAAATAATAAAGACTTTAATAAAGACTCTATGAAGCCAAGAAAGTGTGTGGCATGTTCTAGAAAAGAGCCTCTTCCTGGGCATCATATTATTATTGTTGTTGTTTCCAAAGGGCGGGACATTCTCAATATTCGTTCATTTTCTTCCTCTCTTTTGGCCTAGAGCTCTGGAAGTAACAAGTCAAATCTCGACCTTTCTCTCCACCTCAGGAATGACAGGAAGAAAGTGAAATGCAAAACGGACCCTTCCGACACCTCCACAGTCCGCAGCTGAGGGTGCTGACAGGTGCGGCCAGCCTCATCCGTCTGCATGGGAAGAGCTGTTCTGGAAAGCAATTTGGCAATCTGGGTTAACAGCCTCAAAAAAAGAGTTTGTACCCTTCCACCTGGCGAGGATCCTCTGGCAACCCACGAGTAGGAACGAGTCAGAAACGTGGATTTATTTGCAAAGATGTTCACTGAAGCTTCACATATACTTGTAAAAAGTTGGCACCAGTATATTTGTCTCACAATGTGGGAATAGTTAAATAAATTATGGTACATCCATAAAATAGAAGAAACAACAGCAATTTCAAGATGGTGATTTTCACGACTACTTAATGATGGGGAAACACAGTTAAGCTACCATATTAAGTGGAAAGCTATAGCTATCCAAAATTATACACACAACAAATTCCAAAACTACAACAAAATCACGCATATGTGTGTATATACATGTAACTGGAAAGAAACATGATAAAATGTCAAAAGTTGCTATCTCTGGATGGTGAGATTATGGTTCTTTTTTATTTTCTCCTTTGTCCCTTCATTATTTTCTGTTAGTTGTCTTGATAATTTTAAAAAGCTATTGAAAAGAAATTTCCACCAAAAATGACAAGAAAGAAATTTTCCATCATTAACAGTGCAAGTTCGGAATAATAGGAAAATTTTCTATGTGGAGCTTCAGTGAAACACTGCCCTGGTCTGGCTCTGCCCCTGCAGAGCCGGGCTTGGCATGCGGTGCCGTCCTCTTATCCCCGTTTCCAAGAAGGAAGTGGGGCAGGAGCTAAGGCTGGACAGCAAAGGATCGCTGTAACACTTGCAACTCACGACAAAATGTCTCAGTACACCTGACTTAGAGCATCCAGCTGTTTTTTGGGTCTTTCAGGATTTTTTCAATGCTGTAATGGGTTGCAGGAGAAGGTTATATAATTACTCTGTTCACACTGGGAGATTTTGAAAAAAAACAAAAGTATCAGGTATAAGCCACAGGATACATGAGGGTGTCTGAAGATGCCCATTCACCCCGTGTGGAGCATGACGACACCACAGCTTCCCTGTCCCGTGACCGCTCTGATTCACGGGCCACTCCACCTGGAGCGCTGGCGGACGGCTCTGAAGCTCCACTGGCTGCAAAGAAGAGGAGGCCGGACTGATGAGCCCATGTCCCACAGAGGCAGCCAGAAGGACGGGGCAGGCGTGTCTTCCCTGGTTAGGGCCTGAGCAGCACTGATGACCTGTCCCTCACCTGGCTGTGCACGACTGCGTAATCATCCACATGACTCTAGGGCTCTCCCATCTGTCTTCCTCCACTCCCCCTTCAAACGCTTAGGTAGTAAAACTTCCCTCTACAATAAAGGCCAAAGAACTCGGCTTCAGACCCCTGCACGCCTCGAACGTCCCGACAAACACCAGCGCAAAGAAGCCCTGCTCTTGATGCAGAAGCCAAGCGTCCCCAGGAAGGACATTCTGCACCTCACACCCCCGAGCCTCTGGAAGTAGAGGACATGGCTTTGTGTGGCCGGCCTGGGAGTCGGCCCAAATACCCAGTGGCATGCCCATGGGAAGGGGCCGCGTTCCAGCCAGCCTAGACGCTTTGGTCTACAGAGCCGGCCGGGCCACCGAGTACAGGAGGACCTGAATGAAGGACTCCTGTCACTGCCAGGACAACGCGACGGGTGCCCTCCGCCTCTTTTGCTCTGTGGGCTGCAGGGTCTACAAATACATCTCTGATCACTACCCTTCCAGACTTGGGAATTTGAGACAATTACATGAGATCTTGAGTGAGGGCTTTGAAGAGTGAAAAAGCTGTGTATATGCAAGTGATTTTGATTTTCTTTTTAATTTTTTCAAGCCATAGAATATAATAAGCCTAAGTATATAGTCATTAGTGACTTCAGGTAAGACTTGATCGGTTCCTGCTTTAAGCGAGGACGCAGGATGGGAGGAAGGGGTAACTGGAGCTTGCTGAGCCCGCTCTCCTGAGAGCAGAACCAGGATGGTGGGGACAGGGTGGAGGGGGGTGCGCAGAGGAAGAGGAGAGGCTGGGGTCAGCTAATGATAGTGGTCCAGAGGGAAGGCAGAGGGGGGCTGGGGCCTGCACGGGCTACTCTGGGGAGCCTGGCAGGGAGGACAGGGGAGGGAGGAAACAGAATGGAGAGGCCCAAGGGTCGCTGGGGTGTGCAAGGCTCGGTGACAGAGGAATGATTGTAGGCTCTCTGTTGTGTGCTGCACACCCCCCAGGAGCCTGTAAGGATTTCAGGTGCTGGGTTTGGGACTAGAGCTTCTCTGGATGCCACGCTCCGGGAAGCTAGTGGCAGGGCTGAGCTATACGACGCTGCCCAAGGCTTTCCTTCCTAAAGCAGAGATGAGCAGAGGCACGCTCAGGCCTTAGTCACCAACGTGCACTGTGCTGGCAACGATTTTCACATCACAGGGCTGAGAGCAGGAAGGACGCCTAGACCAATATTTCCCAAACTCTACCCCCAACACCGCCATCACCACAAAAAGAGGGGTTTGTGGTCAGAAAGCGAGGGAAATGCTCGCTGAATGCCCTGAGAAGTTTTCTCCCTGCCTGTACTCTCACAGCCTCTAATAGGCTTCTCAGTTTTGTAAGTGAAAGGACGTGGAGAATCAGCGTGTTCCAGACATACTTGACCAAGGAACCTTCTAGATGAGACACCTGTTAGCATCTGGAACACTACTTCCTGTTCCTCATTTTAAGGAAGAAGAAGAAAGAGAAGCTAAAAGGTTGAAGGATCTGCCTGAGGTCACATGGCCGGTTCACCATGAAGCCAGAAGCAGCCCCAGACCTGTGTCCACCCCCTCCAGATCCACCTGGCCCAGGTTCCCCCACCCAGGTCACCTCCCAACACTCCACCGTGTTCTCCTCATGCACCTCCCTTCCATATAACCCCATAGCAAGGCTATGAAGGTAAATTTTGTAACCGAACCTTAAACCATGAGTCCCAATGCGAAATAGACGTATTGATCATGTATTGTTTGGAATGGCACTGTGGCTCACCTTAGCATGGACTTACGTGATGGTTCCGTCAAGTAGGAGCTGACAGAACAAGAGAATCTAACCAAAACAGTGGGCTTTTAAAATCATTGCAGATCCCTGCTCACTCCCACCTCAGGAAACCCTGCGTCACTCATCCTCAATGGCTCACGGTAAGACAAGGGCAGATGAATGCCCTCCTGCCGTGCTCCAGGACTAAGGGTGAGCCCTGGAAGAGAGTGTTTTGTTTAGCATTCTCGAAAGAAGGCTGGACGGTGTGAATTTTTTTTAAAAACTTGTCTGGGTATAATTCAAATACCAATGAACTTCTGCTCTCCCCATCTCTCCTTTCTTTTACCTGGACCAGAAAACAAAAGAAATCATATTCTTTCCTTGTTGGACAGAAACAAATTTCTGAGCCCCTCATTGCTTCCATGGTGGCCCTCAGACTCAGGATCACCAACCACTAAGATGAAGAACATGGGGAGGAGGAAGAAAAGGGTCCATCGGATTTCTGGACTGTAGTCAAGGATGTGGCCATAAGAGAAGAGGAAAGACAGGGCCAAGAAGAGCTCACTGCCCAAGATGCTCACGGGCGACATCGCCATCAGAGTTCCCCACCAGCGTGCCCACCCCCATCCCTCCCAGTGGCGGCTGCAGAGGGTGAGACTAGGAGGCCTGGAGAAGGCCACCCAACTGGTCACCTTCAGCCACCAACAGCCTCCTCACACCAGTGCCCCAGTGTGTGTGGCACCAATGACATTCTCCATGTGGATGGGAAGTGAGGAAGGTTGGTGCCCTCTTACAGGCAGATGCTCTCGGCCCCTCCCAGATTGGGTTAAGTGCCCTTCCTCGGTGTTGCCACAGTTAGAACTCCTGAGCTGACTTCTATCCCACAGCCCTGACTGTGTGTGCATGAGAGAGAGCTGCTATGGCATTTAGTCCCCATGTCCCCAGGGCTTACACATTAATAGTCAATGTCACTCTCGTCAAAGGTTTGCACATGCCAGGCTCTGTTTATAACACACTCAAGCACTAGCAGGAATGTACGAGGTTGGCACTATTATCAATCTCCACTGTAGAGATGAGGAAACTGAGGCACGGAGAGTTTATGGTACTTGCCCAGGGTCAGACAGGCAGTCAGGCTCCAAACTCAGGTGGTTTGGCTACTGAGCTGTGTTCTTAACTGCTCATCACTCTGCCTCTCAAGAAATGTGTGTTGAGTAATTAGTCCAGGCCATCAGTCAAGGCCGTTAGAAACCAACTTCTTACAAAATATTACTAGATACCTGCCCCCAGGGTCAGGAAGGGGAAGAAACAGGAATGATAAAGAAGTGCGGGTCAGTTCCCACAACAGCGATGGCTAGGATGATCCCATCTGCGTAACAACTATGCAAACACCACGTGGTACAGGTACAGAGCGAGCTAACCAGAGGGATGGTACAGCGGACGTGGGCAGTGGTGGTCTCTGGGGGGCTGGGTCGCAACTGAAATTGACTTTCTTCCTTGCACTTTCCGGTGTTTGAGTTATTTTCCTTTACAGTGAGTATGACTTGCTTTTACAGAAATCTTTTGAAAAGGCCATGGTTTAATCCCTATCCCCAGGGTTCCACTGTCAAGTTGGGGCAATCTGCCATAAGCTAATGAAAAGGAAAATGTAAGAAGTTCACCTTGACCGGTGGAGAAGGAAGCCCTGTGGCCGGGCGGCTTGGGGAGGACTCACAGAGCGGGTTAGACCTGTCCAGTAACCCGGTGTGAGCAAGGTTTGCACAGGAGATGGGACCATGCCAGCTGAGTTCCAGAGGGCACGAGGTGTTTCTAAAAGGTGAGTGAAGTGGAAAGTTGGTTTTGATGTGTTGTTTTTTTTAATTGAACTGAAAATGTTCACAACATGCAAAATAACACGTCACTCTCCATTTCTTTTCTCAACCACTAGAAAACTGCACACCGCAAACCCAGAAGCTTTCCTTGGAAGGTCGGGTGTGGTAAAGGCGCGAGGCAAGGCCCTCTCAGGCGTGGGAAAAGCAGGGCGCACACAGCTCCCCTCAAACCAAAACACAGTGGAGGAGGTTCTGGGAACGAAAACCACAGGTGAGTCAGCTCAGGGGAAACCTGGATGAAGCCTTCATTTCACTCCTAGGACTTGAAAAGAACTTTCCAGGGAAAGGAACTCTCACCCCCCAGGTAGGGTGGCCGCAGCTCAGATCACGTGAGGCCTAAATGAGTTCTAACAGTCCTCCGGCGGCCACCTCCGAGCCCCTGCCCAGGCTGATGAGGACCAAGCAAACCTCTGCCCCTGGAAGGAGCTCGGCCTCGCGGCCTGCCCCGCGTCGCCTGATCCCCTGCACGCTGCGTGGGAGTGGAGAGGCAGCCAGCAGCGTGCAGAGACTGGAGAAGTGACTGGTGAGCGAACCATCGGCCACCAGGCTCGTCTGTCATCACTGTGTTTACTAAAGAAGTCCGTTGATTCATCATACTCAGTTCCCTAATAGTAAAAAACACTCTTCAAAGCTTTAAAGAAGTACGTGTATAGCGATGTGGGGGAAAGGGGCAACAGAGAAACAATAATGCCCAGAGAAGTGGGTCAGAAATGCCCCCCACCCCGTGCCCCGATAAACCCTAATTAGAGCCAATGACTCCGAGTACTTCTCTGTGCCCAACGCAGAGCTGAACTCTGTAACAGTGATCTCATTTCGTCGGCAGTGACCCCGTAACGGGGCATCTACTATCATCCCCATTGACCAACAAGGCACCTGAGTGCCTGGGAGGTTGGGAAATGGCCCTTGGTCACCCAGCAGGTAAGTGGCCGAGCTGGAATTTGAGTGCAAGCCAGGCCGACTCCGAGTCCTTGGCTCTTGGCCGCCCCGCTGCACTGAACAGCGCGGCAGACTGACTCACCCTAATGTCCAGTGAAAATGGGAATGGGCCAGTTGCCCAGGCTCAACTCAGAGAGAAACCCAAGCTGGAGAGGCAGCTCACCACAGGGTTTGTCACTCCAAGATGCCAACGGCATGGCTGGGAACGGAGGCGGGCTGTGCAAGGCGCACTCCAGGACCTTTTCACCAAAACGTCAACAGAGACCCTCGCAGACTTTGTGAACTGCAAAACCAGTGGTACGTACAGGTCCTGTGATGTAACAGCAACGTCGGCTGGAGAGAGAGAGAATGGAGAAGGCAGGGGAGAAAGGGTGGCGAGGATGGGGCTGACACTGTCTCCCAGAGTCTGATCCCAACTGTAATGTACCCTCCACAAGCTGACTAGTTGCTTTCGGCAGGCTGGAAGGTTTAGCAGAAGCGACTAGTGTATGGCGGGAAATGCCGTGGGTCCCTCAGGCATCTTGGTTGGGGGTTCAAGGGCCCCCTCTCCGTGTTCTTGGCTCCCCATGACTCTACAGTCTCCTGGAGCCCTGCCAGCAGCAGGCACCCTGCAGCCCAGGCCACATTTGGGGCTCAGGACCATCCCTACCTTCACCCTGAGCATCACCAGTCCCGCCTTCTCTTGCTAGGGGTTCACAGCTCCAGGTCACTGGTGAAGAAGGACAGAGGGAACATCTCATTGCTCGAGGAGCAGGCACTTCCCTAAGACACAAGCTTTTAACTCAGGCCCATGGGTTCTAAGATGTCATGCGAGCTACGCAGCATCAGCGCGTTTTCACGGGTAGCAGTTCAATGCTTGCCTTGGGTTCTCAGACAGGCCACCCTGGGTAGGTGGATGAGTCTGGGAGGAGAGGGAGAGATGTCTTAAGGAATAACCCTCCTCTGGCTCCGTGGCGAGGCTCTGAGAGATCCAGGACAGCAGCCCAGTCACAGCGAAAAGTAAGCATCATTCGCAGCAGCTGCGAGCCTCGTGATTCCCAGCCGTTTCCTTCCCAGATGCGAGAAGCCAGCTCTGGAAGGAGACTTACCCAGAGTGACCCTCTGCTGGGCCTGCTACATACTCTTTCTCTTTACTCTTGTACTATTGTTTGCTTTTTATGTATTTATTAAATATTCGAGTAATAGATAAGTCCTTACTCATACAAACCTTACAAAAGTCTATCAGGATGTGCTAGGGCATGTGCACACCCGCAATCGTGTTGTCCACTTATTCAAATTATTCTGGAAGAGGCCGAGCTGACCCCAAGGTCCGAGCTGCCTGCAGACAGTGGCATCCAACAGGCAGAAGGAGACAGGGGGAGGCGAGAGCCTGCACAGGGCAGCCTGGGGATGCCAGGGAAGGCCTGATGGCAGAGGCAGAGAAAGCCCGACGGCAAAGGCAGGGAAGGCCGAATGGCCAGAGGAAGTGGGTGCTGAGAACATGCCCAGCCCCAGGCCCTTGAACTGCCCAGGCCTTGCTACGTGGCTGAATCTCAGACTCCATCACCCACTTAGCATCTTAGGAATTACTTACCTGATTGCTCCGGGCAGAATCCAGGAGCTTGAAGGAGGCCGCAGGCCCTGTGTGGAGGCCTGCAGAGCAAGGAAAGCAGCCTTTGATGCCAAACATCAGCAGAAGCCCCAGAGGATGCATTTTGCTATTTAACATTTACTGTATCTCTGACTGCATTTGAAGTTTCCAGTCCTCTGACAGAAGAACTTGGTGGTGAGAAGTGTATCAGTAGAGAATAGTTAGGTGACGAAACCACATTCAGGACTGTCTTCCATCAATCTAGTAACTTCATTGTTTAAAAAAATCAAAGTACATGAGAAGAAGGCAATGCACGATTGAAAACTTATTATGAAGAAGCATCAGGAAAAAAATGGAGAAAAAAAATCAAAAGCTCCTAAGACTCTCCTAACGTTCTTTGATTTTGTATTGATCTAGTTTTTTTCTTGCCTTGTGAAAAATGTCTTCCAAAACGGGTTCTCTAAAATGTAAAGGATGGCTTTGTAAAATTGAAGCTTGATGAAGAAAAATTGCCAATAATAAAGCCCATGCTGATGAAGGAAATTAGCAAGTATTGATAACAGGAATAAGGACTTAAGCCAAGACATTAGGACTAGAGTTATTAGGACTGGAAGGCTATGAGACAACTTGAAGTTTCCAGAATACGTGCTTTCTTCATGTGAGAGTCAATGGAAGTTTTCAGTGTAGAATTGGCTTTGTGTTTTCTGAGGTATTTTAGATGGCAAGGAAAGTACAAATTGTATGTATTATGTGATAAATCATGTTTTCAAGAATATCTGAAATTCCTGGGGGGAAAAGTCTATAGATTCAAAAATAAAAGTTCTCCTTTGCTCTCACCCTTTGTCAACGGTTTAGTGGGCGACCTTCCAGAACCGTATATATTTGCATACATTTGTAATAAAAATTTGCTACACACGTCATTCCACAACTAGCGTTCCTTATTTAACAATCTATCGCAAAGATCTTTTGATCTGCTTTTTTAGTGATATACAATAAATTAAGCCACGTCAATAGCTTCACTTCAATGCTGGCCACCTCCAGTGTATCACTTACCAGAAGCCTGGGAGGAAATCAGAATTTGCAGGTGTCTGGGGTATGGGGGTCACGCCTGAGGGCTGGGGCCAGGTTTTAGTTCAGAAATGACCAGGAGAAGATGAGAGGAAGCCAAATCACCAATGACCCCTTTTCCCGCCAGATTCTCTCTAACTCACTTCAGGGGTGAGTTAAAGGTAGATGCTTCCAGTGAGAGCCCAGACATTCCCCAGGGACGTCTCAGCTGTGTGTCCCTTGGAGACACCAGAAAGGGCAAGTCTGAGGGCACTGCTGGGGCACAGAGCTCTCACAATGGAAAGCCCTCGCCCCTTGCAGCCCACCCTCCTCTGAGTACCTTACGGCTTTGTAATGAGTCCATCCTGGAAGCATTTTGCTAGAAGACTTTGATCCGGTCACTCACAAAATCCAAGAGTCAGTTGAGGCGAGAGAGGCAGGGCTGGCTTTCTAAGACCATCACGTATGACCTACGGAGTCAGACGACCCCCCTCAAAAGACAAAAGTAGTTCGCCCACTGATTTCAAAACCCACTCCTTTGCATGAGGGTCTGTGTTCCCTCATCCCCCCTCTTTTTATTCCTGGCAGTGGTTGCCTGTTGCGCACGTCTACCTCAGGCCGTTCCCCACGAATCACCATCTGCCACTGAGCTCCTGCTCAATCTGCGCTCCTGCTCTATCTGGAGTCGCTAGCCATTTTGGAACAAGGAGGGAGAGCTCCCAGAGCCAAGCCAGCCGGAGGCGCCCCACTCCCACAACCTCCCTGGTGTAGCCGGCTGGGGGCTCTCTGCTCCTCCCGTGTGCAAGCCGAGGTTGGGACCATTCTTTTCTCCATCAAGGCTCCACGCAGGTTTTCCTCCAAGGGCCTGCTGTACCATCTCAGCCTGCCTACGGTAGCACATTCCCCAACAACAATAATAATAATGGCCTCCAGATACTAGAACCCCCTTCCCACGAGCCAGACACCAGGCTCAGAGCTTCCCACATCGTCCTTACAACAGTCTTGTGGGGCAGGCATATCATTTCCATTTTCCAGATGAAGCAACTGAGGCCCACAGGCATGACCAGTGTCCCAGCCCACGCCTGTCTGATGGCCAAGCCGGGCGCTCGGCCATGTTGCTATAAGGCCTCCCTAAAAATCTACCCCTTCAACCACAGAACCTACCAAGTCCAGCTAGCCCTCCTCATATTAGGAGTTATTTTATTCCTTCTGAGTAACGAGAGGACTATCACAACACAGTGATCGGCCTTATTTACTGAGTCCACGGTTCCAAATCCAGGCCTCATGGGACTCACTTATAAAATATTTAACTTAATGGATTTCTAGATGGATGGGTAGGTGTTGAAGGACAGGAAACTAGGTGGCGGAGAAGAAACGTGCTGGAATAAAATGAACGTTCCCTGTTCACAACGCTATTTGGCAGAAATGTGTCCAGCTGGTTAGTAGTGTCACCAAGCACTCTGCCTTCAGTAGTTGAAGGAGGTTTACAGTCAATTTCCAGTGGTTTGCTGATAGCCAGGCAAGGATGCTCAGAGCCCAGACGGACACACAGGACCATCCTTTACTTCATCTCAGGCTAAATATTCCAACCCTTACGGAATCCACAGGGTCGGGGGCTGGAACCAGTCATCACCCTCACCCCAAGACCTTTGAGCCAGGCTCCTGTGGCCACCCTCTTACAGGTGATGGGGGAAAGCTCTTTTTTTGTTCCCTGTGGCCCCTTCCCCCCTTTGGTGTGGTCGGGTGGGGAGGGGGAAGGCCCTCACTGTGGTCTGGCCTCAGGGTAGAGTAACCACAAGACAATCAGACTGTCGAAATTAAACTCACCATAGCAGAGTTCCTCTGTGCTCTGATGGTAAAAGGGCCTCTTTGTAGTGTTGAGTAGTATTTCAAAAATATCCTCCTCTGTGTGTGTGTGTGTGTGTGTGTGTGCACGCGCGCGTTATAGATACATACATGTCGACCCCAGGAAGGAGTGGGGAAGGGGAGAGAAACCAGTCCCACGGCATTGATCACACTGTGAATTTTCAAAATCCATTTGTGGTTAATACAAGAAGCTGCATTCTACCTGAACAGGTGAACCTATGTAGTTATTTCAAAACGGCAGCCCCCATCTCCGTCCCCACCAGAGTAATATTTTCCACCAAGCTGAGTCAATAATGTAAAAGCAAGCCCATTTTTCCATGAGGTAAACAACACAGTAGGTTAGAAACACAGCATCCGTGGATATTGCCCCTGGTAAAGGCACCTTGCAAAAAGGAGCATTTTAAATGAGACCCAGGAGGCAAATCTATTTAAAAGTCGCAATACTGAGAAAGAGAAAGGCATTTACACAGAGCAGCATGTTCTAAGACTCCCGCTAATTTCAGGACGGACCACTCTCAGATCCGAGTCTGTCTGTGAGCTCAGAGTCAGTGGGACCCACCCCACCCGGCCCAGGCCAGCCAGTGCTCAGCTGCAGGAAATCGTCCACTCCTCCTCAAACTCCACTGGGAGCACCAAATTCTGTCACAGCTCCCCACCACCCTCAGGCCTGGTCACGTACTTCAGAGCCATAGAAACTCAAGGCTCAGTGACCTACAGTACAGCCCAGCGCCTTAGTTTAACTTTTCTACAGATGACTTTTTGGTAATGTTTGGTTAATGGTTTTAGAAAAACAAGAACCACTTTCAAAGCTTCTTTGAACAGAAAGCTCTTTTGACTTTAGACCTGAGGAAATGCAAAATGAGGCAATTTCTGGAATGCTGTAGCCCCTATCCTCCCCACTCCCACTCACCTCAAGGAGAAAAGGATGGTCCTGGTGACCCAGACCCCATGACGAAAGCACCCACGGATTTCTCCCACCTGGAATAATGATACTGCGCAAAGCGGTTTTTTCTGGCATGACATTGAAAGGACGTGGAATCATCCTTTATCCTTATTTGCAACTTTTGGATAATATTTTTCAGCTTTTTCTACACAGACTTTCTTGCTCTCATTTGTCTCTGTATCTCTATCAGGTAGATAAGGGAGGTAAATTTTCCATGTTGGCCCTTGGGAAAAAAGTAAGCCCCACAGAGATGAGTAGTTATTTGCAACCCCAGCGTGAATTGCATACAAAGCTAGAGCTGGGGCAGAACTGGGGCCTCCAGGGGGCGCCAACCTCAGAGAAGACACAAGCATGTGGATTACAGGGTGGTCCAGGATCTGCATTGCACCACACAGAAGTTCTGCTAAGACCTTCCATCTCCTAATTGGTGGAAGACAAAAGGACATACGTCTCCTAATTCCCAGCCCAGCACCCCTGCCCCACGAGCAAACTACAGGATCTAGTTTAGAACCCCTCCTCTGAGGCTGGAGAATGTCTTTGCAGATCATCCCCCTAACCTTAATTACAGCCTTGCCAGGGCACCAAGGACTTGTTGCTGGATCACATTCTTCACGTTTTTAAGGACAATTTATTAAAAGAAAGCAGGAAGTGACCGAGCACAGCAAAATGGCTGGTCTAACTTGAATTGACAGTGACGTCCTTTCTCCACCTTTCGAACAGTTCTCCGTGAGAAATGCATGCTAAAAAATAGAAAAAGAAGGTTAAGTCTTTTATAAAATATCTGTGACACTGACATCATTTTATAAGTTTGGGTTTACACAGCTGGGACATGAGACTTCTTATCTTCTCTGTCAAAGCATCATTTTCAAAATATTAGAAACTTGGCTCTCATACTCTCATAAGTATACAAAGCACATTTATTCAGCTCATTAATGAGGGAACCAACAGGATGGTACGGCTGGTTCTCAGAGTGTTTGAAGAACAGAGATATATAGTCAGTTGGAGGAAAAATGCTGAAATAAGTTTGCTAAGTGTCTTAGTCTGTTCAGGCTGCTAGAACAAAATATCGTAGACTGAGTAGTTTAAAAACACTCACAGTGCTGGAGGCTGGGAAGTCCAAGATCGTGACGCTGACAGCTTCCGTGTCTCGTGAGGGCCTGCTTCCTGGTGCATAGACGGCTGCCTTCTCGCTGTGTCCTCACATGCCAGAAGGGGCAAGGGAGCTCTCTGGGGTCTCTGTTTCATAAGACCACTAATCCCATTCATGAGGTATCCATCTTCATGACCTAATCACCTCCCAGAGGCCCTGCCTCCTAATCTTATCACCTTGGGGGTTAGGATTTCAACATGAATTGGGGGGGACACAAGCATTCAGTTCATTGCACTAAATTACCTACAAAACTGATTGATATTCTATGGTACAATAAAACTGTAACATTTGGGGTTAAATTTTCAACTAGACAAAAATCGTTTACATTTTACTGGACAAAAATTATATATAACTTATCTTCTATGAGTTAACATGTAACTTCACAGAGTCTTAGTCCTAATTACTAGTAAATAGTACGTAAAGCAAAGGTACAATCTCCTATAGATTTAAATAATCCTTAAGTGGACCTATTAGGCAATGCTCTGGTATGACATTGAAATGACATGGAATCGGGGCTGGCCCCGTGGCTTAGCGGTTAAGTGCAGGCACTCCGCTACTGGCGGCCCGGGTTCGGATCCCGGGTGCGCACCGACGCACCACTTCTCCGGCCGTGCTGAGGCCGCGCCCCACATACAGCAACTAGAAGGATGTGCAGCTATGACATACCACTATCTACTGGGGCTTTGGGGGGAAAAAAAGGAGGAGGATTGGCAATAGCTGTTAGCTCGGAGCCGGTCTTCCTCAGCAAAAAGAGGAGGATTAGCATGGATGTTAGCTCAGGGCTGATCTTCCTCACACACAAAAAAAAAAAGACATGGAATCATCCCTTTTTCCTTATTTCCAAGTTTTGGATAATTTTTCTTAACATCTCCTAGGCCCCTTGCTGGCAATTTGGGCAACTTTCAGCAAGTCAATGGTGATGTCTGAGTTACAGCTTCATGACTAAAAATTTGGATAACCAAAGCACAGATTAGCAGATAACTCCACACCTCTATGAAAATGAACCACATACTAAAAACTAGGCATAATATGAAATTATTAATTTCAAATGGCCATACAACTGGGAGCAAAATTTAAAGAAGTTCAAATGCCCAGGTACAACCTGGTACCTTTACACATCTTTACATTTTATCACATCACAGCTCAATTTTATTTTGGTCTGTCCCACTTCCCTTTAAAGAGACCCTTTAACTTTTCCTCCAAAGGTCCATCTACAACCTCAGGATTAACGACTTGGGTTAAGGTTACAGAGTGAGAGCTGAGGAATTTGAGCAGGGCCTGGGATGATGGGACAAGGGGTTGGCATGGGAGTGGACTAGATACCAGGAGGTATCTGAAAACCGATAGCTAAATCGCATCGTGAGTCTGAAATACAGCCCTTATAAAGAGTCATCCAAAGCATAGCCACCCAAGCACCCCTCTCCTGCAATATCCAATCTAAAGACCCCTCCCCATTCACTCCTTCCTTTACATCCCTGAAGCCACCCCTCTAGGCTAAGCCTTTCTCACGCCATGCCTAGATTTCCACAATAGTATGCAATGACTTCCCGGGCCAGTCATTCCAAATACCACTAACAGACTAATTTGTTCAGTTCATTCAGCAAGTACTTACTAAAGAGCTTCCAAATGCCAGATAATCAGAAAATAAGACAAAGTTCTTTGCTCTCACATATTTCCTTAAGGGCAAAGAGACAAACAATTAACAAAAGTAATGTCAAGTGGTGATAAGTATAAAAGAAACAAGCAAGAGTTAGTTGAGGTATAAAAGAATGATGGAGGGTTTATTTTATTGCAAACGCTCACAAAATTTCTTGGGTAACAACTGGCCTCTTAACATTCTCATTGTAGCCAGTGCAATGGTCCAATGCAAAAGCAGATGAAATCCTTCTGTCAACTCAAGTGAACTAGAATTTTTTTTTGTTGCTTGAGCAAGCCCCTAAAATAGAAATGTTTTGTTAAAAGTTTTTCTGTGTTTTGGTGTTTTAATAAAGACCACGTGATATAAGGCTTATTTCTTAATTATTTCAAAAAAAGAAAAGAATGATGGAGGAGGAAGCTACTATTTCCTAATGATGGCCCAGGTAAGCCTCTATGATAATGGACCTGAAGGGAATGGAAGAGACAGCCATGCAGAAATCAGAAGGAAAACGTTCCAGGTAGAGAAAACAGCTAGTGCAAAGGCCCTGGGGCAGGTGCACGTTCACTTATTAAGGAATGTCAAGGAATCTGGTACAAAAGAAGAATGTGAATGGGGTGAACTGAGTCAGAGGTGAAGATACAGAGGTACCACAGACCCCACTATGTAGAGCCTTGTAGGCCACGGAAAGGACTTGGAATGTTATTCTGAGGGAAATGAGGAACGATTTGATGGTTTTGAGCAGGGGAGTGAAATGATGCGACTTGTTTATAAAAGATGCAGAGAACGGCCTGCAGTGGGGCCTGGGGGAAGAACCGGCTGGCAAGGCAGCAGGGGTAAAGAGTTCAGCCTGGGATATGTTGAGTTCAAGATGCCTGAGAGCTCCAGGTGGAGATGTGAAGTAGGCAGTTGGCTCTATGCATCGGGAGTTCAGGGGAGGTTCCAGACTGGAGACGTAACGCTGGACAGCGGAAGGTATGTAGCTAGTATTGACATATCTGCACGTGCCCACACACACACACAGTAGTATGTGTTTGACATTCAGAGAGTCGACAGAACGTAATGTTTCTTGGCAGAGGGATGGAAGCTCACAGCATTTAGAAGGAATCTAAAGCCAGACACAGCCACTCACGTAGACAGTGAGTAGAGAAAGAGGAAAAAGCCCTGCACATGAGCCTGGGGCCCTCCTAGCATGTTTGTCTAAAACAAGGCTTCACGTGCTCCCCCTCCAGAACCATCCAAGACGGCCCGTGGTCCAAACGCTTTGGGCTGATCTCTGAGGGGCACAGACTCTGGTCATCCCCCTGCCTCCGAAGCCCACTTCCACTCCTCCACGGGAGCCTTCATCGCGGCCAGTCCCAGCCCTCGCTGCCCCTCACACAGGCCGCCCACCCCTGAGCGCCTGGGTCACACCGTTTGCCTCTGCAGGGGGTCTCCGCACCCCTCCATTCTGCTTGACTCATTCCTACCATGCCATCCAAGACTGTCCGAGCCCCATCCTTCCCATAAGCGCTGCTGTAACCCCTGTCTCCCGGAGCCCCCCGTGATATGCCCTTCCCTGGCCAGACCTCGGCTTCTGACCTTTACCATTAACCAGGCGCCAGCCGTGTCACCCTGTAGCAGGGGCTCTTTCTGTCTCCTAGGGGAGGGTGAGACCTGCATCCCTGTGTCCTGACTTCCCTACTGCTTGGCACCATACCCAACCTAGGCTGGGCATTCAGTAGACATTCGTTCGTAATGCTGATGCAAGTTGTCTGGGCAAAGAGAAGGGCCACCCATCATGCCACCCTAGGTGACCAATGCCGGCGTATGGCCCCCGCAAGGCCCATGGGCAGCCTTTCATCTGCAGCCAGCTTCAAGCTGGTCTGCCCGCAGAGTGAGCTTTCTCCTTCCGCTAAGCTGTGCTCAGCCCAGTGCATTCCGCTTTTCATGAGACAAAAAAGCAGGGGCTCTTTCCCTCTACACTACGACCTTCTGCTCCATTTGGCTGCCCTAAAGGTGGAAAAGAACAAGAAGAGGCTCACCGGGACCCCTACCCACAGCCCCCCAAGACCACCCTTTCCAGCCAGAAGTGTCCCCGCCTCGGATGAGAGAGCCTTCCTCTAACTGTAAATTATTTCTAAATTGTATATCCTGTTTAGTGTGTTTCAAAATTGAAAGAAAATCCTTCTGCCACGATTATAGTCATTTTGTAACTAAACCCCGCAGTTTCCCAGCTCCTTCCAAAACTACTTATTTTAAAACAGAAAAATACTGCCATTTCCCAACATGTTCTTTATTGAGTAAGCCGGGGTGTGTACAGGAGACCACTTTCCTCTCTGGGATTATCCAGAGACTATTGGATTAAAGACAAATTAAGGAATATTGCATGCTGCTCCTTTTCAGAGAGATTTCCAAAGCCGGGTTTTACGGGGGGCGGGGGCACACTGGAGCAGCCACCATGGTGGGCAGGGACTGTGTCGCTCAGACCAGCAGAGGTGACAGAAGAAGCTGACCCCCAGCGAAGACTTGGCTTCTAGAGGTCAGAGGGCTGTGTGCCGGAGATGGCCTCCCACTGCCCACCGGGAGGACAGGGTGGGCCTCACAGGGTCTTCCAGCACTGGGACAGGACCCTCATGCCTTTTCAAAGAATGAGCTACAGTCCAGCAGTTCATGGTGGGACGTATTGTAGTGTCTAGTCACTGATCTCAATAGAAAAGGAGAGATGCCCCTCTAAACAAGGTTTTGGATGGGGTGACCCTCACCTAATCTTGACCCTGGTCTTAACCTCCACGTGTATCCCCAATCAAAGCCTGGATTCTCACCACTGAGCTGTAAATAAACTGGGGGTCCCTTAGCAACCGCAGCCTCAGAAACTGATGAAAAGGAGTGAGGCAGCCTCCAGAGACTTTAGGACAATGGAAGAGAGGCTTTTTCTCAGAGGCCAAATATTACCGAGTAGTAAATAAACGACACAGTCTAAATGTCACAGATCACGGGATCTGGAGCTACCGGGGGGCCCACAGGCATGGTACCTGCCGGCAGTGAAAGACACAAGCTCAAGTGGAGGAAACTGACTCCCTGAGAAGGAGGTTGAAGGACTCCAGGAGATGCAGCCGCTTGGCACTTGGGAAGGCCCGGAGGTGCTGTGGGCAAGAGACTTCCAAGGGAAAACACCGTGACTCGGGTGCTGCCAACAGCCAGGATGCCCCCCAACTCATCCACAGGGCATGTCAGTCCCGAAAACCTTGCAGGAAGTTCTAGCCCAAAGCAGAGTCGACAAGTGGTTCAGACCCATAACTTCTTTTAATCAGAAGTGACTTTTCACCAGGTGTGAGACACAGAGCCTTTGAGCCCAGGCCAAGCATTCAGCAGCAACCTGACTCAGCCCCAGACACCTGTCATCTTGGGTTTAAACTTGACCCCACCTGCCCCTGCCGGCTCGTGGGGTAAAGGTCAGGGAGCGAAACAGCTCAGTGCGCCATAAAAGTCTCCGTGATTACTCACTGCCCACCTGATTTGACAGCCACGGATATTTTCTCCTCTTGTCTTCAGGCATTTATCCCAACACAGGATGAACTTGAAACTGCCATTTGAGGCACACACAAAATTGACGTGGGAGGGACGGAAGGACACTCAGGAGGCCTGACTCACACACACATTGTGGGAGGATGTGTTCGGTTTCCACAGGAGGACAACACAAACCTTTGTGCAGCACCCGGAGTCCAAAACTGGGGTCATCTCACCCGTAGACATGTCATCACCTTTTGCCTAAAAGCCATGTGCCTTTAATTACATGTGGGATCCAATGAACTTCTTGAAAACCATTGCACAGGATGGATACCCACAGCTATCAGGAAGGCCAGTTATATGTCCTGCACTAGAAGTGCCCCTTTTGGAAACAAATTGGTATAACCACTCGGAAAAGCAGTGAGGTGGCACCTTGCAAAGTTAAACTACACCTATCCTATGACCCAGCAAACCCGCTCCTGGGTTTCTACCTGAGAGAAATGAAAACAGAAGTCCACACACAGACCTGTGCATGAATGCTCATGGCAGCTTCATGCGTAACCACCAAAAACTAGAAACAACTCGAATGCCCATCAACTGGTGAACGGGAAGTCAGATTGTGGGGCATCCAGACAACATAAAACCACTCGCAATAAAAAGGAACCAATCACCGACACACACGATGACACGGACAAGTCTCAAATAGATTATGCTGAGTGAAAGAAGACAGATGTAAAGACTACATACTGTATGATTCCATTTACGTGAAATTCTAGAACAAGCAAAACCATAGTGACAGAAAACAAGTCACTGTTGGCCGGGACCAAGGGGAGGGGGTGACTCCAAAGAGGTTAAGGGAACTTCTTGGGTGACAGAGTGTTCTGTATCTCGATTGTGGTGGTGGTTACATGACTATATATAATTACCAAAGTTCATTAAGGGTGCCCTTAAAAAGGGTTGATTTTATTTTATGTAAATTAAATTGCAATGTTTTTTAAAGGCCTCCACCTCTGTTCTCCAAAAAGTCTCTGTCCCTATCCTTCCTTACCGTACTTGGTGTCTGTGCCTCTGTTCCTACAGAAAGCTGTGGTTACGTGGAATGAGAGGCTGGGAGGGAACCCTGGTGTCCTGTCCCTTCTAGAACAAAGTGGTCTATGTCAGGGCAATGACACACCTTCAGAGAGCCAGAACGGGATCCACAGCCTCGCCACTGATGTAGCCCAGGAAAAGCAAACAGACAGAAAGCATTCCACCCCAAAGGTGGGGCATTCCATCCCCTCACTTAAAAGAGTCCTCACAGACAAGGGGGTGTGTCCGAGGAGACCACTCGTGCCACACCACTCTGGAGCACAGGTGAAGCAGGAGCAGGTGTTCCGGGTGCCCAGAGGGGAACACGGCCTCAGGGACCAACCCTGTGAGTTCCCAGACCACCAAGGATAGGCCAGTGTGAGCTTTAGAAATTCACCAGAAATAACGCGAAGGATCCTGAGGAATATGAGCCACGAGCATCTGTTGTTCAAAGGAATAAGATGAGTCTGTGAAAGTCAGAGGGACGGAAATGCAGCAAATCTAAGTACGGAGACATGTCACCCCTGGAAGGTCTGGCCAGATTCCAGAAAAACAAAATTCTCTCTTTCTTCCTCACTAGGAAACAAACCATGAAGCTTCCTACTCTTTAGGGGACAAACAGTGAAGGTCAACTATATTATTTTTGCAAATTTGCAAATGCACGGAGCCTGGGAAAACTCTTGAGAAAGAGTATGAGGTACCCACAGTTGGTGTTTGCAGATCAGCAAACTGACCACACTCCCTCCCCTCCGCCTCTCCTGGAAAGGTGTTGGGCACAGACGAGAGCACAGCGCTACCACATGACGTGCCAGCTGTTGGGACAAATTTCTATGAAATAACAAAGGAATCATCACAGATTCTCTTAAAGTCAAAACCCTGAATAACACCAACAATACCACAAAAGTCCCCAAATTACAGGTTGCAAGTGCCAGGCATGAAAGGACTGTGGGGGCGCCCCCAGCCGTGGCCCTCAGTCTCTGCCGAATGCTGCCCACATTCCCAATTTCAAAAGCCACAGGACGGTGCTGGGCCCTTTGCAACCAAACTCCAGTGAATTTGCAAACAACAGAGGAGGATAGCTAATGCCCCGACTCAGCAAAAGTATACAACCTTTGCACGTCCCGGGGGTCGGAGGCCAGGGAGCCGGTCCCACTCTCTGCTCCTCCTTCCTCCCACGAGCTGTGCTCCTCACCATCCTCCATGCTCTGTAGCTCCTCCAGGAGAAGAAATGGCCAATCATGTCCCGCCCTTGGTGAGTTACCAGAAGAAGAGCTGTGATGGGGAGAGGGATTTAGGCTACGGAATAAAATGCGCAGGGTCATGTGGCTCATGAGCGGCCGAGCAGGGATTTGCGTTCAGTCGGCCCTCTCCCCACGTTCACACCTGGAGGGGTAACTAGGTTGTATTTTTTTTGTGTGTGTGAGGAAGATCAGCCCTGAGCTAACATCCGTGCTAATCCTCCTCTTTTTGCTGAGGAAGACCGGCTCTGAGCTAACATCTATTGCCAATCCTCCTCCTTTTTTTCCCCCAAAGTCCCAGGAGATAGTTGTATGTCATAGCTGCACATCCTTCTAGTTGCTGTATGTGGGACGCGGCCCCAGCATGGCCGGAGAAGCGGTGCGTCGGTGCGCACCCGGGATCCGAACCCGGGCCGCCAGTAGCAGAGCGTGCGCACTTAACCGCTAAGCCACGGGGCCGGCCCACTAGGTTGTATTTTAAATCGCCTGCCCTAAAGCTGAGATACGAACTGGGTTTCTCCCCGGGAAAGGAAGCTTCTCAAAAGCCAGCAAGTGCATCTCAGGACCACAGCCAAGGGCAGAGGCAAGTGCGCAGGCGGAGCTGATGTGCGCTGGGAAGTCGTGACCAAAAGGAGCACGTCCTCCAGACCCCCCAGGTCTGCTCCGGCCGCCCCCTCCCGGCCTTCCTGCACCTTAGTCTCAGCCTCTGTCTCCCCATCTGTAAAGTGGAGCACCCCGCTGTCACACGGGCATGTCATACAGAAAGAATGAGGTGAAATCAGTGAAGGCAAACTATAAACTGGTCACCAAGATGATGACTGGAACAACCTGACAGACGTTATTAACTTCCATTTGATAAAAAGCCATTACTCACAAAGCATCTCAAAGCTTGCAATGCTCAATGAATGTGATTTTTTTTTTTTTTTTAAATAATAAAACTGGAGTTCTCCTGCACTTGTACCTGCCTCTGGGCGGCGGGACAGCTGGCTGATGCAGGAATAAAGCAGAAATCCAGCAGAGCCTTCGCTTGGAAAGCCGAGCCCTTCCCAAGGCCGAACCCCAGTGTGACCAGAAAGTTGCAGCTACTGTGTGGAGACCCATCCCGGGCCATGGGGGGCAAAGAGTCAGAGCTGGAGAGCCTCACTTGCTGCCTCCCTCTCCCCACTGCAGGGAGCGCGTCCATCTGTCCGTCTGTCCATCTGCTGGGCAGCCGTCACTGTCGGCTGTCCACTGAATGCCGGTGGGTGAGCCGGGCTCCCACTCTCACACTCTGACCTTGCTCCTCTCTCTGCCTACCCTGGACTCAGCAGCTCTCTCCTCCCGTCCTGTGCCGAGCAGACGATCAGAGGAAGGGGGAGGACGCTGACAAGCACCCCCGCTATTCCAGATGCTTCTATGTGCATCCTTAACTCCTTTAAACCTGCCGACAACCCGGCCCAGCTATCGTCACCCTCATTTTCACCAAGGACACAGAGTAAACAAGTGGCCAATCAGGGACTCAGGAGCAGGCCTGCCTGAGGGTGTCACACCAGCAGCGCCCCCAAATCCGAGCGCTCTGACCCTTCGCTGAGACTCACTACACCCCAAGTCGCGTGTCTCCCTCCCCCACGAACCCCAGCTCTGTGGAGCAGACTGCCTTTCACTGATTTGTATCTGCCACAGAACATATCTCTTAGGAGAGGCAGGCACAAGGAAGTTTTTTAAATAAATAAAGCTAGCAATAAGAGGCCGACCCGCAACGATATAGGGCAGTTGATCCCAAGAGAACGTTTAGGAGCCGACTGGGGGACACTGTGAGCAGACACTTCCGGCAACTCCTGCTCCCTTCGGATAAATGTACATGAGCCATGTCCCCCCCAGTGTTCTTGGATATTTCAAAGGCCTGAAAGTTCAGTGGCCAGGCCGAGGGCTTCGAGCTTCCCAACCCTCCCAGCCCCACTCCAGGGAGAGGCCCGGCGAGGAAGGGCCACCTGGGGCCTGAATCAGCCGCCTTGCTCCTGTCCTCAGCGGATCTGAAGCTGCGTCCTCTTCAAAGCAGTGGCCTAGTGACACCTCGGGAAATTCTGGTGACCTAAGTTTGGTCCAAATGAAGTTGCTCCCTAGTGGGTCCCTGGGGTGCAAGGGCTTGACCTGGATGTACCCACACATGGAGGGCTCTGTGGGAAGAGGCTCTGAGGAGAGGGCAGAGGCAAAGATGTTTTCTTTATCATAACACCACTATCATAAGGAGATATCAGGGAGCTTACACTCAAGAGAAAGTTCTAGAAAAAACAAACTCAGTGACTACACACCATCTCACACCCATTAGGACGGCTACTATCAGAAAAAAAAAAACAGAAATAACAAGTGTTGGGAAGGATGTGGAGAAATTGGAACCTTTGCACTGTTGGTGGGAATGTAAAATGGTGCGGCTGCTATGGAAAACAGTATGGAGGTTCCTCAAAAAATTAAAAATAAAACTACTATATGATCCAGCCATTCCACTTCTGGGTACGTACCCAAAAGAATTGAAAGCAAAGTCTTGAAGAGATATTTGTACACTCATGTTCATAGCAGCATTACTCACAATAACTGAAATGTGAAAGCAAGTGTCCATCAATGAAGGAATGGATAAACAAAATGTGGTCTATACCTGCAATGGAACATTAGTCAGCCTTATAAAGGAAGGAAATTCTGACACATGCTACAACATGGATGAACCCTGAGGACATTATGATAAGTGAAATAAACCAGTCACAAAAAGACAAATACTGGACGAGTCCACTTAAATGAGGTACCTAGAGAAGTCCAATTCGTAGAGATAAAAAATAGGATGGTGGTTACCAGGGGTTGGGGAAGGGGAAAATGGGAAGTTAGTGTCAAATGGGTACAGAGTTTCAGTTTCACAAGAGGAAAACATACGGAGATGGACGGTGGTGATGGTTGCACAGCAATTTGAATGTATTAAATACCACTGGACTACTGGACTGTACACTTAAAAATGGTGGAAATGGTACATTTTATGTTACGTGTATTTTACCACGAGTTTTTTAAAGTGTCCACACATGTTGAAATTAAAAGCACCAATCCTTATGGCTCCATCGTTGACCAGATTTCACTTTTTGTTTCGCCGTGATGTGTCTCCTCCTCAACTTCATATCCACCTGGTGCCAATTTTATTAATGGCAGAATGAGATTCAAATCAACTTTCCTCCAGCGAAAGGATGAACCCAAGAAGCATACAACTTGCCAGGACCGAAGGATAGGAAAATAAGCCGCCATCAGTCCAGAAGGTGCTGGCTCTGTCCGCAGCCCGGCCCTGCAGGGGCTGGGGTGGTGGGCAGCCTGCCCTGTGTCAGGAGATCTCGTCTCTCCTTCTGAAACTTGCCATTTGGGGGAAGGTGGAGGGGGCAGGGTGGACCGAGGACCAGATTACAATCCACAAAATGTATTATCATTGTCCTTCCGGGTTCTAAATGTTTCTTTCAATGAGTCACAAAGGTTAACTGCAGAAGCTCTTAAATTAAAAACCCACAGGGTTTTCCTTTTATAGGCTGTCCCCAGGAGACCTCTCACTGAGCGTTCCCTCTGTCCTCACTCCGACTGGCAGCTGCTCTTAGCATGCGTGTTTACTGAAATACCAGTAGTTATTGCACGTTTCTTTCCAGGTGATTAAGCGTTGCCATAGAGCCCAGGCTGGATCAGAAACAGAGCTTTTCCTTCTGAGACAGCCCTGCATGGAGCACAGCTGGCTGCCCAGGTGTGTGACTTGTGCCACCTACTGGCCACTGGTGGGATCACACACCAAACACCAAAGGGGTGAGCAGGGCTTTGCCCCCGACAATGAACTGTCCAGAACCACTGCCTGGCCCACCCTGCAGGGCAGGAGGCGACTGGGAAATGCCACCAACCAACTACCCCACCCTGGAACCGATCTCCAGACCCATGCTCCCTAACAAAGGGCTCCTATGACCTGAGCTATTATCCAAAGAAGCAGCCCGTTGGGTCTCCTGCTCCCAGGAGAAGGGCACTTCAGGACTAGGCAACCTTACATCTCACCATTATTCTACAGGTGTGTTCAGACTTGGAGATGAGAGGCGTACACCCACTATGGTTTGCAACTCTATGGCATTTGCCAGATAGCGTTTGACAACTGTATCTGCTTCGATCCTCATGACAGCTGTTTGAGGTGGGTTCTATCATTCTTATTTTGGGGGTGAGGAAACCGAAGAACAGCGAGGTC